>NC_138828.1:54897679-56373776 GCF_965183815.1 Platalea leucorodia | reverse complement strand
TATCCATCTGTTCTTGTGGTGATACTCTTCTTTAGATGGAAGAGCTCTTCTCTCTTGTGGATATTTACCTCACTGGTATAAGCAACACTCGCGTCTCCTCTCTTTGAGTCTTCTCTTCTCATGAGGGTCCATGTTCCTCTATACTCCTAAAGCCGTTCTCTGGACCTGTTCTGATTTAGTCTTCTCTGAGATGGACATGGAAAACTGTCTGCTACCCCAAACAAGGTTTCCCTGTGCACAATGGCTTTCATATTTCCATCTCCTGAGTGGAATGGCCTTGCCTGCTATGCCCCATGGTACCTATAGCCCGACCATGCCTCAGTGATGCTTTGCAAGCATGGGTTAATGCGCCCAGGTGCCTCAGTCACGATGTCGTGTTCAGCCATGGAGCTTATATTGGCTACATGGAGCTTATGTGTTCAGCCATCCTAGCTTATATCGGCTTTGTCACTGCACTTCTATTACTCCTCTTCTCAAAGAATCCGCTTCTTCCAGTGTGGCACTCCAGTCTCCGCAGAGACTGACTTCACCTCTCTCCTATGAATAGTCAAGTCCTATTGGCTGTGCCAAGAAAACAAATTAAACTAAGTCATTCAGCTGCTTCTGAGACTTGTCCTTGAGGAATTCCATCATTAACTGCATTCCCCTCTGCTTCCTGAGTCTGCAGGAATACTATCATCTCTCCTTTAGGTAGCTCCTTCATCGCTCTGCAGTTCTTAAACTATCCCACATCCACATTTCATTAGAGGAAAAAGGAAAGAAATTATAACCGTTTAATTTTTTAGGCTGGATGAAGTGAACTCAACATTCATACAGTTTTCAGACTGTGAAACAGGTAGCTCCTACAATATGATGATATGTTTGATGACCTCTTCATTTTTCTCACAAGCAGCATTTAATGTCCATTCCCATTAATCTGGCTAAAAAAAAAAAGCAGCATTTCCTTTGGTAGCAAATTCAAAAGACTGCTTTTTGGTCACTGTCAAGCAGAGCGCTTCAACCTAAGCATGACCCCTAACGATTGAAATGCTTGAATTTGGGTTGAATTTTAAGGATAGAAATGGAAGAGGATGTTTAATATTACACAGACTCTCATGTTCTTTGCTGGCTTGGGGCCTGTATTACTGCAAAGTGCCAGTCTCGTATTGATTTGTGATGCATCAACGTAAAACCAAAACTGGTCACGGCTGGTGTCTTCCAGAGCCCACAGCAGCATTTTGAATCCTTGTTCTGACTCACATGGGCTTGGGGTTTCAGCTCCATCTCCCACCATAAACCTCCACTGAGGCTGTTGCAGGGGTTTGGCTTTATCCCCTTTAAAGATACGCCATCGCAGCTTTCCCTCGTACGCATCATCTGCAGCAGCTAACAATTTTAGGTGCTAGACCTCTAAACAAAGGCCATTCATGAAACCGGGGCCCAGACTGCCTGGAGCGTCTGGCCCCATGTTGCCCCATATCTGCGGGGTGCTAGGGTCACGGCAAAGCCAGGCTTAGCGAGATACCAGACCAGACTGCGGGTAACGATAGCCTCACTGTGCATTTCCTCCTCAGGCTCCTCCGCACGATCCCTTGTAGGAGGACAGTGCAGAAACACCCTTGTAGACTCCACTATGGTGAGAAGGCGCGAACAAGAAGCTTCCTTTGCATCCAGACGCTGAAGGGAAACCCAGCCCAACGAGCTAACACGCTGTTTAAGAGGGTTGAAGAGGGAGAGATTAAGGCTTACAGCCACGTATTTGAGTACAGACCTGATTCACTGAGGAAGAACCTTGCAAAGTGAGTAATCGCAGTTCCCACTCCAAATAAAAAACGATAGCAGAGTAAGGCCTGCTGGTTGGTGATTACAGTACAGACAGTTATCGCGGCAGGCCTGCAGGTGAAGGTAGAAGACACAGAGTCCGGCCGTCAAGGGAGAGAGAGGGCTGAAGGCTGCTGCTGGGGCTTTTATGAAGCACCCCCTCAAACGCGAGTGGTCGCAGCCACCCTGAAGGACTCGCGTAGAAATCGGCTTCTAACCGGGTGAAAAAAAAACGTCGTGAAAAGCACCGACAAGGTGACGCGGGAGCAGCGTCATCTGTCCAAGGGCTGCGTGGGGGTGGCGGAGGGGGCAGGTTTCTCCCCAGCAAGCAGCGGCTGCTCGGGCTCCGGCAGGGCCCGGGGCCGCACCCCGGCGGGCGGCAATGGGGCTCGGGGGGCTCGGCGGTCCCGGGGAAGGGGAGCCAGGGGCCTGTCCTTCCTCTGCCTCTCAGCCACCCCCCCATTTCCTCGGAAACGGCCTGGTTTCCCAGGGGGGCTGCCGTGCCAAGTCGAGGTGGGGTAATTTATGACCGGGGACGGGGGCAAAGGAAATCTCCCACGGAAGGGAAGGGCGCCGGGGAGCCGCGTCTGCGGGGAAGGGGGAGAAGCAGGCTGCCCCCTCCTCGGTCAGCCCGCAACCCCTCGGCTGAGCCCGCGGGCCGCGGCCGGGCTGCCAGCAGCTCTCCGGGGAGAGGCTCCGCGCCTCTGCCCGCCGGGGCCGAGGAGGGAAACGCGGGTGCCCGGAGATGGGCAGGGTTTGAGGGGCGGTGGGGTGCGGGCCTGGGCTCTGCCCTGTCCCCCCGGGCAGCGAGGAGCTGGGCCGGCGGCACAGCGGGCCCCCGTCCCCGGGGCACGGCTCCCATCGCCGGCGTGGCGGCCGCCGGCCCCTGCCCTTGATGAGATTCTTTGAAATCCAAAAAAAGGGGGATTTTTAACGTTACATCCCTATCTTCGGAGGAGCGCGGTTTTCTCGCCGCGGCGACGTCGCTTGTTAAACAATCAGCGGCTGAGCCCCTGAAAAGGGGGGCATTGCACCCTTCTTGCTGAATGCGCTGCTTAGTGCATATAACGCCAGGGCCTTTTGATGTCTCACAATGCGTGTTACGCCCAAAGATTGTCTCTTTGGACAGATCTACAACGCTTGGCTTCATGTTTGGAAGTTAAATGGACAGCGAGGTTGTTGAAACTCCCACGCTTTAAGCTAGCGCAGACACTCGGGACGTTCGCCCCTTGCTTTCCGTGAGTGAAAGAGGCAGGGGTGGAGGGCAGGGGCTGCTGGTTTGATCCGTCCTCCGAGGCAAAGGGGGGGAAAAGCAACCCAGCCCAAACTTTTCCTCTCTTTTCTTTTCTTTGCTTTATTCTTTGGCAGCCTTAAAATAAGAGCTATGTGCAATGCGTGCGCCCTGCGTAGGTAGCTTGTGTCTCGAAGTCGCTGGCAATGTTGCTGCTCCATGAAATCAAAATTTATGATTATTCAAATGGTGGGGACTGTGAAAAGAGAGGAAGAAAGAGAGAAAATTAATATTGCAGCTGTTCTTCTGATTAATGAGAGATAATTGCTCATGAAAAGTCACCCCTGTGGCATTTTGTTGTCTCCTGGATCTTTGTTCTTTTCCACTATTATTGAGGACTTTCTTGAAGACTAAGCGGTTCTTTTCAATTTTTGGTATTCAGAAAGTGTTGCTTGGTTACAGATAATGGAGAAATCTCGGGCTATATTGGGTAAGATGTGCCACAGACAGCAATATCACAATGCCACTTTCAGAAAAGGATGGATACAAGTTAACGATGCGCTTTCAATAAAACATTAATAGACTTGTTCACGCTTTTATAATGACCTCCTTAATGGGAGCTGGGGGCAAGTCCTGTCTTGTGCTCGCCTTCACAAAACCCGGCTTCGAGATCGCCGATCGCTTTGGAAACTAATAGGAAATCGATGTTAGATTAGCGACTAAATGCGATTGTAGCGCAGGAGCCGGCGGCCCCTCGCTTACCCAGGCGCGGCTTTATTTTGAGCGGGGCTTTCCCGCCGGGGCGCGTCCCCCCGGCCTGCTGTCTGCGGCCGCTCTGCAGAGCTTGTGTTGGGTTTTTTTTTTTGGTTGTTTTTTTGTTTATTTGGGTTTTTTTTTGCTGGTGGAAGTGTGTCCCCGGGCTTTCCACGGAGGCAGCTCCTCCCGTGAACTCGGCGGAGATGCGCGCCTGAAAGCCGGGACTTTCTCCGGGCGGGCACGGCTTTTTCTTCTGCCGGGAGCCGCGGGGGTTGGGGGAGGGAAGGGAAAGAGTTGCTTTTGTCATTTAAGCCGTGAATCTCTTCTACATAAAGGTGTTAGAGACATCTGGAAGAAAGGAGGGACCAGCACCCAGTCCTGCGCTCGGCGGACCAGGGGAGCGGCTCTGATGTTCTTTTTGAACTGCTCCACTTTCAAAAGGGGGCAATTTCGTTACATTCTCATTTGTTACACTGTCTTGAACTAAAGGCAGACAAAGCTATACTCTGTCACCCCGAGCAGAATGAAGGGAATCAAAGGATTTTCCCTTAAAAGGACTAATTTTCTCCTTGAATTATGAAAGTAATGGCTAGGTAACAGCCTGTGCTCTGTACCCAACTGCTTAATTCCTTCTAAATCCTTCCACGTGGCTCTCCCAGTCGTAGCAATTAGAGCTCATTATAGGCTCATAAGAGCTCTCATTTCGGGGATTACTTAATGGACAATGAAATTTTATCGGACAGAATTATTGAAAAATAAAATTGTAACGAGGCCGATGTGATGTGGGCGCACGCCTTACATCATTCCGCCTGGTTTGGGATATCTTTGCTTTCAAATGACTTCTTTTCTTGCTCTGGCTTTCAGGGGTGGGTTTTTCTTTGTGGTTTGGGGTTTTTTTTCTCCTCGCTTTTATCACTGCACTTGGTTTATTATAACAATTACAAATTGCAATTTTGATCCGACTCTTGTTCTGCCTGCCTTCCCTGACGACAGCCCCCTCCCCAGATCCACTCTATCACTGCAGACAGTTTTTTCCACTGAGGTCGATGGGTTTTGGTTGTTTGTTTGTTTTTTTTTTTTGTGTTATTCTTTTCCTCTTAGCCCCTCGTAAAGGAAAAAAAAAAAAAAGAAAAAGAAAGAAAACGCAGAGATTAATTCCAATTTCCGCCAGATGAACTGTGTTTTAAACGGGGAGAGCCGGGCAAAATCCCACGCCTGTGCACCGTGCCCGTGATGAAAACCTCACCGGCCCCACCGGAGCTCGGGAGGCAGAGCCGCCGGGAGGGGCACCCGCCGCACCCCGGGGGCCGCGGCGGCGGGGGCAGCGGTTCGGGGCCCCGCCGCTGCCCTGGGCTCCGGGGCCTGGCGGCTGCGGGACCTGGGCTGAGCCCTCGGCAGCGGTTTGGGGGAAAAGTAGGTGAGGTCGGAGCCGACCCGCCTAAACCCCGCGAGTCCCTGATGGCTGTCACAAGACGCGGGATTAGCGCATTGCTGGAATAGCTGTCTGTTTACACTCCGGAGCCCCGCCGGCCGGTAAACACTTTCTAATTGAATTCTAATCACATTCAAATAGCTCCATAACCAGCCTCAGCTGCAATTCATAAAACTTTAATTGCCATCCATAAATCCTCAGATCGCCGAGTGCGGGGTGTCCCTAAAAACACTATTTGCATCGTGCCCGCTCCGGGCCGTCGGGGAGGAAGGCGGCCAGGGCCGGGCTCCAGCCGGCCCTCGCTCGGGGGGGCCCGGGCCCGCACGGCGGCACTGCCCGCGGCACGGTGGGGACGGGGAACGGGGCGAGACCTGGCCCCTCTCTTAACGAGGCTGGAGTTGCACCCCTGAGCCTCGCTGGTCCCAGGGGCGAGGAATGCCGTCCCCATCAGAAGGCGGACAGCAGCAGCAGCTTTATTTTGCTGGGTTTTAACAGCAGGAGAGTGGGTGTGCGGGAGAGCTCGTAGGATGCCCGCGGCCCGGCCCGGCCCTTGCGCACGGCAGCCGCCGCTGAACGCGTTACGGCTATTGATTCACTGCGCGGCCTCCGGCAATCAGGCGTAGGCTGCGTTTTCTGCTTTAGAGCACAGTTGTCGCTTCCCTCTCCCGAGTCAAGCGGGATGGGATCCGTGGTCGGTTTTAAACGCCGCTTCGCATCTGCCAAACAAGAAGGCGATCGCCCCTCTATTAACGATAAGTCTCTTCTTAAACTCCCATAAAACAGGTCATTGGAAAATCGTGTAATATGCTGCGAATACCTTGGCTTTTTAATGCAATCTGAAATGCTCCGGAGCCACCGACCGTATTTAGCTGTTTATCCAATTTTACTTTGAATGATTGCTTCAGCAAACTTGCTGGAGATCAAAGAATCCACACAACCCCCCCCCCCCCCCCCCGAGACGTTCGCCTTTCATTAGCGCTGCGCGCTGCGGTCCTGAAGCGCTCGGGGAAGTTCACTTGGAAGTTTTCCGTTTTGACACCGTTTGGCTGAGAAGTGTCCAGATATTTGAAGGCTTTGTCCGTTGCAGTAATTGCCAATTTGGCAAGATTCACTCGGGGTGAAAAGGGCGAGAGGAAAAAAGAAAAGACTAAAACCCCAACAACCCACCCGACATGCGTATGTAGGCGCAGAGACGCAGACACGCGCGATCCCGAACTTTGTATCGATGCCTGTGTCCAGGACCCTGGCTCCTCTGGTGCGGACAGGGCCTCCCGGAGGGGTCCCGCCGCAGGGAGCGGGCCGGACCGCGGAAAGGTGTTGGCCCCCCGCCGCCGTGGGACTCGCGGCCCCTCGGGCGATACTTTCCCCGGGGGGGGTCGGCATTGACCCGCTTGTTTCAGCGCATCACCTTCTCCCCAGTCTCCTTCCCATCCTGCGGGGAAAGGAGCCCGCTCCTCGGGGAAAAAAACCCGAGCAGGAGCTCCCTCCGGCCGCCCCCCCCCGCCCGGTGCGCTGGCGGGGGGACGTGCCTGCAGCCCGGGCTGCCGGGGGGCCCGGGGCAGCCGCCCCCTCCCCGGCCGCCCCGCTCCTATGATTTAACCGGGGCGGAGGCGAAGGGCTGAAGTCATCGGGCAGCCAGCGAGCACGCACACTTTGGGCCCCCCCTCGCCTTTCCCCCCCCCCCCCCCCCCCCCGGCAGCCTCTCCTGCCGGCCTGGGAAGCCGGGGAGATTTAGATCTGCGAGGCTTTCAGCCATCACGTGTTTAAATAGTTGATATAAAACCCCGGCGCAGGGGATCCAGGCGGGGGGACTTTAAGACCAGCCCTCTCCAGGGACCCTTTTGTTCAGCTCTCAAACATAAGCACCTTCTCGCCTCGCCAGGACTTCAGTGGCAACTTGGCCAAGCAGGAAAAACCCGACTTTGGGAGAGCCGCCCCCGGCGTCGGCAGCCCTCCGAAATGTCCCGCTCTTTCTATGTCGACTCCTTAATCATCAAAGACTCCTCGAGGCCGGCTCCGTCCCTGCCTGAGCACCACCACGGCCAGGACTTCTTCATCCCTCTCAGCATGCCTTCCCCCCTCGTCATGTCGGTGTCGGGCCCGGGCTGCCCGTCCCGCAAGAGCGGCGCTTTCTGCGTCTGCCCGCTCTGTGTCACCTCGCACCTGCACTCCTCCCGCCCCGCCGGCGGCGGCGGCGGCGGCGGCGGGGCCATCCCCCTGCTCAAGAGCCAGTTCCCCGCCGCCGGCGGCGAGGCCCAGTGCTGCCCGCGGGCCGGCCACCCTCACCACCCGCCGCAGCACCACCCGCCGCCCGCCGCCGCCGCCGTCCCCGCCGCCGCCGCCGCCGCCGCCGCCGCCCTGGGGCACCCGGCGCACCACCCACCTGCCTGCGCCGCCACCGCCTACAGCGTCAGCGACCCCCGGAGGTTTCACTGCCTCGGCATGGGTAGGAGCCCTGCGGCCGCCGGGAGGGGGGCAGCGGGAGAAGGGGTTCCCCCGAGGGCGCCCGGCTGCCCCGGGGCGGAAAGCTGCGGGAGAACGTCTTTTCTCTCTCTCTCTCTCTCTCTCTTTTTTCTCTTTCCTTTCCCCCGTCCCACTGAAGTTCTCGCTTCTCTCCCGTCCAGGAGGGTCCGATTCCAGCCAAATTCAAAACGGGAAAAGGATGAGGACGGCTTTCACCAGCACCCAGCTCTTGGAGCTGGAGAGGGAATTCTCCTCCAACATGTACCTGTCCCGGCTGCGGAGGATCGAGATAGCCACCTACCTGAACCTGTCCGAGAAGCAAGTGAAAATCTGGTTCCAGAACAGGAGGGTGAAGCACAAGAAAGAAGGCAAAGGCACCCAGCGAAACTCGCACGGGGGCTGCAAGTGCAGCACCAGCCAGGGGCATTACCCCAGGTCGGAGGACGAAGAGTCTCTGTCCCCCTCATCGGCTACCGAGGACAAGGAGATCTCCCCGTTGTGAGCCCGGCCCGGAGCTCCGCTCCCGCCGCCGGCTGCCAGCCCGGAGCGGGGCGGCCGCAGGGCGGCTCACCTGGCCCCGCTGCCCCGGGGACGGGCCGGCAGCCCGCCGACCTGCAGCGGGCCGGCCCTCCCCGGCCGGGAGCTGCATTTTCATCCCTTCGCAGTCATAGAGAGAGACACATAACTATATTTTTGGAATGTAAATGTTCTAGTCGCGAGAGTTCAACTAAAACGTTATTTATGTGCCCCCGGGAGCGGGCACCTGCTCTTCCTAACGTGTAACGCGGGGCCGGACTCGCACGGCCCAGGGGGCCTCCCCCCGCCTTCCCCCCAGGCAGTTTAAAGGAAAAAGGAAAAAACGCGTTTGGAACCGAAAGACGAGACATTAAAAAACTGAAAAGCAAACAAAAACCTGTAGGGCTGAGAACCTCCTGGACGGACTTCTTAACAAAAACAAGGAAAGAAAGAAAGATCGGTCGTTTGGGTTTGGGACGGCGGTTTGTTTGTGAATAGGTTTATATAAGATTTATATTTATATTTATTTAAATAAATGAGATCAGACGAGAAATTAATTTTTTTTTCCTTCTCCCCCCCCTCCCCAAGTGCCAGCCTCGTCCAAGCAGCGAAGGTGGACTGGCCGGGGCAGGGTGCGCTTCTTCGCAGTCCTTTGTACGGTGAAAGCATTGGTGTATACGTGTCAGACCTCCCTAAAGACTAGAAATAAATGCCATCGGCTACTAACCCGAATATGGTTTCTGTTCCCCTCCGACTCGGGGCGGCTGGGGGCGGAGGGGGGCGGGGGACCCCGCTCCGGCCCAGCCGAATGCAAATGCAGCGGCTCTGCTGAGCCCGGCAGCTTTGTGCTGCCTCCCCGCCGGAGCCGGCGCACGCCCCCGCCACGGCTGACAGCTTTCCCCCGGCTGCTCGCCCGCCGGCACCGCCCCGGGGACACCCGGCTGCCGCTGGCCCGGGGCCGCCGCTCCGGGCACCGGCCCGGGGCGAGGGGCTGCGCGCCCGGACGGCCCGCACGGCGCCGCGGCGGGGCGGTGCTGCCCGGCCCCGCTGCCCCCGCCGGCCCCGCCCGGCTCTGCCCCCGCCGCGGGGGCTGCCCGCCCGCACCGGCCCCTCGCCGGGCTGAAACTCCGCTTATGTTATCCCGCGGCGGCGTTAATCAGAAACCGAGGAACTTTTTAATTATATTTTTTTTTCCTCAGGCGCCGTAGCCAGGCTCAGGGAGCAGACCCGGGAGCAGACCTGCTCGGGGGGTCAGGCTGGACGGGGCTGAGGTGCTCTGCAGCCTGCGCCCATCCTGCCTCTGCCTCGGGCAGCCCGGCCTGAGCTCCTTGCGGGGCGCCGATGCAGAGCTGGGTGGAGCTGGAGCTGCTCAGGCCCAAATGAGCCTCTTTATGGCTTTTTTCCTAGTTCCTGCAGCCCTGTCAGACAGCATATGGGCAGATCAGAAGAGCCTTTTCCACACTGTTATTCCCCACTCACACCTTTTCCTTGGGTGGGTTTCCCATTAACCCAACCTACACTTTTGACTTCAGCCTCCAAAACTATTGCAAGACCTTTTCAGTAAATAATTCCCTGAACAATCCCTACATTTCTCGTGTTTGATCCCTAACCTTCAGCTCACAGGTATGTCTCCAATTTCACCTGGCTGCTCCACTTCTACTCAGAAAACAAGTAATAAGCCTGCCTGGGGTTTCTGTTGCAATGTGAATAACCCAAGCACCCTGGATGCTGGAGAGAGACACAGCCCCAGCACCGTGACGCTCTCCCTGCTTGCTGGTCTGGGAGGAGAGGTCAGGTGGATGGGCAGGGCTGGGGCAGGATGGAAAGGGCCCAGTGTGGGCACTGCCCCACGGCCTGGACCAGCCACAGGGCTCGGGGCAGAGGCAGTGCCCAGCACACCCACAGTGTAACAGGAGGGGAAAGGAAAGGCCGGACCAAAGTTTCCAGCCCGGACTTGGGAAAGAAATACAAAATCTCACTCTTCCATGTCACAACCATTTCACTGCCTCAGCTGAGGGCCCGTACAGAGGCCAGCAGCCCACACCCCAGCTGAGCAGGTGGGGACGTCATTTGCCCAAGTGGCAGTCCCCTCACTTGCCAGGCTGGGGGGACCAGAGGGCCAAAGGCTTGTGGGCCTTGTGGCTGCCTCCCAGGGGACCTCAGGAAGGGCCTGGCTGAGGGGGCCGCCTCCTCTGACCCTAGCGCTTGCTGAGGTGGGCTCTGGAAACTGTGCTTCCTCTGCTTCAGTTCATCCGCATCTAGCTTGCTCCTGTAATCCCACCGGGTCTTTTCCAACCTAGAAGCTCTGGGAGGAGGCATTAGCACCACGGAAAGTCCTGCCCACCCTCTCAGCAGTGCCAGCCCCATCTTGGAGTCGACAGGCCTGCAGCAGCTGGGGAAGGCAAAGCTTTGCTGGCAGAGGAAAAGCATCAGGCTCTGTGAAATCTAAGACTGGGTGATATGCAAAACTCGAAGATATTTTAAAACTGCAAAGATATTTCTTGGTAGAGTGTATCTGTTCTCAGTGTAACTGTGGAAATACACACCTCAGTGAATACATGGGTATTTCCCTCTGCTTCTAGAAGTTACACAAGGCGGGATCTCTCCATTGCAGTATTTAACAACTTCTTAAAAATAGAAGGAAAATTAAATTAGTTGCTATTTCTGTAGTAATCAATGTTTGCATGTATCTTTCAAGATTTGAAAGGAAATAGTGGTATATTATTATCGCATACAAGTTATACCATTGAGACACTTGCTGTCATCACCAGGCTTCTTTTTATTTCAAAGTAAATGTTTCACGTTAAAAAATCTGGAAAAGAGGCATGATGCAAGAGTTTACCCGACACATCTCAGAAGGCTGGTACAACCAGCTCGACCTGAACCTAGCTCTAGGTAGTCCAAGGCAGTGTGACAGGAGCACTGCTGGAAGTTGTACGTACCCTAACTTGCAGCAAACTTGTTGTAGGGTTTCGAAGTCCAGCATTCAACAGTCAGAAATGTAGGCAAATTGATGATACAATGTGTTGGGTTTTTTTTCTTCTTCTTTTTTTTCTTCTTCTTTCTATTCTTTTTTTTCTCCCACAAAGTGCAAAGCACAGGTTTTTTCCCCCACTCATTCAGTGCCCAAGACAGGCAATGTTCAGCTCCCTATTTAATATTCCTCTTATCATTAGTTTTCTAAGGAAATAAGGATTACGCAGTCGCTCTGCTTATCTATCTGACACTTACCCTCATTCCCTCATAACTCTTATGTGATCAATACCAACCAGCGGGCTGACATGATAGCTCTGCGAGGGTCTCCAAGGTGTTGAGTTCCTATGAGTTCTGCGGAGCTAAGCATCAGGCTGGGGGGGGGGGGACACAGACCCGGGGGAGCCCTCAGCTGCCAGCCGTCCAGTCTGGCAAGAACTGGGTAACCCAGATCTGGGGGGCAGCTGCAGTGCGGGCTGTCTTTTGCCCAACAGCCTGCTGGAAGAGGATGTCTACAGGGGGAATGCGACGGTGTCACGGAGGCAGACCTGGAGGCAGAGGTCAGCAACGGGGCTGGGAACAGAAGCTATGGAGGAGGCTGAAGGGCCTAGGGGACATGGGACAGCACCCAGATAACAGCTTTTTCCTGTTGGGATCCCAAGCCTTATTTGTTGCAAGTGCAGTGAATAAGAAACAAATGCTACCCTCTTATTTTTCTTTGGTACTTGTCACGACCATGTTTGAGAGCACTGGAAAGACGGCTGCATTTATCTTTATCGCTCCCGTGGGAGCAATAAATTCGCTTCTCTTTAGAGGTCGAGAACGAAACCCCGGCGAGGTTCAGACCGCCGCTGCGGCACTGCCCTCACATCGTGAGACTCCATGCAACTTCCCAGCCTTATTCCCATTTTCAGCGCCGGATCTGGCCCAGGCGCGGTCCCGACACCCTCCAGCTGCAGCTACCGCGCTTACCCGCCAGCTGTGCCCCACTCCGGGCAGGCAGGAGAGGAGCGGGGGGCGGCTACCTGCGGCCGCCGCTGCCGGAGCCGCTCCTCTTGGCACAGCTCGGCGGCGGAGGGGCCGCCGGCTCCCCGGGGTGGCGGTTTCAGGCGGCGGTGTGGGGGTGTCCCAGGTGGGTTTCGGGTACGGGGCGGCCAGGGGAAGGGCGCGCAATTAAACCCGCGCATTTGCAGGAGGGATGCGCGTTAGGTTTGTGTGAGTGACCCCGCTACCGACCTTCTGTAGCCTTTCGGGGCTCGAATGAGCAAACATCGCGTTCCTCCGACGAAGCTTCCCCCCTTAGATATTTATTTGCTTCCTTTAATTCGATTTAACTACTTCCAACTCGGAGGAGGAAAACATCCGTCTTGAAGAGTGTCCCTGACCTCGATCTGCACGGCGGAGATCAGACCCACGGCACGGACCTCTCCGGTTGTGAACCTCTCTTTCATTCCCCAAAATCCCTCTGCTACCGCCCTTTGGTCGGACCTGTCTGCCCAAGGGCAGGGCCGGCCGCGGGCTGCCGGCACTTGCCGGTGCTGAATGTGCCGCTCTCTCCCGGCTGCCGTCGCCGGTCCTGCCCCTGGAGTCCCCCCGGGCGCTGCTGAAACCTCTCCCCGCTGTCGGAGCTCTTGCCGCAACGCCCATCACCGGCGCCTCGCACCGCGGGGCTCAGCCGTCCGGCCGGCTGCGGGTCTGCCCCGGGGGGGACGGAGCGGGCTGGGCCCCGGCAGCGAGGGCCTGAGAGCCCACGGAGAGGGGGGCTCACAGCGCAGGGTCCCGGCCAGGGGACTGCGGGAAACTCTCCTTCCTCAGTAGCTCCGTTTTTGGAGCTGGGAAAGAGAGGGGACGATCTACCTGATCCCCCTGCATTCATCTCTAGCTTGTCCTCGTTTCCTCCTCCCGCCCCTCCCGCTGACCCGACCCCTCTGGGACTTTGCCCGGGAGCGGCTCCCCGGTGCCCGCCGCTGCCCCTGCGGGCGCGGGCGGCCGGAGCGGCGGCAGCGCTGCCTGGGGCTGGGCTGCGCGGCGGGCAGCGCTCGGCTCCCCTCCCTCCTGCGCCGGTCCGCCCGGCGGTTCCGCCGCAGGACGAGCCCGCGGCCGGGAGGATCAGGCCCACTCGGGAGTTTCTGCCGTGCCCACGGCGATAAAGGGGCCAGGAAGGGGCGAGCCCGGGTGCCACGGCCCCGGGAACCCGGCCAGCATCCTGCCACCGGCCCGGAGGACGCGGGCAGGGCGGGGGACCCTCCCCTCCTGGATCCGGGGCCTGAAGACGACCGCACGCAGTCCTTCGGGAAAGAAACCCGGCCAAAAATACCCCAGGAGTATTATTATTATTATCATTTTTAAGCCTTCGCGGCTGCTCGGAAAGGATCCGGGGTGACCGTGAAAGTTTTAAGTGCGAGCGCGGGAACCGCACCCGCAGCCTCCCTCGGCTGAGCCGGGTTTCGGTCTGGGGGAGAAACCCCGGGGCGGGTGTGCAGCCCGGTCGCGGGGGTGCCCGGCGGGACCCCGGCCCTGGGAAGGCGCCCTGGCCCCGCCGGGCCCCCGCCGGCGGCCGGGCCGCTCGGCGGGGCGGGCAGCCGTGCGCCGGGCAGCTGCCGGGGAGTCCCGCATGACAGCGGAATAACAAACAGCCCGAAGCCAATGTGCCACTCGGGAAACCTCGGGGCGTGTGTCCGCGCTGCAGCGCGCTCAGCCCTCGCCGTGAAAGCGCCGATTTCACGCAGGAGCTGCTCCGCGCCCCTCTCCGCCCCGCTGCGCGCCTTCCAGCCGGCCCCGCTCCGGGCGCCGCGCCCGCCCCTCCGCGCCTCCCCCCCGCCCCGGCCCCGGCAGCCGCTCCGGGGGGATTTAAGCTGTTGGAAGCGAACCCAAAGAGATCGGAAGCGTGTGCTGTGTGCTCTGGAAAAATAACTAGTTTCAGATTAATGAAGGAGTGACAATTTCAAGGCTAACGTTGGCACTGCCCGAGCCAGAGCGTGGGGAGCTCGCCAGGCTTTGCTTTATATTGTCTACTTTTCTGAAGAGCAGACAAAGATGGATAGAGAGACATTGAAAAGCAGGAGGCGTATTTCAAACAGTTCAATAAAGAGGGTTGTCACTTAAAGACAAGAACCATAGTGCTTTGATGACTTTGTATTAGCCTCACCGTTTCAAATAAGTGACTCTACTCTCTTTGCGGAATGCACCGCGTTTTAGTAGATGACACTTCAGTGAAGCCGCTTTGGGCAGGAACGAGAGCTTGTAACCGCGGGGCAAAACTCCTCGTCGGGCGGGTTTGGCAAAGGAGGTTTCCGACCCGGGGCTGGTTTTTCTTTCCGTCCTCAAACTAAGAGACCTCGGTAAAACCAAGGTTTACAATTCACATGGAACCGGTCTGAAAAAGGCAGAAAACGCTTCGGCACCGCACGAATGTAAAGAAAGCGGCGGGGAGATCTCGAAACGCCGGGGCGAAACGCTGCCTCCCGGCAGACCCCGGCAACGCAGGGGCGGTCCTTCCCACGTCGTTTTCTACGCCCCGGGAGCAAGCACCCACACGGGGTGCTGCAAATGAAGCCGTCCGAAATCCCCCCGGCAGCTCACGCGTGTTCTCACCCGCGTGGGGCAGGGTCCCACGGCCGGCGGGGCCGGGAGGCGGGAGAGCGCACGGCCGTGCGCCCAGCCTCTCCCGCCTCCCGGCCCCGCATCTCCCCGGCCCTCCCCGCCCCACGGGAGCCTGGCCTCGGGTGGGAGGACACCTTCCCCCTTCCCGGGGGGCAGCCCCGGTGTGTGTGCCCCGAGGAGCGGGGCTGATTTTTCTGCCAAACCCGAGGTTTTTATTTTTTTAATTTTTTTATTTTTTTTTAAGCTGGGGACCCCCGACGGCTGCAGCCCCCCAGGCTTTGAAGGCACAGCGAAAGGGCTTCACTGTGGGTTTGAGCGAACCATTTAGTCACTGTTTCATTAGGCACTATTTGAACCTTGCAACATGTGGTAATTTCTGGGGCAAGCTGAAAAGGGGGGATTATGTAGGAGGGACACAAGGAAATTAGCTAACGGTTAATTTAACTCGTTTTCTGGTAGAATTTTCGATACATTCCTAATTGACTGAGGAGGCAGGTGAAGTCTTCAGTTCCAGGCAGACTCATTCACGGTGAGAATAAATGGCTCTTTTTCAACTCACACTGCTCACAATATATCATCAGGGAAAAGACATGCAATGAATATGTTGATTTTTTTTTTTTTTTATTATTAATGGAATTACACCCTGCTACGCAGGTGTGAGGGTAAAAACCTATACTGCGATGAAATCAGATTAACAATGAAATGAGAATTTTATTAGCTTTCTATGTCACACAGACCTGGATTTAAACTGTCAAAACACGAAACAAGAGGGGGAAAAAAGATACTCTGAAGGCAACAGTGCCAATCAAGGGGCAGAAGTAGTGGCTTGGTATCCAAATAATAATTAGCTGTAATTCACGGTGAATATCCACACCCCACGCTCTACGCTATTTATATCATATAGAGAATGTATGATTAGCCTATAATGGCAAATCTCTTTTGAGTCCGGGGTTTGCCAATTAACCCTAACCAGCCCGACTTGCTCTGAAACAGGAGCATGTGTTGATAAGGTCCAAGTTGCAATAAAACATCAGATGGCGTCGGAAATAAACCCTGGCCCAGAGACTCTCACCGCGTTTGCAAGGGAAAGGGGTCCGGCCGGGTCGGAGCGGTCCGGGGGCGTTTGGGAGCAGCCAGGGGAGCAGCGGGAGAGGAGCTGCGACCCGGCACCGGGCAGCGCCGGGGAGAGGCGGCCGGGGACCGCTCCGCACCGGGTGCCGGGCGCCGGGCGCCGGGCACCGGGCACCGGGGGCTGGAGGTGACCCCGCCGCGGGCACCGGGGGTGGGAGGTGACCCTGCCCCGGGCACCGGGGGTTGGAGGTTACCCCGTCCCGGGCACCGGGGGCGGTGGGTGGGGGGTGACCCCGCCGCGGGCAGAGGCGGCGGCGCTACCTGCGCGGCGTGCGGAGAGGTGATGGGCGCAGCCGGGCAGGGCGGGCGGCCGGGGGAGCCCGCCACGTCTGCCAAGGGCCCCTTTGTAACGTGCTATAGAAAATGGAGGTATTCTGCATGACAAAGCCCAATTAAGCTCGCTATTCAGGACCTCTGCAGCTGGTAGCCCATTGGGAGAGTGGGAGGAAACGCGAATATATTAATTATGCGAAGGGGCGGTGAAGAAATACCGACAACGGCGGTTCGGGGTTGGGTGTTGGGTATGTTTGTTTGGTTTTTTACGTGTCAGTCCCGTTATTTATTTATGGATGTATTTGGTGGCGGGGCGGTGGGAGGAGGAGGGGCGGGGTGGGGCGCTGCCCGGGGGCACAAGCCCCAGCCCCGGGCCACAAGCCCCGGCCCCCGGCCACAAGCCCCGGCGCTGCCGGCCGCGGAGCCCCCCGGCAGCATCCCCCGCCGGCCTCGGGGTGCCTGCAAAGAGGAGCAAGGGAGGCTGCCTGCCGGGCTGCAGGAGAGGGCTACCGGCTCTGGTGAAACTGTGGTTTAATATACTAGCAAATTGTCCGTTTTCTCTAAGAATTCTCTCTCTCTTTATTTTTTAATTGTCACTCAACACGGGTCAACTGTAAGCCTGCCAAAGGGCTTTCACAGGCTGAGGGGCTCCAAAGCCTAGGATAGACTGAAGGCCAGCCAAAGAAGAGAAAATACTGGAGAGCTAAGGTTAAGATTGACTCAGACAATCCGTTTGCTTTTCGGTTTTACCTTTCCAAGCCAACGGGCCGTAAAATATGCGTGGCTATAGTCGGTATGTAAAACACAATTTCAGACTCCAAAATCCAAAGTGTCTGGGAAATATCTTGCATGACATAGTCATCGTACTTTAACTAATTCAACTCTTGTAATAGAAGATGAGTTTTAGCTCAGAACTATGTGCACACGCAACTGTGCTTGGGATCACGCAGTTTTCAACCCTGACCACAAATGCATGATCACAGATCTTTCCCTTGCCTTCTGGAGATGGATACAATGACAGAGAAAATTCAAGCTGCTTTTGTGCTACAAGTGCTCCCAACCTTCTCAAAATAGCATGAAGCTTAGGCCAGAATGTGGTCAGCCATACATGCAGAAGACGCAAATAGTAATGAGCCAAGAAGTATACTTGGCATAAGACACGTGCAATGCATTTGAACAAAAATTTGCTATTCTAATTTTTCTCCAGTAGACTTAGATTTTAACTAACCTCCCATCATTATCCCATTCTTCTAGACCAGTTGTCAGAGTGGTCATGGCTTCATATTCTCAGTGTTGCTACAGAAAAGCAAGTAAACCCCCCACTTTAGGTACCATAAAGGAGGGATACATTGCTTTTTGCTTCCGTTCCCCTGAAAGACCCGTCCTGGCTTTTGATGCATATTCTGGAGCGGATAGACAGGGATCCTATGCTGACTTCCATTAAACTAGTAATAGTAAAGACACCACGAAGCCTTTAGACAAGTGAGTGACTCAGCTGAATACAGGAGTACTGTATATACAGGAGAACAGGTGAGTCAATCTTGCCTGTGTAAAAGCTGCAATACCTCTGAGGGGGAGCTGGGATGGTAGCAGAAAAAATTGCTAGCTGATGCCAACAGCTACAATTGTCATGTTGCTGTCATCATTTTCACCTGCTCCCATAGCTTTGTTTTGAGATTGAATTTTTTTTTATTCATGCAAATGAGAGATGGATTTGAATGAGTTAATGAATGGCCATCAGGAGTTCTTTTTTTTTTTTTTTTTTTTTTTTAGCAGGACCTGCCAATTTTTCACAGGCAAAAGATACCAGCTCTAAAATCATTATATTAAAATGCTGCTGCCATTAAGAAAAGATCACAAGACAGAGGTTTTGATTTTTTTTTTTTTTGGTATTGCCTTGTTTTCTCTTGATATAAAAACATTTTTCAGGATCTGATTTGTCTTTTGTAATTAATAAGACAGAGCAGGCTTAGGTAATGTACAGTTTAATAGATTGTGGCAGTTCAGTCCGCTGGGTTTTCAGCAAAAGTTGTCAAATTGCAGTAAAATTGTCAAGGTTTTTTTTTTCTTTCCCAATCGCTATCAAATGTAAGCAAGTGATTGCATGCACAGAGAGTAGCTCTCAACTTTTTGTTTTTTCTTAGGCGAAGATAAGATTCTGTGGGTTCTGAATGCAAGTCATTGCTGAGGCTGCCTCAGCAACAGATTGCTTCTTGAGGCTTTCCCAGATTATGATAAAAATGAGCAGATATTTTTATTTTCAGAACTAATTTTCAGAATGGGTTTAAGCTAGAAGTTTGTTCTGGGGATTCAGCTCAGACCTTGAGGGATAGCTGCCATTATAGGTGAGCATGAGAAGAAAGAAAACCCCAGTTAGTTGAAGACCTTTTACAAAACAGGCACCGAGTCTTTCAAACACCTTGATGCTTTTGGAAATATTTGGGAACAAAACTGAGATCATCACCTTGGTACTTGGAGGGCTTCTTTATCACATATACTATCAGTATAGGGAGCAAGGGCAGCCGATGCACATCTCCATGGGGTAGGAGGGCGTGCATCCCCTGCCATGGTGCTGACCTCGGCAGCTGCACCGATGCTGCTGAGGTTGGAGCATCAGTGCTGGAGCTCACCATCCTGAGGGCACCAGCCATTGTGCCCATCAGAAAAGCAAAGGGGATGATGCTACTTTTTGCGTTGAGGGAAACCCTGTGAAAGTAAAGGAAGGTAAATCCTGAGAAGCACAGGCTGCCAGGACGATGTTTATCAGCCTTGTTTATGCTGGAGTCTCATGAAAGAAGTCAGTGTTGTTGCTGAAAAAGATGGCCTTTGCCTCCTGTCATTCGCTGCCTCTTGTTCTCTGGGCTGTCCCATCCTTTGCACTTGTTTCTTTCCTATGGAAACTTCTGCCCTTGTCTTCATCCTGTTTCTTGAGAAGTACACGAAACCAGAGGACGTGATGAGGTCATCCTGTTTACAGCCCTGCACCTACATGGGAGGAGAGAGCATCAGTATCTCTTTAAGACTTCTACTCCTTTCTAATTGGCATTGGCTAATAGATCCCCAAATTACACAGGAGCTGAGTGGGTGGGACAAGCTTGAGAGACAGACAGAGGGAGGGACAGGCAGATTGCTCTCATAAATTTAATCTCTTTAGAAAATGAAGTTTACAGTATCAGCTGCTGGCAGAAATTGTACTCCCATAGTTGCTAGGTCAAAGTTGAGATGGTTTAAAAAATCTTTAGTGTAAATGTAGCTTTTGAAAGAGTTTTTTCCGGAGGAAGACGTCTACTGTGCTTGAGATACAGGAATATCATCAGGAACACGCTGTGCCCGAAGCCATAAAGCTGACATATTTTGGGAGTCCTTTGCCCCTAGAACTAGGGGGTTCTGACCTGCAAAGAAAAGACTTGCATAAAACTGCAGGAAGAGGAGAAAGCAATCATAGTGCATGTTTAGAGCAAAGGACAGCACAGATCTGTTGTTTTCAATAACTCTTTTTTCCCTTGTTAGTCTTGTGTTTAATTCTTTCCATAACTCTAAAGGGAAGTGGAAGAGATCTACTGTTTTTTTTCCTTATGTTAGTGTTTTCCCTCTTGAGGCAAGCTCAAGGGAGTATGAAGAAATTTGACATTTGAAATTAAAGAGCAATTTCTGTGTAAAAAGTAAACAGGAGATAGATACAAATGTTTGAAAGCTATTTCTGTTTTACCTTAACTTAGAACTGCTAGCTTCAGCTTCCCCAGGCTCTGCAGCAAGCCGCAGTCCTCAGCCAGCATGTCCCCCTCTGTACCTTCACCTTGTTATTCCCATTCCATCTTATTCAAGCTTCAGCTTATCTTGAGGGAACTTGGGAATCTCCTAGGTCATATTTTGCAGAAAGCATTTTTTTTTTTTTTGCATAGGAAAGCAGAGTGTATTATACCCCAGTCTTTCTACTATATAACACTGTCCTTCACAGAACTAACAAATCAGAAACAACTTGTTTTGCTGGATTTGTGTTATTTTCTTTTTCTGTTTTGGGGATCATTTAGGAATGAGATAAGGAAGCACTTGCTTCCCTTTCACCTTCTAACATCTTTACCCTTTGGAAGCAAGCAGAATACTAATGGATACCTGTTTATAGTTCATTTGTTGGTTTTATACACGTGCTTTCTATTAAACACGTAAGTGCACATGCAGCTCTTTCTACGCACTGAAAGGAGCTATAGAAAGTCATAGGAAATCTTGTGTTTTAAAAGATTATTTATACATAAAAATGGTATACATTTGCAAAACACACGTTTTTGGCAGGGGACACTGGAAAGCCTACAGAATTAACCGCTCTGGGGATGGGTGACATCCAGGCCAGAGACAAGGAGTGAAAGAAGCCGTGGTGCAGCCAACTCCAGGAGGGCCTTTGGTGGGGAGCGCAGTCCTTGGAGCAACGTGCTCCAAGAGGGAATTTCAACTAATGCCGCCTAATGGAGAGTGGGAACCAGCGCAGCAGAAGAGAGGATTGAAGTTTGGGGTCAGTTCAGGGGAGCTGGGTGGTGGTTTCCCCCCGGGCCCCTTTGGAAGGCATGGTGAAGGCAAAAGGTGAAAGTTGAAAAGAGGAAGTGGAGGAAAAAAGTTTTCCATACAAGAAGGAGTATTTGGATTCATTGGCGATTTTACTGTTTAAGCTACCAGACTGTATAGAAGGGGGAACAGGAATGACCATCAAATCAAAGGGGATGGGGATTTGAAAACTTCATTCTTATTGTAGCCAGAGGAGAAAATGGCACAACATGAATCCATTCGAGGGGCAACGATCGCAAATGAGAATGGGAATGGCACAAAGGTAACCCGTTCCAGTCCTAACAAGGTAGACTTGTGTGGTCTTAACACCCTTTGGCTCTTTATTTTGTGCAATTTGCCTGTTTATTTGCTAGAACGACTGCATGCTTGTAGCCCTGGAGCAGTGCATTAGCGAACACTTTTTTACCTTTGAAGAACAGAAGCTTCCACTTTAATTACATTAACGCTAATCAATAAACGTCTTTGAACTGTTCCATAGCATCACGAAAGTGATGTTACAGTGACTAAGGCAATACTTGCTGCATCAGCCTATTCCAGCCACTTAGAACACTCCAAAAAGCAGATTTTTTTGTCTAAGATAAGATGTGCTTATTCTCATCAGAACAGGTCAAGGGAGAAACATTTCAAACCGTTGCGCCTGGCTCAGATACGTGCAAACACAACTGGACCCACAAACAAAGCTCCAAGTGTCCGTGCAGGCATACGTTTGCACATGCAAAGCAGGATGTATACGTAAATGGGAGTTTGCTCACGCACACTAACTAGCTGGAGCAGAAAACGGCTTGAAAATGTTGCTTTAAGTGTTTTAGAAAGTGAAGTGATGTTTGCCTGGGACACTTCATGCTGTTAGCCATTTCCCACTCTCCTGGGAAAGCACTGGGAAGGCTTTGCTGGTTTGTAGGTACAGCTTGCTGGGTTTGTATCCAGCTAGAAGAGAAGCAGGACAGGAATTCAGGAGTGAATGACAGCGAGGGTCAAACAGGTCCTTACAGAAAAACCTCCTGGGGACTGTTAGAGAGCTGCTAGGCCTTAAAGCTGAAGTCAGAATAGGGCCGGAGCAGGACTGAGGGTACGTATGGGCCAGGATGAAAGCCAAGCCTCTCCAGTTAGGTGATCCTCTAACTCTTCATGGTATAGTTTTTGTAGAACAATCACATTTGTTAACAGAATTTGTTAAAACCTGATTAAAAGATGTGTGACTCCTATATATATATATATATATATATATACACTTGGCACCTTATCAGACCACTCAGGAAATCCCAGCATGATGTGTCATTTAGCAAATAAATGATGACTTTGAGAGGTACTTATGGAGGAAAATATACCCAGCCTAAGTTCATAACGTACTTCATATTGTTTTTAATAAAAGATTCATAGTACAGATAAGAAGATGGGATTGGTGATGGCTTCACATTTAGAGCTTAATTGGGTTTTCCATCTGACACAAAAAATATTTGTATAATTCTCTTTTAATTATCCATGCCAGAGGAATTTGCTATTTTCCCTCATTTGCATTTTTCAATACTTTCTGGTACTTAATAATCTAAAAATGCTGTCTTTTTTAGGACCCTATTGTCCTTCTGCTATTGTGGTATTTGGAAAGCACCCACTATGTATGTATAGTCAGTGATCTCATCTTAAATTTATTATCAGTATTCTGAGTAAAAGGAATAGATTTTGAACAAAAGGAATAGACTCGAAGTGCTATGCACTGAAATAAATGCAACTGTTTATTTGAATGGATCATAATGCATTCATACATCTCAGCAACATTAAGGCAAAATAATTTTCCAGATACGCAGGTTATAAAATGGCAGGAGGTGATAATTTGTTGTCTATATGAAATGGATTCTCTCTGAAGGTTTATATTCAAATGCAAATCTGAAGAGACTGATGTTTGTACTGCTTTTAGATACCTGCAGGAAAAGGAGCTAATGCTTTTATAGAGCCATTGTAGTGTGCCATCAGCAATGCTGTGGGCAACCCGAAAGTAAAAGCAGTGCAGGAGACTTTCCATTGGCTTTCTTTTTCTATTCTTCTAAGGTTATATTAGCTCAATGTTAAACCTCAAGGAACCAAACTACTTTGCTACTTTGAGCAAACCCTTAGGACAGTACTGCACCTTGATTCAAAATAGTTCTCTGCTAAAAATGAATGGAAAGCTGTCACTGCCTTTACACTGCATTGGCTGATTTTATTTATTTATTTAAGTTTCTCAGTTTCTTACCATAGCAGAAAGTAGTGTTTGTCAGAGCTTTCCCTGATCTGTTTCTTAGAGAACAATTATTGCCATTCTTTGTTCTTATGTTGAGTGAGGAGGATCAAAATAATGGACCACTGAGTACAGATTGTTGGACAAAGACCGAATTTTGGAAATGCTGTTGGCTATATTACTCACCACTCAAGATCAGCCCAATATGAAGGAGTGCTGGTGCATTTGTCTATACCCTTGAGCCATCTCCACTTATGCATTCAACAGATGATTGCCATTCCAGCCTTCCACATCTTCCTGTAGGTTACCTAAAAAATTTGGAAGAAGAAAGTGTCTCACTTTGAGAAATGCCTACTCTTTTAGAGTATGGTTTTCTGAAATCAGTGACAAAATACTCTTTGATTTCATTGACTGCAGGGTCAATTCCTAAGGTAATATTGACTGACATAAGAACTTTCAACACATAAAACCTAGATTGTAGTATCACACGACAGCTCTTCCTATGATACTCTACTATGCATTCAATCATACATTATTCCTCAAATACCTACATTTTCAAACAACAAAAATGAATGTGCTTTATTAAATGCTCAGTGAGAGAATTTTTACATTTTTACTGTGCACACTAGGTTTTACTGTCATTTTGTGGCTGTTAGACCATTGGCTTTGAGATCCAGGAACACTACCAAAGCCTTACTGCAAATTCAGAAGGATAAACATATTTCTGGTATTCGGTGTGAAAACTTACAGTCTTCACTCTGAAGATGGTGAGGCACTATAAGGAGTGCCTATTTATTCCAAAAAAAGGAAACACAAATGCACTTTTAGGTGGTAAGGCACCTTGGGTGGAAATTTCATTGTTATCTGGTTTTGTTTTGTTTTTTTTTTTCAAGCTGAAATGTGTACACAGATTATTTTCTGTTATCACTGAATGGTAATAATTAAAGCACACATTTTCACTGTAAGCATGACAACCCAAGGAAAAATAAAATAACATGTAAAAAATACAGGCTTGGGCCACTTAAGCATACTTATTTTCCTCCATGGACTATATCTCAGCCTGCTTAAATAAATTCTTAGACTGGATGCCTGAAGCAAGGCAAAATGAACCCTCACTGGCCAGAAGAAAACGAAAGTAGGAGAATTGGCTAACCTATGTATTTTACAGGGTGTCAGAGCTTCCTGTTGTTTCACATTTACTCAGACTGCAGAAATGTGAGAACTGTCAAAGACAAGACAACCTCCCACCCTCTGCTCTAAATAATGCTTATAAAATGTAAGTATGCCTCGTCATTTACATACATACTTTTTTTTTTTTGTACTGAAATTAAGTATACAACATTGTCAAGGGACTATTTTTATTTTTAAGGTGCCTAGAATACCCAGCAGTGTGTTCAAATTCTTTGAGAAACATAATCATTATACTGCATAGAGGATTCCAGCTTGAAATACTCAAAAGAGCGTCAGAGACACACACACACTTCACTATAAGCAAACAATTCTCTTGCTCGGAGCACAAAGAGCTGTCTTGTTTATAGTGTTTCAAGTGAACCATTTTAGAGGTACTGCAGTGGATTTACAAGAAGAGTTGACAGTGCTATTGTTAATCCCACTCATCGGTGTACAGGGATTTCCCCTTGGGAACCAAGTCCGACAAGCCTTTGAATCAGAAGACTTTCTTATTTGATGACTTCTTTACAGACCTGATCCTGCTTCCACTTCTGCAGTAGGCCAGATTAGCTAAAGGCATTGCAGGCATGTGCTCTGAAGAGAAATCTTGCAAACAGTTTATAACAGGAGGGAACAGTAGATTGGTGCTCTTAGTATTTCATGTCCGTTGGTTCATCTCTCATCACTATGGCTATCTACTGGAAATGTACCCAGGCTTTTAATTAGAGAATTCAATATTGTTTAAGCACACTTCAAAGGTTAAGTATGTGATTAAGTGTTTTCCTGAATCACTCTCTGGAGACACCTCTCTATTTCCATTGAATGCAGAGGCAACCAGCTCAGCCTGGGTACCTGCAAGTAGATGGCTACAGCTGCCCGCTCTAAGTTCCTTCTCGGTGGATATAGCCCTAAAATAAGGTTGGACAGCTTCCCATTTCCGACCCCATATGTCAACCTCCATCAGCCAGTGTCTTTCCCTCCAGGTCTGACTCGCAGCATAAAAAAACTCGTTCAAACTGGCATTAGACTCTCTTGGGCAAGTTCTGCTGCTCTTTATGTTATAGCTCTGAAGGTTGCAGCAGGCTTCTTCAGCAGGTGCCTTCTGCTCATAAGTTTGTCTGCCCCCTCTGTTTGTTTTCTTGCTACTAAATGTTAACCCTTAACATTTGGGAGAAAAACATTTGTGGATATATTCCCTGCAGTCCAGAAACTTTCCTGTCTTTGAGAGGGACATACAAAGGCAGAGATGAGATTTTCTTACATTTTTGTAGATTTTTCCTGCTTTACTTGGGCACAGGGTGGTGGTGTAGTAAGAGGTGGGAGGATTTTCAGGTGGGTTTTGTTAATGTGGGTGGGAGGTCTAATTTCCTGTCCTGCCCTCTCCTCACTCCATATCTTCATCTTCACCTCTGCTTGTGAACTTTTTACCATCCTTCCTGGGGAAGATTATTCCTTAGAGTGAGTAGTAGCCTTTTGAAGGGCCTTTATTTTGAATCAGGGGATCTAACAGAGGAAATCTGAAATACCTTTGACTTAGGAATAGCAATTATGGGCAGATGCATAGGCAGTCTGGGCTAGTAATTCAACATTAGTCCTTTGGTAGGCAAGAAATGAAACCCACTGGCGAGCAAACATGGGATAAGCGGGGTCAAGCCCCTTGCTCCTCCCAGTTCCTCCATCCCCATCCAACCTGTACCATGGCTGTCAGAGCATGAGGTGTGCTTCAGAGCGAGTTCATAGAGCAGCTCGTGCTTGGTTGCTGTACGGCAGGTACGTGATGGAAGAGTAGGGGGTGGGATTTTCTGCTGTCCTCATCACGGAGTCAAGAGCTGCTGCGGGAAAGCTGCTCATGCAGCCTTGGCAAAGACTAGGCCAAAACCAAAGAGGTTTGTTTTATATCTACTATATTATTTTAACAGCTTTATAGGAAAAAAAGAGGGAGTAGTATCAGAACAATATGATATTGGTAACTACACATTAACTTCTGTGAGGTTTTATCTAGAAACACCTTCGCACATGATACCGAGTAGTTCTAGATGGATCACACACGGCATGAAACGTTAAATGTGCTTTTATTAATGCCATTACTTCTTTGAATTAATGTTGATCTCAGTTTCAGGTCATCTTTATAAGTTTCCGTATTGGGCCCAGAGTTACTCTGCTGGTATGTTTTCCAAACTGGGAGGATTTCTTGGCATTCTTTGCTGCTTCTTCCTAAACGCTGCTAATTCATGGAGCACTTCTGCTGTACCACAAGGTTGGGAAACCTGTACTGTACACCAGAAATCAGGGCTGGGATGATGAAAGAACCTTTCTTGTGACAGGTGAGAAAGACTGATGCCTTTTTAAATGGAAAGGAAACTATATTTTAAAATGCCAAACATATATACGTATACAGATTTTTTTTTTTTTCAAGTGCATATAATGTGGCTGAATGAAATTAATGTGAACAGGTGTTTAGTTTGAGAAGTCTCTCAAGGTAATAGAGATTTCCTGGAGTAGTTTATATTAAATGGCAGGTAACATACACCTGCTTCGTTCTCTTACCTGATTCTCCTCTCATACATAAGGCGTGCAGTGATGTGGTGTTAGTGCAATGGGACTCCTCCTGATTTGGACCTATGTAGGCAAGAGTGGGAGCTGATGAACATTTTGTTAAATAGCTCAGGAAAATATTTTGACTGATGAGACAAAATGCCTATAATGCAGCACTCAATATGTTCAGTTGGCGTTGCTGTCGTTTAAAACAGTGGGCTGAACTTTGACAACATAAATCCCTCATATCTTTTCCCAGGAAAGCCAAAATCTTTCTCGATTTCAGTGGTGAAGAATCTGGCCTATCAAGAAAATAATGTTGTTCCCAGAGGACTTAGCCCATTTTCAGATTTATGGGGTTAACTCCCTTACAGTTTGATTTAAAATATTGTTATAATAGGCTGTGTGAAGGTTTCAAATGATTCATTATTAGAGTAATACAGGTTTTTGCAGTAAAACAACCAACTGTTATTTCCATTCCTCCAGAGTTCTTAAGAGTTATAGCGTCTTCCTGGCATAATTTGGAAAACAGTGCTGATTTGCTCCACTTTAAAAGCAGCTTTAAAGCATGATGGGAAAATGTTACATACCACATCTCCTTTCAGCAAAATTGCCACTGCTGCCCTTTAATATTTAGAAAGCGCAACACTAGCAAGAATCCTGCAATCATAGTCTTTCTTCTTGCATAGAAACATAATCAACTGTCTCAAGAGGGAATGAGACTTGATGAAACTGAAGTCTGGGAAAACCGTTATCCTACCATGTCAGTGTTTGTGTGTTTATGATGATAGGAAAGTTTTTCTGTTTTAAAACCAATAGCAGGTGGAATAATGCCATTCTCCTTCTACATTTGCTTTCTCTTCTGTAAGAATGGAAGAGTGACAACAGAAATCAGTAAAGGATTTTTCTGTTTTTCCTTGTATCTGTTCTACATGCACTTGATGCTTGTTTATCGATATTGTGGTGAATCCCAAACTTCCAACCACGAGCTGAGCTGCAGCTCTGCTCAAGGGCAAACCAGTTGTGTCAGTGTCCGAGAGTCTGGGTTACAGGAGGCTGCAAGCATTGGCTAGAATAAGATATTCAGGATTTGGCGCACTGTTTTTAAGAGAGAAAAAAAGGCACAGGCATTTTTAGACAACAGACCATAGTAATACTTCTGGGCAAAACTCATTGGGGTAAGTTCTTTGGTGGCAGCTGGGTGGCTGAAGATGTCCTGGTGCAGCTGTTTGTCCTTACCCTCCCACCAGCTCCCTACCGCTTGCATCTGCCCATGGCACTGCTCTCACACAGCCTTTCCCTTTTTATAGACAACAGAGATGGACCCAGTTAATTGATATAAAGAGGAGATTTTTGCTAACCTGACCCATTTTGTGAGAAACATATCAGGGAGCAATCCCATGAGCAGCTGAACAAACGATAGGACAGAAACTGGTAGAATCTCCACGTGGGGATGGGCACAAGGAGCAGAGGAGGTGAGAAGCTCTAAAAGCCAAGCTCCTATGACGCTAACAAACTCTGTCGCTCAGCAGGTCTTATTAGCCTGGGCACGGTGCCATGCAGCTGAGGGGACAACGTGCAGTCAGCAGTGGCTCTGGGATCTCTGTAACATGCCCCGCTGCGTAGTGCAGATGTCTACGTTGTGTTTTCTTCAGACCATTCATGCCACAACTGTTTTTAAGAGGCTAAAAAAGCCTCAGACTTGACAAGATACACAAAGTTGAAGTCCAAAATGAAATTATTAGCTCATCTAATGTCGGCTCCCATATATCTCAGGATATTAAATTTCACCTATTTATTTTCTGCAGGCTGGAACTGATCCAAAGCCTACTGCAGCCTTTGGACTTATTCCAGCAAATTCAATGGGTTCTGATTCAGGCTTTGAATCAAGCCTTAACTTTATACATTTTTGATTATTGAAAGGACTCTAATCCCCTCCTGCCTCCATGTGTGCCGATACAGAGACCTCATTTTCCATTGGCTGATGCTGGAATTTCTCACTCCGCAGGAAACATGCAACATTTTAAATCGATGCAGTCAACCAGTGTATTTTTCTAATAGATTTTGTGGGTATGTTAGTGGAGCCATGTGGCACAGACTCAGGACACAGTTGACATAAACTATTTCTAAAACTCAATGAGCTGTGAGCATAGAAACAGAAGTATCGTCCTTCAGCTTCAGAATACAGGTCTCTGCCCCCTGAGTGAGGGATGATGTTCCCAGAGGTGCAGTCATACACCCACTGACGTGAACCAGCATCCCTGTCCAGGTACATACTCCCAAAGCTTTGTGAAAAAAATATCTGGCTGGTTGCTGAAGAAAAGCAGGCATTTCCCTTACAGCATTCACAAAAATAACAGTGGAAAGCAGGAAGTTTGGTCCAAGGCAAAGCGTTTTTGTTTCTGGAAGCAGCAGAGAAGAAGGGGAGATGGAGAGATGACAAGGTAAACTCACAAAGCAAGGCATTTGCCCTGTGAGCCTGAGCAAGCAGAAGGAAATATTTCCCTCCACCTTGGGGAAATCTCCGTTCTGTCTCTCTCAGCAACCACGAGGCAACAAGTATACGCAAGTGAGAGGAGGCTGGCACAGTACCAGCCCCTATATACAATTATTTGAAGAAAGTTAGATGTGAGTGTTGAAGAGAGAGAAACCCCCAAGAGCAAGCAATGATGGCAGCTACATACAGAGCTACTTAAGAAATACCGACAAACTTCGTTCCCTGTATCATTTCAAAAAGAACAGAGAACCAATGTGTTGAAAGAAGAGTGCAAGGGTTAATCGTTTTATGGATATAAATAACATGAGGTCCAGATCACTCTGCAAATACAGCTTCCAGCTATGCCTGACTCAATAGCGTTCCTTTATGTGCGGTAGTGTAATAAGACAATTCAGCACATCGCCAAGGTATTTTGTGGTACGCTGTCATCTCCAGCCAACTTCTGAAGGGTTGTGTGGTGAGAAGGGAGACTTCACAAACTGGTGAGCTCAAACTGAGCTGCTCTCAGAGGAGTGTGCCAGGTCTCAGTGAAGTTAACAGGTTGCTGTCTTGGTTCCAGTCCCAGTCTTTTTTCTGTCTCCTCCTCCAGCATTTTAATTCAATACTGGGGAGAAACCGTAACTACCAGCTAATTACTGCAAGCTTCAGAAAAGTGTAATCTTTCTGATGACCTGCCCAGTAACTTAGGAAATCCTGAGCAAACACTGAGCTTCTAACAAGCCAATTAATGAACTACCAGTGCAACTAATGGTTTCCTTTTATTTAGGACCTTTAAACATCATAATAGAGATTTATTCTTCTCTGCACTGCAGTGGTTTGTGGAGTGTCATAATTCGGCACTAATTCTCAGCACAGGCAAATCTCTGCCTCTTCTATGTATCTAAAAGCTCTGGAAAATCAGACTGCGGTTACTGCAGCCACCAGCAAGGGAAGAACCAGTGCGTATATAGGGGAGGTTACTGGTGAGGGAGATGCTTCCTCCCTATAACAGGAGCCATTGGCTCATAGCTCGGTTCCCCAAGCTGGAGATGGGGTACTGCAGTTTCGATGCCCAGTTGCCTTTGCCGTCCCATCCTTCTGGCAAAATAAATGCTCTTCAGGATTATACGGAGCCTGGTCCTCTGACACTAGGGCCATGACAGGTCTTTCACCTCCCAGGTGAAGCTAGGCACAGCTCTGTCCTCACTGCTCTCAGGCTGCTGCAGGGCTCCCGGTGACCAGCCCACCATTTTAGAGGACCATCTCTAACCTTGTCACTCTGGTGCTTGGAAAAGTTTTGACTACTAGTCTAAATATGTGCACGATCAATATTTACTTCTTTACTATTATTTTATTTACCAATATCTGGTAATGCATTTATTCTTTGGCTTTTTCTTAAATGAATCTTCTCCCTTCTCACGTTTTCTCTGTTGATACATTACAGGACATTTATACTTCTTCAGTTTTCAGCTTGCCAGGCTGACATAGCCAAGCTCTTTAGGTGTCCTCTTATCCTCCCACTTTCAAGGTAGCCCTTCTCCTGTACCTAGGATTTACCTTTCCTGGGTATGCTTGACTACAGCTGTACAGGGTATTTCAGTTGAGATCTTACCCAGTGCCTCGTATAATGGCATTTATTCTTCCATCTCTCTGATGTCAATTCCTATCCTGATACATTCTGTTATCTGTTTGCTTTCTTTATTTTGTATTTTGGCCATTACATGTCTGGGAGCCCAAAATTATCCCATCAGTCTACAGTCTTTCTTATCCCACAGCAAAAACTATTCATAGCTCATTGGTACATGATCTTGCACTTTCTCACATGGATTTAATCTCTTTTCTCTCACTTCAGTCCTTAACTTCTTTTTTGCCTGCTCTCCTAGTCCTCTTGCCTACCAACAATGCTTCCCAACTTGATGTCAATAGACTTTATTGGCTGACTCCTCCTTGCTGTGCTGCTCTGGAGAGGCTTTTGCAGAGAGCTGTGGCCTTCACAGTCCTTTGGCCTCCTGGAAGAGCCGCCACAGGGACTGCATGTTGTTGTTGGCTGCTCAGCTCCTCCAACCTTGAGCTTCGTCACAGCTTTTAGAAACACAACATCTGGAACTGGCAACTTACTGCACTGTAAACTCTGTTTTTTTCTGATATTTTCATCTCCAAGATGGCTTCATGTTTCTTAAATGAAGTGATCATGTTCAGGGCAGGCATCTTTCCGTATTTCTGATGACAAACATAGATGAAGGGAAATTACTTAGCTTCTTAGCACTGTGCTTATTTTGAGTTTTTCCTTTTATCCTTAGTGACCCAATGGGCCCCTGGTTTCTTTCCATGAGACCCTCTTTCCAATATAGGTAAAGAATTCCTTACTGTTTGTTTTAAAGTTTTTGTACTTTTCTGTATGAAATTTATGATGACCCTTCCTATTAATTTCCTCCTTATTATTTGCCTACTGTAATTTATGTTTTTCTTTATTGGCATCCCCAAAATCTGATTTTCCCATTTTAACTTTGGCTTTGAGTCTCTCCAACCTTGCTGGTGTCCATACTGTTGTCAGGGGTATTCATCTCTCCTGAGGCTCTGTTGACCCTTCTTTCCAAGGAACTCCTTGATGCTGGATGTGCAGAGGCTAAAAATCTGCTGGGGTACAAGGTACAGCTGGAAAAATTCAGGGACATTGGGAACTATTAAACATGAAGGAACTCCCTCTGAGATGCAAGTTGTTGCAGGCTAGACTGATACTCTGAGAATGTAACGTTACGCATTTGCCTCTATTTCTGTGTTACTCACTACTGGCCATGGTCAGAGACAAGGTGGGCCTGTGGCCTGACTCGGTACAGCTGTTCTGAGAGTCTTGGCCAGAAATCCTGGATTTTGCCTTTTCTGATTTGTTTTTAACATTTTGAGAAGCTTCTTGTTTAGCTGAAGTCTCTCCTTGTGAAACCCGGTGTGTCTGCTTGAAGCGTTCCCTGGTGCAGAACCAGCATCGCTTCGTGCGCGGAGCCCCTCGGTGCTGGTGGTTCAGTGCCACTCACTGCTCGGTACCTCCTCTGTCTTGGCTGAAACCGGGACCGAAGCAGCTTCACCTCCATGTGGCGGCTGAGCTGTAGCAGAGCTCTGCTGATCACCCCTGTGGCCGAGGTCTGAGACAGGAGCTGGGGACAAGGACTGTCACACGGCCACTGACTTGGTCTGTCACACTCGTGTGACTGCAGGCCCTGGGACAGGCTGTATATGTATTCATATATACCCATATATATATACACGTGTACGTATACAAAACATCCATCACGGCAGAGCCTTGATCTTGGGTGGTACTTACTGCAATAAAAAATAGATGACAAAATACTAAGAGCAAACAAACAATTGTTGGAAACAAACACAAGTGTGAAGGGAAAATGTAGGGAAATTAAGAAAATCGCCGGGAAAAAATTATGCTTGCACATATAAGTGCATAGAAAAGTACAATAATAAATTGCTTCTGTATGTAGCTTACTCCTATGTTTCCCTATGTTTGATTTTTCCATCATTTATTCTAGACAGTAAATCAAGCTGCTTTTGACACTTCCTGGATTAGTTAGAGGAGGAAATAATGGATTATGGTAACCTTTCTCTAGAAGAGGTGTCAGAAATGCTGCAGTGCCCTCCTCTTCGGAGAAAACAAACATCTGTGCTAAGGGATAAAAACACAGGAGAAGCATTGCACAACTTTGCTAGTTTATGGGAATCTGTCAGGTCATGTTACCTAAAACAGCGCTCTTGAAATCAAAGTTTAAGGTGACACTGCCAACTTGAAATTATGCCCGTGCCTGCAAAATAGGTAATTGTTGAAGTGGCAAGTAATATATAATATATTAAACAAATTTGACATATTTTTTCTCTCTAATGAGGGAGCTATTCAGATTTTTTTTGCTAAAAAGACCCTTGTGAATATATAAAACTCAAAGATTAAGAAAACAATCTAGTAAGAACAAATAATGTGACAAAAATATTTCAAAGGCATTTCAAAAGAAATCCTAGAGATAGCATTTCAAAACTGTGCTATCGGGACTTGATTTTTTCAAAGTTCTTCTCCAATAGGAATCATAACAACCTGATAATGATCAAAGTTTGTAATGAAGCAAATTTAATGCCATGGTATAACTTTTTGATCTACGTCACCGCACTCTTTAGAAAAATGAGTGACCCTTGCATCTCAAAATCCTTTTGATATGAGTATAGGATAAAATGCTATTTTCTGTTCAAAGCAGCTGTCAAATAAAGTAAAAATCAGTCTAAAATCAGTGTAAATATAACACGTAGTCACATTCTCCTAAGTTTTTCTTGCATGAATGTTATCTGCTTTACTGAAAATACTGTATATCTCATTTTCTTGAGGAAGGATACCATACATTTCTCAATATTTTCATAAAATTATGTATTTTTTCAAACTCTTCTGTCTTTTAATGTACCACAGGAACACTTAGGATTACAGTCACTCTGCCTGTTGAACCCATACCCAGCCACATCAGCTCTAACCAGATGGTACCAGTGGCAGAGGGAGAAGGAGCTATTTGCATTTCTTCGATCCTGTCACTGTTTTTCACCACTCTCTGTCCTCGAAATTGTTTAGAGAAGTCTTGGATCCCTAGATTGACCAAACCCATCACAATCTCCTTCTCTCTCAGGCGTGTATCTCCTGACTCAGTCCAGAACTGCAGCAAGCATCTGCTCTGCCTGTGCCACCAGCACAGCTCAAAGCCTCGGCACTGGTTTGGCCGCAAAGGAGCAAGCATCGACCTGTCTTTCTCTTGACCCAATTTTTCTCTGTCCCTGGTCCAGTAAATGGCAACGTGTTTCAGTCTGCAGACAGACGGAGGAAAAGTCTTAGGATGTGGCTGTGTGTTGCAACAGCTTGAAAGTGAGCCAGCACGACTGCATCGTTGCACAAAGTAGTAAACAAGCCCAGCCAGAGTACGGAGTTAAGATAACCTGGGCATTCGGTGTCAGCTCTCGAGCTGGGGAGAGTCACCACGCAGCAGGGACATTTGTCAGTCTTCTCTTTTTTCCCCTTTTTTTTCTTACATGCTGTGGGAAAAAAGGGGGAAAAAGAAAACATAAAGAAATGCGAAAGATGAGAACCTGACAGTGTTTTAAATGGATTTTCCTATTTTAGGGTTTGGGGCTTCTTAATTTTGTCAAAAAATAAGAGAATTCTTTGAGAAAATTTAAAAAACTCACACAAGCATCTGTTAAAAATTTTCAGCAAAAAGCAGGGACCTGTGTTGGCTAGATGAAGCTTTTTCATTTATCTTAGCAGCTGCCAGAAGCCCATTTAGAGCAGGGATTTTGCACTGCTAGCCACAGAGGGATTTTGGATAGAAGCCGTCCTACTGAGTTGTACTCACTGTCCCAAATTTCTTCCATAGTGATGCTGAAAGAGGACCTCAGACGTGAGGTGATCTATATATGTGTACAGCATGTTGTGAAGTTTTTTAACCACCTTATAGTGAGTTTTGGGAACACTGGTCTTAACCCGGGCCCCAAGTAGTATGGCCAAGAGGAAGGACGTTTTGTATGCAGATATCCAGACGTACAGGTTTTGACCAAATGCTTACAAAGTCCCTGATTAATTCTTATGTAGTTAGTACAATGATAAATTTTTTTTATGTTTGGGAAAGAGCAATGCTTGCCAAAATATGCTATTGTGTCTAATTAATTATTTTTCAAGATTAAAAGCTACTATGCTACCTCTGAGTAACGTTGCTCACTACTTAAATCCCTCAGCAGCTTCAGAAAATATTTAGTAAAATATTTAGTATCTTACAGCTTTTTTGTGAGGGTTTTTTTTAATTATCTTACACCAGTGTTAACCAGGAGAAAACCCACACACTTCAGCATGCTTGACTGTTTGTTCTGCTGCACCAGTCCTGTGCTTCTGGGATGCCACCGTCAGCAGCATTTGGTGAGAGGAGGAGGAAGCAGGCAGGGTGGTGGTTTACCAGCATACAGCAGGCACAGGCCTCCTGACAAATTTAAGATTTTTATTGACCCAATTGTCCCCAGGATCAGGACCTCTAAATTTTAATAGCTGTCTGGTGACTGCAAAAGCCTCTTTATCTATATCTTTCCTCTACACGATAGTAGCAAATCCAGCGTCTCCACCAGATGCAGCGTGTAACCTCTTTGAAGAGTGTCAGATGTTGCTAGCGTGATGCACTCTGCACTCTGAGAGCATCAGCCCAGTGCTCTGCAGGGAGCGAGGGACTGGCTGGGTAATATCTGCCAGTTCAGAAGCTGGGGCCAGAGAATTTCTTCACATTTTTGGGAGTATGTGTGCTAGACAGCTAGGATGCCCACTGCTTATGCACAGAAAGTAGAGTAATAGAAGACACTACAGGGAGGAATGAAAGAAGCAATAACGGAAAGCAGCCCTTGCAGGGCTATGGAAGGATTTCATGAAGCTCTGAATCTGCTCTATGACATTTACTCCCCCGCAGGGTCGCAAGCTGGCGTGTTAACCTGACTTCAGATAGCAAAGGGTCTCCCGGCCCCATCACTCTGTGCGTTGCCACCAAGGGGCCTCTGGGCAGCCTGTGTGTCCCACCAGCTCTGTCCCACCAGCTCTGTCCCACCAGCTCTGCACGCAGTGGAATCCCATTGTGTTTCTTCCAGAGGCGCCTCTAAATCCCTAGGGGCAGGAGCAGATTTTGGCCAGCATGCAAGAGTGCTTGAAATGCCTGCTTAGAGCCTGCTGCTCTGTTGTGAGAGGCTGAGGAATCTAAGCAAACGATCAACTTCTTGGGATTTAGGAAACAGTCTGGTATTTAGGCTAGAGTAAAACCAAATGTTCCCTGCAAGAGCAGATGAGGATGCTGTGTTTCACTTCCTGGAATTTAGGGCTGGCAAAGACAGAATCCTTTTAATTCATATCATATCAAGGTCTTCTGCACATTCCTTCTGAATGGGAGATGCTGGAAGTGGAAAGTTGGCTCTGGTTTTTGTGTGTTTCCAAAACAAACTCCTTTTGGTGATATTCTTAACACAGACCGAATGAGTGAAACAAAAACCCTAGAAACTTTTCTTAGAACCCCACCTTTAGGACACTGATTTTTGCTGCGAGACCCCTGTAGTTACGTCTTGTTACATATAATGTTGTCCTCACAGATTTTCTGTTTTACCATTTCAAACTTCCAAAAGTGAAAAACATCATGGGTGATCACTGTGACTTCAAAGAAAACAAGCTCATCCTCTTGGTCCAGTTCTTTGCTCACTGTAACTTTGTGGATTTCAACACTTATTCCTCATTTGCACCAGTGAAGACACTGCATCTGCAAAGTGACTGGTCTTTTTTTCCTATACAACTAGCACTAAACCTGAGCTGATCCATTTCATTTACTTGGTCAAACCCAGTCTCCTGGACTGTAACTCCGATAAGTTTTTCATGTGTGGTACACATGGGCCCAAAGGTTTCCACGCTAATATGAACTGAAATGGTAGGCAGTCTAAACTTGCGCCTTCGTAGCCTTGTAGCTGCTTTAGTGAATTGCTAAGTGCATAATTAACTTAAATCCCAGCAAGAGGACACAAGCCTCTGCCTATGTTTTCTCCACAGGCTTAGCTGTTTCTTCTTCCCTGAATTCTCCTTGACCCAAACAAACTCATGCTCCTAACATGGACCTCATCACTATGTCTACTCTAATCATCAGGAAAAACACTCCCCATCCGAATGGAGAATGTAAGGACTGGCATCAATACATTTCAATAAGCCTGGAGACTTGTCACCAACACCATAAAGTCTAGGAGGATGCAAGCTCTGCCTGTACCCTCTGCATGAGGCATTTCTTGCTCTGTGGTCTGGTTCAGGCTCCAGGTCTCAGCGTAATCCCTGGATTCAGGAGACTACAGACTGTGCCCAGATCTTTTCCCAACAGAGCTTGGCTTTGGAGATGCTTGTCAGGCCACAGGACACCTCTGGGATCAGGGGCACTCCATCAGGTGTTGGGAGTGGGCAAAGCTTCAGGTGGTAATGAACACAGGAGCAAGGGAGGGTGGATTTTTACTACTTTATCATTAGTGCTCCCATTTCACTGAACCATGCAGAGGAAACCCAGTCCCTCTTCCTGCAAAAGATGTGAAACAGTGGCATTGCAGCCTGCTGTGGAGAGACCATACATGTGTAACGCCACCCAAACTTACGCTGTCTCAGCTCTGCCTCCACTGTTAACCTGAAGAATGAAACAAAGCATAAATATAAAATAGCTCTTGGCTATTTTAGAGCTTCTGTGCAATCCCGCTTCCTTTCTCCCTCCTTCCCATGGTCCCCAGAGCCAAACCCTCCTGATGCTCCAGGGCTGGAGCCACAGGGATGCTCTTTTCCAGGCTCCAAAGCCACACAGACATGACGAGGAAAGAGTGGCCTCACGAGCAGCCCATGGCTTGTGTGGCTGGTGGATGCACAATTCTCATCTGTGTTCTGCCTCCAGGACTGCCCAGGTTGCTGCCAGGGCATGCCAGCAAGCGTGTCCTTGAGTGTCTTACTGTCCTGCCCCTCTGCCCACATCTGCACGCTCATTGTGTGGTGGGACTGGTCCTCAAGCCTCCCCAGCAAATGGTAGACACTCAAGTCCACATGGGTTAGTCATTACGTTGCCATATCAATGTGTCACATTCAAGCTCCAACATCAGGATGACATCAGATTTCTCAGCACTGACTCCTTACCAAATGTCCTGGTTTCAGCTGGGATAGAGTTAATTTTCTTCCTAGTAGCTGGTATAGTGCTGTGCTTTGGATTTAGTATGAGGATAATGTTGATAACACACTGATGTTTTAGTTGTTGCTAAGTAGTGCTTACACTAAACCAAGGACTTTTCAGCTTCCCATGCTCTGCCAGATGCACAAGAAGCTGGGAGGGGGCACAGCCAGGACAGCTGACCCAGACTGGCCCAAGGGCTATTCCATACCGTATGATGTCATGCTCAGTATATAAACTGGGGGGAGCTGGTCATCGCTGCTTGGGGACGGGCTGAGCATTGGCTGGGGGGCGGTGAGTAGTTGCATCATTTGGTTTTCCTGGGTTTTGTTCCTCTCTCTCATTGTTTTCCTTTTCATTACTTCTTCTTCTTATTATTATTGTCTTATTTTATTTTATTTCAATTATTAAACTGTTCTTATCTCAACCCATGAGTTTTCTTACTTTTGCTCTTCAGATTCTCTCTCCCAGCCCACCGGCCAGGGGAGGGTGAGCGAGCGGCTGTGTGGTGCTCAGTTGCTGGCTGGGGTTAAACCATGACACCAAAGAAAGCCACAGTGCTGGGATATTTTGGATTCACCACCTGCTCTCAGAATCCAAACAGGGTCAAAACAGTCACTCCTGGCACGTTTTAACCTCTGTAGAGAGCTGAAAGCTTTTGTCCCTGAAGGACACCTCACCGCAGCCTACTTTGGGTTTGGCTTTTGTGGTGTTTCCTTTCTGCTGTGGCTCCTGGAGATGCCACAGGAGTTGCAGAGCTGGCGAAGCCGTGGAGCTGGGCGGAGGGAGCCTGTGGTGCCTGTGCTTACAGCCGCTGCTCGTTTTATTTTTGCTTCTGGGTGGGAAGCCTGCAGTTGTTTTTAATCTCAATTTGAATGCTTCTCTCTCGGAGTTTGGCTCTCTTCTTGTGTAACACTGGGATGCTGAGATATTCTGGGACACTTTTACTAACCATGTCAGATGATGCGTTCCTGGAGACTGGAGCGAGGGTGTTTTTCAGTGCAGGGCCACATGTTTGAGTGATTCCAGCTGGGAAACCCACTCTCTCCAGTGGTCTGATGGAGCCCAGGTTTACTGACCTTCATAAAACTGTGCCACCCACTGCAGTAAGACCCCCCTCCATGCCACGCACATCCCCCTTCGCATTGCGTACCCCAGTGACCTGGGACTTCACACATACTTCTCCTGGGTTTGGGCAGGCAGAGCAGTTTAGAGGCAAGGATGGCAGTGAGGAGAAGGGAGGAAACGAAGCTACCCATGAATGACAGCAGGCTTCACTCAGGCTGCAGTGGACTCTGAGAGATCCAACATGGCTTTTTTGAAAGCAAATTTGCTACATCCTTAATTCTGAATAATCCCTGCTGCTGAAATGGGATGCAAACATCCTCTGCTGTGATCCTGCTTCTCTCCTACTCTTCAAAATAATTGAGGGGTGATACTGACACAAGGTGACTGCCTATCCTAGCTCCTCTTGTCCCCCTTATCTCCATTCAGATGCTAATGATGGTTTAAACCAATGTTTGTGATTCACAGGCCTAAAGCAAAGCTAGGCAGAAGGTCTGTAGACAGTACGGGAGCTAGCTATTTTTAACTCTCCTTCTCTCCTAAGTCAATATTGGGATAGGCAGCAATGAAAAAAGCCAACATACGGAGAAGGAATTTGAAGCCGGGAGAGCTTCAGAAGCTGTCAGAACAAGCAGCCCCACAGGGCAAAGGGCAGCGGAGAGGCACTGGCAGGTGCTAAGTGGGCTGGGGGACCATTTGTCTCCCAGAAAAAAAAAGCACTCGACTCTTCAGATATTTACAATGGCTTCTGTCCACTCAAACTGTCTAACTACCTATATATTTTAACCTCCCATAGGCAGACCTGCGTGCCTCCGACTTCCCTGTTAAAGGCAGAGGCTACAGTTATACTTCCGAGCGCTGTTTTGATCAGCCCCCAGCTGTACAGCTGCTGGTGTTTCTGGAGTAAAGCATTTCCTCAAACCCTTCATCTTGTCAAGTAGACTAAATCCTACTATGTTTTGGAAAAGGATAATCGGAGCAGGCTTCATGGATTCATCCAGACCACCAGAGACTCTGCTTGTATCTTTCTTAATGAGAAGTTCCCAATGAAGTTTTATAGAGGTATGGATTTAAATAATACCTTTTTCTTATAGTAGTACAAAACACATTGGGAGAAAAGTAACTAAGAAAAGAAAATATAAGTTAGGTGATGGATAGGAATTGCAAGAATTTATTTGGATTTACTTTGGCTCTACAAATGTTTTCTCCCATCACAAAGAGAGAGGGAAAGGAAAGTCTGTATTCTGTTGACAATGAGGACAGCATATTTCTATTCCCTTTGGCAATGAAAATATAAAACAGGGATAAAGTGACATGTTCCTACTCTATTACTTCTTTGTGGTGTTCTTGACTGATGGACAGAGAGCCAGCAAAGAATACTGTTCTGATTTATGCATTTTTTTGTATTCTTACTGCTATTCCTTCAGCACTTAGCCTATTAATGGGGGACAAAGGAAGCAAAACATGGATGGGAACAGGGGCCAGGAAGGTGAGGGATTATCCCACGATTCCTTTCTCTGACAGAAACCTCAAATGGGTAAGATCAGAACAGGCCCCATCTTCCCGGCTCTTGCAGTAGAGGTTCTCTCAGAGCTGCGGTCTGGGCTCTCCCACGTTTTCTTCCTGCATCCCTCCAAGGCACCCACGCAGGGCGGAGGAAGGATGGCGGATAAGCTCATCGCAGCAGGAGGCTGGGGCATGACGTGTGTCTCACTGTTCCCTAGCTCTACAAAACTGCTCAACACACAGCTTAAAAGGTTGCTCCATGAAAGAGTCAGCTTCACCATGATGTCTTTGTTCACTGATTCAGCAAGGAGTCCTTTAGCAAAAAGAAGGCGGACAAGGCTTGACATCCCTGTACTTTTGAAATAACAAACAAGATTTGACTCCTCCTACATCCCAACCCCACTTAAAAAGAGCAAAACACATTTTCCAAGTCCATATTCTTCATACACCACAACGAATCAAAGGCAGCTAATTCTTCTTTTCCCCCTCTTTTCCTACACACCCTAAGGAAAGATCTGATTAACCTGTGGTGAAAGGCTGGGACCACTCAAGAGAAAGACAAACGTCTTTGTGATTTTATTGGGGCTGAATGCCAAACCCGGAAAAAAATGGCCAGCATCTTCTCACCAATTGTAGTCGAATTATGGTAAAATACTTTCTATCAGGGACATGGGGCTAACAAATGAAGTGATATTGGACACAGAAACTATTAAAGGACATCTTGTCGTCTGATTCATGGGAGCTAGAAAAATGTCTAGTAATTTATGGGTCTTCAGTATTTCAGCGGCCCTTTAGGGACTCCTTTCAGAGTTTGCTTCCCAGGGATACAAAGCAACCACCTTCTGAAAATTGCTCCTTCTCAGTGTGTTGAGTTTAGCTTTCAGATAACAAGGTTTTCACCATGAAAAAAACCCTGTTGACAAGTGAGGTATAAATTCAGATTCATTGCAATGCCTGTATTGTGGCTAGAAGAGTGAAATGTTCACCAGCAAGAGGAAGCTTGCTACTGCCACAGCAGCAATCATCAATTTAATAGAATATTTTTTGTTGCTGTTATTTGGACAATGTCCTGCAAAATGGTAAGTTTATGTATGTATTTTAAACACAGTTGGTTCTCAAGGGTTAACTTGGTTAGTGGAACCAAAGTGAAAGTTTTAAAATACTGCTGCCATGGAGAACAAATGCCTTCAAAGCTCCTATAGCATGTGTTATTTAAAAGAGCACTGAAACAATGTTCTGGTTTGAATTATTTTTCTTCACAGTGCTTCTCTAACTTTATTGCCAAAGAAAAGACTCCCAGAGCCAATTTTTAATCTTAATTATACCAGATTCAATCTGGGATATTTCCCTTGAAGTTAGAGTTACACCAGATTTACACAAAGCAGAATCTGGCCCAGTTTCCACATCAGACACTTTCTCAAAAGATAATTTAGGTTAAAAACTGGGGTATCTAGCTAAAACAGCTAGCAGACCAAGGATCAAAACCTACCTACATGCTCCCGTATCCCCTGTGCTTGAGCCACACCAGAGCTCCCTTGTCTGAGAGAAGCCCGAGCTGCAGTTTCACACCCATGGCTGCAGGGAAGGGACCTTCCCCTGCATTTTCCTCTCATCTCACTTTCTCATTTCTCCCTCTGCAACCACCGGGCTCAAGTGAAGTACATGTAACCCAGTACTCTAAAGGACTGTCAACAACGGACAGGCAAATAAACACGTAACTGAAGCAGAAAAGTGCTCCCTGCAGAATTAGAAGAGGTACAGGCTAAAACCTGTTCATCTCAGACAAAAGGAAAAGCCCAAATCGTCTTTTCTAGAAGTGACAGAAAAGAGAGCAACAGTCTCCCCTGACTTTTCAGTGTGTCAGTCCCTCCTGTCTCCCAACTAAAGAATGAAAACTGAACCTGTGGGCTTCGGTCACTGGTACCTCGTGGAATGGCTCTAGGTGCCATTGGTGCCCGCTTGGTTTCTTCCATCACAGGTTAGGTTATAGGGCTAACCTCAAGCTTGTGTTTGAGCACAGGAAGCACACAGCGCTGCAAGAACGACAACGTGATTCACACCTCCTGCTAGCGCACCTCCAGCACAATCTTGGTAAGTAAATACAAAATGAATGACTGAATTCATTGACTAAGAGAAATGACTAAACTCCTTTCCAGGGCTGGAGCTTTTTGCTGACTGTGTCATCACGGACGCTGAGTCTTGCAATTCCTAATGGTGGATTAGGGGTTCACCTGTTTTGGAAAGTATTGGGTGAAACTCCTAATCTCCACCGTCTCCACACAAACCCCAATTCTGCAGGCTCTTAGGAGGCATTGATGGCCTTCCCTCCTCTTTATCCTTGGAATCAGTGAGACCCATGCTCAGAATCTCTCCATGCCACAGAAACAGAGGGATAATGTTTTGTTTGTCGTGGTGTTTTGGAGCATGAAACATCCAGGGAGGAGAGGGATCCTTTTAGAAAGCCACTCACAATTCAGAAACCTTGGCCATAGCTCCAGTTATTCTACAGCAAATCATCCCAAAGGGATGCATTGCTAACCACTAAGCATCAGAAGAAAACCTGCTGTGGGATGAAGCAGAAAAATGACATCCCATGTCTGGAGCATGGGCAATTCAGGCTAGTCAGTAAGGAGACATGCTGGGTCTCTCCTGAGTTTGCCCCCTCGTGATGCTCAGCCTACCTTGGCTCTTCTGTGCCCATGGGAGGGATGTATGGTGGACGCGGTCAGCCCAGGCATGTGCAGGGACCGACGCTGACACAGACCAGGAGTGGCTTATGCCCACCCTGTCGAGGGTGGCCGTGACCACTATGTCCAGGGTGGCCTCCGCACCAGCCAGCTCCCCCGTGCAGATCGCAGGACTGGGTCCCCAAGCACAGCAGCCCGAGGGGGCAAAGCTGGTACTAATAGTAAGTAGACACAGAACCAGAGCAGCCTGGTCTGGCTGTGTTTTTGTCCTGCTGTCTGTAATCCATTAATTGCTGCAGCTTGAAAGAACAAAGGCAGAGATAATGGTCTCGGGAGTTAGGAACCGAAATCAAACCTGGGCTGAATCAGCAGAGGAGGTCCTTTGATTTCAGAGGGAAAACTTCTCATTTGTGGCGCGGGAGGAATTGCTCTCTCTGCTCTACTTGCAGCCTGCCACATCCCCCGAGCTGCCGAGCCCGGCCCGCGGCGGCCCGCGGCTGTGCAGGGCTGGACCTGCAGGGATGGAGCCCTCAGATTCCCGGGGGTGGGAGGGCGGCCCCGCTTCCCCACCCTCTCCAACCCCGCTCCATCCCTTAATGAACAACAGCGACGGCCGAGGCTGGCGGGGCTGGCTCCTCCCGCGGGCTCCGGTGCCCTCTAGTGTCGCGGGCGGCGGTGCCGCTGCCCGGGCACCCTCGGCCGGCGGCGGAGGCACCTCCGGAGGGCCCGCGCCGAGCGCCGCTCTGCCCCGCCGCCCCGTCGGTGGGGTGGCGGGGCCCGGGGCTCCCCGCCCCGGGGGCCGGGGCAGAGCGAAGCGCGGAGTGGGGCGCCGGTGAAGGGCTGGCTGGAGGAGCAGCCCGTTTGCCCCTGGCCTTCTGGGCTGCCTTACCTCACCCCTAAACCGGGCTCGGGCCGCTTCTGGAGCAGGGCGGCGCGTTTATCCTGCCCCAGTCAAAAAGGCAGGGCGGGAGCAGAAGGAAAAACAAAGCCTGTTTTTTAAAGAACAAGGCTTCCACGGCTGTTCTGGCGTCTTTTAATGTCAAGAGTCAAACGCAACAATGAAAGCAGAACAGCTCGACGTCGTGGCAGCGGCGGCCTCAGTGGGAAACCGACGGGCGCGGGGAGCCACCTACCCGAGCCAGCCATGGGGGGCATCAAAATAAAGGCTGGGGAGGGCAGGCTGGGCAACGTTAATTTCTTTTGTCTGGCTCCCTGCTCTCCCCGTGACACGGGATCCCTGCTATTCAGAGCCAAATTAGGTTGAACAAACAAAATGAGGGAATCTGGTGGTGTGGAAAGAGCGAAAGGAAAAAACCCCAAACTGGTTGGACTGTAAATGCACACAGGACCCTCCTGCGGGCAGCGCACACCTCCTGGGGGGCCTGGGGGTCCCCTTCTGTCTCAGGAAGCCCTCACCGCTGTGCTCTCCTCGCTCCGCGATAGATGCAAGCACAGATTTATAGCGACAAGCGATGAGAGGCCGCTCCGCTTTCTCCCTCTCTCAGGGGTTTGAGGGGGTCTGCTCCAGGCTGGAGCTGCTTTTCACCACGCAGGGGTCCCTGCTCCAAAAGGTAAAAAGGGTGAGCAGGCTGCGGCTGACCCCCGCACCGTGCATTGCTGCAACGTGGGTAACGATAATCAAAGCCAGACCTGCCTTCCCACCGAGACAAAAGGCTGCGGCCCCACGGCGGGGCTTCCCGCGGGCCCCGAGCCGGGGTACCCCCCGTCACCCGCCCCTGCGCTGCAGGGGACCGCTCGGACCCCACAGGGGCCACCTATTAGGCTGCCTAATAGCCTCAGCCGGCTCAACGCCGCCCGGCTCACCCTCGGGAGAGAGCCGCAGGAAAGGGCTCATTACTTGCAGCAAATTGGGACTCCTCCCGGGTTGGGGGGATGCTGAGCGGGGCGGCTCGCAGCCTCCCAGCTCCCCTGGAAGCCTCCGAGAGCGGAGCGAGCCGCCCTGCAAAAACCCGCCCCGTCGGTGCCCGCTGCAGCGGGGGGGCAGGTTGGGAGCACGAAGAGGCGAGAGCAGCTCTAGCCCGCAGTTTTGTTTAAGATGTGCAGCTTCCATCTGTTGCCGCGTAAACAGACGCTAGCGGGACGCCTTATGCTCCAGCCCTTCGGGGGGAGGGGAAGGGGGCTGCAGCGGTGAATATCCCCCCCACCCCCAGCCTGGCCTCTCCCTAACCCCAAGTCCCCCGCGCCTCCCTGGACGGGACCCCCCTGCGCTACACGGGGCGGGGAGGGGGTAGAGCTCAGCAGCCGCCCTGGAGGGTTTATTTTAACTACCCCCTCCTCTGCGCGGCACCCCTGGCATTTCGGAGGGGCAGCGGCTCAGCAGCAGCTGCCCGGCCCCGGCGGCCGGATCCCCCCGGGGCGGCGGGCGTGGGGCCGGCCCGGCCCGGCCCTTAGCGCGGGGAAGGGGGAGGCCACGTCGGGGAAAGCGGCACCGCCGTCGGGGAGACGCGGCACCGCCGTCCCGGTCCCGGTCCCCGCAGAGGCCGGCGGGCTCCCCGCCCGCAGCGCCCGGCTGGCCTGGCAGGCGGCTTTGCCAGTCCCGAAATTTGCAATTTTTATTTTTCGCTGGCTCTTGTGAGATCCCACGTGGAAGCCGTTAACGACCGCTCGATAATGATCATGACAAAGGCATTATTCAAATGAGGCAGGTAATTGCAACCAGAAGGCGCCTTCTCCCCTTCCTTTTGCTCCTTTCTTTTTGCAAGAGTAACTCTTGCGTTATATCCCGCCCTGACGGTCCTTCGCCAGGAATCACCTCCACCGTCCCGCACGTTAAACCGGACAGGTTCGCGGCGGCAAATCACGGCCCGAGCGGGGTGGCCTCGGGGCTCGCAGGCCGCTGCTGCCGCCGGTCTGAACCGCACATCTTCGTGGGGTTCATATCTGCGAGAGCCCGCGGCTGCGACCCAAGTCATGCTAGGACCTTTCCCTCCACAAATTAAGGGGTTCAGGCTGCTGGGTACGCTCACCCCCCCCAGGTAGAGCATTCCAAGGTGAGGTGGTTTTTTTTACTAGGTTGTTTTTGTTTTGTTTTGGTTTTTTGCCATGCTGTTGACTCACTGGGAGCCTGTTGTTTATTCACAAGCATTACGGTATCCTGTTAGCATTCCGACCAGGGGCTGCTCACAGCTCTGACTCCGATGATTTCCTGGAGGCACATGTGGAAGCAATAGCGGGGCTGTGCACTCACCCGAGCCGAGGATGCACTAGCGCAGGGGTGCAAAGGGCCGGCGGCGCCGCCGGGGACCCCGGCGCCCCGCCGGGGGCACCTCGGCCCGAGTGCCCCTTGCGCGGGAGTCGGTGCGCGTTTCTGCCCCTGTTCTCTGCGGGGCATCTTCGCTTCAGAGCCTTAATTCTCCTTCGCTCAGGAAGGAGAAAAACCACCGGATCCTGGCGCTTGACTTGGAGGACAAACTTTTCTTTTGTTTAATACTAAAAGGAAAAAAGAGGTGCGGGGGGGAGGAGGGCCAGACTGGGGAGGGGAAGAAGCGGGAGAAGCCCCGGGGCGCAGGCGGGCAGGCAGGCGGGCAGGCAGGCGGGCGGGCAGGCGGGCGGGCAGGCAGGCGGGCAGGCAGGGCTTCCCGCGCCGCTCCTTTGCTGGGGCTGCAGTGCCCCCTCTCCCGCGGCCGCCGCATTGCCCCGCCGGCCCCGCTCGCCTCTCTCCGCACGGAGCCTGCAGCAGAAGGGCTGCGAGGGCAGCTCCCCGGCAGCTCCCCGGCCACCCCTTATCGCCAGCAGATAGCGACGGCCAACAAAGCAGAGATACCCGGTGCTGGCTCCCCGGCGGGGATCAAAGCTCCGTCTGGAGCGTGTTCAAACAGGACGGGCTCGGACGTGCGCTGCCCTCGCCTCCGCAGGCACCTCCGGCCCTCGCCGTGCCCCCGGTCGCCTGTGACCGGGGTTTGGTTGCGCTGGGCAAAGCAGAGGCGGAGGGGAAGAGAAGAGCTTTCCCGGTCCCGTCGGAGCAGCGGGGTCTGGGGGGGCTGCCTCCTGGCGAAGGTTACCTTTCGTTGTGTCTTTCATTCATAAATGTTAGTGATTCGTCTCTCCCCCTCTCTCTCAGTGCCTCCTGCTCCCGGCTGGCTCACGGCCGTCCATCCAGCTCGCTAGCCCAAGCTCAAGCTCAGTGGTGTACAAAGGACACGAGGAAGCCACAAATTCGTTTCCAGATCAAACTCCCATCCATAAACTCACACTGTGACCGTGGACACCGAGCCCGGCGCCCGACCCGCCGTCCTGGAGGGTCTGAGGAGGGAAGGCTCATTCATGAAATTGGGAGCACTCGGAGTTTTCATGAAAGTTTTTTGGGTTGGTTTTTTTTTTTTTTTTTTTTTAAATTTTATTTTTATTTTCTCCCCCTGCAGTGCAAAACTCTCCGCTTCCCCCTTTCCTCCCCCTCGCCCCTGCCATATGGCTAACCTCCCCCCTCCCCTGCAAGGCTGGTGAAATCTGGAGGCAGAGACTGGCCCCCCTGCCTGCGTAAGAGCCTCCCGCCGGCGCGCCCGCCTCCGGCCGCGGGGCTGGGGGCGCCGGGCGAGCCAGGGCGGCTCTTATTCTGAAGGGGCCGGAGGGGGGCTTCATTTCCTGACAGCTATTTACTTAAAGCAAATGATTAGTTTTGGAAGGATGGACTATAACATTGAATCAATTACGGGACGCGGTTTGTGAGACCATTACAGTCGGATCGGGAGGGAGGGCGAGCGGGAGGGAAAGAGCGCGGCTGAGCGGGGAAAGTCGCAAAAGACGTGGACCTATTTTGGATATTTTACAATCTGCAGGATTGGGGCTGCGGATTATAAAGGAGAAGGTAAGAGGTGAGGGCAGTTTCCCCACCTTTTTCTATTTTTCGCCTTTTCTACCGCTTCTTCTTCTCCCCCCCCCCCCCCTTTTCTCCCCCTCCCCCCCTTATTTATTTGTTGTTGGTTTGGGACTTTTTTTCTCCTTTTTCCCCGATGCTCTGAGCCGGGCGGCGGGGCTCCGGCGGCGGGGGGCCCCCGCGGAGTGGAGCGGGGAGCCGGGGCTCGGCGGGCCGTCGGGGCGCGGCGGCGAGCAGCGCGGGCAGCGCTAATGACAAACACATTGGGACGGCGGGGGCCACCGCGCCGCATTCCTGCCGCGGGGGCGGGAGCGACCGCCGGGGCTCCGCGGGCAGCGCCGGTGCCCGCCCGGGGGCGCGGGGGGGACGCGCACCGACAAAGTGAGGTAGGGTCGCGCCCAGCGGCTCCCCCTCTTCTCGCATCCCTTGCTGCCTTCACCCCGCTGCTCTCCCGTCCCTTCCCCCACCCTTTGTTTTTCACCACCTTCCCCTCTCCAGATCCCCCTTCCCCACCTCAGTCCCCCTCACCCGGTAGCCCCAATCGCCCCGAGATCCCCGGCGGGGGCACAGACACAACCCCCCAAGGCGAGCCGACCTCCATCCCTGCGCGCCCCGTCTTTTTTTACACGTCTCAGCGAAAGAGAAGATGCTGAATTCAGGCAGGACTGGTACCTGGAGCCTTTCCAGCTTACAGCCCCCTCTCGCAACGGGAACGCCAGCCCTGCCGCACGCCCCGCCGGACTGCTGGAGCCCACCGCCTCCCACCCCGGGGCAGGGCAACGTCTTCGCGGCCACCGTTTGGATTTTGTCAAGCGCGGAGGTTGCAAACTTGCCAGCCTCTGCCAGGCTGGAGTCCCCTGGAAAAGTCCTAGGAGCAAGTAGGAAATGGCTTTTTGGCTGTCCGCGGCATTGCTCAACATTTTTGGACGCGGATCCCGCAGCCCAGGAGCCGTTCCAGAGAACAGGACTTGGACAGCTTTTTCTGGAGCCAGCAGCGACAGACCTAGCGAGGCAGCAGCAGCCCCGCGGCGCAGCCCCAGCCCCCGGGGCTTGCCCGCATCCCGGCGGGCGGCTGCGGGGCAGAAGCGGGGGCGGTGCCCAGGCTCCCGCCCGCACCGGGGCCACGTTTCCAGCGCCCCTCGACGGCATTTTCGGCGCGTCTCTTGCGAATGCACCAGCTCCCTCCGGGAGCCCAAGGCTGCACGCCCGGGGCGGACAGGGCACGGCCTCGGCCCGGGTGGGGACCGACGGACACGTCCCCAGGGCTGCGGGCACGTCGCGCTCCCTTGGTCCCACAGCTCCGAGCCGGGGCACAACGCCTGTCCCCCGCCGAGACCCCCGCCCCCCGGGGTCTCTGCCTCGCCCGGCGGAGAGGGCTGGAGAAGAAGCCGCGGGTCGCAGCGCCAGCAGAATTAACCAGCCCCGGAGGGAAACACGGCTTCGCTCTGCCCCTCTCCGTCTCCCCTACCCCGCTTTTCTTTTTCCTGGCTACCTCGCATTAAAAAAAAAAAAAAAAAAAAATCGCTCCAGCTTGGCAAAGGCTTTCCTATTGTTTCCCAGACAAACAGCGAAGTGGCTGGGAGTTGCCATCTCTGCTAGGTTTGCTCGGTGTCCCGGGCAGCCTTTGATCCGCAGCGGCTCTGGCCACCGGGCTCCGCCGAGGGGGATCGGCGGCAGCGCTGCTTCCCCTCTCCCCGGGGGCTGCCCCTCGGGCTCCCCGCGGGCAGGCGGGGTCTGGCAAACGCCAGCAGCCTGAGGGGGGCCGGAGAGTGTGAATGGACCCCCCTCCCGCCACCCCACCCCGGTCCCGGCGGGCTGTCGGCGGCCCGCTCTCTCCCCGACGGGGCGCACCGGGGGAAGGGGGGCGGCTCGTTATGCCCTCGGCGTCTCCCGGGGCCGGCGCAGAGCCCAGCCGGGGTCCCGGCTCGGCTGCCTTAACTCCGTGTCCCTGGATGGGGCAAGGCACCGGATCAAAGCAAGGAGACAGGCATCAAAGGTTCCTCTGTCATCGGCCGATCAAAATATGAACTGTGGAGATCCGACTGTTAACTTTGGGTCTAGAAAAGCTAGGGAACGATCTCCCAGCAAGGGACTTCGTTTTTAGCTTCTAGTTAACAAAGAGCATTTTAGAAAGGCCCTCAGCTAAACAGCAGTTTAGCCAACCTCAAAGCTTGGGAGGGAAAAAAAAAAGTTTGAAGAAAAATGAGACCGCACAAAGCACTGGGATTTAGGAGTCCAGAAGCAAACCAGCTCTCCCAGCCTGCAGGCGCTCTCCCGCTGCTTTAAAGCGAACCCTGTTGTTCTGGTACTCCTCTCCAGGCACCAAGGGGCAGGAGGTGTGCCAGTCTGCCTGCCATCGGACACTGGGGCCATCTTTGCTGTTATTTGCTTGTTGATGTATGGGAAATCTTCATGCGGCTGTGAGAGTAATATATAGGTATTAGGTTTCAAGAAAGCAGGAAGTAATAAATAGTTTAATAAAATACCTCTCTGCAGTGCTACAGCATCGAGCTAGGATTCGAGTACAGCGTATATAGACAGAAAAAGTCTTGCATACCCCAGACCTTGCTGGTTAGTTCCAGCTATACCAGCTGGTCTACAAATGAGGGTGAAATGTATAACCTTACACAGTCCTTGCCTCGCTTGCATCCTTAGATCATGGCCACAATGGAGGTACTTCTGCCTGTGAACTCTGGAAATTTTAATCAAAGATGTTTGCTTACTTGTTGTAAGGACCAGGGAATGACTTCTGAGAGGTTATTCTTCCTGGTGGTGGCAAGAATTGCTGATAATTTTAAAAAAGCAAGCAAGTAAGCAAACAATCCTTTCTCTCCCTCTTGCCTTGCTCTCCTGCTTGACTCATCTCTTTCAAGTCAATAGAGCTTTGCATGGGCACCCGAGGGAAAAGTTTGCAACAGCTAGGCTTCCTAGTTCCTGAGGTCAACAGAGATGGGATTGGTTTTTTCCATGCAATGCTTCTGAGCACTTGATTTGGGCTCTGAGGTGTTTTTTGATCTGATCCTAAGAATCTAAGTGAGATGCATTCCTTGGAAGTGCCAGTCTTTTTGTCTGTTTCCTGAGACAGCCTGGAAAATCCTCTTTGGACTGTGTGGGGAAATTTAGACTTTGCAAATTTCCCTCCACCTTTAGCTCCTGGACTGGTGGAGCCTCTCCTTGAGGGTTAGGCTGAAGAATCGGGGCTGACTGGAAGGCTCCTTCGGTAGCAGCCATCACTGCGTGTCCTGCAGAGCCCGCAGCGCACTGCAGGAGCCCAGCACTGGGCTAGTCTTGGTGCGTAGTTGTTTCTGCATACAGGCTATGCTGAATGCAAATACTTGTAAAGGGATGTGGAACAAGCTTCATTTTAGGAGAACATTTGTGCCAGTCTTTCTCACTGAGGATATTTTTTTGTGTTGTTTGAGCCTTTCCCCAGTGAAACCTTCAGACCCGCCTGTTAGCACTGCAGGGCAGCTCTGCTCTTGCGGAGAACTGAGTCTGCAATTTGGGAACTGAGAATCAAGAAATGTTTTGGGAGGTCCTGTCTGAACATTTATATTCAGCTGGTGACATATACCACAAAGAGGAAATGTTCCCCGCTTTTCTTGGGCTGGCCTTAGCTCTTCCTGGAAAAGATCAGTCTTCCCAGAAGGACAGACTGCCACTCTGACAAAATCACCACTGAAATTGTCCAGCCCTCTCATAACAAGGATAATCACATCATTACTTGCCAAGATTTGCAATCCAACTACTGTCTTATCCCTTATGTAAATACAGATCAATAGGGACCAGTTTGGTTTTGTTATATATATTTTTTTTAAATCGGTGAACTCGGATGAAATTAAAATGTAAGAAATTTGAATTTTAAGTTGATCCAGGAGACCCAGTTTAGTTTCCACCAGCTACGTTGGAGACTAGCGCTTCCTTCTGCTCGGCAGGCAATTTGGCTCATTAATGTGGATCAACATTGCCATCCTGTGGCCAAGAGGATGAACTGCAGAGACTGGGTAGCTGGCAGGAGATGTGTTAGTCTCCGGTCTTCTGGTAGATGGGCTAGTTTTCTGTCCTGAAAGGGGTCTTTGTTTGATTTACAGCACTATGAAAAATATATACCACTGGCTCTTCTTGGTCCACCACGGAGCTTTCTCTCTAGGTTATGTAGAGCAACCACCTAGGAAAAGCACCATTTTCTAAGCATGTTTCCATCGGCTTTCTGGATCTTGATTTTCCTTTGTCTTCCACGGTGCAGTCAATGAAACCCTTCTTGGTAGGAAGCCAGCGCTTGGCAGTGAGTGTTTAGAAGATTGACTCTTTGCTGATAACAGTTCTTCAGATGTTCTTTTCCTGATTTTTTAATCACTAAAGCACACAAGAGTGAGATCAAAATTTCAGTCAGATCCTTTCAAATCCCAGTGGTTAAAGTAGATGCAATGACTGTTTTACCCTGGGCAATCAGCCTCCCCTGCGGAGAGCTTGGCCAGCCCTTCATGGCATCACGTAGCTTTCACTCTACACGCCTATGTTTCTATTTTAGCTAGCAATGTTCAAGGTATGCAAGGAATTAAGGTTGGCTCAAACTTACCTTGTAACTGTGCTGTCAGTACTGGGCTTCAGCTTGCATGAATCTACTGGCTTCAGTGAAGTTACACCAATTTAAGGTTTGATGGAGCGGTGTTAGGAACTGAACCTGGCATATTCATTCAGGGCAGAGATTTGGGTGATTTAGGACAAAGAGGGCTGCTCTGTTATAAGAAAGGTAAAAAAGGCAAATGAGTACATACAAAAAATTAGGTGATCACAACTAAACAAAAACATGGTAAGCATACCTGCTGGGTGTTGTGGGAATGAGTAAACTCTCTTTTGCCAAGAAGCATGAAATCATATCTGTATTAAACCTTGACTCCAGCACTGATGTGCAAGGATACATTGGAGATGGGACTCCAGCATGCTTGTGTCGGATGCACGATGTAAAGAAATCCAATTCAAATAGATTTTGAGTACAGAAGATGGTGAATCCTTAGTACGTTATTCTGTCGTTCACAGTGAGGAAGTGTTGCTCTGGGTCTTGATGAGATTAACAGGCCCCTGAGGAAAGATCAAAGCTCTGGGTTGTGAAAGAATAGCCAGCTAGAAAGTGCAAATTTAGTTAAGTCCTTGTGTTTTTAAACTGCAATGGTAGATTGCGGCACTCAGCTCTTATTGATTTCTATGGCAGCCCAGCCAAGACAGCAAATTCAAAGTAGCACTTTGGAAATGCCATCATCTGTACTTACATCAGTATAGTCATGGGGCTTCGCTCCTCACTTACCTACACAGCTCTGCAACAGGGTAAGGCCACTTCAGCAGAGCTTTGGCAGGCTGGTGTGCAAGAGCTGAGCTAGCTTTGTGTTTTCTCCTTCTGTGCTGCGTCACTTGCACTGAATAGTCTGCAAAAACAACACAAAAGGGGAACAGAAAGGAAACTTGGCAGACAGCGGGGCAACACTGTCTTGTGGATCTTGGGAGGTTAGGAGTCAGATCAATAAAGCAGACCATGGTAAGTCTTTCAAGATTTACAGTAGGTTACTTTATCAGAAAAAAATTACAGGATATAAATGTGATAAAGATGAGTAAGGAGGCTGAGACCGAGGGACTTCTTTCTTTGATGTCCGAGAGTCTGTTATCAATGGGAGACAGATACATAAACACATGGCAATTATTGCTAATTGAAGAATCAGGCAAAACGCCTTGTCTCTGCTGGAATGTTGTCAGCTGAATTTCCAAAGTTGTTTGTATGTGTTTTTGGGGATTGGTAGTTTGTAAGTCTTCTAATCCTGTTTCTGAGACCTTTATGTTTGATCTGCGTATCAAATACTTTTTGCTTTGCAAAAGTGCGCTTTCTGTTCCACATGTTGTGGAGGAAAGAGGGACTGGTTCAGAAACACTCCTTGGCATGTTGTAAGGATTTAACTCACATATGGCACTGGCATAGTCGTAATAACTGGATGTACCTATGTGCTTTCCTGTCTCAGCATCAGGAGCTGAATACCAGAGGGTGAATAGAAACTCTCCAGAACCTTTGAAAAGTAGTCCCCGTCTTGGCACATCATCCTTTATTTTACTCCTTGGTCTGTGTTTCAGATTAGGGGCTCTTCCATGATGACATTTTTTAATCTATATTGGCTTTGGGCCAAATCCAGTTACTATTTAAGTCACTAACAAAATGTCCATTGATTTCAATGGGAGCAGGGGTTGTAGGACCTCCTCCTTTGGAAATTATCTGGCAGGCTGCTTGAGGGTTTTAATAGAAATATCATTAGATGTCACAAAAATTACATAGATGCTTATTGCCACTGCTGCCTCTTCAAGACTGATGCCTCAGGATTATGTGTTTGAAAGCCAAAATTATCTCATGTGATCTATGACCCTCCACACTGTTGGGGAGAAGAGATGCTCTGCGAATGGCAGTGCTGGCCTACAGTCTGTCATGGATTTATACCATTAGAAAATTTCAGCATATGTTTTAAATAGCATGTCTCTCGATCAAGGGAATTCTTGCTAAATAAGCAATAAACACTATTGTATTGCATTGTATTCAGTAAGCTATATATATATATATATATATACATATGTACAATGGCAAAACAAAAATATCACTTGGGATTGTACTATTTGTAATAAAAGTAGCTTTTAAATAGGCTTTTTCTCCCATAAAAGCTGCTTGCAGCTAAAAGGCCAGCACTTACTGCATAAAGCCATTGCACCCTCCCCGATGTGCGTGAGGGTACTGGCTCTGTCCCGGCAGCTGCAGCGGGCATCAGAGCTGCTTGCAGGTTGTTCAAGAGAGGGATGCACCAGGACTTGGCTCCTTACGCTGCCAGTGGAGAGAAGGGGTTATGGTGCCTTAGCTGCATTTCCCGTGCCGGTGATGTGTCCGTGGCCCCACGTACCTTGTGGGAGGTGGTGATACACATCTCAGTGGGTTGTGGGTGAGAGCTGGGGTCCCGGGAGCCGCTTCTCTCTGTGGCACCATGCAGAGTGTTGGGAAGCTGTGCTAGGGCACTGCAGGAGAGGGGTCCTGCAAACCTTGATACCATTTTCAGTCCATTAACTGGCTCCCTCTTGTCTTCTTTCTGTTTCAGTTGTTGGTAACTATGGGTACTTCCCCATGGATGTTCCTGATCCTGGGATGTTTTCTCACAGGTAATGTTTCTCAGTCCTCTAAGCCTCCTTTGTAGATCCTTATTTAAGCTTGCTTTCGTTGTGCCTACGATAACAAATGCCAAATGGTTGCCAGCCGGCTACAGGCTCGATTTTTCTGGCTGTCCCTTTGGCAGGCTAAGACAAGAACTACTGAGAAGACGGTACTTTTGCTGGCCTGTGCCGGCCACTTTGGCACCCCTACAGCTGCTCTAACCTCCTGCCCAGCTTGTCTGCCTGTGCAGGGAAAGTGAGCCTGCCTACCTCCCGCTGTCTCCAGCAGCGCGGTGCAGGCGAGGCTGCCTGTGTGGGCTCCCCGCATCCTCCCACGCTGCACCACTGAACCGCGCTCGCCGGGGCTGCTTGCCGAACCTCCCAACATCTGCCAAGCGAATGGTGCCGGGACGGGAGGGCAGGGTTTGCCACAGGGTGCCAAATATAGAAAGGGCCTGTAGATTGAGATAACACATGCAGGAGCGAGAAACTGGTTTCAAAGACAGTCTGGATTTCTGCTGCAGGTTTATTGCACAGAGCCCACTTTCACGCCGTGGGCCTAAATGCTTGTTTATCATGGTCTACCCTATCTGTTTTGTATGGGTCATTTTACAGATTGAAACAACAAATCTGTTTCCCTGGTGAATTCCTTGTTTTTTTTCTGTGGGGCTTAGGGTGTGGATCCTCTAATTTTCCTTCTGGGAGTTGGACCTGCATCAGCCCACCTACAAATTACCTAGGCTTGCAAATCTCAGCCTCTAACCATAGACTGCATCTGAAAACCAGTGCCACCTACCACATCTAGTTCAGTGAATTACAGTTTTATTTGGCTATGAACCTGTACATTTTGGATAGAGGTAGACCTGATGCACAAATTTTGGATCTAAGCCCCTGCTCCGGTCCTTTGCAGAAATGGAAGCCAGATGTGAAATGCAGGTGTTGGTCTTGGGAAGGGGTTTCTAATTTTCAGTTGTGAGCTTACTCGAAGGCTGACAGAACTGCTGTTTTCCTGACCGTTGCTGTAAGGACCTGCAAGATGCCCGTGACCCAGCAGCCAGGGTGTGGGATTCACTGGTCTGCAGCAGAGCGGTGCCGCATTTGGGGCTGGGAGGCTGAGGTGTGGATTGGGAGCCATCTCTAACTTCACCTCTGTCTTTCACCTCTTGATTTGACAAACAGAAGCCAGCAAGTAAACACTTAGCATTTCAAAGGTTTGCTTTGATTATGTGTTTGCCATCCATTGGGCAAAGCTCTGGCTTTTAACAAGGGCAAATTTCCTGGGACATCAGCACATCTGAAATGGTCAGAAAAACAGCTGCTCTGGATCCACTCTGCTTTCTTTCACATCCCTGCTCTGAGGCTGTTCTGTGTGTTCATATGCTATTTATTCGTGTCTTTTTGCAGGACCATTCCTAACATTTTGCCAGCTTCCTCTGCCGACTATTGTTCCCAATAGGAATGAAATGGTGGTACAGCTGAATTCCAATTTCACACTCAAATGCTCTGGAGACAGTGAAGTGAGCTGGCAGTACCCAGTGACCGAGGGAAGCCACAGGATAGACATTAGACATGAAGAAAACAACAGTGGCCTCTTCGTGACGGTGCTCGAAGTAGGAAATGCCTCAGCCGCTCATACGGGCTTGTATGTTTGCTATTATAACCACACTCAAGTGGAGGATGGGGAAGTGGAAGGGAAGGACATCTACATCTATGTGCCTGGTAAGTGGGGGATGCCACAGCCATACCTGGAGGTTTGGATGGGAGGGTTGAGCCGTGCATGTTCAGAAGCAGCATATTGCTGGTGGCAATTTGATGTTGGGGAAAGACGAATGACCCCAGGGCCATTTCCTCTGGTGTAAATCAAGACCAGCCCCTGTGAGTCTATCGATATGTTCCTCTTTCTTTCTATTGTTTTTCACTTTTTTGGTAAAAGTTTTAGTTCTTAAGAAGAGGGATGAATTCACAACTTCAGAGCTGAGGTCTTCTGACTGCCAGGGGCTGGGTAGTAGACCTTGGTGGCTAGGCTAAGCCCCAGCTCAGCTGTGAGAGCATGTCCAGCCTTCAGGTTTGCCTGGCCCTGCGAGGGGATTAACACCAATGTTGATCTTTTCAGGGGTGACTTGGGCGGATGTTTTGGGACGTGTACTGACCAAACCAGTGCCATGTCTGGCATTAAAGCAGTTGCCAGACAAGGAAGGCCATATCTCGTTCTTAACCTCAATTAGGCTTGAACTGAGAACTGGAAAAAGCTCACGTGTGCACACGGCCTGGGAAGTGTAAAGCAAGGGAGGTGTCTTGGTGGGGGTGGTTGTCACAAAGCAGGGTGAAATGAGAAGTGTTAATTGCCGGCCAGTCTGACACAAGATTAAAAATATGGTGCTGCCATGCAGTGCCCTGTAATTTTCAAAGCAAACACAGCCTTCCCAGGCTCCGCGCCGCCTTTCTCTTTAGTGATGGAAAACCTGTTGGACCCAGAAGAAACGGCATCCCTTCTTTTCGGAAGTATCTATCCCCAGCTTTGCCCTCCCACCCCCTTGTTCTGACTGGAAATGTGTTTAAAGGCTTTCCACACTATCCATGGGATGGTCTTTATTGCTGTAGCTGAGATAGGCAGCAGAGGCTGAGCCACAACGGACTGCCTTTGTAAAGCCCTGTCTGGATGTTTCCTCAGCGTTGGCTGGGGTTCAGGGGATGAGTGGCACAACTGCAGGGCCAGGAAAGATCAAGCCAGTAGATTTGCAGTAAATATTTTGAAGAGGAAACGAAAGAGAGAAGAGATTGCAAATCATCCTGCAAAACTGCACTATGTTGTGAAGGAGATGATGTCTGATACTGCAGGGAAGATTGTGGAAGAGGAAAAACTCAGGAAGCACTAACGGGACTTGTTTTAAGGGCAATTTTGCAGTGGCATTAAGTTTTTGCAGTTCATGATGTGTGATTTGAGGGCAATGATTCTTCAAGATTTCTTCTCCATTTCCCACAACAAATGCAAAGCGTTTGCCTTCATTCTTGAAGCGAGAAGATGCTTCAACAGAGGCTGCAGGCTTTGGCACATGTATCTCAATTTCCAAGCAGCTCTAACTAAATCACCAGAAGATTTTCTTGGTGTTAAGCAGTCTTGTAACTCACTCAGTGAAGGAACATAAAGGCAAGAAATGGAAGATTTCTTCAAGAGGGACTTTTGGTTTGGTTTTCAAATGCCTCTAGACATCAGCCTACCAGATTTGCAGGGCAGAGACACCCTGTAATTTTTTCCACTCACTAACCATCAAGATGTCATAAATGCAGAAACATATCCTTTTCTCCAAATTATAGAGAATGTTTCTGTTTCCACTATAAACTTTGTCTTTGCAATTGTTTTTCCTGCAATGAATTAGGAGGGCAATGGGTGGCAGCAACCCACTTTAGCCAAGGAGGATTACATTGAGACTTCACACAATATCCTATTTTCAGTAACAGCACACAGAAAACTAAACTAGGTGAATCCTGTTTCTGTTTTAAATTACAGTGGGAAAATGAATGCATGGAGTTGGCAGCGTGTTCGGGACAGAGCGCTGTGTTTGGAATATTGCTACAAAGAGCCCGCCAGTGCAGCAGAAAGTCTATTGTTGGAGGGATTTGGATTGCTATTTATTAAATTTTATTATAAAGCTTCACACAGAAGCTTCAGGCTAACAGGGATTATTTGTTTATTCCGAATGGCCAAACAGAGATAATTTGAAGGATGTTCTTTTTAAGTTGGATATGTTATACAGTTATGTTTTAAACTCAGACTTTGGATTGGCTGGATAGGAAAGCTGGCATGTATTTTGTTGACTTTAAAAGAAATAAAACTACCAGGTGTTTGTTTGCTTTCTTCTGGTTGAATACCATATTTTGAAAACCACATGCTGTGACCATAATTGAATATGTCTCATAACTGTAATGTTGGACATGTTAGAAATCCATGAAGATAAGTACCTTGTACTATTTTTGATGAAATGTGGCTTTAATGGTGTCCAACATAAACAACATGAAACTAATTTCTACATTTTTGACATTGAAAGTGTTTGGATTTTTTCTTCTTTTTATTTCTTTTCTCTGCTTATATATTGGTTAGGGAACGGCTGCTATTACGAAAGGAAAAAAAAATCTAACTGAAGAAGATGAGTGATTTGTGCCAATAAAAGGCAGGATCTTTAATACATTTTTGTGTGCAGTGAATGTTGCACCTAAGTGCAAAATCTTGTGTCATAAAAATAAGATGTTTAAGTCCAAATTCTTCCCTAAGATCTTACATATATACATATATCTGTACATATATCTTAGTAGATATATGGTAGCTGTACATATATCTTGGTAGAGTTGTCCATGATAAAGTGAATTCGTCTTTAGTCCCTAGCAATTGCATGAATATTTTCACACCCACTAGTGATTTTCTTGCTTTTTGTCACCTAATATTCTTTTGCCTTCACTGTAGGAATATCTCAGAACCAAGTCTAAGGGGAATAATAATGCTCAGTGGTTTTTTTTGGGGGGGTTCTTTTGTATTTTTCATTCTGCACCCTGAATCGTCACAAAGGAGCCCAAGCCCTTTCCTGTTCAGTGCTTAGGTTAAATGCCTTGCTACATGCCACATCAAATAGCAAAAACAAGATACTGCATGCAATCACCATGCTCTGCCTCTGAAAAAGCGGAATAATGAACTGTACTAGTTTCAGTTACAATCTATAAGCGGTTATTGATATCCAGTTCTTGTACATGGACTTACTACAAACAAGATATAGTCTGATTACCTCTTGTTTTTTACAGACCCAGACATGCCTTTTGTTCCTTCTATACCAGAAGATCAGTTCATCCTAGTAGAAGAAGGTGATCCCACCGTTATCCCTTGTCGGACAAGTGACCCAAGTGCTCAAGTGACTTTAATTAACAGTTTAGACAAGGCTGTTCATGCTTTCTATGACAGCAAACAAGGCTTCATAGGGAATTTCCCTGCGGGCTCATATACATGCAAAACAATGGTTAAAGGCGTGGAGTTCAAGTCTGATGAGTTTCTCATCTATATTTTAAGAGGTATTTATTTTTGTTCATTTAAAAAAAAAAAAAAAGAAGTAATAGGGTTCAGCCCAGTTCTTTCCTCACAGTGTAAAAGCCATATTAGCATCAGCATCACAGGGTTATATCAGATGCTTTCCTGATGATAAGCTCTTTGCTCTTGTGACAGTATTGCTAGTTATTTAGTTGCTAGTTTACTTAGTGGTTATGTACAATTTTGATGAGAATAAAGTGGCCTGAACTTTATCTCCTCTCCCAAATGGTTGCAAGAAAAGTCTTCTGTAATCCATGTCTTTTCATCCTGTTTGCTGAAACGTAATTTAAAAGACTGGTGTTTCCCACTGGCTTCAAATCATAGGCCCTCGGTTAGTCTGAAAAACAGCATGATTCAAATATTTTGAAAACAAGGCTTTTGTTGGCCAGCAATGGATTCTCAAAGACGGTCACTGATTAGCAAAATGGGAAATTGCTTTTATACTGAGTGCCTTTTCACAGGGGTGTTTGAGATAGGAACTTCTTCTTGACATCTTAAGCATAGATCATTCTTTGTGGGATTGAATGCAATGTACATTTCATGCTTTAAATACACAAAGTTTATATCAGTATAAATCAGTAGTACTTTCACTAAATTTTCCAGGTAATTCCTCAGTAGAGGAAGTGAAATGGAAATCTCCCCCTGAAATCACACCATGTGAAAACTGCACACTGTTTTAAACTAAATCTGCTCTCTCTTTTCTCTTAGCTACTTCACAGCTGCCAGTTGAAATTGAAGCTCTTAAAACTGTCTACAAAACAGGCGAGACCATCGTAGTAACTTGTGTGGTCTTTGACAATGAGGTGGTTAATTTACAGTGGAATTATCCTGGGAAAGTGGTAAATATCTCTTTTTGTTTGTTTGTTTGTTTGTTTGAATGTTTGTAGCTACTTATTGGGGAAGAAGGTGGGGTTGTAAAATAGACTTCTCTTCTCTGAGTGAGGACAGCTGAGGAGAGAAAACAAAGTAATTTCTTTTACTTTTAGGTTACCGCAAAAGAAAGTCAGTCCCAAAAGTTAGAGTTTGTTGTTAGCAAGTATGCAAAGCATGAGAGGAAGGTGAGGTGTGACTAGGAGTCCATCCTCTGAGGGAGGAATGCTGTCTCTCAGGTCTTGTGCTGGTTCAAAAAAAGAAATGTTGTAGAAATAGAGAGCTCTAGGAATGTGTGGGACATCTGCATAGAGCTCTGCTGCTGGAGGTCTGAACCTTTAAAATGACTCTCTTAAACCCTGGGTTCTTGGGTATAATAGAGGACAATGAAGAATCAAGTTCATAGACTTAATTGTTCCTCATTATGCAAGTGCTAATTAAAATTACTCTTACAGTCAATGTAATTAATCACTAATGAGAACCACCTAGTAAGAAAATCTTAAAATTTTTGGAGAACCTAGGAAATTTTCAAACTGACTTAACATCCTTCTGTAGTGGAAATTTTTATTCAGTGAAACTTCATTAGAGCCAGTCCTGGTCAATGGAGAATTTCAGAGTATCCCATGTACAAAGTCTGGTCACTGAAGGGATGGAGTCATTGAAGTGACTATCTAATTGTGACCCCAAATCCCATTTTTTATTTAAGTAAGTTAAGAGCCCAAGAGGAAAAATTATTTTAGAAGGTTTTGTTCTATTTTCCAAGTTACACATTATAATGTTTGCTATATGCCACCTTTCAAAACTATCCCTAGCATATTTTTTGTTCTATCCTCTCATGATAACATGGTCTGCCATTCTCACCATCCTTTTACTTGCAACAGTCTTCTCCTTGCCAATAAATTATTCTTGTTTTGAGAGCACCAGAACATAGTATCTAGCAACTGGTTACTTTTTGTCTGATGGAGGGGATAAAGACTCACCTTATTTCATGGGAACTGAACAAATAAAATTCAAAATAAAACCCCACAATAAGCAGTAAAACACTCTTTCGGGCTGCTCACCCAAATTTTGAATGGTATTTTGTTTCAAGTGAACAAAATGTGAGTTCTCAACCTCCTCACCCTTCTGTGTCTGCCCCCAAAATGGTGTATTTTTATAGACACACCTTTTGTGCCTGTGGCTGAAAAATACATTCCTGACTGAGTAAACAAGTCTTCTGCCGTACAGGGTTTAGATGGTTGCTCTCACTCCAGTGCCATCATAGATCCTCAACGGTGTGCTTTCAGCTCAGTTACTTAAGTAAGGTTTTTTTTCCTTCTCCAAACTACAGAAAGAAAAAGGTCTGATAAAACTTGATGATATCAAAGTCCCATCGCAGAAGCTGGTTTACACCTTGACCATTCCTGAGGCATCAGTGAAAGACACAGGGGATTATGAATGTACTGCTCGGCATGCAACCAAGGAGGTTAAGGAAAATAAGAAAGTAGTCATTACAGTTCATGGTATAGTCTGATTTTAGTGTCCAAAAATTATTAATGTGTTGGAAAACACCATTCTTGAAAAATGCTGCACACCGTTGTTTACACAAGGCTTTTTCATTTACAGACAAAGGATTCGTTCACCTGGAGCCTCAGTTTAGCCCTCTGGAAGCTGTCAATCTACATGAAGTCAAAAATTTTGTTGTTGATGTGCAGGCATACCCAGCTCCAAAAATGTACTGGTTGAAGGATAATGTGACTCTGATTGAAAATCTTACTGAGATTGTTACTAGTTCAAACAGAGTCCAGGAAACAAGGTAAAAATATTCTTCTGACCCTTACTTTGCCATGTTGACTTGAGTTTCTTTCCCAGAAACCTGGGCATTGCTCCTGCTCTCTCTTTCCACCACAGTTTGTTGCTTCTTCCTCACTGGCATTTGAAAATATTTTCTTTGTTTCCTACTCTGAAGGGCAATGCCTAATCTGCCTCTTCTTATTACCTTCATAACATCAACCCCTCCAAACCATATAAATCTTGGTTTCTGAGTGCTAAGCCTCTTCAGTTCCTCCAACATGTCTCCACACCAATAATTTCTAGCTATTTCCAATAATATCAGGGGCTTTGTCAGATTCCTGCAAAATATAACTATGCCCACTTGTTTCTCAGTTGTATTTTGGTAGTTATTTACCATTTGAGTAATGATTTTAGTGTAAAGGCGTGTTAGAAATGCCAAATGTCACTACGTTGTAATCTCCACATACCCAGATTACATGTTGCACCAAAGTGAACTTTTTTGCCTGCCCTAAAAATACAAGCAAAAACTCTCATTTCTATAGGTTTCAGAGCATATTAAAATTGATCCGGGCCAAGGAAGAAGACAGTGGGTACTATACTTTGGTTGCTGAAAATGAAGATGAGATTAAAAGATACACCTTCTCCTTGCTAATACAAGGTAAGGAGCCCCAAAGCCTTGCCCAGCAGAACTAAGGGCACATAGCAAAGACTTGATCCACTTACACGTCAGATTCCCTGGAGTACTGAGATAAGAAAGACGTGAACCGGGGTGTCTGGAGGAGTGCGTGCGTGCTGAGTCCTTGGAGCTCTCATACCCTGATCCTGGCTTTCACTTCGACTCTGGCCTTGAGCCAAAAAGAAACTTTATCCTCCCGCCTAAGTTATTCCAGCTGACAGCGGGGACGATAGCTCCTTTAGTACGACATGAGGACGTGGCATAACCGCAGCACTTCCTTTTTGTGGCTCTAGCCTAGGATCCGCTCTGTCCTATAGGAGTTAAGGACCTCCTGGATGAGTCCAGGTCTCTAGCTGTCGCTAAGCTGTCAGCCAAACAATACCTGTCCTGGTTTATTTGAAATTTCAGGCTGCATTTGTAGACCTGATGAGTATTTTAACAAAATCCTGTCTCCTTCCCAGTTCCAGCCCTAATCTTAGACCTTGTGGACGACCACCATGGCTCTGCGGGGGGGCAGACAGTGAGGTGCTTGGCGGAGGGGACCCCGCTTCCTGATGTGGAATGGCTGGTTTGCAAGGACATTAAAAAGTAAGAAAAGCGTGTGCTTTGTTATCTAAAATATGACTTGTTGCATCCTTGATTAGCTTAACATTATTAGTTACTGTACCACATTTTCCTCATCAAGGGTCAGTAAGCTATAGATCAGTTTTTTCTTTATAGAGGCATGTTGCTTATATTTCAAGAGAGGTGGTCAGTGTCCTTCCTATTGCATCCTGTAGGAGAAGGCACAATGCATCGATTCAGGAGGTTTCTCTCATAAAAGCTTTATGTTCGATAAGTGAACTCAGCAGATTTCACAGTCCCGGTTTGAGTAAGGATCTCAAGGAGCAGCTGCCCCTCCAACCAAGGAGGTCTTATCATTTCACAGATAGTTCCATTTGCCTCATTAACACTCTTGCGTGCTTCTAAATTTTCACTTGCAATTATTTCCCTCCCAACTACAATTTTAACTTTCAAAGTATTTTAGACACGTGGAGCAATTACTCCCATTTTTGCTAGTTCTAGACTGGGTCCTTCTGTGGCTGCTGGGAGGCAGGGTTCTCCCTGCGAGGTTATCCACCAGGGAGAGGGAGACCATGCATGGAAGAAGGCTGGGAGCCCTGGGCACCTCCCAGGTGTGTTCTGCTCTCATTGTGCTAAAATCTCTTGCTGCCTGGTGGGACCATTGTCCTCCTAGCCGTGTCCCAGGGAGCCTTGTACAGCACTAAGGATTCAGGGAGAAATAGAGATCCGATTTCCTACTATGTGTCTGTGGGATACATAGTGACACCAAGGTCTGTCTATACGAGACCTGCTGGGCTGCATTGTCAGGCCCTCAAAGTGGCAGCAGTAATGAAGATCATAAGGCAAATTATTCTGAGGGAAGAAAGATACAGGCTTTTCAGAGAGGTAGTCTTAAGCGTTTCTGGTCTTTAAAATTATCGTTGTCAGAAGAAATAGGGAAAGATGATTGCTGTTCTGTTAACTCTTCTTTATCCATACCTATGCTCAACTCCTGTTTCCCCTGTTATTCTCTGCAGGTGCAGCAATGACACCTCATGGTCTCTTTTGACTAACAATATCTCTGATATACACATGGAAGCCCACCTGGATGAGAAAAACATGGTGGAAAGCCAGGTGACCTTCCAGAAGGTAGAGGAAACCCTGGCTGTGCGATGTGTGGCAAGGAATGACCTTGGTGCTGTTACTCGGGAACTGAAGCTTGTGGCTCCCAGTAAGTTTGCTTTGCCTTTCTGTGAAATTACAGCAGTCAGTTTGACCCCTCTCTAACACTCCCCAGTTCAGTCTTAATAGGTAAAAATATGAATTGTTGCCGATAAAAATAAATGAAAATGGTTTATTTTCCACCCTGGGATATCTGAGGATGAGGCATTCTACAGGTCTTTATGGTGCATCTGTTTTTCACTTATTATGTGGTTCTGTGATTCATTTTCTCATTTTATGGCCACTGGCTATGGGATGTTCTTCTAGACAATCTCTGCATTTGGTTTTGAAACAGGAAGGCAGAGCAGCTCCGGGCTTGGAAAGACTTTACAGTCATCAGCCCCAGGAACTACTCCTGCCACATCTGCAGGACATGGGAACTGCGATGGCAGGGGAGGTGGGTGTCTTATGCATGTGTCATGTTGCTCGTGGCTCAGGAGGAAAATATGGTCTGTCTTTTTACTCCACAGCCTTGCGATCAGAACTAACGGTGGCTGCTGCAGTCTTAGTGCTGTTAGTGATTGTGATAATTTCACTGATTGTCCTGGTCATCATATGGAAACAGGTAATGTAGAAAAGTATTTCAGTTTGGATGCTGAGCCTTGCTGGGTTTTGATCTGCTCTGAAGTCAGGCACAGGACCAATGGTTGGTTTTGCATTCAATGTGCTTTGCAGAAGCCAAGGTACGAGATAAGATGGAGAGTCATTGAGTCTATCAGCCCTGATGGCCACGAATACATTTATGTGGACCCAATGCAACTGCCTTATGACTCCAGATGGGAGTTTCCTCGAGACGGGTTAGTGCTTGGTAAGTTTCCTCTAAAGGACTAATCCCATCCTTCTCTGGGGAGAAGGACGATTCAGACCAACTCTGAGGTCTCTGCTACCGGGATTTGTGATGTAACTCACGGCCATGAAGTCCAGAGCCTCTCTGAACCTGTCTGTTCTCCTCAGTTCTCCTGCCACATCCTCTTCTTCCCCTACAGTGGTGTCAGCCTTGAGCTCCTTGTGTTAGTGCCTCCCGCGCCTCCGTTCCAGCTCTGCTCCGCGTGCCCTGCGTGCAGTGCCCACCTCCACATGGCTTAGGCAGCCTCTCCCAGTGTTAAATTTCCTCTTCAACACTCACTTCTGCTAAGGCACCCACAAGAAGCGCATTAGCATTTTTTACTTGCAAGACATTTATACGCTTATGTGTAGAGGCCAAGGGAAATCTGCAAGTAGTTATGTAGTTTTATTATTTTTTGAAGTATTAATCCATGATGTGCATGTATCAGTGCTGAGTAACTGCATAACTTATTTTTGTGGCTACTGTCCTTCTTCCTTCCCCTTCTGCTGTCTTGCTTTGTTATCCCTGCATTGGAGTTCATATGAATCTCTGTTAGTAATTACTTCTTCAGGGCTCTCCCAACGTGTCATTTATATCAACTGAAAGTGTAATGATTATAGACAATTTTAATGTTCTATCCAGATAGTGCTTTAAATCCACAAGACATCCCTCTCTTGGAAGTATCTGTGCACCAAGTTGTCTACACAAAATACAGGACAATGAAACTAAAGATGTTTTTGTTTGATACATTTTAACACACCCCTTAGTGTAGTTCTCCTTCCCCCATCACAGAGAAAGAATTGACGTTAATTCTTGAGAGAACCAGCACAAAAATTTCTGGTTCGGGAACGATGTCCTTTAATTAAATTCATGTTGCTAATTGAAAACTAGAGAGGGGTGGATATTTAATGGAACTATTTTATTACAACCCAGACTTTAATTATATGCCTAAGTAGGATTTGTCAGATCTGAGTTGTTAACAGACCACCACTGTGACTTTGTCTCCCTCTGACTCATGAGCACCAGCCTACTTCAATGCCTTCCTGTTTACAAGCACATTCAGGATAGTCAGTGCTTTAAAAACTAATGCTATATGTCCTTTTAGTGATCTGGATTGCACAAGCATTCTTCCTGACATGGTTAACATTTACCCGCTGGGAGGTTTGCCACATGAAATGCTTGCTGGTGGGGACCTCTTTTGTTTCTGGGGCTGATAAAATTCTTGTTAGTGCGGGTTTTCGCTTATCGAAGTGGGAGATGGCAGCAAAGCAATTACACCTTTAGCTCAGGGAGGCTCTGAAGCAGAATACAAAATGATTTTGGCTCAGTCAGATGAGCATTTCCCATCCTAGCTGTGCAAGCCAGCTGGCATTTATTTGTTTTTCTAGCTAGTAGTGCCTGGAGTGCAGTGCTGCGTTAAATGCCAACTCTGAACGTTGGCTGGCTGGAGCTTCAATTGATAAATTTGGGTTACACTGCAAATTTCCCTTTGCTATCACCACTCCACAATGTATGTGGTGCACTGCTGTTTAAAGGGCGCAGCAGCCAGCACAAGCCTAGGAGATGTGTAACAGAATGAGAAATGTGATCTTGCAGTGAGCTGTTTGAATGTCACTGCCTTCTCCTGGCTCTGCTGAGAAGTGGTGAGGTCCCAGCAGGACCCAGCCCTCCTCCTTCGGCTGAGATGGCCGAGGGCAGGGCCTTTTGAGGAGCAGGGTCCGAGTGCTGCTGTTTCTCAGGATCTTGGGGTGGCTGTAGAGAGGTGGCAGAATTGCTCCCATCGCTTCCCAGCAAGCCACCCATTTGTCCTGATGACCTTAATAAAATGAAATGCTGGTCTGACACAGAATCAGACCCATCCCCATTTGCAAAAGGCAAGTTAAGATTCAAGTTAAACAGCATTTAGGGATGTGGTACCTAATGTCTAGAAACTGGATGTACATTATAAAGCTTGTCACTTGTTCGGCTTTTGATATAGACCAGGACAGTTATGGTTTAATTTGGAGTGGGCTGATGATCCCAGTTCAATTTTAGCCAAAGCATCATCCAATTGAGAAGATCGAGTCTGGAACAAATTCACAGACTTCACCTTTGTATTTGTGTCCCCCCCGAGAAGAAAAACAGCACCTCTCCAACAGGCTCAGCAGATAAGCTCTGTGGATGGGTAACAGAGGCTGAAATCGCTCTCACCCCCAGGTGCTGTTCCTCCACTAGTTTGAGGAGCCTTGAGCTGCTGCTGTGTCTGCACAGTCCCTCTGTGGTGGAGAAGGAGTGCTGCTCCTCTGCTGGGCAGATCACAGCGGTGCCTTTCTACTAGGAATAGTTATCACACACTATAATTTTGGGCTCCACTGCAGGCCTCAACATCACGAATGTGATGGCCTTACAGATGTCTCCAGCTCTTAAGCAGTCAGCTCCCACCTGGCTCCCAATTTCAAGTGTAAAACACATGGGGCTTGGGCTATGTCTGTGGAGAGGGGTGAAAAGGGGAAACAGCAGCGCTCGCTCCCCGCCACTCCGGAAGCGCTCTCACCGTCTCCACATGCACCCCGGCTCAGCAGAGGTGATGGAGCGGGAGATGTGCGCCTCGTGCTCAGCCGACAATATGGTTTGGGGAGGAATTAGCTTGTGAAGACAAGAAGATCAAGGAGCATCAGCAAATGCCATCACATTCTGAAGGGCTGCATCCTGCCATGTGGCTCCCAGACCTTTGGTCTGAAAAGTTTCAGGGGCCAAATTTCAGACTCAGGTTTTTTGAATTAGTCCAAAATTTAGTGGGAAGCTTTCTCACATCCTGACTGGGAAGAATAACCTTTGGAGCACAGGAATCTTGAAAATAAATTCCATAGTTACATGACAAACTACGCTGTCATAGTCTTGGAGAGGTTCTCAGTAGTAACTCAGCTAAGCATACTTTAACTGTTTCTTGTGCTTGTTAATGATGCAGATAGCATTTGGCTGGAAATTTTCTATTAAAAGCATGTATACAATAAAAGTGGGGGCTGTAGCTAGAAGATAACAGAAACATATGGCATTGCATGCTAGATAACACCTTCAGAAGCGTAAAAGGTGGCAAGTTCAAACTGCAAACGAATGTCTAAGACAAAATGCCGTATATCTCCATAGTAAAAGTCACTGCTTATTCCTCCTGTGCTGGAAGTTAAAAAGTAACATAAAATAAAATACAGAGCTTGTCAGGAATATGAAAATATCCTGGCATCTGGACCTCATATATGGGTTTGCTCACTGAATAAGCGTTGCCTTAATGAACTAGCTTTTCAATATGTAACCTATGAAATATAGTGTTTTGGAGTATGTTTGTGCGGTTCATATTTCTCTAAAATCTCGCTCAATCTGTACACAGTTTTTCTGCACACTGTATCCATATCAGGATACAGGATATGATAATCCAAAATTTTTGTCTAAATTGATTTGTGGGAAGAGTAAAGTGTGTATAAACATTAGCCATTTCATTACAGCACTCGGAAATTTGCAATAAAATTTATTCAAGCATATGAAACACACTTGTACATTAAACTTCAGAGAAGCTTGCCCTCATATGTGATCAACATGTATCTCAGCTTCTTGCAGATCACTGACGGTCCTGCCTGTCTATTTCTAAATGTGCTGCTGATGTGCTTCAGTCTATCTGACTGCTACATGTATCCAGCATTGATATAACAGCCCGAAACTACAGCTAAGGAGTTCAATTCAGATTTTTAAGTAAAGGGCACAAGTGTACTGTAGTCAGGTGCTGACTGAGGCAGAGAAGTCAACTTGATCATGGGAGAATCAGTGTTTCGAAAGGGTAAAGTGAGGGTGGCAGGGCAGAGTGGGAGACGAATTTGAATGGGTTGAGCTGCTCCTCAGAGTCCCTTTCCTACAAGTTCCCACGTGCAGATGTGCTCCTGGTGTTTGCTTGCTTGTTTTTATTTAAGAATTTTACTTAACCACAACATTTCTTTAAAATATATTTGCCTTTTCTCCTTAACAACAACGGTAATAATAATAACAATGGTCTGGCTAAGTGAGTGTGCTCTTTCCACACAAGAATCACAACCCATAGAGGAATGGCAGTGGGAAACAAGGCAAATTGCTGTTACTTTCTGAAGTCAATAATGCTCTCCCTTGTGTTCAGGTCGAATCCTTGGTTCTGGTGCATTTGGAAAAGTAGTTGAAGGCACTGCATATGGACTGAGTCGCTCTCAACCAGTGATGAAAGTAGCTGTGAAAATGCTGAAACGTAAGTTGTCATGGTTCTATTTCCCAAGCTGGGTAGGGCATATTCCCACAGGGTTATTTAAGCATTGCTTGTGTATAAATAGATTCTCCATATCTGAAGTTGAAAATGAACTGTGGAATAACTGAAATTTAGAATTATACTTTAGATTGCTTCATGGTGTTTCAAGACTGGAAGTATCCAGTCTTCTGAAAACATCCAAAATTTGGTTTTAGCTGTATGGACCGTCGTAGCCACAATAACTCAGAAAAGATAAAATAACCATGAATGTTTGTGAACAAATGAACGCAATACGACAAAGGAGAAACAGGCAGGTCTCATGTGAGAATCTTAAGTTCACTGAAGATTTCCTGGTTCATGAGAGCTGAGAATCTGATGCAGTAATTCTGGAGGAACCACGAGGAGTTTTCTTGTGTTGAAACTAGCAGCTTGTAAAGTGCCTCTGTGCCACCCGGGCAATCCACTGTACCCCTGGAGAGGGACAAACAGACTGGGTCAGCTATTGAGTTGCACCAAATGAGTCCTTCATTGGTGATTTGTCACTCCTCTCCAAGTCTTAGGAAAGCCCCTTGTCAAGTAAAGGACACAGCCTTCTTCAAGAAGCCGTGGTAGCAATGCTCTAATGAGGCAAGCAAGAAATCGGTTGTTATTGTGAAAAAGGCAGTTGCTTTCACTGAGTGGCTGGTGTGGTTTTTTCAACAGCTACAGCTAGATCCAGTGAAAAACAGGCGCTCATGTCTGAACTGAAGATAATGACACATCTTGGCCCCCACCTGAATATTGTGAATCTGCTTGGAGCTTGTACAAAATCAGGTGGGTTTCGCTGACAAAATGGAGGTTTGCTGTGGAGCCATCGTTCACTGCTTAACAAGCACACAAATTTCAAGTAAAGGATTTGACAATAAATATAAACAAATAAAAGGTTTCACAAACCTGCTTGATATTTGGTAGTAGTTGCAGTCATAACTTAGTAAATAAAAATGTATTAACCCACAATACTTTTTATGTTTTATATTCTATTTTCTATTATTTTTGGAGTATTTTTTTTTGTTAGATTCCACTCATTGTTTTGCTTTGTTTCACCAGGTCCTATTTACATCATCACTGAATACTGCTTTTACGGTGATTTGGTGAACTATCTGCATAAGAACAGGGACAATTTCCTGAGCCGACATCCAGAGAAACCCAAGAAAGATTTGGATATCTTTGGGATGAACCCAGCCGATGAAAGCACAAGAAGGTGGGAAAAAAGGAAATAAATATATGACCTGCAATGTAAGGAAATGGGAAATGTCATTACTAACCCTTACTCCATTCCTCTCATTCATTGGTTTAGAGCCCTCCCTAATTCTTCTCATTAGACTTTTATTTATCAGGTTTCATAGATCTGGGAAGGTTTCAGCACTTTTTGTTCAGTCTCCCTGACATGTGTCCTAGATCCATGTTTCCCCTGTGTAGAGATGCCTGCAGTCCTGGGACCACTGTGGGCTCTCCATAGACATCCTGAGGTCCCAAAGAACATTTCTATTAACAAAGCATGGCCCAGTGTTCCCCTTTTCTGTAAAAACATTGTTTTGCCTCTACCCACCCAAGTTTTAAAAGTAAAGCTCAACTACCTGGTTTCCTTGTTCTCCTGCTTGGGGAATTTTTACTGTCTAAAACTCCTTCCCTTCAAACAACCTGGCAGAGTTTGTTCTCTAAGCTCAAGTACTCTCCTTTATCTACCAATGGCTTAGCCAGTCTCAATAGTTTCCTTATGGTGAATGTTCATCCCATAGCTTTTTCCAGATGATGCTGGAGGAAGCTTGTCATCATATATTCATCAATAAGGCAATGTCATGAAATTAGCTAGGATTTAGAAGGTGAACAGAGATTCCTTCAAAAAATCACTCAGGTAGATAGATCAACTGACTTGGTAGCTGAGTACAGCCAGGGCTACTCATCTGAGCATGGGTTTGCTCAGCAGGACTGGATTTGTTGCACCCTCTCTGGGTGAATAAATGACATCTATCATTTGGAATGCCTTGAACTAAAAGCCCTAGGTAGTAATAGTTGAATTCAGTGGGATTTTGGGAAGTTAGACAATATACATTTACATACCTGACTATTGACAAAAGGATAAGTTTGAAGCACTTGTGTTTGACTACAGTGATACATGGTAACATGTACTAATATGTGACAATACATGGTTTTGTTGTCATACATGACTTTTATGTATTCCCTATCAAGAAAACAGCTCTTACATTTCTCAGCAATACAACTGTATGCCATAAGAGAACTGTTAGATCTACTGGATGCTGTGGCAGGGAAGTCACCTGGGCCATACTAGCTGATACACCTGTATTTTTTTCAAATTTCAGTTATGTGATATTATCATTTGAAAACACTGGAGAATACATGGACATGAAACAAGCTGATACAACTCAGTATGTACCAATGCTGGAAAGGAAGGAGGGATCTAAATACTCTGATATTCAGAGATCTGTATACGATCGGCCTGCTTCATATAAGAAAAAATCTATGTCAGGTAATGTAGAATTGTCCCTTCTGCATACATCATAATACAAATAATTCTTGCATAAATGCGTATCTTATTTTTGCCCTCTATATGGACACAAACTACTCAGCTGCGTTCTCCAAGTGTGTGAGTATAAGCTGTAAGGTAAAAGCTTATGCTTGTGTTCTTCGTTATGCTCTGGGAATAGGAGAAGGAGGCCGGTTGTGTATTTGCTTCCACGCTGAAGTGCTGAGCGGCTGTGCTCTGCAACGGGGCTGTAGGCACTCTTTGGAGGCAGCAATTTTATCAGTCTTGTAGTTTGCAAGATTTTGAGCAATAGCAATGAACAATAATAATAGTAAATTTACATTTCACATTAACTGACACTTACCAAATGCAGAACACCCCCAAATACTTTCCTGGATTATGTAATGAAAATAATGAATGCATCCCATTCCTCAGCTCCGTTCTCAGAAACCAAATATGCTTTGCTTTAAAAATAGGCACCGCCACTTCTGCCTGTAGGCCTCAGAAACTGAACCATATCCAGTCCCAGATTTACATGGCAGACTACTGTGCTCATATTGTGCTCTAGGACAGTCGGGGGTAAATGAGTCACTGAATTTTGACTGGTTTTTTTGCTGACATCTTTAATAAAAAAATAAGAACTGTTGCCATAGAATTCCTGACCCTTTTTGCTGGTATTGGATTAGTCCCAGTGAATACTTGCTGGGAAACATAACTGTTCAACAAAAGTAAACAGATAAAAATGTACATGCATGCACAAAAACCTAATGAAGGCACCACCTCTAAATAAATGTTTTTGTACTGCACACTGAGTATTGTAAACAACCTGTGAAACACTTCGGTGGGCCTTTTTAACTTCACCTTTTCCTGCAGTTCTCTGGGGAAAAAAGCACAGACAGAAGAAAAAAACTATATTTAATTCTGGATGTTTTTAAAGAATGCAGTATGTGTCAGTGACTGATGCAGACATTAAAAGTGGTTAGTTACTATGAAAAGACTGGTTTGGTCATGGTACTCTGTTAAAGTCATCAGCTCAGTATCATGATAGGTAGGGGAAAATGGATGTTGCTTTCACATGCCACAGCACAAATAAATTTTTCTCTCTTTTTCAATAGAATCAGAAGTCAAAAACCTTCTTTCAGATGACAGTTCGGAGGGCCTCAGCCTACTGGATTTGCTGAGCTTCACCTACCAGGTTGCACGGGGAATGGAATTCTTGGCTTCTAAAAATGTAAGTAAATAAAAAAGTAAGTAAAATATAAGAAAGTGTAGAACCGTCTTCATCTCCAATTATGGGTTTCAGTTTAGATTCTGAAAACAGGACACAACATAATATTCTTTTTGGGTTTGTAGACAGCTTTCTCACTTACCTGGCAACTGAGATCACCATGGTTGGAAAAATCAAAGCAGCGGTCCTCTTCTCCCGTTGCAGCCTGTGACATTCATGGAGGCACTGTGCCAGAGACGGTGGTGGATCTAAGCAGGGTCTGGGTGGAGGGTCCATACAGCCCCAGGCCAGCGTGGTCAGAAGCATAAACACATCATTAGTACATGATGGGTAGAAGCGGAAAGGGTGACATCACTTTTATCTTCCCACTGCAGTACATCTGCATGAGGCCTCGCTGGTTCTGAGGACTGGTGCCTCCCTGCCCCTGCTAGTGGGGCAATACAGGTGCTTGTTCAGTAGAAGGTCTTGTTAAGCCTGTGCCCAGAAGGTCAACAGATCTTTTTCAGGGATCTTTGGAAGGGAAATGGTCCTTGTGGAATTAGCCTGTCCTTGAACAACTTGATTTCTCTCCATACAGTGTGTGCACCGTGACTTGGCAGCTCGTAATGTCCTCCTGGCTCAAGGAAAAATCGTGAAGATCTGTGACTTTGGGCTGGCTAGAGACATCATGCATGATTCCAACTATGTCTCCAAGGGCAGCGTATGTACTTCTTGATCTCCTGAGCTCTGCTTTAACTGAAATGAGAAGTGTCAGTTTTAAAGGCTGTTTAACGTTCTTGCCATTCAGTGTTGGCTACGCTAATTGACCATTGGGATGAACGCTCCTGAGAACAATTTTTCTTCGGTTCATTAATTACTGTAGCTTTCCTAATTTTGCTTTAAAGCTGAAGAGTACTTGGCCACACTTAGTGCTTCACAGGCTTACATTTTAAGTGGCAAGTTTTGTGACTGGATAAATCATTAAGGAACTGTCACTGTGATATGTAGAGTAGTGATACATCAGTCAATGATGTATCAGACCTAGATGAGCAGAGCCAGCTTTTGTATCATACCTTCAATCAGCCTGGTCATTTGCTAGTAATAAAATGAATTCAGTTATGGCTTAATTAGTTTTTGTGGGGAGCAAATAGTAGCATTCCTTATAATCCTAGTACTTCTGTATTATATGGAATTAAAAATAAACACTAGCCAGATTAACACAATTTTTCTTGTTAGAGAGAAGTTAATCCTGGCTATCAAACAAGAGTCGTAATAGGAAGTGTTTCTTTAATGACTAATCTGTGTGGTTTGGGGTTTCTTTCTTTTTGCTACAGACTTTCCTCCCAGTAAAATGGATGGCACCTGAAAGCATTTTTGACAATCTGTACACAACATTAAGTGATGTCTGGTCTTATGGCATTCTGCTGTGGGAAATATTTTCTCTTGGTATGTACTGTGAACACTTTCTTATGTGTAGTGATTAAGCTTTTTCAGTTCAAGCTGTTCTACATAAAGTATTTCAAATTCTACAGTAAAAATATATGTGTGAAATCAACTGTTACTTATTCTTCTATATGGGGTTTTGGATCTCAATGTTAGGTGTGAAGTAAAACGTCCATACTCTCCCAAAATTCTCCTCAGATTTTTTTTTCCAAGCTACTTTTTTTTTGCTAGAAAACTGAAAGCACTGAGTGAAAAGCTTTTGGAAAAGCTTTTGTGAAAAAGTATTGCTGTGCCGGCCCAGGATGGATTTTCTGGCTAATATGAGAAGGAACATGCTTCCCTCTTGCAATGGGGTGCCTGGGGCTGCAGCCCAGCCCAGTAGCTGCTTTGAAACACTCTCTTCGTATACATTTCAAAAGATCCTGTTTTAGTGCCATTACAGAAAGAAAACAAATGTCAATCTTCTGGGACGCTGATTTCTCATTTCCAGGTCAACACTGTTCACGCAGTTGGTTTATGGCAGTGTAAAGTGGTTATGACAACGTATAGCATTTACAGACAATGTACAGTTCCCAGCTGGGAACAGCCTGGCTCGTTCCTCAGCCTGATTAATTAGCTTCCCGGGCAGGTGGCTGGCCTGCTTCAGTAAATGTGCATTGCCCAGATTTACTCTGAGCAGAATTAATCATGCCTGTATGGTATCTACTACTGCCCCATGGCAACCCAAAGCCTAATGTTATTTTCTAGAATAAGTTGTCATGTAGCTACTTCTCAGCAAACCACAGTTGTGCCACTATTTATGGTATTGATTACCGTAATCTCTGGGCATCATAGGATCCTGTATATATCCATTCACCAGCATCCCTGGGAGGCATGGGAATGCTGTTGGATAGCTCAGGAGCTAAGGCACAGCTAAGCCTGTGCTTCACTGCCCTACCTGTAAGGAAGGTTCTGAAGCCCAGTTTTAGGTGAAAATCCTGCTTTTGAAAGGGCTGAGGTTTCTGGTGTAAATATTATAGTATGCCTCCTCCACCTGAGAAAGATGATGTTTCTCAGAAAGCAAAAAATATCCTCAGCAGCATTTATTAAGAAAGTCAGCTTTGACATCTTGCTGCAACACTGACTTCAGCTTGAATGGTCCTTCAGCAATGTCTCTATGCTGTGGCCCCAAATGATTGCTTAACTGTGCCAACTCAGGGTCTGAGTCCAAACTTTTCGACAACCCATGCACCTGCCATGTTAGCTGTTATCTAAACCTAGCTACCCAGGTGGGAAGACTTGGGTGTGGAGAGGACTGGCTCACACTAAGGCTTTGCCCTTACAGCCGGGATGAGGCGAGTAACTCGGGCCACGTCACTCTCAGCTGTCGTGCAGGTGCCAAAGGCAATAAAACCAGACAAAGCAAGTGACTTGCCTAAGGTCACACAGAAAGCCAGTGGCAGAGCAGAGCCATGACCTCAGATCTGCCAAATGCAGGCTGATGACCTGATCCAGATATCATCCAGCCTCTGTCCCCAGTCGATACATTCTATAAACACCGTAAAGGGATTTTTTTTCTAAGCAGTACCTGCTTCAATCTTTCCTAGCCAACGTTTCACATCAGAGCTTAATGTGGTCAAGGCAATAGCTCTGATGTGAAACACTGGCTAAGAAAGATTAATTGTGATGGCATGTCAAATTATAGCTTTAACACTTTTTGACATGAACAGCAAGACAGTATTTGGGAACTCTGCATGGATAGTAAAGTATAGAGTAGCATTTTTTCTTCTCTTTTCTCTGCAGGTGGCACACCATACCCTGGCATGATGGTTGATTCTACTTTCTACAACAAGATCAAGAGTGGATACCGAATGGCCAAACCTGATCATGCTACCAACGAAGTGTATGTGTGCATTTGGCTTTTCCACACCTGGCCAGTTTCCAGACAATTTTGGCTTTAGTTTCTGTTTGGTTACTCATTTTCCTTTACCAGTTGGTTAAATTTATTTCCATCTTATCTGCAGCTATGAGATCATGGTGAAGTGCTGGAACAGTGAACCAGAGAAAAGACCTTCTTTTTACCATTTGAGTGAAATTGTGGAGAGCTTGTTGCCTGGAGAGTACAAAAAGGTTTGCTTTTTGCAATTTTCTCTGTGTTTTCTACATACCGTTTTAGAGGGAATTATGCGTGTTGTTCCAGCCATCAGACCCACAAGCACTGAACTGGCATATCCTAACCTATGTGAATGACGTGATTTGGACAGGGACATTGCATGTTCGGTTTCTGCATGCAAGCTTACTGGAGAAGCAGTTCTGCAGTATTAGCTGGGAAGCAGAACTCTCCGTTTCTAATGAAATCCTACCAAATCAATTTTTCTGCTGGAGAATGGCTTTTATATATTTTCACAGGATTTTCTAGGCAGTGAAAGAATTCTAGAAAAGGGACTACTTGGCCCATCTATATAATCTCCCTATCTCCCTCTTTGGACCCTGACACCAGCAAGTTTTCCCCTCATCCTTCTGATACCTCTGGACAAGCTCTGCCTGCCCCATCATTCAGTGTTTCATTTTCCCACTTACCTTCATTCCCTTCCCCCTCTCCCTACCCCTCTTTCACATGTATTTGTCTGCTCTGTGCTGCCACACTCACTCCTGCATCATCTAAAACTTACACGTCAGTTCTCCCTTCAAATCCTCTGAAGATGCTGGGCTTCTCTATCCAGTGTTGCTGGCTCATAGGGCAGAATATTTGCTGGGTTAGTGAATCACAGCTACCCACGTGAAGAAAGGCAGCCTTAGTGAATAGCATCTAATGAGGCGTTTGAAATGAACATTTTCAGAGCTATGAGAAGATTCACCTGGACTTCCTGAAAAGTGATCACCCAGCTGTCACACGCATGAGAGGGGACTGTGACAATGCTTACATTGGCGTCACCTACAAGAATGAAGACAAGTTAAAGGACAGGGAGAGCGGATTTGATGAGCAGAGACTGAGTGCTGACAGTGGGTACATTATCCCCCTGCCTGACATCGACCCTGTTTCTGAAGATGAGCTTGGCAAAAGGAACAGGCACAGGTAGGTGCGGTTTACAGACCGTGTAGCCCATAGTCACCGTTCGGGGTCATCTTTGGCAATGTGCATTAACACTTTTTAGCATCCTACTCCACAAATGCTTTCCTTAGCTCTGTTGAAACTCCTTATTGGGAAGGTCCCATGTAAATAGAGTAGTATGATTGGCCGCAGTGTTTTTAGAGGGAAAAACCTAATTTTGGCTCTTTTGTGACTGCCAGGGAAAGGGACTGCTGGTAGGGTGCTCCTGGGTGTCACTGGGACTCCCTTGTTATGTTGGACCAGTCCAAGCTGCTGTCTGCTGTGTGCTGTGGGCACATTTGGCAACACATCTTGCCCCTACAGCTCAATGCCTTGGAGCTACATATGAGATCTCAAGGGATTGATTTGTTCTGTGTGAGACCAGCTCCAAAATTTGGGAGAAGTTGTTTTTAATATCTTCCATAGTATTCTTTTCATTGACAGCAGGGTATACAGGGCTTTTTACTGCTCCCTTGTCAGTTTGCATGACTGATTCCACTACAACACAACAGTATAACCCTTACTGTGAATAGTGGGGGTTTAATTCAGCACTTAATTCGTAGTATATAGAATTAGCAACCTAGAGACTTCTTTTTTTTTTTTTTCATATTTTTGCGCTATTTTCAAGAGGGAGATGAATTAAGTCTCTAAGAAGCACTATCCAGATTAAGATTTTTTACCTCTCTCTCTTATTATTATATTGTCTGTTATTGTTATTTTATTTTCACCTGACCTCCCTAGATTTACCTAAATGACCTATTGTCACAGCAGTGTCATACAGCTATTTCTCTAATGAGTCTCTGGCAGAAAGTGCTTGGAGGAACATATGAACAACCCACTCCTTTGAATTCTAAGGTGGTTCATTACTCTTGAGATATAAGATGTGTCATGTCCTAAGAAATGGGGGGGTCAGAGTCACCTAAGATTGCGCTGTGGGTCAGAAAGCATGTGTGGAGGTGGTGTTCGGTTCTGCTAGAGACTCGAGGACTTACCCAGCCATGTTTGCTGCGTATTTTATCTCCGAGATGTTTGTCTCTTCCAGTTCCCAGACATCTGAAGAAAGTGCCATTGAAACTGGTTCCAGTAGCTCTACTTTTATCAAGAGAGAGGACGAGACCATTGAGGACATTGACATGATGGATGACATTGGGATCGACTCCTCAGACCTGGTGGAGGACAGCTTCCTGTAACCCCACGGACACCTTCAAGCCCTGCACACGAGGAAGCTTGCCATGTCGTCTACAGACTTCTGCTCCACAGAGAAAACCACTTTATTGCAATGTCAAGGATGTGAAGAGGAGGTGGATTTGTACAGAGAAATTCCCAGCGATGGGCAGAGGAATCAGCCTGAGTATGAATGAAAGAGATATGTCGAAGACGGATTTTTTTTAGTGTTGCTTCTTGCAGTACTTCAGTAGCATCTCAGTGTTGTTTGCCATTTGAACTTGTAGGAGGACAAAGGAAAAGGCCACAAACAGACCAGTTTTGTGTTTCAAGGGCATTCATGTGACTTTGATGGATCAAATTTCCACTGCAGCAATACTTCACCATTGTAATTATGTAAATATCTATCTACTCAAGGATCTTTTGAGGTGCACATTGAACACATGCCATGGATTTTAGAAGAGATTGTTCATGAATTTTGTGTACTTCCTTCCTCAATCTCAATGTCAGCTGCTGTTGAACTATCATGTGAATTAAAGAACATGCAAAAACCACTTTTGGACCAAAAAGGTCTAAAACTGCAAGGGACTGACCGGTACTACAAAACATGTTACTTTTTACCATTAATGCAAGTAAAGGGGAATAATAATAATAATAATTAAAAACCAGTCTATAATAGGTGTTAGAAACCTAGTAAGTCTTTATTAACTATAGAAGATAGCTGTTTTCAAAATAATACTACTACTGTTTTCAGTAACACTAAATGTATATTTTATAATTCATTGTCCTTCAGTAAAAGCACAATCTCAAGAAACTTTTTTAAGTACAAGGAAAAAATTTATGACCAGAAAATGTTTATGAAACAGTTCTTTTATTTGGCTGTACACAGTATGGTAACTGCTCTGGTTAGCTAAAACTACTTTAACATGGAGAAAAATTTAAGACTTGGTTTTCTATCATGAGCTGAGTAGTTTTTCTAATCAGATATACTAGAAGCAATTATTGTCCTCTGATTAAGTGAGGTTCTAAAAATTTAATTAAAAAAAAAAAACCCAACAGATTTCCAAGATGCTCAAGAATAGAAGATTATGATAAACTACCAGCAACATCCCATTATTAGTGTTTCATGGTTACTCAAAAGAAATCTTATCCTGGGGTTAGCTGTGAAGAATCAATTTGGTATTTGAACTGCTCTTTTGGAACAAAGACATCTCTCCCAGCCTGGAACTCCAGATTAAATAAGCAGAAATAATTCTGCAGCAAATATTCTTGTCTTAGTTTTCAGGTTTAAACAGGAAGAGAAAGCTCTGACTATTATCTTTGCAGACTGTAATGACAAACGGTAATTGCTTCCAAGAGTGTTTTTCAGAAGAAGGTGCATGAAAATGAACCTACTCTCAGCCTGCAATAGTTGTTTCTTGACACCACTTATATGAACAAAGTATTATGATTACTGATATCACTGTACAATGTGTTATTGAGATATGATGCTTTGGAAGACTTACATGTGAAAAAAGGTACATCACTGCGAAGGGCCCCATCCTTTCTGGTGCTCAACTTTCAAACTTAACCTTAATTCAGTGTGATGAGCACCTCGCAGGACGTGCTCAGCCTCTGGCACAACACAACCAATGCAAACGCGGTGCAAACTCATCCCTGTGTTGCAGTATTTTTCCTAGGAAGTGTGAAAGATGGACCAGCAGTGACCGACAGAACATGCTGCCATGTTAAACTACAGTTTAACTTGAAATGGCCCTAAGAAAAGCTACACAAGTCCCCTTGACTTTACTTGTTGTGGACAGTTGTGGATCAAATGAAAGCAAATGTAATATTGTCAGTGTTACAGGCAAATAATTCTGGGTCTGGGTTTCAAAATGTCACCTGGCTGAGGCCACGTACAAGCATACTGCAGATGTGAAAACAGGACCTGAAGCAAGGCATCCGCATTTTCAACTCTGATGGAGGCTGACAATCAGAAGGAACCGTGAGTGATGGTGTGTCCTCCATTTCTTGCAGTCAACAGATCAAGGCCAAGTGTCTTCCTGGGAGCCATGCTTTAGCCAAACACGTCAATGAGCTCTGTACGGGGACAACTGTGAAACACAAAGACTCTTGATATAGCCAGGACAGATGAGACAATGTAAAGTCTCCCTCCAGCTATGAACTATGAATTGAGGAAACACAAATTGTCTATTGGATATCCCAGATATCTGAATGGCCACTTGAGACCACACATGCCTTAATTTGCATGTGTAGTCATTACAACTACACATTCAAATCAGGCAAGCAATTTCACCTGCATTTTTGCACATGGCCTAGTGTTTTTCAGGGTTTGAAAATCAGCCCCAGCGCATTTATTATACCAGTTACTGGAATCTAAGGACATTTTCACGTGGTCTTCCCTAGCCCTCACTGGTTTCATTCTGCATCTTGCAGCGCATCTCAGGGCTAGACCCAAATGGTGGATGTGAACCAGAGCTGGCTCACTCTCCGATGCATGGTAATGTTGATTCCCCATCCTGTCATAAGTATCATGTAGATGAACGTCATCTGTGGCAGGGGTCTAGCCAAACCCAGCTCACTACAGGCTTCGAATCAGATAAACTGGCCTGGAAACTGGAATGAGAAGCAGAGGAAGAGAGGGGATTTACTAGAGAGGGAGAAGTGTGAGAGGATGATTTGTTTAGTTTTACAATATTATCAGTATTACAGACTTTTTCTTTTATGGCTTAATTTTTTAGAAGCCACTGGAAGAGATATTCCCAAACCTTTCGCTACAGTAATTATATAATGACAATCAGTGTTAGCCTACGAAACACAGCTTTTGATTTGGAATGGCCAACCAATTCCTTACAGCGTGATCTGCAACTTGTACAAAATGGTCCTATTACATGATGAAGGACGTGAGATATGGTGATGTTATACATCAATATGTATATAAGTATTTTTATATAGACTTCTAGAATACTGCCAAAACATTTATGACAGCTATATCACTGCCTTTGTTTATATTTTTTTTACTGTGATATATTCCACAGGCACGTTAACTGTTGCACTTTGAATGTCCAAAAGTTATATTTTAGAATAATAAAAAAGGAAGTGTTTCCAAAATGGTGGCTGTTGTGAAATGTTTGAAGAAGGGCAAACTGGCCTGAGTGATGGTAGGCACAAAATGTATTTCAAAAATGCCCCTGTTGATATTTTGTCTTTTAAAAAATCCTGTAAATTAAGATCTCTATATTTCAATAAATGATATATAATTTAAGGATATGTGAGGGGTCTATACTCACTTATTGAAAGATGGTTACAAAGAATCAGTCTTGCTTGGGTTTTTTTTTCCCCCAAGAGGTTTTTTGGTTAATTGAGTGCTCTGCAAAGCCATCGGGCAGCAGTGACAAGCAGGTCTCTGAGCCCTTCCAGTGGGCATAGTGGGGAAGTGCCTGTGGCAAATGACCTGGATAGCAAGTGACATCTGCGGGGACCCATGTTGTCCCTCAAAGCATGGCAGGTGCGGTGCTCCAGCGACTGCTGTCCGGAGCAGGGCATGTGCCCCGAGGTGGGCACTGGGCTTCTCGCACAAGATGAAACCTTTCTTGACCTTGGCACCATGTGTGCTGGGGGGTTTGATGCCTGCTGGTCTGCACACACTGAGGAAAGGGGGGACATGGGATGCAAATGGACATGCTGCACCATGTGTCTGCGATATATGCTCTCTGCCACTTCCAGCACTGGTATACAATAAAAGGTTTTATGAAAAGGTTGCTTTTAACAAGGAACTAAAAGTGACTTGTGTCAGTCTTTAGCCTAAAGCTCTTGATGGTTACAGAGGTTTAGATGGCCTCACCTTGAAATGGCCATGGTTTCTCTGCCTCTGGCTGAGCTCACCTTCTTTATAAATCAAACCAGATTTTGTCCCATGGTTCCGTGCTCCTGCAGTAATTAATTTTACACAGTGGATGTAACTGAATGTGAATTTGAGAAGAATTGCAAGGTTTCAACCTGAAAACAGAGTTAAACTTCTCAGGTGCATTTCCTGCACTGGGGCCTGTCCTGGTTTGCCAGTGGGAGCCAGGCAAGGCTGGCTGTGGGAAAGCCCTGTGAACAGGCAGGTTAGCAACCTCCCGTCCATGGAGCAGTCACTGTTGTTAAAACATGCTTGGAGATGAATTCTCCATCTAACATCTCCCTCTCCTTCACCACTTCCTTGCAAAGCAAAACCCCTCCTCACTTCAAACAGGGTGCAGCAGCCCGGGCCCTTGCCTTAGATCAGAGTTAGAGCAGGTTCCCTCTCCTTTGCATCCTTGCCGAAGAGGAGTCTTCATCGTACAACAGTGTTCAGTAAGAATGCTTCCTGCCGCCCCAGGGGTTTTGGAAAGAGTCCTGGCAGTGCTTGTATCCTTATGTCTTTCCTGCTTGGCTGTGCACCTGCTCTTCTGGAAGTTCAGCAGCTGTGTGAGACATGAGGACAGATGGACTCATTATTCCTGCTGTGCATGGTAAAGGGTGGTGGTACCAAAATCCATCTCTATGCAAGAGCCTGCAGCTGGGTACAGAGCTCAGATTCAGTTCTCCATCCTCTTCTTCCCCTTTGCAGAGTGGGAATGCAATCTTCCATGTGTAAGGTATGGCTGCGTGTGCCTGTGAGCGTGTTTGTCCACACTGGGGAGCATGGATGGTGAATGTCTCACCCTCTTGCTGAAGTAGATCCATTTTGGGCAAAAGCCTAACCCCTCACTCCACTGATAACCACAGTCTGTGTGTCTGGCGGGAGTCCCGCTCATCGTCTTGCTCCCTGTCTCAAGGTCTCTGCAAGTATTTGGCTGGAAATGTACCGAGGGAGTGCACTGGCACGCGGAGAGGCAGTCTGCCCACGAGCGAGGAGCTGGGGGGAGAGCGGCACTGTGCCTGGAGCAGCAGAGAGGGGCAGGCTCCTGGCCAGGACGGTAAGGGAAAGGTAGGGAACGGCTTTTCACGTGGACCCTATGCAGGAGACTTCAGTTTATGCAGGTAAACAGACCTTTGGCTAAGCTTCTGGATTGCTATGAGTGGTGCAAAAGGGGAGCAGCAGGTTCATCAGCCAGAAGCAAGTCATCCAGCCACCCTGAGATGCTCCCAGTGGCTCTGGGAACCTGAGGCATGGTGCTCTTGCAACTCTCTCAGCAAGAGGGCCATGTCCCATCACCTTATCCCCATTGTTACAGGTTGTGTGGTACGGGAGATGTGTGCTGGCGTAATCCCTGGGAAAGATCAGAGGAAAGCAAAGGAAAGACTTTCATATGCTCAAAAACAAAGAAGAGGAAAAGTCACCTCATGGACCTGGGCTGGCCCATGAAGCTGGCAGCTGAAGCAGAGTCCATACGCCGTGGGAGTCCCACCACCAATGCCTACAGCAAGGTAAAGGGTTGAACTCAGCACTCATGGGCTTGTCCACCTGGCCCCGTCTCTGTCCTGCACCCCTTGGCACAGCTGGCTCGTGTGAGACCACAACGCAGCAGGTGGCAGAGGAGGCACCAGCCCCTTCTTCTGCTGGCATTGATGTTTAATGCCTTCCAAAGGGAAAACTCATCTAACTTCCAACCCCAATTCATTCTTATCCATATAACTGGAGGTAAGGATTTGGGACACCTTTAAAAATTCCAATGTTTCCTTACATTTGTTAATAACTTTACTGAAACAAAGAGCCAAACTTTTCTTTTCCGAGTTGGCCACAAGATGGAAGCATCAGACAAAAATATGTTAAATAGTTCTTCTGTTCCTCATCCCTTTTCTGTTTTTGTTTCCACAGCAGCACAGATGTGCTGCCACTGCAGAGGCAGAACAGCTGGAGCCTTTACAGCAACAGGAAGTAAAGGAATACATATGGTGTCCGTCAGCTCCAAATATTTTGTTTAGAAGAACTTTGAACCTGTTATGATAATGATAGTTTTGCATAGGATGGGACCTGTGGTAGACACTCCTTCTTAAGAATGAAATATGTACTCAAGTCTACTCTTACCAAAGGGAAAACTAAAACAGCATCATGGAAGTCAGGGAAGTTGCCTGGGATTTTTCTGGGCCACAGTTAGCCATTTTGTGTTAGAGCATACAGCCCAAATTCTGCAAAACCGGAAACTTCACGAGCAACTGCCATGCTATCCCTGATCGCAGTGAAGGACACTCTGCCTCTTGCCTCAAAAAACTTACCTCTAGTGGAGAGAGGGAGGGATTTAGAATAAAATATGATTTTAAATATGGTGAGGAGTGAGACCTTAAATCTCCCAAACTCAGCTGAGACTGCGTCTGTCTCCTCTGCATCCATTCTTTTGTTGCTTTGGTGTTGTGCTGATGCTAGATGAGGAGCCAGAAGCGCTCTTGAGCTGAGGGCCAGATTCATGTGCCTTCATGGTATTCAAAAAATAAAGAGCTAGGACCAGTCTAATGAACGAAGCGATTCCAAATCCTGCAGCCATCTGACGTATCAGACATTGCTATAGCCACCCTGCCATTAGCACTGCTTCACTCTGCCAGCAGGAGCATCACCTGCTTTTATCATTTCTCCAGAAAAGTGATGCAAGGTTTGTAAGAAGGGGAATGTGATTTGTTAGGCCAGCTGATACAGCTGAAAAAAATGCGAAGTCACTCACATCAGGACTTGAGGTAGGGCTTGAGTATCTAAAATCTGGGCTGTGTTTTCCAGCTCTGCTAATTGGCATCATAAAAGACACCGTCTGCATATTAATTCTGGGTGGTTGAGATAACAGCAATTGTGTTGCCAGCAGTAGCATGTGCCAGCTGATGCCCAGGCATTAGAAATGTCTGTTTAAAGGCAGCTCTAAGCTCTGAAATTGGAGCCACCTTGTCAAAGGTAAGGCAAGCATGTGTGTGTGCGCTACCAGCGACAGCTCTGCAAAAAAGTGGCTCCCACAAGCAAGTATTTGGGTGTATTTGTATTTATACCAAGTGCATTTGTGAACTCCTTGATTGATTGCTTTCAAAGGTAGGGTTTTGTTTTGCTCACAATCTATTTGACATTCAAAATGATGGGTGCTTTGGTAGGTAAAAATGCTGCTGTACTGATGTGGGAATGACGTCAATGCATTAAAGCCAATCTTCAACTATATAAAAAAGAGTCTACTGTCGTCATTTAACCTGACATGCTCTATGACACAGACCAGAGGGTTTTCCCAAATTGATTCCCACTTGAACCAGATCCTGTCATCTAGCAAAAAAAGCAGTCTTTTCTCATCTCTGTGAATCCTTGTGTAAATATCAGTTTTTGCAGCTGCTTACATGTGAGACAAGTGTTATTAGTTCAGCACTCTGGGCATGCACCAAACCAAGACTTATATTTCCACACTGTTTGCTTAGAGGAGCTCAGAAACCCGTTAGCCATCATTTCTAGTCTGATCAGCTGGATGAGCAGGGGAGTGGGATTTCTTCAACATATTTCAATCACTTTCAGTGTAGTTTCTGCTGGCTGCCTTTGGCAGTTTTAGTTATCTATGTACAATACTCTGATGCTCTGTGTATGAAACGGGAGTTCCTCTGGCTAGAAGTTAGTGGAGGTGGACTGGCCTGAAGGAGGAAAGACACCTGTAGCCAAAAAAACTGCTATAGTGTTTCTAGCCAGTAAGAAACTGTGGGTGAATTTAGTGAAACTTGTTTTCCCTCTCTGTCCCAAGACCTTCTCATGCTTTTCTGATCTGTGCCTCCCTGTTGGACAGCCCAGGGAGATTGCTCTGAGCAGAGCAGGAGGGGTGCCACTGCTGCCACCCCCCCAGGGCTTTGGTCAGAGCTGCCTGCACTTGACTTTTATGTATGCAAAAGCAGGAGTGGACAGAGGACCCTCTATACCAATCCCAGCTACAACATAATGTAGCAAAACAGAGGTTTGAGCTGTTGCCTTTGGCTGCAAGCACACGCTCTGTTACAGCTGTGGGCTGGTTGGGAGATGCTCTCCCTGGCTGCAAGGCTCGGCACGAGTAGTGAGACAATGCTGGGGCATGGCATATTCTGCTTTTTTCTGCGGTCTTGTTAAGACTACACGATTTGTTCAAAGGTGCACTTGACTTGGCTCTTTTTCCTCCCACCCTTTTCAGCTTCCCCCATGGTGAAGAGGGCTGGGAGCTCTCCTGTATCCCTGCCCTGCTTCAGACTCGGACGACAGCCACTGTTGCCAAAGGCCTGGGTCAAAGGGGTCCAGCGCCGCTCCAAGCTGCTCCCGTCAGTCTGCATAGCTAATATATTTCCACAGCTTCTCCCTGGATCCTCGGCTGTTCCCCTGGCAGTGAGAAACCCTCAGAATTCAATACCGTGAAAAAGCGTTGTTGAAAATGTACAAGAGAAATTGCATTTTGAGAGAAAATGCGTTTGAAAATGTCAGCATTCTGTAAAAGAAGAAGAAAAAAATGGTGCGAATATATGTTGCTTTACTGTCAAAAACTGAGCAGCCCAAACCTGTCCTGAGCTGCCAAAAATTAAAAACTTTATTTTTTGGCTCGAATATTTTGGTATTCAAATTTTCTCCTGAAAATGCCACGTTCACTATGGAGAATGTAGAACGCAAGCTTTTCTTTTTTTTTTCCCTGTTGAAATCCACTTTTACCTCCTTCCTCCTGAAAAGGACCTCCTCTTCTCATCCTGCATATTATGACATCTTGTGCTAAGACCGAGACTGTGCCACTACAAGGACCTTTCATAGGAACAGCTGTTAGAAGTTGCCTTGCAACTCCAGGGAAGTATTTATCAGGTTTTCTTATCTTGGCAGCTTCCAAAAAAAATCCCGGCAGAGGATCAGGGCGCGAGAGCTGCCCCTGCCAGGGTGCTGCAGGCAGGGAACCAGCAGCACCAGCCTGGGCATGAAAGGTGGATTTTATTCCTCTGCTCTGTCCTGTGGCAGTTGGCTATGGGAGCCGGTGAGAGCCTCCTTTCCCTGGAGCATTGCTCATGCAAGGGCTTACACACATGAGAGAGAACACAGCGGCGCTTGTGTGCGGGCACACGTCTGCCCACCTGCCTGCCCACGGGGCACTCACCTTTATGTCCCAGGAATAATGCAAAGAAGGGGTCTGAACCCCACCATAGCCTTGCAACTTCACACTGGTCAGAGACACTGCCAGCGTTGCCTGGCTTTTGCCAGCCACCGGGACAGGGTTCGTAAAAGACGTTACCTCTGTCTTTGAACCTGCCGCACGTTCATCTTGAGACCATCTCAGCTAGGGGAGCTCTGCTGTGCTAGCACTGAATTTTGTCACAACGCTGCTCAAGTCATCTTCTTCTGCACCAAGAGTGAGCAGGGGGATTGTGAGAATGCTAAGTCAGCACAAAGGAAGAGTTTTCTTAAATATCTACTGAATGGTAGTGATGTAGCCCATGGCAAAGCTCTCCCCCTGTCTTCTCCTCCCTCCAACACTATGTGTCTCGCCCTAGAAGCTTGTCTGCCAGGCTGTCCCTAGGCTCCTGCTGAGGTCCCCCAGTCACACACATCCTGCTGGCCCTACTGCTGGGACTTGTCTGACTCGTGCCATGGGGGGAACAGTAGCTCTGGCCAAGGAGACCCCTCCAACAACAGGAGGTGGCACTGGATCAGCTGCTGGTGAGGGAGGTAGAAGGACCACCGTATGTATGTGGTGGAAGAGGGAACAGGACCATGTAAGATCTAGGACAGGGTAAATGTCGTCATATAACACACCCTACAGTCCTAGCAAGGATCAAACCCTGTCACCATTGTCCAGGACAATGTAACTCTGTTCTCCTTCACACAGGAGCATTGAGCAAGGATCTGGCCAACACCAGCAAGTCCAAAAGTGTGACACTCCTGGACTACCTAGAGGGACAATTAAAGATTTAGCCTTGAGGAAATCACCAGGGGGATTTCAAAAAACCATAAAAGCAGCCCCTTTGTCCCAGCCCTGCACTGAAAGAGGCTCTTTTAGGGCTCAGAGGATTTTGTGGTTCTGGCTTGAAGTTTCTTACTTCTAGGTGTGCTTACCATCAATCAAAACACCCTTGGTGAGTTTTGCGCCTTGACACTTCTCTTCTAGGGAGTGGTCTGTCAGCTTTTATGGCACTGTCTAGAAACTGGAGGGATGGGTAACCTAAAAATATCGGAGTAGTCCATTAACTCATTTTACTTAAGTCAAACAGCTGCCAGAAGGTAACAGCAGTGGTAATTCCATTACTATCATTATTGCTGTTGGCAACCTGGGCTGGATTTGACCAGCTGACAACTGATCCTACTGTCAACTCCCCAAACCATCCGTTCTTCTTTTTAGCTAGAGTTTTATGTCAAGTAATCATGCAGCAGCTAAAATACTGACTGTCGTGGTTTAACCCCAGCCAGCAACTAAGCACCACACAGCCGCTCGCTCACTCCCCACCAGTGGGATGGGGAGAGAATCAGAAGGGTAAAAGGGAGAAAACTCGTGGGTTGAGATAAGAACAGTTTAATAATTGAAGTAAAATAAAGTAGAACAGTTAAATAGGCAAAGCAAAAACCGTGCACGCAAACAAAACAAACCAAGGAATTCATTCACTGCTTCCCATCGGCAGGCAGGTGTTCAGCCATCCCCAGGAAAGCAGGGCTCCATCACGCGTAACGGTTACTTGGGAAGACAAACGCCATCACGCCCAATGTCCCCCCTTCCTTCTTCTTCCCCCAGCATATATATACTGAGCATGACGTCATATGGTATGGAATAGCCCTTGGGCCAGTCTGGGCCAGCCCTCCCCCCGGCTGTGCCCCCTCCCAGCTTCTTGTGCCCCCGGCAGAGCAGGGGAAGCTGAAAAGTCCTTGACCAGTGTGAGCGCCACTTAGCACCTATTTAGAGACAGCTTAGCACTACTTAGCAAGAACCAAAGCATCAGTGTGTCATCGACATTGTTCTCATCCTAAACCCAAAACACAGCCCCATACCGGCTACCAAGATGAAAATTAACTCTATCCCAGCTGAAACCAGGACACTGACAAATTATGATTTTACGATATTGTTATATTGTTGAACCTGATGTGATGTCATGAGATTGGATTGTTTATGTTTGTATATACATAACCATACCTTCTTCTCTCTTTGAATGGTCAAGCACTCCAAATATTGGTCATCTGGTGCACTGAAATATATCCTCTGCATCTTTCATGAAATGAGTATAAACTTTTTGCTTATTTTTTTATTTCATTAAAACACCTACCAGAAATTTTTGGGAATGTTTTGAAGTTTTCTATTTTTCTATGAATCTGGAAAAAACAAAAGGAGAAGAGGTTTAATTTAGTTTAAAAAAACCCATTTATATAAAACATTTTAAAAACAGCAATGGAAAATCAATTATTATCTATCTTATGTGACCCACAGCCTAGGCTGAGATCAAATCTTTTTAGTAGAGTAGCCACATCTTGAAGACATACTATTTTTTGTAACCGCCTGAATTCTTCTGGCTTTAGTAGTCCTGTGATTGGAAGTGCTCAAAGGCTGGACACAAGTACTAATACTTCAAAGCAAAAGAGAATATGAGTTTATTGCAGAAGTTATACATCTTTCAAACTTTTCATTATGTTAACATGACTACAGCAAAAGGGTTTGTTGAAATTTTGTCTCAAATCTAGACATGCAGTTTCAGCTTATCAACCTTTGCACGTGACCTTAGTTGTCAGTAATCCTGTAGAATAAATTCTGCTAAATACGTAGATGTACAGCTATACGTCTGCTCAAAAGGGCCATAGTTTCTCTCTGCAGAGAAACCTTCTCATGAAAATGAAATTATTGTTTTGGATGGAGTAATGAAAGCAAAGGATGCTAGGTAATCAGAGGGTCCTAGGGGAGCAGGAGGAGCAGGAACTATCTGTGCAGTGGCTGGGCTTGTCTGTGCCCTGTCGCCAATGTGTTCTCTTCCCATATAACCCACCCCCAGCTTGGGCTTCAGCAAGCTCAGCTCTTTTTTGCAAAGAAATTGGCAGAAAGGTCCCTTAGGGTGCAACAACCAGAAAGCAGCAACTGATAAATACTTGCCTTTCCTGCTTCCCTCCCTCTTAATTCTGCAAACATATAATTATGGAAGTCACAAACTAGCAATACCATTGTCCTTTCTTGTCCTTCCTCTCCCTTAAGGCCACATCGTCCCCATGATATGTCAGTGGTCAGTACTTTGGAAAATCAATTTGACTTCTTCTTCCCTCCCTGCAGGTGCTGTGACTCATTTGCCTGAACATTGCTCTGGAGGACACAGATGCTTTGCTCGGTGCTCACTGAGGTACTTTGCTCCATGCTCACTGCAATACTTTGAATCACAGCTCAGTCTTGGGTTTAAAACCTATAGATTTCAGAGAGACATGTATGTGAGTGACTGTCCAGGAACACAGCTAGGTTACCTCTTTAAAAGATAAGTATTTTGATGCAAGAGCTGCCCATTGGAGAAGAGCAAGAAAAAGCAGAGAAACAGTATTATCAAAATGATAAACGGACAATATGCACCAGCCCTCTAATACCATCTCCAGATCCTCAATCCATGACTCTTCAATCCTTTGTAAATGAAGGTCCATTCCCATCTCTGCTTCCAATATATTATCAAAGAGTTATCCAAAATGTCCTCACGTGCTGTTTCATCCCTATTCATCTTCTGGTACAGGTCTGGAAAGATTCCTACTGATGTAGAAGGATTTTGACTCAAAGTCTGTCTTGATTACATAGTGTGCAATATGCTCCTCACTGGCTGACCTTATTAGCCCTGATAGATGTCTAGGGGGCAAAATGATGATGGTGCTCAGGAAAAAACCTGAAGCATTGCTGTACCCAATGACAAAAAATCATAGGCTGATCCTCTGAGGCATGATTTAAAACCAAGGCAAAACACACTGGGTTCTTTCAGTTCCACTTGGTGGACTTTCAAGTCGTGCTTGCTTCACATGATGATGTTTATCTGCAATGATGAGAGCTACCAATGCACTGTGTACAAATGAAAGTGAAGAAGCTGTGATTCCAGCAGCTGGGACTTCACCATCCATCTCAAAGACATGGCAAAGCAATCTGATACAGCACATAGCCAGGCCAGCTCTCCTTCTGCCAGCACAGAAGTCCACAGGAGTTCACAGAAGATTTTAGGGGTCCTTCTCCAGAACTTCATTCTCTGGGAAAACGACCAGCATTCAGCCGATTAAGTAGTATTATGTGCACAGTTACCTGCTTTGGCAGGAAAAAAAAATTCCTTCCTCTTGTCTTTTTCAATTTGCTAGTAACTTTTTAAAAATGATACTCCTAGAAGCTGTTGCTAAACAGTACTAGAGTTTGCCTGGCTGAGCTTTAATAATTAGCAGAAATTTGAATAAAACTGAAAGAAAGTTCAAGGGCTATACTCAACAGGAGATCCAGGTACTGCCTTCAGTCTCAAGTATTCACAAGCATAAAGCAGAACTGTAAGAAAACGATGATTAACTTCTGTTTATCTCTCCCATTTTCACAAAGGCCAGGTTTATACTCTGGCTTACGTGCAGTCATTAGCATGTAATAACATAAATACCCATATTCCCTTATCAAGTGGAGTTGTTCGTCTGCTTTTCGTCTTCTGCAGGTTCAGATGGCTGTGTGTACACAGTTGCAGGTGTACGTGCAGGGTCTGGTTTGGATTTGACACTTCCTCTTTCATTTCACCCATTCCTAGGGAGGCAGTGATGAGTGTTTCGTATCTCTGAAGTCCATTTCCTTTAGCTGCTCCCTGTCATTTCCTAGCAGGATTTGTCTGTGTATGTGAAGGCACAGCTGGAGAGGGGCGGTGTTTGTCCTTTTTTTCCTACAGCTAACCTGTCTGTATGCGTGGAAGCCGTCAAGGAGGCCACAAGGCTCTTGGTTGCGATGAGGAGCAGTAGAGCAGTGTGACCTCAAACTCTTCCCAGGACACAAATCATCTCCCTAGTTTAAATTTGGTACTTCCTGGGGTTTGAGATGTATAATTATTTTCACTTTTTGCTTCTTGGAAAATAAATTAATGAGGAATGGAGAACTGAGAAGCAAAACTGTGTGGTTTAGGCTAACGAGAAGAGGCAGGAAAAGAGCAGAGCAAAGTCCACAGGTAAGGAAGGTGTTAGAGATTAAATGAACCAAAGTTAAACCTGGATCAAAGCTTGCAGCAAAGGAGCAGCTGTAGGTAAGGAAAGGGCAATATCAGAGGCAAAGCTGGTGTTTATACAGCAGCTGTGAAATCAAGGGCAGATACTAACAGACTTCCTTCAATTTGTATCTCACCATAGCCATCATTTAACAATAGCATTTAATGGCATTGAAAGCTGAATTTAAAATATACTTTTCTAGACTGATTTCACAAAAACTCCCATCCCAGCTGTGATAAAGCTGGCACTCTCAATTTACCCACAGAATGAGGACTGGGTCCTCTAGGAAGACCACATCTTACCATGGGAATCTCTACCTTTGTTTGCCAAAGACATGTTGTCAAAATGATACCTGCTTATTTCCTAAAATGAGTTAAAAGTAGCTTGAGGATTACACCTGTCTTTGCCAATTTCTGTCATTAAACAGTCTCCTGTCTCTAGTTTTGTGCTTTATTTCCTGCTGGTGTCTAAAGGATGCGCGCTGACAGCTGAAGAAAGCGACTGTTGTAAAACACTGGCACTGCCTGTAGGGCCGTGATCAGCAGCAAGACTAACTGGTGAGCCTGGGGGAGATGTTTTCTTTTGTTTTGATCAATCATTGAGCATGAGAAAAATGCGGCTTTGGCGGATCTGGCACTATTCACTAATTGGGCTGAATGTGCAGATTGACTAAAGCACATGCTTATGGTTTGGGAGATCCAAGTTCAACTCTGCCATCTGCTTGAAGCCTCGTTTTCCTGCAGTCCTGGCTGAGCAGGCTCTGGGTTGAGCGGGGCTGGCATGTGCACAGTCTCTCTGGCTGAAGCTGTTACACTTTGCATACAAAGATTAAATATTTATTAGCGCTGATGGTCCCGTGTGTCCCAGCTCCCACCTGGGTGCCCTAATCGCTGCACTGTAATGCTCCCTCTGGAGCAATTCATGTTCAAATTTAACGCGCAAAGTGAGACCACATCAAGGGGAGAGACTGCAGGAGCCTTTTGGTGCTGCACAGCAGTTTGCAAGGCTAAGACAGTCTCCTGGGGAAGGGATAAAGGTACGGATCTCTGTACAGAGGAAAGCAGGGCAGAATTGGGTTTTCCTTTACCTTGAATATGTGCCGAGCCTGCGGGTTCCCCTTTGGGTGTGGAGACTTCTCCAGTCTCTGAGCTATGCAAAGGAGCATGAAAAGTGTTTAAGAAGCCTGAGCCTGCAGGGGAGATTTTAAATCCTTTTTACTAGGATTCTCACCTGGCAACTTCCAGGGATTTCAAGTAAACCAGAAAAGCTGGAAACAAGTGGAAGAGAAGCTTGGATAAAGGGCGGCAACACCCAGTAGAAGATGAACTAGAAATAGCTACCTGCTTTTTTGGCTTTTATCAATTCAGGCGCATTAAAGTATTTCTGAGGTCTAGAGACTGGCACAATCAACAACACAACTGCAGAACTGAGTCTTTCCTTCAAAACCTCACAGGCCATAGTGGGTAAATATAGTTCAGACACAAATATGTTTTTAAATGAAGAGTGTTCTTTTAAATCTTTTTATCTCTCTTCTGAGAGTGCCAAGTAGTGCCAGTTTGGAAGTAATTTCTGAAATGTGGACATCTGTCTTCTAGAATCTGTACTGAAAACACCATCTTTTTTCATGTGGCTCACCAAACAAGCCATTCACCAGTATCTAGTTTCAATCTGTAATGACTTTGGGTCTGATTCGTGGTTGTAACTCTTGAGCTTTGTGCCATTGTCAGTGGGGTTTGCATGAGCATACATCTGGGGTGCAGAAGTGAATCTGTCCCTCTTTCTGGTCAGACTAATGATTTTCATGTGATGTTTCACAGCTCTTCATCGATCCCCAGAGCCCTTCTAATGTCTGAGAAAGAAAAAGCTGCAGAATAATATCTACACCATAAAATTAGTCTAAAAATAACAGTTAATCTGCTGTTTGACATGTCATTTTATAGAAGGCTTTAGAATACACCCCAGATCTTGTAATTACATGACTTTTCTTTCTTGAGGTACATAAGCAATTCTTCTGTCCTTAGCTGAGAATGTATGTGCTGTGTTCTACCCCCAGATCTTTTAGCACTAGCTAAAAGGTATTTTGCACCAGTCCACATGTAAGAAAATGCTTTTCATCAGTCTGAAGTAAGGTATAAACAACCGCAGGAAGTTTGGAATATGTTATTAAAACTGTTCTGTGGTGTTCTTGTTACAGGGTGTTCTGGCATCACATGCTTTAGTGTAAGCTTATTATGTATGATGTCAGCTGTTGGCTAGCCTCTGATCTGTCCCATGATCGCTCATCAGAAAATCACATCCTTTTGTAAGGGGGGTATGAAAAGACATACAGTGTGCTTCTGTTCATTTAATGATTCACCCGTCTTGCTTTCCTCCTCTTCTAACTCTCCTCTGTTTCTGGATTTCAACCTGCCTGTGTCTCGGGCATTCCTCTTGGCTTTCCCCATCCTGTGCCTTGGGCACACCTGCACTTGAATACATCCAGGCTGGCTTTGGGCACCTCCCTGAGCATGGCATTGGGGATGTGCTGGGCCTTGGCCCTGCTGCAGTCCGGGGAGAGGTTGTGGCATCGGTTTGGAGCGATGCGCACCAAAGCTGGCATTAAAAAAATTAAGGATACTAAACGAGAGCCCCTTTGCTCCTCTGTTATAGGGCACGAGCTGAGCCTCCTGAAGAGATGGCCCTCTCCAAGCCCTGCACACCGCTCCATTGCAGGCACGCTGCCGCATTCAGGCTTTGCAGAGAGAAGTGAGGTAGCGGTACCTAAACTGCTGAAACCAAGTGGTGTTTAAATGCCGAAAGGGGAATGGGGCACCCAGATATTTGCGTTTCCAGCTTCCAGTCAGTGCCTCTGCCTCTTACTTTACATTTGACATATTAAACTAAAGGATGCCACAGGCAGACCCTGTGCCTAGAGGATTTTGAAGATCAACATCAGCCTTGGAAAATGCTCCGAGGCCCTGTAGCTGTGGATGCGACAAGTACTGTATTTATTATTGCTAAGGAGGTATAAATATAGCAGTTACAGGAAAATATGAAACTATGGAAACATAGATATGAAGCATTTACAGTGCTGTATGAGGAAAAGCATCAGGTAGTTATTTTCTTTGATGGCACATCTTAAAATGAGTAGCCTAGGATGACATCTGATACTTCATTTGTTGTCAAGAAAAGTCTTCAAAAGTCTTCAGACTTTTGTCAGAGGTCTGTAATCATCTGTCTCTTTAAAAGACCCTTCCCCCTGTCCTTTTATCAGTTGTATTCCTCACCCTGAATAGAGCAAAGATCATAAATCCGCAGATTAAGTAACAGGGCTAAAAACAGCTGGACGAAGAGGATGGCAGAGCGTTGCCACCACTGAAGAAAAAGTCAGCTTGGACTTGCGGTGAGGTTATCTGAAGTGCTCAGAAGCCCCAGAATCAGTACAAATTCAGCCTCCCTCAGGGCTTCCTGCACTGCCCATCGGTCCATCAGGCACTGCTGGCAGTGGTGCCATGGGTGCTGGGGCTTGCGGAGTGCAGGGGTGGCCGCGGGAGGAAAGGGAGGAAGACAGGGGCCAAGCAACCTTCAGAAATCTTCCTGCGGTTTCTAAGGCATTGCCAAAGTTTGACACACTTGTGCAGGATTAACAGCAATAAATAGATTGGTGGCAATGAGTATGGGTAAAGAAACCTGTGAGGGGGACCCTGACAATGTTTGCAGATACCTTTTCCAAAATTGCTTTGGAAGGGGAACCAATCCAAAATATTTCTTTCCTCTTCTTTACAGAGGTATGTTTAATGCACTGTTTTGGAAGGGTTATTAAGTGGCTGACAGATGCTGTATCAGAGTTTTTATTAACAGAGCTGTAGCGAGGGTGTGTGAGGAGCCAGAAGCAGGAGCAGAGAAGCCTGAACCCTGCGTTGGGATGGGTGGTGCCGCTGGGGAGGAGCGTGGGTGGCTGTGGTGTCCAGGAGGGAGGGCAGCAGTGTGCATCGCTGTGGAAAGCGGAGAAAGTCTACTCGAGGAATGTGCTGGCATAGGGAGAGATGATACAGCACCCAGCTATCTAGTCTGTCCTCCTGGCAAGTTGTAGCCCATCAGCAAAAGCTGCTGTGGTTGTTATACATTATAGTTATGAACTATTTATTTTCCCTCAGAAATTAAGCATGCGTTAATGGTATATTATCTATTAGTGGGTACTATCCTTTACGTAAAACAGAAATTTTCTGCTCTTTCTCTGGCTCTACATTTTATATCCACTGAAAGATGCAGATGTGGATCTACTTATTTGCTTATCTGAATTGCTTTTGCTGCTTTTGCTACCACTGCTATAAATTTCCTAGGAAACCACGCTGCAAAGCCTCGGTAGGAATTCAAACCTTTTTGGCTGATGGCACCACAAATAAAAAATTTCTTCAAGGTCAGTCACATCAGAGGTATTCAAAGCTTTTAAAATAGCTAGCCTAGTGCTGAGTCAAACATAATTTTCTTGACTTGGTTTGTATTAAAGGCCTGAGCTACAAACCTTACTTAGGCAAAATTCCCATTTATTTTAACCAGGCACTTGGCTCCTATTGTGTCCTGGTTTTGCTTGCTTTGGTGGAAATCAACTTGCATAATATCCTGACCTGCACAGACAGTGTGACACTAACCTTCTTTAAACCAGTTATCCTTGCTCGCCCAGCACAGGTAGCAGTTATCACAACAGATACGGAAGTAGCAGGGAGGGAAACTGCCTAGCCACAGCCGGAACCTCAGGCACAACCGGGATGGTCATCCTGGGGACCTGCCCATTCTCCTGGGACAGCAGGATGGCTTTCAAGGGTGCAGAGGTGGCCTTAACTTCATGTAGGGATACACCTTTCCCCAGTAAAATATAAGATTGTCCCAGTTGACGACAGTGTTTCACCAATTCCTTGTTATCCTCATGTTTGGTACCAAGGGGTTTCAGGGCATAATTACTGTCATACGGTACCAGTGGGTTTCCACAGGTTTCCTCCATGACCTCTGTCTGGTCAAGTTCCTCTGCTTGCCAAGAGCAGCCAGATCCTTGCAAAAAATCTCCCCTAAACTGGAGTTTGCAACTCCAGCCCAGCTACCTTATCTGCGGCTAATGCACCTTCCAAGTCCCTGAAGTTTTCTCACTGGACTAGAAGTAGCTTGAAATGTCATTTCAGAGAGCAGGAGGGCAAGGAGAGGCAGCAGTGAGTGAGGCAGAAAATGAAGGTGGCCTGTTCATGCAGCACAGGTGCTCCCAGAAGGTCCCGCAGTCCCTGGAGCTGCTCTGGGCATGGGGAGGGGCACGGCGCTGGGCCACCTGAGCTCTGCGACCGCGCAGAAAGAGCAGAGGATCTGGCTTGACTCTCAGATTGGTGTTTACAGGGCAGGCAGAGGAAAAGTGGATGTTTTACTTGAAATGTTATGAAAATCGCTGAGAAATAATGCTGTAGAAGGCAGTTCTCAGAGTCTATTTCTGTTCATGAGGGACAAAAATGCATGCAACAGAACCAAAAATTCTGCAAATCCATTTCCTTTTATTTTATCACTGCAAGGTTCACGAACTGAAACAGGAGTCTGAGAAATGTGACTCAGTTTCCAAGTGGAATTATTAGTTTTAACTTTTTTTAATAATCAAACCTATTGTTTTTTTAAGATAAGCTTGGATTTTTCCCTCTGTACAATAATAGTTAAACCTGATACTCAGTTGCTTGGCTAAGAGACTGATAGGATTAAAATCTAAAAATACAAAAGATAGAAACCAGATTGTGTTATCTAAAATATACATCCTCTCCTGTCATGCTGGTAACTTAAGTTCACACAGTGTAAACAGAGAACTAACAAGCTCTGGTATTGTCATTTGAGCTAGGGGTTTTTTTAACATAAACTAGCTCCAAGCAGCTCACAGAGCTCTCTGAGAGATCAGGTACATAGATTTCAATGTGTCTTCAGTCCACGAGTGTTTGATTGATATAGTACAGTACTCCTGTTTGTATAAATATTTGAAGTTGGAAAAACCTTCTGGTTTTAATTCTGTTAAAAAAAGCCACTTTAAGTTAACTTCCCACAGCAGAACAGTTCTTTCACACACACACACACACACACAGAGCTGTGTGTAGTTCTGTTTCGTGTACGTAAACCCCTGCCATGAAGGATGTGTTTTGTGTAGCCACTTGGCCCTTGTTGTTTCTTACCAACCAGCAGGAAGGTAGCAGGGGTCTGATCCAAAGCCAGCTGATTTTGCAGAGCCCCCACTGACTTTGAAGGACACTGGATAAACAGAGTTGTAGGACCAGTCACTTTCTAGGTTTCCCATGTTTCTAGGGAATTCAGTTGTTCTCCTCACACCTCGTGCAATCTGCAGTCCCAACGGAGCAGTTATAGAGGTGACTGCCATCACACCACAGGGCTTGGAGATCTCATGGGGTCTACCAGCCCATATGTTCAATTCATATGGCAGCTTTTTTGTTGCATTCACTACTTTCTGAAAACATAACGGTACATTTTTTCTTGTTGAAGCAGGAAAAACATTGTTTCCAATTAGAAAGACCTCTCGTAAATGAATATCTGAGAGAAAGGGGATGCTGCAGATTCTTGTCATCCTGGGGCATGGGCAAAAACAGTGAGTAAGGAAACCCAGAAGAGAATTGCCAGCAAAGTAGGAATTGCAACTGACATCACAAAAGATTTCTGAGATGTTTGGCTTGACAAATTCAGAACTGGAAACCATGTGTAAGAAGCCGCAAAGAAAGAAAACAACATCTAAATGTCAGAAAAATCAAGACGCTGATTCCGTAATCAGCGAAGGCAGAAAACGCAGCAAAGTTGAAGGCATGAGACAAAAACAGACTCTCATGCTCTGGGATATGCCTGTTCTTGGGTTTTTATTTTTTCTTCTAGCCCCTCAGGTTCTCTAATAGGACTTCACCTTGCCTACACTCTAGCACTGAAAATACCACCCTCCTGGTTACCAGCAGCACTACCATGGTGCTGATGAGCTCAGTTATCACAGACGGGGAGGAGATATCTGAGGTACTCCAGCCCCAGCCTTTTAAGGATCTTCAATTCAAGACTAATAAACCCAAGCACCAGCAGAAGTCAGAAGTGATTTTTCAGAGGCAGCTCATGTGCCAGCAGTAACTGGATGTCTGCAGGAGCCGGTGACAAGTGTGACTCACTGACAGTGACACTGCTCCCAGCATGGCAGGGAAAGGCTCAGAGATGCCACCATCACCTGATGTGCATCCTCCGGCTTCTGCCAAGTGTGTTGGGAGTCACAGACCAGCTCCCAGTGAGGAGGGAGCTTCAAGGGCTTTGCCACTTTACCAGCGAAGTTCCTCCCTGGGTTGGTGTGGCTTTGTCCATAGCTTTTCCAGGGAATTAGAGATTGCCTTGCAGTGGTAGTATTTTCTTTAATTTTTATTTTAGGCAGGACTGTTAAAATTTTTGCACAGAGTACCTACCCAGCTGGGAGGTAGGAGCCTACCAGCACAGCCAGGATGGTGAGAGCCATCTCCACTGGTTTCACTGTCAGAGTGGCATTCGTCCTTTGTCTGACATAGAATCATAGAAACATAGAATAGATTGGGTTGGAAGGGACCTTCAAAGATCACCTAGTCCAACCCCTTGCCATGGGCAGGGACATCTTCCACTAGATCACATTGCTCAAAGCCCCGTCCAACCTGACCTTGAACAATTCCAATGATGGGGCATCCACAGCTTCTCTAGGCAGCCTGTTCCAGTGTCTCACCACCCTCATTGTAAAAATTTTCTTCCTTATATCCAGTCTAAACTTACCCTCTTTTAGTTTAAAACTGTTGCCCCTTGTCCTGTCACTACAGACCCGGGTAAAAAGTCTTTCTCTGTCTTTCTCATCTGCCCATGCCCACACAAAGCTGGCAATGCACGGAGGAGGTAACAAATGTGTGGCAGCAGTGGAAGACGCAAAGCCACCTCACTGTGAAAGCTGAGGTGAAGCAAGGGCACTCATAGTGTTTATTCAAAGCCGGCCAGACCATGTCAGTCATATATCCCTGCACGTTGCTTCCCTGGAGCAGCTGTCTGGTACCCTGCGGTTTGCAGCTTCCCTCAGCCCTGCACCCTTGTGCCAAACACCACTTTTCTAGGCAAAATTATTTCAGTGTCAGGAAGCCTGTGGAAGGAATAAAAGGCTATGTCTAGCGAGGAGTGAGCTCGAAAGCCTACACAAGGTACGGTCTTGTGCTTCCTGACACTTGGAAGTGAATATAATTTCAAAGTTTAAGAAGGGAGGCTCTCTGCTTTACCTTCACCTTTGCGACTTTTTTTATTTGTTTGCTGTTGTTTTTTTTAAATTCTGGCTTATACAGGTGGAGCCAGTCTATGCATTAGCTTGTTCCTGTCTGTCTGTGGCTTAGCTATATATTTTAAGACTGTTTTCCTTTACAGGAAATGGGAAGCTGTGGAATGCAAAATATCATTTTAGTAAAAATAATACTGCCTAACAAACCCCAAATGATTTAGTGTATGTAAAAAAGCAGATACACCAGAGAGACTCACTTGGAAACAGTATTTGGTGAATAAATTTTTTTTTTCCACACTGCATTGTTTAAAGTTAGGTGGATACATCCAGAGAGGCTGACCTCAGTAGGCGTTTTTTTACTCATCACTTATTTCTCAGCCATTGCTCCAAGCATACACAAAATACAAACAAATTCATCCTGCACCAGTGTCCCCAGCAACCCTTCTGCCTCCAACACAGTCAACCTGAAGCCATTATCCTATATAATATAGGATTGCCACGGACAGCATGAAGTCCAAGGGAAGCAGGCAGCTACTTATCCTTTGGGACAGGTTACAGGTGGTTGAAAAGCAAATCTGAATGTATCAGACATTCCTTATTCACTGGTGAGAAATCTTTCTTCTTAAAATGGTAGGAAGCTACTTCTTTTAGTATTATATTGAGGACTGACAACTTAATAGAGAAGGCGATACAGAGGGTTTCTAATTACCTAGAAGGCAGGTTAGTGCTGGGATAGGCACTGGCCTGCAGTACATGGCTGTGGTGTACACATGGCAGCACAGAGCTTTGCAGGCACTAATTTTCTCCCATTGATTTCACCTCCTCAGCGATCTGCCTGCTGTCCCCTCCCTCCCTGCCTCCCTACACAAGCATAGGAGAAACAGCTCAGCTAATCAAATAGAAGATGAGCCAATTCGTGAATAATTTCCATGGGCAGATGTGAAAATTGTGGCATTACGATGTACAGAGGCCATCTCTTCAGTTTGGGCTTGGGTGTGCAGCACGGTTATCGCCCCTGAATGCTTCGTGCTTGCAAGCGCTGAAGGTTCATGATGATGAGAGTGGTTTGCCGTTTGCACCTCTCGCATCAACTTGCCTCTTTCATCCCACCAGGCCCCAGGAGAAGCAGTGCTGGTGACTTGGCAGAGCTGGTGGTAGTGGAAGGGGTCTGTGGCTCAGCTGCCCACCAGGCTGGCAGCTGTGCCCGGCAAATCCTTATGTGCCAGAATGTCTTCAAGAAAATCAGGGAATCAGTTTGCAAGCTATTAGTTCATTTAAGCTGGAATTAGTTGCTCACGGAAAATTTATTTACACTGAATAATTCCATCCTCACCAGCGAGAGGTTAGTTTTGTTTGTGTATGGACTGCAGGAACGAATCAAGACTCTTCAGCATCTGTAACTGAGTTTTGGCCATGTGGAGTAATTAGAGAAAGTATATTAAATAAAGTATGTTTTAGCTTGCGTGTTGCAGAGTCTTCCCTTCGCAGATACAATTACTTTCAAATGCAGTGATAGGGTGACATTGTTCTGGCAGAAACTCTCCACAGTAATGTTATCAGAGTGACTTTAAGCCAACACACAGGGACAGGAAAGTCAGCCCAGGTTCCCTAGGGCTGGGACCATGCTGAGAGGCCTAAGAACCCTAAGGCCCTGTTTGCTTGCCAGTGAAAAAAGAGAGGATGTGTGTGGTCCCACAGCAGAAAAGGAATTACAAAGCATCTGTGAATCCACGGACAAGCAAGGTAACCATACCGAGCATATCTCTGCGATGCAGCTGTGTCAATTTGGGGAACATATTTACATTCAATCCACATCAAAAATCTAAAGCACACTACTGTGTCTTCAGTAGAAAAAGAAAATAATTTTAATAGTGTAGGTAAGAGAGATAACCCTTTATTTTATTAACAATTTCGCTACAGATATTTTTCTTCTTTTATATGAATGCTTATAATAAAACATCAGTGGGAAAAACATAGGCCATTACTGTAGCAGATCACCCTTTGTGCTGACCACAGCATCAGTCAAGTATGGGTTCCTCAGAGAGCATTTGGCGTCATGATTTTGTTTCCCCTGGACATCATCTTTATGTTTTGAAAGAGAGAAAAAAAACCCCAACATTCGCCTGCTGTTGTCTCATGGATGCCTCATGCCTATTCATTTCATTTTGTTGGTTTTCATACTCCAAAGTAAATGCATTCTTCCTGACAGTACTTGGTTCTTATCATGTGCTGCAAAAAGATTACTGGTGGCTGGTACCTTCTCTTCTATTGAAAACGAGCCCAAAGCAGCAAAGCCTTGCACCTGTGAGTAATACTCAAATAAATGGGATACTGCACAGAAATGACTAACTTGAGTAAAGATTGCAAAGCTGGTTTTGCCCTTATGAAAACACTCCTGAGCCTGAACAGGACAAGGCAAAAATGCAAGCTGAGAGAAGAAGAAACTAGGAAAGAGAAAAACCTGAATGCCAGATCTTTAAGTCCCAGAATCTACCTCCTGCACAGAATTTGCAAGTAAACAAATTGCAGGCATAGATATTATGTCTACCATTAAGCATTGGAGAGTTAATTCCATTTAGCCACTTCAGTGCTTGCTATGTGGGTACCACCAGATGATTGATGGTTACTTTATATCAATCACACCTGGTCATAAGTACTGGCTGTGAAAATTACACCTTGGTGTTTAAAATGCCAAAAGCAAAAGAGATGTTGACATCAGGGTGGCCCTAATAGCATGCCACAGTTATTTTGAAGAGTTGCAAGTGAAAAACACCCCATCAGTGTCAGGTTCTTGTTGGCAGTGGACTTGGGTCAAATCATCACCAAGAAGAGGACACTGTAAATGTAAGCACCCAACTGTGAGCTGGAGTTTTGAAGTGGTATCTACTGCCAGCTACGTAAAGCCAGCTGCTTCCACTGAGATACGGTTAAAACTCACACCAACATGAATAAGGGAAGGATGGGATCCAAAAATTGTGGCCACAGGTACATATAGCAATTTTAACGTTGTAAGAGTGAGCTCTTATATCTAGGGATGCTTTCCAGATCCCCAAAGTGCTCCTCACTCCCAGCCGGGAGTGCTACCCTTGTTCGGGCAGGGCTGGCTCTGATCTTACTAAATAATCATTAGGTAAGCTTCTGCTCATCTGCTGGACTAGCCACATTTTCATAAGAGTGCCTGTACAATACCAGTTTGAATAACTGGTTATTTCATTTTACTCACAAACAAAATGAGGCTTTTTTAAAACCGAAACCACAAGGGTAGATATAAGCTTTCCAGTAGCCTGTATTTATCACTACCAAACTGTTCAGATTTGCTTTCCATCCATTTGCAATGCCCTTCTAGTTATTAAATGCAAAGCCTTTGTTTAAGGCAAAGTGAGAAAACAAAAATTTGGTTTTGCCCTTGACTAATCCTTTTGAATGGAAATGATGGAGGATCCCACAGGGTTTTTTTTGTTTGGGGTTTTTTTCCTTTTGTTTCTTTTTTTTCTTCTTTAAAAATATGAATACAGACATGTCAACAGTGTTTTATCTTGGCCTCTCTTCTTCAGCTGAGGGATGCCTTGGGAGATGCAGGAGGATTAGGCAAGCTTGGAGCCACAGCTGCTGTCTCTCTGCCTTTCCCAGGACCTCTCCACGTCGCTGGAGTGGCAGTGGGTTGAGGTGACCCATGCCGTATCTCATGGGCTGGTCAGGCAGCGGTCAGGGATGACTCTGGTGCCACTGCTGCTTGAAGGCTACAGTAAAAACCAGGAAAATCACCACACTCCCACTTCGACCTGATGGTCCTCAGCTATTAGGCTAAGGTACCGCTTCAGACATCCAGTGTGGTGGAAATGGGTGGAAATGAGGGCATTTCCAGAATAAGTCTGAGTCCCCTACACACCTTGCTACCTTGGTGTGAGACTGGTAAAAGGCTCTTTGCTAGGTTGCCTTGGGTTCAGCAGCTGAAACCCTGCATTAAGACGTATTTCTGAGTCGTGCTGTTGGGTCCAGCTGTCTCCAGAACACAGTAGAATTGAGAATGCTTTTTTCAGCTAGAAAAGGCCTTTAATTGAAATTTTATTCAGCGTAAATCAGCCTTGCAGAAAAACTAGCTTTGACACACTAACTTTCAGTGACTTTTTTCATCACAAAATATATTTCATATGAATTTCACACTTGCAATTGATGTTTCTTACTCTTAGTCTTAAAGGCACATATTTGTTGCTTTATTTGTGCAGTTCAATTGCAACAATGTAATACTGAGATTATAGTGCAAAGGTATAGGATTTTTCCTTCTCTGTGTTCAGTTTTGCTTCTGGATATGGAAGTCTCTACACCTAATATGTATGTATGAAAAGCGCTGCTATGGAAGATTCAATTTGTTGAAAAGCATAGTCATTGATTTGTGACTCTTTTCTTCTGCCATAGTCTCATCCTTTGTATTAATGCAAATCAAATCACTTTGTGAAACAATAGCTTTTATCCACGTGTATGGCATTTTTATTACAGCTTCATTTCATAAAAGGTATAGATTTACTTTAGAAATTCAACTTCCACACTTTTTTTTTTTTTTTTGAGTAATGAAGAGTTTAGCCCCAAACAAATATTTTTCAGACTAAGTTTTGTTAACCCTGAATAGTCCTGGTTGCTTAAGGGTTAGATAATACGAAATTTCAGTTCATGGGAGCACTTTTACCAGTGCTGGTAGCATTTGGTTCAGGTCTCCATCATTGCAAAACTCTGAGGGAAGATGTCAGTATATGAGCTTGTGTATGTGCTGGGCATTACTTAAAAGATGCTTGTTTCTATATCTTCATGTAAGTCCCAAATTTCAAAACCTTTGTTTTCAGAAAGTATCCTTCACACTATTTAATGACTGCCAGCCTCTGAATTGCTTTCCTTTTGGCTGACTCCAAAGTTTCCATGACACAGGATTATGGCACCGTAAGAAGTGTGCCTTACAGATTTAATTACAGCCCAAGAAAAGAAAGGTGAATAAGACAGAAACCTGCAACCATGGAGAGAAAAGCTTCTGTGTTTAAAGAGAATCCAGAATAATACACTGAGGAAAGGAGGGGGTTTACCTTAAATAGGTGAAAAAATGGAACAGAAGTTGCCTGAAAATAAAATGAGGCCGCTGTGTATTCTCTTGTGTGTGTCATTTTTATAGAGTTATCTTTTTCAGAAGCTGGTTAGAGCTGAGGTGATAATTTGCATGGCAAGCAAACTGTCTTAATTTCCTTGTTCTTGCTTCCCTCCTAGGATGTCGCCGCCTGATATGTGTTCTAACAAACATGTTTGTCAATGAAGAAATCACAGCAAATGCCCAAGTTAATGACAGTGTTAGCTGTTAGTTTGGCATCCTGCTCTGACTTCATTGGCAGATCCGTCTGTAAGGGTAGCCAGCAACACACGTACTCAGAACACATAGACAGGCTCAGGGAATCCATGCGGTACGCTATAGTCTGATATTCCTCCTCACGGTCAAATTAACTTTGAATTTAAAGTGTTTTAATATTAGCAGTTCTGATGCGGGCTCTGTACCTGCATGCACTCCTGGTCTGAAATGCATACAAAACCCAGTCATACAGCTCTAATTTAAGTCAACTTTGTTCTTTGCAGCATTAGCCATAATTCTGTGAAACCCTAAATGCATTGTAATTATAATGAATCCATTGGGTTTTCTAGCCCATTAAAAATACAAATGACAAAAAAGTAGTTCTTTCCTTCTCCCCCTTCCCTGAAGGGCAAAGGGTTTTTGAACTGGGACACAAGCGGATATTTTGGGAACTCCAGGTGGTAATGTTAATGACTTTATCGCTTCTGCTTGAAAGCATCCTATCGTAGCAAGTATGAAAATATGAATGCAGACTGATTTACAATCAATAATACCACATCAATAAGGAAGTACCTTTGTCAAGAACAGTTTTAATTACTGGCACAACGGAATTGCGTAAATGAGGAAAACCTGAAGGGGCAAAAAGGGAAAAAAGGGAAATTCAAAGGGAGAGGGAAAGAGTTATAAGGGAAAGCTGCGCTACTGTCTTAGAAAGAGATTGTAAACTAAGTAATATCTTCTCATTTCAGGGTTCACTGGAGTTAATAATCTTGAATGTTCTGCTCATTCCCGGATCTTCATGGTCAAATAACAAATATCTAACCAAGGCCCTTTGATGTGAAGCGACATTAAAATGCATTCTATGCACCAGTGTTAATACCACCTCTCACTTACGGCTCCAAAGTCTCAGTCACATTTTCACGCTGGACGCTGTGTAAGTGCCTTTGTCCAGCCTGGCCGAACTGCTGCACTCTTTCGGCACAAAGCTGCTAGCTGTATTGGAAGATGCTCTTTACAGATAGGCTTTTGGTTTAATTAAAACAGATGAAGCATTTGTGAATTTTGAGTGTTTGTCCTGACGATGTAAGTCTTCTGATGTGCCTCTGCGTCAACGGTGCTCAGATTTGAAAAAGTAGCGAGGGTGAGAGTATACCCTTGGGTACACGTCCATCATTGCATGCTTCCAGCCTTAAACTTTTCTGGCTTGTGGAAACATGGTGTTTACGGAGCATGATCCTTGTATCAACAAGGGTAGACTTTTCCAAATGATATATATGAGTTGTACAGCTTAGCCCCGTCCCCAGTGAGACTCTTCACTAAACTGCACTAAAATAACCAAGGCCCATCTTGGCCACATGCCCAATGAGAATCTAGCCCTCTGTCTACAAAATAGGCTTCCTTGGGCTTATGGAAGTATGGAAGCCTTGAAAAGCCTATTCAGAAATCTGCTTCATGTATGTAACTGTGTATTTTCCGCACAAAATTCAGATACTTCTTGAATCCTACCTGGAAGCACACTAGCTCACCTCGGGTAGCATCCCTCAGACACCCCACTGACTTTGATCTTGAGGCAGTATCTGTAGCCCTTTGAGGACAGGTGCTTTGCATTCACTTCCACTCAGCTCAGACGGTAGAAGTGCACCGCAGCAGGCTTATTTCAGCCAAAAAGTTTTGGGGTTTTTTTCAGTTCCAGAAACCAGCCACATGATTTATGGCAAATGCTTCTGCTCTTGGTTTGTCTGGGCTGTTTCTGCACCTTTCATCCGACTGTGTGAGCTCTTTCCACTAAGAGCCCTGCTTAACTTGATGTAGGTAGCAGTGAGAGCCAAGGAGGGCTGGTGGTGCCCGCAGCTCTGCAGCAGGGTGTCCCTTTGCTCAGTTGCAAAACTCCCTCCTGTGTCCCTGGGCAGGAAAACACCAGGTCCTTGCAGAGGCCCAGGGACACTGAGGGCAAGAGGGCCAGGGCTGTTGCTTTACACTGGTTAGCAGGGCTGGGGAAGCACCATGAGGAATGATCCCATAGTTGCGTATCATCTCCTTTCTGAGCTGCACCAGAACGCACCTCTTTGCAGGGTTACACCATAGGGCACGATCATAAAGCTGTTTATAGTAATATCCCTGGTGATTCAGGCAGAAAACCCCTCCCAGCAAAGTTTTCCCTTTTGGAGCAGAAGCCAATGGATTTCGGATGTTGTGTCATGTTGCACATGGAAAAAAGGTTAAATGTAACCACTGATCCTGTTACACAGGATCTTAGCCTCAATACTCATCTACTGGAATACACCAAATCCTCAATGAACAGTCAATACTGTTGAAAAGATAGGTGTACCTTGAGTGGCTTTTGAAGTAAAGCTTGAAAAGATCAAACTCTCATAGGAAAAAAAAGCAAAAGGCTGGCCTCCAAATATAGATAGCCTACACATACAGCTTCACATCATTCTTGTACTGGTTAGTCTAATCCCTGCTTCCATGAAAATCCCCCAGCTAAACTAAACATCCAGTTCTTCTACAGATGATGCTTCTCAAAACTGAAAGGCACTGGAGGAATTAATTATAGATTAAAAGCATATATCTCATCTATAAAAGTAAGTATTGGGTGTTAAGCAAACAGGCCACATTTTTTATTTATTTAATATAGCAAGATCCTATGTCCCTGAGGGTGATAATAAATATTTTACCTCACAGACTTTAGGTAAATGGAAATGCTCTAATTGAAAGTCACTGAGGACATATGTATTGAAAATTCACCTTCCAAGAGAGTAGCAGTGTTTTTTCATGGTGTCAAAACACAATTTTGTAATTTTCTAATCCCAGCTGACACCTATAAACAAAAACCTGTCCTGCAGTCAGCCACCACTTTTTCTTCCACCTTCCTTTCAAAACCTTAATTTTCTACACATCTGTGTTGGTGCAGAGGTACATTAGCGATTACAGTCGCTTGCAGATGTGTGTTTTATAGTGTGTTGTAAAGATTTTTTTCCTAAACATCCTTTTGCTCTGCAGCATGTGTCAACCGAACTGAATGAATTTCTCAGTGTCTTACTGGGCTCAGCCATTGAGAGTAAAGGCTCTTCCTCTGTCTTTGCTGATGCTTGTGCATTGAGCATTGTTGCTGCATTTCTGTCTTTCACAGATGGATTGCTAGGAAATGTGTGAAACTGCCTTGGGCACCAAGAAAACAGGGGCATCAAGCCAGGACCATAAAAGACTATTTCCAACAACTGCAGCTGCAAGGTGCCTTGCTCCACACTGAACTCCACTCTCCTCCCCTGGCTGGCTCGCTTCTCCTTTATCTAAGAAAGAGGGCACATTTTAAGGACAAGCACGTTGGGGAATTACAGTAAAAATGCAAAATGCAATCTCCTTTAAAGCATATGCAGATTCTTTGCTCAGAGCTGAAAATCTATGTATTCCCACACCTGAGATGAGCCATGAAAGTGCTTAGACCTGAGCATCTTTCATCAGATCCCTCGCTGTTTGTGCAGAAGTGCAGAGAAGGCAAAGAGCAGTGCATAAATACCAAAATTAAACAGTGACTGGGTTTTGAGTTTATTTTAAACCCTATTTTTCACTTTTTAATTCTCATCATTTGACTAGACTGATGGTCCCCAAAAGAATTCAAGAGGAGAAATTGGGAACAGGAGAGCAGACGAGCCAGCTCAGCATCAAGTTGTAAGGAAAAGACAGGAGTTACCATGCCATCTCAATGCCCAGCAGACCTGAGGCATCTTACAAGTGGAAGCAAGCAGTCCAAATTTGGCTGTAAATTAGAAGTGTGGGAGGCTGTGAAACCAGCTAATAACAGGCTCTAAGGGGTGTACCTGTGTCTGGAGAAGAACAGAACTGGGGGATAAAAGAAACCTTGCAAAATGGTAGCTAAATGACAAAATTACAACTACTACTTGAGCTTTTAAGAAATTATTAAGAAAAAAAAAGGACATATCTGGTGCCAATAGAAAGGGCATGAATGCAATCTATATCAGTATAAATTATACTGTAGCAAGTCCAGGGCATCATTTGTCTGTCTTACAATATCATCATCATTGTATTCTCTGCATATTGCAATTCATGTCATCATTCTGCATCTGGAATGCAAAAAAGCCAAGGATACCAAACTGAAAACAGATGGTATTCTCCACCTAGATTAATATTTACATTTCTAGCCACTTAATCTCAAAGAAACATAGCAGAAATGGAAGGGGCATAGGGAAGTGATAAAAATGAGAAGAGTACAGGGAAAACTGCCTTGGTAAGAAGGCTGGATTGTAGAGGAAGGAAAAAATATGGAAAATAAACTGGTAAATCCTGTTTCATATTACAAGGACAAGAGAGGGAGCCAATGGAACTGAAAATCAGTAATCAGAAAACTAATTAAATCACCACGCTTTGTCTTTACACAATGCATAATTAATCTATGTCACAGATGTTCTAGAGTCAAGAGAGATTAGATGATTGTATACATAATATGAACATCTGCAGCCATGTGATATAGGATGGAAGCCCTCATGTTGTGCGATATCACCCAGGTACTCACTGCTGGAGTTTTGGATCAAACTTCTCTTACTAACAGGTTATTTTCTATATCTCCTCTGCACTGGGTTTGTGGTATCTTTAAAGCAGCTGGCAGGCAGCTGTCACACCCAGTTCCTGATGTGCTAAACTATTTGGCCTTTTCTGACCTGTGTCATTTATTCCACTTTGATTTAAAGACAAATAAGTATATGTATTGGCCCCACATAATAAAAAAACCTGTCCTGAAAGAAAAATAAATATGACTTTTTTTTTGTGTGTGGCTTAAAGCAAAGATTGCATTTTAAAGACTTTGATTAAAATATATATATATTAATTCTGCATATATTATACAGAATTAATCATATGGATGCAGATCTCTTCCCTCAGAAGGCTGGCTGCCTTTAAGCAGCTTTTGCCTTTGAAAACCCTGAACTCTGGATGTGACAAAATCATTAGTCTGTATTTTAAAAGAATTACAATGAACATTAAAGAGACGCCCACTTCCCACATACAAACTTTCTAGCAATAAAGAGCCTTTTCAGACTGTATAATCCTATTTACTGTTCTTAATTGGAGAACTGTGTTTGTCAAAAAGTACAGAAGTCTTCAGTTGTTTGGCTCATCAGCTCCCAAAGGAAGAAAAGAACTATTTATTTAACCGTTAAGCCTAAATGCAAACTGCACAATAAATCTGTCTATCCAAATACTGACCTATTTCATGTAATGTCAGGATGAGGCTAGCCTTGCTGTATAAGGCTATTGTTGCTAATAAAAAAAGCAAACGCTATTACAGAGCCCTGGAACCAGCTTCCAGGAGGTGGCAGGGTGAATGACTGCCAACCCCACCGCCTTCCTCAGCTCCTTCGCAACCCATCGTCTGCAGCGAGACTGGAAATGAACGTCAATTACCCAGCTCCATCTAGTGCTTGTGAGACAAAACACCCCTCAAAACCCACACCGCCTGTTTATATTAAATGTCACCAGTTTTCAATTTTCACGAGGAGAAAAAGTTTTGTGGAGTGGGCGGCAAACGGTGGTGCGGGGATGGGTACGGGTGCCCATGGATGGATGAGCATGGCCAAAATCACAGTCTCTCCTGCCCGGCAAACCCAAACCGACTGCGTTTCTCTGCTGAGGAGCTTAGTCTGTGGCAGTGGGGTTTTGCTCCGGTCTGTGAACCCCTGTGTATCGATGAAATATTTCCAAGGTGAGCAGGCAAAGCTAGCTCATACGAGGAACGTATTGATCTGGGCATGCTCAGCTTGTTAAGGGATCTGCATTTCCACTGGAAAATTTAGCAGGATCAGCAACAGAAAACCACCGTTCCACATCCAAAGAGGTGGTCAGGAGGAGGTAGTTTTGAAGCCCCTCAGAAATGCACCGAGCTGTGGTCTCCAAGAAGAAAATGCCTCTGGATTTCTAGACAAAAGACAAACTCCCTTTAATTTCCCAAACCAAGGCCAGCCTGTAGAAAGCAGAACCCAAAGAAATCACAAGAGAAAAGGTTGTCTTTGGGCCTTCCTAAGCCCCAAAATCTCCTTTCTGAAACTGCTGGTAGTTCCCCTCTGCCCTCTTTCTCTGGCTCACAGGTGGTTTCTCTTTGACAGCCACTAACAGAGCATCCAGAAAACATGCAACATCTCAGCCACCAGTCACATTTCTCTCATTTGACATGTTTCAACTGTATTTCTTTAAGAAGAGACAACTTAGAAGAAAGAAAACCATGGCACATCCCTGTCAGCTCTCCAGTCTGAGCAATTTGAATAGTGCTGAGATAGAGCAGTTTAAATAAATAACACAACACCATTTTCAAGAATGAACCAACCATAAGGAGTTTCCAGAAAATACTTGTAAAATTTAATTAAAAATCTCCATTTAAAGCTAGTTAGTTTTCTTTCTGCTCAGCTCAGAAATAAAGTTGCTTGCTTTTTTCTCTCCTTAATAATTTTATATGGCTTGATTGGCAATGCACTCCTGCCAGATTTCCTGGGAGATTCGTGGTTTGGTCCAGCAGAAGCAGGACTATCCCTGCTCCGGCTCTGCAGATCTGCTGGGCATCAAGCTGGCCGCCTTCTGAATCAGCTGCAGATGCTTCCATTGAACCTTGCCTTCATACTGCAATGGGGTTACTTCATCCGATGCAGAGATGGTTCTTTTCCTGAGCCACAACTACTGTTGTGGAGTTACATCTCTTTGCTTCAGGGTATCTGATTTGCATAATAACTAGAGAGATGGCTATTACGGAAAAAAATGGGGCATCTGCAAATCCCCATACTGCAGGAGGCTGGCAGCTGTGGGAGCCAATTACAGAGGAGGGATTTGAGTAACTGCTGCACATGTATTTTTTTAGGGGTATGTTGCCAGTGAATTATTTTAAGGTGGCACAGCTGTAGTCCACCAACTCTCCAGCCTTCTGCTGCCCTAGCCCTCAAGTTGTTTAGGAAAGCCCAAAGAAGCCAAGGTTGCTCCCCAGGGCACAGCTGGCTCATGCGCTAGGTGAGCCTGGGTGCCTCCTGGCCTCGTGGATGCTCTAATCCCCAAAGGCCAAGAGGTGCCAAGCACCCAACCCCACCTCCGGGGCTTCCACGCAACATTGCAGGGCTATTAATCCACAAGTCTTTTGCCACAGCAACATGTTGCTCAAATCTCCTGCAGCATGGCTGGATCTGCAGCACCTCCTCCTTTGTCCCACACCGTCCCTCATTGCCTCCTTCTTTATAGTCTCCTTTAATCAGACCGCAGCTAATCCCATCCATGCCTAAATAAACGTAAGGTTGTATAAGCTGCTTAGGTTTACTTAATGGCCCATACGTCCTCTTCCCAGCCTCCTTCAAACTCTCTCAGCTAAAAGATAATTCTCTTCACAGTGATCCAAAAAAAAAAAGCACATTTGTAGTTCTTTAGTAGTCCATTTTTGCAGATTTCCAGAGTTAACGTTTTAGCCTCTAAAAAGTGAAAATCAAAAGGGAACATTCTTTAAAAGCATAATTTCACACTCCTTTTCTGCCTCTCTCTAGGATTAAACTAGCAGACAATATTTAGTCTGGTGAGACAGTAGCATGGGACATTTCAGAAAGGAATTTTTTGGCAGAGAATATGGAACGAATTGCAGATATTGGCAGCTGGACTTGCATATAGCTTTAAACTGACCTGCCATAAGCTTAAGCAATGCACAACTGAGGGACAGTCAGCATTGTTAAGCTTTTCTAACCATTACATCTTTCTGCAGAGATAAGCATCAGTATATTCTTTTATCTAGCAAGCTACTGTAGGTATCATGAGACCTATTGACTCATGATCATTAGTAAAGTCACAAACCCACAGTTACATTTATCTACAGTAAAACATTTTGCTATCTATGCTATCAAAATATAGCAGAAGTCAAAAGAAAGTATGTAAATCATTATCAGAATCTAAAATATTTTGTAGTAATTACAGTTCAGTGAAAACCAGATTGGAAAAAGGCTCACACATCCTTAGGCTGTTGGGAGTTAACTTGCTTACACAGAAGATGTCAGAGCATCATTTTAACATGGAATATGATCATTCTTGAGGACAAGTTTTCTTGAGGACAAGTTTCTGCAAATTTGTAAATGATAACGAAAAACGAAATGAAGGAATAAATCTGAACCTTTAACCAGAACATACCCAGAAGAATTTCACCTTTCACTGTACCCACACTGCAATTTTCTCATTTCTACACTTCCCAGTTTTGACCAGCAATGGCAAAGGCATACTGAGAGGGGAGAGAAGTGGGTTTGCTGGTATTTTGCTTAGAACAGACCAGGAAGTATCAGACATCTAGATAAAAAATAAAGTCTGAATGTAAGAGATTTCCAGACAGATTTCTCAAGCTCAAAGTTTCAGATCAGTGTGGCTAACCTTAAGATAAGTATTTCAGCTTGTTTTAAAAGATAAGGTCTCTAACCTGTACCCATTAAAACTGAATGGAGTGTTTTGGTATGTTTTGGATTGGGCTCTAGACTGGAGAATCACCACAGGAAAAAACTCTTTATTGTATTAATCAGCATGAAGGGTACATTTGTTGCTGTTTTAATAACATTTCCTAAGATCCCTGCTTTTGCATAACAGAGTGTTGAGATAATGCATCAACTGAAATTCTTAAACAGAACATAATATTGTCCTGTTAATGAGAAAAGTGATATATTATGGTGGCTGCCCGTGTGTCAGCACAATCAGCCAGGGTGCCTGGGGGGCTGCTGGCTCTCCTGGCTGTTCTTGTCAGCCCCCAAGCTGGAGGCACAGCATTGCTGCGGGAGCAGGGGCAGCTGCCCCAGCCTCAGGCTACCTTCCTGCCCTCAGCACAGATCTCAAAGTACCGCAGTTTTTTGCAAAATTTAAAAGAAAATCCAGGTGTTTCTAGACACCCTGAGGGGCTTAGTCACACTCCCAGGATCCTCCAGGCAAATCCTTCAAGTTCTGGCATATGGCACCATTTCTCAGGATGTTTCTCTGAGCAGAAAGGAGGGGAGTGTTCAGCTCTGCTTCTTTCCTTGGCAAGAAGGCTTATAGCTGGAGATGAGGAAAAGCATCTCCGAGGCATGGGAAGTAGCGTTCCAGTAACATCTGGAAAGTACCTCCATAAAGGAAGAGCAGTTGAATTCATGCAAGAAGTAGGGGCAACCATTGGTGTGTTACTTCTGATAGCCAAAAACTTTGGCTGTAGGTCTGATGATTTGACTTCCTCTGGGTGGGTACCAGAACCAGCTGATGGGGTGAAGTTTTCTGCCGTGCCAGTGAGAAGGATCAGCAGCCGATGCCAGAAGGCAGGAAGAGACTTTACCAGATTTCCAGACTGCTCAGCCCCTGACTTTGTGGCATTGTACCCTCCTTCTCCCAGCCTCCCGTGCTCCTGGCTACTCTAGGAAATTATTGAAGCAGCATGTGGTTGGGAAGTCACCGGCGAGTGCTGTGCTGGCATCATGCAGTAACAAAATCACTGGAGTTTCAGCAACCACCACTCCTAAGCTCTGTCAGAATGAAAATCTTCAGTGAAAACTTTGGGTAGACTCTGCGTTTTCACATTGCCAGCAAGTCTAGGAGTATATGGGCAAGCAAGAGATACTACTCGGTGCACTCCAGACTTTCTAATGCATGGCTGAATTCCATTAGAAAGGCTGAATTGCACTGGCCATGGGAGGATGTTTGTCTATTAACAATCCTTCTGACCTTTGCAGGGTTCCTGCAATTTCTCCTCTGATGCAGATGGCAAAGGGTCAAAATAAACACCCATGCACCTGAGGATCAGCAGTTGTCCATTGTGGTATCATAGCACGTTCATTTTGTCCTGCTTCATTGTACCCACACCGAGATGCTGACTCCATGAAATACTCGAGGTTCAGAATGGCAGCAGAATGTGACTTTGGGAGGCTACAAGGAAATTGGAGGTGTCTGCTCGGTGACTAATGTGCTGATTGTAATATCTGCCTGCTGAATTTTGCATAATACATGGAAGAGAACTACAGAAAAGGAAGTCAATAGACTTGGATCCATTTGTATGCAAACATCTAGGTGAGCTGCTGCTGCTGAACTTACACAGATTTGGACAAGACAAAGACATTGTGGTGCTAAACTGGGATTGTTCCCTACATGTATTTTCAGACCAGTGCCGGGAAACTGGAGATAGATGAGTGAAATTAATGTTACATTTGGTTTAAATGTGAAAAAAAAAAAAAAAGAGAAGAACTAATTATATGTTGCTGGCTTGATCTGTGCTTTACAAATTTGCGTTTATGAATTTTTTTCTCACGATTAGCAATTTCTATTTGAAAGGGTGAGGAAGTGCTTGGAAGAGTGAATTACTGCTCACCGCTGCTGCCAAGTCTCATGTTTTAATTTAAAGTTTCATGATTTTTGATGCATTTCTTAAAACTTACATTCTTGGAATAAAGATTCTATAACATTTCCAGCTTTTTTAAAATGTAAAACATGAAGTGATTTCACCTAGAAGATTAGATCAGATCAGATCTAAAAGGCAAATAAAAAGAATCCTAAATGTGTTATTTTAAGCATCCTTCATGATTTTAGGTCTGTCTGTTTGATGGGATTTGGGAGGCCTGATTCCTGAGGGTTTAAGGAAGTTCTGTGCTTTATTCATATGAAAAATAATACGTGAATTACACAGGTACTTTTTCAAAACCAGCTGCAATAACTAAAGGAAGAGAAGCATTTGCAATGACAAGTACAACAGAGATGTTTGCTTCACTCTTTCATACAGTCCATTTCAGTCAGCTCTTAATTTTCCTTCTCTTTATTATGGGCAACTCTCTGAAGGAAAGGATCTGAGATGGTTAGAGATCAGCGGTTTAAGAAGTACAGTTCAGTACCTGCTCTGGACTTGGGCAGGCAATGTAGGGCCAGTTGGGCAGACAAGTTTTATTTTCCATTCAAGAAATCTTTGGAATTCTGGAATTTTTCATTTTGGAAGCATTTCTCAGCTGGTTCCCTCTTTTCTGTCTCAAACTCTGTGTTCTTGCAGAAGTGGCTTATTCAGAGAAATACTTTTGATCTGAGCTCAGGTTCATCCTGTCAATGCATAGACAGGAATTAGGCTTTTATTTTCCTTGGATTTGAGATTTCTTTTCTCCTTCTGCTGCAGATCCAATTTGCCTACTCCAGCCAAGACTATTTGTCAGTGATTACTACAATGCATCAGCCGTTACCGTGTAACTGAAGAAATTAATGCAGATTAAACAGTACATTGCCATAGGAATATTCCATTCAGTCCTGGAAAGACTAAATGAGTGTAATACAAACAGCATCTTCAGGCCAGTCCCAGTTTCTTGCAGCTCCCTTTCCCATTTCATTAAGGGTAGAAGCACATTTAGCATGGAATATGCAAGAATGCTAGAGAGGTTTGCAAAAAATAAGATGAAAGGAATGAATTAAAGGAAAGAAATAAGACTGGGGAGACTTTCTTCTTATCTGGGCTGATTTTGTGAACACAGCATGGTGTGCTATAAGAGTCAAATGACTGTTAGTGTTGCAAATTTCTCTACTGTGTGTCAGACTGAGGTCAAATCCTGTTTCTAACAGACGCTTTGCTCTAGAGCAGCGTTGATTCTTCATGCAAACAAACTAAGGGTTTTTTTTTCTTCTTTTTATTCTTAAAGGTCAAATATAGATACTGGAAGCTTTGCTTCCCTATGCCCTTAGTACAAAAAGAGGCTCTTCTGTGAGCTTTTCCTCTAACTTCCTAACACTTTTTTTTCATAGCAACAGTGCGTTAGCCCTCGGGCTGGATGCAGTGCAAGCATATTATATAACGTGATCCTTGTTCCCAAGAGCTTATGGTGTAGGTAAAGCAGAATTATGATACAAGAAACACAGTAGGGGAGCAGTTATAAAAAAGCAAAATTCAAGGTCTCCTTCAGCGAGGGATGACTGAAGTAAAAAGGATGGTATGTGGACAGATTTGGCCCCTGAAATACGTCTGTCACTTTTTGCTGTTTCTCTTCTGAAGGCTCAGAAGAGAGGTCGCTTACTGTTAACAGGGCTGTATTTTGCCATGTGATCAGGCATGTCCTGGAGGCTACAGGTTTCAAGATTTTCTTATGAAAACATATCTGTGATCTTTAAAATTTGAGACTTGAAAGAAAGGAGATATAGGTGCAATAAGAAAACACACGGTGAAATATTGTAAATATTGAGGTTAGGACACATAAGGTTCATGATTGCACAAAGAGAACGATGGCTCCACTGGAACCAGGCACAGTGGTTTCTGCCTTGTTTACAGGGAGTCACAAAATCTTATCTTGGAACAAAAAAGTCACCGAGCCTACAGTTATTTTAAGACCTGTGTGTCCTGGTTTCAGCTGGGATAGAGTTCATTTTCTTCCTAGTAGCTAGGAAGTAGCTAGTAGTGCTGTGTTTTGGATTCGGTATGAAAATAATGTTGATGATAACTGATGTTTTAGCTGTTGCTAAGTAGTGCTTACACCAGTCAAGGACTCTTCAGCTTCCCCTGCTCTGCCAGGTGCACAAGAAGCTGGGAGGGGGCACAGCCAGGACAGCTGACCCAGACTGGCCCAAGGGCTATTCCATACCATAGGATGTCATGCTCAGTATATAAGCTGGGGGCAGTTGGCCGGGGGTCAGCAATTGCTGCTCAGGGACAGGCTGGGCATCGGTCAGCAGGTGGTGAGCAATTTCATTATGCATCACTTGTTTTGCATATTCTTTTATCATTATTATTATTTCCCTTCCTTTTCTGTCCTATTAAACTGTCTTTATCTCAGCTCACGAATTCTACTTTTTTTCGTTTTTTTTTTCTGATTCTCTCTCCCATCCCACTGAGGGAGGGGAGTGAGTGAGCGGCTGTGTGGTGTTTACCTGCCTGACGGGTTAAACCATAACACTGCGTCATGAAAGCAGTAGGGAGATTAAAACAAACAGATTTTAAGCTTGTTAGCTTCTCACCTCCTTTTGAACCCCTATGTTACATTATGAGGCTCTATATTTTCCTTTCTTTAAAGTCTTTTCAGCTCCCTTTTTGTTGTGTGGAAGACTCACACAGACCAACAAGGGAAAACATGCCAGATAACGGATATACAAATAACACTATCTGATGCAGATATAAAAAACTTATCTTTTTATATCATTTCTCAGAATAACCTAAGTTTCATGCAGCAGAGCGAAGTTTCTTAGAAGTCACAGGAGGTCCTGTGAGGGAGACCAGAAGAGCAGAGCTGTTTCTCCTGCCATCCTCTCGCCATCCGGAGTAGGAATGAGGCCAATGGGGCTCCCAAGTCCTTCCTCTAATTTCTGAGCTCCAGCAGCAACCCTACAATGACAGGCAAAGGAAAGAGAGTTGACAGGGTTTGATATTCTTAATGGAGAGCTTATAAAGCTAGCGTAAAAGCATATCACAGAACAAAGGAATAAAAAGGAATTAAATCTTTGCACCTATGTCTTTGGGCACCATGTTCTGTGACTTTGAGATGCTGCCTTTTTCAACCACAGCACAACTTCCCAGACTATAACTTATCTTGTTAAGTGTGTAACTACCATAGCAACCACAAACAAAAAATTTTAATGGAACTAGTTCAGAACTGAGCATTTTTTTCTTTTTCAGCTTTGGTGTCTACATGTGCTAGGCTATGCGCTGTGCTTTAGAGACAGGGAAGGGGAGATCACAGTTCCTACCCAGAACGATTGTCTGTCATGTTTACACTGATATTCTTGTCAGTTTATTCAGACTGGCAAAGCAAGATGACCTGGACTGACACAAAACCTCTTTTCTGAACATAAGCTGACCCACAGCAAGGAAGACATACTGCTCTTATAAAACAATATCAAACATTTTCTAATATAATCAGGGTTTGGAGGCCAAATGCAGAAAGATGTCTAGGTAATTAACTCCATTGAAATTAGGTGAGAAAATTGTTTAGCATAGTTTCTATCTGCAAAGAAGCTAAAGAAGGCATGCAAAAGATTATTTCTGCAACCAGAAGATGCCATTAAAATAGACATTGCAGAACACATACAAGCTTAAGGATATTCATTAGGAGACCTTAAATCTTCCAACAACATCTGTTTTTTGAGATGCAATATTCTTGCAGTATCCACATAGGCTTCTTTGCACCCTGTTAAAGACAGCATCACAGACTGGATTTGCCTGATGGGAGTAGTATCACAGGTACCTGCGTAACCTTAGCATAGTCCTGTCATCTCTTCTGCCTGTTCCCATTCCTGCCCTAGGACTGCAGAAGCATTTTCTCTTCTCTTTTACTGCAAGTCATGTTTACTTCAGGGATAAATTTCCGGCAAAAACCCAATCCCCAAACTAGCATAAACCAGCAAACAGGGTGAGAAGAGGCAGCACTTGCACGCTTATAACTTTAACCCCCTGCTACATGAGGATTAGTGGGCTGAGTGGAAATGCCACGTCTGCTGGTTTCTGAATGCAGACGAGTATTTCCTCAGACTACACTCCTGCAGCCACTTCTGATTTGTCAGCCATTTCGCCAAAATTGCCCAGAGACCCCGAGAGGCAATAAACTTGAAACTAAGCAGGAATGACTGAAATAGAGAAATGAGAGTAATTGTGCACTGTGGCTAGGAAATCCTGGCTGAAGTTATATCTGAGTTTATCTGATGACTCTCTGTTTTCAGTGTTCAAATGTAATTTAAATGGGGAAATTCAGGTACCTAAACATAATGCTTTGGAGATGACGGCAGTTGCTGGAGTCATCTAAATGTGTTGGCAGCTTTGACACAGGATTTATGGCAGGATTTGTGCCCTGCTGGAGCAGCAGCTGCAAGCCAGACGGGCTTCTCAGAGCATCTAAAATGACATTAGACAGCTCTTCTTATATTTAGGCACCTGAATCTCTCTAAATGTTCCTTTCTTGGAAATACGTGTTTTAGAATCCATTCAACGCTACTTCTAAGTTACAGGAATGGTATGGTTGTGTAATCAAATACAGAACAGAAAATGACAGAAAGAAGGCGCCTCAGGCAGTCTTAACATGTCTTCTTGCAAGTATGATTCTTAACACAGTCCTTAGGACATCAGATAATTTTTCCTACAAAACCCACATTGAGTTCAGTCTTCGAAAGGTAGATACTTATGCAAACCTTTCCATCTTTTAATTACTGTGCATCTTTCAGATTCTGCAGTGAATATGAAATTATTAATTTCCTCATAGAACATTATTAATGAATACTAATGAATACAACTTTACAGTGCCTCTCCCAAAAAAATTACCTCAATTCCCAGTTTACTGTGGTAGCTGTTATGTCAAAATCTTTAAAGTGAAAACAGGGAAGGTAGTGTGGACAAAACATCTTGATGCTGCACCTGTGTTGTGTCCATATGGGTCTTGCTGAGAATACACTGGAGTTCATAGATTAACAGAAGGCTTGTCCGATGAATATGTTTCACAGTTGTATGCTGCATGCTATTGCAACTTAATAAAGGTTTCAAAAGGTGTGTTATGTCGCCTTATCCTAGAGAGGGGTACTAATAAAAGGGGATGATAAAATTCAAGTCATTAAGTTTACATTTGCAGCATAAGCAAATTAGGAGTGGGAAGACAAAATAGTGCAATATAAGATCTAGGATGGAGATAAATGATTCAGGCGAGAGGAGGTGGGACAGGAGAGGGGAGGACGGGAGATGAATGGCTGTGGGAACACTCACTTCCCATCTCCACAGCCAGGACACATTGCAGGACTTTGTGGTGACACACACTGAAATGGCACAGAGGGAGTGTTTTTAAGTGCAGAACAGTACTGAGTTTTACCTCTGATTTGATCCTGGAATGTCTGTTTCTAATATTAAAATAATTAGTCCTAAAAGCCTAGCCTTAGGTCCAAAACATGTCTTATACTTAAAAGGCAGGGTGAGCCTCAGGGAAACTGGAGATAGTGGGGTGCAGTGTCTCCGCGGCAGCAATGAATCAGCGAGAGAAGGAAGCCAAAATGCCTGCTCCTGGCGAAAGAGGAGATCCTGCCTGGGTTGGATGTCCCCATGCTGTCCCTGCTGCCACCAGCACAGGGCACTGAGATGTTCTGCAAGGCTCTGGGTGAACCCCGAGAAGCTGCAAACATCAGGTCCAGGGGGGACAGACCAGGTTAGGACGCACAAGGCTTAAATCCTTTGTAGACTCTGTCCCCAGTCCTCTAGGGCAACATTCAACTGCCTCAACTATAAGCCAGTCCTTTTTGCCTGTCTCCTTCACGATATGTCTTTCCACTGTCTTCAGTGAATGAAATGGGTCCCGTGGGGTGAAAAGAAATTGTTCTAGAGACCAAGCTATAATGTAAGTGCATAAAGGGAGTCAAATGAAGGCTGTACAGGAACTCTTAATTTTCCCATTTCCTAATTTCTTCACTTAACTTTTTTGTAATGTGTTATTTGAAAGAAAAAAAGCCATTTCCTATTTTTTGCTCAAAAAAATCCTAGACAAACCACAGGAAAAAATTAATTCTATGATGTGACTCAGTCTTGACTCTTACCGGTGGGGTTGGGACCTTTTTAGATCCATAGCAAATCCTTTATCCTCTTTCTGTTTTTACATTAAGGTGAAGGATTTTGTCTGCCATCTGCACACCTCTGAGGCAGGAAAAGATGCAATTCCATTCCAGAAGGGCAATATGGTTTAATGGCCAGAGGATCACTGTATCCCCCCTTCTGCCCCATCTCCCCTACCATTCCTGCACTGTCCCTGCCAGTGTCTGCCCCCTCCCTTGTTGTTCCTGATTAAATTGCTCTAATAATTTTTGTTACATGTGTGAAGAAAGATTTTATGCCACGTGTTGAGAAAAGATTATTTGTTAGTTTTCTGTTTTCTTTACAATGTTACGCTGTTGGCTTGGCAAAAGGCACACAGCGCTTGCTCCAGAAGCACATTTCCTGGGGCAAATGTAATATTGAATTAACAGGGGGCTAAATCCATGCAGAGACTGAAGCTTCCCAATACTCAATGTTGTAATGACTGACCAAATACCAGGCTTTTCCCGAGATCCAGAACAAGGGTCCAAACTATTTCCACAGGCCATCATGCACTTAGACTGCGATGGCAGCCCTGGAGTGGCCCTCCAGACCCTTGCAAGGAAGGGCCATCTCTTCTGCCTGACATTAGCACACTGAGACATGAAAGGGCTGGAGACTTCACAGGGTGTCAGTGCCATTTACACCACCCATAAGTATGCGTTAGTGAGAGGCAGACAGACACACCACAGACTGATCCTGGGAAAGTTCATGCTGCTTCTTGCTTTTAAAAAAATGACAGTGCTGGAGATATATTTACTTGTGGCTTTTATCAGACTGCCCTTTAGGAGCTTAAAGAGGAACTAAGCACTTTAAAGCTACTGTACATGGTGTTTGGTACCTTCCTTTTGCTCTCCTGCCTTGGCAATTTTTCACTTGGTCATGTATTTCAGTGATTGCAGGGCTACTGCCAAGAGGACACAGGAGCTAAACCACCTCCCAGTGCTTGCCTCTGTGTCACAGTATATGTAAAACGATAGTTGCAGCTGCAAGGTTTGGCATGCACAACCCTGAGCAGTTGTGGGAACTGCACTTATTGCATACTTAAGGTTAGGAGCTGAGCCAGCTTCCTCGCCAGGGGCTGCACTCTCACCACAGGGCTGCACGTGCCTCTGTGTCAAATTACAGTCCTTTCAATGGAAGAGGCTGAGCAAAGCCTCCTCCAGCCACCCTTTGCTTGTGGTTAGTGTGGGAGATGTGGACGCACGTCTCTCACCCAAAACAGGGTGGGAATTTGAAGCTAGTGCCTCACTGCCCCAGTGGTGCAGATAAAGTTGCATTCCTTGCTGTCATTTATGGGTCCCATAAACCTACCACAACAAGGCAGGAGAGGCTCTGCAGAAACTCTTGTTGTGATTTTGCTGTGAACTAGAGGTGATTCTGAGCAACTTCCGGCAATTTGTACATGGCCACTGGGAAATGTGGCACTGGCAAACATTTTGAGATTCATCAGCAGGCTTCAAACTAGTAGATAAATACGTAATAAGATTCAGTGGCAGGAAATCAGTGGTCAACTTGGTAAGTCTTGAAATGTGCAAATTTTTAAAGGTGAAAGTGATTAACCACTAGAAGACCATGTCAGAGGATCGGTGAAACAAATCATAAGATTTTTATCTTTATTTTTAATCAGGAGTACCTGTTTTATGAAAGGGATGTTCTAGTTCAAACAAGAACTGACTTGAAAATGTCTGGTAGTTTGGTCTGGTAGGTTCCACAAGACACCAGGTCAGATGATCACAACTGATCCTTGTTTGTGGATAATCCATCATAACCCTATGATTATTTGAGAAAGAGGCATTGGATACTTATATATCTCTGGTGGGTTAGACTAGTTCTTCTTTGCACCCTAAGTGCTGTTGTGTCAATTCAGAGACTGATTTGAATATAAGTACGTGATGTGCTTGTATCTTTCTGGAAGTTCTTCAGCACTTCATTTTGAATGTTCTTCCCTTAAAGCAGATGACTGTTGGTTACCACCTATTACATGTACATTTTGTTTAGTTCTTGCTAGTCAAAATCCATCTCAATTAATGATAATAGAGGAGAATTTCTCCTCTTGCCCCAGCTCATCTGTCTTCTTTCCTCAAGCCCATCTCCAGTTTACTCAAACCCTGTTCCATAACATCCTTCTTCCTCCAAAAGGAAGTGTCAAAAATTAATATTGAAGAGCTCATGACTTTCTTTAGGCAAAAAAAGCGCAGACAGATTTCTAAATCTGATATGCTACCCAACTTTGTATTTCTTCCCTTAGATTGTAAAACTGAAATATCTCTGTGAGTAGAGGTGAATGTGTTATAGCTAAATTTGCTACAGACCAACTGATCAGGCATCCATGTGTCATCATGCGAACCCGTGAGGAATTTCCTGAGTATGAAAGATACCATATCAACCCACATTTATTATTTTGGTGAAATATAAGTGTGATATTTTTAGATGCTTTTTTTTAAGTAATGCAGTCCTGAAGTTTATTATATGAAATGCCATTTTTATTTGCAAGTGGATAGCTAAAATAAGTTTTATTTTCCTTTTCTCTTTCTCTTTCAGTTTAAGTAATGGGTTATTGCATATGCACAATCTGTGTTACTTAGCAAAATTGTACTGTATCATACTTGGAGTTCCATATATAGAGTTAAAGCAAAACCTGAGATCTTTGTGAGTCCTTTTTAATGGCATAAGGATATTTGATAGCCAAACCATATTTGTTAATCTCCTGTTAAATTCCCAAAACAACACCTTTCCTCACATTAGAAACTGTCCTGCCTAATTTCATATCAGTCAGCCAAGTTTTCTTATCTATGTGCAGTACAGGTCCAGGCCATGCAATAATTTCCATAGAGACCTATGCAACACCTTTTCTCCATAGGAAAGCTGCTTAGTTGAAACAAATGGTTAAAACCCAAATTGTAGCACATGCTAAAGCACAGTTTAGGAACCAGATCAAATCCACTGTGCATCTAGTCCAAATCCCTGTCTTAATAAATGGTCATCATGGTTTATTGAAAAATGGGGAAAATCTCCAGCAGGTGGTAATGGGGTAATCAGCAGATCTTAGTAGTTCTCACTATTTGGTGTTGGTACACATTGCAATGCAGGACACAGAACAGGAAAGGATGTCTGAACCATTCAATTAGTTTTCTTGCAATCATGCAATCACATTCAGAAACTTACAAAGTTGCATCTGAAAACCAGTTTCCTCTTACCCGTCAATTCAGCCACTGTCAGAGGCTGATGGATAACCTCTCTCCACCAAGGATCAGCTTTCTTCACCTCTTTTAGCATGTCCGCTGGCCGTGTCTGACTTAGCAAGTTGGTCAGGAGCAATAGTGCAGTTTGATGTGAATCTTGTTTCCATTTATTTTATGTCACTTTGGTTCCTAAAGGGGTTTGGATGCATGAGAAGGAAATTAAATGAGAAACTCTGTCACAAATGTATTCTAACACATGTGCATCATTGGTCCCAGGTACCTGTGTGACCTACAGCATCATGAGATCCTCTAGGAGGCAAGTAAGCCCTTGGGAGTTACTGTGACAACTAAGAGAATACCTAGTCTGCTGTACTGCTATCTGGGGTAAAATGGCACATAAGCACATTTTAAATCAACAAATTCCTGTTGGTTGTCCAGTGACGGGGCAGGCTGGAGAGGCGGCCTGTTGTGTATGGTGCAATGTTTGTATGTTATGATTCCCAGCCCTCAGGCTGGATGACTAGCAATGCAGCACAGATGAGAAGCACAGCAAACACCAGTGGGATGCCCCTGCTGTGCTCAGAGGCTCCATCCACCACCTTGCAGCCCTGGAAGCAACAGGAGATTCTTGACTCCAGAAAAAAGGGGTCAGTATTGCCATGGAGGCATCTCTCTGGCCTCCCTATGTAGCCACAGATCTCCACTTCCACTCCTTCCCTGGACAACCCTGAACAACCCTTCCCTCCACATCGCACCCTGACTTCCCTGCCATGTAGTAGAAGAGGTTGCAGAAGACAGTTTTGTCACCCATGGCACAGAAGGAACATAGCAGTTCCTGGAGCATTGCCCTCCTCACAATTGGGCTTTCCCCCACTCCTCACTAGAAATGGGTTTATCCCAGTCATTCCACAGAAAACTCTGTCCTTGACCGCCTGGGGCTGCAGGGTGGGTAGCCACTAGCAAGGGCACTGTGCCATGTATCCTTGCAGGACTGCTGGGTTTGTGTCTCTCTCTTCTACAGACCCCTGTGATCAAGAGGAGGCTGCAAAAACTCTTCTCCTACCCCTTTGTGCCCTGTCCCCATACTGGAGTGGGTGCGAGGCAGGTACACCTGGGAGTCCCTCCTGGAGGGAGCACTGCTGGAGCAGAAGGTCTTTCAGAGGGGGAGAGAGGGAGGAGAGAAGCCAGGGAGACCAAGGTAGAAAAGGTGCCTGTTCCTGCAGGGCTGGCAGCAGCTCCTGCCTACTTGGTTCCAGACCAGCAAAAGCTTGGAGAGGAGGTGCGAGGGGCAGCTCTTCCCATGTTTCTCAGTTTATAGCCCACATTGTCCTTCTAAATCCCTTCCCCAACCTTAGGAGCTACAGTGGTGCCCAGGTAATAGAGTTTTTCTGTTTGAGCATTTATATTTGACTGCAGGAGTTACCCCATTCAGTTTTCAGCCTTTGCTGAAAGCTATGTGCCCTCCCTGCTTGCCTGTCTGTCTGTGGCGGCGGGGAGCAGCAGGAAGCCAGGGCAGGCCGCGTGGCCCGTGGGCTGGGTCTGCCATGAGAGGGGATGGCCACTCTCCCTCCCCAAGCATCTTCGGTCTTGGCACGTGGGATGGATGTGCAGGGTGTGGTCCAGGCAATTTTGGGAAGCTAGTTCTTGATCTTTGCCTTACTCTTACGGTTTTCTTCCTTACCTGTTCCTCTTTCTTTCATGCAGCTGGAGAACCTTTTGCTGTGTCTTTTAATATCCTTTGCAGGTCTGACTCAGCTTGACTTTTGGCTATGCTCCTTTTATTGAACACTGATTTCTTTGCTGATCAAATCCTTTTGCAATACTTCTGAGCTCTCTGCTGCTCTTAATATGACTTCTGAGATGCTGACTCAGTTTGCTTAGTCTGGAGCCCTTCCTGAAAGATTTTCTTTTGCTTGGGATAAAAGTTGAAGACACTATGGCACCTTTGGCTTAAATGCATTTCTTTCCATTCATGTCTTCTATTTCTTCAGTTGTTAGAATTCATTGCATTACACAAAAGTATCCTCTAGAAATTTAAAACCTTTTAAGTCTTCCACTGAATTTAAGCTGAATCAGGTTGTAATCACAAACCATTTTATAACCAGAGAATATAGAGGATTCTCTACATTTTCTGACACCTTCTCTATTATCTAAGCACCTTTCCTAAGCAAAACATGAGGATCGCCCTGTAGCCCCTTCCCTCCCTTCCTTGCCCCATTGCAAGTGGTCCAAGCTCCCCCTGTTTCACTCCCCAGAGGTGTCCTGTGATTCCTCTTTGCTTTCCCCAGAAAATCCTGCCCATACACCTGACCATGAAACTCGGTGAAAAACCTGCTGCCTTTCCCTCTGGCTGTAAATTGGGAGCATTTGATCTCTCATCTGTATGTAGGAAATCAGTGTCTCTCCATAACATATTTCCCAGTTGTGTGGGCCAGCTGCGACCTATGCTTACATGCTGACCTGAGCCTGCTGGTCTTGGAGGAATGAGCTACATGAACCATCTTTCTCCTTCCCACACATCCCCAACCCAACCATAACTTTATCCAGGTTTTTCCTGCTTATTTCCTGCTGTCCAGTATGGCAAGGCACAGCCCTTCCCACCCGAGGCAGGACTGGAGCCGGGGCTGGGGATGAGCGCTCCAGCTGTAAGACAATGCCAAGGGGGGCACGACATTTTAAACCTATTTCCTGATGCGTCTACTAAGTCCCGATGGAAGATTGTGATTCTGAGGATGATGTCTCATCATTAGCAAATTAGATGCTGTAATCTGCTTCTAAATTCATCTTCTTAGGGGGCATTACTCAGGGTCAGATTAAAATTAAGTGAGGGGAAGACTGATTGAAATGTAAGGTGAGCTTCCGTTCTCTGCTTCTGGCGGGCGTGACACAAAATGTTTGAAAGGGCAGAGGTATTTTTAAACCACTTTTTTGTGGCCTGCCCCAGAACCATCCCTAAATTACGATGCCTCACAGATCCTATGGCGATATGCATCTCCTCCTCTCTAGGTGCCAGTCCCCAGGTCTGTAGGAGACCAGGTCTGCCTGAGACCACGCCTAGAGAGGAAAATGTCTTCGCTACTGAAGGGGGACTTTAAAGGCTGCAGTAGACACTTGTCCTGGGGCTGCAATCAGCAGCAAGAGTCCTTCCTGTACTCTTCTAGCCACCCTAGCATTATCGTGCAGGGTCATGGGAACTTGGGCTGGCCAAGGATTTCGGCTAAGCTACACTACATTTTGGTGTTCCCTTTAAAATACAAGATCCCAAGTTAGATGATGTATTGTTGAGGGGAAAAAAACCCAAACCCCTAATTCAAGGTCTTCTTGGCCTAGTTGTTTATTTATTCAGTCTTTCTCTGATTTCTGAGAGGGAAATAACCAAAACCAGCATACAAGAGGCTGTGAGAGGCCAGTTGTACTTTACTAGGGACCCAGCTTATCCGGGGGTGTCTCATGGCCGCTTTTATGCTCCCTGACCTAGATCAACCTTTATTTACCTTTTGTAATCTCAGATTAATTCTGACTGGATTCAGATGACTGGGATGCCACACTGATGCCATTAGGGTAATATGGAGCTCTGCAAATGGGCCAATAAAAAAATATTTGCTTTTAATTTTGGCTGAAATAAATGACTTAGTGAGCCACTGTATTTCAAAGCTTTGCTATGGCAGATCAAAACTGTCCTGTTAATTAACTGCCATGTTAATTAATTAGACGTGTGTGAGCTGATGTTTAGCTGCAGCTGAACAGCAGCGTATTTATTTTTCTCATGCTTTATAAATGGCATTAGCATTTCTAGTTTCTTGTCTCATATCTGCTGCTTAATTTCATGACCGAACATGAAGGGTGTTTGTGACAAATAGTGCTTTAAACTATTCTGACGTGCTCTCCTTTCTGCTTCCTCCCCGTCCACTGGCACCAGGCTTGCAGGCTTCTGCTCCATGCCACCATCCATCCCACATGGCCCCAGCACTATCAGGGCGGCCTCACTGTGTGTGCCAAAAGAGAGCATCCCCAAATGTCTAAATACAGCCTGCCTTACCCAATTCATGCATGATGTGCTCTAATACCAGTCATTGAGCAATGAACGCAGCTGCTCATCTCAGTGCCAGGTGGGCATGGGGACACAGTGCAGCACAACCGCACTACCTGACAGCTCGTGCAAACCTCTTCTCCCAGGTAGCAAGCAACAGGATGAGAGGTAATGGCCTCAAGTTGTGCCAGGGGAGATTTAGATTAGATATTAGGAAAAATTTGTTCATGGACAGAGTGGTTAGGCATTGGAACAGACTGCCCAGGGAAGTGGTGCAATCACAGTCCCTGGAAGTATTCAAAAAACGTGTGGATGTGGTGCTTAGGGACATGGTTTAGAGGTGGACCAGGCAGTTAGGTTAATGGTTGGACTCGATGATCTCAGAGGTCCTTTCCAACCTTAATGATTCTATGATTCTATGATTCTATAACCACTGCCAGCAGCGCCAGGCATATGAGGTCCAGAGCCTCAAGGGCTTACATCTCGTCCTCCCCTTGTTTTTTCACTCCTTTTTAAAGAGGTGCTGGGATGCTCAAGGGAAAATACTTTGCCTTTCTTTTCCGAATTTTCTCCTTTGAGATGGCAGAAACTATTTCAATGATGAGTGAGACCCAGGAGGGAAAATTAGCCATAGTGAAAAGCCGTCATTTTTGCTCTCAATGCACAGTCCTCCAAGGCACCAATTCACACCTCGGTACTAAACTCTGCACTTTGGTTTTCGCTTTTTCCATTCCAGCCGCTAAAGCTCCTTGTAGTCTTGGTAACTGTAGGGGAAGCTGCCTTTCCTCACTGCTGCCCAGTCTGCACGGGGCTCTTCCAGCCAATTACTTCTGCCTTGTGTAAAGCCCTCCTAATCTAATTAGGTGTCTTTCGTGAACATACTAACAACAAAGGCCACACATCCAGAACTGTTATTTGATGCACAGAACAAAGCCTGTTTGGTGATTCTTCTGTTCAGGGCTTCTAATAGCTGAGCTCCACATTTGCTGGGTGCTACATTAGGTTTTCATGCCAGGGAGGCATGATCCAGTTCCTATCGGAGTCCACAAAAAGGCCCCTGCTGACATTTGGCTGGGGCTCAAGACCTACATCTTTATCAGAAAGCTTTCTTGTCTGCCAATTTTTTTGAGCCTAATGCACATATTCAGGCAAATGCAGGGACAACTGCAAGAAGCATGCTAATAAAACCATCAATAATCCAGCTTCAGTCATTTTACCTCAGTATTTGACACAACAGATTTTAGCTTTTTCTCTGAAATCTCTGAAAAACAGGTTTAGAATCTGGCTAATTGTCTAGATATCGTGACATCATCACTGTTTATTTCCAGGCTAGAGGATAATGCTGTTGCATTTAAGAAAAGACAAATAGTTGAAAATTTTCTATGTTGTCACTTGGTCTGGTAATGAAATGAGGCATTAGAAAACAAAAAGCAAGATCTTACCAAGAAACAGTGATAGTTATTCAAGATGCAACGTTTTCTTCTCGGAGTCTGCTGGAAGTATGTATCTCCATTGGGGAGTGCCCAATAGCTCCTGATATGTCTGTTGTCTTTCTTTTGAGTGTGGATTTGAATTATATTAAAAGTTTACTGTATCATAATCATGTGCAAATGTACCTAAAGTACATAAGATGGGATCAAATATATAACTAGTAGATGTAGATGTGTATGTACAGCATAAGCTTCTCTATAAGTCAATTTGCAGTGTAAAAAAGTAAAAAAAGCAGGGATATCAACTATCGGGATAGGATGAGGACAGGTTCAGATGAGCCTCTGCTTATGAAAGTGGGGAATAAATGGAGAGGGACAAACCAGGCTGAACTCGAAGTACAGAAAAGTAATTCTTCTCAGTAATTTTAATGGCAAATCAAATGGGCTGCAAACCTAGTCCAGGATGGGCAGTTATGTCTTACCAGCTATATGCAAATTGGCTATGGCTTTGAAAAAAGCCCATTTTGGTTACTTTTTTGATCATATGTTTTTGTGAATATATGGGGGAAGGCAATTGAAGAAAATATGCAGAAAGCTTTCATGATCAGGTAATAAATGGTCCAGGATGAATTAATTAACTCTGGTAAATGATTGGAAGAAGTTATAGGATTTCCACTGGTATGAAGCAGGAATAACTCCATGAATGTCAGTGGGCTAAATTAGTGAGAATGTGAGAAGAATTAGCACCTCAAGAATGTTTCTGTTTCAAAGTCCTACTACATTGCTTTGGGATCCAGTGAGATAAAATGTGCTGTACAACTGTAAATGTGTCTTATTATTAAGTGTCTGCTAATTTTATTCAGGGAAATAACCCTTGCTGCTCTGAGTTCAGCAGTGATTTGCATAATCTCAGGTAAGTGAATCAGAAATGTCTTTTAAGAATGAGGCTAAACCTTAAAGAATTTAAAACTAGAAAGGACATTAAACTATTCAAACCCATCTGAATTGCCAGGTGCTTTTCTTTATATTTCATCTTTCCAGGGGCATCTTACTCCAGCTGGGTGAAGGGAAGGGATAGGAAACATAAACAAAAACCAAGCAGAACATTTGAAGGAGAAGTGGCATAAAGGAAGACTGAAGAACTACAAAGTAAAAAAACACCTCTGAGAAACAGCATTGCTCTCTGAGCGTTTTAGTATGTCACAGGGAAATTACATTTACAGTGTCATGGACAGATAGAGAATTTATTTTTAAGGCCCCCAAAAAATCCTTGAGCTCCATTCTAATGCCATCATTTTTGTTTTGGCATATTTTCTGGTTTTTAGGGCATAAATACCCCTTGGCCATCCTACCAAGTTCTGCCTCTTTCTCTGAGATGCGGTGACTAACAGCAAGCATGAACGTGTGAGTGTCAGAAACACTGAAAAAACCCCCTTGAAATCAAGGACAGTACTCACCTTGACTTCACTGAAGCCAGGATTTCATCCAGGGAGTAAGATTACTGAACACAGCACAACCCTTCATGTACCCTGGGTGCTCCTGCCATCAACTAATTGCCTTAGGTTGTTTCCTATGAATTTTACAAATGGCAAAGAGTACCTATGAGAAGGCAGAAAGGAACTGTCTGGTTTCAAATTGTTCTTTGATGGTCTTTGAGCCAAAAAAAAAGTGTTTCGGGTCTAGGTGAAGAAGGGTGTCCCTGTCTTCGAGGCTCTAAAATGCATGGCTGCTCTTTTGGGTTACTATTTCCATCATTGACAAAGACCTACTTGTCAACAAAATGTTGAGCTTTCCTTTTTGACTGTATTCTTTTTAAAAGGCAAATGCAGGATACACTAGGAAGCTGTCTACTGTCACTTAGTCACAACAAGCCCATCATAAAAACCTTAGACATCTTGCTTCCTTAGTGCAACTGGAAATATTTTCTAGGGCATCTGAGGATGAGAACGTGCTTTTTAATTCCCACTCAAAATTATTCATTGTCACCTTCTTCTCATTTGTCCTTATGCCAGTGTTGCCATCTTACTTAAATAATTCTTAATTCTTTAATGACTACCTGGTGACAAGCCATTTAACAGATATATACAGAGCAATCGTAACTCCATTTTCTAGTCTAAGCCACCCACGCTCTTTTATTCTGTTCTTGTGGGATGAGTGCTCCACCTCTCTCTTCTTTTTAATGACCTTTCTTTGCCCTTCTCCCACCTGGAATTCACATTTTTGAGTATGGACTTGTACAGAGTAGTGTAGATTGGATCATAACACTCACTCGTATAACTGCATGAGCACATCTCCAACTACAAGAAATACTGAGATGATGCACCCCAAAATTACATCTGTATTTTTCTGATTGCATCACACTGATTGATCATGTTCATTTTGTGATTGCCTAAATACCCAGGACTTTATTTTCCTCAGTCTCTTCACCCTGACAGTTTTGGTTTTGTGTGCCCAGTGATTTCATCAGGGATGACATGAAGTTTGCAATCATTGAGTTAGCTCCTTTCATACAAGTCACCTGCCAGTAATCTGGGTCTTGAAAACTGAATCCAGCCTAAGGAGAAGCTGACCATGGAATATGGCATTTCCTTGTTGTGATGTACCTCTCATAAATATCACATACAGTTCCCGTTTCCTGGAGCTGTACGTGGAGGAATCACACACCAGTAGAAAGCTTCTGTGCTGGCTGCTCCAGTCCTCCTTCCAGCCAGCACAGAGGTCTCTCCTAATGCTTTTCCTGGGTTTGCACAGCAAGTGCTGTCCATGGGGCTTCTTTGCAACTCTTCCTTGATTATTTTGGCTCCTGCTGTGCTAGACATGTAGCTCCGCCAGAATAATATCCACCTCCTGCCCTTGCATGCATCTTCCTCCAGTGAAAACCTCCTGTCCATCTACCTCTAAGTAGTCTTGTCCCTGGCCTGTGTTTGTGGTCTTGGGTCCTAATGGCACTTGAAGAGGAGGTTTGTTATTCTGACTGAAAAAGGTCTGTTATGGGAAACCACAGAGGTCAGCCAGGCTTCATTTAACTTTCACAAATTTTTTCACAAATTTGCAAACTTGGGGGAAGAACTGCAATCCCTTTACTCAAAATGCTACTACCGAGCCATGTGTACCTGGAGAGGAACTGACATAAGACCACGAAGAACTCAGTACCTTACAGTATCAGGCTCTACTGGCCATTATAGCAGTTGTGCTGGCACTCAAGCTGCCAATGGAGAAGTCTGTGACTTCGGCGATGGAAGTTGTCACTAGACTAAGAAATAGGAAGATGTTCTTGACTGTAAGACACTAGCAATGAGGAGGTTGCTTGTACAGCGCTCTCTAAATCCTGCTGCCTGATATAATTCTCACAAAGATTGGCAAGTGCCTCATTTGTGTTGCCAGCGTTCACATTGTTTAAAAACCCCATGCATGCAGAGGCTGCATGCTGTCCCTGTTAAAATCCCAAGGCAGTGCCCCTGGAACTGCAAGTAATAGATACTTGGTAGTTCAAATATGTTTGAGAAGATTTCCTCTTATCATCCTTCCTTGCTCCTGTGGTTCTGCTACCATGTTCTTAAAACACAACAGGTTTGGGTTCTTAAAAAATAAGGAGACGGTTATTATACTTTGGAAAATGTCCAGCATTGCTTCTAGAAATGTTATTTAGAGTGAGCCTCAGGAGACTAGTCCAATCCTGGTGGAAGTCAAGAGAAAGTCAGACCTAGGTAATGTACGGATGTAAAACCAGGTTGGTAACTTGTAGTTAACACCACACATGCTGAAGGTTGCAAAATGTCAATGATGAAGATCATCTTAAGTTTCTTCAGCATAAATCACAGTAAATGATAACCCAAGCAAGTCACAGTCCAAAGTACAAATCTCAAAGGAATAGCTGCTGTTTTTTATAATGCCTTATTTACCCAGCCATTATAAAGACAGTAATGATGAAATGGAAATGATAATGCCTTCCACCTGAAGCAATGCCAAGCATGAGCTTTAGGGAAGATAACGAACTTGATGGCAAGGCCGTTTTGAAAGGAGCTTATGGATGGAAAGGCCCATCTGTGGGGTCTAAAGTACCTTCCAGATCAGAAATGATTCCACTGGTGTGAACTTTATCTGATGAAATGTAGATGACTCTAGTGAAAACATCTGTATCTGAGCTGCTTGTAAAGGATATTGGTTGGAAGAAAGGAAGCACTTTGGGTGTACGATTCATTTAATCCTAAACCAGATGTCTACAATGCTTCTGATTAATTAATCCCTAAAACCGCCGGTTTTTCCCTATCAGCAATTAGGGGTTCCTAAATTGGTAGCCAGGAGGAACACATCTGTATTGGAGATATAAAGATACATGAGATGAGCTTACCCTGGTGTCTGCAGCTCATTGACAGTTTGGGAAATCTGGAATAGTCATTGCTGTTCAACAGACAATCTCTTGCACTACCTGCCTTGTGACTGTAAGACCTGTGCAGGATCTTTCCACTGTTTCTGCTTCTCCTGCAAAGGAACAGATGTGCTACAAGTCATCAGGTACCATGACCTAATTTATTAGTGCATTATACCTGACACACTTTCCCATCCTTCATCCAGATAGTAGTGTAAATTTTACATTGGAGCAAAGAAACAGACAACATGGGAAAGGCAAAAAGGAGTTTATGCTGCTTAAAATCAAAACACATCAATGGTATTTTGCTTATAAGACACCATATGCATTTTTTCAAAGGATCTTATACTTCTTTAAAACAGCAAATTAAGTGTAATTTCAGATAAGGAAACTGAGGTTAAAGACATGATTTCCATACCAGGTTGCCAGTTTGAGTAATGCGTGGAGAAGAAGTATTGCATTGGAGTCACAGAAGTATATTCCTCAGTTGGGATGTCAGTGTGAACCTACCATAAAACTTGCAGGAAAAGATCAAGTTACTTTCCTGCAGCAGAAATCCCCGAAACAGTTAAGCTTGTCAGCAGAGCGCAGTCAGCTGTTACACTGCAGTCCAAAAATGCAGGTACTGCAGGTATTGCAACTGCTTGGGATTCGCATTGCCCCTCCGTACAGTAAGTAGCAAAGGGGAAAGAATACACGTCTCCTGCCAAAAACAATGTCATAGAGGCACAATGGGAAAGGTAACACACCACAAGAGGAATCCATACTGAAAAATGCTGGCTATACCTGAATGAGGGTCCAAATGCTACATACACACTTTTGTCAAAGGGAAAAGGAAGCTGCTACTGTGAATAAAGCAATGCTTAAGGGAAAACAAAATGGTATTTTTTTCCTCTCTTTCATTTCTTATGGATGCGGTAGGTAATGAATGATATTTCTCTTTGAGCAGGAATGTCGTTTCCTTTCCCCCTGGATTTCAGGGTATTTTTCTTCAAAACACGGTGTGGCTGCAGAACTGTCTCTGGAATCTCTAAGTGCAGAAAGTGAAGTGTTTTTTTTCTACAGGTGGGATGGTACCACCCGAAAGCAAGAACACCGATTAGCAGGGAGACGCTGCCCTTGCGAGAATAAAATTGCAAGGGAGTACAGACATAACGGCTTCACTTCAGAGGAGAAGTGGTGAGCAAACAGCTCTCCTATCAGCTGAACACCATTTTGTTGTCAGGGGTGGACCAGCAGCAGAGGCAGGTGCTTTCAGACAGTGTGCATGGTGCCAAATCTTACCACAAAAACATAATCCACACCCAGAGAGAAAAAGAATTACTCTAAGGAAAAAGAAGAGGTGTTGAGAGGATGCTAGTGCCGAGTCTCTTGTACCAGCAAAGCAGAGGCATATGCTCATTACTAAACCGTGTGCTAGATGACACAGGAACAAAATTTGCCTTTCCCAAGCACTGAGATGTGAGGAGCCAAACCAACTTCAGCAGCCTTAGCCCCAGAAGGAAGGGTCAATATTCGCATGTCCAAAGGTCCTGTCATGGGGATTGCTCCAACTGCTCCATCGGTCCCAGAAGGTGAGGATGGCCTTGTTTTCTGTGCTGTACGTACTGAGGAAACAACCCCAAACCTGAGGGTTCACAATGAATCAACTAAAAATGGACAAACAAACACTGATCTACCAGTAGCTATAAAAACATAGGGTGCCTGTTATTTGTTATTCTCTTTTTTTCTACTCTTTGAGGCTTCCAGTGTATGCATGGCCCATATTTAAGCTTTTATCTACAGCCATTAGGACTGGAACTTTTCTTTTTTAAATGAATGCTGAGATTCTCACATAACGACAAGAGCTGGGGAAAACATCAAATATCATGAGACATGCGAAAAACATCTTAAGTTGGCAGTACTGCACATAAAAAGAGACAGCTCTTGCCTTGAAGAGCTACAGTCCAAACACGAAACAAAGAGTGGTAGAAAGTAGCATTACCACAATTTTACAGATACAGCAAGATTAAGGAAAAACTTGTCAAAGGTGAAACCGAGCACAAATCTGCCGCGGCTGTTGAGAGCCCTAGCTATAGGGATACATTTCTTCTTCATTATACAGCCTTAATTGTCATAGGGAAAATAACATATTTTGCATGTTGCCAGAGGATTATGTTTTACTTCCTAAAACAGGTAAATTAGGCTATTGTTGTGACAAGTCACACTAACATATCGCTTTGGCAGGCCTTAAGCTTCACAAATAGAATTTGTTGCATTATGGGATATCAGTATTTTTCAGTGAAACCAATGAAAACGATGTTATAGCACCCAGTGAAAGTAATTTTGAAATAGATTCAGTGAGTATTTCTCGGGTTATTTGTGTGAGTGTATGTACGTGTGCAAACCCAAACAAAATCCCATGCCCCGCAGTTCCTCAAAGCATCAGGAAGGTGACAGACTGTGACCCTTCTCCTTGCATTGCTCTGCAGAATATTATCTAAGCACTGACCAGAGCATTGCACATAATAAGCCACTTTTACCTGTTGAAGTGAGTGCCTTATTTTCACTACAGGGTTAATTTGCTTCAGTTTGCCAGATTATTTTAATCAGAAACCTAGCCAGTTCTCAGCTGTAGCTTATTTTGACAGTCAATGACAACAGAGTGTTCCTTCAAGTTGTGGGAACATTGATGATGGTGGTTATAGAGATGAGATAAAGCTATATGTACTTGTTCTCTATTATTTAATGAATCATTGAAATTAATAACTGTCATGTTGTTATCTTGCATTACAGTTGAGAAACAAATTGGTTACAGCCAACAGTAAGTTGAAAAGCTGGTTGTTTTGTTAATGGATCTGTTGCACTTGTGAGCTGTACAGTCATCACTCAGTCCCCAGAATTTTACTGTCTTTGTGTTCTTTAAAAATCTCCCAATATCCAGAGGCTATTTTTTAATTACTTGATTATACCCTGTTTCAAGTTAATGGAAGTGCATGCATCTGTGTTAGTATTAACATAATTCAATTAATCATATTTAAATTGATTTGCTGGTATTTGCATGGAATAATGAATTGATTAGCATGGCAGCATATGCCATCTTCATCAATGACTGACGTAAAGAACAAAACCAATACTGAAGTGAGACTTTGAAGCTTTAATTCATATAAAATCTCTGAACATTTTATTGATCGATGATCTTACAATAAAACTATTGAATCAAATACAACCTAACACTAATTATACAGTAGCCCTTTGCGGCATTTATCACTCTGTGGCTTTTGTTGCAGTCTCACCCTCTTCCATTTAAGCTTTTATTTTAAGCATCAGATGACAAATGTGTGAACTAAAACCATGTAATAATTACTTTGTGCTGCTTTTTCTTTGTTTATATTGAAAAATTGCCTCCGAGAGTTTGGGGTGACTGTGCCAGATGTGGCTGTGCTGGCAGGATGTGGCATGTGAAACGCAGAGGACCTCCACTCCACCAGAAGCTTGGCCTGGGTGACACCGAGTCTGCTTTGCTGGCTTCATTCAGGGGAATTTGATCTTTCGAAACATGCCATTGCCATATCTTTCCTTCATGCACTGTCCTGCATGAACAGGACTCCTGGCTCCATGCTAGAGTCCCTGATAACAGCATGCAGGGAAAAGCTTTTGAAGATTGATGGAGCACTTTAAAGTCCTTTTTGAATTTGGGTTTGTCTTTCCTTTTACACTTAATGGTTAAGTACCTTTGAAAATTGTTTTTTCTGTTGCCTTAGAAAAGTACCATAAAAAATCCCCCACAGGTAAATAGATATTTTCGCACCAGCGTTCACTTGCCCTCCCAATTTGCACAGCCCAGAGCTATTCCTGCTTCCCCATCCCCTGCACACAAAGAAATACTCTGGTCTGTCAGGAAATCTCATTGCTACAAAGTAGGCCAAAGAATTCGCTTCCCTCAAGAAGTCAATCATCTGATTGATTTTTCTTTCTACGTCTATTGATTACAAACCTTAAAGAACATTGCTTTTGTCATGGTTGCCTCAATAAGCGAAGATGGAAGGGAGACATAATAACAGTCTTCAGATATGTAAGAAGTAGCTGGAAGGAGGACAGAGCAGACTCTTCCTCTCATCCCAGGTGGACAGGGCAAGAAGTTTAGGGGCTTAAACTGCAACAAGAGCAATTTATGTTAGGCAATAGGAAAACTGTTCTCAGTGATGAAACGTTGGAAGACATTGCTAAAGGAGGCAAGGGATCTCTAGCAATGTGCCTGGACAAACTTCTCTGATGAATTGTTCAGGGAAAGCTGAAAGTGTCTTAGGACAGTGGGGTGGTGTAAAGGACCTCTCAGGTTTCTTTCCAAGATCTGGTGTTCAGTGGGAGACAGGATTCGTCCTTGGACTCTCCTGAGGTTCTACTACAAGTCAAAATGGACATGGGTTGCTTTCATCGCCTGTGGCCAGATTTATTTTGCTGAGGTGTCACCACTGGTGGCAACAGCAAGCAGCAGTGCTGGTGGCAGTCAGGCAGCATGGCACGCAGGCAAGGAGGTGGCTGCAAGAAATTCTACCCCCTCTTTTCCCTTGCTGGAGACAACCTGCTCCTTCCACAGCACCCATCCTTTCACTGAGTATTCTACCTCCCACAAACCCAAACCCAAGTTCGTGCCCTCTTCCACCCCTCTAGAGCTGCAATGCCCCTGCCTTGCTTCCCATCGCGGTGGGCAACCTGCCACGCTCTCATACCCCTGCACATACGCATCCTGCCACGTACCCTCACTGCTGGGGGCTGCTGGTATTTTGAGGTACTAGTGCTATGCATGCTACAGTAGCAGGCAACTGTACTGCACCAGTCAATATTACAGGTTAAGAAAAAAGTAACACCACTAGACGATTCAGTGTACTCCAAATAAATACCATGCGTTAATGAAGCAATAAAAATTAATTAAGCACTACTAGTCAGCACAACTTTTTGCAAAGGAGACTTTTGCTAACAATATAAAACACTACAGAGCCTCCTACCATGTGGCATTTTGCCATCGACTTGCATGGACACAGGACAAGGAATCTAGTCGAAGTCATTACCTTTGTGGTCTGAAAGAAAAGAGAAAGCTTGCATTCCATGCCAGATCATCCTGGCCCTCTGAGGCAGCGCGTGTGGCACCAGAACCCTCTCTGAATTTTTCACTCCATGTTGCAGCTGGGAAGACCTTGGGACCTATGTTCTTGGTGGCATCGGCGCAGCTTCATGGACAACATCAGCTGGCAGCCAGGCGCGGGCTCCTTTCCCAACCGATCGCAGTGCTTTCCCACACCTGCAGCATCTGGACTAATATTTTTCTGTGTTAGACCATGGGTTGGATGTTTTCATATTCAAGGTGTCCTGGTTCTAGCAGTGGAAGTAGCTCAAACTGGGACAGTGTAGTGGCTGTTGTCAGACGTCTCAACGCTGTGTGTTGAAATGACATCTCATCATCACATGCAGACAGGAAGCAGCAAGCAGGCGAGAGCGAAAATATAACAAAAAGGATCTCTCTGTCTGCCAAGGGAACAGTCCATACGCAAAATCCTGGCTGCTAAAAAGGTAGACAGCAGTGTCAGAAATGACAGCTTTGGATTTTTAGTGCCGTCTTCTTCTCTGAATTTTCATTATGTATCTATTAACTAACTAATAACATGTAGGTGAATGCAAACGTCACTTGAATATTTTCATAGGTTTCCACCCACTAGCTTTTTCTAAATAGCATAGTATTTCTACATCTGCTTCTGCATTTATGCATCTAGATTTTAGTTACCTCTATCACGCTGGAAGCACATCATATTTTCTCTTTGTTTTTCAATGGATACGTTTTTTAAGAACTAGGTAGGTTAAAAATGTGAATTTAAAATCGCTCCTTTTTTATCTTACAAGTGGAATAAAAATTGCCAACATCCTCCTCCATTTCTGTTTCACCTCTGGATCTAAATTCACACATTCCACTTTTGCTCTTAAAAAATTTCCATAAATTTACTTTGTGGCAGTTGTAGTAAACTGTAGCACTTTAGAGAAGACCTTCTGTGTTTTCTTTTATCATGGATCCTGTTCCCAGTAAGATTTATGCATAAGCAAAAAAGAAAATCACACTAGGTTTTTTGGTTAAAATTTCCCCCAGATTTTAAGCACTAAACTGATCATAGCCTGAAAACTTCTAAAAAATGAAAATCTCATGAGTTTTATCCAATTTACAGCCTTCCAAAAAATGTTGGCATTTTTTGAAGCTGCCACTTTTGCAAAAAAAATCCTATGTAAAACTCCATTTTCCTGATGAAAAAGATTTTGATGTTATGCTTGTCACCTGCTTACCCAGTTCCTCAGGCACATTAGAAAATTATTGCCTTTAGTCAGAGATACTGAGGGTTTTGGAGAGGAATAAGCAAGCCCATTGCAGAAAACGCTCCATGGGCTGGGACTTAAGACCTCTCTGAGGTGATTCTGTGGTGTTGTGGTGTTCTGTTGCTCTCTTCTGTATCTCTACTCTGTTATCTCCTTCATTTTATTTCAAGTTTTATCTGAAGAGGGTTTTTTTGTCCCAAATAGAATAATTTTTTTTCGGACAGAATAGTTTGTGTGGGTATGCAACAATTTCAGTTACAGCTGGAAGACAGAAAATGCCATTTTTATACAGAGACATTTAGACACGATGAACACACCAAGGTGGTGTGGGGCCATGGACACTATCTGCAGTAGCAGCAGTGCAGTGCACTAAGGGTGAACTGCAAAGCAAATCAGTTCTGGTGCAGAGGACCTGATGTTTGTGATATACAAGTTTATGGAGGTTTTAGGTCTCGTCTGGTCTACTCCCCCTTTTGTGGGTGGAACCCCATGGGCATGCTCCTGATCAGCACCGTCTGGTTTAGGTGAAACCCAGAAGAACTCAGTTTGTGCTTTCCAACACTGCTTCACAAAGCATGCTAAACTGGGACGTGCAGTTCAAAAGTGCCCTCCTGATCCAAATGGAAACACCAGTGCAGCTGCACCCCGAGCTGCTTTGGGGTACACCTCAACTCAGGAGTAATGAGACCACCAGAAGAGCCCGGTGGCAAGCGTAGCCAATCATTTTATTCATTTAAGCTATCCTGGCAAAAGTTCTCTTTCTTCCAAAATAAGCTGTGACTCTCTTACTAGTGTTAGCTAATACATGCGTCCTGGCTGTACAGCTATGTTAGTGACCCCTTTCTTACACAGGTAAGGAGCGATCCTCAGTGAACAGTGGTTTGGCTCCATCTCCAATCTCCAGCGACACCCATGGGAAGCTGGTATGAGGTAGGTGCCCAAATACCTTTGTAGATCTCTTTGTAAACCCTGAACATGGGCTTTCCAGACCAGTGAAAAGTGAAATAAACTCCACATCGCCCACCTTCATGGTGATAACTCTCAGCCAAGGAGCAGCAACTTTTTACATTGTGATTACTTGATCCTCTGTGTTCATTGGACTGTGGCTGCATGTCATGGGGTCATTCACAACTGGAAACACCGGCATCAGCGAGTGAAAACTCTCAGCTGAGACTGAGAGGCGATTGCTCCACCCACCAGTGAATTAAATCAAAATGCAATATGACCAATGTCATTCCACACGGGAATGTTAAAAAGGATTTTAACAAGGATTCGTTTACCTTTTCTCAATTTATAGGTCTGGTGAGTTCAGACCAACGTAAACCCAATATCTCTACAAATGTAGGCACACAGCCTTGTTCCCATCCTCTGCAATAAGAGTGTGACCATACTAATTTCCTCCACTTTCTCTGGCAGCGTGGAAATGCAGCCATTCTGCCACGAATTAAATTAATCCTTCATAGATAAGACAGTCATTGCAGCTTCCTGCATGGAGCCCAAAATTTTCATCCTATTTAATAATCAGACACTGTAAAATGGCATTTAAAATGTATTCACAGCTTTCAAACATCTGGTGCATACTGCTGATGTGCAGCAGACGACTAAGTTGTATTTATTTTGGAGCGTAATGCCACAGCCTGACTATTTAAGAGAGAATATACGAGAAAGAACATCCCAAACAAAGGCTTATTGGTGAACTTACCTGCCACTGCCCTTTACTCATCTGTTGAAACAGTATGTGTCTATTTGCATAACTTGAGCTGCTCAGCAGCAATCAAAGCCGTCACTATCCTGCTATCATTAGTTTTTGCCTCACCTATGCAAAAATCCATTTACATGGGTGAACAATATAGATCTTACCTTTTCCTGTGTTTCAAAATGATAGCAAAGGAGAGAAGGTTTTGTCAGAACTGTTTAGTCATTTTGGAACCCAAGTGCTATTTCTATAAGTTTGGGCTATATCATTTAAATATTTCTTTATCTTTTTCAGTCTCAGTCTAAACATGAAATTTCTGATGTTTTAGAATTTCTGCGAAAAAAGTAGTACTATGTCTTCTCCCTTTATTTTAATAATGTTTGTAATTGATTGTTTGAATGTGTGTGTATTTTAAAGATATATTTTAATTTGAAGAGGAATCTCAGGGAGCAGGTACCAGGTTTGTGGAAGTTTGCATTTGGGGGTTAATATGAAACGATTTGCTCATATAAGTCAACACAATCCTGGCATTCATGCCATACATAATGGTGAACACATATAGTCTCCATAACAATAAGAAACCCAGAACTTATCATTCACACCTTCACTGTTAACAAGAAGCTCAAAAAACCCCAAACAAACCCAAACGCCCAAAAAGTGTTTGTGTCGTAACTGAGATCATAAGAATAGTCAGTTTGAGACCAAAAAAATCTTGTCTCCAACTCAGTCAGTCTCATTACAAAAAGTATTATTTTAGTTTGACAAGATTTGTTTTCCATAAACCATTTTTGATTTAGCAGTTTTATTTCTATCCTTAAAATCAATTCCTATACTCACAATGCAACATTTTGTTTCACTTCCAAATAGTTCTGATATGCTTGTAATATCCAAGCTTCCTGCTACAGGTTTTTAAAATACTGACATGCCATTGACTTTCTTCCAGTCTTCTGGAAACTGCTGGAAGTTTTCCAGTATGCTGAAAATCACCATTTCTGCTCCTTGGTTCTCTTCAGTTAGCTGTCTTAAAAATCACAGGTGCAGGTTATCCAGACCTGCTGATTTTAAATGTTTAATCTTTGTAGCTGCTGTTTAACATCATCTAGCTCCATGCTTGGAAAGACAGTCCCCAGAGAGAGCTGTGATATCACCAGATTTAAAGTAGCACAAATTTGCACACACACTGGACCAAAATGCTTTATCGGACATAGCCCAGTTTGGAGATAAAAGGCTTAGCACTATTTCTGAGAGCTTAGACTGGGCTGGTATGCTGATCTACAGCATATACACACATCTCAAAATATAGCTTGTCTTTTATTTTTGTAAATAAATAAGCCTTTTGCTGTGAGAGCTGAAAGAAAACCCTGTGAATGTGAAATGGATGTGTGCCTGAAGCTGAAGGAGCCTTGGACAATGGCTTGGAGAAGCCAGAGGTATTTTTGTCCGTCGTAGTAAGATGTGAACTGTGATGGCAAGGGATGTCAATCCTTATCTCAGCATGGATAACGAACTTGCTCTGGAAGAGCAGAGCCCACTTGACTTTTGTCACAGTGTTACTATAACTATCCTGGTAGTACTTTCGATGAAGATAAGCCATATAAGAGTTATGTCCCTGATGTACCTGAGAAAAAAGTCTGTGACCCAAAGACTGTCTCCACAGTGTCCAGCCACCTACCAGCAAAGCTGTGACTTGGAGCAGACATAGCTGAACAATTTCAAATGTCTTGATCCGGAGAGGGTACCTCACTGTCATATACCGTTTTTGATGATGCTGTGCTTCCACCTTCTCTTTCTGCTTGCCTTGGCAGGTATATTTTCCTCCAAGACATGGTGAGGACATGGGTAGCCTTGCACATGGCTGTCTTTGCCTCTCCAGTCAGAGTGGCCAGGTCCCTGCTTGCACCATGACATGGGAGTCAGCACGTGTCCAGAACAAGAACCATATCCAGGTTTCTAGACAGAGCCAAACATCTTCTGTACTGCCCCTACTCAGACAAACACACTAACAATCCAGCATGTCGACAGCTAACACCCCCCGCAACACACACACTGTTTTATTTGCAAGCAACTAAGAGGAGTTCAGTAAGTATATGGGTTTAAGCACTATTCTAGACAGTCAACACTTTGTTGACATCACAGTTTATGATGAGAAGAAAAATGACTTCTCTGGGTCACATATCAGGCAGCGCTAAATGTTGCATACTGTTGATGCTATTCTAGTTTAATGTGGTTTACCTCAAATACTTAATGCTGGGCATTATGTGTTGTGTACAAAAAAGAAAAAATGGCTCCTTTTAACATTCAAGATAAGACATCTGACTTAAAAATTTCCCAGCATGCAGGTCTTGCCATAGCATTTGTCTTTGAAGTGAAACAAAACTGCAGCTGATATAGGGAATGTTTTGATGAAGCAGTTTCTCATGAGAAAATGCGGATTCATAAACATGGAAAATTTTCATGGAAACACATGGGGCAGGAAGATGGTTTAGGGCCAGGATAGAAATTCTGGGTCAGAGGGAGACTTACACAATGGCTGAAATGTTGGCTGGGATGGGAGGGATGAGTGTCTTTCAGGTAGTATCCTCAAGTGTATCTTGGGTAATGAAGTACACTCAGGCAGAGCCAGCACAGTCAAGTGCTCATTCAGTGCTTGAAAATGGCAGTTAAAGTATTAGATGGAATGTTTTCCAGCACAGAACTGTCTTTAGGTCTTGCTGATCAGCAACGAGTAAATTTCTGGATCTAATAGCTGGATACTAATAAATGTCGGGGTACTGGGGTACTAATAAATGTCCGTCCACATTCAAAAACCCCTCAGTCACAGCAAACTCCCATTTCCTGAGACATCTCTAATCCCTGAGACGTTCCTGAACATCATCCCTAATCTGAGCAGCATGAGTTGGCTCACATTGAGGTCTCCAGGTGGGCAGAGGGGGCAGATGCAGCTCCATGTCCAGCCCCACCAAACTTGTTCTGTATCTAAATGACAGGCCCTCAGATGAGCTTAAAACACTGAACTGCTTCTGGAGGTCAAAAAGTCAGTCCCCAGTTTCAGGAAGAGTTGACCCCTTTGGTCTCTGGGCCTTACAATGTGAGGGCAAAAGTATTGTCCTCTTGACAGCTTCCCTTCCTCTCTTTTTTCTGGGAGGATACTTGTTTAGGAACACAATGTTTGTTTTCTCACCTCTCCAGACAAAGCAGTCAGCCTTTTCCTCTAGGAAAAGCCTCTTTAATTGCAAGCAGTTAGCATCAATCACTGCAACTCTGTTAGAAGTAACCTGCCCTTTACCTGGCATTGCAAAGATCTGTCCCATTGTGCCCTGTACCAGGTTGGAGTGTTGACTATCCATATAACCTCTTGCCTTGTTTATTTACATTACAGAAGGGACTGAGTAATTCCGCAAACATTTCAAAGGTGATGAGTATCTCTTTCATTTGCTTAAGTCATGATTACTGCACTGCAAGGTATCACTGTCCAAAACAACTACACATGAAAATATATATCTAATTTCATATATGTTCATAATGAAGTGTATTTAACTACAAAGATATATATGTCTGAAGGTATAATTGCTGCTGGAAGAACATCTGAGCCTTATTGCCACAGGCTCTGGACACACAGAAAATGCTCAGCAGTCCAGTGACATAATAGTGATTAATAATACCTGCATTTCTAAAGTATCTTTAACATACTTCAAAAGGGGGGTGCTGGGAAGGCTCTTCCTTTGAAAATTAGGGCTCCTCTTCAGGCATGCAGACAGCAACAGAGAAGAACATGTCTAAATACTTGGCACCCTCTGCCTAAAATGTATTTATTTACTTAGACTAATCATAAATGGTATCAACAATAATTCTATTCAGTTCGCACAGGATCAAGTAGAGGAATCTGATGTATGGGACTTTGAAACAGCAAGAATAATGAATGGGAATAAGCTGTGCGTCTGTCAGAGACCTGAAGGTGTTCCAAATAACAGAATCCTGGCAAATCTAGAACTCCCAGGGGGTCAGGCAATATTGATTTGGTTGAATTCATCAGCATAGGAAATCATACTGTGATTGTGTGTCTAGAACAGTTACAGAGTCTGTAAACTTTTCTGAAAAGTCTTGAGTTCTCATGTCAGGACTACAGCTCTACAAACAAATAACTACTGTGTTTTGGAAAGTTTTTCCCATGGAGGAGGAAAGGCTTTTTCGTTGTGAAAACATTATAGATGTCCAGTTTGGTTATGCTTAAGGCTTGCAATTTTCAATTTGCATAGCAATTTTTATGTCCAAGCTATTCTGAATTAATTTTGAGAGTAAGACTTTGTAAGGCACTGTATCAAACGTTGTTGCTGTTTTTAATTCAAATTACCACTACCATGTTTTCTTCAGTTGCTAATTTACCAAAAGAATTAAGAGCCACTGCAGAAAAGCTATCAAGTTTCCCAAGTGAGATTTGATCTTTATGAGAAAATGCATGCATAAGTTTCATTCTTATTAAACACTGCTGAGCATCCAAAGATAATGAAAATTAGGCTATGTCTTCCTGATTTCAAATGTGTAACTCAGAGGCGAAGGGCACTTCGAGGACGCATCACGCAGACACTGGATCTGTGAGCTTGACATTAATCGTATTTTTTGTGTCATGCTTCACGGTTGCCGTATTGCTACATTATTTACATTATGCAGTAAGCCTCAGTCATAAACAAATATATCTGAAAATCCGTATTGTGAAGGCTCAAGAGCTGCTTGAAGACGTAATTCATACTACTGCAACACTCAGATGCATTGGAAAACTGCTAGTAATTGCTGGAAACATTTTGAAATTTGCAGCAAGTTCACTTTTCTCCCACCTTTTCCTTTGTAATTACTTCCCTTTGATTGAAACTCTTATTATTTTAGAGATGCCTGCAAAAAGCATTCTGCAAAACCATGTTATAAAGTTTTCCTCCAAAACTAGGTCTGCTGGAGACACACAACATACGCAGAGGGAAAGTTGATAAATTACAGCATATCTGAATCCAAATATGACAGACAGTGCCTGAAGAAGCTGCGAATGCCCAGAGGATCTTCCCCAGCACGTTACGATGCTGGACATGTTTGAATCAAAAGTTCAGTGCCTTTTCCAGACAAGTGGAAGATAACGGTAACTTCGTTTCTTTACAAAAATTTCTGCAGGAAATAGATGCTGCGGAATCAAGTCGCCCCAGATGCATGACAGCTTAATAGGCAGGAAAATGTAGGAATTTGGAAGCTAACCAAGCTTTTCTCAGGTCCTGTGTTGGAACAAATGCTGGATTCGGCGCTTGCTGCCTTACTCTCAAGACTCAGAGGGCCAGAGCCCAGCCTTGTGTAGCATCATTCGGATCTACCTGTGCTCTGAGAAGGCTTTTGGAAAGAGTCTCCCCTCACTAGTTGCTATCTAGAAATTACGGAAAGTCTTTCAAAATGTGACATTTCTGGTGCAGAAGTTAAAAAAAAATGTGAGAAAAGACCCTGCGTGGTTCACACGCACAATTACTGCCACCTTTCCATGTATGCATCTATGTTCCTGGCAGCAGCCATCGGTCCTACCCATTAAAAAAAACCCATAAAATTTAAATCAATTTGAGCAAATGAGATTCAAGCAATAGGCGTGCCCGCAGGCTCCACCATCACATCTGGAGGAATAGATGCAATTATTAGCTTCCTTTATTCCAACCTTGCACCAGGGGGATGAGAGGCCAGGACAAACGATCAGCAAGTCGTTTACAGGACAGCACTGCTTTCCAAGCTCGAGTGAGCTTGCAGCAGGTCTTTGCAGGGTCACCAAACCTGGCAGACACTCAGCTGTTTATGCTAATATTTGAGGTTGCAGTGGGATTCCCATGGGGAAGCCTCCGCAACTCTGTCCTATGATATTAACAATGAAACAACGCTGCCAAAGTGCATCAGCAAGAGGAGCATCTGCTAGAATCGTTATTTCTATAATCTGACATCAGTTTTAGTAAACTTTGTCTGTCTAATGTGCCCAGTGGGATTTTGCAGAGGTTAAATCCTTCTCACACACAACTGCGGCCTTGGGTTTTGTTTGCAATTTAGAAAAATGGGACTAACATCATAGTTTCTTAATTAACAGCCTCCTAAAAATGGAAACAGGAATTGCACCAGATCCAGATCTATATTAATATGATCATAATTTATATTATGTTACTAAATTATTTTTTATTCTTTTCATCTGATTTGTGTGTTACCACTTCAAAATGTGTGCTGTTATTAGTATGCAACTTAATCTTTAGCACATTATCCGTAAGATTTAAACACAATGCATGCTCTCTTAATTTTGGTTATAGCTTCTGTGACATTTATACTTACTTTCCCTTTTTCCTATGCTGATAAGTTAAAAATGCCCCCGAGCATTTTGCAGTTTATGCCTGTGTGTTTGTTTCCGTGGAATTACACATCTCGTGTTGCAAGGAAATATATTTATCCGGAGACTTAATAGCTGGGGTTTTTTCTTATCTTGCAGATATCAATAAAACCAAATCTCTCTGTTTCCCTTTTACGTTAAAAAAAAAAAAAAAGTAATTCTCTTGCTGTTAATGAACATTATTAGTGGTGTTTTCAGTCCCTCAATCTAATAGTCACCTCCTGTGTTTACAACTCTTTCTTCACAGAATAAGGGCACAAAGCATCTCATACAGGGACAGCCTATGACAGATTGCCCCTTCGCTAATGGGGGCTCCAGATATATGACTGAAACATTTACATCAGAAATGGATTGCCTAGACCTAAATTTTTCCCACTTCAAAGCCTGAGGGTGACCAGATCAATTCACAAATATATCTTCCTTCTTTCATTTCCTTACTGTGTCATCGTCACATGAAACTTTTAAAGGGTTAGATCAGAAATAATTAGGAAATTCTTATTTATAATGAAGTATAGAAGCCAAAAAAAAAAAAAAAAGAAAAAAGAAAAGATGAAAGGGACCAAAAAGAAACTGGAAGAAGTGCCCTCTGCTTAGTAGATAGGAAACAGGTCAAACAAAGAAGGCAATTCATGCGTGTCTGGGAGAGATTTCCTAGGGTTAGCAGAGATGCAGATTTACTAGGCATACTGGGAATAGAGGGATTTACTTTCTCCTACTTGGATGCATGCTCCAAGTCAGGATGGGGAGCAGTCTCTCACATTCTGCTCACAGAAGCATCCTACCCTGAATACCTGCAGAGTTGTTCATATTTATCAGGAGACGAAATAACCTGGGAAAAGTCCTCACCACTTTTAGCTTGTGAAATTTTTAACTGTCAGTGAGGCAGTGTGACAGGAGAAGGGGCTGGAGAGGTGGATGGGAGGCTGGGAATGAGAAAGGAGAGGCTGGAAACAAGAAAAATCACAATAAAGTGAGGCAGCAGGTGGAGGAGAGGAATGGGTAGGTCCTAGCCATCAGTAACATGAAAGACTGAGCTCAGGTCTCACCCCACCACAGAGCACGGCTCTCTGAGACAGAGCCGGAAAGAGACATCTTCCTGTGGCAGGAGCTGCGGAGACCTGGAGTAACGCAAGGGAGAGCTGAATGACCCTGTGAGCCTCCTGGTGAGTCATGGATAGTATTAAAGGTAGAGATCTAAGACTATAATTTTAGGCTCTATTTGACTCTTTCTAACCAAGCAGAGTCATGTGCCTCTCATTTAGCTCATAGCCAGTCTTTAATCAACACTGACTAGTGCCAGAGACATCAAAGTCCCAGATCCTACAGCCTTCCCCTGGGTCATAGGTAATGCTCCATTTCTTTAATACCATCTGGGGGAGGAATTCAACACTTTTAACTTTTTTTTGAGCTCTGAGGTCTATGCATCATGCTGAAGACAATATTTGCAGAGGGGCTGAATTTTTGGCCTGGGTCATCAACGGCTGAGAAATCCACACAAACAATTTTTGGAGGATTTTAGCTAAATGTAGTTTAAGCTTCCTGTGCTAGCTGAGTGTGAAAACTGCAGCACCAGTTACTGCAAGAGACACTGGTCATACACTGTTTCTTTGTCTAGCAAACCCAAAAAGCAAGTTCCTTTTCAAAACTTCAATTTTGCCACGGGCTGTATTCTCTGAGAACAATGATATGTTTGAAGAAATAGCAAAGTTATATATAACATATATATATGCAATGTGCGGCCCTTCAAATGCATACTGTAAAAGAATTTAGGCCCATCATGCAGTTTTGTAGAAATAACTGGAACATTGGTCTATTTACAAACTTAATATTTGATAAGAAAAAATACTTGTTGCATGTTTTCTGCATACTGTTTCCATGTGTAAAAATGAATGTCACTTCTGCACTAATTCTGTTGGCCTAAGCTCCTAATCACAACATTAGCTGGGTCAAAAGTTTTTGCTGGAATAATTGTGTCAAGGAGGAGTCAATAATACACAGCTCTCGGCAACACAGTCGTGCTCGCAAATGCTGCTGGGCTGGCAAAATTGTTCTTGGTACTGCTGCTTCTGTTCAGAAAACTGGAACAAGCTCTAGTGGGAAATCACTTTATTTTGGTGCAAGCAGTGGTTCTTCATGAGGGTTTGCCAGCATTTCTTTACCAAAAAAACCCCCACTTCTAATGTAGACAAAGACTTTGCAGTCATTTTTTTTTTTTTCAGAGATGTCTTACAATTCTGCATTGTACTTGCATGTCTTGATTCTAATGACATTCTAGTTAAAAGTAAAAACATTCCCCACTGCCTGGTTTGATTTAGCACAGACATTAGATACAGTTTGTTTAAAAAAGAACTTTTAATTGTAGCTCAAAATAGAGTGAAATGGCATAAAAACTGATGTCATGGTCCAAAAATATGATTCTATTTTGAACATCTAAATGATATCTTGTCTTATAAATGTTCAGATTATCATAAAAGTAAAAGAGAATCAGAAGAACAGTGAAACTGCTCTTTTATAGATTGCGCAAAGTCTATAATAATTTGCTTAACAAAAAGATGCTCTCTAAAGATATGCTTGCTGTTAAAATTGAGATACCGTTGCATACTTGGCTAAAAAAAAGGTAGCAAACATTTCCCTTTTTATCCAGCTGCAGTCAGTCAAACAGTGCAAGAAGGCTATGAATGAATACGAATTAAAGTAGTCTGCAGAAAACATAACATATAGGTTGAGTCTTCTCGGAAACATCATACCTGAGAAGATACTAGTGTCTACCAACAATCTGTGCACAAATGGTTCATTTCCATGGTCCTTCCACGACAGGTTTACTTCCGATGATGCTATTTAATGTAGTGACATCAGCATAAACAGGTCATACAAGCCAGGGTAACAGCTTTCCAGTAGTACCCCCTGCGAAGGGGATCATGAAGACAAGGCACAAGTAGCACTAAGGCTCCGCTCCCAGCCCGCCAGTGAGCTGATACAGATGTGACAGCTTTGGGCATATGTTGGAGCGCACTCAAGAGCTAGTGCCAGGAGGAAATCCCTTTTCAAAACATGTAATGCTGCCTGTCTGTTGCACAGAGCTTCCTGAGGCCAGGCCTTTGCTGCAGCTGTAGGAAAGGTAATTCCATAGTATTTTGGACTGCTTGGGAAGCCATCTCCACCCTTGCCCCTTCTCCTGCCCCGAAGTGCATCCTGCTTGGGCATGCTCTGCACCAGCCAGCAGTAGAATCAGTGCAGGTGAGTTGAGAAGGGCATTCCCTGTGTCTCCTTCAGTATGTCTGTGAAAAACGAGCTGCAATTTATCTCAAACGTCTTTGGTAGAAGGAAATTAAAAAATCTATGTGGAACCACAGTCTAGCTGAAGGAACTGAAAACTTTATCAGAGGCAGCGGCCAGAAGTTGTCAGCTCTAGGAGACAATGAAGACCTAGAAAACAACTGCATGGGCTGCAGTCCACGATGCACCTCGTTGACAGTGGTGTTAGTTTAAGCAACCTTGTTCTCCACCTCCCTTTTTTCTATGATAGCAATACTTCAGCTAGGCTAGTTCCCTGCCTGGATCCAGGATGTGGCCACGCACACTTTTGTCTAGCACAACGGAGGGGAGAGAGCCCAGCACAAGTCACAGCAGCACAACTAGTTTGATAACATGTGGTGTTGGAGCATCATGGTAATGCAGGCATGCAGAAGGCTCTGGTACCTACTACGGCTGCTGATCCAGCTTACAAACACCCAGCTACACCCTGTCTCACTGGCTTACAAGTACTCCTAGAGGATTAAGCACGGCAGTGTGCACCAGTAGAGGAATTCACCTACAAATACAGTTGCTGGGCTTGCTGACTCCATCAGGAAACACTCTTCGCTCCACATCACCGTTAATGGAAGGATGACCGTTCAGGCAAGGTATTGGTAGGAAACTGAGTGAGAGGGTGTCTGCAACCCACAGCCTTTGTGTTATATTGGTTTTGATGCAAAGAAAGGAGAGGAGCTTCAGGGAGGAATACGTACCAGCCAGCTAATGAGGCCCAGAGGCATACTGGAAATGAATGTTGCACACACTGGAGAGGCTCAGTAACTGCTTTGGCAGGCTAATACCTAGCTCTTACGGTGCCCTCATTAGCCACAGAACACAAAGCATTTTGCAAAGGAGGTCAGTGCACTTTATAGCATGAGACACCGTGGCACAGAGAAACTTCACTGAAGTTCTCCAGTGGGGCAGTGCAAGGGGGTTCCCAAATCCCAGTGCCATATGGCAGCTGCAGGGTCCTTTTTCTCCCACTGAGCAAGGCGACCTCCAGACCTGTTTAAGGCTGTGCCATTCACGGCTGAAAACAGTGAAGTGATATGAAACGTAGCTGGTAGTAACGCAAGATCTAGGCAGATCTCGGCTTGTGACCAAGTCTCCATGTCTAAATATTTTGTTCTGCTTTGCATTTATTTACAGAGGAAACTCATTGTTTGTATTCATCCACCTTATTGTTTTTTAGGCATCTCAAGGAAATGCCTGTTAACTTTTGAGACTAAACAGCATATGCAACTTTCACATAATTTCAGCCACCTAAAAGTGAGATACCTGTCTAAACCGGTTGTCTAGACTCCCACTGAAGAGGAGAAAGACATCTCCAGAGGATGATTCATCCCACCTGCTTCAGGTTGGGTGACTATCATTCCCAGAGGTGCCTGCGTTTCTGTACTGGATACAGACAGCACCTAGTCATCTAGCTTAGACCTAGGTGAATCTTAACCTCAGCTGGCTCATTTCAATAGGGACCCTGTCTTCATTAAAGAACTAAGAGAAGCAAAACTCAATGAGATGTCAATCCAGAACATGTTATCCAGTGTAGCTGACCACATAGCAATATGACATGAATAAAAAATGAATGGACATTTGACGTGCTGATCCAGGACCCTGTTATCACTTTGAAAATAGGCTGCAGTTTTGTATTTTATCGGTGGCTGATAGTATCAGCCAAACACTAACCCAAGGGCTGTGATGTGATGCTAGTTCTGGGTATCTCCAGTGTTTGTTTGCAGAAGGATTTCTGAAGTGTTTGGAAAGGAACTTGAGATGCTAATGTTGTTCCAGGCTTTCAACGGTCAAAATGACTCGTGCTTCATCATATGATCGCGTTAGAGAAACTGAAAAATGATCTGTGAAAGAAGATGAAAAAAGAATTCTAAATACAACATTTTCTGAATATTTCTGCTTATCAGCTATACAGTGGTTGTGCAGTGAGAGTTATTAACATGGCATCGAGGTTCTACAGATAATAATGCCCCAAGATTTAACCCCAGGTTGAGACTCTGACTCAGATTCAGCAAACAGCACCTGTTAAATCTGCTTTTGAAAGGAGCTACCCTACCGTGTTATTTTGACTTCTTGTCACTGTCATAAATCCAGTGCACGTTGTCATAGACTAATGAGTGGCCGTTTGCCACAGCCACATCCTAATTGCCATACTAATTTCATCCCCAAAGCCCCAACCGAATGATCTGCTTCTGACACATGAACTTGAGCAAAAGCTGGGAGAGAGGAGCTCTCTGAGGTGTGGCGAGAGAAGCAAGCTGTTCCTGGGCTGACATCTGTGTTAACAATGGGCCATATGTGGGCTGTACAGAGAGGGCTGGTAACACATCAGAGATCATGCATTTAACAGATTGTACCTATAACTGACATCTTGTATAACATTTAATATAAGGATAAATAAAGGCGGCAGCAGCAGCAGCCCGGACTGGGCACAGAACAATCGGCCAGCTGACGTGAGGCAGGGGAAATAGCGCGGAGATAACCAAGATATCCACTCCTAGGAGGAGCCGGCTGCTGCCTTGCATTGTTTAAACTGCCCTGGCTATTTAGGTGTCCATCTACAATGGGGAAATCACCTGTAAGTACCTTCACACCTGGCTTCAGATAGAGGCATCATGGCAGTTATTTTGGTATTTAAAGGCTGGCTCCTGTAGAATAAAAGGGTTTGCTTTTGCGAGGTGCTGGCTTAGGAAGAAAGCCACCTTAAGTTCCTTCTCACCGCTCGTTCTCATTGCTTTTCCTCCCTCAGTTTGGCAGTAGACCTGTTCGCAAAGCCACACAGTAAACCAGATCATGGACTAGATTAGGGGTGAAAAATAACCTTTTCTGTGGTTCCTCAAAATAGCTGTGGCAGCAAAACAAAGAGCTAGCAAGTTAAAGTGCCACAGCAGGGGACAGAATTAGGGAGAGAAGGTTCATGGCCTTCCTAAGCCTATTTCATGGCCAGTGTCTTGCAAACCGATGTGACAAACGCAGGCCTGAATGACACAGGAGTAGTTTGGGAGGGAGGCAGACGCAGAAACCATGCTATCAGCTGTGAAAGCCGAGTCCCCGTGGATGCACATCCCCTCAGCAAGAAAGGCTGTATGCCTCGAGGGGTAACAGGCTCGTAAGCTGCAAAACTGACATTTACATTTGCATTATTTCCAACAAAGAGCAGATGGCAAAGGGATGCTCCATAATTTCTATGTGAACCCCAAAGAATCCCAAATCCCAGTTTTAGCTGGACACTTTCCTGTCCCAAACCGGTCCCGTGTGCTGCCAGGTGACAACAGCTCCCTCCCCAAAGGCAGCTGCTTATCGCTGGGGGACGGCTCTATAGGCAGTTCATTAAGGAACCTGGGGTAGGGAAGGGAGGCTTTGAGATATAACTGTCTGTAAGATTTAAGACAGGCAGAAGTGAAGGCAGGGCTTTTCCACTGCAGGCACAAAGAGCTGATGAGCTCTGAGAATGTACCTTGGTGCAGCTGCTGGGGGTCACCTCCTAATAGGAGAGTCCTCTGAGCGAGGGAAGCTGTGCACAAGCCAGAGCCTGGCCTTACGCAGGGTCGGCAGCTGGGATTAGGGGTTTGCCACCAGTGCTATTGAATTCAGGAGGAGAAACACACAAGAAGGAATCAGCTGAACATACCAGGACAAAACCAGATACAGTCTTTAGAATATGTTTTTTACACTAATGCAGTTGTTTATGTTGCATATCAGACAGATATGTACAGAAAAATGTGCAGAAACATCTAGATAAACATTGCGCACCTAGGCGATGCATCATTTTAATATCAAATCCCTAAAAGAACTGAGAAAAAATAGGAAAATGGTCCCAGAAAACATATCCTAAAACTCATTTGACTGAATTTGAGCATGCTGAACTGATATGGCCCCACTAAATCTGCTTAAACTCAGAACAGGAAGAGAAAAAAGGAGAAGTAGCCATCTCATTTAATAGAATATTGCCTCTTAAGGTCCAAATTCACAAGCCTTCTAAAGCTAAATGATTTCATTAATATCAGCAGGCTTTACAATACCTGTCTCTCAGGGACAAATACCATTTTCATTTTGAGGCATCTTCATGAACTGATTTTTTCTTTCTGGTGATCCAGCCTGGACAAACTAAGTCATCAAAATGCAGACTCATCAAGGTGCAATTCCAGGCCTTCCCAGGATGCCGGGAGAGCCAGCATCCATTGAGGAGGTGGTTGAAAGTGTCTGCAAAGTGTCACTTACGCTACATAACAGGCTACATATGGAAATTTCCAAAGGTGACTGCACCATCTCAGTTTGAAAACTCTTATCAAAAAGACTGAAAAAAAACTTAAACAGGTGAAAAGAATAAAGGATTGGATGATAAATGTGATGGGCATGACCTTCCTAATGGGGAGGCACCTTTGACTGCCCTTAACTCTCCCAGCGGTGTGCATGTTTTTCCTGCCATCTATCAGCACTGTGGGCTTGGGGATTATAATATACACTGTATTCGCAAATATACATAGCTGAAAAAAAAAAAGCCCCAAAGGCCTCTGGCAGTACAAGATAACTGTAAGAAAATGGAATAAGACTGATAGGAAAATAATCTCTTAGAGACTTTTGGTTACCAAGAACTGTGCAGATAGATTGTAATAAAAACATAAATATATACATACCTGCTGTGCAGTCCCCTAAGACACTGCAACATTGCCTTGGTAAGGGTTACCTACCCCATACAGAAGGGCAACAACGTCTACAGCATTTTAATTTAGCAGGCTTTACTCAAAAAGTTGCAGGGGCAGAAGTGAGAGGCGATGGAGAAGCTGTTAGCTCTGGGGATACTTCATCGATCTGCAGCAAACTGCAAGCCTTGCTTTACCAAAGCTGGGAGTTACCTGCTCAAAGATGGAGATGCTATCTAAAAGTGCCTTGGTCTCTGAGAAGTTCAGTTGCCCGGGGCCATCCTGGGAACTGAACAAAACCGAGCAGAAACTGAGACAAGCTTTGTGGAGAAGCAGATAGGGAGACCGGACTTCTTGGTCATTCTATGAAAAATAGTAAATGGGTCACGTGCAGCCTGTTTACTATTTTAAGAACTGTCTGCTCTGTAATGCTTTGACTCTAATAAATAACAGTTGGTTTTAAGGCCGGACACTGATATCCTTGTTCCAGATGAGGTGGCAGGGTTGTGACAAATCCGCCTTGCTCTGTACAAGGAGACGGGCAGAGCGAGCACTGAGGATGGGACTGGGAGAGAGCGGGAGGCTCATATGATGCTCCCCTGACAAAGGCTGAGTGCTCCAGGCCAGACATGTGAGAGAAGCACTGGCAGGAGGAGTCAAGAGAGGCCGCTCGCCCATAAAGTACAACCCAGGTTAGTAACAAGTTTTAAAGTTGAATAAAGGGGAACTGACACATTCCTGCAAACTACACAAAGATGTAAAACAAAACGGGACCTAAAGAACTTTGGAGATGCCTTGCAAGGCTAAAAAGGATCCAAGCAACTTCTGACACACCTAGATAATGAAAAATTAAAATAGATTAAAGAAAGATACTTCGAGAGGCGATGCAACAAACAAGATGTGATAAAACAAACAAGCTTTTCAGTTTATCTACTCAGGGAACACAGACAAGCGCCCTGTTCTCCACATCACTCTTTTGACATATATCATCTCAGTCAAGGGGGTTCTTTTGCTTTTTAGTTTTCTTCTTATTTGATCCCCAAATTCATACGTAAAATAGTGCAGTTTAACAAAAATGCCAAAGGAGTCAACTGGATCTCATGTGGCTTTAATCGCCTCAGAAGAAAAACGCCTGACAAAACCTCTCTCTAGCCATTTATTTAGATTCAGATATGGCAAACCACTGTGAGAAAACACAGGACTCTTTATGCAAAGCAAAGTTCGTTCTTGTCACGATATGCAGAGCCTGGATATGTTCTCAGCAACCGAGGCATTAATATCCGGTTGGGAGCAGGCAGAGAGGGCAAGGACAAGGCTCTCCAGGTTTGCAGTCCAAAGCTGCCATGTGTGGGAAGGCCAGGGAAGGATGGGAACAGCAGCGAGCTGGGAAAGGAGAACGCTTTTGAGGAAGCCAGATCAGCTGTTTCTCCACAATTATTATGATACGTTAAACTCATTAAAACAAAACAAAACAAAACAGCAACAAAATGAAATAAGACGAAACAACACTTGAAAAGACTTAAGTTGCTACATGGAGTCAGCTCTCCACAGTGGCCTGTGCAAATAAAGCAGCAAGCGATAAAGGCAAGAACCGTACTTGGCAGTTCATAAAGACAAATCTCTTTTCTTAGTAAGATTGCAGGCTATAAACTAACAAAAAATGCTATCAAGAAGATTAGAGCCTTTATTTTCCACTTAAGCTTATACTGATAGGACAGTTTTTACAATAGTGTGCTACGCATGTGATAATACGAAATGTCTTTAAAAACAGCATATATTTCAAGCTTCAATGACGATTATATCTCGGCTCTTGACACTCGATGCTGGAAAACTCTTTAATTAAGTAGGATAGCAATGCTGATTTAAGATCACGGGCACAATGGGATTTAGTGAGTATTTCACAAAATTGCATTAAAAGGGAATAAGAGATACCTCCCACTTTAGTAAGACTGAATGGATTCAATTTGAAGGCTCATATTCCAGGGGGGAATGAGATAAAGGTGTCCACTTGATCTGCATTAATTTTAGTGTCATCCCTGCTAAAAATAGCAGAAGTTTCTTCAGTTAAACTGCATGGAAGACATTAAAATCCTACCATCGACAGATGAAGTCTTAAGACATATGCCTATCAAGTACTACCAGTTTTCTCCACTCACCCACCCACCCTTACATGTCAGTGTGAGGATGTAGAAGACTGGAAATTAATAAAACTAAAGGTAATGGGATGTTCTGAAATCTCAAGGCTTCTAGAAAACAGGTCCAGCTGAATTTTACATTGCCGTAACAACAGTTGAGACCAGCAGATTTCACACTTTTTTTTTTTTTATTAATAAACGAGAGGCTCAGAAAATTCACAGCTATGGTTTTGTCAATTAAAATTAAGGTACAGCAGAGTGCTGAGTATATATTTTTTGCATGGTGGTTATATGACATTCCTGACAGCCACGCTTCTGAAATGCTGTTGTAGATGAACGCACAAGGCAGAAATTTAACCACTTTTCACTTTCAAAAAGCTTAACAAACTTTTATGCCAATGATTAGATAGCTTTTACAACAACATTGGTAAATCGACACATGTTTCAAACTCATAATTTCTCAAAGCCTTCAGGAATCACAGAGGAGTTAATTCTGGAGCTGTCTGGCTTGCTGGGGCTGCCAGTTTATACGCAACAGCGATGCCCCAGACTAACATCTATCAATCTGCAATTTAGAAAAAGGAAACTCTAACCTTATAGAAGAAGCCATTATCACAGAGTTTATCAGGAGGGATTCTAGCTGGCATTGACTGGCTGTATCAGAAGGGTGTTTGCCTCTCTTCTCATTAGATATGTCGTGCCATAAATAAAATAGATCCCATGGATTATTTATGCTATAAAGATTTAGAATAAAAAGATTTTCATAGCCCTAACAAATAAACTGTTTGAAGCCATCAAACTACCTAATTTCCAAATGCATTTTCATTCAGTTACAGAAATAAGGTAAGTCCTTCATTAAGGCACCAGTTGTTCAATGACATTAGCTTAATCTTACCAATATTATCGATCTATTCAATGTTTACTCCAGTAAGCAGTCCCATGGATGTGTAAAAACAATCTTTTGAATTGGCTGTTCAATGGAGCTGGTCCATAAATCTTAAATTGCTTCAAGGATTTCAAACTGAAGTGAGCTTTCCAAATACAGAGTTTTATATATTTCTCCAAGCTTATCATTCTTTTCTCCAAATCTGTATCCATCATCTCCAAAGTCTGTAGAACTCTTTTTGTGTGTCATGTCCCCCCCCCGCCCCTTCCCCCCAAATGTCCATCTACTGCAAGCTGGTTCCAGCAGACGATGAGGAAAGATGGCATTACCCGTCCTAACATACTGCCACAGTACCATAGCGACGACTGAAGAGAGGAACGTGTGAGGCTGGCTGCAAATGCCGAGAAGACCCTTTTTGGCTCAAGCTCACATATTTTGCACAAAGGTCCAAAAACAAGACCTAGGAGAATACTCCACTGCTTAAGGAACTTTCTGTTTCTTCTATAATGCAAACAGAATACGGGTGAGAGAACTTACAGTGTTCAGTGCAATACATTGGACAGAGGTGGAAAGGGCAACTGCGTTTAACATTATGATTATTAAAAATAAATGCAGTGGCAAGGTTAAAACCAATTCACCTTTGTTTCCCACTTACTGTAGCTATTTATAGCCAGGCAAAGTATACGGAGAATATTGTTGCCACTCTGATTTCGAGATGTCTAACATTCAGCTAATGCTCAGGAAAACGAGGCACATGATGCAGGGCCATGCGGAGTTTGGCTTCATGTGATCAGGGATGTGCAGGACATAAAGGCAGGCCGCTAACTGAAAGAGCACTAATCAAGAAGAACAGGGAGAAACCTGTCACAATAACAACATCACATGTTCCTTGATAATGTTTAAGTGGAAACCTCTCGTAGCATATTGTGGGCTGCCTTTGCATCTTTAAGAAATTAAACCGTAAATGCTCCGAGTATTTATATAAAAAAATTTCCAACTCTTCTTTTTTCTCCTACAAAAACAAAACCCAAAGATACCTGGAAAACCTGGAGTACACTAAAAATTTAAGTATTTCAGCTATTTTTTTCCTCTACCTAGAATTAATTTGATGAGGCTAGCACCTAGTGAGAAATATGATGTTAAAACATTGTTTGATTTTGAAATTGTTGGTGTGCTAGCAAAAATGTATTCCGTTTTGCAGCAGAGGAAGGATTCACCCATCAAAAGAGACTGGCTGTCAGAGATGAAAGAGAGCAAAGAAATGGAGAGAGCCATTTTAAACATATAAGACAAGACTTTCATCTCATGCTGGACCGTATGGGACAGTGCTATTAACCTTGCAAAAAATCTGACAGGAGTGAAAAAGAAAAGAAGATGAAGAAAAAAAAAGGAATAATTTACCTTCAATAACTTTTCTGATCTGTACCGACACATTTCAAGAAGTCTACATTTATGCTTTTCCACGGGTGAAGGTTTTGCCATGTGTCCCCTACATCTTTCTGTGCATGCAGAGGTGTTGGTATGGGTTTCCTGACAGTCTGTGTGTCCTTCCCCACCTGCCCACTAGCGTGCTGCCTGTGGGTACCTGGGCAAAACGCAGCTGGTGAAAGCATGGATGACTCCTTTGCCTGGGTCACCCCATACCTTTCCTTCACCCCAGCAGTGTGTGACACTGACTGACAAAGCAGCGTTAAAGACAGACGTTTCTGTAGTTTGTATTATTTCTGCCCAAGGAGCAGCTCCCCGCCAGCGCTGCAGCTACAGAAGCAAGTGCTCCCAGATCCTCCTTCTCAATCGTCTCATTGGTGCTTAAAAAACTCCCTCTGTGGGATTCCACCACCTCTTCTCTGCAATACATTTGTAGACTAAATTCTCCTCTTTGCAAGTGCTTTCCTAACATTTAAGCTATTTCTTTTTTGGCTGAGAACTAAATTGATTACTTTTAACCTTGCCCTGGAGGGACATGAAAAACTATTGCTCGCAATCCTCTTTGTCGGAACGTTTTCCATGTTTAAGCTCCCCGTCAGCTTTCTCTTTTCCATACCAAACCAGCCAGCTCTTTCAATCCTTTCTTTTGTGTCACGGCATATGCTTTTAAGTCTCACTTCTGGTGCTCTGGCTGACTCTTAATAGGTGACAGCCCAGAGCAGCCTCAGGTGGAGACCTCAGCCAGGGCAGAAGCGTTACCTTTGGTGCACAGAGAATCTGCTGTGACACCTCCAGGAGCTATTAGTGAGGATTTTAGAGCTAGGCAGGCTTTGTACCTGCCCTTTGAGCGATGCTCCCTGAGTTTCCAGGCCCGCTGCCCAGCCTGGCCGCCTCCCCGCCCCGGACCCCGCTGCCCCCCGGGCGTACCCAGCCCCACAGCGCCGGCCCCTCCTGGCAGCGCCGGTCGGTGCCCAGCAGGGCAGCAGGAGGGCGATCTCTCCCCCGTGACAGCGCTGTGTGCATATTCGCCCGCTGGGGTTTTTCTTTTTTAAATAAACTCATTTGGGGGGGGTGGGGGCGGGTATTTGGGGTCTTCACGGTAAGCCCCACCGAGCCAAACTAGGACCCTCCCCTTCCTCGGGGGGCGGGGGAGCGCCTCACCTGCGTCCGTCCCCGCGGCGGCGGGGCGGGGGCGCGGAGGGCGCCGCGGGGGGCCGCGCAGCGCGGCGCAGGGCGGGCGGCGGAGGCGGAGCCGGCGGCGGCGCGGCGGGGCCGGCTGTACTCCGCAGCCCTCCCGCGGGGGCTCGGGCATCTCTGCGCGCCGGGCGGTGCGAGCGGCAGCCGCGCCGCGCCGGGCTCGGGGGGTGGCGGCGGCATGGAGGGCGCGTACCTCGCCTGGGAGCTGGCGCACGCCGTGCTGCTGCTGAGCCTCTTCCCCGCAGGTGGGAGCCGCGGGCGCGGGCGGGCGCGGAGCCCCGCGGGGCGGCGGGGCCGGAGCAGGCGCGGGAGGCTGCGGGGAAAACTTCGGCGGCGGGGGCAGCGCCGTGCCGGGGGTCGCGGCGGCGGCAGCCCGCCGTCGGCCCGGGCATCGCCCCGGCGGCGGCCCGCCGTCGGCCCCGGCATCGCCCCGCGCCGCCTTTGCGGGACGCCCCGCCGGGGGAAAGAAAAAAATTTACCCGCCCTTTGTTTGCAGTGCGCGGTTATCCGGGGCTGGGAGAGGGGCCGCGGGGAGCCCCCCCGCCATCTCCCCGGGCCGGGCTGTTTTGGCAATAAACTCTCCGGTAATCGGTACAAAATGTCCCCGCGGTTCAGTGCTCCTTGAACAATAGGCAGGGAACGAGCCGCCGCCGTCAGGTGTCCAGCGCTCCCCGGCAGAGGTGAAGCCTCCCCGGGGCGGGGGGGGCTGCTCGGCTCGGTGCCCCGCTGCGCCCCGCCGGCGGCGGGCCGGTGCCCCGGTGTGGGTGCCCCGCGGTCCGGGGAGGGGCCGGGCAGGGGGCTCACCGCGGGACAAGGCATCGGAGCCGGTCTGCTCCGGCACTGCCGGTCCTCCGCGTTGAAGAGGAGGGCGAGCGGTGCCGCTCAGGCCTTCGGGAGGTCGGTCAGTGCTAAAACTTTGGTGCGTCGGGTATACGTTGCAAGGTTCCCTTCCCCTTCCTTGATAAAAGGGGGTTTCCTTGCCTAACCTCACAGCCCTAGCGCGCAGGGCGGGGGATTTTAAATAGAGCATCTGGCTGCAGGGCTGGGCAACTTTGCACATGGCTTTCGGAGTTGCCGTGCAGCTGGTTGCGCGGTTTGTAGGCTGAAGAGGCGTTTGGAGGTCTGCGGAGGAAGGTGCCGTGAGGAGGTCGCTGCTGGTGTTTGAGGAGTTGCACCCAGGGAGGAATTTGGCCCTAGGCACCGAAGTCTGAAAGCGGATAACGTGGACGGTGATTTTGCTACTTCTCTAAGAGCAAGCTGAGGATCCAGGGAAGCGATGCACAGCGCTGGGTGTTTAACGTCTGCTGCCACCAACAGAGAGATGCCTTGCAGAGCACCCTGCCTGGGAGCAGCCGGGGAGGGCTCCCCAAGGCTCTGCCCGTGCTGCTGGCAGCAAACAGAACTAAAACACCAGGAGCTAACAGTAGTGACGATTCACGCTTCTTCATTGTGAGCACTTTGGGATGTGAGAGGGGGCAGTAGTTGATTTATGAACATTTTTGTTAATAGTTTTGTTTGGGTAACTTTTTGAGTTTTCTCCCTTTTGTTTATTGATAATCTGAACTAGAGTGTGATATCTGACAGTGTGGACTTTCCTAGCTACAAATACCCACATACGTCTGCAAAATGCTAGTGCTGTGGCCACAGGGATGGGAAAGTCTCTAACCAATGTGTTATTCCTTGAAAGAAATAAATAAAAAAGTCGGAATGATTAACACCCACCAACTTCCTTTACTTCATGTATTTCTTGCCTGCGCTTGAAGGTTATCCTTCATCATACGGTTAGGCTGTCCTTAAGGAAAGCTTGAGAAACAGGTCAGAGTGGCAGCATCTCCTGGAAGTCATGAGATGCAGGCTTCAGAGTACCGGAGAGGCAAGGAGGGAACCTTTCTCGTCATCCTTCCTCTGGTTCTGGGTTCAGACACTTACTTGTGGGAGACATTTCACCTCAGGGGCACATCAGACAAACTTGTGTATACAAAAATCCACTCTGTAGTAGGCATAAACGACTTGCTGTTGCAAAAGACAACTGTCTTTGGGTACGTATGCACATCATCTGTGTATCACACGGATGTGGGAATGTTCAGGGCTAGTTTTGTGCTGGAGGAGGTATCAGGGTGATGGCTTGTGTCCTGGCAGGGGCGCAGGGGACATCACAAGTGTCAGATAGGACAGAGCTGATCTGCTGTGCTGGATTGCTCTGGAGCTAGCGTGACCCTGGATTAATTTTGGGTTTGCCTCAGTGCAGACTCTTGGACTGGATGATCTCCCACAGTCCCTGTTGAGACCTATCCTGTTGTTTGTCGGTATACAAATTTATATTAAGTATCTTTCTTTTGCCTTTATTCAAGAGCTTCTTCCTTTGGTTGCAACTAGGGAAGAAGGCCGTAGAAAACAGAGCTTAATGTAGCTTCTTGGAGGGTAAACCATTCATCTCCTCTGTCAACAGCTCCTTCCTACTTTTTGTGTTTCTTGCATCCTAACATAATCTTCCACTTTTCCCTCCATTTGGGGATTGCCTAGTCTTCCTTTTATGCAAAATTCTGGAATGATCTTTTCTCTGTGCCTCTCCTGTCCTCCCCCAAGGCTCGCCCTGTCCCTTACCCCCCGGTGCTCTGCCAGAGTCTCTGTGGCATTTCCATCCTGCGGTCATGGAAGACTGGACATGGTTCCTTTCAGCATCCATCAATAGAGCTTGTTTTTTTCAGTCGGCTGCGGAGTTACGGGAGGCTCTCCCTGTGCCCAGAGGGAAGAATGTCTGTTTTCATAATGCTTCCTGCTACCTGTCAGCCAGGAGGGAGGAGGCTTGGAGGAGGAAGATTGAACCTGAGGAGGATGCTAATTGCTGTCACTCAGTCACTGCCTTGACCCCAGCAAACCCTCCGATTACCTTGCCCTCCCTGCTCCCCGTTTCCATCTCTGTTTCCATCTCTGCTCTCTCCTGCTTTTCCTCCCTCCCCTGTGGCAATGCAAATTCTCCTGGCGCAGAAATGTGGCCCAAGGCCACTGTCAGGAGCAGAATGGAGATGTCAAAGATCACTCAATATTTGACTCTTTCCTTCCGTTACAACTGGGAACCCTCTCCCAGCAAGTGCGTAAGTGATTTTTCTTCAGGCTTTACAATAAAGAATGTGATAAATTTGGCAAGAAGTGAGACTCCCATTTGCATCCCGTTTAAGTACCGTTCATAGAGACTGGAGGCGTTTTCATGTGCTCATTTTGCAGGAGAGATCTTCTCGTCACCAGGTGCAGCTGTAGTACCGTTGGGTTATACTGGCTCTCTGTGGGCTTCCACCTCGCTTCAGCCCTCCCAGAAGCCTATTGTTGATTGTCCAAACAGTAACGCTGCTTTGCAGGTGCCTGGGTTGATCAAAGGATCCTGTGTCACTTCCAGAAGGGACATACTGCACCAGGACACAGGTGGAATTGGAAAGGATATGTCTTTAGCACATGTAAACACGATCTAGGACAGGTCTCAGGAGGAACATCTGAGTCATGTTCAATCGGTAGGAGTTTCTTGTAGTGAAACTTGTCCTTTTTTCTCTCTGATCTGTTGTGAGAGACTCTAATGATACCTCTATATTCTTTGGATTTCTGTCTGAACTATAATTCTTTGTTAGTGCAAGCTATTTGTAGGATTTTTAAGGCATATCTGGAGCTGTCAAACTAAATACCAAATATTACGCGTTTGTAGTTTGAAGGAAAGCTGCTTTCTAGCCTGAACTTTCAGTCAACACTGGTGTAATCTGAAGGTAAGGAATAACAAATTCTGGGTGAAACAAGAACCGCCCAGCATCAAGGAGCTTCAACAACATATATGTTTATCTACAATACATGGCAACTGATCTAATCTCATATCAATCTTGTAGAAGAGAGGCAGTAATTGCTCAAGGTTAAGCCACTTGTCAGCTTTTTCTGTCTGCCCATGAAGATGAATGCCATTGCAGAGATCAAGCGTTGCACATTGTTTTGCAGTGTGTGTGTGACACATGATTTTACAGATGTTGTTTTCTTTTTCATCTGGTATAAACATCTTCCAGGATTTTGACTCATTTCCTTAAGTCTCTTTCAGCTGTTCAGGGGATGGCTAGAGGAAATGAGATCTAATATCCTAATGCATTGCATTTACTGTAAGTACTCTCTCACTTTAAGTATAAAACTTGGCCTTTTTGTAATTTCTGAATGTCTTTCTGAATATTCCCCGACACAAGAAACAACTTGCAGTTGTTTCTGTCCTTCAGAAACTCAGGTCCCCCCGATGAGTCTCTTCAGTCTTAATAGAGCTTAAGGTGTTCATTGTAACCTCAGGTGAAAGGGGAGAGATGGTGCTAGAGGCATCTAATGAAAATGGTGATCCAGATTTCAGCATGTTACATCTTTTGGACATTTATTGAAGAAAATCCGAAGAGAATGCATGTACAAATTACTAGGACTTGACATAAAAGGGATTTTATAATTATTATTACTCTTCTGTATTGTTTTACAGCAGAAGTATTGTGCTTGGCTTTTTTAGTGACTTTTAGGAAACTAAAAGGGCTTTTTCCGAAAGGAGCCTTTTTGACAATGAATCCTGCAAACAGTCATAAATGAACGCAATTTTACGCATGTGAGTAGTCTCCTTGGCCAGTTGCCAAACCTAATGGCAACCGAAGTGTATTGTTTGTCCCCCAGCCAAGATTGCTGCCGTTAGTGATAAAAGCGTAAGGGGGGTGTAAACATCTGTGTTCGAAGGGAGAATGCGACTCCTGTTTTCTAGGGTATACCAATTAGAAAGCACGGTAAATGTTAATCTCTCAGCGGACTTACTCTTGGGAGCTATATTGATTTATTCTGAAAACATAGGTTTTCAGATATACCTTTAAATGGATTTTTAATGGGTTTTTTTTGTGTCACAATGGAATTTTTTTTGTGCACCACGTAAGGCACTTGGTTATATTATCTTTATATTATCTCTTACAGGCATGTAAATAACAGAAAAGTTTCTAATGTTGCTGCCATGCTATGCAACTCCTGGGCTGCTCTGTATGGGTCGTTCCTTGAAATTGTAACTAAAAAGAGGCATCATTTAGGAAAATTATCAGCTACAGAGGGTTTTGCCATTGGAGGGGCTGACAGCATTAAATGTCTATGATTTTAAATGTCATCTGACAGCTGAGTCCATAATCATGTAACATAATCATTAAATATCTGATACGGAGAAGAATTTGCTGGTCAACTAGGCACTGACGGTTGTAAATCTAAGTGATAAAAAGGATGCGTGGGCTGATTTAAGTTAAGAAGAGATGATAACCATGGCAGGGAAATTTCAAAGTCAGAGAGATCCGTCTCTTACAGGTTCTTCGGAAGCCTGGCAAATGCCAGGTTAGTCCTACATCTCCTTTCTTTTCCCATCAGTAATTGTCTTGAGCAGAGGAGCACTCTTAGCTTATGGTGGGTGAACGTGCTCCTCATGACATGGAGTGGACTTCTTTTAAATAAAAGTTTTGTGCAAAAGCCACCCTGGAAAAAGAAATCAAACTTGTTGGTTATAACCTGTTATTCAGAGCCTGCATGTTTCAGAGGAGGTGAAAGGTCCGAATGAGCCGTGTAATAGAAGTGTTTTGGGTATTCACATACCTCGGCCACGCAGAACTAACTAGGTTCCTGCTGAAGGGTATCATGAGATTAAAAACTTGCACTTGGCTCTCATAATCTTCTTTTTGTTCAGTAGTTAATGGCTGCACTGATGTCACATGTGGAGGTTTTTGTCCGCAGCTCTTAGGACTGGAAGCTTCATTCTTTGCTGAATAAATTCTGACTTTCTCACCCATTCGCCTGCCTCCCGCGGCTGGGTTTCTAAGAGATGCAGCAAGTCCTAGGAAGCTCCTACAGAGCTGTACGAGTAAGGCTGGAGGAGTCCTGCAGAGGTCATCCAGTCTGTCCCCTGCTCTCCCCCAGGTCAGATGGAGCAGATCTTCCCAGGTGGACTTTTGTCTAACCTGCTCCAGGGCAGACTTGCGGTGCAGAGTCTACCACCCATTTTTTCTAGTGCATAACTAGTTGTTCAAGTTCAAGAGCTTCTCCTGATACCTAACCGAATCTCCCTTGCTGGCTGCTTAATTCCATCCATTTTTCTCCCTGCGCTGGTGGATATAATGACCTGCTGATCACCATCCTCTTTATAATACCATTTTACACATTGACAATATCACGCCTTTGACTTCTATGATGAACAAATATAACTTCTTCAGCCTTTTCTTTTGGTGCATCTTTTGTACCTCCTCCTCCTCTTTTTCCTCTCAGCCCTCTCCAACTTGTTTGCATTTCCTCAAGATATGGTACGTAAAATTGGCATCTGACTCCAGATAAGAAATGTAGAGCTTTAAGGTTTAACAAAATAGTTACCTCCCCATGTACTGTGTGCTTCAATTTGATTCAAAGCATTGTAAATCTGATTTTAATCATGATTTAAATCAGCCAACAGTAAGCCTCATTTTAACTGTTTTGCATTTGTACTTAATCATTTTGTAAAGAAAGGTTTAACCTCCTTTATTACCATTGAGATAGAGTTTTAATTAAATATAGCCTTTGCACTTAATGTTATACTTACTTTGATTAATCACTGTGCCTGTATTTAAGCAATTATGTAGCTTGTTATATATACACTTATTCTGATTCTTCATGTGTATGTTTTAGTATGAAAATAGAAAGTGTTGACATTTCTTGTATTAGATAATTGATTTTTTACTGATGATTTGCATCGATTACAATGAAGGAAACGAGAATTCTGAAATGTTCTTCCGTTAGATAAATAGCACCACATAGAAACCAGCCAATTCAGAAGAAAAAACTCATTGAGAAATGTTTTGAAATAAAGAATTAATGTCTGAAAGGCCTATCTGTAGTCAAAACTGGGGTTTCTAATCTCTGTGCTGTAAAAATTGTAGAACTAGTCCATCTCATCCTCTTTTTATTCTTAGAATGGCAATGGAAGGAAACATTCATGGTTTTTTTTTTTTTTTCAACTCCTGATCAGTAGCTCCTCTTTGAATGGACTAGTTGCTTAATTGAGTTGTACTGAATGAACTGAAATAAAGAAAATATTTTCTCTGCACCTGCTAGGAAACTCCAGATGCCAAAGGCTGGTTTATTGCTGCGGCACAACCTGCCTAGAGGTGCTCAGCTACTGACTTCCATGAATCCAGTAGTGTGATTATCTTTAATGTGTTGGCAGCAAATGTACAGCTTGCATAATTTTTTTTGCCTTTAACTTTTTTTAATAATTAGAGGAGGTGTAAATTTTAATTTATGTTGTTGTATTTTCAAAATCCATGTTGAATATTTTTACATTTTAAAGGGAAAATAGGCATTATAAAAATGCTGCATTTTAACTTTTAACATAATATTAAATTAAATATGCAGTTTAATATGGTATTTTTACCTGAAGTGGTTCTTTTTGTATGCCTTAGGTGCTCTGCTGCACTAGGACATGGTACTGAGGCATTCAGTTTCTGCTGCTCAGTGACTGCCTGATTCTTTGCTTTGCTTTTGCTGCCTAACTCTTTGTTTGCTATTTTATACGGCATGGAAGTGCTCTCTATGCCTGGATGAGCATAACTTTTTAACTTTGAAAAGAAATTATGTTATCATCTTCAACAAAATAAAAGCTTCCTCCCGGTAGTGTTCATTGTAACACAAACTGTTGAAGTTTCCTATTCCATAGCACGTCTGACTTCCAGGTATTATACATAAAATTGCTGACTTTGCAGTAATGCTAATATCATCATACCTAGGATTTGAGGTATGCAGCATAGTAAAAGAGGTTAAATGGAAGGAGCAGAAGTAAACCCTGTATTTCTGGTCTCCTCCCATGAACTAGATACCATCAGAAGTGATGCTGAAATGGGATTCCCTGCTTAGGCGGGTACTCAGACTGTGCCCACTGCGCGATGCCCTCTTATGTATCTCTCCTGGGGTAGGAAGGAGAACCACTTTTTCAATAAGCAGCTACCTATATATATATATATGCCATGTATATGGAATTTATAATAGGGCATATTAGTAAACTAGGAAATACAGGACAAGTAGCAAGCAAAATACATAAGTGGGACTTCTGCTGACACTGGAGATTAAGTTCAATGGCCGAGTTATTCTCCTTGCCAGAAGAAGACTGGGGAAATGAAACTGGATTGTCAGAAAAATATCTAAGTCTCTGTATTCAAGGTAGTTCCAAGACAACATCAAGACAGATCTTGCTGGGTGTTAGTGAGATTTGTTCACCCTAGGAGGTTATGAAGAACCTGCCGATGAATCCTCCAGAAGTAGTCCTAGTCACAGTTTCAGAAGACATGTGCAAAGATACTTCTCTAATACCAACACATTAAAAATGTGTTTATTGGATTTGGTATTCTCTGTCAGACTGTTCTTTTACAAGAATTTTTTAACAATATCCAAGGAGCGGCAAAGTTTATGCACTAGTTAGACAAGGGAATCTAACTTATTGCAGGCTTATTAAAAATCACTGAATAGGTAAAGTTAATTTATATGGAGAAATAGGGAAATACTCCAAAACCTGCTTCTTAAATGGATCCGTGTGCCATGTGGATGCATGATGTGATGCGATGACTTGTATTTCACTAATAGAGCTATATAAATACTTTAGCTATCTTATTACTAAACCCAGCATTTTTCTCATGAATCTGTCAGTTCTTTCAGTGAAGGAAAAGAGAATACAAAGTAATAGGGAAATAAAAGATAGCTGCGTCTTTTCTGCAAAATTTGGTGAACATGTTTATTAATCTGAAAGTCTTGTTTATTGCTGTAATCTTCTAGGAAAAAGTACTGAACCAAATATCTAGAGAAAGTAAAAAGCAGTGCTCCTCTTTGTGGTATTTAATGTGGTCCATCATAAGAGCAATGATAACATAATTATGCAATTATTGGTATATTTTCCCCTCTGGAGGCCTTATGTAGATGATTACCAGTGCACCTTTTAATGAAATTGCTACTATTTGATAAAATTACTGCCAAGGCTTGAAATAATTAGAATTTGCATTGCCAAAAGTCTTACATCTCCTTCCTCAGTTGAGCCTTTTCCAAATAGGCATTAATTCAGATTGCAAAATGATTCACTGTTCTCCAGTTTTCTCATTTCTCTTCATTAAAACTACCTTTTCACTGCATTTCAGAAAACACGCTTTCAAGCCCATGTTGCTCATCAGAAGGAACATTCGTTCAAAATGGAAGTTGAAAGATACTGCACCTTTTAATGTAAATGTCAGCGAAGAGAAGTGAGAAGAAAAAGCCATTAAAGGAATAGACTGGATGAATGACAGCTGCATTTGAATATGCTATGCATTAGTGCGCTTTTTCATTCCTTCTAATCGTTCTCCATACTTACTTTATAATTTGTTTATTTATCTGTCTAACAGCTGATAAAACTAACTGGGGAACAGCTGGTTAATAAGTAATTTTGGAAATTAGAGGGAAGAAGGCAATAATTCAGTAGGAGTAGGGAGCAGTTTAAATTTATAAATCTCAGCGCTGACAAGTGTTGTGGCAAACAGTTGCTCTTTTTTTGCAAATCCTACTTATGTGTGTGTACATACATACATATTTATCTGTCTGTATTTTTCTTTGAGTAAGAATTACCAGGTAGTTGTTTTAAGCTTAGACCGTTCTAGTTTAAAAAAACCTGATAGGTCGGTCATGCTTTGGGTTTGGTTTTGTTCATTAGCACATTGCCTAAATTCCTTCTGTGGTGGGAGGTTGAGGTATAAGAGACCATAGTGCGTCAACATGCTGTAATAAAATGAATTAATCACCTAGAACAGGTTGTTGCTCATAGTGCTTCAAAATGAGTGACTGGACTGCTGCTATAGTGCATATGGTGCTCCTTCAGAAAACAAACCCCCAAACCCCAAAACAACAGAAAAAGCCCCAAAGCCACGACTTTGCAGAAAAAGAGGATTCAGAAAGGTGTCATACCTAGCTATGGAAAGAAGCGTGGCGTTTGATCCTGTGGTGGCTATTTAGTATATGTGCTAAACTAGAATTATATTCAGCTACATGTCTGCCTTTGACAAATGCCTCTATTAGCTGTATTAGCAGAGTGAGGCATGCCAGTCAGAAAGCGAAAGCTGCTTGGTAGGCAGGAAAAGTGGCCTGTTTGCATGGCTGGAGTTTCCTCACCCCAGCTAGGGAAAACCAAGCGGTTCTCACCAAACCTAGGTGAAGAGGATGGTGCGTTTCTGTCTCTGGAAGGTGCAGTTGCTTCCCCCAGCCCCCTGCCTTGAGGGCATGAGTGTTGCACTTGCAGGTATAGGGCAGCTCTCACATGTTTGTTTTGGAGGTCATGTGCGGAATCTGCTCGGCTAAGCTTGCTTCTGAAATAAGGAAGCAAAGTACGATTAGCTACATTGCTAATTGCTGCGACAAGACCCTCTGCAGGAGGATTTGCTGGCTTCCACCCACAAGCAGGGGATCAGCCCAGGTGCTCATTTTTGTCCTGCCTGAAGATCCTGTGAATGTCTCTCTTGGAGAGTGGGATGTGCGGGGGCTAGAGAGCTGGCTGGATTTGTCTTCTTGCCACCTGGCTCTGATGCTGGCTGTTTCTGATTAACCACATCTCGTTCGGAAGGGTGCATAACCTCTCTTCATGTGTAGCTGGGTGTCTCCTCAGTTGCCTGAGCTGTTTTCTCTGCAAGAGGTAAACACCAAGTGCCTTTTACTTGTCCTGTGGAGTGCCCTCCCAGGGTGTGAGGTGTTTAGTGAGGCAGGTCCATGTAGGAGCAATGCTGAAGCTTCCCATGGGGTGTCACTGCAAAGGGGGGTGTCTCACAGCCATAGTGATGGTCCAGCTGCCCCTGTGGTTCCCCGCGCTCATGCCTCCACAGATGATAAAGACAGCCTTTGTTCCAGCCTCCTTCCACTTCCTCTCTTGGGTTTGCCATGGGTGGGAATCAGCTGGCTGGCTCCACACTTGCTCTTTGTGTCGGGGGATACCCGTTTCTCCTTTATGCTGCCTGCAGATGGAGTTGGTTTGGCTGCGCCTTTGAGTGCTGGGCTGGCGAGCTCCTGCCTTCTGCCCTCCACAGTGCCCTTCTTCTGCCCCCTTCCCGTTCAGGGAGAAGGGTCTACAGGGAGGGAAGGCTGGGTGAGAAGACAGTGGTTGCCCTCATGCAGCTGGGTAAATGTCAAAGCCCTAATCCTCTCCCCTGGTTTTCTGCTTAGTAACTACAGCCTGTGAAGATCCAAAACTTCAGAGCAAGCATAAGCACAGGAGCTCTGCATTTCTGCTTGGGAAACACGCGGTGTTGAAGAGTCTGTTGGTCAGCAGATGGCACTGACTCTGTTAGGTGGGTTAGAAACAAACCACTTAGTTCTGTGGGGAAGCCTAATCAGTCTAGACCCTGTAATACCTGCCGGGTGACAGTTATTTTTCAGTCTCCAAGATGAAGCTGGGGCAGAGGAGCTCATCCGCATTTCTGTCAGCAAGGATTTGTGGCATTCATATATGCTGAGAGTCCGTGACACTTGCAGGGGACAAGGGACAATCACATCTTTGGTCTTTTTTGGTCTATGTCTTTGAGGAAGCCGCTAGCATGGGTTTTGGCGTGGATGGTTTCTTTTGGGAAGTAAGAGGCTATACTGCTAGCCTTATTTTCCCCCGCAGCATAGCTGAAATGGGATCTGATGTAGCTTTCAGATCAAATCTTTCAAAATTGACATTTGCCATTGCTAAACTTTTCATCTAACATAAGGGAGAGTGTCTGTTTAGTGAAGTGGAACAAAACAAGTAAGCATATGATAGCATCTCTTCTTTGAAAAATCTGGGAGATTTTAGACATCAGAGTAAATGAAAGTTGTTTCAGTGTGATTAACGTGCGAGTTTGACACTTTGTTTCCTTGGGCATGAAATGGCAGGACAAAGAAAATATAACTGAAAAGGTCTTAAATTCATCTCCATCATAGCATATGTCAAGTGTCATAGTGGCTTTAACAAATGAGAGACAGAGTTGAAAAGGCGATACTCTTCAATTAGACCAACTAATACTGTAAAGAAGACTGGGCAGGCTTCTGGCTAGGACTTCTGCACTTGTGTAAAAGAGACGTTTATGCTTCTGCTTTTCTTTCAGACCTGCAGGAGACTTGTGTGTCTGAAAACGTTCATTTTTCCAGCAGTGCTGGGTATGCTGAGAGAGGATATTACCTCCCTGCAAGCCATGTTTTGCTGATATCCCCAGGCCATTGCATCTACAACAGTGCCACTACTTAAACTGATAAAGCATATCTCTTGTTTCTGCTCTCTTATGTTGTTGTAGATGAGAAACTGAAAAATGTGGTGAGTAAGGTCTGTGTGATAGCCCTTGAAATGAACCCAGTGCCCAGAATGAACAGGCACTGAAAAGAAAGTAGTCTCTCTAACTGTATCCCATCACCACAATCTTACACGAAAGTTGTGGACATTTTGTCCCTTGAAGTTTAGCTCCTCGGTGCATTTGTCATAGAAAAACGTTAACTGGTTTAGAAATCATGGTCAGGATCAGGTCACGGTCAGGTCATCGTTTTCGTTGTGCAGTGTTTGTGCAGCTTACATGGGGACTGCTGATGACTGTGAAGGTTATGGACAACCACAAGGGGAAGAGGCAGAAGCTCAGAAGAGCCTGCCGTTCCCTTACAGTGTGTCCCAGCCCTGGGAGAGGCAGGGAGAGGGGTCTGCTCTTGCTGGGTAGCAATGGACCCGCTGGCAGGTCGCTGCCAGTCCCTTGGGCTTGACAGAAAGGCTGGTACTGCATGTGAGCAGGTAGTGGCTGTACTGCGAAGCTGAGTTGTGGCCTTGTTTTGGGAGATGTTTGAGAGAAGTTTAATGTGGAAGGGGGTGGGATAAGGCACAGGGTTTCTTTGCTTTGTTTTTTTTTTTTTTTTTTTTTTCTCTGAAAGCAATCTGTTGTGCTATAGAGCTGCCACAAACTTCTTGTTCCTTTTAATGTTTAGATGAGACTTGAAAGAGGAAATGGCCACAGAAGGACTAACCTGTTGGCCTAAGCTTGTGCAGGAAATCTGTGGCAGTGCTGGGAATAAAAACCACACCATTTGACTCTGCATCTTATTCCATGGCAGTCCCACTTCCTTTGTTTGCTTGGCAGCTGGAGATGGTCTCCACTTGTTTGTGAGCGTGATGTGGACTTGGACCTGACGTGCTTTTCTGTGCTACAGCAGTGTTGTGGCTGAGGCTGAAAAGCTCCTGCATAAAACTTTTTTTTTTTTCCAGGATGGTGCACTCCTTAGCCAAAGCTTTCTTTGTTTGCACATCCCTTAATTGTTACAGGAACATTCTGCTGTCCTTAATCATATCCCTACAATTTGACCTGCATTTCCTATCGGTATTATCTAGAGCCATTTCGTTTTCTAATTCCTTCAGCCTGGTTTTCCAGATGTTCCTTCCGCATACAGAAGTCACAACTGCTGTACTCCCCCTCTTTCCTCTCTCTCCTTTCATTTTTAGGGCTTAGGAAGCCGCTTATAATATATTCATATATTCTGCTTCTTTTTTCAGTTACACAGCCTTGTTCACAAGTGATCCCAGCATTGTAGTTTTTAGCTTAGATTTGTTATATTACAAGGAGAAGCCAGGATAGTGGAAGTGACTCTTTTCAGCTGTGGGACACAAATTTAGAACATCCAAAATGGGTCTTGGGCTGTCCAACTCTGAGCTTTGCAATTTATTTTATGTATCTATTTTAGTTCTTTAACATTAATTATTAAATATTTGCCATTATCAACGTATTTTGTTAGGATAAATAATTACCTGCTAGTTGCCCTTGATAACAACTCTAGAGGATAATCCAGAAACCCAGTGTGGTACTCTGGCTACACAGTGTATGGAAGGTGTTGGATGTTTTGCAGTGGGATCCACAGCCCTTGACCAACAGCGCGATCATCTGCCCGCACTAGCCCACAGTAACCATGGGAGCAGAGGACGGGTTTCCTCTCTTCCCCTTGTCCTGTGGGGTCTCTGTGGTCAAGTGGGCTTCACGGAGGTGGTGACGCTCAGCTGAAAAATGAGGTAGTGGTCCACCTCCTTTTCCAAGGTGTAAGGAGGTAGAGAGAAGGTGGAGCCATGCCCAGGTGTGGGTCAGATAAGGATGCACACCTACACCTGGAAATCTTCAGTGGTGATATAGCCACAGGTTCTCCATCCTGTTGCTCAGAGAGTTTACAGTCCCCCTGGTGACTGGTAAAGTCATGGTCCTGCCTGGGGTGGACATGGAGCCCTGGAAAGAGACTCCGTATCCCTTGGGGTTCAGCATTTGGAGATCTCTTACCATCCCTGGCGTATATCCTGCCAACACAACTGATTCCCAAATTATTAATGTTACTGTCACAGTTACGCTCATGGTTTGTGTTACTCAAGTGTAGGGCTGGGAGGAGCCCGGTCCTGCCTCAGGTGTGGTACAAATGGAGCAGTCTCAGATGTGGAGCAGTCTCGGACGTGAGGTGTTAGCAATCTGAGAAAAGATCAAGAGATAGCAGATGGACACATGCTGTGGGGATTAGTACACTGGATTACAAGTTGTTGGTTAAACTCTCAGATTTCTGTTACTTAATTATTCCTCCAAAAAGGAGATACAAAGTCATTCCCATCTTTCTAAGCACCATTTTAATTCTTATCTTTTAAAGACAGGCGATATTTGGGTGCTTAATACTAAGCATATCTGATAGTTCTTGCATTTACAACCTGTTCTTACACTGCCATACTTTTCTTGAAGACGTGTTGTTTTCAGAAGGCAACAGAAAAAAACTTTAGATTGTGGGAATCCTTTGCGCAAGACATTAACCCAATTTGTAAACTGTTTTGCTGATAATTTGTAGGCTGTGTAAAGGAACCATAACAAGATTGTCTTGAAATATGAGTGGTGGTTTCAACTGGAATATCGTGGCTTTTGTTGTGGAGTGCCACAGTGTGCTTGTTCCCTCTACGCCTTTCTTTCCCCAGCTCCGGTACGTAACGTATTTCTTGTGCCTCTGGATGGACTCATGCTCTGCTGTCTTGTTTACCACCTTTAAAAACTTTCCGCCAACTTGCGAGATAGTTCTGATAACAAGTGTTACAAAATTTTGAACTCCTAACCTGAATGGGTATGATGAGTGCTAGGGGAAAGAGTAGGTAAAACTCACAAACTTTGCATAAAAAGAGAAAGTATGTTTTTCTTAATCTTTCTGGCAATTATTATTGCTAGATTGCTTGTTTATGTGTTCAATGACGTGAGTTTGTGTGGAGGATTAGTGGAACTCGTGGAAAATTTCTAGTGGCACTGGAAAAACAGGCACTGGTGGACTGCCTGTTGGGTTTGGCACTGATAAATAAATTTTAATCCGAGGGAGATGGGGAGAGAACGAGGGGTCCCTCCAAAACCCAGGCCACAAACCAAGTAATTAGACTTTGCAGGTGGTCTGACCGTCCTTTGCTTCCTACTCTGATGGATTTGTCAGGAAGAGAAGCAGTTACCTGACCTGGTCTTAACCCAGTATATACCTTAAGAACAACTAAAGCTGTGAGATGAGAGAATTAAGTCTAGAGTATATAACCTCATGCCAACTAATTATCTGATTGTTTCGCTTGAACGTCTGTTGTTATCTGTGTGGGTAGGGAAATTCAGCCTCTGAAAGGAAGCGCAGAGTGTGTTTTTGCATGCAAGTGGTGTTGGTTTTTGAGAAACGTTCCCCCCCCGGCTCAGGAATGGCTATTATACATCCAGTCCAACTGCGTAATACTGTGCTATGCATTAGAGGGCCATTGGGCAATGGTTATTTGTAGGACTAAAGAGCCAGTCGTCAACAGAGGAAGGGTTTGTTGCTGCAGCACCCGTCAGGATTTGCACATACCGCAGCGATGTGTATGGTTTGACAGATCCGCACCCATGTAGTAGGTCAGTTATGACATTAATCTATGCACTGCTACCTCCGATCTGTTCCTTTCCTCTGCAGACCTGTTGATGACGCCCTACCTTTGGCCTTCATGTGCCCTTGTGCCGTAGGGTTGGGTGGTTAAGTGGGTTTAGAAAGGAGGAGAAGCCCAATGCTTGGCTCTGCAGTACATTACAGACTGCTTTTGTCGGGGCAGTTCAGAGCCTACGGTTACCCTGTGTGTCGTTAATCCTCAGTCTAAATACCCAGGAGAGAAGCGGAGGGAGTGGTTCAGCAAGCCAAGCTGGCTCAGTGTTTTCTCATGGGCAAGTAAATGAGTTTATTCTCTGCTCTGGGGCTCTTTGAATGAAGTAACCCCTCGCTGCAGCTGAGAGTGTGTCTCCGCTAAGGCGTGTGTGCAATGCAAAGGCTGCAGCTGCTGTCGGTGCTGCCGAGGCTGCTGCTGGAGGAGGGGGTGCACAGCTCAGGCCAGCGGGCTGGTGTGCTTCCCCGCACTGCCCATTTTGTGCCAGGCGTTAGGAGCTGAGGCCGGGCCTCCACCAGCATCCCCCCTAGTGCTGGTGAAGGAGGGCTGCCCTGCGGTGTGATGAGGGGACACGTTGGTGTTTGCTCCACGGCTGGTGCCGTGTGACCTGCCCCGTGCTGTGTGACCTGCCCCGTGCCGTGCTCCTTGGTGGCGGGGCAGCGGGGGCCGTCCCAGCCCGGCCACATGCGCACCTCTCCTGGCAGGGCCCAGGCTGAGACCTTGTTGGCTGCAGGCCAGGAGCGATGCCTGCGAAGGACGTCCCGATCTCCTTTCCCAGCCTTCCCTGACTCATCTGAGGACCGCGCGCCATAGTGGGGGTAGAGCATTCCACGTTTGCTGTTTTGTGCAGCTCATGTCGTTTGTCGCTTGAAGCACCCCGTGGCCTGTGGGAGGCAGCAGAGAAGTCTTCCAGAGACATCCCAGTGAAGGACCTGCATGGTCTTTCAGGAGACTTTCTCAGAGGTCTTTGCCCTCTGCCTTCTTAGGCGCTGGAAATTGCTTTCTCTGATCCGAGGGGTTTGCAAATCAGAGGTCTCCTTGCCTCTCCTTACCCCGCTGTCAGGCCCCACTCTGTCCCTGGCAAAGGGTTTTTCCAGCTCTCCTGTCTGCAGAGCCACTGCTGGCTGGGACCTGGGCTCCTGAGACCTTGCTCTCCTCGGTCGAGCTGCTGTGTCACGGCTCGGGCTCACACCTGCACTTTGAGGTAGCAGATTGGAAATTAAAAGTGGTTTTTTTCCTGCCTTTTTCTGGCAATTATTATTTCTAGGATGGCTGTTTATGCATTCAGTCACAGAAGCGTGTATGCAGGGTTACTGGACTTCATGTGCAAAATTTCTGGTGGCACTGGAAAAATGACTTCCAGTTGGGTTTAGCACTGATAAATAAATTTTAATCTGAGGGAGATGTGGGGAGAACAAGGGCTCCCTCCAGAACTCAGGCCACAAACCAAGTAATTAGACTCTGCAGGTGTCCTTTGCTTCCTACTCTGTGGTGGATTTGTCAGGAAGAGGAGCAGTTACCTGACCTGGTCTTAATCCAGTATATACCTTAAGAACAACTAAAGCTATGAGATGAGTGAGTTAAGTCTGGAGTATATAATCTCATTCCAACTGATTATCCGATTGTTTTGCTTGAACGTCTGTTGTTATCTGTGTGGGCAGGGAAATTCGGCTCTGAAAGGAGCCACAGAGTGTGTTTTTGAATGCAAGTAGTATTTTCAGTGGCATGACTCTGCTACTACATATGGGTGTTGTACAATCTTGTACAACTGTGCTTCACATGCGAGGGACATTAACTAGCAGCAGTCATTGTAAGCTAAGGATTACTTGTAGGACTAAAGAAAGGGGAAGGGTTTGTTCCTGCAAGGCCACCTCAATATTTGAATATGTTCTTCTGATGTTCAAGTAGGTCCATAGTAGTGAGAACTTATATGCATTTTCATTTATGAACTTCCATTTTGTAGGTTCACTAAGACTTTCACATCAGGGGTGTGCTAACTCAGCAACCCCCTACTTGACTTATGTTAACAGTGGAGCCAGAGAAGCCTCAGTGTGCTTCTTTCTCCAAGTACACAGTTAAAGGTGGAAGGTAATTGGGAATTCTGAACTGAGGCTGCTAATTTTACACAGCTTTATTTTCTGAGAGCTCTTTAAAAGTTGTGTTACGGCATGTTCAGTGAAAGAGAAGCTAAGAGGTCATTTAGAGCAGCTTTGGTGACTAGGAGATTGGTACCTCAGTAAAAATAATCTGGTCGTGTTGGGAAGCTTGAAGAGTATTTTGCATAAAATTTTTGTGGAGGTAAGAGACGATGAATTAGCACTTCAGCTGAAGAAATAAGTATGGAAAACATGTACTGATGTCTTCATTAAACTGGACACTTCTAATCTAAGAGTGTGAGTGGAGCTTCTGAATGCATGAGAGAGCAGTTAAAAAAAGATAACTGTTGAGCAAGGAAACTTCAGCTCTTGGCAACGTACTGAGTAAATGACAAAGAATGATTAAAAGTGCTGCCATGTAGAATCAGGCTCATATGTTCTTGAATTTAATTTTTAAATAGCTTGGGTCTGTTCCCATTCAAAAGCCGAACCATCGCAGAAACTGGTGCATCTGAAACTAGTTTCAAATGTTTTTTTAAAGGCCAGTTTCCATCTGCAGTGGTGATTTGCTCTGTGTGCCAAAGGTCTTATAAGCCAAAAGGTGTCTGTAGAATTCCACAGTGCCATTGCAGCTTAATATTTTTAAGAAATAACTCCCGAAATATTAACTGCACATATGCAACTATAAATAACAATTTTGCTGCAGGAAAAAAAGAGAGCGTTGTATTGACAGGCATTGTATCTTGTGCTTATTTTTTCCAGGTCATTCACTGCCCCATGAAGAATCTTCAGTGGTTGTGAATAGAGGGGAGGAATTAAGGCTGAAGTGCAACAAGGATGGACCCGTGACTTGGAATTTCCAGAATTCGGACCCATCGGCAAAAGCAAGGAGTTCCAATGAGAAAGAGTGGTACACCAAAAATGCAACAGTCAGAGACATAGGCAGATACATATGCAAAAGCAAAGGGAGTATTGTCACCTCTTTTTATGTTTTTGTTAAAGGTAAATATCAATGAAGGCATTATTTTTGCTTTCCTCCCCCACCTTCCCACTCTCAAAATAATAGGACAGTAAATGCTGGAGGAGGGAATGAATTTGAGGTACAGAGGGAGAACACAGTCTGATAGAAGAAATCTTCTTCCCTGCCCAGTAGAAAGAAAACTCACTCTCAGCTTTGCTTGTAATGGCCTTTGTCACCAGAGCAAAGTTCTGGATGAGTTTCTCTTTACATCCCGGTTGTTTTGTGGTGAAATATACCTGAGCTCTCTTTCTAGAAGCTAGTCAAGTGACCTGAATCAGTTGTATGAGTCAGTTGTACTGTGAGGAAGCAAGCAGTATGTAGAAATGTCTTTTTAATTCCATGCCATCCATCAGTATGGAGTCATGTAAGGTTTGGCCCCAAGCTCTTGATTTATTGAGGCAGTTAGCTAAAGGATTTGGCTTTTTGAGGCCGTGCTCTCAGGCTTAAGCCAGCAGGCAGCAATGATTCCTCTGCCTCCAGCTTCTGGTCTATCTTGTGGCTGATCAGAAATGTCTCAGATGGGAAAAAAGTGCCTCTGCTCTGACACATTTCCAAATCCTTTATTACTTTTCTTCTTTGTCCAGTGTTTTCTTCAGATTTCTTCTCTTTTGTTGGCTCCTGATCTGTGGCTTCATCAGCTGCCCTCAAGCTGACAGTTTACCATGCCTGGCGTTCCCTTTTGCTTTCCAAGGAAGACAGTTATTTTGCTTCTCCTTCACATAGTTCTGGTGGTCTTTCTTCCCTGTGATGGAAAAAAGTCCTACAGCATCCACTTTGTTGGAGACAGCATTCCTCGTCCAACAGGGGTTGCCTCAAAGACCCTCCTCTGAACCCTGCTAATCCTTTGAGAATTACTGCAAGGTTGTTCTCCAAGACAAGGAGATAGCAGCACATCATAGCAGAGAGTCTTTTCCCAAGGGAAGATATCTGACATAGTGGCCACACAATTTAAAGAGTGCTCCTTTAACTGCTCCTGAGTTGTCCAAATAGCCATACAGCTACCATGGATGAGTTTTCTTGACCTTCTGTGTTTCTCTGAGAATATGACTAAAGGAAATCTGGCATGTATTTTATCTATATGTGACAAACATTGTTGACTTTATCTACCATGACTGTTTTCCTGGAGGTCGTGGTAATTATCCCAGACAGCTGTGATCATAGAGATGTTTGTGCCTTCCATTATGCGAGTGACTCCTTCACCTCAGGATAGCAGGCAACCTTCCCACTGAGCATGATTATCAAAGTGTCAGAGAAGTTGTGTGGCCCTCATGCAACATGTTGTTAATTTCTTTGTCTTAATTGTGTGAAAAATGTGCAAGCTTCACTTTGACAAGTTCCTGGAAGTAAAACAAGTCTGTTTGTGAGGTTGGCCATCATTTTGCAATAGGCTGTGATTTAATGACATCTTACATCACCTTGAAGATGCTACCATGAGCTCAGCTGCTTGTGGGGTTGCCACAAGCACCCTGTGCACTTACTGCTTGTAAAACTGGGAATGAAGAGAGAACAGGACCAAGAACCTCGATCCTGCCCAGTGGCACATAAAATGGTGGCAGGTGTTTATCTCTTACGTCCATCTGGATCTACTAAAACCAAATTTTCTATGCTTCTGTGACCAAGGATGACATAGCATTGACTGGCTGTAGGCGCTTACCTCTTTCACCTTTCTGCTTTGGCAGAAAGTGCCTGTGTTGGGTCTATAGAAGCAGTTTGTGTCCCTATCCAAGGAAGTTTAGTGAAGATCAAGCTAGTTCAGACACCTATGTAAGAGAAAAATCTCTTGATTTTGATCTCAAGTCTTTTCAGATGCAAGCAATGATAAGCACCACCTCATCTTGTGTTGGAAACCTGAGATATGCCCAGAAAGCAAGTGCTACCCAAGTTGTACCTGGGGTGGAAAGCTGTGAAGGGAAGAACATGACCATAAGCAGCCTTGTTTGTGCCTGGATTCCCTACAGCAAATCCTTTCATATCTTCTCACCATGATGTCTCCCTTCCAGAGGGGGATGGAAGACGGGAGGGGAGCATCTCAGCAATTCTGCTTACCCCAGCCAAGGCCTTCCCTGCAATTTCAGCTGTTAGTGAAACAGGTCTTTGTTCCTCTCTTCTGTTTTCAAAAATGTCTTTTTTTTCCTGAGGAGCCATGCTTTCTGTATAGTGAAGATATCTTGGCTCTGTCCATATTGGAGAAAAACGGGTTGAGAGGAAACCAATTAGTTAAGTCTCTGTCAGCAGACACATCTAGATGAGCTCTTCTAGTCCATGCACTTCCAGCTCATCAGTGACAGTTATAGCATTTCTCTATCTCCATGTGCAAAACATCACACTTTTGCTTCTGTTCAGGCATCCTTTGCTATTTCATTTCTTAGTAGTCTCCATCCTCTAGTTCTAGACTGATGCTTCAAAGCTTTTAGTTTGTGGGGACTTCTTGGGCAGCAGTATCAAATGGGGTTAAAACTACACCCTCACTCTAAGCTAGAAACCAGCCAGTAGCTTCTCTGTTCAGTAATGAGCAACCTTCAACTTAGCATTTCCTAATTGCTTCTGTAAATGTCCCGTGCTTCATTTTAAGCCTGGTACTTCTTCTCTTAAACCAAATTCACATTGTCCATCGTCTTAACCAAATTCTCTGTCTTCCTTGTTAAGTCATGATTTGTTGATCTCTCATCATTCAAGTTGTACGAAGCCAGTTTGCAAAAAAGAAAGAAAACTTTTCCCTCTGTTTCTATATTTCTGATTCATGCTGCTCTGTAGGGAGGGCACATGGGAGCTGAAATAAGCTTTTACAGAGTGTTTGTCACCACACCATCCTTTATTTTTGTGTTCACTATTAATGGTGAAGTTCTTAGTCTTTCAAGGTCATCAGCTATCATGGGCTTCAACTTTGGTTGTAAAAGTGTTTAAAGTACTGTATGTTTGTGTGCTGTGAGATGAAATACTTCAGAAAAGTTACCTATGCCCAGTTTTTTCTAAGGAGGCTAAAAATAACACCTGCTTTCAGGGAGAGGAGAGAGAGAGGGAAGTTGTTTGGTGCTTCCTCTGGTAGCAATGTGTGTTCATCTAGATTATGTATTTTACAGAAGTGAAAACCATAATTTAGGTGCTTTTCAACTTCCATTTGCTCATAAATTTCTTCAGAATCCTCCTGTGGGCATGAAAGCTTACAGCCCTGCCACTAGCTAAAAGCAAATTACTTTTAATGGTCTGTGAAAATCTATTTACTGTTGTTGGGGGTGGAGGGTGGAGGTTTTGGAGCTAAACAAGGCAAAAAAAGATATCCATCTCCAAATAAAAAAGCAGTAAGATTATTTTTAGTGCACATGATTCTTTAGTGTGTCTGGTATTGAATGCTCTGCATATCTCCTATTAAGACAAAATTTAATGTCTCTTGGTAAACATGAGTTGGGTAATACTTGGTTTTACTGGCTGAATGTAAAACTTTCTTTGATGGTAGTGCCCAGTTGCAGAGTTAGGATCATCAGAAGTTCCCTGTGCAATGTCAGCTTCTCTGACAGGTCTTTGCTTTTCTTCACAGATCCAAACGTGCTCTTCCTTGTTGATTCTCTCATCTATGGAAAAGAAGACAGCGACATCCTGCTAGTGTGCCCGCTAACAGATCCAGATGTTTCAAATTTCACACTGAGAAAATGCGATGGCAAACCTCTCCCCAAAAATATGACATTCATTCCCAATCCCCAGAAAGGCATCATTATAAAGAACGTACAGAGGTCGTTTAAGGGCTGCTACCAATGCTTGGCCAAGCACAACGGAGTTGAGAAAATATCGGAGCACATTTTCCTGAATGTGAGGCCAGGTAACACAGGATTTTCACCTTCTTGTAGAGCACCTGATTTTCCCCTTTATCTCCCAGGAGCTGGTGGGAAGTGCTGTGAAGCCTCACCTTGTGTCTTGACCTTGCCATGGGGAGGCTGGAGGTGGCAGTCTCCTCTGGAGGCTTTTGGAGTCTTCTCCTACTCAAAGCCAGATGTGCTTGCGCACCAGGAGATTGCTCTGTTGCGCCTGTGACTGCTGCAGGCAGTCCAGAGGAAGGTGGTGAGCTTAGAAAGCTTGTTCTGGGCAAGTTGTGTGGGGGCACAGGTTGATCTTGTGACATTTGGCTTGTGGCTGTGCTGAGCAGGTTTGGCCATGATTACTTTTCTGTTCCTGGTGATTTCCAGGTGTTTTTTCACCATTCTAAATGTGGCTTGTGCTGTTAAACTTTGAGGACAAACCAGTGCCCTAAGGTTTGGACAGGTTTATGCAGGCAAGGTGGAGATTTGAGCGCCTGACTCAGAAGTCTGAGACCCACAAGTGACAGCAGGAGGAATTGATTGATGGCATTGAAGAAGAGGGATTCAGTGGAGAGCCAGAGCTTGGGGGAGCAGAGGGCCTTTGTTTGTCTCCGTCTTCAAGAGTGAGGATGGTCACAACAGCAAACATATGCCCAGATCATGATGAGTGCGTTGTGGCTGAGCTGCCAGATACACCGCTAAGCTTTGCAAACCTGTTGATGACGCCCTACCTTTGGCCTTCATGTGCCCTTGTGCCGTAGGGTTGGGTGGTTAAGTGGGTTTAGAAAGGAGGAGAAGCCCAATGCTTGGCTCTGCAGTACATTACAGACTGCTTTTGTCAGGGCAGTTCAGAGCCTACGGTTACCCTGTGTGTCGTTAATCCTCAGTCTAAATACCCAGGAGAGAAGCGGAGGGAGTGGTTCAGCAAGCCAAGCTGGCTCAGTGTTTTCTCATGGGCAAGTAAATGAGTTTATTCTCTGCTCTGGGGCTCTTTGAATGAAGTAACCCCTCGCTGCAGCTGAGAGCGTGTCTCCGCTAAGGCGTGTGTGCAATGCAAAGGCTGCAGCCAGGTCTGGGGAGGGAGCATCCCCTGTCCGTGCACGCGCGTAGGCTGTGCACCGGGAGTTTCTGTTGGCTGCAAGTGCGTTTCTGCTGATGCGGCCGAGGTGTCCCGTTGGTTTTTTTTGTTGTTGAAAGGAGAACGGTGGCTGGGGCTGCGTTGGTTGTCTTTGTGCTCTCAGAGGCATCCGTCCGTCAGCGATGCCGTGCTGTCGGTGCTGCCGAGGCTGCTGCCGGAGGAGGGGGTGCACAGCTCAGGCCAGCGGGCTGGTGTGCTTCCCCGCACTGCCCGTTTTGTGCCAGGCGTTAGGAGCTGAGGCCGGGGCTCCACCAGCATCCCCCCTAGTGCTGGTGAAGGAGGGCTGCCCTGCGGTGTGATGAGGGGACACGTTGGTGTTTGCTCCACGGCTGGTGCCGTGTGACCTGCCTGGTGCCATGCTCCTTGGTGGTGGGGCATGGGGTGGGCAGCGGAGGCCATCTCAAGCGTGCAGTTTGCTGTGGCAAAATTTAATGAATACTAAATTTCAATTAATGAGAAGAGAACAAAAGTTTAATCTGTACAGGCATCTCTGGCATTCTCCTTTGACAACAAAAATCAAGTCTGTTCTTTCTGTTTCTGTTGCTTGTTCTGCAACAAGGTTTTTTTTTTTCAACTGTTTTTTCAGTGATGGCCAAAGAAAGCAAGCAGTTGCTTGGCATAGCTAGCATTTCTCTGACAAAAGAGAGTGCAAGTTGTGGTATTGGACTATTTCTTTTTTTTACAGGATAAAAGTTTGTACTTGCTTGATACAGCGGTGACTTCTGATGGGAGGGTGCTGACTTGGCCTCCATCACTGGTGGCCCACTGATGGTGGGCAGCCATAGGTGGCCTGCGGGATTTGGGTGCTCTGCCTGCATTCTCTGTCTGGGGGAAGGCGTGCAGTAAGTGGAAGCATCTGCTGAAGGCCGTCAGCAGTAAAGCAGCATTGTCATCCTCAGTGTTGTAATTACTGTTCTGTAGTGTTCAATCCTTGTGAAGTTCACCAGGTAAAACTCCTACCTTCTCCTTGGCTGAAGACTTAAGTTTGTGTTGGAGACCCTTTGGTGGGCACTGTTGTTGTAATCATAACTGGTGCCCAGACCCCTAGGCTTGAGCAGAAAGACAGAAGAGGCATCCATGAAACAGAGATCTGTGCGGGCATACTCAGACATACACCAGCCCTGCTACGACAGCGGTGTTTATGTTCAGCCCTTCTCCAAACAATGAGGGGCTTTATGGCCTTAAGGATTTTTTTTGGTTGTCCGTAGATGTTGCTGGCGGGTGAGAACACAGCACGCCTTCTGCACCGGCTTCCTCCTCGTCTCTTGGGTTCTGCTGAATGCCGGGGCGGGATTTTTATGTGAGCCTTTATATCTGAAGAGACCAAACGTGTTTCTTTGTTCTCTTCTGTAGAACATGAGGAAAACATTATTGTTAAAGTATGAATGGCTGCAAAGCATGGCATTTTCCTAAGTTTCATATAATTTACCTAAGACAACTACAAAGCCTGTGTCAGAGGCAGGAAGAGAGTCTGGAAGGCCTTATCTGATGCATGTTGCATTCATGGTTTGAAAGTGAGTCTTCCTGCATAAAAACCCTAGTGGGAAATTCATTGGAGTCTCATAAATGAGGAAAATCTGAAGAAAGGATGAAGAAAACAGAAAAACAAACTGTGGAGGGAACAGAGGAAGAGCTGAAGAGCTTTGTGGAGATAAGAGACACATAGTCCTCAAACACACTTGACTGTTGACAAAAGACACCCCGAAGCAGAACAGTGGTACAGCTAGCCCATGGCTGCTTGCAGGCACCTATCTCTTGGGTGGCAAACTTGTCCACAGTCTTGGCTAAAGCCACCTCTGTGAACCCTCACCATGAGCAGAGGTTGTGGTGCTTTCAGAGGCGGGTGTGGTGAAGTCCTTGAGCTGTACGTGTCCTTCCTAGGCTGTCCTTGGGCTTTTCAGGGATCTGTCGGACAGTACTTTGCGTCAGCTGTAGTAATATGTAATTAAAAGTTGCAGTTAATGCTAGGCTGCGGTTCTTCAGTGGCTGATCCTCTCTGTTTTCAGTTATAGAGTGCAACTTTTTAATCGCTGTCATAGAATGTATCATCTCATCGACAGTTCAACATCGTTCAAGTTTCTTCATGCAAGTTGATAAGCTCTAACAAATATTATCTGACTTCCAGTGTCATTTGAAGGGAGACTGAAGCAGAAATGTGCTTGTTGTAAAGGAACGACTGTGTAATACATTGAAGAAATTTGAATACTTCTTGGAGGCCTGACATTTTATTGCAAAGTTAATGACTGTTGATTTTTATCCCCCCTTTGAAGCTCTGAAGCTAATGAAAAGTAATGCACTTCTAAATTGTTTTCCAGTTCACAAAACTCTTCCCGTCATCACCTTATCCAAAAGCTATGAGCTTCTCAAAGAAGGGGAGGAATTTGAAGTTACATGCATAATCACGGATGTGGATAGCAGCGTACAAGCTAGTTGGATTTCTCACAAAAGTGGGGTGAGTTTCTTTAGTTGTATCATGTATGCCTCAGCACAGTACACAAACTCTCTGTAGACTTTCGCTTGCTTGTCTTGGATACCTGTTGCTGTATCGGTTTGGATTTGTTGCATTTCCAAAGGTCCTGCATCCTACAGACTGGTGAGGGGCCAGCAACAACTGTCCCATGCGCATGCAGATGGCTGGGAGGAAAAGCATCCGCACAGGCTTCTCTTCCCAAACAGAAATTAAAGTTAGGCTCTTCAATGTGAAGTTTAGGTGACCTCTGTTGGGCTGCCTAAATACGGAAGCACAGAGTGCCTACACATCACATTGCAATCAATGGGAGCTGCAAATATCAACACATGGACTGCAAATTACATATTCTAGTCGTTATCATTAACAGTAAAATACCTGCTAATTAGCATGGGATTGTACGTGACAGGAATAGTAGTAAGCGTTCACAGGAATGATTAATTCATTTAAATTACATGGTGTGCCTCACTAACTGGGAAACTTCTGAAAAATGAACCCGTGAACTGGCTTCTGTCTATGGTGATAGATGAAGTTACTGCCTGGCATCACCAAATTAAATTATTGGCAGGCTAAGTGCTCCAGGAGAGTTCATTACTGGCAGCGCAGCTATTCTGCAGATGAGGAGCAGAGAGATCCCCTCCCCTGGTCAGCCAGTGTGCGGCCAGCTCTGCCTTTGAAACAAGCAGCAGGCACTGGGTTGTTTTTAAGGACACTTCTTGGTCTTCTGGGTATACCCTGAAATTTAAATGAATTAAAAGCCCTTGTGAAGACCTGTTAGTAACTCCTGCCGTATATGTTCCCATGCTAATTGGCTGGTCTTTTACTGCTAATGGTAGTGACCAGAATACGTAATTCGCAGTCCACGTATGTATGGAAAAAAGGCTTTTGTGATGCTGTGATATTTGGATAAATCACATCTCCTCGGGCAGATAGTGAACAGGAGGCTGGCTATGCCATGCTTAGCTAATATGCCGGCTCTGGCAGAGCTGCTCCCACTAAGTGCTCGCTGCTCAAGAAATCCCACCTCGCAGCTCCGAGGGTTCAGGAGATCTAAATGACATGAAGGAGGCATGGGACTTGCAGATAAGGCTTTTGGTCCTGTGCTGAGGTCAACTACAAGTCCTTCATCTGAGAACTTCATCTCTTCTATCATCCCCCTCCTTTTGTTTGTTACAGTGTGATGAAATCAGGGTCTTCCCTTAAGTCTTTGTGCTTTATCACTTTTCATTTTACGAGTAAAAGCCACGACGAAAATATTTTTGACCAAATAAGTTTGACCTTTCTGTCCTTCCTGGTAAATAGCATGGGATGCTATCTTTTAAATAATGACTATAAAATTAAATTTTGTACTGAGACAGAATACATAAAATTCATGTTTATATAGATGCAGAATTATGTTTTGCCCTGAACAGGTTGAAGGAAAGAAAAACCAAAACCACTTCCCTTGTATGACTGAAGTTATCACCGCTTTTGAAAATTAGGAGACTTGTTATAAGCAATCACATCCATACAAACCAAACTGCTATTTGTGATTGTTATAATTCAGGAGGAGCCAAAAATGCATTGAGAAGATTAAATTTATCTAGAACCTCTTGGCATCTCCAAAAATTGAAATCATTCTACTAGAAAATCACAAGTCCAGGTCTGCATTTGGATTAATCTATGTAAATTTATCAGTCTTTCCAACCACACCGAGCATTCTCACAGAAACTAAAGTCAACACCTCAAAGCATTTATTTTTTCTTTAGTTCCAGCATGCATACATGGGCATAGAGTCATGATACACTCAGTGGTTTGGAAAGAAAATGAAGTTTCCAGTTGCCTGTAAGATTAATAAATCTGGATTGCTATGGACTGAGAAGCAGAGTGGGTTCCAGAGCAAGGATGCCATGCAAAGCGTGCCATGAGCAGGTCTCTGCAGTATGTCTGCAGTGAGGAGATGCCACGGACTCGGGGCATAGAGTGACCCAGTTTAAAATGAAGCTCCAGCACCTTAAATTCTCTCTTGTCATTCACTGGGAAGCATTGCAGCCATTAGAGAGTTCAGTGATTTTTAGGCACCCCTTGAGTGGTGAACCACACTTCAGAGTTGCAATGACTTTTTACAACAGTTGCAGCTTCCGAGCATTAGGAAAGTCAAGACCCAGTGTTCATTTTGCATCAAGCCCTACAGCTAGAAGCATTGTTACTGCAAATAAAACCTTCTGTCGGTTTCTCACCTTCATCAGCATTAGAAATTTAGCCAGAGCGAGCTGGGTCTGACCTTGGGTACAACACCCTTTTCTCCATATGGTTGCAATATTTGAAGAAATTAGAGTTTCAGCTTTGTGGCTAGGGCTGATCTCTCCCACTGGGCTCTCTCAGGGCAGGTGAACAAACACACAGACACAAACACACAGACACACACACACACACAGACAGACAGACACACACACACACACACACACATATGTTCTTGCCTTACAGTGGAGCTTGAGGAGGAAAAAAATAAAGAATAAGGGGAGGGGATAGAGGGGATAGGACTTACAAGAGGACATTATCTCCCAAAGACAGCTGATCACACACTTGTTTTGCATGGAGAGATTCTAGTGACAGGTTTGTCATGCTGGCTTATTATTCTGGTTTAAAGTTATGAATATTAATATAGCAAAGTTATAATTACTTCTATTTTTAATTTATCTAGGAAAGATGCTGCATACACAGTGTTTTAGATGTTAATTGTTTTTTACCGACAGATTGTTACAAGCAAAAGCAGAAATTTGGGTGATTATGGATACGAAAGGAAATTAACATTGAACATCCGTTCAGTGGGAGTTAATGATTCTGGAGAATTCACATGCCAAGCAGAAAACCCTTTTGGAAAAACCAATGCCACAGTAACCTTGAAAGCACTAGGTAAATAGTTCTTTTAGAAATTTTAACATTTCTAAGAGCAGGAGGTGGAAAGTGAGAACACGGGGGAGCCTTGCCTTCCATTTCTCTCCTTTCTCCCAAACTTCAGTGAGTAAAGTTGCTTTATTAAAAGGTTATTGCTGACTGGTACCATATGGAATGGCTGAGGAAGTGTTGTGGTGTGTATGACTACTTTAATTTCTATAACCCTTTGCATGTTATTGGAATGTGGTGTTAGAGCAACCATCCAGCAGTGTTTCCATCTCTGGTTTGTCTCATCCTTCCTGGTTTAATTTTAAATTTAATACAGTCTTAATGAAGCAAGCAATTTACCTTTGCCTGATACTATCCTTACGCTTAAGTAATTTGTCAGCACAAGCACAAAGCGTATCTTTAATACTTGCCTTCCCAGCACAGGAAATTTCGCTGACATCAGCGTGTCAATGTTTTTTACGTAGAAGCTATATGCATACCTCTATTTAAAATAATGCCATGAGGAACGTTGCAGTGTGCATAGACAGCATGAAATCGTTCCAGAGTTCGCCCCCGTGGTAAACCCACTATCCATCACTTCCCCAGGTTTTAGATCGTGTCCCTTAACAGAGGGCGAACTCCCTTCCTCTTCTTGTTTAATAACAGACTCGTTTAGAGTCTGCTGTATATTAACTTGGGTGACACACAGTGCCTTTTGAGTTTTAAAACTGCTGAAACTTGCTAATTTGATAAACCAATTACAGACATGTTCGTATACTTAATAAGATCAGTCTAAAGAAGTCCGTGTAGTTGTCTAAAATCATTTCAGTTCCTCACCATTCAAGGGTGTAGTAACTGAGGGAAGTGTGGCCTTGGATCCTTTTTCCTTTTCAAATCTGTTTTTCTGTTGCACAGATACTGCTGCAACATTTCTTTTTTTGAGGTCCCCGGTAACTTAAAGAAAACAGAAGTATTTGACCTATGTGGGTCAGATCTTCATCAGAGTGGCAGAGGTTTGAGTGCCCTTAACCTTGCTCTGTCATTTGAGGGGGTAGGGCTCGTAACGACGGTGGTATTTGCCTCATTTTTCTACAGGAGAGACTAAATTAATGTGTAAAAGAGTGAAACAGTGTGAAATATGAAAGCAAGTCTTTTACCCAAGGGGAACAATATGAAAGCTTTTATTATAAGAGGAGGGAAGTTCTTAACTACAGAAATTCTTAGGACTACTACGTATGCAAATGTGGCTTTAAAAAGGATTGACTTTGGAAGGTCTGGGGACTAAAATAAAGCACTGCATTATAAAAAGTAGAAAATAAAGTAACAAGTTTGTAGTTAGTAAAATGCAAAGTTTCATTTAATAAAAAATACCAGAGAAAAGTTGGAATCTCTCCTTTTCGAGATACTTTTCTCTCCCCACCCCCTCCCATTTGACTTAAAATAAAATAAACTCTGTATCCTGGATGCCTTTCACCATTCATTGTCAAACTCACTATATTTATCTGAACTGTGCCAGCTCCCAGGGTCCTGGGAAGTGGTGTATGGCATGCACTGGAGAGATTCTGGAATTGTATCAGTTTCTAAATCACTGTGGCTTTAACATTAACTGAAAGGTTTACAAGAAATAATGGGTATTTTTGGTAAATTTCCTAATTACTTTTTTTAACAATTGATTTATCTAATCATAAACAGTTTCTAGAACTGTTTCAGGGACTGATAGCACGATCCCAAAATTTTATTTGCAGGCTCTTGTGTCAGATTTTGAATCTAGGTTGCATAGGGGATCCTGTGTTTATACAGAAAATAGAAAAAAGCTCTGCAAAGGAACTAAAAATCTTCAGCTTCCAGATTTAAAACCTTTTTCTCTTTTCTAATGATGGAGAGCATTTTAAAGCATACCTGCCTGCTGTGAGTTTACTTCATCCTCTCTTCTCTGAAGTGTCTGTCAAGTGCTCTGGCAGCTCCATATGCTTTCACCAAGCCCCGCTGGCTCTGGTTTTCCCGAGCTCAGGTGCCCAGCTGGCCACAGCAGTTTGATTACTAGAAAGTGGGAAGAAGCAGAGATCCGAGATTGACTTTCGGTCTAAATTCAAGCTCTCTCAGTAAATGTCTTTCCTTGTAATTGCAATCTGCCTGTCAAACTGATAATTCCCGTATGAATTTGTGTAATAGGACTGAAAAATATGTCTTTTCAAAGTGAATAGTCCTGAAGCTGATGAGTTTATTAATGAAATTAAAACCACTGCAGTAAGGATGCTGCTCCACATGATATTTTGGAATGGAACTGCACAATAATAAATGATATCTGCCAAATAAAAGATTAAGACCCAGCAGTAGATGGACAGGAATGCCGTAGTTTAAGACAATTGGTATCCAGGCCTGTGGACTTAGCACATTTTTCTCTAATTACAGGTTTTAATAGCTTCATTTGTAATGTCGTTCTTCATTACACTTGACAAAGAAACCTTAAATACTCTAGTATATTGTCATAAATGATCATTTTATCTTGCTTTTTTCTTAGTGTTTCTTCTGTACCATACCTTTAGCAACTGATTTTTGGAAAAATGTAAATACTTGAGTAGAAGTAAGCACATGCTTGCATTTTTCCAAAAGCAAACAGAGGCTATTTATCACCAGAAGATGGAATTATTTCTGTTAGGGCACTCAAGACTGCTTTAAGTCCTGTGCCTCATTGCTATACATAGCTAGTGGCCTTGGTTTTGGCAGGTGAGGGTTCAAGTTCTGCTTTGTAGATAAGGTTTCCTGTTTCACAGCTGGATGTTTGATCACTAGATCTTGAAGTAGTCTAAATGTGGTTAGAGTACTGACAATCTTCTAAATGGCTGTGAAATTGAAATTGTTTTTCTTCTCCTGTTATGGCCATCAGCTAAAGGATTTGTCCGTTTGTTTGCAACAATGAATACCACAATAGATATAAATGCAGGACAAAATGGAAATTTAACAGTTGAATATGAGGCATATCCAAAACCGAAGGAAGAAGTCTGGATGTACATGAACGAAACATTGCAGAATTCATCAGACCATTACGTCAAGTTCAAGACTGTGGGCAATAACAGGTAAGATGAATGATTGTAAGTGCTATTGATTTCACTTTGGAACGGCAAACTAGAGTCTGCTCTGGAAAGACGAAAGTGGAGACGGTGAGAAAATTGTGATTATAAAAGATCTCGTAGTCCATGTGGCTTACCACAGTAACTGGTGCAGTCTACTAACCTAAATTTGGAATAGCATTGAGCTAACCACACCATCTGAGGACCAGTGGGCCACAAACTCACAACTCACCTACAAGATGCCATTCCTGCCCAATAAGCAAAAATAAGAATGTAAAGCTGTTTGTTTGTAGAGACTCCCTCCACCACCACAGCGGAGCCCAGTGCTCTGGAAAAAAGCTTATGCTTTTATTTCTGCTGTGCACTGTTCTCTCCTGAGCCCTGGTCCTCCAAAAATCCAGTGTAGCACCTAGCACACGTGGCCTGGGTTATGTATCTGGGTTCCCTCCTCAGCGAGAAAAGGAGCAGACGGTGGTGCATGCACAGGGTCCAAGCCTGGTGCTGAGCTGTCACCCTGGCACACATCTGGATGTTAGAAGTGGCAAAACTTTTGGATGCTGTAGTGCAAAGGCAGTCGTAATGGAAGATAAGAGTGTCAACGTGGACAGTGTCTGCAGAAGAAGACGGCGCACTAATAATTTACTCCTTAGCTTCTGTGTAGCAATTGCCTGTTCATTGCAAGTTGTAAGCATCAGTAATGATTAGTTTTTTTCTTTACAGTTATACAAGTGAACTTCACCTTACCCGATTAAAAGGAACAGAAGGAGGCATTTACACATTTTTTGTGTCCAATTCTGATGCCAGCTCCTCTGTAACATTTAATGTCTATGTGAAAAGTAAGTAAAGTGAACAGTCTGAAATATTTCATTATCACAGTCATTGTATTTTATACAACATAATGTATGCACAAGATGTCACAGTGTAGTTCAGCATATGAGAGGCTTTCTGAAGTGAAGCACATGCTGGAAAGCTATTTAAATGTCAAGATATAAAAGTGCAGAGTACTTACACAAATCCACCTACTATCCAGCATGACCTTCCATTCTAGTGAATGTATTCCAGAGGTTACTGGAGAGCAGATAGATAGTTTATATACAAAAAAAACTGTAGCACCTGGAAAGATGATCTCAAAAGTAAGTGTGTACCATAAACATTTGATAAGTTAAGATGGAGCAAGATATACAGGGATTATAATTCGCATTTTTGGCAGCCAAGTTAAGCTATTAATTGTCTTTAACTTTTTGAGTTGGATGCAGAGTTTGAAAGCTTGTCAGGAGAATTATTCATTTGTACTTTTTGGCATCTAAATACTTTCGTATAGTAATACAGATCACCATTGTTTTAGAGAGATATATTCGCATAGCTTTACAAATACATGTGCTGTCATCTTTGGGACATGCTTGTAAAAAAAGAGCAGTGCTCTCAGTTCCAAACAGTGTTCTTCAAGAAAAAATAGAAATTTCAAAATTAATTCAATGAAACCTTCAGGAAACCCTTTCCTTCTTAGCAGAGCCATCCTGTTAGAGCATTTCATGCTCTCAGCTAACAAATATTGGCTGATGCTAAAGGCCAGGCTTAAGGAAAATTAAATGAGGAGGGGACTGCAGGCAAACTGGAGAAACTAAGGCAAGGTAGAGAATGATGCCTTCAAGCCCAGCAAGAGGAACTGTATAGAAAGTGAGTGAATGCGCTGCAAATACAGTTCTGTGGTGCTGCTATGCTTCAGCAGCAATGTGTCCTTCTCTGGACATAGGCTTATGCAGAGGACTGTTGAGACTTGCACAAATGCACAAAATCCTAGATATTAATTTCTGAATTCTTCTCATTTATCACTGAAGGTCAACATTTCTAGCATCGCTATTAGCAATGCCATAGTTTGGGTCTAGAAATGTCACTTGGGCTCCTTTCAGAACATGGCATTTCTTCCTTCATCTGTGAATGTTGTAATTTGTGTTCTTGTGCCTTTTCCGTTTCCTAGCTATGATTTCTGAGACAAGAGCACTGTGACCTCTGATGTCCTTTTCCACCATGGATGAGTGTGGGTTACAGTCACGAGGGATAATTCTACTATTTTACAGATTAGCGGAGCAAATTGTTGAGCCAGAATTTTCATTTCTGGGAAGGAATGGGAGAAATTGCAGGTTGCCCGTGGAACTATCAGTTCACACGAGGCTGGATGGTGTTCTCCGACTTGCAGCATCATACATGTGCTTGGAGCAAGGGGCTGTTCATGGGGCCCTGGCTCTCCCAGGCTCTGCAGGCTGCTTGGAAGCAGTCTGGGCACAAGAACTGAAAAAAAACCCAACCCACAGTTTTGTCATCATCAGGTGTCAGTTCTCTGTGCAGAGCTCTGTGGTGCTACTTTTGAGGAATCTGCTACTTGATAAAAGCTGAAAACCCCTGTGGGTCATGGTTAGGAAACCAGACTTAGAACAGCATGGTGAAGCAGTATGGCCAAGGCAGGAGGGAGCGTGGACGGCTTAGTTCTTCTGAATGACTTGTCTGGACAACCAGCAGCATTCAGTCTTCTCCCCTCTTGCTTCAGCTACTGGTCATGTAAGTAGTAAGATCAGCCTTGGGATGCAATGAAGACATTCAAGCTGTCTCAGTAGAGCCGAGGTTACCATGCACAGCAGCTCTGGGTGGACTGCAGACATTGCTGAAGCAGATGGATTTGACACAGTTGACTCAAAAAGAGTTTCTTCTGGCACTTTGACTAAGCTCCTGCAAATATTTTTTTTGTTTTGAAAAGATATGATGAAATAGATTGATCCTTCTAGGCATTTGTTTTTAAGAAAAAGAACCTGTTTTCAGTGGCTAGTAAAATGCTCATCATTTAGGTATGAAACACAAACTGCACGACAACATACCATATTATTTGACATCTCAGAGTAACTGCCACAGGTGAGTCATGTGTGGGTGGGTCAGATCCTGATCGAATGGTGCGTCCTGACCCGGCATTGTTGTCAGTGGGGATTTTACATAAATTGCTGGGATGTAGCTCGTGATGTTTACACGTCTGGCTTGGGCGAGTAATCAGCAGAAAGTAATCAAACAGGTAAAACAGGATTCATAATCAGGAGAATGTCTTCACATACATAAACAAAAATTGATGCTGAAGCACTTGCTGAAAAACATGAAAAACCCTGTGCAGAAATACTTGCCTTGGATTTAAACACATCTAGTAGTTGCATATGTTAATCTGGAACAATACTAAATTGCTTAAAAAAGTAATGTAGTCAGTCATAGTAAATGTGACATAAAGTAGGTAAGGAAGGAGCTCTGAAATTACGAGCCAAAAAGAAAATTACAACTTGACAAGCAGCATACTGAATTGAGTTACAATTAAGAAATTGTAGAAATCACCAGAGTGGCAAGGTAGAGTCCATCTAGCAATTAGTTTAGTGCAAAATAATATCTGGGCTTAATTGTAGTCAAAAAGATACTACCTGTGCAGTCAGGGATCATGCTGCAAAGAGAAAACTGGTCGTGGTATTATAGATAAAGCTCAGCCGTTTTTCTGTCATTGGAATATGCAGTGAACAAATGAGGAGTCACCGTGGTATTATAAAAAGATTCATTCTGATCCAGAAAATGTGGCTCCAGGAGGAAAGCCCTCTCTCTCTGACTGCAATGACAGACAATACCTATTAAGTGTTACTCTTTAGACATTTACTTTGTTAACAATGAAGAAAAGGAAATCAGTAATAGAAAGCAATTAAATGCGCAACATTATTATACAGAGCATTGCGATAAAATAGGAGCGGCCTCCTATTAAGTAGGATAGATCCTCTTCGCTACTCTCAGAATCAACGTTAATAAAAGCTGAAAAGCAGTTAATAAACTTAGTGAAATTAGAAGTTTAAGACATCTAATGACTGGTTATGGAAGGCTATATGCATATATGCCAACCAATGTAATGAAACATTAAATATTTAAAGGGTTAAAGTCAAAACAGTAAGAAAAGTCTAGTCATTAAGAGCCTGTCTGATAGAAGGGGTAATTAGGCAGTGAAAGTCATAAAATCTAGCACAGTAAAATGTCTTTTAAGGAAGATGCTCAGTGGTAGCTTGGCATCTGTTTGCCAAAGCCAGCCCATCTTTGCTCCAGCATCCCCTGGAGCACCCATGCTGGTGGATGAGGAAGAAGCTCTGGCTGCCAGAAAGGGGTGCAGGTGCTGACACACAGCCCGGGGTGACAGTGATAGCAGCTGCCTTGATCCCCTTGGGTACGGAGCTGTGGGGGGCTCTTCGCTGCTGCAAGTGAAACGCATCCCTTAATTCCTCTGAGCCAGGGAGGCTTGGGAGTGGTCTGTGCTAGTGGAGAGAGGCTGATCACGCTAATCGACACATCAAAGTGCTTCACCAGGGACATCATGGGTAGAGCTGCTCTCAGGTCAGCTGTCCTCACAAAGCTGCTGCAGCTTGGCTTCCTGTGGCAGCAGGGCTGGAGCCCTCGCTGCTGGGCTGCAGGCTGAGTCCACATGGACTTACGGCTGTGTAGACAGGCTTTTATTGCACTAGTTTTTTATGGCAGAAAAAGCCTGACTGACATGGCCATTTTCATTTCCCTCACTCAGAGTGTTAGATGTAGCTCAAATCTGACACAATAGTTTTTCATGGGCTTAATGTTCATTTTCCTCTTATACTTGACTTTTCATTTCTCTCATTTCTTGAGTTACATTGTATTGTAACGTTGCCTAAAACATAGCATATACCTAAACATATTGCTTGCACACGGGTAGTAAATGAGCTAATTACAATTTCACAGTCCAACCATTTTGATAGGAGTTTTGGAAACGTGAATTATGTGTATTCCATGAGCATTGAGGCTGGGTGAGATGCTGTGCGCTATCAAAAAGTTCCTCACCAAATGAGTAATGCTGAAAATCCATCTCAACATTTTGCAACAATGTTTGGTTCTTGGTGTTTGCATAAAACACAACATGCGGATTTAGAAATGAAAGAACATTCGGTTCCTGTAACATGAGTCATGAGGAGATGCTATGTGATTGAGAATATACATGTGCTTTATTGCCTCTAATTTAATCAGCAAGTAGAATATTCATTAAAAACTAACACCGTGCAGTCTTTGTACATGGATTTTATCTGAAATAAATCTGTGTTCTCTCACTGTACTCTATACAGCTTCACAACTTCCTAGGATATTAGAAGTTCATCTTACATTTCTGTAAAGTTATATTAACTGATAATGGACTCTTAACTTGTACCTGTCAGGTGAGCAGCATCATTGGAATATAGTCTGTTTTTTTTCCCATTAACTTTTTTTTGGGTGATTTTGCAAGGAAGCTAAGGTAGTTATGGGGAATAAGGCCTCTAATGCAAGTTTCTCCAAGAAAAACATCTTGCTGTGTTGGCGGTGCCCTTGGCTGAAGCCTATGACGTTGAACTAATGACTGTAAAGTCCACCTGATCGCTCTGGTTTCCTGCCGTGCTCAAAACAGCAGCTCCTGAACCGAGTGCAGCACCAGCTCTGGTGCAGGACATGGCAGGAGGCATCGTCTGGCCAGATTGCTTTCTAAACTACCAAAGCAATCATGAATTATCGTTTGGAAAGCTAATGCATTCAGCCAAATATTAGCTTCCTCTGCATGCAGTGTTTCAGAGAGTCAGGCAGTCGGGCATTTTGGTAGTGGTATCTTAGAGGGACGTATGTCCTCTGTGGGAACTCTGTCTGTACTGGTTGCCTTGCACTGTAGTTCCTTTTCTGGCTGTGGTGGTAATATTTAATACAAAGGGCAGATGTAAGAGAGATGTGGTCTGACAGATTTAGTACACTTATAACTGTGAAGAAACTGTCCTTTTTACAGGCAGGTAAAGTCATACTGGTTAGGAACGGGAACTGCACTGTTTTTCCAAGCACATGCTTCTTTGGGTTGTTTAAGCTGTGGGCTTTGCTGGTTTAGGATCTTTCATCAAACCAGATACTCAGTGGAGGTAAGGTGTTCTGAAATCCAGCCCAAGCATTCAGTGTAAGAACTGATATTTTCACAGATGGTCAGTGCTTGCAGGACACCAATTCAGACCCTGACACCCTTGAACATGTGAAGCTCTGTTCACCTGAGTAATTCCACGGATGATGATGCACACAAGTTGCTGGGGTGAAGAGCAAGTGGCAATGAAAAGTCTGTGTTCCCCTAATGTGTGACTCTCGTTTTTGTTTATTGCAGCGAAACCGGAGATTCTCACTCTGGATATGCTTAGCAATGGTATTCTCCAGTGTGTAGCAGCTGGATTCCCAGCCCCTACCATATACTGGTATTTTTGCCCAGGAACGGAGCAGAGGTGAGTTAAGTAAACCAGAGTCTCCAAAGGTTATTCTACATGCAACGCACCCAATTTATAATTAAAAATTAAGAACATAAAATGACTTAGTAACAGTTATGTTCAAATGTTGCATCACTGTTTTCATCATTTTTGGCATTGCATTATTTGCAGTGGTTTGAGGGGAAGGCCGGGGTATGTTTCATTATTCCCCTTTGCATTCTGTCCTTGAAAGGGAAATAACCAACATTTTCTGCTGCAGAAAAGTAAAAGCCAAACTTTCTCTCTGCTGCAAGCTAGCTAAGGTTTTTATCAGTTTGGCCTCAAATGACACACGTTCTGTATGCAGTTTCACAGAATGACAATCACAGAGTCACTTGTGAATATGGCTGTTATCTTTTGGTTTATTGTGTAAGGATATAATTTTCCAAGACATAAAGTAATTAGATTTCTATTCATGTGAAGCATACGACAAGTAAACAAGTCTGGAGTAATTATGAATAAAACCTGATGTCTACTTACCATGTTGCTAAAAAGATTGTAGAGTTTCAATGTGAAGTGAACATTTGTGAAGCACGTTTTAAGGTTTTGATTGACTTCCACTGTGGTTGTAGATCTCGTACTAGCAAGTCATGGGTCTCCCACCTGCGTAATTTGTTTTATGCCTAAATAATTGTTATTTCCCTAATTTTTTTTAAATAGCACTTTTTTTTTATCTTAACTGTGTGTTCATGTAGTAAATATGTGACATATGAAGGAGAGGCAGCATCTTGAGACAACAGAACTGGCTATTTTCTGGCTGCATATAAGCTTGATAGTGTTGTGTGTACATAATGGATTTTTTTTTGTGCCGTAATAAAATGATGCTTGGGGAAAGTTTTCAAGAGTGGGTAATAGACCACAACTGCTTGAAGCTGATGTTGGAGATACAGGTTAAACAGTACAAAACCCGTGGTGGACTTACAGACCTGTAGGTATCTCTAGGCAAAAGCAAACGCAAAGACCTCATGGTGTCCAGTTGGGTCAGGCTTGGTGTATGTATCCATTTCACCCACTACACAGAAGACAATGAGACATTGTTGAGTAGACTAAATTTTGAGGATAAGATCTTCAGCTGAACCCCTTTGTAGAGCAGTGTTGTTTAGTTATCTGATGGTCTGGCAGTGACTATCTGCCTTAACAGCAGGACCTGTCATCCATTCCAGGTAGCAATCCATGGCAGATAACTGTCAGTATTGTTTCTCCCAGGTGTTTTGATTCACCAACGATATCCCCCATGGATGTCAAAATCAGTTACACAAATTCATCAGTGCCGTCATTTGAACGAATCCTGGTTGAAAGCACCATTAATGCGAGCATGTTCAGGAGCACCGGCACCGTGTGCTGCGAGGCCTCCAGCAATGGGGACAGGAGCTCTGCTTTCTTCAACTTTGCTATTAAAGGTAATGGCTGGAGTGAATAAAGACCATAAAATGTGGGTGCCATTCAGCTCTTTCCCTAAGAGGATTTTAAGTGGGTTACCTTTGCCATAATAAAGTTTATGGTACTGTGGCTGAGCTTATGATAACGTATTATGCTACGTGTTCTGCCTGTCAAAGCATTGCTTTAATTTTTTAGTGAATATTGTGGTATCATCTTTTTACAGCTCCAGATCTGCAGCACAGTAGTTAGCTGGTTTTCTTCTGTCTGTGCAGCACAGGAGCAAACCACCTACAGCATTACACTGGCTTTCCTTCTTTCTCTCCCTTTTTCTTTTTCTGTCTTTCTCTGTTTTGGCTATTTAGGCCATCTTTTTTTTTTTTTTTCAAGGAAAAACTGCATTTTTTTAATGTTTTTACAATGTCTCAGGAAAATGCGGTCCTGAACTTGACTGGAGCCTAAGGGCCCTGCTGTTGTAAAAGAAGTAACAACATACTGCAAAAGGACTTATGAGTTTTGTAGCAGTATTTGTGGGTTTGTGGGAGAAGAAAAGCACTAGAACATAGATGACTTGAAATGTGTTCGTAAATCTGTGCTCTTCTTTGCAAAATCAAATGTTCTGCTGCTTCTTTTTTCTCTGTTACACCCAGATATAACATATAAACAAATAAGCCAGATCTGGGGCAGATGGGTTTTACTGGAATGGTATTCCTTCGCTACTTGGCACAACCTCTACTTGTAAAGCCTGTGCTGTAGAGATCATACTTGGGGAGAAGAAAAGAGGAGAAATTAGGACTTCAGAAAAAAGCTTCTTTCTTTAACCTAACTTGACTGAGATCATGCAAACCCCTTGCATTAGTTGATCTTGGTGTCACGTCTCCTGAATGATGAAGCTGAGACTCCCAAGCCAACAAACTGGACAGTGTCTGTGCCAGCTCTGTCCCCAGCAGCTCATTCAGGAAAGCCATCCTGATATACCTGGAGCACATCTGGGAAAGTCAAAACCCCAAACCATGTTTCACAAGGAAGAACCAAGGAAAGGTTTTCACCTGCATCTTTTAATATAGTTTTTCTTGTTCAGTATTTAAGCAGAATTTTCTCTGTTCCTTTCCAGAACAAATCCGTACCCATACCCTTTTCACCCCTTTACTAATCGCATTTGGAGTTGCTGCAGGACTGATGTGCATCATAGTCATGATCCTGGTGTACATATATTTGCAGGTAAAATCAGAAGCCCCTCTGCTTGAGTTAGGAAAGTGCGTGAGCAGCCTGTGGAGGCTTTGGTAGTGACAGCCATTCTCTTTCCTTTCCAGAAACCCAAATACGAAGTTCAGTGGAAAGTTGTTGAAGAAATAAATGGAAACAACTATGTTTACATAGACCCAACGCAACTTCCTTATGATCACAAATGGGAATTTCCTAGAAACCGGTTGAGTTTTGGTTAGTTTAGATTTATTTAACTTCATCTGCAAGGTGAAACCTTCAGGTCTCATATGAGATTTTGGTCAAACACAGCAGGGTTTTGTCAAAAAAACGTTGTGCGATAATGCAAATAGTGGTAATTGCTCATACTTACCTTGGGACAAAAAGCAAGCAAGCGTATCTACAATAGTTTCCTTGATATCTTAAAATAAAATATTGAACCCTTCAGGAAGAAGTGCTCCAAGTCATTACAGTGTATTTTATTTTGCTTTATTAGGTAAAACCCTTGGTGCTGGAGCTTTTGGAAAAGTTGTTGAAGCCACTGCTTATGGTCTATTTAAATCTGATGCTGCTATGACAGTAGCAGTAAAGATGTTGAAACGTAAGTTGCTGTAATACACTGTACAGTTTTTTTTCTCTTCCTTCTGGTCGGCGTGTTGCGTACTGAACATTGTCCTTTGCCTTGCAGCAAGTGCCCATTTAACAGAAAGAGAAGCCTTGATGTCAGAGCTTAAAGTGCTGAGTTACCTTGGAAACCACATTAATATCGTGAATCTGCTTGGAGCTTGCACTATTGGAGGTGGGGTTATCAACAGATTATTGATTATTTCTGTCCCTTTTTTATTGCCAGAAGGAGGAACCTTGTGAAGAAGAATACAGTGCCACTAAGTACAGAAATCTTAAATACATTTCTTGCTTAGGCAGGTTGCAGATCATCATGACTATTGCCTGCGAATTACTGAATTTAGATTTTTAGGCTCATCCTAAAAGCAGTAATGAGATCACTGTAGCTGCAGCTAAAAAGGAAGGTCGCTGTTACTCTCTTTCATGTGAGCCATTGTGCGCTTTCTTCTTGTGAGATGACAGACTGCACAGCATAAGTTTTTTCCTCAACCACAGTGTTTCTCACAAATGAGAAAAGATACGTGAACTGGTTCCTTGTTGGTATCCAAGGTGAAGTCAACAGGCCTGTCTTGTATAGTCTTCCAGCCTTCTGTTTAAACTGTAAATCTATCTGTTAAGGCACCACTGAAGTTACAAATTCTAAGCGCGGAAAGTTGGGAAGAAGAATTTTCCAGATAAACTATTGCACAACCCAAATGTTTCACATTTAATATTAACTTAATAACTTTGTTTTCATACATAGTAAAAGCTACAAAACAGCTGAAGTGTCAATACAGAGTGATACAGGCCTATATTTTTAATGTATATGCATTTTAATATGAATGATGGTGTTGCTTCTTACACAAATATTTGCTCTTTAAGTTTTTGCTTCATTTTTCAAAGAAAAGGAACTTGTAAAAATTCATAATTTTAGACAGAGACAAAACATTTCTCACTTTCACATGTAATGATTTAAAAATATGATGAAACAATTTTGTTTAAGCAGTCGACAAGGTAGACTCACTGGCCTGAGTGCATGTGTGTCTCAGCTGAAAAAATGTGGCGTCTGTAAGAAAATCCCACCACAAACACTGCTTTTGATGTTACGAAAGCTGCAATTTTTAACTGCAGAAAAATGGAAATAAACTAGTGAGGTTAGGAAACGATGGTAGAGAATAACCTTACAGATGAAATAACATGCGGTGCAATTACATATTCAAGGGCCATAGCTGGAGTCATTCACTCAGAAAACATATATTTGATCTATAAACATCCGTGCTGGAGATGACTTGATTCTCCTTTCTGATTTCATTTTAATATTCTAAGACCTTGTGCAATGTAGTTTTCTGTCGCAGTAGGCTGTTCTGTTTGAATGATTTTTCCTATTATACTGCAGAATATAACACTCTACATCATTTCCAAAACATTACTGAAGGAGTGTGAAGCTCTACTGTAAACAGAAGTGAATCAAAAGGATTAATGTTTGAAGCTTGAATTACTCTAACGTTTGGAACAAATAACTTCCTTCAGGAAGTGAGCAAAATCAAACAGATGTGTCTGGCCAGAAACATTATCACATGAAGAAAGAGAAAAAGACTTATTTGTTTAATTTTTGTACAATGCAATGCTGGGGGGGGGGGGGCGGGGAGAATTAATTGGGAGCGGCACAGCTTTAGCTGGACAATAGGTGCTGATCTGTGAAAGGGAGGATGCTGGGTTACTTTTCTATAACTTTTCAAGTCTAGACAGTGCTAGGCAGTGTGATTTTTAATAGCCCAGCCTGTGTGCTTGGCTGAATGCTATCTTTATGTAAGGTTTTCTGCTATGAAAATGATGTTCACCTGCTTTCTAAATCTCATGTGCATCTACAGGGCCCACTCTGGTCATTACAGAATATTGCTGCTATGGTGATCTTTTAAATTTTCTGAGACGGAAACGAGATTCATTTATCTGTCCAAAACATGAAGAACATGCAGAAACAGCAGTTTACGAGAACCTTTTGCATCAGGCAGAGCCTGCGGTGTAAGTATGACTTGCTGAAATGTACTTGTGTTTTTAGAAGATTGGGAAGGAGGAGATATCAAAGTTTATTAGGGATAAGAAATGTGGAGACACCTTTCATGCAGCAGGCTCTGAAGATTCTTTGCTGTGCAAGGAAACAATTTAAGTAAAGAGACGATTTGTACAGTGGGTGGTTTATTCTAACACAGCACAATTGATTGTATACACTCTCTGTTTTACTTCTTTATCAAATTTCCTGTAGTTATTTCATGCAACCCCTTGGCTCCAGTCTTTGTACGTATTTGTGTTTATCGTTCCTGTTAAACATTGGCAGTGCTCATTTAGCAGCTTGAATGACAATTCCCCCAGTGTTGGGGTGTTAATACTCTGAGCTCTCCCAAGTTCCTGCCTTCAGAAATGACTTCTTACAAAATCAAACCAGCACCTTACGGTATCAGAGGCAAGCTGCCAGCAGTAGCTCGCTAGATTTTGTGATGACACGACCCGTGTCACGATTCTGAGATTGCTCTTGTACTTTGGCTTTTTTCAGTTACTTCATCTGTATATTTTTAACCACTCTGTTTTAGATACCAGCCCAGAGCTCTTTCCAAGTACGTTTCCAAGCAGATTTTGTGCTCGCTCCTTCCCTTTGCAAAGCAAGGGAGACATAACTTAGCAGAATGTAGGAATTGTTACAATACCTGTCCATTTTTATTTTTAGTCTGTTTATTGCCCCAGTGGGCCCATTACTTCGTGTTAGCAGACACAAAAGAATCAGGCAGACCCTTAGGAGGTGGTAAAGTCCTTTGTCGCAGCAAGACATAGTACTGGTGAAGCTGTTTGTGCTGTGGCAATATATGGGTGGCTGGTGATGACCCAGAGAGGTTGGGACCACTGAGGTGATGAACACAAATCTGTGATTTGCCATTGGAGGTGTGCCTTTTTTTCAGTGCAGGAATCTCACTGCTTGAGCACATTTTGTAAATTAAGGTATTAACGGTGGAGTATTTACCAAATTCTCATATTAGTATTTGCTGTAAAGTTGCAGCTGCTAAATGCGTCGGATGTGTTTGTGGTGGTGACTAAAACTATTGGTGATCTCATTACTCCTTTCCATGTTAGCTCTGTGGCTGCATTTATTGTTCATAAACTAAACAGATATTTCAGGCTAAGGAAGGGCTATGTATATGAGTTCTAATGGCAATGAAGTGAAAAACTCCGAAGTACATCTATCATTTCTGAAGGTGCCTAACTGTATATTTATAAACCATATAGTATGAAAATCTGTACATTTGAATTATATATAGCAATAAAAAAACTTAAACTTAAAAAAAGTAGCAGATGGCTGTCCCAAGCCTTGGCTGATTCTTCAAAATACATACGAATCCCCTTTGGAACTTGGGAAGCTCTGAATTTAACATTTTTTACCATTTGTCTTCTGCATTTCAATTGCCACTTGAGTTGCGGAAATATTCTGGTAGAAGTTGGCCTAAGCAGAAGGAGGAAACACTGGCAGATGCTGTGAAACATCTGGATGTTAATTTATAGAGTGAAATCTGTATAAACAGTATACGTATGAAAGGTTTTGTTTGCTCACCTGAGCCAAACTCCAAACTTTGGGATATAGCTGTACTGACAAACCTCTCTTTTTGTACAGGCCTTTCCTCATCTTTTTTACACATCCATGAGTTTCTAATCTGCTGTTCATTTTTAAAGCATTATTTGTATTATACCTTTATATTTAGAAGGTTGGCATAACCTTGGCTTTTTGTTTGGATGACTTTTGAGACCTTTTTCACTGAACTATGTTTCATTTCATCTGCTGCCTCAACAGTGATGTTGTCAGTGAGTACATGGACATGAAACCAGGAGTGTCATATGCAGTCCCACCAAAAGCTGATAAAAAACGACCAGTGAAGTCTGGTGAGTACAGTGACACGGAATTCTATTTGCTGGTGGGAGTGCAGAGAGAGGGGCTTCAGGAATTTTTTCAGTTTTATCATACTTTCCTCTCATGGATGGGGACAATTAAAACTCATTAATTGGTATGAGAAGGCTTGAGAAAGAACAGTATGCTAAATTACACTGTCTTTATTTCTCCACACTTCAATGGAGTATCAGGATTACTTTTTCCTTTTTGGCAGTGGGCTATTTATATGACTCTAGTCTGGTACTTATTCAGATCACTGTTTTGTTTAACGTTAAGACAACTCTGTTTCTAAATGATTACATTTGCTCCACTCAAAAGCTGTTGTTGTTTATATTGCATAGGATCCTTCACCGATCAGGATGTTACCCTTTCTATGTTGGAAGATGATGAACTTGCTCTAGATGTTGAAGATCTACTAAGCTTTTCTTACCAGGTGGCAAAGGGCATGAGCTTCCTTGCCTCCAAAAACGTAAGCTAAGAATTTGTCAGAGCTGGACAGAATCAGTAGATTTCTGATTTCCTGTAGCATCATTTTCAGTGCTTTGATGTGATCCACATGTTTAAAAGCTGAATATTTCTGTGTTCTTTTCAACAAGCACTGCAAACTGATATGCTCTTTCTCGTACCTGAAGCTTTGACTAATGTTGGAGTTCCGTACTGTGCTCATTGGCCAAAAGCGGTCCGTTATATCCCATAAAACAGAATACAGGGTGCACAGTAGTCAACAAGAAGCAGTGCTATTGTGTATCCGCAGTTCAGGCTGATAGAATCAGTGGCCTTGCTCACGAACAGAAATGAGTCATAGAAACCTCAAGAGAAGAGACAGAGGAGAGGAATTGCAGCAGAGTAGGTGTGCTGCACCCCGAGGCTCCACAGATTAACAATGTCATGTGCTGGGAGACGGCAGGCACAGCTGAACCCTGCCTGGCTTGGGTGCTGCCTCTTATGGGTTTGGTCTCCAGCCCTTCCTTTGCTTCCTGGAGCACACAGGTAGTTTCATGAGAACTCCTGATGGCTTCGGAGGCAGTGAAACCTACGGGAACCCCGAGGAGTTAGTAATGGGAGTTAAATGTAATTCAGGAAAGAACCAGAAACCCAACATGTGGATGCCTTCAAAAACAATTAAATCTCAAGATTTTAAGATTTATTCTCTGTGGCACTGCTGGAAAGTTTACAAACTAAAGAACAGTATGAAGACAGCTGCAAAGCTATCTGTTTTCATGAGTTTTAAACAACGCTGCACTGGCTACTTCTCTCATGCAGAATACTGCCTTAAACAGGGGAGCTATCACATTGTGTGCTTTTTTTTTCAGCAGTATGGCTTAATGCACAGGATATGTCTTGGTTTTTAATTTTCTGGAAAGATAAAATCAGCCTAGAGACCCACAAAGAATCTTTGCGGGCTACCCTGAGCATAATAGACATTTCTCTAGGTTTCATAGGAGAGATACTGCATAACAGAAAGGGATTTATAAAGAATAGAAGCCTTAAGCACAGCATAATTATGATCTTCCTATGGTTCTTCTTATGTTTTATTGGAATAATGCCATTTAACATGTAAAAATTGTAACTAGTATAGACAGAGGGTAGTACAGGTGCACCTTGGATAAAGTGCAAAACCAAACTTATGCAATTTAGGGAAAATAAGGTAATCCTGGCATCCTGTGTTAGTAGTGGGAAATGTCGCTCTAATTCTGCTCCAAAGGAAATCCAAATTAAAACTTGCTCTTGCGCTTGTTTTTTTCCCCCACTGTTCCTCCTTCCAAACCCTTTAGTTTATTTTTCATCTATCAACAGCTTCAAAACAGGCCTGACAGGCAAACGCATTATATTACAGATTTTAATGGTTTTCACCAGGCTCCTGCATCCTTCACTATTCAGGACATCCAGTGCTTAGGACACGTATTCTTTATTTCTTCTTATTTTCCTGTAGAATAGCCCCAGGATTCACTGTGCATCATTCCCGGTGACTGTTTTCTTTATAGTCTTTCCCTTGATACAAACAGACACTGTGGCATTGAGCAGCAAAGGCAACAATGAATGTAACACCACCTCGCTGTGAGATTGGGAAGCAACGTGCAGTATCGCTTTGGCAGTGCAGAATTAGCGGCTTTATCACAGAATTAAGTTGCACTGCGCTAACACATTACTGTGCTTGGTCCTCTTTGGTCGTTGTGTACACACATGCTCTTAGCTCCAGCTAGTAAATGCAGAGTAGTCTGGACTGATGGATAAGATGCTTTCAGATTGCCTCACGCCCTTGGGGAAGGAGGGTCCATGCAGACCAACAGTGCTGAGTACCCAGCTGCTCTTCTGCAACTTGTTTGTGTATCAAGGCTCAGAGACATAAAAGTGCCTCTGTGCAGGAGTCGGGGTAGGAACCTGTCCTGGGGGGATAATTCCCTTATTAAGCACATGGTGCCTTAATCACAAGACAGGGCTTCCTCCAATGGACAAAGTCTTTATTCAGTGCAAACGACACTGATTCTGGAGGAACAAGGCAGAGACATGCTGGATGCTTGGCCATTCCTTCACTTTACTGCTTCAGTGCAGTATTTTTCATATGCAAAGTGAAGAATATGTTGGATTGGGAGGTGAAGGAGAGTCCCCTGAGACAGTAATTGTCATTAAAAATAGTTCCTCATGTAAGCATGCAAAAGGGACAGAGATTAAGTTGCTTATGCAAGCTGCAGTTACCATTTTCTGAGTTTGATTTGCATAATTCTTGATATTTTAAGTCATTTTTTGCAGGGAACTCGTAAAGTTTTGTATTTCAAGGAAAAAAATGAAGAGAAAAATTGAACCATCTTCAGCTATTTTTTGGAAAGCTGTGGCCTGTGTACTGTATACCATCAGTACAGTGGGAACTTAACGCTCTCCTTTCCAGATGGAAAAATAGATCATTTGGTTAGAGAACTGCCTCCATTCTCTTAACAAATGCACGTGGGCTCCACAGTTGCATACAAAGAAAATGCAACCACTGGGAAACTCAGGAGCTGCAGTTACAAACACATGCTTCTCTTTCACTTCTCAAGTGAAAACTGGAGTATAAGCTAGCTAGGTCACTAAATGCATGACTATTCATTGAAAGATACTGGCATGTGAAAATTTCCAGTATTTTCAAATACTCAGGCCTGCTTATAAAACTCTCCTAGGTACTTAATAATTCAAGTCTTCCAGAGGAGTATTTTTGAAATGGGATTCAGTTTCCTGACTTGTGTGCTTTAAAGTTGTTACCATAATTTTCCCTATTTTCAGCTTTTCAGCACTTTCCCCTCAACCACAATAGCTACTTAATAAAAGGTTGGAATTATTTTAGAAACAAACCACAGTTTCCCCTAATGTGCCCTGTGTTAGGAAACAAGCCAGTGATTTTTTGATAAAAAGTCAGAGAAAAAGTACATTAAACTTGAGCTGCAAATGTGGAAGAAAATTCAAAGTGACTGCAAGTGGTCTTTTCTAAAATAAATGCATAAACAACCTTAACCATGTGGATCAATGTCATGATAGTAAAGATACTACACCAGAATGTTTAATCATCTGAGTAAGCTTATTAATAAATGGCTTCATTATGACTTTCAGCTTGCCATAAAATGCATAATGCATTAAGTTATATAGCTAAGTAAACATGTAACCAAGCAACAGCCTGTTAAGGATATTATAGCTTTGTTTGTTTGTCTGTTTGTTGTTTAGTGCATTCATCGGGATCTGGCTGCAAGAAATATTCTTCTAACTCATGGTCGGATAACAAAAATCTGTGACTTTGGTCTGGCAAGAGACATAAGGAATGACTCAAATTATGTGGTCAAAGGAAACGTAAGTATATATGATACTTTATCCAACTGTTTTAAGTTAGGGGAGTTCCTGTTGTCTTGACTTGCAAAGAAAAGTCTTTCTTAGGCAGAAGTCTAGATTTCCCAATTCTGGTATATATCCGTGCTGGTCGGGAATGTTAGGAGGGGCAATTCTTGACATAGATGTGTTTGCTGACAAAACCCTTGGTATATGCATGTTGTTATACTGGAAAAAACGTGCTGGTATCTGAATGTGTGTTGTAGTGGAGGAGATGTTTTTGCTGCACCAGTATAACGCCTAGTCTTTCTGTTATATCTGAACGTACTAAAAATTACAGTTCTGTGAGTAACTGCACGTTTTGCTATTGGAATATTCTGGTAGCCCAATCTTTAATATTATTGTTTTGAAACTTTTTCTCTGGGCATTGCTACATTTGTCCATTACTGAAATAGTTTATTTTTTAAATATCTGAATAATCAGGGGTTTGCATCCTGTTCTTTGCTATAAAGCATCACTCAGACAACATAAACTGGATTCTGAAGTGTGTATTTGTTAGGGCATAATGGGACGCAAAAAAGACTTGGTTTTATCTGATTCCATATACAGATTTTAACCTCATGTGTGTAACATACAGCTTTAACTTGCAGCTGTAATTCAAACCCTGTAACAAGGTTGGAACAAGACACTATATTTTGATAAGAAAAGTTTAAAACCTCCTATGTAGAAGAGTACCAATTACACTAGTACGTACTAGACCTCTGCAGGCGTACAAAGACACTTTGAAGTGATGCGGATTACCTTGGCAGTACTCGAAGTCCCCTTTAAAGTGCTAGTGCAGTAAAAGGAGCCCTACTACAAAAGAAAATTGAGTCTGTCTGTGGTTAAGCTGGAGAAGTGTGATAGAGAGTATACGTATTTTGCATCTCGAACTGATTTGTGCTGCCTGGATTAATGTTGTAAGCTTGCGTCAGATACATGCAGCCGTCCGCTGCCTTCAGAGCACACATGTTTTCACTTGCACCGTTTTTCAAAGGAGAGAAGATCCATGTTCAACAAGGGAGCCCTCCTCCCCAGCCCTGCTGAGTGCTGCATGGTCAGAGGGTGGTCGTTAGTTAGGGACTTGACAACACACAAACCAAAGGTTGCCTATCCAGGCTTTGGGCAAGCTGACGAAGAGAGAAAATCCCACACGAGGGCCTCTCTCACCAAAGTGTTTTGCTATGCTTGGTTAACCTCAGTCAGTCCATGGCACCTCAGGTATCTGAGAGATCTTTGCTTCTTTGCTGTCACCCAGCAGTCCCTGATGGGGAACTGATGTAGTACAGCACCCCTGTTTTAGGCTGCGGGACAGAAGGGTTTATTGCTTGTCTTCAAAAACCGTGTTGGTACCAGCCATTGAGTGCCTAGAAGTTGAGGTTAGGGAACAACAGGAGCAGAAATGATTCAGGAATGGCTGTCCTGGCAAAATACTAGGTGGCATTAATGTAAGAAAGCTGCGTTCAAGCTCAGGGTCAGGTCAGGAGCTGGCTCCTGGGAGTGGGAAGTGCAGACCAGCAGCTTAGGAGGGAAGTGGACAGTAAGTAATGAAGAAGTTCTACACGTCTAGGCTACCCTTTAAGTTTCCTGAGTTCCCTGACAATAGGATTTTATGTAGCCTGAAAGGGTCAGAGGAGGATAGGCTGCAGCTGCCTAGGGAGAGAGGAAGCAGTGGCTGCGGGAGGTGTCTGGTTGCATCTGGCCTGATCTTAAAGCAGATCAGGAGCGCTGGGGCATCGCTAGCCATGGACACTGCTGGGAGGCAGTGCTGCTGACAGCACCTGGGGGCTTGGCCAGGAAGAGTGTTTGCTATCTGTGTTGTTCAGGAAATAAACAACTCTGGTTGCCTCTCTGGTGAGCCAGCCCATGGCAAATGCTGCCTTTTCTCCACCTCATTTCTTTTCCTTTCCATTTACCTCCTTTTCTGTTGGGTGTCCTTTTCTTACAAGACATCAGGCTCTTCTCTATAGTATGGTTGAAATAGGTCTTTGGACATGTTGTTGCAAGACCACTTAAAAGGAAGAGGTCTGGTTTCTTCCACAGCAGGACAAGTGCTTAGGACAGAAGCCTGACTGGCTCCTACAGTCAGACAAGGAAAGGGCAAAGCAGGGAGAGGAAGGTGGAAGCAAATCCGAAGGCTTTCTGTGCCCTTTCCTCTGTTCCAGTTAGCATTCCTGAGGGATGTCTGTCCCCACACAAACTTATGAAAAGTGTCAGTATATATTTCTTTCATGTGAATTTTCTTTTTTTTTTTTTTCTGATACACTGAGGAGCTAAAGCAGATGTCTTAACTGTTGATTAAAGCCTTGAAGCATCTCAACTATGTGAATCTCATCTGTGTGCCTATGGTAGCCAGTCCATGGAAGTAGACTTGCACGTTTGCATAAGGAACCATGCCATGGTCATATATATTATTTTGCTCTGACTCCCTGCCATCCCTTATAAACAAGACAGAAGGAATCACACAGTATACAGAAAATCAGAGTGCAAGTAACTACATGAGTTTGGTAGACCCACAGAAAGGTGGATCAAAAACCATGCAGCACTTAGAGACTCTAAAATGCTGAGATTTCCATTTTTGGTTGGGTACTTCTATTTCTTGATTTAACGAGTATTTAAAGCACATAAGAAGTAGAAACGGTTAATTTTGTCTTGTAAATTTTGTATGCCTTACGTCCATTGTCTTAATTTATTCCCTTTTCCCTGGAAAGGCTCGTCTTCCTGTAAAGTGGATGGCACCTGAAAGTATTTTCAATTGCGTCTACACCTTTGAGAGTGATGTCTGGTCTTACGGGATATTGCTTTGGGAGCTCTTTTCTTTAGGTAAGCTCCTTCAAGATCTGTACTTCTACAGGGGATTTCTGTTTCATCTTGGGTTTACTGCAGATGCAGAAATCATGTTGCTCACGTGCTCTCTCAACAGGAAGCAGCCCATATCCAGGGATGCCCGTGGACTCCAAGTTCTATAAAATGATCAAGGAGGGATACAGGATGTTCAGCCCTGAGTGTGCACCGCCTGAAATGTAAGTGAGCACCCAGCACCTCTAATCACCAAACGTCAGCAATGATGCAAAGGAAGGGAAGCTTTCATTCTTGCATTAAGGCTCATTGCGCTGACCTGTTGTCTTTTTTGTTAAATTCTTTTCACGTTTTAAATAATTCATGTACTCTTAACTAGTGGAACACATGCCTGTGTTGTTACACGCAATGAAATACACTCATGCCTTGTACCATCTGGTCACTTTGTCATGGCATCTGCTCCGTGTCAATAAATTATTGACAGATCACAGAACATAATTAAACATTTTTAATTCAGATAAAGTAGTCAGTGAGATGTATCACCAGACTGTACAGCATCTGCATTTGTGCTGTACTTCCTGACAGCAAGGGGACTGGCTACTGATCTTCTTTATGAGCCATCCCTAATTCATTGTTTTTTAAATGGATTGGCACTTAGCAAGCTGTCAAAGAAAACTGTGTCCAGAGACTCCCATTAGTATTGAGTCCTTTGTTGTCACCAGCACAGGTGTTAGCAGCACTATTTCTATTCTCAGAAGTCATTTAAAGAAGGCAAACTGTGGGACTGGGTCACACTTTTCTTTCAAATAATAATGGAGGTGAGATAAGAGCTTTAAGGATTTCCTCATGAGCGGTACTTAATTTCAGTATGTTTGCAGGTATGACATAATGAAGAGTTGCTGGGATGCTGATCCTTTACAGAGACCCACATTTAAACAAATCGTACAGCTGATAGAACAGCAGCTTTCAGATAACGCCCCCCGGGTAAGTTACGGATCATCAGTTTTTTGGAGTCAAAGCAGTTTCAAGCAAGACGTTAGATGAGAGCTGTGAAGAGCAAAGAGCCTGGACGCTTCATTAATTTACCAGTATTATTTATGTAGCTTTGCACTGTCAGTTTGGGTGGTAGGAATGCTGTCTGGGCTACTCACTTCTGCTTAGTTGTGCCATTAGACAGTAGCTGTCTAAGCCCATACCCAAAATGTACCAGCTGGAGAAGATTCCTTGCGTGGTTGATGTTTCTCACTCAAAATAGACCTGGCACAACAATTTTGATGTTACAAAATGCAAGGGTACTGCATAAATTCATCTTATCTTAAACTATGAAAAGTTTTATTAATCTGGGAAACATCTCAGAAGTGAAGTATGTTTAGATTTTATTAGAAAAGCTTTCTGGACGAAGGGGTTGAGCTTTTGGTGCTCTTCTGTCTCTTCTCACTTGCTTCCCCTAGCTCTATTTATATAACCTTGGACGTATGTCGTGACAAACTATATTCACTGCTCTTTCGACCATTCCCTAGTAAAAGCTTTTTCTGGGAGTGTAACTGGGCAAAACAGTCCAAAGAAAAATTGGAGGCACATCAGAAAACTTGGATTTTCTCTCGCAATAACATTGTGTGTTACTGGGGTTTAAAAAAGTAAGTTTAAAACCTGGTTTAAAAATAAAGTTTCCTTTTGCCTTCTGGATGCCTTGTTTGGGCACAGAGTACATGGCTTCCTGACAATTTGAGAAAAGAGGAAACTGAAAGCTGCTGGTGTTCGATTGCATCCTGTAGCGTATTTTTGGCAGGTGCAGGCATTACTAAAACAAAAGCAAGAATGCGAAGGAAATATTAGTGAGGTTTCTAGGGGAGTTTAGCAATAACCTGAGCTGCGGTTTTTTCAAGCTCAGTAGAAATTTGGCATGCAGTTGGAACCTGCAGTCGTGTTAATAACTGAGATTGAGGTTCTTGACTCTTTAAAAGAGCAGTTAAGTCCAAGACCTTTTGAAACTCTCTTTAGATTTGCAAAAAAACACCTGAGCTGGAATCCTTCCACAGCAGTGTGTGCTGCACAGTGAGAAAAGGCTAGGAAAGGAGAGCTCTCCAAGTATGCTTGAATGGAGCTGTCTGCAGAGTATTGACACCGGTCTTTGGCTTCTGCAGGTTTATGCGAATTTCTCAACTCCACCTTCCAGTCAAGGAAATGCTCCAGATCACTCGGTGAGGATTAACTCGGTGGGTAGCAGTGCTTCATCTACTCAGCCTCTCCTGGTACGCGAAGATGTTTGAGTGGCGTCTGGAAGAAGAGGAGCCCAGATGTATTAGCTGTTTGTATTGTGCAGGGGGTGAGAGAGGGACGACTTCAATAATTTCTCTTACTTTTGCTCACTACTACCACTGTGTAGCTGAAATGTTGTTGTAATACTGTCCTTTACCACACACTGTTACACATAAACTTAATCTGCTGAGCACGGTTACAGGCATCATTGCAATGTTAACTGAAGCTGTACATATTTTTCTATATTGTGTGTATTTGCAGTAGAGAGCCAGATCTGAAGAAAAAAAACAACCAACAAAAGAAATCCTGAGCCAGGGTGTGGAACGAGATGACTGTAGATCAAACCACATCTGCAGTGATCCTTCTCTGGATCTGTGCCTAGGAGGCATACCGTCATTTTCTAGTTGATCTTGTTTTGCTGAATTTAAGAAATAAACGAATATGAAGCTAATGGCTTTGCAAACCCCTTTTCACATTCAGCCAAGCCTGAGAAGCTTTCCCAGGCAGGTGTCATAGGTTGGAGGCCAGCAAGGGTGCTGTATGTACCAGAGCAAGAGAGGTGACGGGACTGAGCCCCTTCCAAAGTTGGTCTGCGCAGCAGCAAACCCTCCTGGGAGCTCTGGGGCTTGAACCAGAGGAGGGGAGACGAGCGTGGATCTTCATCTTTATTTCCCACCCGCACTGTCAGCCTCGCAGACAGGTTGCGAGGTTTCTCTGGGTATATGCACTACTTCCCGCTGGCCTGTTCCGCGCCAGGGACAGAGCTGCCCATCACTGGGTCTCACCCCACCACAGAGCCTGAACTGCTCCTGCGCCCCTCTGCCTTAGGAGCCCAAGGGCCTTGATGCTTGTTTTGCTAATAGTCATGTCCAAAAGTGTTCACCAAAGATAGGTGGGCCCTGCCAAGTTGGTCAAAATAGAGGAGGAGGACTGCTTCCACTAAACTGTGTGTCTGGAGGAGAGGCCGTTTAACGAGGCATCTTATCTAAGCGAGAGCAGAGCCAAAAAATTCTCTCCTGGGGGCCCTTTCTTTATCTTGTCCTACCCAGGTGAATCTTTCCCACAGGCAGGCTTGGATAGTGCTAACTGGAAAGGGCTATTTCCCCCCACCCCGAGTCATTTCATTTTCTATAGTAGTCCAGAGATCATAATGAAGAAGACCCTAATTGGGAAGCGCTGAATTTATAAACGGGATAAAAGAAAGAATCCCTTCAGTCTTGTTTGGCAGACGTGAGGCTTTGGGTTCAGTATCTGTTGAGCCCAGGGTTATGCTCATGTATCCTCTAACCCCTTTTCTTCCCATGGGAAACACTGCTAGTTCTTTTCTTCCTTTGTTTTTGTTCCCTAGAAATTCGTAAAGGCATTGAGAGAAGCATTTGTCAGAGGCAGAGTACTAGTTAAGTACCTATTTATTTACAATGCACTTAAGCACTCCATAACCTATACTTTATCAGGATTTTGGTTGAGTTTACATGCAATTCAAATGTGTAACTAACTGCCCAAATGCAAGGTAGTTGTAAATACACACACTGGTAGATATTTTGGGTTATGCTGAATACCACGCTCCTTCTGTGACTGTGTATTTGGTTTTTTCTTACAGGAATCTGTCTTTCAGAGTTAAGTCAAAAGTTAGCCATTTGCACTGAACTTACTTAGGCTGTTGCACCTTTCCAAAGCTAGCCAGTTGTTTGGAGGCACTCTTATGCATACTTCTTGTTGAGCATTTTCAGTTTAATGCTATAAAAGCTCTTTTGTAACGTGTTGGCTTTCAGAGCAACTGTAGACAAACTAGTTGTTATAATTATAGATGTCTCGGTACTTTACGGACACTTAGCTGAAAGAGGTTTGGGCTTTTTTGTTCTTGAAATTTATATTTTTATAATTTGGGGATTTTTGAAACTTATTTTGCAATGGCTTGGTGTTTTGAATGGGTTTATGCATTTTTTTTTGTAAATATGGAAATGTAGCAATAATGTCCTTTTGACTCTCCTCAGTCCTTGAGTCTCAAAAATATTTTTTTATATATATATATATATGCAAAAACTATATGTATAAATATGTAAGTGTTTGAAAGTTTATGAAACACTTCTGGATATGTTGCTTGGTTGTAGAATTGCAGTTCAGAAAAGTTCAAATAAATCTGTAAATATGTATTCAAATGCTACTGCTGTGTACTATGTTGAGATGGAATATTTTCATCTAAGTCTTAATAAATTCTTGGGTTGAAGCAAAACCTCAGTGTCTGGCCACACAGAGGTCAAGTTTGGCATTCTGAAACATTTTTGCAGATGTGTGCCAGAAAACCTTAATGTTTATTTGTTATGAAAGTTCTTTACCTGTGAATATATGGGACAAATACTCGGAAACTTGGATACAGCTTTATTCTGGAAATATTCACAACTAGAAGATTGATCCTGTAGACTGTTGATGCAGTCTATATGTCAGTATTTAAAACTGAACAAAAATATCTCAGTGTTATTAAAGGTGTGGTTGCAGAGGCAGCTGGAGCCACTCAAAGGCTGCAGTGATGCTGAATATTCCCCCTTCGCTCAAACACACGTACACGCGCACACTCTGGTCCCCTCTTGCACGCTGGCACCGGAGCGCGAGCTGGGCTGGCTGAATGCGACGCCACGGGGGAGGCAGCATGAGATACCCAGCGCTGCTTGGGTTGGGGGGGTCATAAAGAGAAAACGTAACGCTTCCCTTGCTGAGCAGGTACGGTGCATCTTAGTTGGAGACCCTCTGCTTTAATTACTCCAGGCTTGGAATCTGACTCACCTGGTCACGCTTGTTCCTCTGCTGCATAAAGGTTTGCATCAGCATGGTTGGTGTGTTGTTTAAAAGTAGGTACAGAGCATATACGCAGAATTTTCTAGAACTATCCTACCAAAAACTCTACTAACTCATATGAGAGACACACCTCAACTGTTTTGGTCCTTAAACATTTCTGTTCTGTCTACAGACCTCCTTGGAGAGCTCCCCTCCTTCAGACTTTCCTTTTTAAAACAGCTTCCTTTTTTTTTCTCTTTTTTTGCTTCCACCCAAGTCTTGGCTCTATTCGTTAAAACTAATTAAGGAAATTAAAAACTAATTTTGTCAGGAGCCAGGAGGTGCAAGCTTTGCCACAATTAGCATTGTCATTGTTTTCTAATAGTGCTTCAGAAGATACCAAGATTATGGCTGATTTTGAACCATTTTTTTCTCTTGTCTTGTCCACCCCACCATTCAAGCAAAGTAGGCTTCATACTGAGGCATCCCAGTAGCTGAATTGGTACGAATAATTTGTGAATTCTCATTTAGCATAGCCAAAGGAGCTATTTTACCTATTTATTTGGTTAGCACATCATTAATTTTATTTTCCTGAAATGCTTCCCCTTCTGAAGCAACCTAGAATACAGCATCTCTGCTCTCTGAAAAAATCTTTCTCCTATTTTCTTATTACAAAGCTTGCGATGATTACCGCCTCTGTTCCTGTTCATGGTCACACGGACCATTTCCCCCTGAATTATTTTCTTGTACCGGTAGCTTACATGGAAAAGCACATCAGGAAGGCATCTAACATGTATTTTATCTGTCCTTCAAAGAATTATTGTACCCAGATATAAAGAGAAACCTGCACCATGTTACCAGCATGGACCATCAGGACCATGGACCATCATGGACCAAATATCTGAAGGGAGGGTGCAAATAGGATGGAGCCAGGCTATTCTCAGTGGTGCCCAGTGACAGGACCAGAGGCAGTGGGCACAAAGTAAAACACAGGAGGTTCCCTCTGAACGTCAGGAAACACTTTTTTTTTTTTTATGTGAGGGTGACTGAGCTCTGGCACAGGTTGCCCGGAGAGGTTGTGGAGTCTCCATCTTTGAAGATACTCAAAAACCATCTGGACACGGTCCTGGACAATTGGCTCTAGGTGGACCTGCTTGAGGAGGGGGGTTGGACCAGATGACCTCCAGAGGTTCCAACCTCAACCCTTCTGTGATTCTGCAATCAGCAAGGGCACTTTGGAGAATCTCAGCTGTAACATTCACTTGGCCAGAAGTAGAAAAGAAAATCCCACCCTTGTACTGAACGCTATAGAATGATTCTTCCTCTGTTCTCTTTACTAGCTAGAGAAGAAAATTGGAGGCTCTGTGGGACAGAAGAAGAAAGATTGCGGACACACTACTGTAGAATGGAGTTCATGACCAGTATCATATACATCACCACCACCAGATTTTTTTGTTTCTGGTTCTCCTTCACATCTGTATGCCATATAGGTCTTTGGGGAGGTTATCTGTAAATGGAGACACCATGCGCCCAGCCAAGTCACCAGGGGACAACCAGTCACACCCTGGACTGAAATGTTCCCAGCGATCACTGGAGAGGTTGGACAACAGCATCCTTAATTCTACTGCGTTGTAGGCTGAAACCGAGAGCAAAACGTTTCCCTCTTCCTCCACGTGGATTAGGAAACTTCCTACTTCTCCTGCGGGGAGGTCTGAGTCTCAACACAGGACAAGGAGCAGTTGCACAGACTTTTTAGCCCCTGGTTTAGAACTGAAACAATAACAAAAATATGAAAACCTACTCTGCAGTTCTCTTGTGGTTTCCAGAAACTTCTGTAACTATGAAAAATGGTTACAGATGACCTTCAATTGCCATGTTTCCTGAGCACTAATTTCTTAAAAGGTTACACTGTAACTAGGAAGTTTATGTCCAAAAACTGCTCTGAGGCTATGTTTTCTGAAAGATTGTCCATATTTCATAAATTGATTATCAGTCACTCTTTTTGGTGAGAATTGTTATCTGTCAGCTGCCAACCAGGCAGCAGAGATTATTTACTAGCAGTGATAGCTCCAGTGACTTGATTTCTCTGTCAGTGCCCTGGAAATCATTTTAGCTAGATTGTGACAGGCAGTAGAAAGCAGCTGACCGTGAAGGGCCCATTGGGCTTTGAGCCTGCACTCCTCGCTAAGCAGTGTCAGCAGCATCAGATAAGGGGTTCGCTTGGCAGATTTAGCGCTATCCAACCATCAGGTCACCACACGGGAAGGCACAGCGTGTAGCTTCCCCTATAGATCAGTACATATCAGTGTGTAGTCTGAGTTACCCCCGTACTTTGTCTAGCTGCAGAAAGCGCAAAATAATCTCTGGCTTCCCCCAAACAAGTGTATTTTGAGAAGCACCAGCACCAGTGGCTGGCTGCGCGTCTTCTGTGAACTATACTGCACGTGCTTTTGGCTGATCTAAGTATTGCTACCAGGCAGGGGGCCTTGCTCTTAATAAGTGGTTGTGCAGGGGTTTGGTGTGGTCATCCAAAACCAAGTTGGCTTAGTGGTACATCTGAGCACTCACTTTTGGTGACTGAAATAGCATGTGACATTTGACTTGCCTGCTCAGGGTGGGAGGAGAGCTGCTGAGCAGGGCAGCAGACCCAGATCTAGCTGCCTGGTGGGCTGGGGATGAAAGGAGTCAAAGACACTCCTCATGCCTCCGGCCCATTCAGTGTCTTGAAAGAAAATTTAAAAAGGGCAATAGCAACCTCCCAAATGCCGTTTTTGACATTTCCTCTTTTGAGTTAAAAGAGCAAAACAATTCAGACTCATTTATGAGATGAAAACATTTTTCTATTTTCCCCTTCACTCACTTTTCATTCAAATGCTCTTTTCATTTTTCTTCTTTTTCTGAGAACAAACATTAGCTAGTCATATTGTTCCAGAAATTAGCGTTATTTGGAAATTCCCAGAGTTCTTGTGCAACATATTTGGGGTTTCAACTCACTCTGGTAGACAGGATGTCTCTGAACCAAAGCACCAAAAGAAAGACTTCTCTTTGGACTAGAAACAACAGATCAAAAATGGCAATTGCTCCACCAAAACGAGCAATTAGTTGCACAGCTCCCCGCCTGCCTAAGGATCTGCTGCATTGCTAAGAGCAGAAGCGTGACGAACCTCTCATGCTGGATACCAGTATGTGGCCAAGCCCAGCAGCAGTGGAGAAAGAAACACTGGCTTTATCCCTTCACAACTCAGGCCTGCAAAGGTGTCCTCACTCATCCCAGGAGGGAAATTACTGGTGTAATATATCTTCGCTATTAAATCTGAGAGAACTAAGACATTAAAGGGGGGGGGGGATTAAGTATGTTTTAGAATACCTTTTATTTTAATAATAGAAATAAATGTTTGTAGAGCATGTTTGTCAGCATCCTTTGAACTACCTTGATGAAACTAATTAAGTGGGATAAAATCAAATCGCTTCATTACAATTAGTTATATAAGTCATTTTGTAAGCTTTATTCTTTTCTTTTAGAGCTTCTGGCATTTCGGGGCATGGAGAAAGTATACAAATATGAGCAGTACTGGTAAACCCCCCCCCAAGGAAATTAATAGAATCCCAGGATTATAATTACTTTTCAAAAGTTCATGGTTAAGCCACTGGAGATTTGAGAGGCCTGGGGCATTACTAGGGAGTGCCTGAGCCTCGCGATGGGGAGCCACCGTGCAAAAGTAGAGCCCCGGGTTATGGCTGACCAACGCCTTTCTGCATCCTCTCCGGCCATCAACTGTCAGCTCCTTAGAGACTTCCTAGGATCTCTCAGGCTCCTTTGAATGGCAGCAGTTGTTTGGGTTTCACTTGTAAAGTTGCAGCAAAAAGAGCCAAGCTGATTTTGGCCACTTAAGTGGAAAACCAAAACAAAACAAGATTTTTTATCATAAAAATATTATTGCAAGATCCCTCCAGTGACTGCATGTTGCACTGCACTGCCTGCACTCTGCTGGGATGCATCGACAGGACCTGGGGCAGCAGGAGCGCTGGGACCCCTCATGGGGACCAGCATCTCCAGCAGTGCTGGCCCTTGGCTCCCCAGTCAGCTTTTATTTGGGGCCACGTATGGCACTTCAAGGGTCAAGGAGGACATCTGCACTATATCTCACCGTCCCCTTGCAGAGAAGCCACCAGCATGTGACAGGGGACAGGAATTTCTCTAGGAGTGTAGGAGTTAACCCAGAGGATTTGCCTCCCAGGTTACTCTGCCAGTTAATCGCAGCAGGAAGCGTATTACCTGCTTCCTTACAGCCTCTGTCCCAAAGAGCTGGGAAGGAAAAAAATTTATGATCTTTAATGCCAGGCCAAGCCATTCTATGATTCTATGATTCTATGTTTCTTTGCTTTTTTAATTTATTTTTTTATTGTTGCTTAATAAAGTTGCCTCACCAGCCTCAGATCTTGCTGTGTTTAACATTTGTGATTTTTCTATGAAGACCTAGCAGTACAACATTGGGGAAGATCCTGGTTTTAGGCAAAGTGCTCAAAGCCTCTCTCTAGCAGCGAGGAGGCTCCGGCTCCCTCCTTGGGTTGCGTGCGTGTGTGCGTGCGCGTGTGCCTGCGCGTGAGTGTTTGTTAAGGTAAGGCATTAGGAGCAAATCTCCCTTTAACCATCTTCATAAGCTATTGTTGCAATTACGCAGGCTCCCCAGGCCGTGTGATAGTCAAGCGTGCCGATCACCACCCCGACCCTTTTCTAATCACAAGTAGTAGATGGATCCAGCTCCTCCGGATCGGACCGGCGCTGTTGGCTCTGCCCCAAGCAACGCCTGTGCGAATGACCATGTGACGGTGGTTTGAACCTGCTCTTGTCATCTATTCAAACCAAAGAGTGTTTAAAATACCAGTTCCTGAAGGGAAGGAGGGGAGGGAGAGGGAAGGCTGAAGGAGAAACGTTTTTTGTCATGGCAGAAAATTATTTAGGCCTAAATACATCAGACCTGCTTTCTCATACTCTACCCTTAGTTCAGAGTTGGGGACAGAAAAATGAGGGTCCTGGTAGAAGGTCAAATTATTTTGCATTGTACAGTGCAGGGCTGTTAGTAATGTAATTACAAATGATGAAGAAAATTCCTGTTAACCACTTGGAAAGTAAGAATTTCAACCCCTTCATTTACCATCTAGTGTGTGGACAGTCCAAGGAACCACTTACATTACATGAGAAATATCTTAAGCCACTTATATTACAAGAGAAATATCTTCAGAAATAACATCACAGTATCACCAAGGATATTTTTGGGCCTGATGTCTGCAAGTTTTGTAGAGCAACACACAGCTGGTGTCACCAGCCCAGAGAGTGCGTGTGGGTTTGTCATCTTTTCAAGATTTCTTCTTCTGATACAGAAAGCCTCTCTGGAGCAGAGCCTAATTTTCACCCAAGCCCACGGATATGCACAAATTAGGACTGTGGATGAGTATCAGTGCACCTTGCTTGCCCGCCCAAGTCTTCTCCTTCCAGTGGAAGAACAGACACGAAGAAGTTGCAGTTTTATATTTGCATCCGGTCAGTGCAAAAGCAAAGAAGATGGCACAGAAAACCGTGGGCCCCACTTGCATGCACCGTGAGATCGTTACAGTCATATGACGAGCTCTCTAGATTGTTTGGCACCCGAATTGTAATCTGTGGTTACGTATAAGCCTAACCACAGCGATACCTGCAAATATGGTTAAAGCTGATCTACAACATATCAGCTGGAGAAGGAAACGTCTCTGCTCCTTTGCACAAGGAACTTGAACAAAAACTGTTTTATTTCTTCTCCGTGACAAAAAAACAGCCTCTGGGGCTCAGTGGAAGTTTTAGAAAACAGGCTAAAACCAGCTTTCGCACACTGAAGCGTTATTATTCTCTGGGATGGCTCTTTCTCCACTTATAACTACTAAAGAGCTCAACCATCAGATAGATGGTTATTTTAAATTAAAAAGAGTAATTTTTCTGGTCACAGATTAAACTTGAATTGCACACTGGCCCACATTTGTCTAGGCTTGAATGCATATCAAAATATGAAATTGCGCAACGCATCAAGAAGTGGGAAGGAGAGGTGGGAGAAAAGTCAAACTTTGCAACATTGGAGCTGACTCGCTGGGCTGGTGTGCTGGTTTTGGCTGGGATAGAGTTCATTTTCTTCAAAGTAGCTAGCATGAGGCTAAGTTTTGGATTTGTGCTGAGAACAGTATTAACTGGCAGGCTTCTGTGCGTGCCATAGGGCTTGCTTGCTTTACTGTATATTAGCATCGAGGGCTTGTTAGTGGCCACTTTTTGCTTTTGCTGCTTGCTGTACTGCTGAACTGCTTATCATCTTGCTCTGCTGTGCCTGGGAACACTTTTGATAACAGCAATGGCGATGCGCCTGGGCTGGCAGATGGCCAGGGCATCGCTGCCGTTTCTGTGCTGCTGTACTGGACAGACTGGAGCTCCAGTGTGAACTCGAGTCGAAGGGACTGTGACCTGTGGATGAGTCCATGCAGGAGCAGGAAACCCTGAAGCATCTGTGGCTGTGGATAAGCCTATGCCAGAGCACATACATCTCAAAGCGTCTGTGGCCGTGGTTGTATCTGTGCCACAGCAGGTATACCTCTGAAGGGACTGTGGCCCAAGGATAAGTCTGTGCTGCAGGAGGTACACCTTGACACATCAGTGGCTGTGCATCAGGTCATGCTGGAGCACCTCAAAGCGTGTGGCCATGGATAAACCCACGACAGAGCAGGTACTCCCCTAGAGGGACTGCAGCCATGGGTAAGGCCACGTTGGAGCAGGCTTACTTCTGAAGGGACTGTGGCTGTGTGTAAGGCCACGCTGGAGCAGGTATATCTCTGAAGGCATTGTGGCCCATGGAGAAAGCCATGCTGGAGCAGGTGCACCTCAAAGTGACTGTGGCTGTGGATAAGTCTATACTGCAGCAGGTATACCCCTGGAGAGACTGTGGCTCATAGATAAGGCTCTGCTTGGAGTAGGTACACCCCTAAGGGACTGCAGTCTGTGGATAAGTCCAAGACAGAGCAGGGGCAAGGGGAGGAGTTCATTGCAATGTTAAACCCTATGGTCTGGTCCAAAGGCACCAGGGGTAGACACTATAATGAAAATACCTTTAAATTGTTGTAACTCGGGATCTGAGTTGCATGTTATAGGAATTACTATAGCAGGAAGCACCTGAAACAACGGAGGACAAGCCTCACAAGAAGCAGTGCAAGTGCAGCAGTGACCTGACTTGAGCTGGCTTTGGTGCCCAATAACTCCATGCAACACACCACCTCTCTTGTCCTGAGCGACCACCATCACAGGTGGAGCCCAAGTCATGGACAAAATGAACTCAATGGACATTTTATGGACATTTATGGACATTTTACAGACATTTCACAGGGGTAGTCCATAGACTAAGGGAATGATATCTGTGTATTATATCAAAGGATGGGAAGGGTGGTGGTGGGTAATGAGAATGTATTGGGTAGTGGGAGACCTGAGCATGACGTAAACGGTATGAAATAAGAGGTGGAGAATGTGCTGGTTTTGGCTGGGATAGAGTTAATTTTCTTCGTAGTTGCTAGTATGGGGCTATGTTTTGGATTTGTGCTGGAAACAGTTTTGATAACACAGGGATGCTTTCGTTATTGCCGAGCAGTGCTTACACAGAGTCAAGGCATTTTCTGCTTCTCACACCACCCCACCAGCGAGTGGGCTGGGGTGCACGAGAAGCTGGGAGGGGACACAGCTGGGACAGTTGACCCCAACTGACCAAAGGGATCTCCCATACCATATGACATCACACTCAGCATAGAAATCTGGGGGAAGAAGAAGGAAGAGGGGATGTTCAGAGTGATGGCGTTTGTCTTCCTAAGTAACCGTTAGGCGTGATGGAGCCCTGCTTTCCTGGAGATGGCTGAACACCTGCCTGCCGATGGGAAGCAGTGAATGAATTCCTTGGTTTGTTTTGCTTGTGTGCGTGGCTTTTGCTTTGCCTATTAAACTGTCTTTATCTCAACCCACAAGTTTTCTCAGTTTTACCCTTTCGATTCTCTCCCCTATCCCACCGGGGGGGAATGAGCGAGTGGCTGTGTGGGGCTTAGTTGCTGGCTGGGGTTAAATCACGGCAGCTGGGCTGGGCTGAGCCACCCCAGGAGGGCACTGGGGATCCTACGCAAGGGGCAGACAGCTGGCCAGCCACACAAGCAGCCAGTACTGGGGCAACTGGTTGTGCCTCCTGTGAAATACAGCTGAAGGTCATTCCCACCCGTGGGGAAGTGGGAGCAGATGTTTTGTAAACTCATGTGGAAGGGGAAGCCACCACAGCAGCAGTTTGCAGGAGTGACGGAACCCTGCAATAAGGCTGAGTTGTAACAGCCGCACTGAGAATGGGGTCTGTGTTGTCACAACACCCAACAAAGACCCAAAACATGAGGAGATCCAGTCTCAAAGCTTATCATCTATATAGACCGGTTACAGTGATCACAGGATGGGGAGCATACTCAGAGGAAAGACAAAAGGCTTTCCCAGCATCTGGGAGAAAGTCGGGGCTCCCACGCCCTGGGCACTGCTGGCTCAGCCCCTGCTGACAGCAGCCACTGTCCTTCAGGGTGGACATGCTGAAGGGTCAACCAGCATAAGCAAATGAACAAAACCAGGCAAGGCTGCGTTCGACATTTATATGGCCAAACACAGCTGCAGATGGTCAGTAGGAGCTTCAGATTCAAGAGTCACTACAAGGGCTCAGGGTCCTTCCCTGGCTGCATCCTACTGCTCTTAGCACTGGGCTTGGCGCCATGCCTGTCCTGTGCTTTGTGTTTCGTGCTCGTACTTGTCCCTGGTAACTCATGACAGTGGCAGAAACTAATGGAAACAGGAGATTGCGCATTTGGCTGCTGACTCCAGCAACCTACGGCACATGATGCCAAAACCAGGCAAGTGTTAGAGATGGGCACCCTCTTGAGTGTTGGATCTTTGGATAATTACCCTTATCTGCATCCCTTGTGGGTGGGAAGGCGGGGTGGTAGCATTGTATGACACCAGGATGCTTATCTAGCAACATCTGAGACTCCAGCTGTTTCCCTGGAAAATGAATGCTGACATTTAGCATTGCGGTCTTGGGCAACGGCCCCATCAGCTGCTTCAGGGGAGGCTGGAAACAAGTCGCCCATCACACGCACCTCAGGAACAGCTGCCTCATGGCGGGGATGTGTCTTCTTAACCCAAGACAGTGACTGACGGTTGGTACCCTGCAGCATGAGGCTGGGTATTTCTTGTAATGTTCCATCCTGCCCAGTGTCATGGTGGATATTTGTGATGAATATCTTCCACAAACTTTCTTTTCTAAGAGACCGAAAGTAAGCAAAACCTTTTTCAAAAGAAAAGGAGTCAAATACTTTCCTACTTTCCTGAGCAGTTTTGTGCAGACTTGATGCAGTTGGTAATGAGGTTCCAGGTCATTTCTTATTTTGGGTACCATCTGCTGCAATGGGAAATAACAACCAAATGTATTTTATAAACACCATATGAATACGGTTCATTTTGTCTAATAATGTCCAAATCTTCTCTCCCAGCTAAGTAGTTGCTGAATGAAAAGATCATTCCTGCACATCAGTACAGCTTCAGAAAGTCTATCACCTCCAAGCAGACACACTCAATATAATCCTTTTGCAATAGATTTTAGCATTCTAACCCAAGTGTAGAAAGTGGGCTGTACAAGGCTGCTATGACAGCCAGCTACAAGTCTATGCGTTATGACTTATGCATATTATGCATATTATGCATATTAAGACATGACTATGCATGATAGACTTACTGTGGAGACTCTACAAGAAGAAGAAATACTTCAGAATTCACATTATTCTTCCACCTAGCCTTTGTGCAACATTTTTCACCCCAGCGTCCAGAGGCCTTTTGTTGTGAAAAAAAATGTGATTATTTTTGAGGAGTCTGTCAAGAGAACTGTTTTACCAACTGTCCACAGATGCAACTTGCTAAACTAACTGGTTGCCTCTGAGGATGCTTGCTGTTACTAGGATGGCTCCTGCCAAAGCATCTTCTTCGTTACGTCCCCACCAGTGCTTTCCAGCACCCACCTGTAGCCCTTGAGCATCTGCTCCCCTTCTCCGTGCCTGCCTCAGAAGTATGTGGGAAGAAGTATATAGAAAGGATAAAAGTAGATCAGCTAGATGTGCTGAGGGCTCGAAAGGCATGTATTCTGTACTATTTTGCCTGCGCAGTCTGAAGAAGCAAGCTCGAAGCAGTGTCACGCAGCTCCTGAGAGAGCCTGGCACAGGCATCGCCATCAGACATACAACCCCCTTGGGAGGCACCCGGTGGGGTCAATGGCACCCAGCTCCACCACCTGAAGGACTTGCTCCGGGGACAAGGAGACAGAGCAATTTGGGGTAATTGCACTGTTAATTTTGGCTGGGAGGAAAAAAATCTTCCTGGCAAAGAAATAGTTGACTTTAACTACTGGCAGCAGTGTAGTAATGTACCTTCCAGGTTTGTTTTTTTTTTTTTCTGCAACTGTAATTAATTGACTCCTTTGTAAAATTCTAGATCATGAATAATGAAATATATTAAATTAAAACAGGCCTAATACTGATGCCTGTGCTGTTCCATTAAGGGCCTTATTGAAGCAGAGGTAGTTCCCATTACATTTTGTTTAAAGAAGGTTTCAATTCAGGCTTAGACACGATGCAAACTAGCATCTGGTCCTTTAGCAGATAGGATTTTGTCCTGTGTGGTATGAAGAACCAGCTGAAATCAGGAAGCTCTTGCCTCCCACCTTGTTTCCTAACCTACATTTGCCTGTTGTTCAGGGAACAGCAACCTGTGGCTGCGACTGGAGGCAGATCACTTCAGGAATTTTTTTAACCATATTTCATTATATTCTAAGATTTGAAATCAGGAAGGTAATGACTGCAAAAATCACCTCTTAAATAAGGTGGTTAATAACTGCATAGATTGCCTCTATTTTTTCTTAATTTTTTTTAATCTTGTCTCCCAGGATTTAGCATTTTTATTGAAATCTTTCCCATGGTCTCAGGCAGCACAAGGAGGAGGCACTGCGGTGCAGGCAGGCTGCGAGAGATGCCCACAGGGGCAGGGGTGAGAGCAGCTCCTCCTCGCCTCCCACCCGAAATGTACGGCCTCTTCCACCTGTCCTGCACAGATTCTCTTTTTGATGCTCTTATCTTTAGTCTGCATGCCATGAACAACCATACCTTTTGGGTTGTTTCCTTCTCCTTTTCCAACCCAAGTTCCCGTTTAGAAACAGATTTTAAGTAGCCTTTCACTAACCAGACTGACCACTTCTTTCTTGCATTTTCCTCTCCAGTGCAACATTGCCTTGTTTTCATTTCAATGTCTTATTTACAAAAAAAATCCTAGAAGAAGGTCATTCTCCCTCTTTTAGTCTCAGACATTACTTCATCTAATTGCAACACCCTGAATGAGGATCTAATAAGTGGGGTTGAGTAGAAGGGAGCCCATTTACACAGCCGGCTACATCTGGTCACAACTTTCCAAGCCCTAAATTGCCTCCTACCTCAGGCCCAGCCATGGTGAAAATACACTTGAATAGGAAGAAGCCAACCAGAAAATAATGTACCCATATCTATGCAAAAAATTAAGCACTTTGCCCGTTGTTTAAAATAAAGTAGCTGGCAAAACCAAGCAGGAGTTGTCAGAATTCAAGAAAAAATCAGCAGTCCATGGTGCAATCTGATTTCCCAACAGCCTCCTCCTTGGGGCAGCAATGCCCGTAGCGGGAGGCTCAGCTTCACCAGGTGATATACCGGCCATGCTGGTGCTTGACATGAGGGTGGATGTCCTCGCTGGCTGGGCTTCGCCCACCGGCAGCGTGCTCTCCTTGATGCTCTTGCTGTACGGCATCAGACCAGGGGTGGGAAAGCCTCTTCTGCAGAGAGCTTCACCTTTGATTTCCAGCAGCAAAACCACACCTACACACTTAAAAAGAAAGCTGGTCTGGACAAGGTTGTAAACTGGGGCCTTCACCAAGCCTTGGTCACAATGGTGCTGAAGTAGGCGGAAACAGTCAGTTCAAAGGTGATGGCTTTGTAAAACCTTAGGCAGGGTATCTTTGTAACAACCCAAAAAGTGAAGCAGATAAGCTTACCAGCTGCAGCTTTGTCCTGCTTTCTACTGTTGGATTTTTCCCTTTTCTTTAGGGAAAAATAATAAATTTTTCTCTCTTTTTTTTAGTACTTTTTTTATCCCTAGATGTATGTTTGGATCGGTCTCATTTTGGAGGTCAGTTTTTGCATAGTCCATTACTTTCCAAATCATTGCCCAAATAGGTTTTCAAATACAATTCAGCCTAGTCAAGATCAAAACTTATATTTATTAACTTCTATTTAGTTATTTATTTACTTATATTTACAACTTAGATCTATTTACTTGTATTTATTTATTTACCTTTATTTATTTATTCATTTATTTACTTATTCACCTTATTTATTTATACTTTTATTTATTTAGTGAAATAGGCATGTACTTAAAGAACTTACATAAAATACTGTGATGCCAGGGCAAAGAAGCAGAATCAACATTTAAAAACCAGATTTGAAAGACAGCACATGTTTTCGCATGTGTGTGTGCGAATGCATATTCTCTGGGTGCATAATTTGTCCATTTTGTCAGAGTGTGATGCTAATTGCAGTGTGCTGAGTTCTCTGAACACGGACTTTGTGTGTGGATTTTCCCCTCCTGAGTATAAGACCATTTAGGCTGCATGTATTTTTAAAATAAAATTAGATGCTTGTGGAAGGTTTACAGTAATCCACTTTCAATTTAGAGCTGTTTTTTGAACCAGAACAAATAGATGAGCATCTGTTGCCCTGAAAAAGATACAAAATGTAGTCACCAGGCAAAAATCAAACATCTCTGAAAATGATTATTTTGGCTACATAATCAAGCAAGCAATTATTGCATTATCTACAAAGTATGATCATACATTATTAATACATTTTCAGAGAAAAAGGTTTTAGTAAATGCAGTTTTTCTGGCTTTATGATACTCAAGACCCAAACGTAATTCTAACTGATCGAAAATAATTCATGGCTTGCCATTTCCCAGTTCAAGATGCAGTTTGGTTGGGCATGAGACACAGTAAGGAGGGAGCAGGAAGAACAGAAGGATACAGACATTTGTGTAAGTGGTTACAGACATCCTTCCTATGTGTCATGCATATCCCAAGCTGGAGAGCCAATTTTCCAGTGGAAAAGGATTTAATGAGCGCAAACAGTATAGCGCACTGTGCTCTATACAGGATATTGTATTCACAAGTTCAGATATACAACCGGGCAGGCATTTTTCACCGAGCACCAGAGTTTCACGTGATGCAGAGGGAACGCTTTCAAAACTGGGAAAAGAGTACAAGTGAGGTGCTCACTGACCTTTGATGTTCTGGGCGGCAGTGACTTTGCAAACTAACTCTCATCTTCAAAAGCATATTAAAATGGGATTAATTTAAGTTAATTTTGGCCGTCTGAAAGTTAGGCCTCCTGGCCAAGCTGCCCCCGCCCCGGTTTATTTCTGCAGCCGACAGCAAGACTGTTTCACCTGTCTCGGGTGCTTATCCTGTGACGGGATGAATCACTCAAGCCTACAAAGCCGGCATTTATACTGTTGAGGCTATGGGAGGTGAATCCTTTAATCATTAACAGTTTCAGTCAGTTTGTAAATGACTTCTGGAAATGGAAACTAGGTTTCCAATTAATTTTGGGAAGTGAGTGCTACCTCAGCCCTGGTGTGACCGAGCTGTACAGTCTTCTGGCTGAGCTGCAGGCCATAACTAATGCCACCAGCTGGAACAGAGATTCGCAGCCCGGTTTTGGGGCAGGATCTCTCTGGGGCGTACTCTGCTTCCTTTTCTAAAAGATGTTTGAAAGCGTATCCTAAAATGTCAGCAGGAAATACTTGCGCCTTGTGGACAAATAGCCCAGACTGCTTGGAGACTCATCAGTCAAGATTGCTTTAAAGATAAAGAAAATATGAGCAAGATCTAGCTGGGAAAGATCTGCTCAAAACTTCTGCTAGTGCCAGAAAGTCTACTAGAAACAAGTTAATGTAGAATGTGTTTGTATGTGTGTGTGTGTGTGTGAAAACATTGGCAGCAGGCCTCACAATAATTAGTTATACAAATTACCACTAATGGGTGGCAGTACCAAATGCCATGGGATAAATTCATCCTTGGCACGAGGAGGGGTAATTAATCCTCAATGCACCCTTGTGATATAGGTAAGTATTATTATTCCCCCAGTTTGACAGATACAGAGAGGTGGTGTTTTGCCCTTGGCAATTGAGCTTTCCAGAAGATTACCTAACATAATTTATAGTGGAGGATTGTGCTATGCTCTTTAGATGACATTTCTTGTAGCATCACAACGCTATCCCGCAAAGAGACGCACGGGGTAGTTAGAGATTTTGGAAAGCTAATCCCCAGATAGAAAATTCAGCAAGGAGGTTCATGTTGGGGTGATCTGGAAAACCTTTAAATACACAACACGGCAGTGTATGTGCTGGCACAAATGCCTTGGTAAGGAAAACTTGCTCTTCAGCAGCGGAAACTTTCTGAGTGTCTTTTTTTCCTTTGAAAAGTCACACTTTTGTTATGTGAACACCAGCTCTGCTCAGCTTTTGAGGTTTTCTATAAAACGGTCCCTGCTGGGGCTATAGGGCTTTCCCTGCAGCATGTAAACCATGCTAACACAGGGCTTGAGCCTGCCCCGCTCCCCAGTTCATTTGCTGGTAAAGACTCGGTGACCGTCGGCTCAATGTGCCCAACAAAAGAATGCTGCTGTGCGTTAGTAGGTCTCCCATGAAAAGGAACATTTTAAAGTCATGCCTTCAAAGATATGCTATCCATAGCATGAGGAGACTTAAACCATATACCATATGTTTAGCATATAAAGGTTTCAACACATAGCAAGTTACAGCTGGACAGACAGATTGTATGTTGAAGGAATTTCCTCCACAGTGATCTGTAAAGCCCACAAGCTATCTGCATTTCCTATATATTTTCATTCAGTGCAAATAATTTTAGATGATAATAATCTGCTAGGACACAGAAATCTAACTTTCTTGGCTGAGAATGAAGCTTGGGAACAAACAAGATCAAACAATCTAAATTGGCTGGAATTTAAGCACTGCTTTTGGTATATGTTTCTAATCCTAGGATATGTTGTGAAAAAAATAGCGTCTTATTACAAGGGAAAAACACAAACAGTCTGAATTATGGCTGCACAATCTTTACTTGATTACACAGGAAAAAAAAATATTTTCTAGTCATGGTTCAGCTTTTAATCATCTGAGTCAAATAGTTTATAGCTAAACATAAAAAATAATTTTAAAATTACTTACAATGTAAGAAATACAGACTGCTGGTGTCTTTTCTCTGAAAACTGTTGCTGGCACTATTTTGAAGATCTTAGAGGCAAATAGTCTTTGAATGCTTTCTTAATTTTGAAGTCCCAGATACAGGATACTAGTTCTTTGAGCTAATGTGTAGAAAAGGCCTTACCAAAAAAATTAATAAAGAAGCACACCAAAAGACAGGCTATGGTATGATGGTCTTCATGTACAACGCAGTTTTAAATTAGTCTTCAGAGAAATCTTTGGAGCTGGAAGCATTTAGGTGTATATTAAAATATAATAAAATAAAACACATTTTTATACATGTAGTAACCTAGTAAACTAAACCCTGGCATTATACAATTGGACAAATGCTCATGCCTGAAAACAACCCCCTTGCCTGCTGGGCTCTCCTCTCTCCCCGAAGGGCAGGGACTGAGAGCCACAAACTCAGGCTGGGGCAGATTAGTGTGACGAGCAAGTGCCAGGGACTATTGGAGATGCCACCTGCCAGCACCTTCCCCATGAAACACATGGCTCCCAGCTGGAGTGCCTGGGCTGGCCGCTGTGTCCTACAAGGAGCGAAGCAGGTGCTTGTGCCCAGGGACAATATCACTTAAGGTTTCACAGATAAAATCTGTTTCTCGAATTTCTCCTTAAATAAGCTGCAAACCAGGCTTTACATGCCAGGAGAGAGCACCTGAAGGAAAGCAGTGGTACCTCATCTTCAGTCGGGGTACCACTGCCAGCTGCTGCCCAGGGCAAGGTGAAAGACCCTCGTGTCAAGAGCCTGAGCAGCAAAAGGCAGCCCAGCTCCGGCTTCTGTGATCCCCTCTCTGAGCTCCCTCTAATCACTGGGAATGGAGCCACTCGAGTGCCATTTCTGTCCCTTTCTGAGCTCCCATGGTCATGCGGGGGACACTTTGCAGTCTGCAATATCAAAGACTCAGAAAATATTGGCTTTTCATCCACACTCGGAAAAAGCTGGGATGCAAACCTCTCAAATGTCTTTAGAAACCATTGGGAGTAAAATAATTTAGAGTTGTTGCTTCTCTCATGGAGGCAGCGATTGCCTCTGTGATTAAAGCTTGAGCTGCATTGTGCACTGAAGAAAGAATAAATGTCTAAAAGGTCTGGTAAAGAGAATTACAAAAGATTTCAAACTGAGAATCCCATGAAAAATAACGTAGGAACTGGATTGTCTCTCTCAAATTTATGTACTGCTGCTGAGACTGTGCTCTTTAGGGTGTATTTGTATGCATACACGTGTGTGTACACAAGGAGAGAAGGAGAAGAGAAACCCCCTGACCCAGGCGGTTTCGGTTTAGCCCTGTTGCAAAATGTAGGTGGTTTATTATATTTTTGTCTCAGCGGAAAGGAAGCAAAAGGCCTTTACTGGGAAAGCTGCGAGGCCTGCCCGTCCCGTGAGCCGCAGATGCTCAGGAAGCCGAGGCACTGGTGCAGCTTGTGCATAGGAAGCGCTGGCCCCGCCGTGTCCCCCTCGCCCCGACCCCCAGCCCCCAGCCCCTGCCACCCCACCAACCCCTGCCGCTTATCTAAGGTACGGCCGGCTTCCTCGTACCCTGCCTGGCGTGTGGCAACCTGCCGCTGTTTAATTGCATAACGAAGCAGTTGCATAAGAGGATCTTAAGAAAGGATCAAATAATTAACAGCCAATAACTGCCACTGTGTGTTTTGACAAACTGGACCCGGACAATAGTTATGGGGGAAGAAAAACAGTACGAGAGAATCTGTTTCCTGAAACGGTGCAGGGCTGGTTTAAATCCCGTGTCACTTTTCCCAGCCAAAGGCTCGGCCTTAATTAGTCCAGACCAAACCAGCTGGGGCTTAATCATTTGCCCATTTTAGGAGTCATTCTTTAATCTTCAGGGATGGGCTTTTATCTAATGATGGGTTATCTTTCACAGGCCCAAGGAAAAAACACAGCTCCTTGCTGTTGCCACCTCTTGCACATCTTCTGGGTCCTGGCCCAGCGCAGCCTGACGTGCCCCTTGCCATCCCTCACCACAGGACCGAAGTGACGCTCAGCTGGTCCACTGCGAGTATATTGCACTAAGGGGACCCAAGCATGACTTGGTCAAGTATGACTCTGTACCAAGTAAGAGCTACAGAAACTTGCCCAGAGATGGGATAAATGGCAGAAGGCCTCAGGAGGCTCTTCTGCCTCTGAAGTAGCCGTAGACGTGAGCTGCCCCTGCACCTGCCAAGAACATGTCTGAGCACAGGGGACATTTTGCAGGAAAGCTGGCTTTACAGTTAAAGCACTGTGGTGGGGTCAGCAAGCGAAGGTTCCCTTTGGTATGCTCACCCAGGCGACAGAACTGAGGACAATTAGTCATAGGGCAGTTAGAAACCCTGGGACAGAAGATACATTGGAAATAAGAAGATACTTCATACATGGGCATTCATAAAGACTTGTCCACTACCATGTTATACTAACTTCCATTTGCAAAACAAAGAAACATTTCTCTTTGCAGAAAGCAGTGTAGCTCCTTGAACAAGGAGCTTTAGCTCACACAGTTATTGATAATCACTGCCAGCTTGCAGCAGAAAGGATAAATGCTCTTTTCTACCGATGAAGTCCAAGTCTTTGGATGGGATGGCCAATGTGGTCCATTGGTAGCAACCCAAAAGGCTCTACCTGGGAACCCAAAAGCACGTATCAATCAAGAGCCTCCTGACATCACAATCGCATCTCCTATAACATGTGTCACCTGAGACTCTGGCAGAGGACCAGCGTATGTTTCAGAGCTTTCTTCAGTCTTTTGGGAAGGGTAGAGAGAACTCCATAGAAAACTAATGCAGGATACTGCCCTTGCCTCAGTGCGATGGGGGAGCTGTGTGCTGAGGTCTGGCCAGTGGTGCTGGGCAGGACGAGTACTCCTTCCTGGGTATCCTAAGGTAGCGCTCAGGCATATAAAGAAAATGTTCTGTTATTTTTCATCATCCATACTAAAATGGCATTAAGTCAGAACCTGCTATTAACTCTTTAGTGGCTGTACTCAGATTCTTCCAGCATGAGTTACACGCTAATGCAAAATGCATTATGCTTTTATGCTAAAATCCCAATGACTGCACCAAGAGGTTAATTAAACTGGAGAGAAAAAAATAAAGAGGCTTTTAGAATGAATTATTCAGGAGATCATTAAAAATCAGGCACACATGAGAAGCATGATACTTAGAAATCCTAAATGTAAACACACATTCCTGGCTTAATGTAGGATTAAGAAAATAAATAGAAGTTACCTATGCATTGCTACTATCTATTGTTAAACAGCAGAGTTAGCCTGCATGCCTTGGAGAACCGCTTTTAATTGTGAAGAACATTTTCGGTGCAGGGGACTAAGGAGGGTGCAATGGATGCTCCAAGGGGAGCAGTATCAAATCCCAGAAAGCTCCCTCACTCTGCACTGACCCCTTGGGTCCCCCTTCCTTGCAGACCTCCTCCTCCCCACTTCAGGTAACACAGGTTGGGGTACAGTGAATGCAATCTGGGTCCTAGCTGTAATGACACCGGGTCACCAAGTGCTATGATTCTTGGGGCACTGCCTGGCAGAGCGGTCATGGGGTGTAAACAGTCACTGCCAGCCTTTGCCACCACTGATCCCTTGGTTGTGCAGAGTCAGATGTTCGTGCAGCCAGATGCCACTGATGGCTCCACAATCAAGAAAAAAAAAAAGTCTGGAAGCCCATATTTTCTAGGGGGAGGCAAAGAAAGCAGCGGCAGCCTCCCCACTGCCTTGGCCCCAGACTGGGCTCAGGGTCACGCGGTGTGGCTGTAACAATGGAGCCATTTCTCTTTCTTCCCACTTCTCTCTGCTCTCAGAGCTGGTTTTGACCTGAGATGGCCAGCTTGACTCTACAGCAGCCCCCCCAGTGTGTGAGTCACCTCCTGAGATGTCGATGTATAGAAGTCTCAAATACAGATGCTTTTTCTCTGAGAAGGCTTTGCTTGATGGATGCTGGGGAGATCAGCAGATTCACCGAGACTGGTCCTTGTGGTATTTTCTGAACAGTGAATGCTTTATTTGTCTCCTCTTCTGAAGCTACGGTGCTGCCACTGGGATTTTCAGCTGTACAACTGCCATTTTACACTTTAAAGAAACAACAAATGCCTGAATTATTGTGAACTTTCTGGGCCTGAGTCTCATAGTTAGCAAGTCTTCACTGGGGCAATGAAAAGTGAGGTTATAGTATGTATAAATTATTCTTATGCCCCATTTGCAGTCCCTTTACACAGTCATATCAAATGGTACGTGAAAATTAGGCCTCCAGTCTAGATTCCATCTGTTTGAGTCAGGTAGGAGATGGAAGGAATTTGCAGTAATAAAACATGGTGCTTATCTCTGGCCCTTGCGAGACCCTTCATCTTGAGCTGTCTTGAGGTGCAGCCTGCAGATCATTTTTAAAGCTGTAATAGAGGGGGAACAGGGATAATGCTATATCACTGTCCCAACCTGGAGCCGTGCTCTGCAACCCTTCTCTCTCTACATTTAACAGGAGGATTCGACAGTACAAACTCCACCATGCAATTTCATTTCATTATTAACCAGCTGAAAACAATTATTTCTTTACCTTAAAAAAAATTTCCTTCTATTTCCATTGAGAAATGGTTACTGTGGAGATGAAAAGATTCTCCTTTCTTCAAGTTAGCTCAGATATTTGAAGGTAAATACTGCAAAACATTTACTTGAATCCTTCTGAACAGACTGGATTTCAGGTTGAAGAGCAATTGGAAAACAAGGCTTGGGAATCCCAAGGATGTTATGAACTCTTGTCCCAACACAGCAGTTCAAAACAACAAATGCTTTGCAAGTTCAGGCATCTATGTCAAGTCTCTGCCATCGTGAGGGAGGCATTCTTGTAAGGTCAGCTGCTGTCATGAGATGTTTGCTGTGATCCTCTCTCTTAAATGGATTAATGTGGGCACTTCCTCAGCCTGGATTTGGCCTGGATAAAGAGCCAGAGGGATGAGTTTCTAGGGGAAGCCTGAACCCAGTGTCACCAATGTGAGGTTTTAGGGTTTAGCCTTCTCTGATTTATGATAGTGTTTCACAATGTTTCACAAAATCTATACTCCACAGCAAAATAATTACCTACTACTAGAGAAAAACCTGCTTCTCCATCAAGCCAGAGACATGATCTTTGAGTTTTGAAGAGTCTTTGTTCCTGATAACCTGTTCTGGTTTCATCTGTAATTTGTAAAAGACGAACTTGAAGCCAGCTAACACACAGTCCCTGCTATGATGACCGGCACTGTCATCTGGGCGGCAAACTACTAAGTGCCAAATGATCTCCTTGGAAAACATGCTCTTTGCTCCTGAGTTCAGCCTTCTTCACTAACAGTGGCCACACTGGCTTGGCAGCCGCTGCTGCAGAGCTGTCAGGCTCCAGTCGCTGCTCCACGACTGACTGTCCCACGCTGGGTCCAGCTACCATGCAAGCCACCTGGGCAGCCTGAGCAGCGCCGAGGGACGTGCATGGGCATGGAGGGTGTTAGGGAGGATTTACAGGAGGCGTTTCAGTGGCCGCTGCCTGGGGTCTTCCCAGGTGAGCTGGGCGAGGGAGAACACAGCACTGCCAAGCACTTTCCAGGTCTGCAAGTGAAAGCGGTGAATAGGGGGAAAAGGGCACTCAGTTCTGGGTGAGCTCCCCTAAAGCTGCCACCCTCCTCACAGCCCTCGCTTTGTACTAACAAAGCAGTTGTTTTGCCCCACCAAGACCTGCACCTCAGAGTTATTTCAGAAAAGGAGCCTGGCTCCTCTGCCAGCCTGGTCCAGCCCACTCCTCCGCCTGCTCTTGCTGCACTTACCCTGCCTTCTACCTCGCCCCACAGCTTCCCAAACGTGTCCCACTTTTACATGGCTCCCCCCACAAATTCTCTGGCAGGTGTGAACTGCTGATTGACACACACCACCCTGGTCCTAGAAAGCATTTCCTCCAGGCCATGAGCAGCCAGGAAACTCACATAGGCAATTTTAGGAGCATTATTAAATCTCTGCCATCTCAGTTCCCGCTAGCTTTTATGCATCTTAATCCAGAAATCTTTGCCTAGTGTGGCGGATACCTTCAGTCTGTGCAATGTTTCTGCCTTAATGCATATGGCTGTGGTCTTAAGACTCCCTGGTCCAGCAAGGGCAGGGCACAAAGCACGCCGTGCAAATATGCCCTGGGATTTATTTTTTGAAGGGCACAGTCATCTACATTCTCTGCTATTGTGGCTTTAAATGCAGATGTCTCACAAATGTGCAGAATTTTTTCGCTCTTCCTCCGAAAGCAAAAAGGCAAGTGACACGACATGTGCTGTGTGCCAGGGTTTGTTTTATAGGAGAGGATAGGGACATGTGCCAGGACAAGGTGTCACCGTTTAACTAACTTTCCTGAATATTCAGATGAAGCTGGTGGCACATCAGCTCCCTGCTTGCTCTTGGCATCGAGCTGTCCTGTTCAGTAGCTCCCTGTCTTCTGCTCGTTGGCTGCCGAGTTGCCTAAGCTCATTTGTCCCCTCAAGACGGTGTGAGCCATACTCACACTGTTTTTTCTGTTGGAAATTAAAATCTTAAAATGAGCTCTTAAAAGAGTTAAAAAACCTTATAGCTATTCTTTTTCACTAGTGTCTACTGTTAGCATGGTGCAGTAGTTAAGCTAAAGCTTTTATGCCTCCTTACACCACTAACTATCGCAATGGCCGTGGGGGTGATGGAGTGTGATGGAATGTGATGGAGGAAGGGTTGAAATCCGGTCCCTGAAAGAGGGTTTTGTTTGTTCTTGTGGGAAGACAATCAGTCCAGCTTGCAGGCAAAATGAGATGAACTTCTCTCGCTTTTCCAAAGTGTGGGTTTCTGAAGTGCTGATTCAGTCAAGTGAGTGCAGAGCAGTAGATGCTGGATACACCTGAACACGTTAGAGTGCAGTGTAGCTGGCTCGAAATTGTTTTGGTGTGCCACGTGGCAGCCACAGTTGCACAAGTGATGAAGCAGAAAGCTAACCTCGTTCCACCAGGGAGAGGTGTCTGCAGTCACTGAGGGGCTGAGGATGCACCTTCCCCTGAAACGGCTCTGCTGGAGCAGAAAAGGCTTTGTTGGAGGCAGGCTGCCTTGCCACCAGAGCCACTATCCCCAGTGGTGATGGCCAGGCTCTTCTCTCTGATGGCTGGGTGATGGTGGGAAACAGCAGCAAGTGCTGGGGACCGCAGTCCGCACAGTCTGTTCTTCTACCCCCGTGCAGGATCTGCAGTTCCTAATCTGTTTCTGGGAGACATTTGCTAACCTGTCCTTAAAATCCTCCAGGATGGCGTTTCCACAGCCTCCCACATTAGTACTGCAGTACTTCACTAGATAAAAAAGTAGAAAGTAAGGAATAAAGTTTAACCTCATTTCATTCACTGATATTTCTTGTCTAATCACAAGACATTTTTTATTATGGTACCTTTTGCAATGATCTTTTATTTGACATGTGTTTGCCATTTAACTAAGCTAAGCAAAAAGTCCTCTGTGAAGAAATACAGTTAAGAACCACTGTACACACGCAGTAATACAGTCCGTACAACCTGGAGGTGGTGGGCTTGTTGCATTTCAAACTGGTTCTGAACGAGGTTCCTGCCATTCCTGCATTAAGTTGTCTGCTTTGGGTTTGCTATTCAGACTGGTGATCTGTCTGAGGCTGCTTTTGGGAAAAAAAAAAGGTATGTGACCACTGAACCCCTTCTGTGCAGCAGTCTTTGATCAGCTGCTGGGTTGGTGATGTGTGGGGAGCGCAGGGGGAGGGGGAGAAACTCTTGACACGGGCTATGGTGCCTGCTCCTTGCTTAAGGGAGACAGTTGTGGAGAGCACATGAGTCTCAGAAGCCTTGAGGCTGCAGAAATGCCTCAAAGGAAATTGTAGCTGAAGCTCGCCTCTCCCCAAACTACGACTGATGTGAATCTAGAATAGCTTTGAAAGAAATTTCACCTACCTTGGTATAATCCAGCTCTTAGAATACCAAATATCCTTCTTGGTGTTAAATAGGTACGTCTAATTTCCAAATAAATCGTTCCTCCACAGCACTGTGTGGGCTTGTAGGAAAGACATGAAAGTCTAATACCATTGGATATTTGTAACGATAACAAAAGAGACATCCAGTGTACTGTAGAACAGAAGAGAGAAGTTCACCTCCTCTATCTCAGTATTTATAACTAAATCAGAAATACTTGAGTCATGTGAAAGCAACTCACTAGGCAAGGTGTAGCATCTACAGAGAAATAGTACACAATTCTATTCCTAGGATCAACATTACAACGCACAAAGACACCCCCCCCAAAAAAAACCCCAAAAAACATTGTTGTAATTCTGGCATTTCTGACCTTTTCCATGCATAAGTTTGCCATCATAATAATGCCATTTAAACATGGGGAGGTTGTGTGTGTGACAGTAAGCCATCATTTCAAAGCTTGAAGTCAATGAGTTTTCTTGAGGGACATTATCTCTTTTAGGTAAGAAGGGCAAACATTTCCTCTCTTCCTCCAGCCTCTCCAAATTCATTTGGAGAAGGTGGACTCCTACACTGGAAAATATCATCCGCAAACTGACTGAAATTCAACAGTCTTTTAAGCTACTGAAAACAGATATTAAAAATACAGCTCTTGAACGGCCCCAGTAAAAGCTCATACTATGGGCTATAATTGTAATTTAGAGAATAAAATCAAGTCTTCAAACTTAGGAAGAGTGGAAAAAATCACCTTAAAACATAAGTATGATGTTAATTGCTAATTATTGCATGTAGTCAATGCTGGCAGGACTGGGAAACCCAAAAATTCACTAATAAGTGAATTCACTAATAAAAGCTGTGAAATCATAAGAATGGTTTCAAAGCAGGAAATTAAGAAGACAACATCTGTGTCCTTTTTATCAGTCCAGAAATATTTTAATGCTCCCACAACAACTTTCCAAGTCCTCTTTTTTCCAGGAACAGCAGCTCCAAGAAAAAAAGTTAGAAAATTTAGTCCGTGTATTAGGACATTCAGAATAAAATTTAAATTTTTTACATTACTTATGATGGTGGATGTCTGCACTGTAGAACACCAGAGTAAGTTGACTTTTAATAACCAGCTACTGATTACCTCCCATGCCTTACGTACCCATGTGATAGGAACATTAAAACAGCAATATCCTGCTACATTTCAAGCTTACACTTTGCTGAAGCACAGCTTACAGTCATAGCTTTTCAAGAAGTGCTGCACAAAATTAAGCCTCTGGGCTGTTTGTTGTACACAAACCCCCAAAGTAGCTGACATAATAGCTCTTAGTCAGCTTGAGAGAGGGAGCTGAGAGAGATGCCGTATCTTAATAAATGTTTCAGTGCATGTTTTAATTCATACACAACTTTGCAAATAACACATGAAATATTTTTGAAAATCTTTGAAATAGAAACCTTTAGGTAGTAAGCATTGCTGTTTTATTCATGACAACCTCCTCCTTCTCCCCTTTGCTGAGATCACAGATGTTAAATACAAGATCTTAATACAAAATTTACTTTCCTGTTTTTTAGCACAGAAATACAGACTTTTCCAGGCACGGAGCTTCTCAGCTTCCTGAGTCTCAGATGACACCACCATCCAAGGATCCTGCTCATGTACCTCACCTTGAGGACATCTTTCTTACAGGAGCTACGTGGCAGGATGCTCCATGGAGGTGTTGTCCGAGACTCCAGAGTGCTGAATGAGCCATAAGGCACAGGTGCTTGCACTGGGATTTTGGTAGGGCAATTTAAGTCATTTGGGACTTTCCAAATTCTTGAAAAGAGGAAAGAAAGTGGAGAGATGCTGTCTCGGCCCAAACTGTGAAGGACCGCGCTCAGCTTCATGTGTGCCACAAGACAGGATGAGTGTCTATGCCTGAAAGCATGAGGCAGACACACAGAAAATCCCACTCTCAACCCCTCTGCTGCTTGTGAGTCAGAAATCTGCAACAGACCCCTGTGGAAGTGGTAAGCCCTGTCCTGCATATTTCTACAGACCTTTTTTGACGCGCTGATGTTATTAGCTAAAAGAGCAGAAGACACTCACGTTAACAGGATGTTAGAAAGGCTCTGCTCTACTTGGGTCTGGGCCAGTAACAGGGATGGTGAATAAGCTGTGTGCTCCAGGAAAGCTACTGAGCATCTTCGAGTCCTGCTCATTCTCTTTAGAACATGCCTTACATTTGGCTATATTTATAAATCCCTGTTTTAAAAATAGCTTGTTTCCTTCCTGACTAGGATACATTAACGACATTTATTGGCTGTCCTGCATGTTTTACATTTGGTTTCTCTAGTCACATTCTCATCAAGTAAATGTGTACATATAGCGTAGCAGGGTAAGCACTTCCAGAGAGAGCATGCTTGTGTTTCTTGGAACCCGTTTGTTCATGTGTCAATACATTCACTTGTGTGTGAATAATACTTATTCATATAAATAAAAGACTCCACAAATATCTATACAAACAAACAATTGTATGAAGGCAGGTGAAAAGGATGCAAGCATGGCTGATTGAATCGTGAATCCTTGGGAAAATAATTTTCCATCAATCCCCCAACTCCATCCACTCAATACTTTGAGAAGCGTGTATCAATAGACACGACAGCGCTACACAACTTATCCTCCTGTCACATGTGCTAACATCAGCACCCTCTGACCACCGTTCTTCAGCCCCAATTTAGCAGTATCCCTGCAGCACATGATGAGCAACCACCAGTATGGTTCTACACCAGGTGTCAGCACCAGCTGACTTCTGCCCAGAACCGTTCAGTCTCCGTTGTTTCCTGGTCATGGGAGAATGCAGTCACTGTGCCACCTACAGTGTGGTCCTCAGCTTTACAGGGCTGGCTTGAAGGAGGGGGCTGCTCTCTGGTATGCCAGGCATACAAGTGTTCAAGCTTTGGTGCCTCTGTGCAGAGCTGGGGCCATCCAGCATGGTACCACCATCACTGGCCATGGACCCGTCGGGAACTCCTACAGCAAGCTCCTGACTGTCCCGTTAGGAAGCTCTGTGCTTTCTCTTGACTGGAGCACTTGCTCAGCCTGAGTGTGTATAAAAGCATTCTTTTAATTTCCCATACGCTGCTCTCAGTCAGAAGTGATTATTAAAACCACTCATCTTGATTCTTTGGCGCTGTGGCTACTCTGTGCTCTTTTACCCCCAAATAAAGCGTGCACAGTATGCGTCTGTTCTTACCCAGCTGTTAATTGTTGTATTACTTCTGGGAGGGGAAGATAGTTGAGGAGGATGAGCAGAACGATAGCATCGAGGTCTGTAGTGAGATGTCACTTCAATTTTGATTAACTTGCAGAGAGACACAAGCTTGGTGCCCCAACCCAGAGAGCTTGTAGCCAATTCAAGTTCAGCCCAGGCACGCCCAAAATTTGAGAGGAGGGGAAACAGGCTTAGCTGTTCCTTAAGCTCTTGTATGTACCTTTGGTGTTTGTTAAGGCAAAATTATCATTGTAGAATAAAGATTCCCACTAACTTCAGATCTGGGAATAGGCAGGCTCTGCCCTTGGTAGAGCAGTGCGGATTTGCACCATGCCACCCTCAGATTTCTCATTAAAAATCTGATGCGTACCAAGAAATATAAGGATCCACAATGGATATTGTTTACTTGTTTGTAGCATTTTAGGAGCAAAAGGGAATTGCGATGGATTCAGTACAATTTGAATTACAAAGCCAGATGAAGCCTCACAGGTCGTTCAGACTGATAGCTAATCCCTGTGAAAAGGGCTATGAAATGAAATGTTTCAGGGCTAGTTCCGTTTGCTTACTTAACCCAAAAGCCTTGTTAATGCCTATTAAAACGAAATCCAGTGAACAACAGGCTCTCATGTTTATGGGCTGTCAAGTTAATTTCCATATAGCTGCACTGTCTTCCTTGTCATTGTTGGCCAAGGGTTAATTCACCGCAGGAAAAAGTGCGACAAAACACATCACTTTAATCCCTTTCTTCTGTAAAGATGAAGCAGCAGAAAAGGAAAAGTAACAACTGGGAAAATGTTGAGATCCGGAATTTTTTATGTAAACTTGTCAGCCGTTCCTGACGTCTGCAGTAATAAACACTCGACAATAAACAGTGAGGACTTTTCTTAAACCTCTATAAGGTAACAACTTTGAGAGGAAAAAAAAAACGTTCAAAGGCTTTTTCTGAATGCATTTGCATTTCCAGGCTTTGTTGTGTTATCTACCTAAAATGAAGCAGTTGCTCTTTTGCCAATTAACCCTTCATGGGACATTCCTCAGCACCGAAAGAGAGTCCCATGGCTGAGTTTGGCAGAAGTTGTCGGAAACTGTGATATCCTGACTGGGAAAATCCTGGCTTTTTGGAAGCTTTCTGCCAAAATCATCCCAGACTTTTTGAGTCTGTATTTCATCCTCCATTTATTTCTTTCGCCCCTGTAGTCTTTTTCTCCAACACTCCTGTACTTTGTGCTGAACTGAGGCTCTCGATAAACCAGTATTTCCCAAACTGTTGGCATTCCTTATCCCCTCCATAATCCCAGCATTGCACGTCCCAGCCGTCCTCCTCCATACTGAATGCCATCATATTTTGTATAGCCTCAGCCCCTGAGCGGTTCCTGTTTTCTGAGTCCATGTCCTACCCAATAAAACGCAAAGGACTGCTACATCAACATTTGCTTTTTCTATTATTAACCGAGACAGGCTGCTAATGCTTGGGCACCAAATAAACCAAATGGATGAATGAAATGTTCAGAGGCCCAGATGTTTTCAGAATAAGATGGGGCATTCAGTTCACACAATTGTTCTTTTTTTTGTTTTCCTGCATGGTTCTTTCCTGTGGAGTGTAGGATATATTAACTTGCAGCCGCAGAGTACTTGAAACGCATCTACTGGATCAGCCTAGTACATCAGTGAAAGATGGCTAACAGTCTTCCTTTTCCTGTGCAGCTGTTGTTTGCAGAAAGGGATAATTTTTAAGTTGATTTATTTACCTTAGGCTTTTTTTTTTTTTCCTTCTCTTAATCAGTGAACATCAGCATGGTAATTGTTACTAGTAGCTTTGAAACAATGAATAAACCTCATTGATACAATTAGGATTTTAACAGAAAAACATCCTTGACTTGCAGGTGGAAAGCTAAGGACTTTTGTCTTCAGGAATGTCAATATCACAGCGTTCCCAGTTAAAAAAAAAAAAAAAGGAACAAAAGCCCATATATTCAGTTAGAAGAAAAAAAAAAACCAGCAAGTCCTCAACTTGGTCTTTTAATGTAAAGGGTGAAAGTTATATACAGTTTTCATGGTTTTAATAAATCCCTACCTGCTCTAAATTATTGCTTATGCTCTCTTTAGACTGCCCACTGTGCTTGAACTGAGTGATCTCCACCGGCAAGGTCCCTTGGTTGCTGAAAGTGGACTTGGGAATCCCCCGAGCTCTTCAGCAAGGACACAGAAACCATCAGGATAGGTACCACTTCTGCCCCGGTCCTGAGAACCAGCTGCTGCAGACACCACTGTCATTTCACACCAGATAAAACTTCTTTTTGCCTTCACAGGCCAGGAAAACAACCTTGTAACTGTATGTAAAACACCTCGCTGAAGTGCTGCCTCCATCCACAGTGCAAAGTGCAGGGGCACTTTGGGAGGTGGTCGGGCACAGCCTCACATCCCGACTATAGTGTCCCTATTTTTCCATTTACTGATGCTTCCTACAAAGCTCCTCTTTCCCATTCACTGTTTTTTTTTTTCTCTTTCTGTCTTACTGGCAGAGGCTGCCTCTCTGTGGCAAGAGCTTGTATGCAAGGAGGTTCTGCAAAATCCCCCTGCCTGCATCCTCTGAAACGTGCAAGGGCATTAGTACGCTCCTGGGACAGTTTTCATGAACTTGCAACAAAACATTGGAAAGCACCTAAGAAACGCCTCATTGTGCTTTGAGGAGCTGAGGGCCTGTGCATCGCTTGGTTATTAACTGTGGAGAACCGCCCTGCATTGTGTTTGCCACAGACACAGTATGCACAGGCTTCACAAGTATGAAGAGGGATTGAGACACATGTGGCATTGAAAGCAAACAGAAGAGAGTGAGCTGGCAGTCAGAGTTCAGGCTCTGCAGTGACTTTCGGTGAGAGCAGAGGAATGGCTACAGTCTATCTGCAGGGTGGAGAGGGAGGCAGGAGCACTGCATGGCCACCAGCCGAGCCGTCTCCAGAAATGAAGCAGCAGAGAATCCCCAGCAGCGCAAATGTTGCTCTGTGCCTCCTCCGAGATCTGAAGTTTATGATCTAGTGTATAGACTGCTGACCTGTAGAGAGGAAATGCAAAGCCCAGACCTAGGCACCTACCCTCCCTTTTTGTGGAGGGGGAAAGTGAGGTGCCTGAGAAGCATAATCCAAACCCAACCATACACAGATTGGGGAGCAAAATTTGGGAAAGTAACTTTCTTTCTGGCAATTGAAGTCCCACCAAGCTTTGCTTTGAGCACTTCAGTCTTTCTTTGGCTGTAGCCCTGAAGCCCTCTGCGGCTATAAAACTGATAAAAAGTTTTTTGGCAGCCTGAGATCACAAAAACCATTGATGCTCTGGGGAGGAATGAGGCCTCCTTTCTCCACCCACTGCAGCACATTTCACCAGCAGAAGATTTCAGAGCGACTAGACCAGCGAAGGGTCAACATTGTGCTGTTGCAATAGAAACCCTCCCCACCAAAGCTTTTTTGGCTTTTAATGTACATCTGCCTTACAGGGATGAGTTTGGCTGTAAACAGATACGAATCAACTTTCCACTGAAGCGTCTTGCATGGGAAAGTGCCCAGACATCAAGATGGAAGAGCTTCTCAGGAAACGCATCTATTTTGACATCTCACTTTGTCAGTGCCACACCACTTCTCACCTGCTGGCCTCAGGGGCTTCTGGGGAGATCAGGCTGTCAGGACCCACGGCTCCCGGGCCAGCGATGCTCACTGTCTCTAGCACGCTAACTTCACTTAGCAGACTACAGAGACTGATAATTATTGGGTGGGTGGGAGGGAAGGCCCAGTCGAACAAAATGTATCACAACTCTGCTTTTTAGTGCTCTTGGTTGATCATTATTGGCACGATACAGCAAACAAAAGTGTTAGCTTCTCCCACGAGGCAGTTTTTATAATTTCAAAAGGAAAAAAAAAAATGGGAAAAGCAGTTAATCCTCTGCTAATAATGAATGGCTGCTGTTCCGTGGCCTATGAAAGGCAGGACTGACTGGGGCATAGTGGGAGTGAGGACTTGGCAGGAGCTGCCAGGACCCTTTATCTGTTTTCCCCTCTCGGAAGAAGGAAAGCTGCTGTTTTTCCCTTTCCTGTTTCTTTGCTTGGAGAAATCTCTTACTTCCCCTGAGATTTACATCCTGACTTATGTAGATCTTTGAACTGTTCTCTTTAGCACTTCAGTCGGGGCGGCTCCTCGCTGAGAAACAAGGCTTCAGGAGCACGGGACAGCGTTATTTATTCATCTGACATTAGCAACCTATGAGGCAGTGTTCATCAAAGAATTGCCTAGGTTTGTCCATGCTACAGTCACGCAGTGCTACTCACAATATGGGGTGATTTTCCTTAATTAAATATTTTTTAACATAATGGCCTAAATATGCTAATGTTGTCTGTCTGATTCCACTTGTTTCTTAAAACAAAATTCAGACAGAACTGAATATTGCTTTAGGTATACTTCTTAATGTATGTCGTATACAAAAAGAAGTGATGTATGTAAATATCTGCATTCTGTGCAGGCCAGTGGTGATTATACTGTAATTCCATGGTCATGGACAGCCTTCTTTAATGTTTAAATTATTCACTGCTAGCATGTAAAAAATTCAGGAGAGGAAATGGAGGAAGAATATTTCTGAATTCAGAATATGCACATACACATACACGCACATACATAGATGTAACTTGTAGTCCTTGGTTAATTTAGTTCACCTATAAATATGCTTTTTTTTTTTCTTTAAAGCAAGACACAAGTGACAAATATCTAACAAAAGAATACAGTTCTTTTACGAAGAAGAAGCTTTGTCCTCAGCCTATGAACACAGAGCACCTCCACTTCAGGTCTCATGCAGATCCCACTATCAACAAGGACAGAAAGAAAAAGGGGATTCTCAAGAAAGGGCAGCAAGGATTCCTGCTTACACCTGAAAGCCCTGTGAAAGGAAGGTGCAAGCAAAGGAAGGGTGCCTGCTAATTAGTAACCAACTAAGAGTGCAACCCTGCAAAGAGAAAAGCCTAATTGCTCTATTGTGTTAATGAGGATTCTGCACATAGGTGCAGCTGCTCCTGGGATCCACTCAGAGCAGCCACTGAGGTGTTTTGGGAAGCACCTAATGCTGGGCGACCTCCCCAGGCTTGGAGGTGGTTAGTGGGCAGGGTCTTCTTCAGCCCACTCCCAGAGCCATGTTCCTGCACCACGGCTGCAGGGCTGCTGCTCAAGCGCTGGCTGCCTTCCCCTTTCTTCCCTTGCTCCTGCTCACCTCCTCCTGCAGAGACAGACTGGTGGAAGCCCAGGGAGCCGGGGAATATGGCCCCAGCCCAAAATGGGCCTCACCAGGGTAGCACGATAATTTAGGGTGGGCTTTGCTTTGGGGAGAGGCTGATAACTTGTCAGTTGCTGGGTGCTATCTTTGAAGTCAAGGCATGCCATGAGTGCTGCCAGAGACACATGTTTTCTCACTGGGTTATAAATAATGGAATTCCAATGTTCAGGCACGTCCTTTAGTTTCCTCTGTTTAATCCCCCTGGGAGTTTTGTTGTTGGTCTCAGGCTCTCTAATTCCTATTCCTCTCAGTAAGCAGTGAAGAAATCATCTCTTTCTGGAAAGCTTTTGCTTTGGCACCGTATTGTTTGTCACTAATAGCATCTTCTTTATTATTGTTGTAGCAGCTGCCCCTGATAACCTTGAGGAGGGACCAGATATCTGGGCCATGTTCATCTTGCCTAACATTAGACATCAACCACAGTGGTAGGTGCCTGCATCTGAACTTGGTGCCTGGGTGCCTATCCCGCCTGAGGAGATCTTGTCAGCTGAAATCTCCTAATCCATCTGGCCAAATCTAGCCAAGTACTTTAGGCAAGAGTAATTACTCTCTGTATTTTAGTGACTCCGCTGACTCTAAAGCGTGCTTAGTCACCAAGCTGAAATGTAGATATGCCTCAGAGTCACCTAAAGTCAGGTAAGACTCATCTCTCTCTTGTTACTCTGCTGTATATAACAATCACCGGATTGCTGACCCAAACAGTTGAAATCAGAGCTTCTAGTCTACTATATTTGTCTGCTTAAAGGGTTGAAAATTGTTTGTTTGTTTATAAATGAAGTGCAGTGCAAAACTCACCAAGCCTTTAAGCTTGCAATGTAGGAGAAGCAGTGGCAGTCCCTCACACCAGTTCCCCAGTTTTGGCAATTCTGCAGTGCTGCGTGGTTCTACTGGACTCTATTGTGTTATTTTAAATCTCCAAAATATGTTACAGTATGTGGGAAAGTTGTGAGAGCCTCCTAGGGCTTGTGTTTATCTTCTTGCTGCAGAATGGCAGCTGAAAAGCTCCAGAAGAATGGCAGTGAAACTTGCTGCCAACAATTCTTTATTAATTCAGAGAGGCTCAGGGCTCTGGTTACACATGCTTATTCAGAAACAATCGCTTCACTCCAGTGTACTGGGAGAAGTGAGCACTCGCTGCATGGGGCTGCAGTGTTGCAGTAATTCTCCTGTATTAGCTGTTGACATTGTTTGAAAGACAGATGTTGTTACCAATGTGCTGGGCTTTCTGCTAAAAATGAGCGGTGATCTGCTACCATATCCTCTCTCCCGCTATCTACCCTGTGGAGAACAAGGGCCCAAGACTATAGCCTGCATAGTCCAGTCATTGTTTCCTTTCATGGGAAACAAGACTTGTCCATCGGCCAAACAGCATTTGAACATCTCGTATGACCTAAGCAGACTTCCTTGTGTCACGTGGCCGTGACCCAACATTCAGGTGCAGAGAAAAAAGAACAATCCCCTGCCTTGGGGACACATCCAGAGGAGTGAATTGCCGTCCTGGCTACACCGGCTCGTGAATCTGTGCAGAGATGTGTGATGCTGGGAATGAAAATTGTGCTTCGGTGAGAAAAGGGGAAGAGCTGACTCACTGCAGCTGGTGGGTCTGTAAGGATCTCAAATGGACTGAACAGATTTTGCTTGCAAACCAAATGTGATTCCCAAGAAACTCTGACACCCACCACGGTGAGACCGGACCCTTAGTGCCTGGTAGTAACAGCAGACAGGTCAAACACACCCTGCCCCTTTGCAGAAGTAGGAATTTGGTAGTGGATGGTGTGAATGGTGGTTATATTACCACTGTCATCTTGATGGCTTGTTCCAAATACTGCTCATCTTTTGACTGATATCTTCATTAATCATTTCTGAATAAAAGAAATTTCATTCATCTCTTCATCTAACCACTGTTGCTGGAAAGAAAAACGTTTACACACATTTCTTTACAGCACATAAATTGATGGGTTAGTCCAGCCAGCAGTGGCAGTAAGACTCCTTAGTGCTACCTGCCTCTATTTTATAGAAAAACAACGCTAGCATATCAGGCTATGACACTGGTGTAGATTTTTTGTGATGAATTAATTCCTCTTTATGACCAAAGGTGCTAGTAATTACTGAGGGACACTCACAATTTGTTCCAGCTCAAGCATCCTGTTCTTTATAAGAGGAATGATGACTGGTGCTGGTCTGGTCTGACTACAGGGCTCTTCCCTCCCAAGAGCTGTCAGCTGGCAGGGAGGAAATTGTAAGTCAAGACGTGAAGGTAAGCTACACACAGGGGAAAAAGCAGTCTGGGTTTATTGAAAGGCAGGTAGTGCCATACTAACCCAGTATCTTCCTTTGACAAGACAGATGATTTTTCCCTGCAGATTTGCTCTGTTTTGATTTCAGTGAAGCATCTGACATGGTGCCATACAAGAAATATCAATTGAGAGGAGCTATACCAGAACTGTGACCTGCCTAAGAAGCTTGCTAAATGGGAGATGAAACACAGGCTGCTGAGAGGTGGGAAGCACGAATCCACAGGGTGGTCACTAGAAGGGTTCATCAAGGATTGGTCTTTAATCAGTGGTTGCACATTCCAGCAGTGTGGGAAGTCCACGGCCAGTGCCATTGAGAGCTCAGGACTGAGCTTTGATAAGATGGGAGGTAGAGAGGGATTTGGGACTGGCCAGCAATTGGTCCACCAAGGCACCTGCTGTGTCACGGGTTCCTGCACCACCCATGCTGGGCAGAGCATACAGTGAACATAACCCACAGTGTCAGACCATGGCAGACGTTTCATATGCTGATCCGAATACTTCTTCCACTTTGGATACCACGAGATCTTCCAGCTTCACCAGCATGGGGGGATACCAGTGAGCCAAGAGCTGATGGTGCTGCTGGCTCCAGAGGTCTCCCTGCCACTGACTTGCCCAGCAGGTGTGTCTAGGAAGATGAAGCAGGACCTGCTGTCATCTTTTCTGAAGGTTGGGAGAGCTCAGGTGACACATCTGGCATTGCACAGCCACATTATAAATGCAGAGAACTCGCCCGTAAAGAAGGTCCAAGGGGTTTCCATGTGTGTATGGTATATACAATGTGCAGAAATGTAGATTTTACATGGATAAATTACATTTCCCCTCAGGTCACAGCAGCAAGGATAAGAAAGAATAAGGGGGAAAACACATTGGTTTTGCTTATATTCTTGTAATAATCTATACACCTGTTGTCCGGGAATTGTAAGCAGCTCTTCATTAGGGTTTTGCAGATAATAGCCTGTGGTTTAACCTTGTTTTCTCATCTTAAACTTCACTTTCTGATATTTCTTCAGCAACAGGTTAAGCTTAGGTGAAGGCAAAAGCATGAGAGGATACAGCAATACCTTCTCTACCCCACTTTAGCCAGAAGTGTCAGGAATCCACAAAAAAAAGCTGCAAGGCAGAGACGACTTATGTCCCAATAATCCAATGAAACTACAGCCTCTAAAGAAAGGCCTGGAGTAAATGGATACTTTCGTGTACGGGTGGATGCTGTCAGGCAATTACTGGCACAGCCTTATATGCTGAAGGTCATTGGCACCTCTGTGGCACCTCCTGTCTCCCCAGGAATGACCCGCGGCAGCTGGCCAGCCCCAGCCCCTCGGCGCGCCGAGGGAGGGAGGCCTCCAGTGGACAGATGTGCAAAACACCACCTTATTTTTCTCATTTTCATGTTCTGCTAACGTATTCCATCTGCGAGGCAGTTGCCTGTCTGAAAGCGCATCCATTCCCATAGTACTAAAATGTCCTAAAAGCTAGTGTGAGCCAAAGGTTTTTACAAACACCTTTTATTTTAAGATGAGGCAAACGAGTGATTTTTTTTTTCCAAAATAGTAATCTCCAATTAATAAAATTGTTGATTGCTGGGTAGCTAACACAAACAAAAGCTAAGACAAATCTAAGACATTTTATTTGAACAAATGCCTTTTGGTAGAATAGCAGAGGAGGAAGCAGACATCTTAATTTACATCACTGCAGAGGGTCCAGCATCTTCCCCTCACCAGCAACATTAACAGTAGTTCATAGTCCTCTGAGTAAGAGCTCCCCTTTCCAGTGCCACCACCTGTTTCATATTCCCCCTTTCCCCCTGGGACACCCAGTTTCTGCCCAGCAGCTGGACGCAGTGCAGCCCCAAAAAGCAGCATCCAGTCTCTCTATGGAGAAGTTTTCTTTGGGTCTCTTTCCTCCACCCCAGTGACTGCTTTTCATGGAACATACAGGAATTTCATATCTTTGAGATTGCTAGCCTTCCATCAAACCTGGCCAGCAGGTTCAGAAGTTATTAGTGGGAGACAGACAGTGTGATCACCCACATTTTGTTTCTTAGGAAACCAGCCTAAAAATAAACCATCTCAGTGGTAATCTGAGGTTACCCACCTTCTGCCAGGTTGCTTTCAAAATCCTGCTGGACTTGTTATTTCCAGATACCTAAACAGAGGCATGGGTGATAAATGCCTCTCTTTATCTAACATGGATATTCATATGTTTAGGTAATGATATCCCTCCTGTCACTGGATCCTTTCAGCTCTTTATTTATGTGTGCTCCTGTTCTTAGATGGCAGCTCGTGTATATCATTTATTTCTTCATCATTTCCAAAGTGGATCACTGAAACCTGCTCTACCTGGAGTTGAGTATAAAAGGCATCCCTCTGAGGTCCTCTCTTGTTTAGAATAGAGCTGCCTATCTTTTGCAGATCATATTGGATAACATACACCATCATACATACATATGAAACACATTACCAGTAGCCAAATGCCATGCAGTCAAACCTAGTTTTGAAATAGGGAAGCTTTCCATCTCCAAACTTCTAATTCTTTTTTATTGTTGATTAACAGACCCAGAACAGATATCTACATAAAGCCTTTCTGTTGCCTAAAACAAGTACTTTGGTGATGAGATAAAACTGTACCTACATTTAGCTAATCTGTTCTCCAGCTAGTCTGTCAAATGACACAGTCTATTCTGTCTCTAGAGCAATTAAGCATTGCCTTGTATAGAGTGGATTGAAACATTAAGCATTTGTGAACGTAGGAAATGGGCACATGCATATATGTGTTACATATATCACTCCTTCTGACCCGGCTGAGCTACCTGGAGCTGCCCATAATATTTCCCACTTGACCCTGTAGTCCTGTTTTTCTGAGCACCCTGCATGCAGGCATCTCCTTACTTGCTGTATTCTGGGTTTTCTGCAGCCCTTCAGACTCTTTCTACCCCACCTGAGGTGGCCACCCAAGCTCAGCACTACCTATCTATCTCACCCGTAAGGCACAGGCAGCCCTTGTGCTGCCCCGATGCTGCACTAGCAAAGCCTTGGCTGAAGCAGCATCCAGCTCTGCCGCAGCTCTTGGAGTAAGAGGTAAACAAGGAGACAGCTCAGGGGGGAGCAGAAAGCATGGCAAGGAGGTCCTGCAAACCCCACTGGGCAGGCAGGACTGTGAGATTTACACTTGCTTTGTACAGAGAAAAAGCAGCAGAGGGGGCACGTCCACCAATAGGCAAAGGTTGGTCAAATGCATCTGGTTTGTCCAAGGCAGGATAAAAAGAAGCCACCTAAATTTACAAGAAACAGACTGAAGCTAGACTTGAGAGCAAACTGCCCAAGTGAAAATGAGTAACCACAGAGGAAAGGCTGGCCGGAGAGAATGTGAAATTCCTGCCTTTGGAATCGGGATGTTCTGGATGCTTTTATGGGCAGGATAGACCAATATCTACTAGGACAAGCCTAGGTATAATTGACCCCTTAGGTATTGCAGAGGGTTGGATCACTAAAAGGATCTTTGCTCAGCTCCATCCCCGTATTTTCTATCCTAAGGAAGAAACAAATACAGAAATTTGGACCTACCATCATTTGTGTACCGGTATGGGGCAGTCAGTGAGGACAGGTCAGTCCTTTCATGCCTAAAGATTTCTAAAGACAGAAAAGAAAAGGAAGAAAAAAGATGGTAAAGCAGAGAACAAAAAGGAGCCTGAGAAACGGCGATAAAATCTTTAAAGTATGGAATGGGGAAACGTTTGGAGAATTAGGAGTAGATAGAAAGAAAAGATGTATGGGGAGCCCTGCCCTTCCGACACTAGATGGCTCTGCAACCCCGAGGAAAGCTTGCCTTGCCGGACACGCTGCCTTTTTCTTGGGAAAATAAAAGCAGCAGACGAACACAAAGGTACTGAGAATGCTTCCAGTCTGGCTTTATTAAAGAGGAGCAACACTGCAACTGCAGATCTTCACTCCTAGATTAAGGAGTTTAAATACGCTAATGTATTTTGCTTGCATGTGCTTCGTGCTTCGTAATAGCCTTTAAAATATTTTATTGCAGGTTATTGGATGCATTGCATAGAAGTATACATTGCATTGCTATATATGCAATATAAAGTTAGATTAGTTAAAATACAAGAGAAAATAAGTTTTCACTACTGTCTTAGTATGCCATAGATAATTTGAACATTGTCACCTTTAAATTTCATTTGTTGTTTTTACAGAAGTTATTTTTAAGATGAATTTCATTATTTCCATCTATGCTCAAGGCTGCTTCCCAAACGTGCTGTAATTTGTGTGTGGGCAGAGGCTTTTTCTGGAAATCAATGCCCTCACTGTACTCATTCATGGAAGAAGAGACTAAGGGGGGTGAAAATCAAAGTCCCCGAGCCCTCCACCAGAGCTGGCTCTTCTCTCTTCCATCGGCAGCTGCTCAGCAGAGGGGCACCTTTGTGAGCGGAGGGAGCACGGGCTGCGCATGCACCCATGCTGCGCTGAAGCTGCCTGCTCCCATTTGTGCAGGGACTTGGGCAGAGGAGTTCAGGGCAGTGACTGGTTTCTGAACAGATGCAAATTGAGATTTATGTCTCAGAACTAGTTTATCTTTGTTTTCAGCAAACAGCAAGCCCTAAATTAGTAGTTTGTGTAATTTTCAGTTTGACTTTTTTTTTTTTTTTTACATGTGATCCTCTTCTCTTTCCTGCTTAGTTTTAACAGAGTTGAAGTGCACTGATGGTTTGGATCTCATGGCACAGTCCGTCCAGTACTGGCAGAATCAAGCATTTCAGTAAGAATCACTAATGTAATATCAGGTCTGACCAGTTGTACAGGATGGGAGTGAGCAGTGAGCTGATGTGGTACGAGAATACCAGGAGAACTGAATGCAGTTTAGGCTTGGGGAACTTTAATAGTCTATGATACAAAATTTTTAAACAGCAAACAATGTAACTTCATAAATAAATATGTTCATTACCAAAAATGCATATGCTTTTTAATTTCTTTTATTTTTGTAAGTGCTTTTTCTTATATCAGAGAGGTAGAAGGAGATCCACTGAAGTCAGAGCTTTCTAGTTTCTGTTGTAAAGCACCAGTGCTCTGAAAACCATTAGCATGAAGGTACTTTGGTTTTGAAAGAGTTTGGATTCACTTAACACAGAGACTGCCCTTCTTATCTGAGCGTGTTATATTAAGTGCTAAAAACTTCCTCAGATTTTTGTCACTTTCCAGTTATCTTTCTGTATTTTCGTTGGTCTCCTAGTAGGGAGGTACACCTTTACCAGTCTATCCAAAACACTGCTGCTAGGGAAGGTCACCTTCCTTTTCTGCTGTTCTTCCTTTGTCACCTCGCTCAGAAAGCTGTTACTGGCTTCCTGTCCCTTGGTGCATCGTATCAAATCTTTATTTTCTCATTTTCAGGGGTTTATCTACTATTATCTGTATGTACCCGGGTTCTGTATTTTATGAAGAGGAATTACACAGGCTTCCATAAATGGCTTATTTTTAGAAGCTCATTAAAGCTCCTAATGCAAGTATCTGCCAAAAACATGAATGATATGCTGAAGTGATATCTGAACTTGTTATTTACATTGTGATTTACTAATAAAAGTTTTCTCATTGCACTCCTTAGGCATCTGGTTCAGAGAGAAACATTTCTTCAGACTGTGAAGTTTAAAATCTCTATGATCACCATATCCAGGTAGAGTTTCTCCTAGTTTTGTGCCTATTACCTGTTCCGTTCTGCAATAATCTGTTATTGATGGCTTAATTAAAAAGACTTTTGATGCTGTGTGTTGAAGAAATGTGTAATAAAAGTCCAGGAGCAATCTGAGTGAAGAAGGGGTTTCTGAGAGGGCAGAGGGCACTGGGGGCTGTGCAAAGCTAGGTAGGAGACCAGTGTGTGCAAGGGTGTGAGACTGTTACAACTCCTCTGGAGTCTCCTTCATGTATATGAGTATCTATATTTGAGTATACATACTCAAATCCATGCATATGAGTGTTCAGCATCATATACTTGGATTTAAGCACAGCAGAGATATAACTTCATTTAGTTCCCTGTCTTTGTGTCAGATGATTCCCCTTTAGTACCTACTTGCTCACATTTTTCACCTTCTACCCACCTTTCATCCCCTCTTTTTGCATTACTAGCAGGGATATGCCTGCTGAGAGCGCCAGACCCTGACATGCCTATAGGGCATGCTCTGCTGGGAGATGAGATTTGAACTAATAACTTCCACTTTGTTGTTACTCAGACTACATCAGTTAGTAAATATACAGTGTTTTCCCCCTAAAATCTCAATTACAATCTTATATCCAAAACTAAGTACTTCTTCCTGGGCCAGGCAAGATTTCTATATTTCAAGAAATAATATTTAGTTTTACATTTCTGGAAGTGTTTTAATTAGCTTCTTGCGCTCTGAAACTGCAGTGAAACTGCAGTTTTGTCATTACAGCATCAAGCCCCAGTCTCGATGCTGCAGAAGAAAAATGTGAAGCAGCTGATGTAGAGTTGTTGGTCCCATTAATTAGTCTCAACTTTATTATTTTGTGTTTGTGCTAACATTGGAGCACAGAAGCAGGATAAGATCTCACAGCACTAAACAAGCACTGTGCAAGAAGGGAAGTGAGACACAATCCCTACGTCCAAAAGCTTTACACCAGCCTGGTTTCCTATTGATTGAAGCTAGTGCTTTTTTTCCACGTGCTGAAAGCAACTTAACAGATAAAATTAAGAAAAGACCCTGCTTTACTACCTTGGGCTCAGATGGTTCAGTACCCTGGAATACCATAGGAATTATTGTGCACAAAAAATAACGCTGATCTGTAGCAGCCACAGAGGTTTAGTATAAACTTTGAAGGCATATGCAAGGGAGAAGAAGCAGAGGACCATTTTTCTCTGTGTAAAGCAGAGGTAATGGAGACCACGTACACGTCTGTGAACACATTTTAGAAGGGACATTGCAGTTCAGGAGAAAGTGCAGAAGAGGGTTGCAGTGAAAGAGGGAGAATGGAAAAATGAAAGGAGGCTTGATTATGGTGAATTTACCTTCACAGGGAGAAAAAATAGGGCCCAGAGGCATAGCAAGAACTGGCAGCTGGAAGCCAAAGCCATACACATCTGATCACAGTGTTTGATCAAGGGCAATTATCAGCGACAGCAGACTGCTGGGCAAGTGGTGAATTCTCTACCTCTTGCTGACTTCAGATGAGTGCTGGACCCCTTCGGGGAACTGCTGAGGCAGGAGCCCTCTTGGGAGAAGAAATGGCCACGCAGCAAGAGTGGAGGTGAACGTGCCGCTTGACAGATCCCTGCTTGCCCACATTGTGTTGAGGGATGCCGTGGATGAGAGGGAGCGCCCCAGCAGTGCCCAGAGGCAGACGGCACACCACATCCCACCTGCATGGGTGTATTAGTCCTCACATTGGCCGTACACCAAGTATCAGACTCCATGTGAATACTGCTCAATGAAACTTGAGGTTCTCATACGTGTATCAAATCATTATAGTGAAGTAACGAATGATCCTCTCTAGCTCAGTAGTAGAGCCAGGCTGGTTACAAAGGAGTCATTGAAGGTCCTTGAGGCATCATAGCCATTGCATCCTGCTGAGAAACCAGGAGTGCTAGCTGGTTAGAACTAGTTTGTGTGATGGTTCCTTGGCCGTCTCTGCCCAGGCTGAGCAGCACACAGCGCTCCTCACTCCGTGTGACGGGGGAGCATGCAGTCAAGTGGGGAAGAGACTGCCCTATATCCTGGGCTAATGCCCAAACCTGCATACTCCTTACCCTTGCTGCCATGCTTGTGTCTGAAACGTGGCCAAAGTATCTTAGTTAAAAATTTTCTTTTGAGTAAGTAACAGCTGTTACTTACTGTTTTTTCTCCCCTTGGGGCTTTTTTTAAATAACAAACTCTCCAGCAACTCTGCATTTGAGAGCTGACCCAGCCGCAGCCCCAACTGAAGGCCAAATGGCTATGACAAACCTAATTCTGTGCTGCAATTTGAGGGAAAGGAAACACAGCAAGCTTGGTCTCAGTTTGGCTGTTCAAATAAAGCTGCGTGAACTTTCACACTTTATATTGTTTGTTATGATGTTTTCAAAATGAACCACAGATGTTTTACTTTGTTGTTTTTTTTCTTTCCCCCTGGTTGAGTCACCTATTATCCAGGCCAGATCTGGGCAGCTCAAACAGGAGTCACAACGAAGAAGTCTCCAAAAGAAAGTCAATAGTTTATTTGATTTTTAGATAATCATCTTCCGCACATACCTAAAAAGATAATGAAATAAACATAATCTCTACTAATGATGTAAAATAGTGTAAAATGTTGGGAAGTAATGGATCCTATCCAAACCGCTTGTGTTCCCCATCACTTAAATTGAGTCAATGAGGATGAGTTATGATTGAATTTTGCCCATAACTTGCAGCTTCTCTTTAAATATTCTTCTCTGATTACAGTGTAGCAGTAGACAAGACTGAAAAGTTTCTGAGACAACGTTTGATTTTAACTATCTATCTTCAGGCCTCTTGAGCAAGTGGGAGCCCATCAAGCAAATCAAACTGGAAACATTATGTAAACTGTCAATGTGATGGCAAATGACCAGAGACATGCTCTGAAAAATGCCAAGTGTCACAGCAGGGCATGGAGAAACCCCTTACTTTTGGAAAAAAAATAGTCACATATTCTCTGACAAAACAGATCTCTGTTTGGCAAAATGTTACTGCAGCATTCTTTGGGGATGATATTGATATGCAGAAAAAAAAGACAATTCTCTGCAAGAGTTAACCTGACTCGCATTCAGTAGTCTGCTGAGTCCTTCCTAGAAAGGAGAAGGGAGATCTGACTACAGAGTGCTGCTTGAGAGAAGTAGATGTCAGCCCATTTGAAACAAAAGTTCCCATCCAAACACATCCCCAGGTTATTTACTGCATGCTTCGTTTGTTTTTTTGTTTTCAAAGAGTTGTGTAATAATACATCCAGATCCCCAGAATACATGTTATAGTTTTAACAGAGCATTGTCCTTGGAAAGTTTTCAAAGTGTTTCTGTATATTTGCAGTATCTGTAGTTAGCACGCTCAACGCCAGAGTGATTCATTTCCTGCCCAGTGGCCATTTGTTGTTTCGTACATTTTTTTTCTTGGCTGCACCTTTACAAATATAATGGAAAAATCACAACTTGCAGATAATGAAAGTGAAGGAATTAAAAATTAATGCACACAGCAGAGAATGTCAGCCACAGAAACTTGCTTGCAAGTGCCAAAGTGCCAGTGCAGAGCAATATTTTGTATTAAATAGCCATGATCAGTGCCCAAATCTTTGCAGTTAGGGCATCAGTAATATGGAACCAGCTAGAGCCTTGGGCTACTTCTACAGTGTAAGTTCCTGAACAGTGAAAAGGAAAAAAAAAAACCATATTATTGCTTAATAATTCATATTCCAGTGTATTTTGGTTTGGGGGTGAATCTGTGCTAATCCATAATGCTTTGTATATCTAGTCATCAGCGATTTCTTGTTTGAAAGCACAGTATCTGTGCAGGTTGTCAGACGCTACATGCATAGGTGAGGTCTGGGGAACAGAGCATTGCTTGTGACTTCTGAGTCTTACCAAATCCAGAGTCTGTCAAAGCCAGGTCCATGACAGTAAAGAACACCTTATTTTGTATTGGACAACTTCCCTATATTTGGTCTATTTTTACTGAAGAAAAATATAAAGAAGCCATCAAGCTTTTCTAGCCAGTCAGGTCAAAGCAGCCACTGGTGTAACAGGAGGCTACAGAAGGCTTTAACCAAAGCATTCACCTATTCCTATGGCTCACCTTGTATGTGTGTATGTCCTAGGAAATCACTTAGCAATGCCAAGGGCCAGGCATCGCTTGTTTGAACTGATATTGGGAGAAAAGCAGCAGAAAGGCAAGAGGTACTAATCATGAAGATACAGGAGCAGTAGACACTGAACTTTCATATCACTGCTCCCAGAAGAAGTGAAGTTAATGGGATGAGACAAATGTTTGGACTTCTGGGTAAAAGATCTAATCTCTTTTCTATTTGAATTGAGGAAAAATCAGGAAAAAGGGGCAATGCATTTCTTGAGAGTTTATATCTGTTTATATCTATAAGTTTATATCTGATATCTTACTCCATCCCCTGATTTTCTCTTCCTGGGGAGCCCTGAGCTTCAGCTAGTATTAGCTAGTGTCAAGGACTGTGACTGGGTTCTTGTGGAAAGAAACCAGGACTTTGTGGTCCTCTTGAACCAAGAATGAACAAATAGTAGAGGTTCTCCCATACCTTAAACTTGGTCCATGATGCATGAATTTAAAGAAGCACCCAAATAAATGCTTGGTGTTCAGCAGAAGAGTTTCAAACAGAATCTGAAGCTTGACAAAAATAACACAGAAAAGGTATTTTGCCTGAGATGCTTTCTTTTAAGCATGGATAAAATCAGCAAACTCTTGGAGAAATGGGAAGCCCAGCTGCAGCACTCCGAGTCTGGAAAAGCAAGAACAGCATCCTGGCTGTTATGGACTAGAAATATGGAGGCACTAGGAAACCTCTGCCCAAGTTGGCTCTTGCTAGCAGAAATGAGCTCCTACAAGGACTTAAAAAACACACAGAAATATTTCCTGAAGGAAACCAGAGGTTTTGCAGGCTGTTGTAGAAGTCATCCACAAGAATAAAGGATCAGGCTAGTTTTATGATTATTATGACTGTTTTCCAATGTGTTTTTAACCATGGAAAGGGAGAGACCGAATCATCCCACTTCAGATAGATACTGCAAAGATCACAGAATTACAGAATGGGCGAGGCTGGCAGGGACCTCTGGAGATCACCTAGTCTAATTCCCCTGATCAGAGTAGGTTGCTCATAGCCATGCCCAGTCAGGTTTTGAATATCTCCAAGGATGGAGACTCCACAGCCTCTCTGGGCAACCTATGCCAGTGCTCGGTCACCCTCACAGTAAAAAAGTGTTTCCTGACATTCAGAGGGAACCTCCTGTGTTTCAGTTTGTGCTCATTACCTCTTGTGCTGCCACTGGGCACCACTGAGAAAAGCCTGACTCCCTCTTCTTTACTCCCTCCCATCAGGCATTTATACAAATCGCTAAGATCCCCCTGATCCTTCTCTTCTCCAGGCTGAATGAAGAGTCTCAGCTCTCTCAGGCTTTCCTCATATGAGAGATGCTCCTGTCCCTTAATCATCTTCATGGCCCTTTGCCAGACTTACTCCAGTATGTCCATGTCCTTCTTGTACTGGGGAGCCCAGAACTGGACCCAGCACTCCAGCTCTGTCTCACCAGTGATGAGGGGAGGGGAAGGATCCCCCCTTCAGCCTGCTGGAGACATCCTTTCCAGTGCAGTCCAGGAGGCTGTTGACCTTCTTGGCTGCAAGGGCACATTCCTGGCTCGTGTTCCACTTGATGTTCACCAGGGCCCTCAAGGCCACCTCTGCAGAGCTGCTTTCCAGCCCTTTGGCCCCCAGCCTGTACTGGTGTCTGGGTTATTCCTCCCCAAGTGCAGGACTTCAAATTTTCCCTTGTTGAACTTCATGAGGTTCCTGTTAGCCCATTTCTCTGGCTTGTCCAGGTCCTCTGCATGGCAGCACAATGATCTGGTCTGTCAGCTACTCCTCCTGATTTTGTATTGTGCAAACTTGCTGAGTGTGCACTCTGTCCATTCATGTAGATCATTCCTGGGATGGTAGCACCTGTCAATGCCTTTGCATGAACGGTGCATCTCTCACGGTGTTGCAGAACAGTCCCCTGGAAGACAGACTGAATCACCTGGATGGTGTACAGACCATCAGTCTGTGGCTTGGAGACAGCCAGCAATATGAGCAACCCAGGGAAACAGCTGAGAGTGAAGAAAAGGCATGGGGGCTTGGGGTTGGGAGGGAAACGAATGGCTCTACCTGAGCTGCTGGAGGACCACCAAAGTCACGTATTTGTAGTGGATAAGAAAGCTACCAAGGATTTCCAGGATAAACTGGCAATGAACCAACTTAGAGGCTTTCAGCTGGTCTTCAGCTTATAGACCAAGGTCAGTGGATGAACGCCAAATGACTCTGAATGGCTCTGGAATTTGCCATAATACTTACATTTTTTGTTGTAGTAGTGCAGCAGAAAAGGAAGCAGGTGCTAGCAAGGAAGATGGGTGCAGATCATTATGAGCCTAGTAACTCCAGCTCTGCATCTTGCTGAGAATCAGCAGTTCTGGTATGACTCATGACAAAGCATGAAGAACCAGAAAACAATTAAATTAACTTTGTAATGGGCAACCATTCAGTTTCAAAAATAAAGAAATGGTCACAAGGCAGAAGAGGATGGAGCATCAGAAATACAAACCACTCTCTGAAGTGAATAAGGGAAGGTACATGGAGCAGAAGGGGAAGCATCTGAGGGTAGGAAAATCAGCTTTATGGTTAAGTCTGGATGTGTCAAGAGCAATTGCAGGTGTTTCAGTATTGAGTACACAATGCATAAGAACAGCAAACAGTGTAGTCATACGGCAAGACATGCAAGATCATCTGGAGATTGAGGGATTCTGGCAAAAGCTGGGGTTGAAAACCAGACATCTCATTGCTCAGGGAAGAGGTCAACTCAAAAATCCGTTTGGACAGCATTACAGCTTCTGAATTTATAATAAAAGCCAGGAGTATTATAATACACTGGCAAATCCAAACAAGAAGATTATTTTTAAAAAGTCGTTTGTGCAATGTTTGGGCAATTTTCAGCAAAACCAGTTAACCTGCTTTCAGAAACTGCTATAGCATCCACTCACTGCGAAAGGTACCTTGCAAAGCAAAACTGGGGCATGATCAAGCTGCACCCTGACACCAGCATCTTGGCTGGCTTTAGCTGCCAAAGTTCTTGTGGAGCTGAAACAAGGAATGTGATTTTCTTGTAGATATTCACTATCCAACAGAGGCAATCAAGTCCATCACTAGATTTTCCTCCTAATCTGCAGGACCCCACACATTGGCCAACCATCTATATGAGAAGAGTATCTGCTGTACATGCAGCCATGCATATCCATAGTTTTCTCTGCTCCCCTGGCACCCCCAGACTGTGCTGCAGCTGCCACAGAGATTGCGTAAAGCCTGGAGAAATTTCTCTAAACGCACCCTGCTCTCTGCCTGTTGCAACAGTCTGGACAAGAATTTGAAAAGGATGTTCTTGCTGTATTACAAGCATCGCTACCAGAGCAAACCTGGGCTGTGTTTACTCTGCTTTTTGCTGTGTGAAAAAATAATTGTTTATCACTGATCTCAGTTGGAGCCATTTGATGGTTGCTTTCTGAGTTCACTTTGCTTCCAATTCAATAAGAACTAAAAATAACAACATGGATAATCTAATTGCAGATCAGTAGATATCCTGACCACTCTCAGTCTCAGAACATGTATCCCACGTACACTAGACGCACATGCAGTGCATGAGCTTCTTAGCAGCAGTAGCTTTTCACCTAGAACAAGGGTGACATTTGTGAACTGTAAAGCCTATCAATGTTATCCCGCTCAGCTGATATAGTGCAGAGACTTCCTTAAAATAAATAACAAATGTTGATCTCTCTCCCTGATTGCATACCGTGGCCAAGGAAAAAAAAAAAAAGTTTAAACCCTTGAATTTCATATGCACTGGAGAAATCTTGGAGAAAAGAAAACAGGAAAGCATTTGTAATATTAAAAATAGATTGCTTCCTGGAAGTAAGAACCCTGATGGTCTCGTTGACTTGTTTTTTTTCATGTTAAATGCCATATCATACAGAAGCACAGCAAGTCAGCTCCTGATTTTATTTGAAATTTGCCTGAAAAACAGAATTTATATGGTATATTTTATACTTTGATTCCTTTATATTTATTTTTATGTAATACATTTCTATGTAAAAGATACTGTTATAGGCCGTGATGTGAAAGACTAACTTCAGAGCCCCCAGAGCAGTATCTTAGCCTTAAAAGCCATAAGTAAATAGGAACAAGATAAATATTCCCCTAGATAATTAATATCCAGGAAAATGTGTCATTCTGAAAAGCTGAGCATTTCCAGGGGAATTCCCCACAAGGAATATTGCTGGAAATGGCAGAGATTTCCAAAAAGGAAAAAACGTTAAGTATGCCTACAGGCTACGCTGCAATTTAAAACATGCATCAGGGCTATGTGTCCACAGACTTATGGCCGCCTCCTTTGTTGCTATGATTTTACAGCATGGCACGCCAGCTTAGCAGAAGCTGTTGAGACCACAACAGCCTCGTGGTCCACTGTCATTGTCATTTTCCCAGCCAGTAAAAGGCAGGTTTACATGTGTGGTTTCATGTCAAAGCCCTGCAGCTGGAATGCAAGGAACAGCCCCCTTGCTGGGTAATTGTGAGCTGTTGGCAAAGATTTCTTGAAGAAAAATGCAACCTTCAGAGATGAGGAGGGCATATCTCTCTCTGCAGCAGTGAAGCTCGCTTGCAGATTTCAGCAGGCAAACCTTACCTCTCAGCATTGGCTGATGTGGAAAATCCACTTCTTTGTCCCAGTAGTCCATTACTATTGCATAGATACAACAAACGAATACAGTGCAAACTTGTTATAAAATGGGACGATCGGGATTACATGAGGACTTACATGCTAGCAGCTAAATGCCCAGTAACAGTCACCCAAATGCAGAGACCAGAGAAAAGTCATGTTCCCAATCGCATTGCATACTCTTTCTGCTGATTTTTGCCTTCCCAAGTTCTCAAACTTAAAAGTAAAGAAAGAGTAGCTAGAGACAACACCTGGAGGTGGCTTTTGATTTTGATTCTTATCAACTTAGCCTGTTACTCTGCAAAAGTGGAGACAGAAAATATACTTTTTAAATTAAAGTCCCTTCAGACATTATCTTGTCTATTGATTATTTCTTAAATACAATTTTTGCCCCAAAATTTAGTGTAAATGTTATTTATGCTGTTGTAGTTTTCTACTCAGGAAGGATTAAAAGGAGGGATATTTTTTCCCTGAAAGAGGCACAGGTATTCTTTAAATATAAGGTTTTCTTTAAAATTTCATTTAAAAAAAATAATTTGAATAATACTTGAATGTTTTTCCTCTTGCAGTTTCTACTCAAGACCTTCTCTAAGGTTTGTCAAGGCAAGGAAAGTCAGTTTTCTGAGTTTTCCTCTGGCCACTGGGCAGTTGTGGGTTCTCCCGCTCCCAGTAAGATCCTGGTGCAAAAAACCCATGAGGAAACGGGAAGACATTTCTCATGCAGCTTTTCTGCAGTGCATTTTTTTTCACCTCTGAAGACAATGGCAATTCCTGGTACATTCCAGCCTACAAAACCCGACAGTCTGCAAATGTTGCTAAAGATGCTGCAAATTTTGGCATGTGGGAGTCTTTTCACTCAGTTGCTGAGATACGTCTAGCTCCAGAAGCGGCACGAATGCCAGCATGGGGCTTGGCTGCCAGAACAGCCATGCACTCAATCTGTCATTTCTAATCTCTGCACTTCATTTTCCCACCTGTAAAAGGGGGAGTGGACATTTTCAAACTTTCACATGAACGGCTTCACAGGAGCCTGCACAAGTACACCTTCTTTCGTGTCTTTTTTAATTTTTGCTGTTACCTTGGCTCTTGTTGGTTGTCATTGTATCAGAGTGGAAAAAATGTCTACAGAAATAACTATTCTGAACAACATTACATATTCTACCAAAATTTTTGCCATAGACATTTCTGAGTTTCAATGGCAGTTTGAAGCACATTGTACCTTGCTGCCCTATTGATCCCTGAAATACAGACTAATTCTCCATGAAATTAACTGTTTATACACACCTAAGTTGTGTCCTCATGCTTTGGCTTGGATAAACAATGGCCAAAGTGGTTTATATGCTAAGGTTGTTTTCCTTCTGAAAGATGATCCCTAAAGTAACTTCAGTCAAAAAATGTGCAAAGATGAATGATGATTTTCTTTCTTCCAAAGGTCTTTCAACAGATCGGTTTAAGGTACCAATCTTCAGTTATGCTCAATTGTTCTATGAATGAATCACTTGTTTCTTGCTGTTAATTACAAGTTTTTATTAGTCCAATATTTTTTTTTCTGTGAAAATATTACACCTCATGATTAGGACACTGCCAGTCATTTTTATTAACTAGATAAACACAATGTTTTATTTTATAAGCATGCAGCTTAATTCCAGGACAGATGAGGAGAGTGCTAATGACATCCAAGTGGTGATGGTAAAATCAGTTTATCCATGTGCAAGTCTATGAACCCTTATCCTTTAAGTGCTTGGACATGTCTCGGTGTTTAAACCTCATCCCTCCAAGCACATCTCATTTCACACCTCTCAGCCCCTGGGATCTGTCCCTGCAGGTTAGGATGTAAAGCCCTGACTAGCCGGAGTGAGCTCCATCCTGGTCACGCTTCTCAGTTAATTCACTACTAGTGCTGTGTAGGAAAAGACACTAAAGGTAAAAGAAAATGAGGTTTCCAACTACCCAAATTGGCTGGAGGAAAGGGAGTGAGAGGGCTCTCTCTTTTACACTTTTTTTCTCTCTTCCCAAGCCTCTTGAAGAGATTGTCCTAACTATAACGTTCAGCTTGGCCAATGCAATGAGACAGCCTTCACCCCACTGTTAATTTTGTCTCCTTTTCACTGCACTCCTCCAGTCTCTCTGGGTAGTAGGTCCAGCCCGGCAGAAACATCTGCTAGCCTGCCTACTCATCTTTACCTGTCCTCACTTCATCCAGGAGGTGAAGGACATCATTTTTTGGGGTTGTCCTATGCAGGGACAGGAGTTGGACTTGATGATCCATGTGGGTCCCTTCCAACTCAGGACATTCTATGATTTTCCCAGGCCAGTTGTCTCCATTCGTGAGCCCGTTGTTGATGACTTCTTAGCCTTACTTACCGGGGGAAAAGAAGCAAATGTTCAAGCATGATTTCAAACTCCATTATGTCCCTGCAAATGTGAATCAGGTTATTGTAAAACTTCTCTCCTCCTATGCTCCCTTATAAAATCTTGAAAACTAAATAAAAATAAATCAAAATTACTGCTAAGAGTTAAAAACACAACAGGAACTTGACTTAGAAAAATGGAAGCAAAACCAGACAATCAGACAAATGCAAGCTAGCAGAAGCAGAAAGAGAAGAAATAATCTGTTTTACCGAACGAGGAGCACAATGTCGGGAACGACTTTCAACTTAGAGTGCCAATGCCGTCCACAAAACCTAGGGCTTGTCAAGCTGCCCTGCTTACAAAGGGGCGAGTTCGTCATTCCCTTTAAGCATGGATTCCTGGGACTTCAACAACTGATGTGAAAGAAGATCCTATTTCTTTGGTGAAATTCACCAAATGCTTTGAAAAGGGGATGTGGCATAGCTTCTGAATCACGAAGCAGAGAAAGACTTCCTGCCTCAGTCTGGTGGCACATCCCTTTTATCACTCAGATGATACAGAGATCAGAATTGCAAGCAACTGGTGATAACATAGCAGATTTTCTCTCTGGAACAAAAACATGGGTGGCTTCTGTGTGATGCAACATACAAGTAGGATGTATTTCTTGTGATAGATTTTGTCACTTCTGTGATCTAGTATATCATTTATAGATGACAGAATTTCTGTCTGCCCCTTTTCAGGTAAGTCTGACTTTTTTTTTTCTCAGGAAATAACTAAAAGTGTATAAATATTTGCAGAAACTATTCCAAACATTGTGAATTTGGAAACATCAGCCAGACCTTATCACAGTCATTTGATAATGTAGAATTCATTTCTTTTCACAGTAGTTCAGAGTTACAATAGAAAATATACGTATATATTTATAGTATGATTTTGTAAAAAATGTATACAGGTAATGTAACAACTGAAATAATATGTCCTATTTCAGTTTGGAGTTTTTCAAAGTGTTTTTGAGATTTTTGAAAAGCTTCACGCCAAAATACACATGGTCCTATGAAATAGTTTCATTTTTACTAGGGCACAATTGTTCTATGGAAAGCTTTCTGCTGAAATATTTTCCCAGTACAACCTAACTCTTTGAGTCATAGAATAACTTAGGGTTGGAGGGAGCCCTGGGGGTCATCTAGTCCATCCTGCCCAAAACAGGGCTAACTTCAAAGTTAGATCAAATTGTTCAGGGCCTTGGGTCCATCAAATTTGTAAAATCTGCAAGGTTGCTTCTCCAGGCAACTTGCTCCAGTGCTCATGGTGAAGAGCTTTTCTTTATACCCATCTGAAACTTCCTGTGCTCTTACCTGTGACCAGTGCCTCTTGTCCTTTCACACTGTACCTCCAAGGAGAACCCTGGCTCTAGCTTCTCTCTATGCCACAACAGGTAGCTGAAGACAGCACTTGGGTCCCCCTGAGCCTTTGCTTCCACAGGGTAAACAAACCCAGCTCCCTCAGCATCTCCTCACTGCTGGCTTGTGTTCAACTTCTTGTCCAGCAGGTCTCCCTTTTTCCATAAAACTGGTCCCAGCCCGCACTGCTGTGTGGGGTTACTGCACCAGGATGCAGGACATCTCAGTTCTTTGCAGGTCTTTGTTGAACTTTGTGAGGTTCCTGTTAGCCCATGTTAGCTTGTTCCTTCACCACCTCAGGATCTTGCTTGAGATGGCCTGGAGTGGTCTGGAATGGTATGACAGTCCCTAGCATTTCTGTCCAACACGTCATGCTACTTATATATCAAATTCCCTACGACACAACTGTACCTGAATGTACTTGTGAATGTAGGTGCCCTGGGACTATTTTCAGGCATCCAGAAACTAGCATGTCTTCCCAAAGTCAAAACAGAGAAAAGACCAGAAGCCAGGACTGCTCAAGGTGATGGTGCTGACAGATGTCCCCCTGTCCCTTATTCCTTTTTGGAATTCTGGCTTTTAAGTTTTAGGACTGATTTAAGTGCATAATCCTGTCTTTTTTTCTTTTCCTTTTTTCCCCTCTTTTTAAAAAAAAAAAAAAAATCAAGGGAAATGCTATAATATCTCTTTCAGCACTATCAGCTTGATATTATGCTGATGAAATGACGACACTTCCATTAATCTCAAGGAGCAGAAGACAACTTTATTATTATTTCTCATTTGCTATTTATTATGATGGGAAGAAACTCAATTATCTGATATACTGCCTAATGGATGAGCAAGAAGGTTATAGAAAGGTAAGCAGTAGTAATAATGGTTGTAATGGTAGCAATCAGAAGCCAATAAAACACATCTGATGCTGACCTCAATTAACACCGACATGCACTCTCATTTTAGCAGTAATATCAAGTGACTGCTACAACATAGTTAAAGCCCAGAGCTCTGTTTTCAAGGGATGCTGGTGACAGTTCTGTTTTCAAAACAAACAATGAGAGGCCACAAATCAGGATACCAAGTTGAAATGTGGTCTCCTGAGGATCCCACGATCCTGAGCTTGAGCTCTCAGATAAACACGGTGCTGCTACAGAGAGAGTCGTGTTGCTTTTCTCATTCCAGATGATAAACAGGTGTAACCTGCAATTTTAAAATCCTGCCAGGAGTGGAGCAAACATCTACAGCTGGGATGACACACGCCCTCTTCCAGTTTATAAAGGCAGATAATATAAGATACTCACTGACTAGCAGGCTTAACCTTTGAGGTTAGAAAGTTCAAACCAATTTGTTGAGAAAAGCTAAAGGCTTACATTAACAAGTCTCAGGAAGGGTTCAGGCGAGGAGAGGTGCCTGGACTAACAGTGATATGGAAACTCCTACAGTCAAGAACAATATTCACAGTGGGTAAGTCAGGCTGCACCTACATTGGCATTTTTGTTCCTTTTTGAACATTTTGGAAGCAAATCTTCCACTCCTCCCATGGGTAAACACTGTAGTCAACGTTGGGGTGCTATCGCAGAGTGTGCAAACTGGGGTCCCTTCAGATGACGCTGGCCAGAAAGGTGAGATCTAGAAATGCAACTGACATGTCCCAGCCACTACTGGGCATTCAGGCTATGAGACCAGGCTAGAAACAGTTCAAAGCAACCTCCTCTCCCCACATACAATGTGGTCACTGAGTCCTTGGCACCGACTGATTCACCCTACAGAGGTGCATTGATGCTAATGCAGACATAGCCTTATAGACAATTTCTGTTGGTTGACACAACCAAGAGTACTTACTCACATGAAATTGCCGAGGTATAATGGCAAAAAGCCAAGAAATATTCTCCAGGATGATGCAAGACTTACCCACCTTCCAACAGGCTAAATTTGAGCCTGCATCTTTTTTATACCTAACCTCATTTGCATGGGAGGGTATGCTGCATACAGCAGAGGTTCAGCTAGAGTACCTGTTCTTCCCAGGATGATATCTCACATGACTGGAAAAAGGCTCTCAGAAATAGTCTGGGGCCAAATCAAAACCAAACATGTCTCTATAGCTATATAAAGGCTATAGCCTTTGTTTGCCCATCTAGTATTGTATAGACATATTGATAGAAAATGTAAGAGATTAGACCCTTGTGGTAGCCCCCAGATATGCTTGTAAGGCTGAGGACCAGCTACCTTTAAATACTTTCTTGGCTTTCTGTTGTTAAAGGATTAAAGTGACTCTGGTACCTCCAGAAGTTGTAGCCACGGTCCACTGAGATGAATGTCAAAAGCAGCTGACTTATTTAAAAGATTCTGCATAGACGATGTCCTCAGCTGGTATCAGGAAGATGGATTTTATGAAATACCAATGGACAATTTCACAAGCACAACTATGTTTAATAGAGATGAGTATTTCAGTGTTACCCATACCACTAAACGAGGTGAAAACATGTGAAAAAGCTTTTGGTTAAAAGGTGGAGCCACTATGGATTTATATCATTGCGAAGCCTTGGCAGTGGATTTGTTCTTAATCTGAAGGAACAGATGATGAGATCAGCCTTTGCTTTAGTTTGACTTCTCTGATGATAATGAAAGCTATCCTCACTCACCTACTGTCACAATGAAAATCTGTTTGTGTTCGTTTTCCCAATTCGAGCATCCTATTTAGCAATGTCTTGGTACTGTTACTGCTACTGCAGGTTGTGAGTACTAACAACCAATATATAGAGAACCTAAATGTTTGCCAAATGAAAGATGGTCACACCAAGAGACCAGATGGGCTGCATCTGAAGGTGCTGAGAGAACTGGCTGCTGTCATTGCAAGGTCCGTCTCTATCATCTTTGAAAAGTCACGGAAATTGGGAGAGGCTTCTCTGTAATGACTGGAGAAAAGCAAATGCTACACACATCTTCAAAAAAGGCCAAAAGGACAATCCAGGGAACTGCAGACTAGTCAGCCTCATTTTGATCCCTGAGAAAATCTTGAAGCAAGTCCTCTTGGAAGATATTTCTAGGCATATAAGGGAATGAAGGTGATTAGGAACAGTTAGCATGGATTTACCAATGGTACATCATGCCTGACTAACTTGATTGTCTTCTGTGATAAAATAACTGGCTTTGTGAATGAGGGGAGAGCAGTGGATGTAATTTACCTTGACTTTAGCAAGGCTTTTGAGATTGTTGCTCACAATGTTCTTGTATCCCAAGTTAGGACATGATGATCTGGATGGGTGGATAACTAGGCGGCTAAAAAGTTGGTTGGATAATCAGGCTTAGAGGGTTAATATGGCATCCTCCGCCTAGAGGCTGGTAATGAGTAGGGTACCATAGGGGTCTTTCTTGGGACCTTTTGTGTTTAATATCTTCAGCAACTACCCAAAGGGGGTGGTGAAGTGTGCTTTCATCTGGTCTCAGAGCTGGCCCTGCTTCAGCAGGAGACAGGACTAGAGACCTTCTGCAGTCCCTGAGTTACCCCACCGTCCTGTAAGAAGGCATTAAATGCAGCCCATGCTGTTCCTTCCGAGGATATTAGCATTTGAACTGCAGTACGCATCAGCCTTCTTTGCACTTATCACAGCGTCTGTTGCAGGCAATTTCCCATTTTCTTTTTCCATGCCGTGGGTTTGTTAATCACAGAAGACCATGATGGGTCAAGTGGCTCTGTTGCTTACAGATCACATGCTGAAGCTGTGATTTAATTTCCTCTCTGTTCTTACTCAGGCAATAAATTTCAATGTTCAGCTCTCACTTTATATGTTCTAGCTGTCAATATGGTTTCAAATCAGTACAAGGTTTTCCACTCAAAGAATTAAAAAGAGGAGAAATATTCCAACACTAATGAGTCAAATACTATAGCTGAAAAAGGGTGGTGTGTCCTGAAATAGACTGGAGAGGATCAGTGCTGTAACTAAGTTTCCGTGTGAACCTCTGACTTTTATAAATACCAGAGACTCTTTCCTTTCAGATCCCAAGTTTACCTTCCTCATCTGGGTTGTTGCTTCCTTTAGCTGTGCTGGGAGGGGAGTGCTGTTTTGTAGGGAGAAGCCTGGGTTATTGTTGTCTAATTTGCCTTGTTGTTTTTTTCCACAGATACTGTCCCATGGGCTTCAGAAACTGTGAGACCAGTGAAAGGTGATTTTTCTGTGCACAGTTTGTGAGATCTTGCAGAGATAGCAACAAGTAAAATCTTGGCTGGATTAAAATCAAAGGTGAAACACTCCCAAATTTCAGTGAGGACAGCGTTTCACCCAGTTCCTTTTGCAAGATGATGTTTCTCATAAGGAGGAGGTTTGTATGAGGGCAAAAATCCAGTGAACTTCAGAGAAAACATGTAAATTTTCCCCGAACTCTCTAAAAAAAGTATTCAATGGTTGTGACACATTATGTATGACATTTAACTTTTTGCATAACGTTGCTCTGATGGTTCTTGCAGACCACGGGCAGGAAATATTTTTAATGCAATCATACTGTCTGTCTGTCTCTCCTCCCTTCCTGCCCCCTGCAGTGACTTTTTAATCCACTGACCATCTTAATCCATTAGTTTTCCATTTTATTATTTTATATACAGTCCAGTGCTGGGGAAAGGCTTCAAATGGAGTTTGTGACTTAGTAGGCACTAAGAAATCTGATCATGAGAGCGGGAGCCGCAGCTTGTTCAGCTTTGCTGGTTCCAGGCTCAGACGGCAGACGAGGAGCTGTTCCTGACGGGGGATTTCCTATGCCTGCTCCCAGCTTCATCCACCCACAAGGACCCACAGCTCCCAGCTGAAACCACAAATTTTGGAGGAAAAGCAAATTTCCTCTAAATTTGCCAGAGGAAAAATTTGAGCCAGCAAATTTGGGCTAGAGGACAGCAAATTTTGTGCACAGGTTGATAAGATTCCCAGGAAAGACCACAGAGTTGCAGCGAAACAGGTCGAGCTCTGAGTGCATTAAGGAGCTCTGATGAGGCTACGTCAACGGGGGCTCGACTCAGTTTCTCTTTATGTTCCTGCAAACAGACTTGTCTGCTTTCCCCTTTTATTCCAATCTCGGGTAATGTTAACGTGTTCTTCCTCTAACGAGTTTTATTTTAAAACGCCCTTATCTGGGGAGGGCTGAGTTTAGAGAAATCCAGCTGTAACTTGAGTTTTCCCTACTGCTTTCCTAGCAGAACAGTAAACATTTGTTCCCAGGGGCTGATTAGCTCCTGCTTTGACAATGTCAATCACAGCCTTACTTGCATCTCCATCTATCCTCAGAAATAATTGAGGAAAGCTAGACCAAATTTATACTACCTTGCTCTAAAGATAGTGGGGAGGATGACTGAAATGCTAAGGTGTTAGTGTGTATGTGAAGCAAGGGAGTAAAACAGCAAGAAAAAAGCTATTTGAATATTTAACACCTAAGGGCTAATCTTCAACTTTTAAGGTAGAGTCTTTTTAAAGGGGGAGACAAGTAACTTGTTTCTGAAATTTCCCGGGGCCTCACCCCAGACTTAGAGGACTATTTGCAGAAGCAGCTTGTTTACAAGCTCATATCATGTCTCTCACGTGGGAGAAGGCTTAAAGTGAGGCAGTGGCTTGCTGGAAAGGCACACAGATAGTGAGGTATAAGCTGAAACAGGGAGCTGGACTTTCTGGAGTGCAGCTTTATCAGGCTGTCTCGTTGGTTTCTTCAGCCGTATGGGAAAGGCTTGGAAGAAGTCAGACAGGTTAACTGCTGTGTTACAGTCCTTTGGAGGTCTCTTACCTGTATGCACTGCACGTGGCTTGTACAATCCCTGGAGCCAGCTCTCTCGCTGACACCTAACGCCAGCAAGCACATGCTGCGCTCAGGCTGACAGAGCTGTAGCAATACTGTCAGGTATTTGGTGCTCAACTGCACCAAATACCAACCTTCAAACCTGACAGGGCTTTTCTGCTCAGGCTCATAATCAGGGCAGTTATTTGTCTGCAGAGAAGCTGTGGATGTGCAAGTCCCAGCAGCTTCAGGACTGAGCTCACTGTATCTAGCTGTGTTTTGTCGCTGGAGATTTTCCCAAGGCCAGAATATCCGAGTATCTCTTAAAGGTTAAGAAAGCAAGGGAACATCCAAAGACACCAAAGTAAACAGGCTTTACATCTCATGGACCTTCGGCAGTTGTTTAGCACTTCCATGCTTTAGTCTCCAGGAAATTTTTCCTTGTAAAATTACTAACACCACATTGCTTCCCAATGATGCCAATGAGTTTTCCCTCTCTGTGCATTGCTGAGCATGGTCTGATTTAGTGTTCAGCGAACTTTGAGCTAGAAGCATGGAGTGATAAGAAAAATGTGATTTAGTTTTTCCTTTATTAATTACCGCTTTACATTTACCTTATGTTTTTCTCTGTCTTAAAAAAAGAGTAAACAGGTTGACTTCTTTGCCAAGATTGTGTGGAAATACAGGATATATATATTTAGCACTAGTCAATCTGTTGAGAATGAGTAGGAAACCCATCAGTTCCTGAGGCTGTAGTAGATTTCCTCTGTACAACTTGTCAGCAGCCTGCTGGAGCTGAGGATATTCTGACTGTGTACTTGAAATGACAGGAATGCACTGTTTATTTGCAGCCAAAAGGCTGAAAATCAGGACCTAAAGTCTCTCACCCAGAGGCTGCATGACTTTTCAACAAGGTGCTGACAGGAGGCATAAGCTGTGCAGCTGGTACACGGTGGCCCTGAAGCATCACTGGAATGAGACTGCAGGCTGCAGCCGAACACGGGAGGCACGGTGTCTGATCCACTGTCCCTTCATTCGCTATTTGGAGACACACGAATTGTCCGAGGGCTCGGGACCACTTAGAGCAATTGGAGCAGAATTCCCTTTACTAACCTACATGGTGCTCAGTGCAGAGCTGTTTAAGTGTGTGTTGAAAAACACACGCTTGGGATCTTTTACGTGCAGCCTGGGAACTGGGAACCGTACCTCTTGCAGAGAATTACTGTGTCAAGCCAAGTTTTAGTTAACTGTAAGAGCTTACAAGTTAACTTATAAAAACTTCAAGGGGGGTGATACCACAGCATACCAAAGCACCCTTCTAGGAGCTCTAGCAGTTGATAGTGGAAACATAAGGAAGAGTAAAAGAGCAGGATAAGCACATAGAAAACTTCTCCCAAATACCATATCTCAGTTTCCCAAGATTCGCAGCTCAGAGATTTCTTGAACCTGTGGTGGCATCTTTATAGTTAGTACCTCCGAATGCTTTCTTCTTCCATTAATTTGCTCCACAGTTTTCTGAACTGATGTAAATATTAGCAACCTGTGGAAAAGAATTTCACAGGTTCACTGAGCACAGCTGAATATTTGTATTTGTTTTGAACTTGTCCCCTGTACTGTCAGCTGATGCTCACTAGTTCTGGTGCTGGAGGAGACAGAAAACAGCTTTTCCCTACACCTCTTCTCCTGTGAGATACTTACAACTCATGTGAGGAGCTAGCGAAGTGTTATCGTTCTTCTCTGTAATACAAATAAAGGAAAGGCAGAGAACTGTTTTGCTGAGGACTTCAAGTATCTGCAGGAATATCTCCAAGTTTACTTGAAATCCTTTCAGATAGTGAAGAAGCTAAACCAATACATACTGGCCAGGGAAAGATGCTTTTCTTGCAAAAATACTCTTCAAAAAATCCTCCAAATGGAGCAGTGGGTCACTCTCCCCCTTTGCAGCTCTGCTGGTACCCACTTACAGCCGCACAGACACATCGTGCTGCCTCTGGAAAAGGCCACAACGGCTTTAGTTTCACAAGCAGTGTTAGCTGGACGAAGGAATGAAGCTGTGCCTCTCCACCACTGCCAGCACCCACTGCTTTCCCTCCTGTGGCTGCCATGTCCCTTTGTAGCTGCGGTGCTTAGCAAATTGCATCCTCGGACTTACTCAAGTTCAAAGTAACCTGAGAAAACAAATCAACCAATCAACCAAACAAAAAAACCACAATTTGTTTTCAGTCAGCTCTGTCTCTTGACTGGATTCACTCTGTGGTCAGGCAGCTGCTTTGCTGGCACAAAAAACATGCAGCAGTGGGTAAGGGTTAAGCCTGAGGGTCCCGAGGAAAGGTAGGGCAGTTTCTTTAAGTTACCACCTTATGTGGTAAGCGTCAGGGAAACGCTGGGCTGAGCTATACTGAAAGTATATATACTGCAAGTATAGCTCATGAAACGAAAGCTGCCTGAGATGCACCCTGGGTTTTTTTACACAAAAGAAAGTAATGATATTTAAGCTCTGATGAACTGTCATATGCCCAGACCTAAGGAAAAGCCCTTAAAAAAGAAAAAAAACACTATATAATGAAAAATAAAAAGCACTTCAACAATTCAGATGATAAATCTGTCACAGACACTTCTGTGGCAGACAGTTCTCCACCTTAGATCACCTCAGATCAGTGAATTTTTGCAATGGGTGGCGAACATGTTTATGGCATGGTGGTTTGAATAGACATATTTATGTGAATATATCAATTTGCTTGAAAGCTATGTAGTGGTCAGGAATTTTAATGAAGTTTAGGAGTCAGAATGGGGGAAGATGTTTAAACATACAGCAATGAATTTCTGCAGTCTACTTGTAAGACTGTCACTTGAATGCGAAGATTCAAGACTGAGGACGGATTTTGCAACCCTCTCTTCGATGTCTAAGGCACCTATCTCATCATCTCAGTTCCAGCAGAATTATAAAGATTCCTCCTTAAATTGACTTCCAATCTGGTCCCATAACAGACTCAACAAACTGTATAGCCATTAAGGGACTCTACATTATACAATATTGATTTCTCTAATTCCATATAATTATACTGAGATGCAAATTGCTAATAAAACTTAATAATCCTCCTGAAAAATTAGCAACATTAGCCTGAGAGCAGGCTCGAAATGCCTAAAGCTATTGTTTTGATAGCATTACCAAGCCATACGTTAATAATTGTATCGCTTTAGCTGCACGCTCCCTGCTGTTTTAGTACTTAAATAAACTGTAATGTTAAATACTTGTTGCCAGTTTAAGAAGTTTATCAGACAATATAAAGATGTCTTTGTGATTGTAATTTAAAACTACACATAAGTGCACCCAAAAAGTTCCACTTGTGAAGTTATCTCCTAAGGGCTCCATTTATGGGTATTACCCAGAGTTTAAAGAGAGTTTTTATACCCCCAGGTCTTAACGCAGTAAGTAACTGATAAGATAGGCCATGCTTTCACTCTGTTCTACTAGTTTGCCATGGTAAATGGTGCCCCTGTTCATGCTGAGTTTGAGCCATATAGCCTCTGCTTTCTGCATCTTATCCCTCCCCGCAGCCAGCCAGGAGCCAGCGCAAACAGCCTGGGAATGGGGCGACGCTGCACACCCAGGAGACAAGGCCAGTCCAACCCCTGGAAACATTTCATCAGCCAAAAATAGCAACGCTGAGAAGATGCCGGCAAAGTCAGGTCTTGACATTGACCGATGTTTGCCGATGCTGCAGTACATCCGTCACGCGAATCGGCTGACATAACGCTCTCCTCTGCTGACTGTCCCACACCCTCCTTCCTCCTGACGGAAGCCGGGTATCTTGTGGAGACCTGCTTGGGAATCGCGCCAAGCAGATGTCACCTTCTCACCGAGGGGCCCTATTTACAGGTTTTGGGATATGCAAACAGATTTTACTATAGGCTAGGAATATTCTGGCTTGAAAGGAAAGGACTGAGTGGATAGCTGTCCATAAAATCCTAAATAACATGGAGAAAATGAGTAGGGAATACTTGGTCAGTGTACTGGAAAATACCTGCAGCCATCGAGTGAAAATCTGCATGCAAGAAGACCTTGCTGCAGGATGTTGTAGATGCTGAGGGTTTACATGGGTTCAAAAAGCAAGTGGAAAATCCGTCAAAGGATATTAAACATAAGGGCCCGTTGCTGGTCCAAATGCCTTGCCCAACTGATCAGCTCTTAAACCATAGCCTGAGCATGGTGAACAGAATAGTAAACAGTGCACTCTGCAAGTCTGCAAGTGAAATCCTAGAAAACTTCAGGGAGAAAGGGGCCCTATTTCTGCATGCAATATGCACTGCAAAGCAGCCTCCAGAGCAGTAAGCAACGCTGGTCTTCCAGGCCTACAGGGCGACCCCATCGTCTCTAACGAGCAAACCCCCTTTGCTCTCCCTCGATTCCTGGTGCTAAAGTACAGCTCTCTAGTATAAGGACCTATGCATATTTGAAAAGGACATATACAATTATTAAAACTTTCTTTCAGCGTTTTGCTCCTCTCCCCTGCTCCATGCCAATGCAGCACTGCTGAGTCCAGGCAGAGTGTCCGTCCCAAACCCAAGGCCACTGCTGCCTGCTGGTCCCATCGGCTCCAGGGTTAAACAGGGTCCACAGAGCCGGGGTCTGGTACACCGAGAACGAGTGGTGGAAAACAAATTGCAGTCTCCAGCCTCAACTGAGTCTGGGAAGAGATTGTGGGAATGACATTCTGAAACCAAAGAAATGAAACATCACAGATCATCTTTGCCACCGTAGTGCAAGACACAGGTAAATCATGGATTAGTGCAGTTCACCCAGAAGTGCAAGAAACTCCAGTAACCAAACGTGACTTCCATCCCTGTGGTTATTCCTAAATGTGGATGAGCTGCAGTTGAAGGTGTGACTTTGGCACATACAGAGGTTATCCTGCGGCCAGCTTTCTGCTGGTGAGCTCGGTGCCAGCAGCACAGGCTTTGCTGTGTGCCCCACTATCAGTGGGCGACGCTGCGCCAAGCCGAAGCCCAGGCTGCTGAACCCTCGCTGGTACTGCTGCTTAGCATGGCAGGATGAAAACTACCTTGCATCTATCTACAGTGTGATACAATCATGCTTCTGACTATCGTGTGAAAACAGACCAAGAGAAATAAAACTAGAAGTAGCTACTCGCTTTTGTGAAACCACTGCTAAACATGACGCTTAGTGTGACTATACCGAGAGAGAGAGCAGCATGGAGCCCAGGGAAACAGCTCTGTGGGATGCTGAACGTCTTCAGCTCCCCTGGAAAACAGAATTAAACCTCAGTTCATATATTCCACCTTTTAAGGAAGTCTTTTTTTTGACCAGGATTCAGGAAACCACATGGCGCTGCCATTTTTCCTGGCACCAGAGGCTGTGTCTGACACTACAGCTTGGTCTGGAAACTGAATTCATTTGCTCCCCCCCCCAAACTTACAGAGCAGCCATCATTCACCGTAACATGTCATCCTAACAAGCTGCAAGGCAGAGATACTTCACATTTGAACCAACTGGTGGCAGTCGGTGAATAACATCTAAGTAACCAGAACGCCCTTCATCATGAACCTGATATGTTTAACAGCTAATTAAATCTGTGTAGGGATTAGGCTTTACATTGTATAGTTTTATGGTAACAAAACCTGAGCTTCCTAAGATTACATTGACCAGCTCCTTATCTCTGATGCTGAGATGTTTATCAGCACCATATGTTACGAGCTCCTGCTATGTTTCCCAATGACCTTCTGGGACTTAATCAGCCCGAATGTCAGGGGTTGAGGAGCTGAGGACATATATTATGACACAGAATGCAACGCTCAGCCAGGCAGAATGAAAATCCAGGGCTGAAGTCCAAAGAAAAGGTCTTTGTTGGTTAACGTCTGTCCCTAATAAATTTGTCAATTAGGAAGAACAAACGTTAACTTTGTTTTCCTTGCCCTTGCTGTTGCTTTGTGAGGTCCCATACTGCGAGGTAACACAGGGTGTGTACTCAAGTATCAGCAATGAGGGGAAACCTCAGATGATTCATGGTTTGGGAATGTTTCACATAAAAATAGCAAATTCCAGCTCTATATCTGAAGGCTATCCATGCTACCCAACTATGTTTTCCAGCCTTAGAACCACCAAAAAGAGATGCAATTAGCAGGAAATTTTTGTCCCCAATTTCAATGGCTCTGTCATTGTCGTCTTTTTTTAGTCACACGTTGCTTTTAGAATTAGCGAGCACTCCATCCCAAAGTCCCCAGGCATGGTGCTCGGGGATAATCGCATCAGAAGACATGGAGGGTCATCATAACGCTTTCAGCTGAATGTGTTTATGCTTATGTGAAATAGAGTTGCTTGTGATTGGAAATGCTTTAATAAGAAGCGCTTAGGCAAGGACTGGATTTTCCATGCAAAGAATGCGATACATTGTACAGTGTCATTTGCAGGGAGAAGGACCTAGCTACCATGCTCGAATGCCCCTGCATGTTTACATTGATAAGAGCTGACATGAGCCATCTTCAAGCCCTGCAACTGCTTATTTCAGGCATGGCTCTGCTTGATTCCCAACATCCAAACCTACCAGCAATTCCAGTTCACTCCAGCAGTTCTTCTGAACAGGAGGAGTCAACCCCATCACTGCTTCTCCCCACTCCTACCCAGCTGCTCACAGTGATATGTTTGGATCCCTAATCTCACGGGTGTCCCTTCTGTTTGCAGCTCATTGGGCTCAAATCCAGGCTGGAATCTCCCATGCATTTCATGGATAAGGATGCTGATCCACATGCTGACACTTCACTGCATGGCTGCAGAATAGAGATAAAGCCGGGACTGGTTTGCGAGGCATTTGCAAATCTGTGCACTGTATGCCTGTCGTTTCATTGAAAATACCCTTTTTGGAATTTAAAACATCTACCAAGACACATGTGGCCTGACTGGGGTTTAGCTGAACGTGCTGTATTCAGAGTACAACAAAAAGTCCAGGTGTTTTAAAGGATGTAAGATAGTCTAAGAAAAGAATTGTGCAACTGGGTGCCAAATATATGAACACATTTATAGAAGCTTTGCTTGCTCCTGAAACTGAATGTATGTAATTTTTTTTTAAAAAAAGAAGCTAATTTCCTTTCCTAAAGCAGGTGTGTGCTAGTTCCCACATTTTACAAGCATCTTTAAAATGATTTGGACCCACAAGACAGTTTCATTGACTGACAAGGATTATAAACAAGAAAACTCATTATCTGCAATGGCTATATTGTAACTTCATCAGCCTGCATTACGATGGGTGTTTTAGAGGTACTATAAACACACAGGGAATCATCTGACTACGCGTATGTGGCACACACCGTGTGTTACACCAGGCTGGAGAGGAAACAAAACTACAAAATTTAGATGTCTAAGTTGAACATCCCAAACCTTGGGGAGCTCCAGATCTAGGGCAGATGGACACTGATAACAGGTTTGCATCTCCACCTCTCTGACAGGACTCTCCACCATGTGGCTCAGCAGGGTACCCAGCAAGCTTCTGCCAGTGTCCGTATTTTATGTCCATCGTATAATAACACATAGAAGAACACTTTAATTCAAGATATTGAAAAATATTGGGGAGGGGGAATGTTAAAGAATGTAGCACTGCCTGTTGAGTGTACTCTACTGGCTGGACCCTTGCCTGGGAAGCAAGGTAAATGTCAAATATATACATGAAAATACAAGTCCTTCCTAGGAGCCCTTACAGCAGATCTAGGAAGCCTCTCCCTTATTTTTCTGCCTGACCTCCCAGCTCCTGCTTCCCTGGCTGTAAAATGCTTTAGATTCAGGGAGAGGAATGGAGAAACATTTGACACTTGAGACTCCACAGCCTTGTAGCTGGGACACGCACATAGTGTGCAGAAGGTATTAGTCCCATATTCAGCCTCAGGAAAGCTTAGCAGTGAGATCTCCCGCTTCACAGACAAGTGCTCTCACTGGGCAGTATCCTACAAAGGTCTCATTTCAAACTGCAATAAAGAGAAGTGAATTAAAGTCTGAACTTTGTGGTTTAACTTCTCTTGTACTTTTTTTAGCATAAGCTGTTATGATTCTTTGAGTCCTGATACCCCAACGGTGGCCAGCCTTGCACTGAGGACGAAGGTGTACACAGTGCAGAAGCGAAGGTCAAAAAGTGGACGACAGCATGAAAAGGTGGGAGCTTTAAGTCCAGATTTACAATAAAGGAAGACATTGCTACACAAGAGCAGGGACAACATTTCAGCTATAAGAAGTGAGATGGAAGACAGTGGGGAAAGATGAATAAGGCTTTTAGGGAAACTGCTACTCCCCAGGCAAAAGCTGCAATACAATTAGATCAACCATTCCCTAACTGAACACAATAAACTCTTTCAGAGGAGATTCAGTCTGTACAAGCAGTCTGTTCCTCTGACCCCTCCTCTAAAGGCACTTATTGCCAACTACTAAAAATAGCTGAAGTTTCTTTACTACAAATACCCACAGAAATGTTCATAGACCTGTACAATGGTATAAATCACTAGATTCATTAACTGGCACTTGAAGTAAGTAGCGCTTGATAAACTTCCTTGTCAATAGACAGACAAATACATGCAAGAAAAGCAAACAGATCTACTCATGACCCCCAACTCGAAATTTCCAGTCCCTTTTAATAAAGTGAAAAGTTTTAGCCATTAAAAATTTTGCAACCCTTCTAATGCTACAGAACACCAATACAAAAACATGAACAGTACAATATCCATTATATAATATATATATTTATATTTTAATATATTACATTTGTTTCTACATAAAGAGGCTATAAATACTGTATATGCCTTATATTCATGGTTCCCAGCATTTGACATTATAGTAAGTACAAACAAAAAAAAACCATTATAAAAATACAAAAAAGAACTCAGTAGAAATAGCTTTACATTTTAAAATCTTGTAGCCTGCACTGTCTATCAATAGAGCTCTGGGACTACAAGAGCACAGGTAAGAAGTTGTCCAACAATTAGTCACAATCTCGCCACTCGGAGAAGATCAGAGCTGCCATGAAACCAGTCACGGATTCCCAAGACTACATAAACCAAGATCTCTGCCGGTGCAAACAGACCTGGAGTTTGCAAAGTGAAGGAGTCAGACCTACATCTGAGGGAGAGGGGATGAGATGAGAAGGTAGGGTGCCCTTAGGATACCCAAGCAGGACCACAGGGCTCCCTACAGTCCTAAGGTAGATTACATTGCCCTTTCTACCTGTTGTAGAGACTGCCCCAGTGGTGATTCAAAGCGGGGGGCATTTTCTGCAGCCGTTTCAGGCTAGCTCAGAAGCAGGGAGGTGCCTGGCATGGGCCAAGGGTGCCAGGGAGGATGGGAGGCAGAGCCACCCCAGGGCCACCCCCAGAGGGGATGCAGGCCCCCGGCACCCATGTCCCATCACTTGGCTCAACGCTCTGCCTCCTCCCTACTAACCAACCTCACCAGGCAAGTCTTCCAAGGAAATGCAGCTCATGAGGTCTGGTACAGCAACTTTTTTTCTCCACCAAGGACAGAGACCATCGCCCCGACCTATATTTAGCCCAGCCTATGTTTAGTCTCAGGCCGTTGGTGAGTGCCAGAGCCTTGAGCTGGAGGTTCCTTTTTTTGTTTGTGGAGGTGCAAGCAAGGGATAACTCTGAGAAACAAGAAGCCAGTGCCGTGCTGTTTCCTTCCTGGAGTCCAGCCACAAGGGGAAAAACAAAAACAAAAAAAAAAAAGAAAAAAAGAGCAGGGCTGTGCCGTTATTTCGTACAACTAGAAACAGTTAAGTTGAACACCGTGCCACTGCCTGCATCGGGCAGACGCTCAGCATGTCACCGGGGTCCCAAAGGCCACCACACTGCCTCTGCCATCGGGTCAGCACAGCACTCGCACACCGCAGCTGGGGCTTTGCACCCTCAGCTGCCAGCATCTCTCGAGCAAAGCACCCCGCAGCCTGGCACGGTGCAGTTTTGCTGCCAGATGCTTCTGCATCCTCTTCAGGAAAAATAAACATCTTTTCTTAGTCTCACGGACGCCGTCTTTCTATACATCAAACCTGAATACCACCAGTCCGGACAAGGAAGGCACATCCCGGGGAGACCCAGAGCCGCCAGCTTCGCCCTAGAGCGGCGGGGAGGCGAGCGGCGCAGCGCCTTCGTAGGCGAGCCCGTGCACACGGCAGAGCGGGGGTGAAGCCTCCCGGGTGCACAAGAGTTCGGTCTCCTCGCTGGAGTAGACGGTGGTGTCCATGTCGTCCGAGTGGTACCCCGACTGGTACCCGCTTGTCTGGTTGGAAGCTTCGGACATGACAGACTCGTTACTCTTGCTGGGCACCAGCGTGCTGCGAAAAACAAACAGAAACAGGACTGAGAGAGCCGTGGAGACCGTCTTCTGGAGGGCAGGTGGGCGATTCCTGCCGGCAGCTGCTTTCCATCACAGCAACAACCAAAGCAAAATGGTGCACTTAGCAAAACTGGCTTCAAGCCTTTTTAAACATGCACTTGATTATGAGGAGAGACCTTTTTATATGCCCTAACTTCACTAATGCATGAAAAAGATATTTAATTTTATGATGATACAAGGACTTAGGTTGCAACCAGAGATGAAATGGAGAGAAAACTTTGGGAGTCTTCACACATTTCAGCTGTGGTGCCATCATAACTGCAGTATACCTTTGTTTGCTCTGAGGTTGTCCTGGAAAAAATAATTCCTGAGAAGCTCTCAGAGAGCATACGTGAGGTTTCAGCTCCACGAATGCCACTGTGCTTCCTGTGAACTGCACAATGAAACCCCTGTACAATGCTCTGAAAATACATGCAGGTACATCCTGAAAACTCAGGAGTCAGCTTTAGGAAAAAAGAAAGAAAAAGAAAAAAAAAAAGACCTCTTTGTCATTGCAGACAGGCCCTCACAAATACCCTCAATTGTGTGCACTGGCTCAGTTCCTTCGAGGGGTGGTTGATGCTTTGCAGCTGATAAATACAAGTCCTTTCTGCGGTGCTGGCTGATGCTTCCAAAAGCTGCATTACCACTCCTCTCCTGGTACCAAATGTGGATGACCAGGCATACAGTGCACAATTTTGCTTTGTGTTTTTAAAAATCCAGGAAGAAAAGATTTTGTCTTCTAAAAAATTTTACAAACCAATCAGTCTTCTGACATACTGCACACAAAAGGTCATATTCAATCCTACGTGCAGCCTGAGCCTTACCTAAAGGGTATTTTCACTTGTTTATCACTCTCTTCCAATGTCTTCAGCTCTTCAGATGCAAGAACCATCCCACTATCTGTCTGGTTTTCCTGCAAATTGTTAGAAATGCATTAAATGGAAAGGGATTAAAAAAAAAAACAAAACACGAAAAAAGACATCAACAGAAGGAAAAGACGTACAAACAACAGACAAACTCACCTCCTGAACAACTTTTACAGTGGTTACCAATGGGACATCTTCAAATGTTTTCACACTCACAGGGCGGCTTTTTCTTTTGCTACCTTGTCGGTACTGACTGAAAAGAAAAAACAAAAAAAGTTTTGTGTCCACTATCCACAACTTGGCTGCAAACAGCACAATGATATCAGAATCCTTTTATCTCTCTACAGAAAAGTTAATCCTTTTGTCAAAACATATTATGCAAACCTCAAAATATCCATTTATTGAAAAGGACGAACAGCCTAGAAAGTGGCATGTTTCTGACCTTCTGCTCCTGACAACCATGATCTCTGAGCAAATTCTAAGAAATGGCTTTGAGAAAACAGCTCCTTTCCTCAGTTACACTGGAGGGCTTTGCTTCCTGCAAGCCTCACTTAGAAGTATAATAAACAGAGGAGCCTGGAGCACAGACATATGTCTCTTCCTTTGGACTGCACTTCTGAGACCCCTGGCTGGACCTAGGACAACAACAGCAGACTCAGCAGACTGCCGCCCTTAAACCGTGGGGATCAGGACAGGGAGTGCTACATGTCTCTTGAAGACTCTGCTCCAAAAGAAGCCCTCTGGTCAGGATGACATCCATAAAAAATATTGGACAAAAAAATAAAATTGACTTTCACAGAGGTACTAATACAGCAAACAAAACAGCTTTCTGTCTAAGTGGATATGGAGTAAAATGGACGTTGTCCCAGTTAAACAGGACCAATTTATGTTCCTAACAGCTAACGAAGAAAAAGCTATGGAGTTAGAAGAGAAGCCTGCATCCACTTGAAGTGCAAAGCTGGAGGCAAATAAGAGCACCATTCATCCCACTTCCCAGCTTTGAGTCTAGCTATGCTGAGTCCTGCCTATCTCCAACACACATTTATTTAAACTGGTGGGGATTTTACAAGTTCCCTGCGTAGCCTGCTCAGGTGCTCAATCAGACTTTAGAATGTTTTTCAAATATTAAACCCAAGTATTTGCTGCAAATAAAATTTGCCCTATTGATGGGGACACAGAATAATTAATTAGCATCCTCTTTCAAGCAACTTTTCATATACTGAGAACTGTTGCTATGTTCCCTCTGTTTTCTCTTCCTAGACTTAACAAAACCCGTTCTTTCAAGACCTCTGCACTGACCATGTCTTCTGCTCCTGTTACTCTGCAATGGTATCTAATCCACTTCTCACCCAACTCTCCCAGGACCAAAAACATCTAATGGACAATCTAGTCCACTTATCCTCCTGGACAACCTGACCTTGAATGATAAGTTCATTCCACAACTTGCCTTCCTAGTCTGAAAGCTCCCCATGTGCTTGCATTTAATCGTCCACACAGGCACAGAACTGCATGGCCAGGGCTACAGTTACCAGGGTGGTCAGGACTGGGAATCCCAGCCTCTTGATCTGAACGACCTCCAAGGTATGGGAGTCCTGCCTCTGCTCAGCCCAGACAAGAGTCAGCCTACATGGGCAACAATCAATGAGATCCTCCTGGTTAAGCCAAGGTACTGTGCAAACAGGACCAGAAATAGTGTGCAGGCAGAGAGAGGCCACACATGGAGTCTGCCTCCTGCCCAGTGGCGGTGAGGGCTCAGCTGAAGTCCTGACAGTATTTGCTGACATGTGTTTGCATTTTGTAATAGACTGTCCCATAAAAAAAGGGCCAAAAATGCCCTACAGAAAATCAAAATTCATCTTCCCTGCTATCCATCAAACCAAATATTTTTTCAAAAAAAGGGAACTTGGATTGGTTTGACTTGATTTTTTCTTGACAAATTCATGCTGGCCATTTTTAGTTACTTCATTTTCCTGTAGGCATTTACCATTATTTATCTGATCGTTTATTCTAGGATCATTCCTAGGACTCAAGTTAACCTGATTTCAGGGTGACTCCCTTTCTGTTTTTCCTAAAGACAGGCATTATCTTTACACTTTCATAAATCTTCTTTACCTCACCTGACTGTTCTTAATGACAACCTTTCAAGGTTCAGAAATTGCGTATCTATTTCCTAAGCCAAATACACAGATGTTAGGAGGTTCTGCTGATTTTAATTTACCTCAGAAATTTAAATATTCTTCAATATTCTCTGTGTTTTCTCTGTGTTTGCTTCGTCTCCTACAGCTTTGATTTAGAGATTGTATTTATCAGCCTCTGCTCATAGATAGTACTTTTGTGAAGACTGATAAAGACATTACTGAACAGATCAATCTTTTCCACAACGCGTATAGCAAGATCCGTGCCTACAAAATCATTTTCAGCTACCGGAACCGAAGTATAAAGGCTCAAAACATGTCTGAAGCTCCCCCCTTTGCCTCTCCTATTATGGTTTCCAGAAGTGCTTTCTTACAACCCCTGTCACACCGTAAGACAACAGAAAGAGGTTCAAAGTCTCTTTAAAAGGTTGATGGAGAGGTTTTACTTCTGTTCATAACAGGAAGTGGGGACCGGGAAAAGCCACATAGGAAGTATTAGAAGTGGAAAATAGGTGTGATGTTTTCAGTGTTAAATTATGCTTCTGTGCCTTTTAAATATTTATATTTTTGACTGCCCCACTACTAAAACATGGGGTTGCGAGTTCAGCTCTAGGACCATAAGTTCAACTGAAGTGTGAAATGCACTGTGCCTACCTAGTCTTTTCCAGGACTGCATGAAAATGTAATCCCGTGGTACTCAAAATCATTGGGAACTTTGTTTGTCTTTGGTGGATATAATACAAGCAGTGAGGGATAGGGCTCCATTTTGTGGAAACGACATGAAAACTGCCAGCAGAGTCCATCTCTGCTCTGACGGTTGGATCCATCTCCTATCCTTCCCCTTCTTCTGAGATTGCAGCAAGCACCCTACGGCTCCCAGCATCTAAGCAGCTGAATTTGATCTTAGACAGCACTGGATGAGGAAAATATCTTTCTCCCTTACATCCTATGCCTGAGGCCCTCACAATGTCCAACATAAGCACTGCTTAACTGCATTATTACAAACTTCTTACCAGGGTAGCCACCTCTGCCACAATACCCAACAGCATCTACCACTATTGGTCCATCGTGGATGCCTCAGCAGCCCAGCAGAAGCAAGCAGCAGACAAAATCCAGTGATGACAGTATTTAGGTTGTATTCCCCTTGGCTATCAATTCATGACCTATTTACCAACATTTCACTTTAGGAGGGGAAATGCCAGGGACGTTATTAATGACAGATCTATTACCATTAATATTTTAGGGAGCTGCAATACAAGAGTGTGAACACAACTGAACTGGATTGGTAAAACTTTGTATTTGTTCTGGTTCTTAAAAACTAAATAACAAGTATTCTTGTGGTTTTTTGAATGAGGATACCAAATCTTGAAAGGGTAGCAAAAAAAAAAATTCCCTAGCAATTGGGGAGGTAAGAAACTAGATTTTGCCTGCAAAAACTCTACAGATTCATTCTTATCCCTATGGAGGAGGTTAAATATGGACCAGGCAGCTGAAGTCTCTTCCTTTCATTTTCCCTGCCCCCAGCATGAACAAAACCTGCCCAGAGGCCCCAGTAGGATGTCCACCATATAAAATACCTAATTCCTGCTGTGTTGTCATAATGGAATTTAGGATCACAGACTTCCTCTTCCTCCCTACAGGAAGCAGGTGAAGTTGGGAGAGAGAGACCCGAATCCTCTTCCATATTCAGCGATACTGACAAAGGAAGGACAACGTAGTCTTTACCATCCTGTAGAATGCAGTGAAAAAATACAAAAATTAAATAAGGCTACAGAGATACACAGACATAAAGGGCTACACACACGTACGTGTGGAATGCAGCAGTCCCACAGAGCTACCTTGGCTGTTTTATTAAACTATGAGCATTATACCATCCTTGCAGTAGCAGCTTCATTAAAAGAGGGAAACTTAGTAAGAGCCACTGCCAAGTAGTTTTCAATAAAGAGATTTATATATGACATACCATAACATAATGCGTAAACTGAACTTTTTCTTGATGTCATTGAAATAAAAAATTTAAATTTTAGTAATGTTTGAATTGCAATGACACAAAGAACATGACCCTGAGGGAAAAAAAATAACCTTAAACTGAAAGTGAGATTGAGTTGGACTACAGCATATGAATCATAAAGCCTAAACTAAGTATAAGAAGTAAATGAAAAAAAGAATGACATGGAGATAGCAAAAAGGGAAGTTTCCTATCAATACTTTGGCATCTAACTCATGTGAATAACAACGATAACATTTTTAAAAATTTCTTCCACTTGTTTGCATTTCTGGTCTAAAGTATGAAGAGAAAAACTGGATTATGCACCCTTCGGTACTGCACACCTATTTATAGTCCCATAAGAAAAAACTTTGTAGATTCCCCCTTTTCTCTAATGTTTTTGCATTTAACCCTTTTGGACTACAATATGACACATGTGTAATTAGCTATTAGTTGTCAGAGAGTAAATCATGTTTGTCTTCTATAGTCACAGTACACTACAGTTTATGACAAGAGAGTCTAAATCGTTAGTAATCCAACCATATTAGGTTATGGGCAAATATACATACAGTATGTTCTGAACACACAAAGAAACACATTTTTCACTGTGAGGGTGATCAAGCACTGGCACAGGTTGCCCAGAGAGGCTGTGGAGTCTCCATCATTGGAGACAGATAGTAAAAAACCACCTGGACACAGTCCTGGGCAGCCAGCTCCAGGTCCTTGAGCAGGCAGTTGGACCAATGACCTCCAGAGGTCCCTTCCAACCTCAGCTAGTCTATGATTCTGTGATACATAAGATTCAAGCTGCTCTGTAGGAAAGCGAAGAGATTCTATCCTTTCTGAGTTTTGGTATGCACAGAGGACACGATACTTTGGAAGGACAGGTAATTCCCATCACTACCAATAGGTTGGAAAGGGAGAACTAGTCTAATAGGAGAGTATGTGGCAAAATCCAGCCTCCTTCATCTGAGTGCTCACATCTATTGCCCTGGCCTTGTCCACATTTGTGGTACATGAAGAGGGAGCTACAAGATGGGAGAACCCAGCAGGGAGGGAGGCCTGTGTACCCCACCTGAAAGCAGTGGGCTCTCTTACCACAACACCCATACATTGGACAAGTCTTAATACACTTATCTGTATGAAGCTGCTGACAGGCAGTGAAATGCCCGTATCCTTGTCTTCCAGAAGAGTCATTAAAAACACTGCGTCCCACATCCTCACATATGCTAAGATATCTATCTTTGGCACAGTAAGGTCAATAGGAGCTACCTGCCAAAATGCCTCTGCATTATGCAGAGAGATCAGGGAATTGAGCCTGTGCCAACAACTTCTCAGCAGGACAGCTAAGTAACCACAGCGGTGGTGTCATGGGAAGCCCTTGCTGGCAGGGCAAGGTGGCTTTTGGTTACCACAACAGACATCTGCGATCTTTGCCCTTCAGGTCATTCTTCTCTTCCAGTTGCCCCAACCGCTGGTCAGTAACAGAAGCGGCGGAAGAAGCCTCCACTTCCCAACGGCTCCAGCGGACAGTACACGGCTGTGGGATTTCATGGTGGCTGGCAGGACAGGCAGGGTTCAGCTGGTGGTTTTACCAACCAGAGAATACATTTCAGGTACCTGACGGACGTTGGCTTGCAGTAAATTCCCCAGGTGTTCCACCAGCTCTGAAAAAGTTGGTCTCTGCTTAGGATCTCCGTGCCAGCAATCCAGCATTGTTTGGTACCTAGAAGGACAAAGCCCATTGAAATATCAGCATAAAGAAAACAGCACCCATTGCTTGCTCAAGCACCTGCTATTATTGTGCGGTAAATGTGGGTAGCTGGAAGAACAGTTCCTCACATTTCTGGTGTTGTATAGTCTGGTGCTCTCATTCTTGTTCCTTCTTTCAGTCTTCTGCAAAATTCCTCATCGATTTTCACTCCAGGGTACGGCGACGCACCTAAAATGAGAGCAACAGTAATTTTAATGCATTAGACTCTTAAATTCTGGGATTAATTTTCAAACAAATAATTTGCTATGGCCTGAGTTAATAAGGTAATTCGGTATATTTGGATGTGCAAACAATTTGTATTTATGATGGCAACAGCAACTGATTGAGTAAATGAGGCACATAATCACATACTGAAATTGTATGAAGAAGCATTTCAAGTCCATGTTCCTACATTTGCATTTTTAAGGAAATTTGAGTATTTTATTTTGATGGAGAAAATAACCAGGAAATTTTCAAGAAGTAAAAAAGAATGCTAAAGAGGATCCAAGAACACTTTGACTGTTTTCTTCAGACTGTGTTGTTTAAAATTTAAGATAGCTCAGTAAAATTAAAGAGACTCACCTAATGAAAATATTTCCCACAGGAGAACTCCAAAGGACCATACATCACTCTGAATGGTATATACTCTATCAAAAATGGTTTCTGGTGCCATCCATTTTAGGGGTAGTCTGGCCTGAAAGCATTTCCGTAAACAAAAAGGTATCACAGTTTAGCAAAACACGGAGTTTCCACAAACCCATTTAAGGTGAAAAAAAGGGAGTCCTGACTTCATATTAATTCTCTCAAATAGAGAATCTGAAACTTACATCTCCTTTCCTGACGTAATCTGGGTCTTTGTAGATGTCTCGAGCCAAACCAAAATCACAGATTTTGACCACGTTATTGTCTGACAAGAGGATATTACGAGCAGCCAGGTCCCTGTGGATGCACTGCAAAGAGAAGTAAACAACTTCATATGCTGCCTGTCGTCACAGCTCCGTCCACAGGGCTGATCTCTTTCACATATGTGCTCTCCTACCCTCAAAGGCCAGATAATTCTTAAAACCTTTTAAGAAAAAGAAACCTCAGCATCAACAGTTACTGATTTTAAGTGCTTTTGTGATGGTCACAACTGATTTGGCTCAGGGAGACTTGTGTTCCCAAGTCCAAACATACATCTGTTTATCCACTATGCAGAGAGGCCCTTTGAAGTTAGCTAATTAATTACCCTAAGAAGCTGACACAAAACAGGTTCAGATCTGATTACCTTTAGATTTACTTAGGTTCACCCAAATCTGTGTACTCCACTCTCTCTCTGAAAAACATACCACACTGAAACACCAATTTGATTCCAACGCAAATTAATCTTGACTACAGACAGAAAAGTCTATGCCTTTACCTATGCAGAATGACAGCTTAGCCAGCAACCCAAAGACTTCAAAACTCAAGCCTCAATAGACTGAAGTAAAAAAGCCAGGCTCTGAAAGTGGCTGCAGATTTACTTCTAGTATGGCCTAGAAATACAGATCCTGGAAAGACATCCTTTTACATATACACACCAACCAGGATGTATAAAATGTAGACAAATGTATGTTTTTAGAGAAGACTCTGAAGTCTGCTCTTCAACACCTAGCCTGCACTCTAAAGCAGTGTTATATTCCCTGCTTCTATTTCCTTTTCCCATTTCTAAGTACTTTCTGTTTCTATACAACTGCAGGCAATTCCTTGTTCTTGCTGGAATTTGCATCCTTTGAAACATGTACTATACATATTTACGATCAAACCACAGAAAAGCACTTCTAGAAGGCCAAAATGCAGGTGAGGTGCTATTGACTGCCAGGGTGTCTTTGGCAAGAGACTCTCCAAGGAGTCATCCACGAAGTTTCATAGGTGAGCATCGCGTCTCCCGACACTGCCCTTCCAATCCCACTGCACAAGTTACAGGCAACCTCCTTAGAGCAAACTCCTACTTCAGTTTATCTCTGGTTACCAGGGATTTATTCCTAATTCCTTTAATTGTCCTCACAAGTCAGCTCCCCTCCTCCAACTACTTAATCATTCTTCTATGAATTGGTGACCCGTAAACCTTATACAGATCACTAACATTTGTGTCAATAAATACATGGGCTGTTTCACTCTGTAGTATTAATGATCTGGGTACGTCTTAGGGCAAAAAGAAAATGTTGCAGATGACTGCTAGTCCAAAGATGAACATGCTGTTTCCTTCTATAGACATACAACACTATTTCCTACAGTCAAATAAATAACATGCCACTCTTCCTGAGAAGTTCCTTACTTTGCGTGAAGCCAAGAACTCCATTCCCCTCGCCACCTGGAAGCTATAACAGATGAGGTCCTCCATGGTCAAAGGGTTCTTGCAAAGGTCTTCAGGACCAGCTGCAAAGAATCAGATGACAGTCAAACATGCCTTTTGTCACTGATTTCACCCGTAACTGCTTCTTAGGTAAAAGTCCATCTTAACCTTATGCCACATTGAACTGGAAGAGCAAACCAAGCCCTTTTTTGGCTGTATAATTATCACTAACAACCCATTTTACACCAAACTGGTCCTGTGTAAAATAAACTTTGAGATGATGGGTTATACCCCAGGCCTCCTTGCTTATTTCCAGAGTTCCCACCAGTGGAAAGATTTATGAAACAATACCAAAAGAAAAACAACGAAAACTCAGCTCACGAGTTCCTAGGACAGGAAAAGCTTGCTGTGGTTTCAGCAGCTGAATTTGGAAACCGATGAGAGGGAGGCCCCACCTAGTCCTTACAGGGGAAGAATGTGCCATGGGGAGAAAGACTTGAATTTCACAAAAAGCCCTGCTAATTTAGGGTAGAAGAAGCCTTAACCTCATCTTCTAGTGACCTGGAGGAATAACGTACTCAAATATCCAAAGATACCTAGGCATTTAGTTCCTGCTGAAATAAACAACTCAGTGACTTTACTCAGCTCTTGATTTTAAGAAGAAATCCACCAAGAACTACAACACTGGTGGCTAAAACCCTCATCTCAAGGCCTGCTTTAGGTCTACGTACTTCTTACAACATCCCAGCTCAGAGGGTCAGTGGTTACACCAGAGAGGTCTGAAAAGGACCAAAATGGTGTGGAGCATAAAGTGCATGCCTGACATTACCTATTAGGACCGCATTGAAACCACAAGATCATCTTCCCTGTTAACATACTGATGTTTTCCTTTGCATTAAATGACTTTTAGTAAAAGTACAGGCGGTTGAGCTACGGCCTCCCTCCTGACCAGCCTGATCCCACCACTTGCTGAAATCAGCAGTCTCTGAAACATGTTGGCAGCACTGAGCACTTTGTGCTCTCCCTGCCAATGGAGAACATGCATCAGTGAAACTGCTGCAGAGGGTACGCATATCCAGGGCAGGCTTTGAATGAGAGGATAATTCAGGTTTCCTGTTCCTGGCAGACCACCTGCGCAGAGGGAAGGCAGATCAACCTCTCCGCTAATAAGCAGTGAAGCAGATGGCATTTCATGACATTAATTTCTGGCTAAACATTGAGGAAATTCAGTTAGCATCCTGGCACATCCCTCTCTGCGCTGCCTTTGGAGTTTGTGCTCTGCGATTTTCCCTGAAGACCCTGGAATGTTAAACAGACAGATCTCCAAAAGGCAGTGCACTAAAAATGCACCCTTTTCAGACAGAACATTACCTGGGATTGGGCTGGGGGGTTTGGGATGCTGAACTAGATGATCCATAGCTTGGGAACTTTGGTTATCCAGTAAATACCCTGCACACAGTTTTTAGGGAGCTTTGGAAATCACATGGTCCCCAATGTCCCTCATCAGCCCCCACCAATGACAGCTGTTCCAACACCAAGAGAAGACATATCCTACCGTCCTCCTCTTCCACATCACTCAGGGACCGCTCCTCCACAAAGCCAGAGCTTGCTGAACTCTGGCTGCTCGTGATGCTGTCCAACCGTCGCTTCAGGTCCGTGGAGACATCACCAACATAGTTTTCCTTCCCCTGCCGAAACCTGGCACTTTTGGTCTAGAAATGTGAGGAGAGGGTGGGAGAAATTAGAAGCAGAAAACGTGCCAGAAGCTTCCTCGGGAGAGGCAACGACACTCCCCACGGTCTGTGCCATGGGCACCACTGAAGGCAGGGAGGGCAGCCCAGCACTGGCATGACCGGCCGCTCAGCTCCAGGGCAGCTCTGGTTGGGGCACCAGGCTGACACAGTGACGGTGCCGGCAAACCCCAACCCATGGCCATGCAGGCTCACCAGCTCAAGCACCCTCTGTCACTCCACAGCATGGCTTTAGCCTGCTCCCACATTCTCCCAGCCACCCCCCATCAACATATCCGCGTGCTTGGGAATAAATGCACGCTGATGAGCTGGCCTTCTCAGCTCACTGGTGCCTACCACTTGTGAAGCACACGTGGATGCTGCTGAACCCCCTCTCATACTCCTGAGTCTCTCTGTACTACTACAGCTTTACCTCCTGCTGCTGCAAAGACCCTTCCGCTAAACCTCTACCTTGGCCAAAACCCTAGCAGCCCTCAACATCTGATTTATTTCCTTCTTCCCCTAAGCCCCCAAATGCCTCTAGAGAGGATGCCAGCCCCGCAGGCTTCCTCCACCATGTTTCCATTTTCTCCTGCTTTGGTTTGGTGACTTTTCTGCCCTGGCAGGGCTGTTTTTTTCCGTTGCCAATTCCCATCCCCACTGCTTATGTAAGCAAGGGTCAGCACCCTTGTGAAACCCTGCCTCTTCCTTCAAGGCCTCTCAGATATTTGTTTATCCTTTTTACCTCACAAGAGGATGCAGCAAGTTGCCTTTGCCAATATCAAATAGTAAACAATGACTCCAAGGATAAAGAAAAATAACCCCCTGGAGAACTGACAAGCAGTTTGAAGAAGCTCTTATCTAAACACAGCAGCTGCAGGAAGACTGAAGTTCAGGTCTACCAGCATGGTAGAGCACAGCCCAGGATCTTCGCTCCCAGCTATGGGTAAAAAAGGTAGGGTCCCGAGCATGATGCTCTGTGCTGAGTACCCGCAGCCATGCTCTTCATCCGGCAGTCTGACCCTCGGAGGGGATGGATCCTCCCAACCCTCTCCAGAAATCAGATCCCCTTGCAGAGGCAACCAGAAATGAGTTTGAAAATGCCAATCTCCATCCCCACTCTGCTTTCAAACCGGGGTGCAAAGAGGGGCTGTTGTGATGGGAACTCAGCTTTGCAAATGACTTGGGAGGTGAAAAGCTGAACGTAAACTCATGAGATACATCACTTATACAAAATGATTAACAGAAAAAAAAACTTATAACCTGGTTCAGCAATGAGCCAAGGGGATAGCAGAAAGGATAATCACGGGAGAGAAGATACCTACACATATCTGATGTATATATACACTAAACAGGGAGTGCAGTTATTTAAGGTGGTCTGGAGCTTAACTAAGAAAGGAAAAAATTCAGGCTGATAATCAGAAAAAACTTCCTGACACATACGGCCAAGTGTAGAATAATCTGCCAAGGGAAATAGTGGAAGCCCAGTTCCTTTGCACATTTTAAGCTAACAATAACAAAAGAGCTACATTGCAGGGGCCGGGGGAAAGACTAGATGACCTCTGATGTCTTTGCCATCTCTCATTCCCATGAGAAGTACCAGATATTCAGCGTCCCCAAGGATTGCCACTATCGTCGGCACTAGAAACAGAAACATCGTGTGGAAAAAACCCACCAAATCAAACATTAACCTTGACTCCTTACCTTGTACGGGACAAATTCACTCCTCTTGCTCCGTAGGTAAGCTGACAGGTTTCCAAACTTGCAATATTCCACGATCACCATGAGTGGGCCTGTATAACACATACAGCAATTCCTTAGAAAGATCATTTATATCCCACCTTATCTCACAGCATAGTTTGTGCCTGGAAGTACATACATTTCAAGAAGTATTCTACTACCCAGAGGTTTTTAAAAATACCAGTAACAAAAAAAAAAAAATCTAATCAAAGCAGGGAAAGGATTCCTTTTCTGCTGTATAAAGAAGGAAAAGAGGGCACATTTGAAAATCACAGGCGTAATTTGACATGTGAAAATGTATAGTGCTGTCCTTATACTTAAAGTGCCGATAACTACCTGTGCTAATTGACATTGTAAGGATGCGAAATACATATTTGAATGACCTTCGGTGCAATTAACCACTCATCTGCAATAAAGTACACACACGATTATCCACGCATTTTTGTGCAGGCAGTTTAAGTCCTAAAAACTTAAAACAGGAATCTCAGTTTCAGACATACATGCCTTAATATACAGTCCAAATGTGGTATTTCATTCCCAAATTGCTTCGTATAGGATGTGCTACAATGATAAATTTCCATCCTAGGTTCCAGATATTTGCCATGTCTATTTTATTATGGAATAAACAAGGAAAGAAATATTTATGGATTATGTTTCCTTCAACTACTGCACTTCTGTCATGGAACTTTACAAATTAAATTCTGATCCCACAGTAAGCCAACAAGTCAGCTTCCCTGAAAAATTATTACTGAGTTACTTTACACTGAATTTCTTCCAAATTAGCGTGCAGTGCTGGATTTGTTAAACAAAACATCTGTCCCCGATTATAAAGTAAAATAGGTTCATCCACCCAGAGTTGGACTCCAAATTGCAGTCTCCCCTCCTACACACACACAGAGGCACCAGAGCCCATCCAAAGACAGGGAGGGAAGTCACAGCTTGCAATTGCACTGTAGCTGAGGACAAGAATAAGACCAACTTGTTCAATCTGGTACTAGACTCAGACCCAAAGTCTGTTACACGTGGCGTGTCCACTATAAAAGTGGATCTGAGGTACAGAAAAGTAGTGATAGAACAACTAAGGGATGGAGCTGCATGTAGAACTCAAGGCTTCTGAGCCCTTATTCCGCCTCTGGACCTGCTCACTCTTATCACAATTTCTTTTTAAAAAATTAAGAAAATTTCTTCCAGATCTTAATTTTGAAACACAATTTTCTATGCAGCAGAAATGGCAGAAATAGTGTTTTCATTAGTACCTTTCCACCCACTGAGAAGTTACTCACCCCCCGGCTTTGTGCAGGCTCCAAGTAAATTGACAACGTTGAGATGGTGGCCAATATGAATGAGGATCTTCAGCTCCGACATAAGTGCTCTGTGCTCACTATGGGTTGCACCCTCTGCAGAGGTAAAAGAACACAGATCAGGAGCATCACAGACAGAAAGATATTCCTCTCCTCTGCGTTCTCTTCTGTTATTTTTCCAGCCCATCTAGTGGGAAGCCTTGTTGGTTGGTAGCATGGATCAGCTATGCTGCAGGACACTGATGAAAGCTAGGCACATGCATGACAGGGCTGGCTCTGCTCTGCTTTTAAACATTTTCCAAAGTTTGCCAAGGGCCGTACATCAGAACAGGGATACAAACAATCCAGATTAGCAAACACCTTTTTTCCTACAGACCTTTTGAGCAGTTTTACTCTGCCGTTTGTCCCTCCCAGCCAAGAGGAGCTAGAAACATTGTCCCATAGCCTTTGCTGGGGTCCATGCTAAGGGTCCAATGGGTCCATGGACTGGGGGAGACAGGGTCAAGGCCAAACATGCCTGACCCTGCAGCCTCACCAAAAGCCTGGAGACATGGCTGGTGTCCTCATCCCGCAGGCATAGAAGGGGAAGAGGAAAGAGCTGAAGCAGTGGGGAGAGAGGGGCGGAGGAAGCAGCTGTCTGCAGGCTGCCTGAGCACTAGGAAGCTGGAGGGACAGGGCTTTCTAATTTTTGTTGTCATTACTGCACGCTCATCCCATTGCAACGAGTCTGCAACAGGTCTTGCCTGTGCTTGTGCCTGCTCACACTGTACTGTCAGAAATCCCCCAGCTTTCCCACCCTTCCTCCAGTATACCACAGGATGGGATACAGCCCCTGGCTACTGGGAGCCGCATTTGGCTGCCCCAGCTACGTACTCCTCAGGAACAGCATGTCTGGGAACCGCAGCTTTCAACGTTCCTGTGGCGAACGCGAGGCACTATAATATGATTTAAAGTGAGCAGAAAGCTGTTCAAAACTATTACTCATTTTGGAGCGTGCCTAAGTCATTGTCTGAGACTTGCAGAAAGCTCCCTACTAGGCTGCATAAGGCAAAAATGGACACGTGCGAATTTCTTGCAGGAGCAAGTTTATGTTCTGAACCTGAGTAGATCTATAAAGCAATGGCTAAGAAACCACAGTCACATTGCTCCAATTATCAACGAGATAAAGGCATGTACTTTCTCTAATCATTGCTTCATGACACCAACTGTTAGGCTAAATTTCAATACACCATTGGTACAAACATTTTGATTTTTTTCTGTCTACTGGTTATAGTATTGGCAATTATCCCTATATTGTGTATTCAAGGTGAAGTTTTAGTCATCACTTTTACCTTTAAGCATTTTGACTGCCACTGTTTTGCAGGTAGCAGTTTTGTCGATCCCAAATGCATCTGCTTCTATGACCTGGCCAAAAGCTCCACGCCCAAGAGGTTTACCTTGAAGTGAGAAGATGAACATACTCCTGTTTATTTGCCTGGCACAGTGGGCAAAACATGCACAACAAACAGAAACTCTAAACTGATTTTATGTATCAGAAATTAACAGAGGGCTGATAATAAGGAGAGGATGCATTATGTCCTATGGGACCACAGAGCCCACCTGGGGGTCCTGCATCAGGGCAGCCCCTTGGCAAGCCAGGACCTGAAACATGCCCCAGCACAGGGCTGGCTGCAGTATCACTAAATGGCTCGTGCAATGAAGACACACCTAGCTTTAGGCGGTCTCTGGGAAACTCCCACTTGCTGGCATCATAAGGGAGCCGTTCGCAGTGCTCGTCTATAGGGACTTCATCAGGATCCATGATGATTGACAAGTAGCCAGTCTTCATGTCCCCTCCGTTGGCCTGGAAAATAGTATTAGTTGTAGTTGCACAGATTTTTTGCTGGTGATGTGCAGGCAAAGTGCCATTTTCTCACTTTGTAGTGTTCCACTACTTCCCAGGAATGCCAGGCTACTGTTTCCCTACGCCATGTCATCATCGTGAGTGTGATCGTTAATTATTTGCACTTTTTTTTCCTTTTTTTAATAAACAAAACAAGCTGAAACATTTTTTCTCTTCTGAGGGCCTGTTCAATTAAAAACAAATTTCTGTGCCCCCGGTTCCAGGCAAGAATGTTACGGCATGGAGAGAAAAAATGTGTCTGTTGATTTAAGAACAATGGAAAGAAACAACACAAAAGGCCTCAAGTCAGCTCTCATTTGTCATGCAAGACCAGTGCTGATAGGACAGTAAAAGAATTTTTTTCATTACCCGCTTAACGGTCCGGAGGATGATTACAAGAAGCAACCAGAAGAACATGGCAATCACTGCAGTGCCAACGAGGATAATGAGCTCCAGATTTGTTTTCTCTTCAGCGCCTGGGAAGAAATAAATGAATATCTGAGTGATCGTTGGAAGCATATTGGTTTTGTTCATTCATTAAAGTAGAGAATAGAGGTCCTTGTTCTGAAGGTTCGTTTTAAAAGTGCAAGGAAACGAAAGCAAAACAAAACAAAAAGCTTGGGTTTTTATGTTGGAATATTACGCTTAGTTTCATGCTGTTTTACACACCACCAATTTCTTAGCAGCAGATTTGTTCCAAGGACAGTATCTGGACCTTGGGCAAACATAAAAAAGTAAAATCTTACATTTTAAAAAGAAATCATTGTTTTAGAATACGCAAAATGAATGACTCTTTCTCCAGAAACTGAAAAAAACCCATCATATAGTAAATAAAGTGCTGTGAGAATGACCCAGAGAACAATCTCTCTCTGGTCTCTTTACATGCTTCAGCCGGGGCATGAAAAAACACGGTTCTACAAGAACACATGAAAATAAGGTCTTATTTCCAACATCCCTTTTCCAGTAAAATAGTCTCCAGCAGATACCACTTGAACATCTATTAATGCACAGGAGCAGCTCTCTTCTTCAGCTCCCGTTTGCCACATCATGCTCCTGTATTTCATCCCTTGCACCATACGGATTTTCCTACACAGTAGCACACTCCATTGCGTGACCCCAGTGAGCTGCACTATAAATTTCTTGGAGTGAAACAGTATGTTCTACACAGATTTCCAACTTTTACAGACATGCCCCAGCAATATTTACCACATCAGCTGAAATCTACATTGATGTCAGCTGCAGATAATTTCCACCCCATGTAAACATATTGCCCAACATCTTAATATCCTAATGGGACCTATAAGAATAACAGGATACTGCTTTAATTACCTTAACGGAACAGATCGGACAATCACTCTGACTTGTAAAACAGAGGTTTGTGAAGGATTCAGTGATTAAATTTTGCAAATGTACTAATATCAAGGGCAAGGAGCTTTGAGTTCAAGGCTTCTCACTGCAGCTCTTGGTGGAAAGTCCATTATGGTTCCAGCTACTCAGACTGCAGACTAACCTCTTGTTAGGATTTATTGTTTATTATTGCAAATTGCATTTTGGTGTCCCACAATTGGACTGGAACAAGTGAGAGACGGGCCTCATAAACATTACCTTCAGAGCTTGGTGGACTAAGGCTGGAGTCCCCTAACCCCAAACCACTACCTGTTCCTATCACTGAAATGGGACGGCAATCACAACAGACTGCACAAAGTCTTCATTCTTTTTTTTAGATGCTGTGACAGCAATGACATAGCTTAAAAAGTTACAACTGTTAAAAAACATAGTATGACATTACTGACTTGAATTACATTACCAAGACAATGGAGATGCCCCAAGACACCTGCAAGTTTGGGTAGGTTCTGTTGTATAAGTTTGTATGTAATATAGACTGGCAGAGTTGTCTTTGCAACCACAGGTAAGATCGATTCAGCTTTTGTTGAAAAGCACTAAACAACATTGTGGAGAAGAAAGCATCAGCCTCAACAGCTGGGATTACGATGGCTATGACAGCATCCAATTTGAGCTTGATAGGAATGGTCAGGACTTTTTGCAAATCTTTTTTCAGAACTCCGATCAGGATAGCCAGCAGATTTTCCTTTTAGTGATTATGAAGATTTCATGTACAATCGGGAAAGAAGCTAACACTAACCTTCCACTGAAAAAAAAGCCACTGCTTTTCTGCATCCGAGGACGTTGCAGGCAAGGCAGGTGTATAGCCCTCCATCTTCTTTCCTCACTCGACGTATGGTCAGTGTTTTGTTTCCATCTTTTAAAACAATACCTGGAAAAAATCATGATTCTTAGTTCTGCTATTTTTATGCCACTTTGTGTTAAAAATTCAAAATGACACTTTTCATGGTGAAAATCAGCAGTGAGTCCCATGAAAGAAAGTCCTTAGGTGACAGAAAATTACAGCGAAGGAGGAATCCTCACCTGAATCTTCAACAAGGGTTTCATTATTTTTAAACCACATGATGTTTGGAGGAGGAATACCATTCGCTGTGCATGATACTTCTATGGTTTCACCAACGTTTGTTGTTTGATTTTCCAGATTTCCTACGAGTGTGGGTGCCATGGGCTCTGTTGGTTCAAAAACATGGCAAAATTACTGACCGTTAAAGAAAATATCCATTTTTGCAGTAACAGCACTTGATGACACTCTACACGCTTGACCCAGTAACAAAGTCTCAGATCCTTTTATAACACCAACAGCCACAGCGTTCATGTTAAGATCATAGTTAAAATTCCACATGACATGGAAATATTATAATAGCCAAGAAAATTTTAACAGTATTGATGTAACCTGCTTTAGATGGTTTAATTTGTAACTGCTCAGGCTGCTGAGGGAATAGGTGAGAAACTGCTTCCCTCACATTTCTATTTCCAGGGTCATTACGAGAAGTCTGATACTGCTGGTCCATCAGACACCCATTCAGGACAGCCCATGAACATGCATAGATATTTTCCTGAATCTGCCTAATCAGCCTAGATGTCTAGGTCCCAAAGCAAAGTCATCACTATTTGTGTGAAAAGCTGATTGATTATCAGCTTGCATTGCTTGCATCTGAATACCAGCATCACTTTGTGACAGTTTTAAATTATAGACACTACTTCAAACTCAAGAGTTAGTGACACAAAGCAGTAGGATTAACGCTATGAATACGCACAGGCATATACAGCTAGAGGGAAAAATGTGTTTTGAAAAGTAAAATTGAGAGGCTATTGAGCTAAACACATGCCATTATTTGTGCAAAAGCCAAACTCATCTCCTTGCACAGCACAGTGGCTCGGTCAGTGTTTCCTCACTGGTACTGATGAAATAGTAAGTCCCTGCTGCCCAGACAAGCCCCAGACCTCCATGTTACAACAAATGGTCTAAATCTATTTAACAAATTGTGTGCACCATTAAGCCAACACATTCAAGACCTGCCAAAAACTGACACTACTGCAGTTATTTTCATACACAACCACCCATTTTGGTTCACAGTAAGAGATCTATACCTTGAACAGTGAGGTGCTTCACCAGGCAGTGCTGTGTTTTAGCCTTTTTGTCCTGAGCAATGCAAACATAGTCTCCTCCATCTTGGAGGGAGATGTTACGGAGGATGAGCTCTAAGGTGACATTTTCACCATTGGTATTTGAAGCTGTTGTGTTCAGCTTCTGGAGAGCATTGAGGTTCTTGCAAACAGGCATGGGCAGCCCTCCAAAGGGAGTCTGCGAAGCGTGAGCACTGAGTTTGTACCACGATAGCTTCTCAAAGGTGAATTTGTCCGCCGTGCATTGCAAGGACATGTTGTCCTTCTCTGTGAGCTGATTCCGAGGCTGGAGATTAATTTCAAGACCCCCTGCAAGTTGAAAAAAATAAAAGAAATTCCTGTTAGGTTGCACATTTTTCTGCCAACAGCAACTTGAAAAAGCCATTTTACAAATATAGCCTTATTCTCATCTTGGCCAGTTGTAAATATGGAAACAAAACACTGAAAAATCAATCAATCATTTATATAGAGTACAGTCTCATTAAAACCAATACATTTAAAATGGATCAAAGAAAGACCTGTGTAAAGAATATAGTTCCTTTTACTGTAGAAACTTCTGGCAACCTAAGATGATTCTTAGCATTATCTTACAGTTCATTTTTAGATTTGGATTAAAATATTATTTCTGTATGTGAATATGGGGACTGATTTTCAAGAAGACAGAAGCTCTTTGCTACTGTTTTTGAAAATGTTACTCTTAGTTTTTACAATACATCTTTACTCATTTTGTGACACTACCATAATTTCTCCGTAACTCTTTTAAGAGACGGCAAAAGCCCAATAGCAATCGCTCTCGGGACAACAGTGCCCATTTTGCATCATGTTCACGGGACTGCCACTCCACTGGTGCCAGCAGAACTAACTACTTGGCTGAAGGTAGGTGGTGACTTTAAAGGCTGCATTAGGAAAACCTTAGAAAAACCTAAATTCCTAAAGAATGAAAGGATTTTATAAAGGACGAGAATCAGACAACAATGTTGAGGCACTTATCATTAGCAAAATAGATGAAATAACATTAATTTAACATGGCTGTCCTCAACAGGGTATACTTACTGGTCACATGAAAGGAGATAACTCTCTCACTTGACCCAGCTCTGTTTGTAGCCATACATCTATACAAAGCAGATACATTCGCTGCTTGAATCATGAGGGTGCTCACCGTCTACAAAAGAACAATCGAGCAATTTCATACTGCGCCAGTGCTAAAGTACATATGTGAGCCCAACCACCTCAACAGCTCGGCAAAGTGCTCTGCAGATATCTGCACAACCAAAAATCCCTCTGCAGCACAAATCCACGGCACAGCAGGAGCACAGTCCCCTCCTGATGTTTACATCTTTTTCCTTAAGTCTGTAACAATCAGGAAAAGAAAACAAAAAAAAGCAGCCTGCCAGAAGGCAGACTTCAGTATATGTGTTAATAAATGCTGCACCCACAACTTTTTCTGGTCTTCAGTCTCTCCAGCTTCTCCCTATTACAGTTAATTGGCAAGATTAACTCACCTAACTTCAAACTGCTAAAAGGTAAACACTGAAATCTAAAAGTAAGTTATGTTCCTCAATGGAGACTCACTTTGGGTCAGTGTCTAAAGGACCTGAAAGTGTCTACCTCTGCCTATTGGCTTCAGTAGAAGCTTGCATGACTAGCTGCGAGTACAGCCCCAAGTTTAACGTTTCGTGAAAAGAGTCTCATCTCTAGTGATATATTTCCAGATACGCGGACTGCTGAACAGGGCTAATCATCCCCAACCAACAGGAAAGAAAATCTGCTCACCTTTGTTTTCCCAGCAATAGTAACGACTCGGTGCTTAATTTCAACCTGATTCCCACCCTTTCTCTCCGAGATCACTTTCCATTTCCTGCATGCATACGGATTGGCTCCTGAGCGAACCTTCCTGAGATAGAAGTAGAGACATATGCATTATATAAGATGAATATTCGCCCTTCAGGAGAGTGGGTTTATGTTCTTTTTATAATATGCAGATATTTAGCTATAAATCAGATGCATCACTGGCCACAGCCTGTATCTGGGAGGGAAGAGTATGTTTCTGGAGACATTTCTATTAAATTGCACCCTATAACCTTCTGAGACCTTTGTGCTCTGTAAAATAAGAAACCCCCAAGCTGAAAGGTGAATTTCCTAATTAATCTGCCTGTGTCAGCTCAATCAGGATGCTTGGAGGGAAGCAGCTATTCTGGGAACAAACCTCCATTCATAAATGGATGATTCAAGTTAATTTAGTTCAAAGGAAGACAGAGAGACACAGAAATCACTGAACTCCCTACAAGAATTTCTTGAGGACAGTAGCCATTGTGTAGGAAGCAACCAGGCACCAAAGGAAGAAACTAGTGGAAATGATTTTAAAAACAACAACAGGAAAGAAGAATGCTTTTTTTTTTTTCTGTTTTTTTTTTTTTTTTTAAAGGAAATCTGGGCTTATGGCAGGCCCAGATAAGGGAAGCTGCGTGAATCTCAGTCAGGCACTCTCTCTATCATTCCCCAACATCAATCAGTGCACTTCCTCCGAGATACACTTTCACACAGATAAAGAACACCATCACGCTCAGCACTTGAGCGTAAGAAAAAAAAACACCACCAAGATCCATAATTAGCATAAACAGCAAGTTTCCGCTGTTTGGGATGGAGCTTTGGGCCTGCATCCCACGGGGAGGTCTGAGGGGAGGGCACGCAGATAGCTGCGTTTGAAATCCTGCGCACGCCAAGATGCCCTTCAAGAAGGCATGATGGCAACATGCAGGCGTTGCTGGCTCCTGGCTGCGGGTGGCCCTTGCCTCTGCAACTCACTGCCAATGATGACAACCTCGGCAGAGCCTGCCAGCAACGACCTGCCTATTAAGTACAACAATCTTTTCTTCATTGGCCATTGGGTTTGCACTCGGTAATGAGCCCGGACAAGGGATGCAGACAAAAAACCCCCTCCAACCCAAACAACCCTCAAGAGCTACATAAGCTGCAGAAGATGGCAAGGGCTTAGCACTCACTGTGGGCTGAAAGTGCACTCCTCCTCCAGCTGCCAGTGCCAGAGGATGGTGGCAGGCGGTGGGACGGCATAGACGGTGCAGGTGAGCGCCTGCGTCGAGCCGTATTTGTAGGAGTCGACGGGAGCCAGCAGCGCGTTCTCGCCGATCTGAGGGGGGACTGGAGGAGAGAGCAGCAGGTTACACCGCCCGCCAACGGCTCCCCAGCAGCACCGCCTACACACGTTAGACCCACCGTGACTAATGCACACTGTGCCCCACGTCCAAGTGCAACGCAGAGCACCTCCAAGGAACAAGGACATGTTGGGAAGAGGTGAACCTGCCCAACACTTTGAGGATCAGGCCCTCAAGACACAATGCCTACTATCTCCTATAAAATCTCCCTTTACTACCTCCTGGTTTAAAATGCAGCCCTTGAATTCCCACCACCATCCCCAACAGTTAAATGCATATTATTCCCCAGCCCTGATCCCACTGCATGTAGCCTCGCTGCCCTTTCCAAGACCTTCTGTCTTCAAAGCATGGGGGTTAGGCTGTTTCCTCGGGAGCAGAGAAGAGGAGGAAGAGAAGGAGGAGGAGGAGAAGGAGGAGGGTTGCACAAGGCAGGGCAGAAGAGGAGGGACAGCCGGTGTGGGGCAGGAAGGATGGGCGAGGCGGGCCAGGGCCAGGATGGAGCGGGGTGGGGGAGGACTCTGGCAGCACGGCCAGCAAGGAAGGCAGAAAAAGAGCAGGATGCAGAGGCAAAGAAATAATATACAGAAAACAAAAACCACACACAAAGTATCATCACAACACCAGAAGTCTCCAGCCTCTCGACCAGCACATCCTCGAGCCAGGAGAGACAAGCCACCTCTGCCCTCCTAGGGCTCAGGTTCAAGTGGTCTCCTCCTGGCCACCACCCCCACCTAAATCTTCATAGTTCTGGGATGAATTTAATCCTAAGAATGGTAATACACCACACCCACACATGAAAGAAAAGTGTCCCTGTACACCACTTACCATTCACAAGCAGGGTAAATGTATGTCTCTTCTGCATCTTGTTAGTAGGGTTTGTAAGGACAACAGTGTAATTCCCAGCATCCTTTTCAGTTGCTTCAGTGATCACTAATGTGTAGCCAAGTTTAACTGTATGATTTGCATTGATGGCTTTTCCATTTTTATACCTGAAGAAAATATAGAGCACTTTGAATACTTTAGAGATTTACCTTGACTAAGAATAGCTCAGTTTTTCAAACACATTGTGTCCCGATTCTTACCATTTCACCTCTGGGGGAGGATATCCTTTAAACTTGACGGGAATTTTGACTGTATCACCTAACCTTGTCTCGACCGCATTCTCCATTCTTTCCAGGTGAATAAAAGGACTTTCTGAAAAAAATTAAATGAAATTGTCTTTCCATGTAAACAAAAGCGTAAGCGGTCTTTGTTCGGGTTAGCACTTAAGAGCAGATGACAAATAGAGGAGATTGATAGGACGCCACTGGTAAAGCGCAGTTGGCTCCAAAGTGGAGAGAGCTGGTGGGCTCTGGAACCACCATGAAAACCCAGTCCTTTTCCTTGCACAGAGGAGCAGACCAGTTCCCCCACCAGGGAGCCCTGGAAAGCAGAGACAAGACTCATCTCTCAGGATGGCACACCAACTCTCAGACTTATATATATCTATAAATAAATAAATATCATAAAACTGGCTTGATCTACTCATTCCAGGAAATAATAGTATTCAAAACTATAATTTGATAAAGTTAGATACTTTCAGCCTCTTCTCAAGTATGTATGTGAACCATTGCAGTCACAGAATACTTTGAAATTATTTATGTTACTTGTTATAAGTTATAAATTTGCATTCAGACTAAGACAGTGATTAGCCTTTTGGCGAAGATTTAGGATGGTATCAACTTAATATCTGGTACATGCACTATAGCACATGATCTGGTTTTGGTTCCTGAAGAGAAATAGAAAGAACCCAGGAGAAAACTGAGTCTACCTTGAATCACTGTGCCGCATAATAAGTTTGAATGTTAAAAAAAAAAGAGCCATTAATATTCAGACCCCTGAAATCAGACCTCAGGAAAACCAGTCTCCTTGAAAATATAAAACCCTCTGTCAGACTCAGTGATTAAAAATGGGCCATTCTCATGCTGGCAATCCTTTAAAATCTTATAATTAGCTAAGCTTGTGGTATAAAAATAATCCTATAGTGGGTGCAAGAGAAATACTATAGCTGCAGTTTGGTTCATTGCTGTCATTTGATTCATCACGGAGATGCCTTCTGCATCCCAGTAATCAATCCCAAATCCGAAGCAACCAACAAAACTGAAGTGGAAGATGCCATACCATGGATAATGAAGTAACTGCTGTTTTTCATGTTCATACGGCCACTGGATGCTGCGCAAGTATATCGACCTTTGTCACTTAAGGACACACTGTCAATGGTAAGAGTGCTTACAAACTTCTTTACTTCTCCTGCAGTGGTTTTTAAATCCCTTATGGTTGCACGTTTTTCCTGTAATAAATAAAAGACAGAAGTGTTTGGGAATTTTACTGTTATTCCTCCTGTCACACTTTGCACACCTGTATACTAGCAATTTCTTTGTATATTATCATCTGCTTTGTCAATATTATAAAGAGGGGAGTGACATTATAATTAAATAAAATTTCGTTGTGATGTTGGCACCTTTACGTTATCATGGATTTACCTTGACAGAAGGGTAGTCCCATTTAAAATCAATTCCTACATTCAGCTCCGTTCTTACGGTGCAATTGAGAACAAGTTTTTCTCCCACTGCAAGCTCTACTTGGTAGTGCGGGTTCATCGTCAGGTCATAAATTCGGTATCCTAGAGGAAGAAAAAGGCACACACAAAACAGGGGGGTAAGAAAAGACCTCTTTACAGCACTCAGCACCAAATTTCCCAGGCGAATTCACCGAAACTCCGACCAAAACCCCAGCTACAAAGAGGCCCCTCGATGCCCCAGTGCAGCACGATGACAGGCGTACAAAGGAGCCTGGAGAGATGGGATGTGCCTGCTCTGAGCACTTCCCATCCGAGAGCTGCGTCAGACACGGCACAGCAGGATGTATGCACTTGATCAGAGCCCCCCCAGCGGTGGGAGCAGGCAGGAGATGGTGATCCACACAGTTCCTCTGCCTTAGACACCTTCTTCTTAACCTTGTGAGACCTGAAACTAAAGGAGATACATCCCCACCCCCAGCAATAAGTGGGAACTTTTTATTAAGAATGACAGTCTGGCATTGGTAAAATTATCCCGAGTTTACTTTGTGCAATAAAATATTTAAAATATTTCAAACCAGAATATTCTGAATGCAGAAATTCTGCATGCATAAATTCTGCAGAAATTCTGAATTTGCTCCAAACCAGAGTGAAGACTGATGAATTTGGTGGAGAAGCAAGAGCCTGCTGCAGAGAGTAAAGGGTGGAGGGCTGCTATGTCTTCCTGCCAAGCAGGGCGAGACTGCCTTGGTGCCAACTGGCCACTTGAAGTGGTCATTATGTCCTTAGACTCAAAAGAGAAATAGCTGCAGTTTCAGCTCAGGCTTGAGCCTCCACAGAATCATCCTGGTATTTCTAGGTTTTGATGAGCTACTGACAAAATATACCAGGACAGCATAAACCCCTGTCAGAGTCAGGACATAGGTCTGAAGGAGACAAGACAACCCAGTTCCTAGTGTGACCTTCAGATCCCCCATTCCCTTGGTAACGCCTCAGACCAATTCCCTCCTATCTGCTGCTGATGGATGCCTGCCTCTAGTTCCCTTCAACTATGACTTGCATCCTGGATAAGTGAATAAAGTACAGAATAGAGTGATTTTATGAAAAAGGCTTGCATTGTCAGGAAAAAAAATTAAAATCCCTGGCATCTATGTAACACTAAAAATAGAAGCACTTATCTCAATGATCAACCAGAAAGAACACAATACATTGCATTTAAAAGAAAAGTAATATATATCACAACATCCATTTTGCATTAGCTGCACTGTCAGTATTGAATAACCTAGAGTCCAACCAAATGTAATTGGTTCAGTATGTTGTAGTGAGCGAAATAACATTGGCTATAGAGGAAAAAAAACCTTTGGCTTACCTACAACTGCGACTATGTAGATCACAGACTGATAGCTTTCATCATCTATTTTAGCTTCACAGAAGACCATGGCCGCATAGTTGATTAAATGACTGGGTATAGTGAAGCCTTTTTTATTATTCCATGAAATTGATTTACCATCAGGAACAAATATCTTTTCTGGATATTTCTGTTTGAAATATCGATAAAATACATAGTTAGATTTCAAAAATCAAAAAACCCTGAATTTTCAAGTCCAGCATTTCCATAACCACAGGGTCCCAGTTTTAACATCCTAGTTCAGGCAATCTCCCTTTCATAGGCCATCACTCCGCACTTTGAGAGTGCAGGATCATGGACACGTACAGTTACAGCACTCACCTTGTAATCATAGGCTGTAAAATTCCCAAGGATAGAAAGAAGTTTTTAGGAAACATATTTATACTTCAGGCAATGTATTTATGTCACAGTGATTTCAACTAACTCTTATAATAATAACGGTTTTTTTTCCTTACCGCATGTAGAGATACATTGAGATTTGATATGGTTCCAAGGCACGGCACTACCACAGTTTTGTTCTTAGTGATGTATATAATGCCAAGCTGATCACTAACTGAAGTCACAAATGGAGATCTGTAATCTAGAAGAATATTCAATTGGTAAATGGATATTATTTGTCACGTGATTACGGAGGAAACTTTTCCAATTCTGTTCTTTCCCTGTCTATTTCTTCTCAAATAATTTTTATTCTTTTCTACGTGGTAAAACACTTAAACGATGAGACTAAATAGGGGGGACATATTTTTACAGACCCTCTCCCTAGCTTTACCATATCATTATTCTCAAAACAGCTATCAGCAGCAGCATGCACTTTGGAGAATAGCTTCCTGCCACCACAGTCTTTGTGCCGACTAAAATCCGATTTACCCTAGTGCGACTTTCCTTGCCTAAGTATTACAGGAAATACCAGTTAAAAGTAGTGACATGCTATATTGGCTCCCCCAATGGCAGCACCCTTTTCAAAGTCAGATGAAAAAAAATGTAAGTTTGTGATCTTATAAAACAAGCTAACCCGTGTATATAATAACATTCCATTTTTCAAAACGGTAACTATAAGTTAACAATAAAAAGGAAGCCGGGCGCACGAGAAAATGGATATCAAGCCATCAGTGCAAAAAGGCAGATGCCTCAGTGAATGCGCCTACTTAAGCTGAGTGTGTAACGGGAGGCTTTGCAGTGTCTGCGACGCTCAGATGCATTCCTACCAATACAACCGACCGCCTGAGTTTGAAAACTTAGCTCTGAAAGCCTAAACAAATTTTGCCATTACGGTCAGCAAATATATGGAAGTTTATGTTTTGGGTTTTGGGGTTTTTTTTTTGAATGGTATCAGATAGTACAAATTGTAAAAGGGATCGGATCTGTTGTTATATATATATATTTATATATATATTTTATATACAATCTCTGTAATCCTCCCTCATATGAAACTCCTGCTGAGGTCAGTAACAGCTCTTCATTCATAAGGACAGGCTCAGAGCGCAGTGGAGATATGTATGCTAAGTTCTGGGTGGAGGAAAAGAGCAGACCAAGTACTGCATACAACAGGTCAGTTCAAAATTACAGGTACAAAGGCTTTTCTATTGATGGCAACTAGCATACTGGTATGTAATTACTCAACATGAAAACAAGAAAAATAACAGTTTCACAGTATCAAACGTTCTAAGATTAAGAAATTTTAATGTCAAAACCGTTTTGAGATACTTGATATTCCTTTTTTCTCTTGAGGCTAGGGGAAGAGCCACTTAAAAACTGTGTAAGCACGTACCTTGAACATAGACATAAATGGTTGTAGCTGCCTGGTTGTCCCTGTAAAGGCACCTGTAGTCCCCTGTGTCATTGCCGATGACTTTGAGGAGAGTAAGTGTCTTGCAGTAGGGGCCATCACTGCAGTCCGTCACAGAGATACGCTTCTCAGCACTGCTCTGGTTGCTTGGCCAGGACCACTCCAGTGGTCTCTGACCGCTGGGAAAGCAAAGGTTAGAGGAGCGTCAGCATGCGATGAGCACCAGTACTGATCCAAGGTGGTGAACCTCAGCCCCACTAGTCTCTACAGCTTTGGAGAGGAACAGGCTTCATCCCGTCACATGGAGCATTAAGTTACATAGGATAAATTCACGTAAATCGACGTATTGTTAATACCTATAAGGAAGCTACCTGAGATTTACATTCTGCTGAATCTAAGTGACACAGCACCCAAAAGGGAGAGTCTGGCTCACCAGCTGGCTCCACGAGGACCTGGCTGACGCCTCCTCCTCCCAGACACCCTGTGCTCCCCACCTCTCCCTTCTGCAACCCTTTAAGATCAATCATTTCTACAGTCTGCCAGGGAAAAGTGAGGCCAGGGGCACAAAGGGACCGGGGAGAAACAGGAGCGATGATGGGAGAGAGACCGAATCACCTGCGGTTCTGTACAAAAACTCACTACATAAATTATCTCCACCAAAATCATGCTGGACAGATTTGCCCTTACCTGCAAGTAATATTTAGAGTGTTATTTGCGGTTATTGTGAGGACATCTTTTTGGATGCTAAGGGTTGGCTGATCCAGAGAAATAAATAAACCTGCAAAAAAATGTATAAAAACCCTCAAATCAATGCAACAAACAAAGTAAATGCTACTCAGTCAGAAAAGCCTCATATATAGCAACATGTGGTATGTTTTAAGCGGACACTTTCACATCACCTACTTAGCAGAGAAGGGTAAGTAATGACTTTTCACACATCCCAGAAAGTTCAAAAACTCTGTCATAACAGGAAGCAAAGGCAGATGGTCAGGAGCTAGCTGCAGAGCACTACAATTCAGCCAGCCAGGGTGGAGTTCCTGTTTTCTTGCATTGCCAACTTCAAGGTCTAACAAGAGGATGTGGAACATTGAAATGAAGTGAACCTTCATCTGATGATCTCACTCCCTGGGGAAAGGGATTACCAAATTTTCTTATAATAAATCGAATATACTTATGTTCTTCGAGACTACTGATCAACAAATTATGTGAAGAAACTATTTTACACCATTTGTCACAAATTCAAGATCACATGAATTTATTTTATCCCATGATTTTCTAGGGTAATCTCTTTCCTCCTAGACAGTTAGGCAAAAATCTATTTCTACCAGACATTATTCACACGAGGGGTTGCATTGCGCCCACCCCGAGCCACCCGTGCTTGTGAAGGCTGCGATCTGGGTGCCAGTGCTCGCTCTGAGGCAACAGCCCAGCTTGTGTAACATCTGCAAGGACCACAGGGAGAGATTTTCAGTCCGCCCTGGCTGCTCCCAGCACCGTCAGGAATCCCGCCTCACCGGGGCGAGCCAGCAGCCCCGACCACGACAGCTTGGCCAGCTACGACGGGCAACAAGAAAGTGAGGCCAGACCGGGACCTTCCCTATTTCCCTAGTATTTCCCCGCGCTTTAATCACTGGCATCCCGAGCAGGTTCTTCGCTGATGACGGGTTTCCCGCATTTGGCTCCAGGGACATTTTGCTCTCGGAAACGACGGCTGGTGCTGGAGCCAAGCGAGCAGGACACTGTGCCATGGCAGGCAGCCCTCTCCGACGGGCCAGCACCGGCCGGCCAGACAGGAGAGGGCAGGAGGACAGGAGAGGAGAGGACGGGAGAGGACAGGACAGGACAGGAGAGGACAGCAAGCCCACAGCGCTGGGCGCCCCGTCCCACCCCGGGGCTCTCACTGCCTCACCCACTCGACCAGCCCTGACAGCCCCACGGGAAACCCGCACCCGCGCCGATCATCCCCGCGCCCCCTCTCCTCGGGGCCCCGTGGGGCTGCCTGACCCCGGCGGCTCCCCGACAGGCCGGACCCGGGGGACGCGGGGCTCCCCGAGGGCTTACCGGGAGCCAGGCACAGCAGGACCGCCAGCAGCCGCGCCGCACCGAGCTCCATCCCGCGGCCGCCGGCCGCTGCGGGGCGCGAAGCGAACCCGTTGCCCGACGGCGCCGTCGGGGCGGCAGCCGAACCGCGCCGGGCCGGGCCGAGCCGAGCCGAGCCGCGCCGAGCCGAGCCGAGCCGAGCCGAGCCGAGCCGAGCCGCGCCGAGCCGCGCCGCGCCGCACCGCACGGCGGGGATGCGGGACCCCGGCGAGCAGCACCGCCCCTCTTGTGCCCGGGGGCGGGGCTTGTCGCCGCAGCCCCGCCCACCCCGCCGCGGCCCCGCCCCCGCGGCCCCGCCCCAGGGCCCCGCGGCGGGTCCCGGCGGGGGTGCGGGGCTCGGAGCGGGAGGCCGCCTCCCTGCCAGCGGCAGGAGGGCCCCGGGGTGGGTGGCCGCCAGCACTGAAATTCAACGTCGCCAGGCTCTGCGTTGCGCATGTTTGGGGTTTCTTAACATCCCCTCAACAGAAATGACCCCAAGGACCGACCCTACGGGGCACAGACAGTGAGGCGCAGCCGCCTTCCTGCTGGCTGCGACTTCATCCAGCCGGGCTTGAAGGGCCTGGCGGTATCAGTGCCGAGTTCGCAACGTGGGAGCCCCTGAATCACGTAGCATGTACCCACCAGCCTAACCGGCCCCATCGCCTCTAACGGGATCCAGCGGCCGCCTGCGAGAGCCACCCTTCCCACCCCCGCTCTCTGCGGGATGCTACCCGGTGGCAGTAACCGTTCCCCTCTCACACCAAAGGTTAGATTTTTTTCCGAAAATGAACCCCCAGCTAATAATGTACCTTTTAATAAAAATTATTAACCTGTGACTGTTGAAAGAGAAGTTAATGAGATGATAGTCCTTCGGGGAAAATAAACACGTGGTTATTAATGGTTTTATCCATACACATGACCATAAAGCCTCTGGGGGAAATAAATACATCTGTGTAGACAGATACATAGATAAATAGGGAGATAATCAGGTCGATAGAAACACACAGCTATGTACATAGCTATGCATGCGTATACATACATGTACTTTTACATGCTACATTTTTCTCTTTCCTGCAAATCTGCGTGTGATCTTATCCACAAATGACTAAGTTAATGAAGCAGTGACTTTATTTTGCATGCTATGCAATTCCAGCTGTTTTACTGTACTGGGGGATGAGTGTAATTTCCTTCGAAATTACACCCCTGTTGCTCACAGAAAGATACAGGGAGTGGGAGAAGCCAAATGTCTATACTGATTTTTCCCAGAGATCCAATAAAACCCATGAAAAGTCAAAGACGACTCATGTGGTTCAAGAGGCAGCAAGTCGACATCGTGCAAATAAAATGTGTTCTTGCTATTCTTATGAGTTCTTAAACCAGAAAATTGGTAGCCCTCATTAATATCCCCACCTCCATCATACTGCAGGTCAGGTCATTGGTATTTCTGTGATTTTGGGAACTCTGGCAGTGATTACTAAACAACTGACCCTTGCTGAGACTAGGCTGCACATAGGGTTATGTGGTAGTGCTAAAAACCTAGCAAGAACCAAGGGTACCGACTGCTAAAGAGCCAGTTTGGATAACTTTATTTGTGGTGGTGCTGGTTTTGTTGGGTTTGACTACAAAGTGCAACATTTTGATAGGGGATGGATGACCTGCAAGAACTCTTTGCCTCCAAAGCAGTTTAGCTAGTCAACAAAGCAAAGTAAATTATAAGGGTAAGTTGAAAAATGTTCACATGAAAGTATTATAGGATCCATAGAATACAGTAGAATCACTGGTAGCTCACTTTAGTGCTTTTTGCACTCCCACCTGAGCTTCCAAAAATGCGATCTGTAGAAAACATGCCACTATATTGATTTTAACAAGTGGCTTTTATGAAATTTAGTCAGATGATGTGCAACTAGAGCTTCCTGCAATTTCGTTTAAGCTCTGTTTTCATGCACAGTCATTGCTATTAAGTCAGTGGTTTGGAAGGGGAAGGTTGGTTTCATTGTTGAAAATTATTTTGGTGCCTGAGCTTTATGGGAACAAATACCCACTGTTTGCCCTAAGCATATCTAAGCAAAGACAGATCAATGCTAGCCTTCCCCAGGCCCTTTGGTGTTTGCCATATCCCCTGCCTCCTTCTCCCCTGCGGTGTGCTGAGGAAGGGTAGGAAAGGAGGGGGGCTGACCCCTCAAACACACAAACCTCCTGGCTGGCCAGTGCACACACTGAACTGAGCAGCTGGCAGTGAGGAGCTTGCATGTTGTGAATGTTGGGCATCCACAGGGAAGTGCACATTTCAAAAGCACAAAGTGTTTTTATCTCCCTGAGTGATCCCATTGAGATCTCAGTTTTATACCGTGCTTCCTAAATGGGACACAATCCTTCAGTACTTTGCCTGGCTGTCAGTATAATCTTGTTAACTAGAATAATGCTGCAGGAACTGCTGCTTCACTGTATGAATTGCCATTCCTATAGTGCCAGGGACATTTGTGATACCAATGAGCAAACTAGAAGATAAATTCTTTACCCTCCAGGTACTTGAATGGGGCCCCAGCCCCGTAAATATTTAAGCACAAGAATAACTTTGCTCTGGAGAGTCATTCTACAGATGCAGGGCTTTTCATGTGAATCAAATTACTTATCTACATGGAGTTTGTGGGACTAATCCTCTAGTAAGACCAAGTAAAAACTATAGCCAAGAACCACTGGAAATGGTGAGTGCCTGGGGAAAGTGAGAGCTAGAAAAGATGTGAAGTGACTTTACCGACACAAGGTGTATGGTATCGTATGTGCTTTGCTACACTGATTTTTCTATTTTGAGCTTTGATGGGGCTTTCTCAAGAGGGTTGCCACTGGAAGATGCCATGGGGAACCTCTGAGAGAAAAATCAGCCTGAGCACATAAGAAAGACAGTCACCTAAAGTCCAAGCAATGTATTCATCTAAATACACTGTTACGGTGATAGCTATGGGACAACAGATGTCTGGTTACAAAATGAAAACCCCAATGATTCAAGTGATGGAAGCTTTCTTATCCAGCCTTTTAGGCTATAATCTCTGCACAGCCTTTGTGCCACTCTTCAGACTTGTACAGTATCTAACACAGCCCAGCTTACAGCAGAGACTATCAGTGCTGAACCACAAGGAGCTAGTGAGAGAAGCCAAATATATTCACAGTAGTGAGTGAGTAGAGGGTGGGATTTCCTCCCTCCTTAGAGACAGTTTCAATCTGGGAAACTTCCCAGGATCCTGAAAATAACATGAAATGGCTTCTAAGGCTATCCCACTCTCTGTCTCAGCACCCTCACTTGCTTTAAATGACAGGCAATCCTATCAATACATTTAAAATCTGGCTTAGTTCAGAAAAGTCTTCCCCTGTCTTGGCCAGACAATACCAGTAAAGAAAGAGGGGGCTGGAAGGAGCTGCATGAATGTTCAGCCCTGCTGCCACACTGAGCAGATCTCAGCCCAGCGTGGGACCAGACCTGGAGATTTGCAGGTAGCTGACAGATGGGATGCGATCAGACCACGTGCATCACTCCATGTTTCATCATATCAATTCCCTGCTCACACAGCGTTCCCAGAGCCCCTCAGAGAGCAGCTCCTGTCCTGAAATCAGTGTGCTTCCAGCCCCTGGGGTTTTTTCCTCCTTCCCTGCATCTTCCTTCTGTCATAGCCCCTGTGCAGGGGATACTCGGTGTCCGTGGATGGTCCCTGGGAACGGTCTGTGTGATGTGAGGGGACACAAAGTCCCGCCTTGGCCAAACAGGGCCAACAAGCTTTTGTTTATGCATCTGCTCCTCCGGTCACTCAAAGGCTCATTAAAAACAAGACACAAAGAAGCAGCAGAGGAACCGGACAACCCCCCTCCCCTCTCCTCCCCAACCTGTCACGACTCCCCTGGGCTCGCCGGCTCCATCAGTGCCTCCCGGACAGCCCAGCCGAGAAGCCTGGCCAGAGCAACTGTGGCCACAGGAGCAGACAAAGGAGCCGCCTTTTGTTTGCTTAATTATTCAAATAACAACTTGTGGGGAGATAAGGGCAGGCACTGGGAACACTGATTATGTGCTTCCTTGCTCACGTAGCTCAGTAAGTTTGCAAATGCTCAGCATGCCCTGTAGAACACATCTGGGATGCAGCAGCCAGCGGCCGGACTCGCAAGCGGTCACACCTGCGTGCCACATCTGGGGCTGCAAGTGCCTCAGCGTCTAATGCAAGGGTGGAGGCAGGTTGTGGCTGTGGGTAGCAGCCCTGAGAGCTCTCAGGGGAAGCTAAGAAACTAAGAGATTGGCTTGAAGGAGTTGGTTTAACGCTGTTTGTACACAGTTGTATTAATATGCAATCAACCTAGCATGGAAGATACCATCAGCTCTGTCTACACTGCAGGTTGCCCTGTTGCAACAACCTGCACCCTTGCAACAACCACTGGAGCCAGGCAGTATGGCCTTAGTGTGGCTTTCATCAGGCATGCTTCGCTAGTACACTGATATACCTTGCTAAGGCAGACGTGGAAGCATGTTCAAGATGCCACTACAAGAAGAAAATGAGAAGGCATCCATTTAATATTGAATGCCATCACTTTTCATAAACCACATGCAAAAGCAGAAATACATTTAGCATGACACATACTCCATGCGTAGGCCCCAAAAAATGTGTGCAAGTGGCATTGCAAAGGACAAAATCTACTGTGTCAGCTAGAAATGAAATAGTAACTGTCCCAGGTGAGAAAAGCTATGGAACTAGGAATGAGAAAGCATAAACCCACTTATTTTCAGACAGAGTTGCCTAAAGGTAGAAATTTGAATGACCCTGTTTTCAGAGTATGCCAAAAATGTTGAGACCTTTGCTGGAATCTGTGAACATGTCACTTGTATTTGGCTATGTCCAGCTATAAACAGGAGGTGTGAGTTCGGCATGTGTGGACATCCCCAAAGCGGCTTTATTCTAGCTTGGTTGGATGCTGATGGTAACAAAACTGGAGGAGCAGGTTCCTTGCTGTCAAGGCCCAGACTAGTCTAACTTGCCTTGGATACATCTCTGCACTCCTAGGCACCTAATTATGGTTGGAGGCACGTGGAATTTTAGGGACACACCTCTGAAAAACTCAATTTCTTTCACTGTTTATTTGCTTGCCCCCATCATGTCCTAAAACTCTGTACATGTACGTCGTGCCAGGACGACTGGGTCCTATGCACCCTCCATTCAAGGAGCTGTTCATTTTCCCCCCGCAAACCCTTTGCAGGGCAACGGCTTTGTGGGGAGGAGGCAAATGCCTTTACTTGTTTATGTGGCTGAAGTCTCTGGAAATTTCTCTCCTGCTTGCAGCAGGAAGCAGCTCTGAAGCGTCACTTTCTGAGCAGGAAGCAGAGGGTAATTCAGCGTCTGGGCCCCTGGACGTGTGGTCAGTCAGGCTAATGGATGGGCAACTGGTGACAGTGACAAGCTACAGATTCTTACGCAGAACTAAGTTACACGTAATATTTTTTTTCTCTTTTTTTTTTCCCCCGTTTTTGTCTTTTTTTTGGGGGGGGGCTCAAAGTCGATAGTCTGTGAAAAAAGTCTCAAAGCCTAGGTTGACAAAACTGCTGGAGAAAGACAAAAATCTTTTTTTTCAATAGCTCACTGGTGCAGCATGCTCTCACTGCACCCTGTCCCATGAAGAGATTTGCATCTCACAAGAGTACCCTCAACTCCATGCTGCAGGAATGGAAAGCAGCATCCTTAATCGCTTTGTCCACACAGCTGCTTTTTTATGCCAATTCCCTTAATATTCACTGAAGGAGAAGCAGAACAAGAGAGCAAACATCACACTACTCACAAAGAGGGTCCTGAAGGACAGACCTGGATTCTGGCCCTTGCACCTGCAAATATTGAAGGATTTTGTTCAATGTGGAACACTGCCATCAGGAAACCTGAAATGCCTATCCGCTATAGCGTGGTGCCTAAGGCTTTCTACTGACCTGAAGCCAGGCCTTCCACAGGTGAATTTCCACAGTGGTGGAAGTCTAACTGCTTGGGAAACAGTCTGCCAAAAATATATGTTACTGGTTTGTTATGAAATAAAGAAAAATTATGAATGTATCTGACAAGGAGCCAGCCTATCCAACGTATTCTTACAACAAGGCATAGAATCATAGAACTGTTTGGGTTGGAAAAGACCTGTAAGATTAGGAGTAGAAGCAATGCACCCCAGCTCCCAGGGGGTTTGTGTCCCCCATATTGCATAAGGAACAATCTCCAACTGAAGGTTTTTGGGTTGTTTGCAGCACCTTTCTGCGATGGAGGTGCCTCAGTGTCTGCCAAGGATTTTATCATGTTGCAGCCTTTGACTGGTGAGGGCTCTAATGAGATGTCTCTCCTGCATCCTACTACTTTTTAAATGAAATATATATGGGCTTAATATCTTAGAGATATTTGACCATTGTCACGTTTGCTTGAAACTGGCAGAAGGGTTAAAAAATTATCAGTCAAGTAGATGACAGAAAAAATAAACAGAGAGACATAAAACGTGATTAGGTAAGTCCTATTTCCCTAGGAAACCAGCCTAAAATTTACACGTCACACCAACTGGAGAAAACTGCCAGCACTTCATAGGACAGGATTAGAAGTTGAAACTGGAGGCAACACAAAGGAGAGCAAAGCACTGTCAGAAATTGTGAAAACCCAACCTACAAGGAAAAGCTGAAAGATTTGAGGCTGTTCAATCTAGAAGAAGAGATCAGACAGACAGGTGTGATAACAGCCTTCCAGTGGGGAAAGGCTGGAGGTCCCCAATCAATTATCCTCATAGCCACCTCATAGCTGATTTTCTGGACAGGAGATTTATCTCAGATAATGTGGAACATTTTCTGACTTTCAGGGCAGTTAAGCACTGAATAAGGTTGTCTGGGGAGTCTGGGACTGGCATCAGCTGAGGTGTCTAAGATCGGGTCTGAGAGATCTCTGTCAGGGATGAAGTTTAATTCTGGTTTACAATAGAAGTAGGTATCAGGTTTATTCAAGTCCCATGTATTCATGATTGATAGGAATACAATTTCTGGTTTCCTGTTCTTTAATAAAACAGCCCAAAAATGAAGCACTTCTTCATTGGGTCAAGAGTAATGTTTCATCTAGACTACAATGACATTTCAGTATTTCTTTTCAGCATTTCTTTTCAGCTGGGAGGACTAATATGATCAGTCTGAGCTGATACCTCTTCTACTTCTTTTTTTGGAAGGTACCTTTGAGTGAGTGGATTTATTGTCATTTTTTTGTGTTCAGCAACTAAACTGAAAAAATCCCACCAACCTCCAGACCATTATTCACACAGCCCTAGTTCCAGCTAGGAACCCCTGGGAGAGACCTTAGAGCACAAGTTCATGGGGACTTCTGAAATGTGTCAATAGTTGCCAAAGTATGAGCAGCACTTTATAGCGATGGTATGGAATGATGTAAAACAACTTTCTCAAATCAGTGCAAATAGCAGTTTATAGCGCATGTGTCGATAGCGTATGACTTCTTTCTCAACTAATGCTTGCCAGTCCATTTAAACAGCATTTGGGGAAACATCCAAACTGGTTTCTTCCAGGTAATTAACTTTCTTCACAAATATTTTCACAGCCAGGAGAACTGGATGGTAACTGAATAGTCTTGTGGGACATAATATAGGGTCCTCAAAATGTAGGGTCCTCACAATGTAGGGACATAAGAACATAAAGAACCATGAAATCCAGAAAAGGGCACAGCAAGGGCTGCTACAGACACAGGAGGGATCTCCATCACTCTACCATTCTTCTAAAGACTTTTTGGGGTACTAGCACACCTGGCTCTCACAGTGCCTCCAAAGAACTATTTTTATCTCAGCAGTGACCTTGGTTCAGGTATGTTACAGTCAACTTTTATTTGCACAGCTGATATCTGAAATGTGATTCATCACTTTAAAGTTGTAATACACAAGTTGATTTTTAACACCCATGTCCCAAAAGCCTTTTTCTTACAAAGTATACAAGTTCATCGCAACTGATTGTCTATTTGCCTGTTAATCTTTTTCCTTGTTTTACTTCATACCCACTTTTATGAGACACTGGCCATCATTTGTCCCAAAGAAAAGAACTGCTCCACTAGTGGCAAGTTCTGCTTCTGTTCAGACTCCCCTTCCAGGACACAAATGAATGAGGTTTGAAAAGGAACAGGGAGAATGTTTCAGCTTATTTGCTGATCAAATTTCTCTATTTACAAGGATTCAAATCAACTTTCTGCAGTCTGGAGAAGCGGACTGCCTCAGTTCTTGCAACCAGAGTCTTCACTACAAAACCAGAAACCCTAACCCAAAACTCTGTTTTCTACACATTTTGCCTTTGTGAACAAGCTGACTGATTGATTACGCTTTTTTTTTTAACGCCTGACTATTTTCTCGCACGGCTCATCCAAGCAGGAACATCATAGCAAATATCATACCACCTTCCCCCTGTTTTCTGCTGTGGCTGTAGCTAAATGAATCCTCTGAACATTTAGTAGCTGATGTGTGGCAGTATGGCTCCCAGAAGAAAAGCATCAACAGGAAGGAAAAGGAAGTCACCAGGCACTGGCTGTATTCCCCACTGAGTTTGTCTCACCAAAGGTTGTCATCAACCAAAGGTTAAAAAATACATTCCACTTTGTTTTCTGGAGGGGGACGCCCAAAGAAGCCATGCACAAAATTCATAGAATCATCATTAAGGCCAAAAGGAAATATTAGGACATGGAGTCTGACCTTTGGAAACTGCAGGCAATACAGGGAGCCCAGTGGAGCACCATTCTTCATTATTTAAATGCAATTTTTTTGCTATTAGGACTATTTACTAGCAGCTTGAGCCTGACTGAAGTTAGAGCCAGACAGTGAATAGTTTGTGAGGGGCTCAGAGCCTGCATGTTATTCAGGAGGATTTTAGGATAGTATATAATAGCAACCTTACCACTGTGTTGAGATTATTCTAAAAAGACAAACAATAACCGTACACTCATATATATGGGGGCTATAATATATACCTATACATGTACGTATATGCATATATATCTGTACTTTGTGGGAGGTCAGGAATATTTCTGGAATTCTACTAGTACAGCATTTATTAACTACACAGTAAACATAGCTGATAAGCATTTTAAAATTATTTCATTTCACTGAATTGCTGGTTCAGTGCTTGCAAGAAATGCATTACCATCCCCATCCTTTCAGTTGTGGGAATAAAAAAGGTGACCCTTCCCTGTAACACTCATAGCAAGCAGTGAGGAAGAACTGACACTCCTTTCCTCCTGCCCAGACTCAGAGGGAGCTGCTTGAGGCTAACAAGGACAAGGAAGGTCTAAGGAAAGCCCAGACCCTTGGGAGGGGCTGGAGGGTTTCCTAGAGACCCATCCTGCAGCAAAGGGAGCAGCCTGGGAGAGCGCCCAGCTCTGTTCCTTTCCATCCTCAGGATCACATTTTCCAGGCAAGCCCTGGATACAAAACATCACAGACCAGGAAAACCGATACACAGGAGGCCACGTGGTGGAGCGCTGCCAGGCTGTCCTCTGGGGTGTTGCTTTCTCTGCAGAGGTTATGCTTCAGCGGTAGCATTTCCAGCTGAGACTAGCAGAGTAGTGCTGGGCAATGGAGAAGAGGTGAGACAGGGAATTGTGAGTCCAAGAAATACATGGTGCAAGCTACACAGATGCAAAAGTAGACAGGGATGCCAAATCTCCAGGCTTATATTGGTGGGAAGGACTTTCTCCTGAAGCCACAGCTATCGCCACTCAGAAATGAGTAGTGCAAGCAACCATTTAGGGTGAAAACCTTGTAGGATTCTCATGGACTTCAGATTATCTGGTTTTGGAGTTTTGTCCATAAAATGACACAGGATGAGACTCAGCAGGAATTCTCCATAAGCCTGAAATTAGACCCTTTATTGCAGGAAATACTATGCCAGCACTGAAGCATTGGCACCACTTGCCTCCTTATTCTTTGACATCTGCTGACTGTCATGTGCCAAGAAAAAGGTAACTGAGCACTTCAAGGAAGGAAGACATTGAGCTCAGGGTCACTGATACCTGCCAACAAGACTTATTTTATTTTAGATGACTTAGAGATACAGGAATATTTGTTTTATAAAGAGTGAGAATCTAAGCATAGAATTGCCATTTCTAAATTCTTAAAAATCACAATGAAGTTTGTTTGTTTGTTTTTTTTTTAACCCAGAAAATGTAGCAACTGGAGTCAGTGAAGAACAAATCTCTCTAACATCCACAGATGTATGAACATTCACTATCTTGAATAATCCTGTCTCCTCATTCCTTTCCCTCTGACTCATCTATAGTGCCATTTCCTTTATTCACACAGTTTAACTTCAGATTTGCTATCCTCTTGTCATCATTTCAGTCACTAGATTTTTTTTTTTCATGTGAACCTGTGAAAATATTTTGATTGAACTGGTGCAGAAATATTTCAGGCAAATCCAAGGCATGGATGTCAAAATATGCTAGGGAATAACACACCTACTGATATGTAATAACATTATCCAGTTGTTAAAAGAAGCAAGTGGGAAAATATAGGTATATGGTTTCTATCTAGTAGGGGAAAAAAAATGACAGGTCCTGATTAAAAGCTGTTAAAGGACTTTGCATTCTGCTTCACTTCCTTAATCCATTTGACCTACTGAACACGGCCCCAGCCAGCCAGGAGAGCACAGATAAGTAGGGAGGTTTACCACACTCGCTTGGTTCAGTCAGCGAAAGTCATTTTCTGCAGCCTCTAGCCTTCCTTTTGGATATGCATGTCATCAGGAAAACTGAGTCCGGGCTCACTACTTTCTCTTCCGCCCCTTTAGCTCCACATGTTTCCTGACCCTTGGCTGCTCTGCTGAGAGGGCTTGCCACCTGCACACCGGCGCTGCTAGCACAGCCACATCCTGTACCTTCCCCGTGTCCAGGGTTCGTTATGTTCATCGGCCCATACGATAGCTGCGTGATGGAAATGTATTTGGGTTCAAACTAACCTTGCAATTGGAAAACAAAGCAGTGTTTCCACTGCAATGTGCGGCAGGGATAGCTGAACAGTAAAAAAAGGAACAAAGCAGCACGTAGCATCGTGCTTGCTGCCTCTTTGGGTAGGATGATGATGGAGACCTTGGCCTTCGCAAAATGGCACACAGTGGTGACAGTACGTGTAAAAAAGAAGAGCTCCATTTCTCCAAATGCTTCTGTCCTCTTCTACCAAGGGAGATGCTGCCATGAGTGCCAAAAAAAGTCATTTACACTTTCTCCAATATTCCCAATCCCATTTTTTCCCCCCAATTTTTTTCTCTGGTAATTTTTCCAGGATAAGCATCTCTCCTTATGAGATGTTTCTTCTGAGAAAACAGCTAGAGGCTGAGCAGGAGACATCATCAAGGAGGTAGTTTAACAGAGAAATAAACCAGCCTAAAAAGGCAGAGCCAGGAGGAGAAATGTATCTGTCTCCAAATGTTCAGGCTTGGAAGAAAAAAAGTCTCTTCAGTCTCATTAGAGTTCAACATAATCTTTTTCTTACCTTTATTGATCCAACTCACAGGATGGCTGCTATCCTGGTGCTATAGCAAATGAAATTACTGCCCATTTGCTGTTGTTCGGGCTGCACCATTGAAGGACAGTGACTGAACAGTGGAGACGGGTCCTCCCAGATGAGTCCCCAGTGCTGTGTTCCCCAAGAGGACAAGGCAGGCCAAGGAGTAGCACAACACCCTTTGGCTGCACGATGACTTTGGGAAGCCACGGGAGCTCTGAACATATTAATGTGGGCTTCACCACAAAATTTTCCTTTGTCTAAAAATAGTTACTAACTTCAGTCCCTCCAACCTTATCACCAAGGCAGTAGGACCAGGACTGCATCTTTCTCAATGCTGAGATCATCTTCTGTGTACTTGTGGCTACATGTGGACAAAATGAGTTTCATAAATGAAGCAACTGAACTCAGAAGAAATCGAGATTGACCATCAAGAATATTTTCAAATCAAAGATCATTCTGTGTCTCTTTTGGGCCAGATGGGAATGGGGAACTTCTAACTAAACCTTACTGCTCTGAGAAATCCTACTGCTCACAGCTGAATGTCTCCCCTAGGCAGGACTGGAAGTGGTCTAATATGTGCTGACTTGCCGTTTTTTCCATGCCCAGCTCAAACGGGAAACAAACAAAATAGCTCAACCTCCTGGGAGAGATTTGCACACTTATGAAGCTTTAGCCTGTTGTCCTAAGGAAATAAACTGTGCCATCACAATGTTTGTCCATCTGTAAATCCCACTCTCCTTACGAGCTTTTGAATTCATTGGCCAATTTCTGTTAAAGTTGAAAGGGGGTTAGAAATAGCACAGATAATTATGTTTGTGGAAACTGGTGGCTAGACAGAGAAGCAAGACTCAGTTCACTATCCCTCTAGGGAACAGGTAATCTCTTTGACAGCAGCCAGATAGCTAAAGGGCATACACATATCAGCCTGCCAGTCAACATGTTCCTACGCCTGACTGCCCGCAGCACAGGTACAGCTCCAGCCCAGCGGGCATGGAAATAGGCATGGGAGCCGGGGTCATGCTGGGAGATTGCTGAGAGGATACAAGTCCATGGGAAACTAAGCTCTGCTAGTTCTGCTACTCAAAAACCCGAGGTGTTAATGCATTACTGTGTTCAGATGTACTTCAGGTGCCAAATGCCAAAGCGCCTTGGATTTATTTATCGCAATTCGTAGCCAAATGAAAGGCCGGTGCCTTCCAAAAGGAAACCACAGTGCTTCCAAAGGAACTAGGCTTCTGTCAGTCTGGTTCTGATCTCCTTTGCACTGATGCAGACTAGAAAACTCTGCATGAACATCCTTCACTGGTTAATGTTAGCGTGTCTAAAATGCCACTTAAAGCTAACTCCCCCTGAGAGTGCCAAAAGACACAGAAAAAATCCCCAACATTTCTGATAGACTTACTGTGCTGTATAATCCTTTTGACAGTGGCCCAAATTCAGTAACCCTTAATTTCTCTGCATTTGATGATGAATTTGGCTCAGTGTGATGAAAGAAGAAATGCCAAGTAATTCTTCATCTGAAATATGATCTTCTGGTTGCAGTGTCTAGAGTCCTCACACAGACACTTCCACCAACTAGTAAAAAGAATTTCACCCTTGAGCTGATGTCAGATCTATTTTCTTAAAAACAACGGTCAGTGTTATGTGTGAGAAAGGACCTACGCAAAGAAGGACACTGACTTTCATTTATCATGAAGTGTTTGCACAGCCTGTAGAAATCTGTTGGTTTTATAAAAAGAACCACAACTTAAAAAGTTGTGTTGGGGCAGGAACATATATGTAGAATTCAGCTACAATTGGCTTGAATATACGGTAAGGTTATTTCCACCCATGGAGTCAATCTAGATTTCTTCAGTATGAATAGGTTAGATTTCATTCTTAATGGTTGACTTTCATCAAGTATCTACCTGAAGTCACTTCTTTTGTCAATTGGAGTAGAGAAAGATTTAATCATCCATCGTAAACATGGTGGGGCTTTTTATGCAGTAGGAACAGAGAGAGCATTTTATTCCAAGTGAACATCAACACCCAGTGATAGACAGGTGAGCTTCTGATACTGGAAAATCCTTGTCTCAAATTTTGGAGGTGATATTTGGGGACAGTCTTAACCTGGAAGAGGTGTACTTTGGGAGATGACACGGCACAACAGCAAATCAGGCAGCTCCACGCTTTACCCATCCCACTCAAGGTTTTGTACATTGTCCTCTTCCAGGGCCAGATGAAACCGCCCCTATCTTTAGCTCAGACACTGCAATCATCTTTAGTGGTAGCCATATGGCACTTTGGAAATGCAGCCTTTAAGCCTCAGAGGAATTGTAATGGACTGCGTGAAGAAGAGCTTTAATCTTGGTGTCAGACGCCAGGAAAGGCTCTGCAAAATGAACTTTTATGAAGGCTGGAAATCTCTGGGTTTGGTACGTTAACTTTAGTAGTAGAAAAATGCTCTAGTTGAGAGAGAGAATGTTGTAGTGGGAAAATAACACAGTATCTGAACAGTTAGACAACCTTCTGAACACGTTAGTGAGAAAAGTATCTCATGAGTTCTCACCTTATTGATAAAAGTCTTATAGACACAGAAAATTTTCCTTCTATGAAACTCTTCTCAAAATGTCATTTGTCAATCAAGAGGTCACGTTCTCTAAATATTTAGGTTTTTCATAGGTTCAGTTAGAGCCTGACAGTCATAATCCAGTGTTAGCAACTACAATTTTGAAGTACCATCAACCAGAAAGGGCATAAAACCCAAGCCACCCACTTCTTGGATATGTGAGTTGACTACTGTGTTATATATAAAATGGGCTACCACGGGCAGCCTTTCCTAAAATAAAGGCTCTATAGTCATATAATAGCCCGGTGAAGCCAGCATGGGAACAGAGGCCACTTTGCCTCGTTTCTGAATCGCAGTGGAGGAGAGGGGTACAGAGCTGCTGAAGCCAGCATCAGTCTGGCTATGGAGGCAGCACAACAAGCAGGTCTGGTTTCCAGGTCCAACAGGGACCTCCAAACCAGCTCAGATGCTAGACTGAGGTGCTTGATCAGTGGAAGTTCTTTTAAATCTTTGGATGGAGAGTCCACGTAAATCCTGTTTGAGGTGAGTAAGTCCTTTTTGTGCTTCTGGTCCTTTGATGCACAAAGGATTTAAAGAGCAGCTGTGTATTTATTTTACAATGCATTCAGCGTATATACTTTTGAATGATAAGATGGTTTATCTGTAGTTTGCTTAATCTTTTCCTGTCATTCATGGAGATTAAGCACCATTTTCATTGTAAACATTCCCTCTGCTCCCCTCATGATTCCCTAAGGATACACCAGTTCAGATACCCCTTCAAGTAATGAACAGGCAAGGACTAATAAATATTTCACACAGAAAAGGAATCTTGTAACAAAAGACTCTGATAGCCCCCTTCATTATGGGGGGTACTTCCATTTGATTTTTACTTCTTGAATCCCGCCTTAAAACTCAGAGTCGAACGCGGATTTCCAGTGAAAGTGGCAAGCACACCCAGACCTAGATAAAATAAAATGACAGAAAATAAACTGCCAGGAAGCAGAGCTCTTATTTTGTACACAGTTCCACCCCATCCCACTTCCTATAGTGCATTTTAAAGAAGGGGCTGCTCTGTATCCCAGCCTAGTGAAGATTGTGATACATTTTTCCATTATCATCTAAAGCACACTGCGCTTTCAAGACTAAAGATTAAGTAAGGGGAAAGTGAAAACATAATTTATGGTGAAACTTCTGAACTTATCAACTTTGAGTAAAAGTAAAGAAAGAAAAATCCAGGAAGGCTCATATAATTTTCCCTCAGATGGATTTTCATTAAGAATTGCCAGTCTATTGGATTTCTAGTCATCAGAGAGCAATTAATTAGTAAGGCATAATGTAAGTTAAAGTGTCTCAAGGCTCTAAAGTGGAACTAGACTTACAGAAAATAGCAGGCTCTTCACAGATAATCCAGCACACTGCATAAGTGTACCGGCTAAATTTCATGGACTAGTTACACTCATTTGGGGCTCGATTCTTTTGATGGTGAAACAAGCTGAAATCTTGCCTTTAATTTCAATGGTTCTACACATTCCCAATGCGCAGTCTGGGCAGAAATTATGCACAAGGCTTTGGTACTTTTTTCCCACATTTTGAAGTTATTCCTTCCTTCATTTTGTCTACTGCCCAAGTACTCACTATCTGAGAAAAAAACATTAGAGGAAGCTGTATATGTCTAAATATCTAATTCCTTTTTAACAAGTTTCTTTCAGTACCTTTACTTGGGGGAAACAAGTCCACAGATATCCAAAATTTTTTGCATAGTCTCTTGTTTTAAAAGATATGTGAATGGTTATCAAAACAGGGAAATGTTTTTTCTTTGAAAGAAGGTCTGATTCGTGGGCTGGAAAAACTCATGATTTCTGTCACCCGTTTCTCTGAAGCTGCCGCTTTTGCTGTAGGGCATCTCACCGGCTTCTGTGACAGCTTTTGAATCCTCGCAGTTTACAATCCAGCAAAATGAAATATCTCAGAATGAGTGCCTATTTGTGAAAAGACTATAAACTTCAATGGTTTGGTAAGGGCAAGAGCCTTTGGGAAGAGAGAAGACTGAACAGATAGGGACCTGGACACCTAAATCCATCACGTCTTACCAGGTATGTGTCCTGCTCCGGAGTTCTTTCACAACATGGACTTAGCCAGAGACCTTCCAGCCAGGTGACAGTCACACCCAGATAAACACCTCTAGAGGAAGATGAAGCATCAACAAATACAGAAATGGTTTAGGAACTTCCCCTTCCACTTTTTTATATATTGCTGATACCAGGTCATGCTCACCATTTGCTAACAAAAAATACTCAATGATCAGTCACTGCCAACATGGGCAGAAGACCTCTGCATTCACTCAAAGGTGTGCTGTGAATGCATGGCTTGGTTCCTCATTTTCCTTGTATGTAATAAGTGCCACTGTGCTCCCTGCCATCGAAAGGGAACTGCAAATAAGTATGAAATTATATCTTTTGGCAGCTAAACAGAGTTTTGACCACATAGCTGTAGTAATAGCCATATCTGCTAGATGGTCAGCTTTCAAAATCTTGTGCTTGAATCATTCACCGTGACATACATGTCCTGACATTAATGGAACAACATTGGTTTAGACTTTTGTTTTACTAGTAGCATTTATCTCAACTGGACACAGAAGCTTTTACTTATGTTACCTGCAAACAGCGGCAGGTTCAAGCCCTGATGTTGTGGCTTCACAAGTGGGGTGAGCTGAGACTGCTTCTGACAAAGTTGGTCCCATCCTCTCCCCCAGCCTCAGCCATGCATCCCTGTGGCTTTCTTAGGGCTAGCATTAGTGCTACAGCCCTAGAGGAAACACAGCTCCCTCCCACCCTCAACACTGCTCTCCCCAGTCCTGGTTTTAGGGCTAATCTGACCACCACTGGTCCAGCTGATGGCTCAGACATGGCCTCTGAAAATGAAGCTATTTCACCTATTCCAGCAAGATCCAGGCTGCACCAAAAGGGATGAATCCTTTCCTACATCCCCAGGCATGTCATTGCTTCTCTTTACAGTCATCATCGCAAAGTTAGAGTGAGTTGGTCCATTGAGCTCATCTGGCAGAAAACAAACCCACTTCCAAGAAACAGTTTTCCATCAGATCAGCTCAACGGATCAATGCAACCCATAATCATGCAATTGCTAGAGGGTAGGGAATGCATGATAAAAACTGGGAAGAAGAGATCACCCCCTCGTTGGCAGTGAGCAGTTAGGTCAGATTTGGTAAATCATGTAATTGCACCGTAAATGCTGTTGTCTCAACTGAGTCTAGTGGTTTGTGTTCCTTGCAAAGCTTCCTGTTTTCCAAAAAATCATCTCCAGAACTGGCATAAGCAGCCGCGTCACTTGCCTTTGCAGACTGAATCACATTCACGGTTCCCTCTTTGCACTCCCCTTTCCCTTCCTGAGGGCACAGAGTCTGGAGGACCGCTCTGCAAACAGCTTTCACCAACCTTGACTTCATACAAGAAGTTTTGCTTTTCTTTCTCCCTTTTGCAAGCTGTTGATCATACACCACTAAAAAGCAAAGTCCTGGTCTGATACAATCACATTTCAAGACCGTGCTGAGTTTTGACTGCTTGCAAGCACCTTGTTACAGTGATCTGGTTCAGAGTGCCAGCAGGCTTTGAAACAAAGAGGAAACCTTTTCAGCAAGCTTGCAGCAAGGTGTGCAGGGAAGGCAAGAGCAGATGGGGAAAGAGACAGCTCTGGGGCTCCTGGCCTGTTTGATGGAAATGGAATAACATCAGCAAATTTGTAAGAGCTGACTGAGAGCTTTTTGAAAGGAGCACAACAGCTGCAGGGCTGACTTTGAGGCTGTCATCCTGTGCTGTGCGGTGCACTTTGACCACACTCTCACAAACACTGTCTTCCGATTACAGGCAGGCTCAGCCACTTTGCCGGAGAAAATAGTGGGTGAAATGATACACCAGCACTGCAAAACACCCAGGCACTCTGCACATAACAGTTAGCAACAAGCAGATCCTCAGTAAGAGTAATAACAATGAGGATGTTCATAACAACTACTAAAAGCGGCAGCACCACGGTGCAGGAAGAAAAGGTGGGAGAGGTCATAACATTTAATAGGGTTCATTGACCAAAACCTTTGTTTTTCGAGGAGCAACTTTATTCCCTAAAGAAGGGAACTGAGTTTGGACATCACCTGTAACAAGAGCTATGCTCTGACCCCACATATGTGCAGTTACTAATGATTCATTTCAGCTTGGTCTTGTAAGGTCCTGCCCTTGCTACTCCTGCAAAGTTTTGAGCATGTGTGCTCAGTTTTAAGCGTTACGTGTCTCCTGTGCCTTCCACAAATGGGGAGAGTGTTTTGACGCTGATGCACACTATGGGACTGCAGCTGGGACACTCAGCTGCAGCACCTCATAAGATTGAGCCTTACATGATTAAAAGCTGCAACTCAACATGTTGTCCTTCTCATATGGTCTCTTTGGAGTCATGGAGTTGACACTAGGCTGTGTATCATTTGGTGCAAAAGTGACTTTTGTACTGAGAGCAGGAATATGTCTTAAGGCATGATTAATTTTGCTGCATGCTGTAGCTACCATTACAGCGCTTCGTGCCTCAGGGAATATTTTCCCACTCTCCACTTGTTTATAATAATGAAAAGGCTGGAAAGAGCAATGTGCGCAGATAAGATAAAATTGCTGCTGAGGAACTAAGAGCAGTCCTTTCTTTGCATTATCGCTTGCTGAAGGCCTGCACTCTCATATCCAGCCTCCCTCTATCTCACCAGCAAGCAGCAGAGCCCAGTGCCGTAGATGCTGCTCAGCCACTTTCCCAGACATCAGGAAATTAACTTTTTGACAACTTAGCCAAAATAACAAAATAGCTAAAGTTAACAGGATAGCAGCTGTGAGGACTTATTTCTCACATGGGGCTTACCCACAACTGTTGTTGCATGCCAAGATGGAATGATGGGACCCCACACTCTTCCTTAATTTTATGTATTTATTAATAGAAATAGCTTTTGCAAAAGGGGATAGGCTGACACTTTTGCAATCTGAAGTCCAAAGCCCTCTGATTGATTGCTAACAGAGAAAAGACAAGGACAGCCTTTCTGGTTTGCAACACCAGCATTTTCAGTCATCATCCAGGTGACCACGTTTGGAAAGGGAAGATTAAGTTCTGCTTCAGCGTTAAAACAGTCCTAAGTCTAAATATCTTAGCAAGAGGGTTTTTATTTGCTGTTGGATTAGGTTTCTTTTGAAAACGGGACAAACAGGAAACGGGGATCTCTCCTGCACGAAGCCATGTCCCTGCTGGGTCGTTCCACCCCACCGATCAGGGCAGCCCCCGTTTCCCACCTCCCTGCGGCAGTGTGATGAACAATGAGTTCCCAGGGCTGCGGCTCAAAATGGAGAGACCCGGAAAATCGTGCATCCCTATGAATCACGAAGACAAGATAGGAGTGCAAAGCCTTTTGTTGAAGGGTTGGGAATATTCCTGCACATCAGGACTACCTACACCAACACAGGAGGCCTGATCTCCCAAGACTTAGACAAAATGGGCCAACATGGTCTCTTGCTACACTAGCCATCATAGCAGGATTTGTGGCCATCTGTCCTGCTGTAACAGGAAGCAGATCGATGAATGCACGGCGTCAGCATGTGTGACCATCGTTCCTGCCCAGAATGGCTGGAGGATGATTCACTGGAGCAATGAGTTTTGCCCAGGAGTAGAAAGTTAAGTTGCTGGAAAATTGTGCAAGTGTATAGCCTACAGCTCTGGAATTAGGAGCCGCAGGTGGCAGTCAGGGAGGACTCAGGACCTAGGGGCTGTGCGATGGATGAAGTAGGATGCAAAATGCCCCAGACTACCTCTTGATGAGCAAGTCTGCATGCACTGCCACAGGTGAGGGCTTCTAGCTGGATTCCAGAGGCATCCTCATTCCCAGGTTGGTCACACCTAGCCTGGGTATTTCTGTACTGGGCTCCAGAGCACAGCGTGCTCCTATATGGTTTTATAATGTCCATCATCAGATGCCTTCCTGAGGCAATCAGTTTTAGAAAGGGACAAGTTTTCACTTATACTGAAGGAAAAGAAGTGTCGTGGGAGAAAGCTGGAGCTGGTATAAACTGGTGTAATTTCTTCAAAGTCACTGAAATCATCTCCATCTATAGCAACTCCTTTGGCCTTTGAGGGATGAGAGAAGAGGTTAGCCAGTGGGCAGCTCAATTAGAAGAGCTAACAAGTGGAAGGCAGAATACTTAGCTGTTTATGGGATGAACTTTCTTTATGAAATTCTCCCAACAATTCTCAAATATTAATGAGAAATATATCATAAGGTGACAGTGTTGACAAGCATTATCCTTGGCCCTAGCTATGCTATAACGCAGAGAGGAGAACTGGTGTTTGCGATGCAAAGCAAGTCCCTGGAGAGCTCTGCCCAGTCTACACAGGCTCCTTTCTGCTAGAGGACTTTTGAAAAGCAAGAAGCATTTCTGAAAGGTATGACTTGTTCATTCTAGAGAGTTGCAGAAGCTCTCGTTGAGGTTTAGTAAATATTTGGCATTTCAAAGCGATAACCTTGGCTCTTTGAGTGCCTCGGACCTTAGGCTCTTCATAATGTCACTGTCCTTAAGACAAACCACAGCTCCCTTCAGAACAGGTTGTTGCTTTGGTAATTTTTTCTACCAGCTCCAGAAAAATAAAGCCATATTTCATGCTGTGAAAAAATAGCTGCTGTGTGGTGTGATCCTGCACCAAGAGGAGAAAAATTCTGGGAAAGGCTATTACAAATAGAGGGCATTTATCACCATGGTGTGCCCTTTCCTTTAACTTGGTACAAGAATGAAGTTATGTCTCAAACATCTAAAAACTACTCTGCTTGGACCCAACTGGGAGGATGCTCGTCTCGTGCTGACTGGGGGTGGAGGTGGGGCACAGTGTTTTAGGAGTGATGGAGAAGGTGAAGAGGCCTCAGGCGTCAGGGAGCACAGCCCTCCCAGAGCCACCGTGGTTTTGGTGCTGGGCAGAAAAGTGGAGCAGGCAGCACTGGGGCAGGGGGTGGCTGGGCAGGGGTACAGGTGCCATGAGCACGGGGCCAGGTCAGGAACAAGACTAGTGCTGTGGCATCATTTTCAGGACAAAGAAGAGACACATATTTTTTCACGATCGTATAATCCTAAACCAACTTTACTGCTTTTTCTCTTACACATGCTCTAATTAACTTTGGCTTGACTTCTGGGGAACTAATCTTGTCCTTAAAGTTAAGCACAGGTATAAGTTTTTTTTTTGGAGCAGAGGCAGTGTGCTAAGCCCCTGGCAGGATCAACCATACACTACAAAGAATCTGCAGAAAGTAAATACAGATTTTATACACACAAAAATTTCTACAAGAAACCTGATTCTAGGATTTATATTTATCCAGCCAAGAGAGCAGAAATTTCTCATGCAACTTACAGCAAATCATCTCAAATCTCCAATATTAATTGCAAACTATTTGCAAATGATCTGCAGCCAAAAGTTATCTGCAGAAATCACTCAGCTAAAAATTTATGACAAATAAATCTGTTTACCAGTCATTTCTCTGGGAAATAATGGGCCAAGTTCAACGAGTCTTTCAAATGAATTAATGTAGCTTTGTTTCTGAACAAAAGCTGCTTGCTGTCATGCTGGGAATGTCAGAGCAGTGCCCGGAGCGGGTGTACACGTATGCATGCAGGATTGGGTATAACCAGAAGCATGGGCTGGGCCAGAAGAAGATCCTCAGAATCTGAGGAAAGATTTAATAATCATTAAAATCATCAAGAACTAAGAAAAGTCACAATGAGAAGGCAAGACTCAGAGGGATGAAATAAATTTGGATTTTCTTATTTTAACTACCCTATCCTTTGTGACACCAAAAGAATATTTTATTCACTTGATCTTGACTGAACTAACTGTAGTTATTCTAATTAGGCTCTTAACTCTAACACAAATTCTACTAAAATCCTCCCCAGCAGCGCACAAACACAGGCTTGCCCAAATTCACCTCATGTTGCTCCTGAGAAACACCACCCGCACCACAGCCCAGAGGCCCTGCTTTCCTTCTTGCATTAGCTGGATCCCCACTGAGCAGCTCCCATGGCCTTGAGACTTGCTTTCCTCACAAAAGACAGGATGCTGCTGCCTCTGTCCCACGGTAATAGCCCATATCGGCTCCTGCCTGGAGAGAAAGAGGCCTTCAAGAGTCGGCATGGGCCCATTAAGCACTTAGCAAGATGATATTCTCCAGATGTAGTCCTTGTAATCTTGCATTCATTTTACTAAGTGAAAGTAACAGATGCTTTCACACTGATGGTGAGGGTCCCCTCCGGTAGGGCGACAGACAGTGGGTCCCTGAAGCCCAGGATGAGGGGATGGCTGACAGGACAACATAAGGAGGTAAACTGATGGGCCAAGGAAGGGTCTGGGTGAACCAGAAAACCAGTGTCTCCAGCAGTCCACAAGACTGGTGCGGAAGGTGACAGTTGTTTTTCCCAACCATAATTTGAAATGCAGCTGTGATACAGCTGCATGGGAGGCTTGGACCGTGTGGGGGTATATTTTATTACCAAATAACCTTGCTGCACTTTACCAGCAGTTACTGTCTGTTGTTGGCTTTGTAGTCGCTTTCTCCTTCTTGGAATATGGCAGGAAATTTTAATAAATAGGGATTAATTTCACCACCTTTTTCAGCAGCCATCCTTAACTTCAGTGCATGCCCACTGGAGGTAGCCTTGCTTACTGTCTGGCTATTGAGTACCTGTTTAGTCATCACTTTGCTGATACTTACAGGAAAGAGCTATTGTTCCTGGGCTTCCTCATTGAAAACAGAAGTTCCTGAATTTCTACTTGTTGTAAATTAAACACCTCTGAAGAAAGCGTTTGGTTCCGATTCATAACTGTCAACGTTTTCTGACTGTAATCTGTATGGATTGGTTTGATTTTTTAATTCATAGCCTCTGAAGCAGCAGAAGGAATCTTAAGCGAACCTCTTCAGGCAAGATTATGGTGCACCCCGCAAGAAAAAATATGCCAAAACAAAAGCAACGAGCAAACCCATGCGACTGCTCAGAGGACCCTTCACTTTTGGAAGATGCTCAGCCCCGCATTGGTGTTTGGAAGAAGAGAGCAAGGTGCTTCTCAAGGGGTATTTTCAATGTAGCCAACATATTTATCACCTTAGTTCACAGGAAAGGAACATGAGCAAAATGGATCATTTTAAGTAATCAAGTTGATAAGCACAATAGTTGCCTGGTTCAACATAATATGGGGCACAAATCATTCAGTCATTTGCCAATACCCTTCTGGTATCTTTGATTGGTTTATAATGTTAATATTGCTGTTCAGCTAGGAAGGGAAAGAGGCTACATTTTCTGGAAATGAGTTAGGAAGAAGAGAAACAAAGCATAGATAGAAAGCTGGGGAGGCACCACTCCAAAACTCAAAAAAAAAAAATCAGTAGATTAGATGGGAATCTGAAAAAGCTGGGTAAGAACAAGTCATTTTTAATAAAGGGTCCCATATGATACCTTATTTTGCTAAGAATTTTTCTGCAGTTTGTGTCCTAAATATACAGTAGCCTTCTTTCTCTGGCCGACATTGGAGACATGGAATTGAACTAGTTAAACGTGCTCAGATAACAAGAGTTTTGCATGTAAGTGCTGCTCTCTAATAGGCATGCCCTTCCCTGAGATAATGAGTGATTTGGATAAAAGACGGGCATACTGTATCGACTTTGAAGATACAATCTTCATTAGGAAATTCTGCAAACTAAAACTAAACTACTTTTCTAATAATTGCACATCTCCAGGAACATTTCAGTAGATAAGTGCAACAGTAACAGCTGAAAGCTGTTAAACTCTTTGGCTGCTAAAAATGTCATCTACATGAGCTGTACATAAAATTACAGACTCGTATCATTCGTGCCAAGCGAAAAGAGGCAATAATGTTGTAAAACATTTTGCTGTTGCTTTGGGTATTTTCATTGGTAAAGGTTAGGAGTTCCCCTCGGAAGTGAAGATGTTACTGTTGCCCAGGTTCATTATATTAAGGCTTTTAGAGACCCTGGTCATGGTTCTGGCTGTATTTTCCTCTCAGACAGACACACTTGCATCTGTACAGCCCTGTGCACACCCAGATTAACAGCACAGCGCAGGCATGGCAAGTCTGGTACGTACAGTGCGATTTATCTGTAGGTGTGCAATAGCCAGTTTTCCTGACAGCCACCAGCTTGGACCCCCAAGCATCCGGAAGAGTGGCTGGTTACTGCAAAAACACAGGAACAGACATATCCCATATGCTTGTCGTATGGTGCATGGGATTTGCACGCAGGACAGGAAATCCTATGCAATATAAGCAGCCCAGCAACCCTGGCACTAGCTAATGGGCCTTGGGAGCGTGTGTGTAAGGAAGGGGATGGCTGAGCCTGGGTTGCCAACCTGTGAGCTCATACTTTGGGGTGGCACTGTCCCTGCCTCCTCGGGGTCCAGCTGCACCAGTGCCCAAGCATCCTTCTCCCAGAGCCAGCAGCTCACTCTGCCGCTCTCACTGACTTGAAAGAAGCTACTCATATGCTTAAAATTAGCCCTGGAGCTGGGCCAGACTTCTCAGCACATTATGGGACGGAGCTGTTGACAGACGATCTTAACTCTCTCGCTTGTGAGAAGTTTGTACACATGCTCAGCCAAGCTGCAGGACCAAGGTCTTGGCTTCACATTCTTGCTGAAGAGCCCACAGTGCTTTTCATGAGAATCAAGATGTCAGGCTTATCAGTCAGATCAGATCAGATGCTGATGCCAGTAAAACCCTCCTGCCCTATTCTTCCTGGGTACCTATAAACAGCTCCAGTGAACCAGTCTGCCTCACCCCAGCCCCAAGAAGCCAAACTTTAAAACAGTCGGGCATCAATTTGCCTTTAATACCGAAAAGCGGCCACATGATTGATATTGCTGGCTGCTATTTGAGTTTGCGTGTTGCGCATTTGTAGCGTATGGAAACAAGTTGGAGTACAGCAGAGGCATTTGCAAAAAGCAAGGTGCTTATCTGGTGGGATTGCGCCAGCAAGCAAGTAGTTGAGTAGAAAAGTTAAACAGGGATAATATTTCATTGGGTTGGCTGGCAGATTTTTCATCTGCTATTAATTTGGGCAGAATAATCTTTAGAGATGAGGAGGCAAGAGAAGAGGAGAGGAGAGGCACACTCTGGACTTTGCAATACCAGTACAAGTCTGTTGTCTCCCATGGTGTTACACTGCGTCCATAGAGTTACACTCTGGTTAAGAAAGAAGACCAAAGGAAGGAAGGCAAAATGCTTGGCCCCAACAGGACAGCAGGCTTTTGCCTTGCTACCCTTTCAAATTCACTGATGATACAATCAGGTGCCTAGGCAGAAGTGCCACACCAGGCAGCCTCTGGCCACAGCAAAATATAAGGCTGTCTGAATTAGCAGTATGGAGTATGTTCCGTTTCCTGGGCATTTTCTTATCTGTATCTTACTTGGGTTTTTGATCTATGGATGAGTGGGTCGGGAAGTGGCCTGAAGACACCCCTTTTGCCTCATGAGTGGAAGTTTTCTAATTATAGAGTTACATCAACAGGCTCCCACTCCTGTCATGACACTTGGCGTTGTTTATGTTGTTTAAACAAGAGGGGGAAAGAACCCACCTCCCCAAACCAGTGAAATAATGAGGAACAAAATGCACTCTTTTATCTTTTGTCAAGTGAAGCAAGCCTATTATCTGGCCCAGCCTGTGGCTGGGATCACCGTCTCCCCCAGAGCAGCGTTTTACAGGCTGATTAGTGTATAGCTTCCTGCAGTAAACTACCAGCAGGGACCAGAACACAGGAGGGGAAAGAGAAATTCAGGGACAAGATTTAAGCTCTGGTCTTAGTTTTTATTGCCTACGCTGTATGTCAATACATATTTAACTGGTAATCCATGCATATTATATGTACATGCACACATAGAGATGCATGCAAACACAAAACAGCCTACACAGGCCCCAGGAGTCACTGCTGACTTTGAAGACAGAATGATGCTAAATCAGGAGGGGTTGAACCAGCTGGCCTTAAAAAAAGACACCCCTGGACTAGGTTGGTAGAAATGCCAGACAAGTTTGTAGGACAGTACCAGAGCTGTGTAGAGCCACGGGCCTCAGGTTTGAAAAGACCTAGAGTCAATGCAGCTGGAAAGAGCTTCTGCTGCACTAAAAAACAAATAGCTTTTAATATTTTATGTTCTTGGAAAATAATTATGCCACCTTGAATTTGTAAAGTATTTCCTTTAATAATCTTGTTACTATTTGATTAGAAATGCCTGTTAAAAAATGGCTAACTGCAAAGATACAACCAGATAAATATATTTGTTGCAATGGGAAGAACCAACTGCTCGTTAAGCATTGAATTTGTATGGCAGAACAGTGATATGACGGTAAGTTTCTTACACCTCCAAATTGCTAATGCTTTATTACTCATGCTAACGGAGACTTGCGAAGGCAACATACAGCTTTAGTTCCTTTAAAATGAAAGCATCACCTGTGGTTTTGGGTGATAAAATACATGCCTAGCTGTTGAGTAAGATAGTCTGCATAAATGTCAGGTTGAAGTGGGTGAGGGAGTGCTCAGCAAAGACACAAGGTGCTAGAATTATAGTTTTTAGGGTTTTCTAACCCTGTCACCACAGCCAGATGCATGGCTGCATTGTGTAAAGCAAGACAGAGCTTAAAAGTCATTAGGATCTTTTGGCTCTAACAACTGCAAATCTTTGAAAGACTTGAAAACTATATTCAGTGTCAGAGTATATTCAGTGTCAAAGTATTTGACTGTATGGAGTCCATAAGCACTGTAATGGGAGGACTGTCACAATTAAAGATGAGCAAGGATGTGGTATTATTACCTAAAAAAGCCTGAAGATGTCTTAGCAATGGAAAGAAGTGACTTGAAGGCTAACTGGGAGCATCTGTTTTTGTGGATGCAGCTTCTGCGAAGGTTTAGCAGGAGGAGTTTTCTTCACTGAAACTAGACCAATAATCAGCTTTTTGATTCTGGATGTGATTTTGTTAGGTGCATTGATCTTGATTTGGAGATACACTTCAAATAATTATTTATTTATTATTAGCATCATTATACACTTTCTTTGCTCAGATGTAAACGTTTATTACAGGTAAATAGGATAACCGTGGAGAACCACAGTGATGATACTGTATACATTAACTCTGTGCATTGTGCAACTCTGATTTACTTCAGATGTTTCTATGTCCTCTTTTCTGAGACTATCACAAAAGTGAATTGCATTGGTCTCCCAGCTGAAGGCGAGTTAACATTACTCTCATTATCCAACTGAAGCCAGTGGGCCACCAGGATTATAGAGGAGACAGCTTGGGTGCAGACCTTGGATCAGCTCTCGGAGCTCTCAGCTCCCCAGGAGGCGCTGAGAGGGTCTGCCTTGCAGAATGGAGACAAATGAAAAATGAGCAGGAAGATAGTGGGAAAGATAAAATTGCACAAAGCTTCTCCCTCATCCTCTCAATGAGTTTTAACAACCACTGGCCTTGAAGGAGTCAGGCATTTAAACCTTTCACACATTCAGAAGGGAATTATAGATCATATGATCAGCTGTTGTGAGGAAGAGGAGTTGTCCTAGATAAACTATTTCAGCTGTTTTCACAAGGAAGAGCTGTTGCAGATATTGCAGCTCTGGCAGGTAGCTGGACTGGACATTCCCTTCACATTCATTGTCATTTGGCCCCAGTCTTAAGTTACTATTGTTATTTTTCATAAAGGACAAGTCCAGTATTTTTTTAAGCATATAATTTTCACCAGTAGATTTTCCTGATGCAGAAAATTTTCTAGACATCCTGACTATTGCCAGCACCATACTGAGGGTACATGTTCACTCCCAAGCAAGGTGTGACACAGAGAAAGCGAATTTAACTCTAAAATGCTGCCAAGGCAGGGTATTGACCTACCTCACTGCGGGATCATGCTCTCTCCCTGTGGCAACTCCAAAATGGAGCAAGTTACTCCTGTTTACTGCAGAGGCATAGCATGAGCATCAGCAGCTCCTGCAGAGCAGCTGGTATGCTGCCGTCATTGAGATTACCTGCCCGTGGTTGGCCCTCACTCATCTTAAACGAGAGAGAGCAGGTTCAAGGAAAATAGTTTTCCCAACTTCTTTTTTTCTTTTCATTTCTTGAGAAGCAGGGCAAGCTAGCTCAGGGCAGACTGGGGCACGAGGAGCGCTCAGGGCAGAGGACTAAAGCTCAGGGATCTCACCTCCGTGCACGCTTGGATGCACAACTCACTGCCTCGTGCTCCCTGGCTGCAAAACGGGAGCAGCGGTCCACACCAAGCTCTGTGAAAAAGGACTTTCAGATCTACGCACCTGAATGGCAGTAGGAGAACAGTGAACTGTTCAATCATTTTAACACTTCTTACTTCGATATGAGATGAGATTTTTCAAGAAAATAACTGCTGAGCAAGTACAGGGGCTGATGAGAAAAATCACAACGATCCCTTCAACAACATCTGAAATGAGCTGGACAATACACTTGGCAGAGGAAAGGTTGTTGGTGGTACAGAAGCATCTCCAAAGGACCCTTAAAAGGTGTCAGTTCAGAATAGGATAAAAGCCTAATTTTATCAAGGCAGAAGAGAGGAGGAACTGTAGGGAAGGGATCACCTGTGGAGATCATGAAGATGAAATCCAGCCCAACAGAGACTCATGAATAGCAATGAATGGAAAAGGGCAAACACAACACGGAATTAACTTTACTCAGGGATTATTGGTTTTTTGTGTGTGTAGCTTCTTCGTGTTCTCTAACCATTTTCCACACGGAGAATATTTCCCAATGAACAGGCAATTTATCTTTAAAAATACCTAATGACATGTCTTGCCCAGGGGAAACATTCATGTGCCTGAAGTCTGGCCAGCTACACTCTGCAGCTCATTAAATGAAGGCTTTATGCCATTTTTCTTACGGGAACAATTTACTCATGTAACTGGCTGGTTCAATACATGCTGTAGAGCTCAGAAAACCCCATATTTTTTGTTTCATGGCCACTAGGTGTCAGAGCACAGTGATGTGGGGGTATCCCATGCGGTTCACGGAGCCCACCACAGCAGCTGAGACTGAGCCAGGCTCCTCAGCTGAGCACAGTAACTAGAAACATTGAGATTTAGATAGTTCTACATGATGAATAAAAAAAAAAATGAGGAGAGCTAAAAAGTAAGGAGAGGTCTGGTATCCCTTGGTACCTGCAACCCATCTTCTTCCTGCTCCACGTGCTGGCTGCTACCTCATGAGGCTCCATGGAGAGGGTGTTTGCCTGCCAGCATTTTGCAGCTTGCTGCCTATGGTGGAAAACATACACCCCAACATATAGTTTGATGACAAATCCATGTTCAGAAATGCCTATTTTTTTTCTACCCAGGTGCTTACATTGGCAACCATCAAGGTTGCTGTTAAGTGCTGTTGGCTGCTTAACAATACAGTTTTGTCTCTGTGTCATACACAATTTGGATTAGAAACTGGCAGTGTTTTCTCAAGAAAATGCTCCAATCTCCATTGGGATTTCTGCTGTTTTGCATTTTATGTAAACTGCACTTGTGCTTGAATCTGATGATGGGAAGTGTACAGGATCCTTCTCTTTTTAAAACAAGATTAATTTAAGTCCAGCAGGAAGAGCTTAACTATGAAAGAATCTATATTTAGAATATTTTCCTTTTATGTACACCTGAGTGTATTTCCAGATCCCTTGAGTGTCGTCATGCTGTGGACAAATACAAAACATACCCCACCCTGAAAGTCATTCCAAAGGCAGAAGGAAGGCAAGAAAAGAATAATTGCCTCCAATGAAGGAAGTCTCTTCCTTCCTCTGAATGCAAATATACCTTGTTCGACAGCATAGTTGTTGATCTGCTGTCAATATTTTGTTGTGAGTGTTAAAACTAGCCCATAGAAACACAGAAATGTTGAATAATTTAAGTTAGAAGGGACCTCTGGAGATCACCTAGTCCCCCGCTCAAAGAATGGTCAGCTCCTAAGTTATATCTAACATAAAAGTTGGATCACGTTGCTCAGGGCCTTGTCTAGTCCAGTATTTAATATCTTCAAGGACAGAGATTACATGGCCTTTCTGGCCAACTTGTTCAAGTGCCTGGTTAGCCATGTAGTGAAAAATTGAAAAATTGCTTGAACTAGGTATAACAAAGAAAGAAATTGATTTAAATATAAATAAACCATTTGGTGCTATATGAAAAATAAGAGGGTTTTACCTCCTCAAGAATGTGTCAATGCCAGAGGCCTCAAATAGGAAATTTAGCGTTGTCAGCAGAACAGAGCTATAACTTTTATAATTAAAAAAAAGAGGTTAATTCAGCACATACTCATGTTTCTGTTCTTCTTGACTGCTCTTTCTTTTGATCCGGTCAAACACTTGTAGAGAATGAAATTTACAGTCTCCAGTGGTAATATTTTATAGACCAAAAGCACATTAACAAATCTTCCTCTCCTCTTTAACATAAAAGAACTTTAGGATGTGATATTCCAGCAAAACAAAACAGTTCAATTTTTGCTTAACTGAAATTAGTTCGATTTTAACTTCTGATTTTTATTCTAGTCTTTGCAGTTATAGTTTTCCAGATGGATTTTCCTTGTATTTATTGTACATTATTTCTCAGTGCTGTGATGAATAATAAAAACTATACTTCCTTGTGCAACAAACAGTAAGACACAGCAGCATAAGTGTAAGCTTTAGACATACTTATTTCAGACTTCCACAAGTCCTTCAAAATCAACCAAGCATAGAGTAAAATGGTTAAACAGCATCAAAGTTATGAACATGTGAAATTTGGAGGTAAAAATGTAATCACATACTGATCTTTAGATGGGTCATAAGTGGTCTCATTTAGAAATTCAAGAAATCTCATAGTGGAAATGACATAAAAGATGAGGTCACATCCATTTCAAGGTGACCTCACTTAGAGGTTAAATGTCATCTTTCACACAATCTTGTAATTTAACCATTATCACCATTTTTGAGCTATTTTTACTTGCAGAATCCTAGCACTCTGGTTTTCATAAACCATACCACAAGTTTGACCTTTAGGCTGCTCACACTGTTTTGGAGATTTCTGGAAAATAATTAGCTCTTTCCTTTGCAAGAAGATGTGGAGCACGGTACAGCCCAACAGGGTCACAGAATCTCCATTGTTAGGGACAAAGTAAACTGTCATTACTAGCTGCAAAGAAAATAAGCTCTTCTGTAAGCAGTGCAGATCCCTAGCCTACCAATTCACAAATATAAAAATAATGCTTTAGGAAGGAAAAGTGCCATGAAAAGCAATTGAATTATCCTACTGCTGAGGAAAGAAACATCCTCACGTAGCAGACACAGGTTAAAGACTGCTGATGGACCAGTAGCACTGTTCACACAAGGTCAGTTTTGGTTTGTTTCTAAAGTTCAAGACTTAAGAAGCAAAGGCCTGATTGGCACACAGATGTACGCAGTGTATGGGACACTGGCAACCCCAGGCAATCGCATGTTGCCTACAGCTGTCAGAAGCGAGGGCCCAGCTCCATGCTTTGTGCTTTGCGTGGTATACACTGCTGGATGGAGAAATGGTTGATCTTAGCATTACTGCAATTATGTCAGAAAGCACACATGCTAATTAAATACAGACTTAATGGGCGTAGTTAATAAGACACTGAACAATGCCTGACAATTTGCACGGATAACAACAAGTTCAGGCTGAGTAAGCAATTGAACTACTGTTTCTAATGCGATAGTGTATAAAGGGTCCAAGCAGGGATTAAATCCTCTTTCAGCTAGGTACTGTACAAACAAATAACAGAAAGAGAATCCCTCTCCTGAGTTCACCACCTTGAGCAGTGCCTTGCCAATAACAGTATCATTTACAGCTGAGACTTGGCCACGTTTTCTGTGTTAATAAGCAGGGAAGCAGTATTTGGTATTAGCTGAATTTTGCGAGAAATCTGGAAGCTGGCACTTCAGAGAAAAGTACTAGCAAACGAAATGTAAAGGAACAGCTTATAATTCAGAGTCCAGCCCTCACTGAAAACCACCTAAAATCATATTAAATTACGGTATAATCGACTGATAGTCCAGGGAGAACAGGTACTGCAAAAGAGAGCATGGAGTGGCATGCAGCATGGCTTTTAGAATCATAGAATCGTTAAGGTTGGAAAAGACCTTTAAGATCATCAAGTCCAACTGTTAACCTGGCACTGCCAACCCCACCACTAAACCATGTCCCTAAGCACCACATCTACATGTCTCTCAAATATCTCCAGGGATGGGGACTCAACCGCTTCCCTGGGCAGGGAATACCCATTTAAGGAACACCCATTTAAGTAATTCAAAAAAGTGATTGGAAAGAGGGGGTTTATTTAAAGCAAAGATAGTACAATTATTTTTTTCTTCTGTTAAACTCTTAGGTATTATTACAGAAAGGTGTGGCAGAAGGAAAAATCCAAAAGTCACTTTCAGGAGACACCTGCCCGTGAAGCGGGTGAGGAAAGAAGAAGCCCCAGGAGCACCCAGCCCTGAGACCATGGTGGGGGGGCTTGCTCCTTGCTCACTCCTTGCTTGCTCCTTGCTCAGCCCTAGCTCACTCCTCACCCCACTGACACCCCAGGCACTGCAGACCCACCCCTCTTCTGAGGTCACATCCCCACACTGGCATGTCCCCCTGCCTGAAGTAGAGCTGCCTGGGGCATCGCCCAGGAAAAGTCACTGCAAGAATGGGCAGTACAGCTCCACCTATGTTGTAACTCATGTCACCTCTTGAGTGAAAAGCCCCAGTGGTGGAATAAAACTAGAGAATGAAACTTCAAGTAAATGGCAATACATTTGCTCCATTTTCCTATCAGCCTGCTACTTCTGTCCAGATCTTGTTCTCCATCTACTTTTCTCTTTCTCATTTTAAATAGGCAACTGGACAGATCCCCAGGTCGAAAAGGACCTGGGGGTGTTGGTTGACAGCTGCCTGAACATGAGCCAGCAGTGTGCTCAGATGGCCAAGAGGGCCAATGGCATCCTGCCTTGTATCAGGAATAGTGTGGCCAGCAGGACCAGGGAGGTGACAGTGCCCCTGTACTCGGCACTGGTGAGGCCGCCCCTCGAGTACTGGGTTCAGTTTTGGGCCCCTCACTACAAGAAGGACATCGAGGTGCTGGAGCGTGTCCAGAGGAGGGCAACGAAGTTGGTGAAGGGTCTGGAGAACAAGTCTTCTGAGGAGCGGCTGAGGGAGCTGGGGTTGTTTAGTCTGGAGAAGAGGAGGCTGAGGGGAGACCTTATTGCTCTCTACACCTACCTGAAAGGAGGTTGTAGCGAGGTTGGGGTCCGTCTCTTCTCCCTAGTAACGAGTGATAGGATGAGAGGAAACGGCCTCAAGCTGCGTCAGGGGAGGTTTAGGTTGGATATTAGGAAAAACTTCTTCACTGAAAGGGTAGTCAAGCATTGGAACAGGCTGCCCAGGGAAGTGGTTGAGTCTCCATTCCTAGAGGTATTTAAAGAACGGATAGATGTGGTGCTCGAGGACATGGTATAGATGGACTTGGCAGCGATAGGTTAATGGTTGGACTCGATTATCTTAAGGGTCTTTTCCAACCTTAACGATTCTATGATTCTATGATTCTATGATACTGCCGACCCCCAAACTAGCTTTTCCTTTGGACCCGTGCAACTTAGGTTGTTTGAATCTCTAGCGTTCTCACCACAGGCTGCTAGGGCTGTCCTAGCCATTGAACACCCAGCTCCATGCTCCATATTCAGTACAGTATTCACTGCCAGATGGAGATAGAGATAGTTTGTCTTAGTGTTACTGCAATCAAGTCATAAAGCAGAGTCCAGTAAATGTCTGTTGGCATTTAAGTTCAATCAGAAGAAAGACACAAGGGATCTCTCTCTTAATCCCAGTAAAAAATATACTCAACGCCCCATGAAATCAAGGCATCTGAGATGCATCTGTATCATAAACAGTAGATTTGCTCATTCCTTTAGTCCTACATCAAATTCACTGTTCCAGCTGTCACCATTTAATATTTTCAGAAAATATTTTATGGAATACAAGCACACAAATACAGTCAGACAGAAAGCACCACAGAAACCTTCAGCTAACATAAAGCCACAGAGGTCCATCGAGCAGATGATCTGCCTTGTAGCTTATACGTTCAGGCTGCGTCTGCAGGGAGAGGATGCGGGGATGATTACGTTACAGAAGAACCATGTAAAAAACATAAAGTGTCAGAAGTAGTCTGGAGAGTGATTTTTACACTTATCAGCTTAATGACAAGCAAAGGCCATTAGATGCACTCTAAAAATTCCTCCCTGCTATTTGCGGGTCCCCACAGCATGCCGTAGACACGCACCGAAGACACGCACCGAAGACACGCCGTGTCGTGAAATCCTGCCACTCTTGGAAGGTGGAATCAATTAGCATGTAAGATGTGTACTTAGGGAGAAAAAGCCTTGCTGCGAACACCCGACAAGAGAGGTATCAGCTGGGCTGTTTGCTCACATGGAGCCTGTTAGTTACACAAACAGAGGGAAAGAAGATAGTATTACAGGTGAAATCCTGCAGTTCTCCTAATGAAAGTGAATTTGTTTCCCTTCCTGTTTTTCCTACTTACCCCTACTATTTGACTGTTGTTAGACTGTGGCATGTACACTGGTTGAATGCCAGTTTTCTCCCTCCCATTTGGCTTTTTCTATCTCTCTAACTGATTTTAACTTAAAAAAATTGCAAAAGAAATATTTTTACTTTTCTTGGGAGCAACACCCAAGGAAGATGTCTTTGATGCAGATGAGGGCTGTACTGAGAAACAGCTGGGGAAAAGAAACCCTCAGAAATCAGATAAAAAATGGCAATTTGGGAAAGAAAAGCATGCTTTTTTGATTTGCATTTTCCAATGATCTTTGACCTTCCCATTTACATTTATCTTCTTGAGTTTAAGAAGGGAGCAGTGTTACCAATACTGAAAAAGTAAAGCCCCGAGAATATTAACCTCTAGGGAGGGAAGACTTGCCTTACTCAGGAATAGCGTAACCTGAACATTCATCTTAATGCAAAGCTGAAGAATGAAATTCTCTTCTCTGCCAGAGGATCTTGTGATGAACAAATATTAATTCCCGCTGTCGGGTCTGGTGACACCCCTAAGCACTACTCAGTCCCTGTGAGTAGTGAGACATGAAGTCGGTGTTAAATTCTTTTTCTTATTCGGAAGGATGGAGTCCACGGGCAAGGAGAGATAATCTTGGCCTTAATGGGGAACAGCAGTTTTCCACTTCTTCAGACTGCTGTCTTTTACTTCCTAAAACTCAGGAGCTGACAGTCAATGCACCAGGCGCAATCTCTGCCCTGCCTTCGGGCTGTTAAGTGACACAGGTGCCGAGTGGAGGTGGAGTATGGCAAGAGCTGAAACAGAGAGAGGTCATCGAGAAACGACTCTTCTGAGATCTTGGCAATAATTCCTACATCAAATTTTCAGATCACGGCTACTTTTCAAAAGATTTATAATTTGAAAAAAATGCTCAGATTTTTTCAGGACCAATACACATCTTAAATTTAATTCTTTAAGTTAGAAGCAATAGTTTTCCAAACAAAACCCACCATTTTAAGATTGGAAAGAATAATATCCTTATTTCTTAGCCTTGAAAACAACTAAACTGTTTCTAGCCATGCCGTTCTTTTAAAAGTACCCTGAAGCAGACAACCAGCATGAGCAATATCAATTCAAAGGACTGACATCTGCAACAAGAAATAGCATGTAACTTTAGCAATAGCTAGTAGTACCAAGCAAATAAAACTGCATTGCTCTAACTTGTAGAAGTCTGGGAGCAAGTATGGTGCAGAATCCTGAAATGCTTCTCTCACCGCAGAAATACAAAGACTAGTAGTTTGCTTGCATTTTTTTTTCTGTAAAACTATACAAAGCCTGCCATAATTTGAAAACTCCACAGGATTTTTTTCTCTGAGTTACCAGCATAAGTGACATTGACCTTAATATCACTGCATTTAAGCTTCAGTCTTTCAAGCAGCAAGGGGGAAGAGCAGAGTCTCTTGAACAGAAACCAAGAACTGAAAATTTCAATGCAAAAGATGAATACATTGCAGAATACTTTAAACAGGGAATTTATAACACAAGCTTTTATTATCTTTTCAGCTCTGTAACACACAGATATGCTGAGACTTGGGCAAAATCAAACTGAAGATGGGGGGCATAAGATCCGCTCTCCTTTACGCAGGGTAAATGCACAAAATATTTAGGCTCTTGAAGGAACAGAATAAAATAGAAACCATTTCTTAAAATATGAGTTAGTTACCTGCAAGGACTGGGATGAGCTGTGCAGTTAGAGGGTCTGACTGACAGCTGAAAATGGAGTAGGAAAATGCTGAGGTTTTTTTTTGTTTTCTTTTGTTTGGGGCAGTGGGGGTGAGCTGTTTATGTCTAAATGAGTGTCTAAAAAAAATGATAGAAAGGAGGGACTGACCAAAACCACCACAACACAGACCAACAGTTAGGGTCAGAAGAGGTATCGCTAATTATACATATTGTTTTTCCCTGAAATGAGGAACATCCACTGCCAATCTGAAAACTCTTGTTGCTCTGCAGGGTACAAACTCCAAAGAAGGAATTACCTGCAAAGAACGAAAGTGCAAGTCTCTGCAGTAAATAAAATTTCAACTAATTACTCTACTATAAACATATTTGCTTTTACTGACAGATCATAGCTTTTGAAAAGTTTGGAAGAAAGACTTCCCCTTCCTCCCAGAGCTTTGAAGCTGTATTGTCCACTTGATGAAAATATGAAAATATGAGCCGTGTTCTTCATATGACAATGCAGGAGGAAAAAAAAGGGAAATGAAAAAAATAATATCAACTCAGAACCATCATTTCAGAACATTTTGGCATATTTTATTGTTTCCTCTTAACCGCCCCCTCCTTCTTATCTCATGTACGGGCCCATCTACAGTACTGTTTTAAATGAAAAGCTTTTTAGTGAGCCAACTGCACCTTTCTCTAGGGAGTTCCCACTGAAATTCCTGATAACACCAAACAATGGAACTTTTTTCAAAGAGTTACAAAGCGTAATGAAAATGACATAAATTATCATTTAGAAATTTCATCCTTTGAAAACATATTTCCTTCATTATTCATAGCATTTTTCTAGAAAAACAAGCCATGATAGACCTTTCCTCGGAGTAGCTTAATTAAGCCAAAATATTAGCAGTAGAAGTGGGCTCCCTCAATTACTACCATTCTGTATTTCTATTTTAAATTACTTTTTATAAAACAAGCTGTTAGGGAGCTGAGTGATTCAGGAGCCAAAGCTTTCCAAGTCTTTACAGCAACCAATTAAAACGGTAGCAGAAAGGACACAGATTAAGTCGGTGCAGGCTTGACTCAGCTGTCCATAACTTGCATTTAGTACCTCTGGAGATGCCCTGCGGTATCCCACTAGTCTCCTCCAGGAAGGGGTAAGTCTTTTGAAGACCATCTGTCATAGTGCCCACCCATAGGGATGCCCTGGGTACCCCAAGGCATTTCAAATGACACCTTATACTTGAGCATAGGAAACTCAGTCAAATTCTTAGTGTCCACTTTAAGAGCATTATATTATGCAGACAAAGCCATAGATAAGGAATATGTTTTAACCTGGAGCCTAATTTTTAAGACCTGAAAAATGTTAGACTTTATCATTATGAATACAGAAGATTAAACTCATGTGGAAACTGGTGCCAAAGTACTATGGTAATATTCCTCCTATATGTCAGTGTGGATTTATGGATACTTGGAAATGTATGTCAATAACAAATTGACCTCCAAAATATAAATCCTGAGCCCCATCCATGCAGGCAAATCAATGTGTGGAACAAACTCTTGCTAACTTTCTTCATTTAGGTAGGTAGGAGATGGAGGGGTGTAGTTGCTCTAATCCATTCCTAGACTTCCCTCAAAGCCATGCCGTGTGGCAGGGATGCGACTGGAAGCCCAGGGGAGACAAAAGGGAGACCAAAGGACTCTGTGTGGCACATCTTCACCTGGTGGAAAAGATGGAGTCATTGCCATGTTTTAGCTTATTCATTGCCTAATTTAGGTGCCTAACTTACCTACATGGTGGTAAAATCCAGTCCTCCAAATATGGATAGTTACTTCACTTAAATTGTACGTATGAAGAAGGAGGGGGTGACTTAGTCCTCTGAAAGTAAGCTCTTAAATTCACTATAAAGGCCATGGCAGGAGGAAGGTGTCTCTGACAATGCCCAGAAGCAGATCCCATCCAGTGAACTGGACCTCTCACCTGTACAGGGAGAGCACACCTGCCCAAAGGGGAATCTGCTCAGGCTAGGGTTGGTGTCCATCCCTCTGCTGGGGTGCCCCTGAGAGGGGAAGCACGAGCCCGGGGATCCCCCTGCCCAGAGGAAGAGGACCTGACCTTGAAGAGCCACTGCGGGCTGTGCTTGCCCCGGGTGCTCACCAGGTGGATGGCTGGCTGCATGTCCCGGCTGGATGCAGGCAGAGGTGCTTCTTCAGACTGGGGCAGACATGGACTCCATTTTTGCGGGGTTCTCTAGCAATTTGATTATTGCAGAAAGGGGGGCAGGCCTAAAAGTGTGAGTGTGGTTTGCTAACACTATGCTTATCATTTCTGGCTTCAGTAGAGAGGTTAGCCAGTCCAAGAAAGCAGGATCAGTGTGGGATTCAGGCAGACCAAATCCTATCCTGGGTTTTATGCTATTTTGATTTCTTTAGTCTCCTGCCAGGCCAATACACAGATCTGCAGGAATCCCTCTTCTTCCAGCTTCACACACGCTCACAAATGCCAAAATTAACAAAACAAGATTGCATTTAATTCCAGATGAGCACATCTGAATTGCTCCATCTTATGATAATATTTTGCATCTTATTCAGAACTGCTTGCATACTTAAACAACTAAGCAAAACATTTCAAAATCAATTCCTAGCTCACATCCCTGTTCCTGAATGCAAGACTATGCGTGAGTCCTCCCCCTCTCTCCCCAGTCAGTGTCGTCTGGTGCAAGGGGGAATTAAGGAATTGGGCTCCAACAGTGTCAGGCAATGGAAGAAAGTGACTGCGGGTCACTCATGGGTGAGACGTGCGCATCAAGGCGCTGCCAGGACTTGGACCCTTCCAGCCACGTCCAGCCGTGGGCACCGGTGGAAGTGCGGTGGTGAAAGCTGGGGTGCCGGAGGGGCTGAGCACCGCGCTCCCGGGCATTGGGGCTGGTGATCCCATTAAGTCGTAGGGCCCCCCGTCATTTACGGACTGCAGTCCCGGGGGCTCGGCTGCAGCTGCACAGGAAGACTGCAGCAGAGAAGGTTATTGCACACGCGGAGCCTGTGCTCAAGGATAATTTCCTAACCATTGCACCCTCCTTTATTGTTTTTAGTGCTTCTTCACCATGCAGATCTATTTTTCAAAGGCAGGTGCAGCATGGCGGGGTCTCCCTAGGGGTAACACAGGACGGCTCTTGCTGAAGATCAGACCTGACCTGCACCAGCAATTAGTCATTTCAGATGGATCTGAGAGGAAGACTTGGCAGTAATTCAAGAGGTTTGAGTCCCTCGTTGTGGAGTCCACTGAGTCTGTAAAACCACCCTTGAACATTTTGTTTAAACATTCCCCGCCCACCCCAGCCTTCCCTCTCCAACCATTGTAAAGGAATAGGAAAGCCGAAACTGCAGTTTCTTAAAAACAGTTCCCTTGTATAGGGGACTATGAGAAATACTAGACAAATCACCAAGAGATGAAGACCTAAATCCCTAAGAGCTTATACATATGCATTAAAAAGAACGGTTTGAATGTCAAAATAAATAAATAGAAAGCTGATTTTACACTACAGGATTATGCTTGGGAGGGAAGATTTTCCTCCTGTCTTACACAACCAAACTTCAAAAGAAAACTCCCTGTGAAACGCTACTGGGTTTCTGTAGTCATGTGGACCACTCGGTTGGGCAGGACAACGCTTTTTTCTGTTCGAGGGAAAAGTTCCATTTGGAAGGTTTGGAAGCAATTTCTGCTCTCAGTTTGCAAAGTGCAAATCAGGACAGTTTGTAACAACACTGAGCTATTGAGATGCAGGGAACTATTTACATAAGTAAGGTAAGCAGGATTTGACCCAGCCCCGTGAGCCCTGCAGATAGCATTGTCCTGTCAATTTTCACTCCCTACAGCAATGAAGCCAGATAAATGGCTTCCTGCCATATGGCATCACCTTTTTACAAGAGATCATGTGGACATTGCCACTGGCCTCTAGGTGCTTTGGAGGGAAGATCCCACTTCGCTTCACAACCTAAATTCCAAAATGTTTTCCAAATCTGCCATTTACTACGACTTCTCTGCTGAAATATATCAAGATGTCCTAGGTAAGGGTAGCAGGAAAAAGAAGACCTGTGTGTGCTAGCTGTGAGGTTCAGTATCTTCAGCCCTCGCCACTCAGCAGGACGGAGCTCTGAGTGTGATCTTTGCGATCGCTCGGGGTCATTATTGCCTCTTTTTGCTGGGCAAGGTTCTCTACATAGTATTTTGAGCCATTTGTGATTACTTCAGTGGGAGCAGATACCAGTCTGAGTTTTGAACAGCACCTTCCAGCGTAGGGCTTAGACCATCAAATGAACAAAGTTTAACAGCAGAGTTTAGCCTGTTGGTCAGAGAAGATCTTCCTTAGTATTTCTCAGGCTGTGCTTTATCCATAGATGCTTCCTCTCGTCCTCTGCTGCCCCTCAACCATAGACTAGCTAGCTGTGGTGTGTTTCATGATCATGTTACACCACAGAAGGTCAGAGAAAATAAACGATATTATTCAAACTTGACTCAAGAAAAGAGCAAATCTCTGAGGAAAGCACTCCTTCCCTTTTATTTATGAAATAAACCTCTAGAGTCTCACTCCTCAGGGAGGGATCGTTTTATATTCTCACTGTATGTAAAATTTACCCTGCCAAGAAGCAGCTGATAAACTCAAATCTCTCCTCACAGCGTGAGCTTCTTAATGCCTCTGCCTCATTTGTTCATCAGCACTTTATGAGAAAATAAACAAAAACACTGTCTGTTTGCCCATTGTCATCAAGGGCATCTGAACGCTTCCTGCCGGGAGAGGTGGTTGTACCACCCTTGGAGCAGAGGCGATCGCATCTTTCTTCTGCCTCTGCATTTACAATGGCCCATCTACAAAGCCGGAATCCCAGGGAGCTTAATCAAAAGCCAGAAGACACCCCAGGGTACGTGTTATTGTCTAATAAGAGTAAGCAGTGCACGTTGTTAGCACCAGCATCAGGCTAGCGTCAGCGTTCCTGCATACTCGGGCATCCCTTGGAGGAATCCTGCTGCTCTTACAGGGCAGGAATTGTTACAGATGTAAAAAGCAGGCTATCGCAATCATACAATGATTTTTAACAAGGTAAAAATTAAAAATAGGTCCTTAGTGTTCCCCTCTGGTAACAATTTTCTCTCACGTCAGTTTGGAAAGAACTTTTATGCTTTTTTCAGTTCAGCCTATCAGCTGCTACAGCAAACCAGTGCAACACTGCCCCAAAATATCCCCATCATGGAAGAGGAGGAGTATCACAGTGGTGTTTAGGTTAAAACCCACAGGTTTCATCACAAGCACACTAGCCAACATTTTAAGGTATTTTTAAAGCGCAGTTCTGCAAGAGGCTCAGTGAAGCTCCTACCATCCATCCCTCAAACTAGGCAGCAGCATACGTGCAATTTCTGTATGATTAGTGCAGTGGCTTTTTCTCCAAGTGCTTTCTTTTCTTCTTTCCTGCTTTTTTTGCGGTCATTTTTTTTGCCATGGTTCCCCCTCAAATCCCTATTTTTTTCCTCTGCGGTTGGCCCATTCTAACAGTATTTTTCTTCCTTGTTTTTAGCTTCTTAACTGGGTAGATGTGCATTATTTGACCCCACTTCTGAGCCCATGTGTGCGTGTGCCTGAGAAGCAAGGGGCAGCAGGCGTGCAGCTGCAAGGCATGTTGTTCGTGCATGCTTTGCTCACCCAGCATCTCTCTGAAGAGAGGGAGGGAGCCATGTGAAAGACAGCTAACATCACTCATGTGCCTCCACCCTTCACGTAAGGGGCAGTGTGGAAAAGGGGATTCACAGTCCGCAGGGGTGCTCCTGTGCCCAGAGACAGAGACATAACAAGGACCCGCTTCCACCGCTGCTCACTGTACTCTAAAAGTGGGAGAGAGAATGTACATGTGTGACTGTAAGTGCTATAATCAGCGAAATACTCTGCTAAGTCCTATTTATACCATTCTTAGGCAAAGGGAGACCTAAAGATCTCTGCATCTTCCCTTTGCATCAAATGGTTAACAAGGGCAAGAGAGGACGTAGCAGAAGTGTCCTGGGCAGACCTGTAGCAAGTCATCATTCACAGCAGCTCAGTGCTGAGATGTGTGTTCAGTAAAAGTGTTGTCCCATTACGCTGACACCGCAGTGCTCCTTCTCCTCCATAGCCACGGTGTGGGAAGGTGTATCTCCAGCCCATGCATTGGCCTACACCATCATACCTATATACTGTATATGCATGCAGCTAACAGACTAAGGTGTAATAGCCTCTCAGAACTGGTGGGAAATCTGATGCAGAGAGCACTCTTCCCAGCAGAAGTACCTCCTGTAGAGAAAGTCTTTTTATTTGGAGTCAATTCTAAAATTATTTTTTAAAGGATTTTGCAGCCTGCTTCAGTGGGGAACTGGGACTCCTAGGCAGGTTTCAAGTCTCCCTCTTTTAAAGTGTTGATAGGCTGGTACCAGCTGTTTCTCACATGAGATTTTTGCATTTTAACATTACAAAAAAGTCCTTGAACTTTAAAATTCCTCCTGCTATCACCTACTAGCAGCCAAATTAGCATAAATATACCTAGAGATGCACATACACACAAAGATATAGTTATTAAAAAAAAAGAACACTAAGAAAACTAACAAAAGCCAGGCGCAGCTCAGCAATTCTCGCTGACTTGGTTTCTTGTACTGCCAGAGACCATTTTAAAAGGCAAATTCTCATCAGATATTGGGGAGGGAGGGAAGGGAAGGAAATTCATGACAGATTGTGCTGTGAATTCCTAAGCCTGGAGTTTTGTTTGTGATTTATCATTGCTAAGCCTTATCAACCACTGATTGAGTCTTTCCTCTCTCAGCCCTAGAGGGTGGCAGTCTCTGGTCTCCTGTGGTTCCCTCCCGGACGACCAGCTTCTCTAAATGCTAATCAGATGATACGGACCCTTCTGTGATCTTGTGAAGGGCTCTATCAGCAGTTTGGTAGAAACACCGTCATGTAAAAATGATACTCCCTTGTCATCTCCGAGAGGTGTCTGCCAGGAAGCAGGGTAGAAACACAACATCAAATGGCTTGTATATTGTCAGCTCCTACAGTTCTCCCTGTGATGTGTCGAAGTGTGGACAAATACTTACCTGACATGGCTTGTTACAGAACTGGGGCATTTGCAAAGAAAAGAGATGTTTTATAACTCACGAATTTTGATTCTTTGTTTGCTAAACTGAATTAAATTCAGCCAAAACCTATGCTGTTTCCAGATAGGATAAACTTGGGGCCAAGGTCCCAGCAACTTTAGTTTTCTCATGGAAGATATTGTAAGCATCTACAGGCAACAGGGCCAGCAATTTCCCAACGCGCAAGCAAGTAAGGAAGCAGTGCTCCTACCAACACAGCTACGCAGCCAAACAGCTATTCCTTAGTGCAAACTGCCAAGCTAAGGGCAGGGGAGGGATTTTTCTTCTCCTCTTGAGGGACAAAGCTCCTTGTGATGGGGATCTGGCTGGTACAAGAGGTATAAACGTGATCTTTCCATCGCCAGCTACTGTCCGAGCGGTCCTTGGAACAGAGGGTGGCCAAAGGCTGCCTCTCGAGAGGCCAGCACCTCCACCATGTCGCATCCACGGAGGGCTGCCTCTGTGGCGTGTTATGGATAGACTTTTGCGGGCATCACCTGGGATGCAGGCTCCTCGAGGACTTCTTGCACAGAGCTTGTGGGGCACTTTTCAGGTGCTCCCTCAAGCTCAGAGGGTTGCAGCTCCCAGTTCTGGGCAAGTGCTCTGACCATATCAGTGTGACCCCCATTGAACCAATATTCAAAATATAATATATAAGATAATCTAAATGCTGGGCACTGCCTGCCCTTCCCTTTCAGATGCCCTTCCCTACCCCGCAGGGTGCCCAGCCTCAGCAGAGGAGTGGGTGGTCTGCTCCTCTCCAGCCTCAGACGAGGGTCTGGATTGCCCTCTGGGGGCAACTGGGTTCCTGGGTTAGTCCAGGGAGAGAGGAAGGTGCCTTTTCAGGACTGGATCTCCCTCTAGAAACCTGCAGAGGCACCCACATACAATTTGCCCATGGGGCTACAAGGGAAATGCCTCTCCAGCTATGGCATGCTATTCTACTGTCCAAATACAAAAATGATGCAAAATGTAATTAATTCCTTTTTGCTATTACCATTCAGGTTAAAGCTAACTTGGCTTATCTCATTGCATATGCCAAAAAGTTTCAATCTGGGATCAGTCAAAAATCATTTATTGATTTCAGATTGTTCAGTTAGCAAACAAAAACCACTCCACCCTAGACCCGAAAGCACCGTGACAGCCTTTGAGGAAAAAGCCAGCCACCTGTGTGACAATATGCCAGAAATACCCATCAACCAAGTCTCCTGAATTTAAGCTATCCAAAGAGAGATTTTATTCTAAAATGGGTAATAAAATGTGTCTTAGGAACACAGAGGCAGCCCCTAACCCCAGGCCACGAGGAACCCATTCCCCAGCCCAGGTATTGCTCATGTGACAATTTTAGGAGCAGGTCTGCTGCCTGGCTCTCAGCACGCACCATTCACCTACAGACCTCGTGCAGATTCACAGTTCATTTCTCCTCTTTCTGCTGTCTACCCCTTAAGCATCTCACCAGCAGATTGACGGTAGCTATAGCCTCCAGGTGGGAAAAACCACCGGGGGCTTCAGGGGCAGTGCAGTCGCACCAAGCTACCCACGGTCACCGTACATTATTGGAGTGGGGTGGTTTTAAACTCACTGCAGGGCTGCTTTGATTCATTAGTAGCAAAGCACTTTCAGATATTAATTATTGCTGGCACTGCAGGGCCAAGTTCAGTTCCCCAAGCTTTATCCAGAAGTGTAGGAGACTATGGAGATACAACCTGATATGTTTATCTTTGCGAAGCACGCTCTCTGCCTCAGTCGTGTGCCAGATGTAGCCGCAGCTGCAGGAAGTTGTTTATCTGCCCTCGTGACCTTGCAGAAGTGTCGGGCGATGGTAAAATCATGTTTTTATTGAGCATCTCTTCTCTTCAACTGGAAACTCTTCACCATCAGTTAAAATGTATTTTAAATTCTATAAGGAAGCCAAGCACTGATATTGCAGAGCTCTGTAATCCAATTATATCCCTTACTGTGTGCTTGCTGTAATTTATTTTGGGTAGCTAGCTTGAAAATGTTCACGTCGGTGAAAAAAATTGACTGTTTGAACACCTGTGGTAGCTACTATTACTGGTGCCTTTTCTAAATCTCATAAGTCTGTATATTTATTGCTCTTTACATCTCCACATTTTATAGAAACTTAATCTATCACGTTAGATGTACTGTGACATTATTCTGGAGTGTAAGGAAGATCCTAATGAGCCTTTGGCTGGGTTTTCCAGCACTCCTCCTGGGGCATGCAGGCACTCGGTGCCCCTGGGATTTCACTAAGAGGTGGACACTGAATTCTTCTAGGTCCCTCTGAAAATTTTAGTCTTTACAGTTCTCCAAAGGAAAAAGGACACTGTGTCAGATAATTCTGTCAAAATAAATTTACAGCTGCAAATGGCAGAGCAAGAGCATTTGCCAGTAGAGCTAGATACTAATATACATTCATTGATCAACACTATGGTGTAAGTGATAGTCCTGAGCATGAGAGAAAAAGGATTAAGCAAAATACAAGTGGTATGTATCCATCAACCTTATCACTCAGGAGAAAAAATAACAGTGTCATTAGCTAAGTTTCCAAAATAGCCCAGTTTCCTGCTTGAAAGTCAATCCTTCAGAAACAGGTTAAGCCTTCATTTTGTTATGACATGCTGGTAAAGTCACAAGGGTGCCTTTGGTCTTTTTCTGTCAACATTAACGTGCTAAGTGAAAATAATTGTTCCAATGGAAAATACTTGCTTGGTTCACAATACATTATAATTATCAATGTTTCTTTTTCATAGAACAGCAGTTGTATCACAGAAAGATCTTGTTTACCAAAAAAAAGTGAGTAAAAGAATTTGGTAATGCTTTGTTTTCATTTTTTTCCTTCTACTTTTAATCACTTCATTTGAGCCGAATTAACATACAAATTTTAGTGTTTATCTTTTGCATTTTTAGAATAAGCAATGCAATTAATAGTAATCTAGTCACTTGAACGTTAAATCTTCCACATAACATTAAAATCAATGCACATTTATTACGCCTGCTGGTGCTGTCTTCAATTAGCTGCTTCTGTCTTAGCTGGCAACTTCCAGACATTCGCAGTAGCTATGTTTAGACACATTTACTATGTGCTCATGACAAAACCACAGAGCCATAGATGCTTTAAAGCTCGGAGTAGATCCCCATAAAGATGAGGCTGTTCTTGAAGGTTTGCACTGACTGGAGGTCAAATTTGAGAATTACATAATTCTTCACAGCAAGCTGACTTGTGAGGGCCCAGAGATAATCCGTTAACATTTGGATACAGACCTGATTTTCTTTTAAGTTAATTTCGTGTTCTTGAAAGGGTCGGGAGCAAATATCTTATTTAGTCACAGGGAAACAACAACTTGGGTAGGAGCAGCATAAATTCCCCACCTGTTCCTATTGAGGTGCCTCATTTCTTTTTCTGAGAGGCTGAATGGGTATGTCTGTCTCTATAGTCATTTTGGCCTTGGAACATCGACCTAGCCTTTGGGAAAGGTGCCTGCTAAGAACAGCCGTGGCGGCAGCATCATGGTGTGGCTACTTGTGGTTATTCCTTTGACGGGGGACACCAAGTAACCATTACAGGTTGCTCACTTAACAGTGATATGGGGACAGATTAAACCTACAATTAAGTTCCTCATCCAAGATCTAGTTCCTCAGTGGAAAGTAAATCCTTATTTATTTATCTGGGCAATTAGATGACTGAATTAGATAGACTTAGAGCACACATTTTTTCAAAAATGTTAGCTTGAGTCTATGCATTATATGAATCTTTACTTCCTAAAATCCCCTTTTGCAAAGGCAAAAGAGCTCCACTCTAGGCAAAGACACCCTCAATAAAAACCTAAAAGTGGACCTAGGACATAATCCAGTTACTTGTGAACACAGTAGAACACAGTAGAACTTGTGAACACAGTAGAAACACACAAAGACTTCACAAAATTATCCTCATACATTTTTAGTGACATACGATGTCGACATGCAAAATTTTTGAGGTTTCAATTCTACTGTCAGACAATTAGGTGCAACAAACGAACATACTGTCTTATTCAAACCAAACTGTATTCAGGTATTAATGGGGTAGTAGTTGATAATTTTTTAAACGTGAACTCCTATTGCAATAGGATGACTTGTGCAATACTTGGTCATATAATATAAACTGAGTGGGAAGGTTAGATTTCTTCTCTATCGGGCATGGATGAAATTGCTGCCAGAACAGTGGGATTCATTCTGGTGCTTGCAATCAAAGATCAACTCTGCTTGACTGAAAGAGATTCAAAGAACAGCCATAAAGGAATTACGTCTTTCACAGACAGATGCAAGTGGTGGTTCTCATCTAAATTAACAAATAAGAACAGGGATGATTTGATCATAGGTGCATGCACTTGTGTTGAGTGCCCTTGTCTACAAGCTGGATTTTTAAATCTGTAGGAGACCAAGCTATAATAGGTCCATAGAGTGAAAAGCTGAAGCCACACAAATTCAGATTAGAATAAAGTGCAATCTTTTTACCTGTGAGGATTACTAATCACTGGAACAACTTAGCAAAGGCTGTGGGAATGCTCCACCACTGAAAATCTCTGAGTCGAGAGTAAATGTCCTTTTTTTTTCCTAAAAGATGTTCTAGGTCAAATTTTCATGGAAGTCTCACATCTTTGCAGGGGAAGAAGGGGGCCTGTATGCTCACAGCAGCTTCAGAGTCCATGGCACTGTCAAAACTGAAGACACAAAGACTCATTTTGATAAGAATTATTTAAAATACCATATAAGGAAAAAGTAAAAACAGAAACAGAAATTATCTATTTATTCTTTTCTCAATTAAATATCATGGAAGTGTACACATTTTCACAAAGCATTCTACCTGAAACGAATCCAAAAAAGTGCTCCTAAGTGCACCATTGGGAAATTTTGGCCAGCTCTAGGTTCAAAAATATAGCCTGAGGGCTCTGTGCTTGCTGTTCCTTTTTCTGTACAAACCTCCAGTTGAGAGCAATGCAAATTGTGATGCTATGAGAAATTCAGGACTGGGCTCTATAGGCAATTTCAACTCAGACATAAAACAATGGAGGTGATATTTTATATGCAGCATCGCTAATGTTCAACAGCTTCTTTAAACATGAAGATTTTAAAAAATGAGTGTTCTGATCTTTTTTTGTTATTTTGTTTCATTAAGAAACAGTTTAAAAGTTGAACAAACCCTTTTATTCCTCCTCCTGAGATTTATCTTTTCATGTCTCTATGGTCTATATTTCTTTTGTTCACACCATAAATCTAGGTTCCAAGCCAGATATTTGTAATAAGTCTATAAAGAAAACAGAAAGAGGTGTGGTAGGTTTATCAGCTTGAACCACACATTTAAGTTTCTGGTGTACATAAAAATTCCAGACTTAAGTCTCTTGACTCTCCCTTCCAAAACATTTCCTGCATGGTTTAAAAAAAAAAAAAAAAAGAGAGAGAGAGAGAGAGAGAGAGGGAGACTTTTGCACAGGAAAGACACAAAATACAGTTCAATTTTTTTAAAAAAGCTCTAATAGCGGAATTTATTGGATCCTTAGCAGTGGCATGTTCAGACTAGCCCCACTGTCAGGACCCGCCAACCACATTTGATTTCCAAAGCAGAAAGAGTGGAGGTAAGTAAGAAGCAATGGCATTTCTTGCTAAGATTTATGCCTGTTCTTTATTTCCAATGAGAAATGAAGAAAGAATCCCTTTTTATTTCTCTGGGAGCATACAGGGGTTTTGGTACAGACCAGACTGAAGCTCCTGCAAGGTGAGGAGCCAGCCCCCACCATGCAAGGGCTTGGTGCTTCTGGTGAGCAGCGGTGGGATAGTGCCGTGTCAGCCCCACAAACAGGAATACAAAACCCCAGGGTGGAAAAATCAGCACTGTAGAGAAACCCCTTTGTTTTTCCTCCCTGGCATCTCAAAAATCCTGTGGCATAACAGCTTAGTACTAGTCACAGAAAGACTTGAGGAAGTAACAGAGAACTACATAGAGTTATTTTCATTTCCTCCTAAGTAGCCTCTCCTAATTCATCAGATCACTTTCCAAGTCTCTTTAGATGTAAGTGGATACAAATGCCACACGCAGATAAAAGAAAGGAGCCAAGCAGAGAAAAACATCCACTGTCACAGCATTTTTAGGTGTGACGAACATTGAAGCCGCCTCTCCAGCACAGACATCACTCCAGCACGGGTCGCTGGAAATTAAACCATCCTTTTCCTGAAGTCCTCAAACAAGTTGGAAGGTGTTGATTCCATTAGGAGGTGAATAAGGCAGGACTGCAGGCTAAAACTGGATTGGGGTGAAATGAAGAACTAGAAGTTAGATGCGTGTTTCTTCAGCCAGGCTGGATTTTCAGAGGAGCTCATCAAGCAGGTCGGGAGTTGAATTTAACCAAAGAGGTGGCCTTGGTAGGAAATGCTGAATCTGGAGATTTCCACCAGACTCTCTGATCATTGACGATGGGTAGGAAGAGGAGATACTGTTAAAACTGATTTTTCCAGAGGTGGAGAGGAAGCAAGTGCCATCGTCCCCTGGACAGCAGGTCAGGCAGGGGCTGAGGGCAAGCAGAGGGACTCGGCATGAGTGTTGCACAGATGGTCCCATCAAAATGCAGGAGTGATGAGCAGCAGGCTGGCCACTCAGTGGGGCTTCACAGTTCTTACATACACTGCTCATGACAGCCAGGCCTCTGACTATCGTGCTAATAAATACGAGTAAGGTCCTGAGCTTAACTCTATCCCTATTCAGCAAAGCCACTTAAGCTTGGGTTTAATCCTTTGCTTGAATAGGGACAGGGTCCTAAGTCAGCTGCAAGATAACTGAATTTGAAGGATCAGGGAGAGTCGCTCTCGCCCAGTTAGAGCTGTGACGTGCCACGGTCTGTCCTCTTGGCCAGCAGCGTTCGTGCACCTTGCCAGGCCAGCCCCCCAGGCACGGACCCATCACGCACGACACCCAGTGCTTCTGTCGCTACGTCCCTGTCAATGAGAGCAGGAAACAGAGCCACTTACACCCTTCTGAAATGGTGTAAACAACTGGCAGTGCAGGAGAGGTCTTTACCGCTTATTCTGCTGTGCCCTGTCTACCCTGAGCGCTGCCTCGGGTAAGCCAGCCTAGAAGGTTTAGTGATGCCACCTTGGCTGTGTTTCTTCTTGTATCTATGGGCTGCATGGTTGGAAAGAAAAACTAAATTGTTTATGTACTGGTCCAAATTGCTGCCATGTTCATCTCCCCTTTTTTTCTTCCTTTAACTACTTCAGGGCTGGGAGTGATTTCAGTAGGAACAGTATTCTGTATGTAAAGCACAGCAGAGCTATGGGTATAGCAGAGCCAGCGCATTGCTCTACGCTGCCGGCACGAAGGGCAAAGGCACATACAAGCAACACATCCCTATTGCTCTGACAGTTGTCTTCTTGCTCTCATTTCAAGGGTTTTAAAGCCTGTGAGGGTAAGACTTCATTAAAACAGCCCAGAAACCCGCAGCCTGCATCTCCTCCTAGGTAACAGTGCCAGCCCCGCGTGACCTCAGCTTTGTTTTGAGTCCGGACAAAAAGAATATTTATTAACTGCTGTCTCGATTGCTGAACGGCACACAATGTATCTGGCAAGTAAGTCATGACGTTAGCCAAAGCTGCTTACAGTATCTGAACACAAGGGCTGAGATTATTTATTGTCAGAGACCCCACACGCCTCAATCATATCTACCCGCTCATAACCGTTTATTTTTCTAGCCTCTAGTTCAGAGAGCAACAGAACAGCCTGTCAGTGCAAATCTGTAGGTAAGGCACTACATGCAATTAACTTGCGGATGACTTTTTATTTGCTTTTACCACTTTCAGATTTTTTTTTTTTATTATTTTGCCCAGCTGTGCGCACAGACGCAAATGAAGTGGGTACCAGCATGCTTGTCTAGTTGTATCACAAGAAGCCCTTCTGGCTTCTCACATGTCTATCAAACTGAGAAGACTACTTCTACTGGGAGAAGCTGCAGTGTATTTTTAAAAGTGCTTTAAAACAGGTGTCAACCCCCAGCTCCTCTCATTTGGCTGCTGCCATTTTAAGAGATTTGTCTCTTAATTCTGTGCCCCCGACTCAGGAGTTAATCCCGTGCCGTCATGCATTTGACAGAACTGGTAAGTAAGGAAAGCTCAGCTCTTCTACCTAAAAATCACCAGATATTTATCACTGATCAGCTGCATCTGAACATGCTTGCAGCACGCAGTGCTTTTCAGGCGCTGTTTCTGTCTCGGCTGTAGTCAATATTTATCACAATTCTACAGGGGTTTGTAGTGTTAAGCCTCTAATAAATATTTATTGACAAAATTACAAATATAACACTTCCCTGATAAATATTTACTAGAGAGTTTTTCTGTCAGGAAGCATACTGGGGAAAAAAATTTCCTTTAAAAATCTGTTACTACAAAAAATCAATTAGAAAAGCAAGCCAAGATAAAAATTAATCAAACAGCTGGCAAAAAGGAGTATACAAAATTAAGCATATGCCAGCAAGGGAAGAAGTACACAGCAAAGTAAGGGTTTGCCAGAATAAAAGATGTGTGAGCCAAAGGGGAGCTGACTGTTCCCACTCCTGGTTTCATTCAGAACTAGACTGAGATTTGTAACCAAAAGCTACAGGTAAAATTAATTTCCTTTGAATAAAATCACATTCTCTTGCTGAGAGACACCTTCATTTGGAAATACTGCAAAGCCAGCACTGGCTTGTCTCATTTCCAACCCGCACATCAGACTGAAAGCTTGAGCTCAGACATACTTAGGATCAAGTCCTGCTAAGATAACTCAGCAGTTTGAAGCACAAACCATATTCTATTAGCACAGACTGTACACGCTATCTATGCTATCACCTTTTTGCCCTTTATAAAAATGTGTGAATACTTGTATTAATAAGAAAACAAAGATGTTAAATTATCCTTCAGATAGTGCACTGAGTTAATCAGGAAGAGTTAATTTGCCAGAATGATATTTAGACAATAAGGATAAATGGAAAAAAAAATTGAATATTCATAAACAGCGTTCATTTCCCCTGTGACATATATAAGTTTAGCAACACAAATGATTTTCTACAGCTGTTTTTACAGCTGTTAACTGCATTTAGTAGTTGAAAACCTGAATTTCTTTCTAGTCACAGGCCATGGTCGGTAAGGTTCATTGAGCCATTCCATCTTTCCCAAGGCAGGATCACTAGTAAGTATGAGCAGATACATGAATGAAGCCTATGTCTTCATGTTATGGCACAACTCAGCAAAACACAGACAACATATGGAAAAAAATACACATCTGCATTCTGGAACACAACAATAGCCTGGCATTTTCAAACCTAGTGTTTGCCTGGATGAAGCAGGCAGTATCATCTCTGGAATACAGGCACTTTCTTTAGCCTCGCATACCAAGGGAGAGGTACCACTCCGGATGATGCTTGTTTGAGAAGGTGCTCCTGCTCCTCAGCAAGAGCATTCCCATAGCCCACAATAAATGTGGGTGATGTTCTTCAAATGTCCTGGTATGGGATTTCATGTATAGACTGGGTATCTAAAATGAACTCAGTTGCATTCACAATTCTCTGTGTTCACACTGTTGCAATACAAAATGGGGAGGACCTTCTTTCCTTTGGGGCCATATGGATATTTGAGATGTGACCAGATCCATGGTCACATCTTGAACATGCCTCTATCTAGGAACACCAAAGCATGAGGACGTTTGTGGTTTTTTTGCCTTTCTCCTCCAAGGCAGATGAAATCTCAGAGTTAGAACACAGGTTCTACATAATAAAGAGCAAATTCATAGCCAAGATTATTCCACAACACATTCTAGAAGAAAAAAAAAAAGGTGTTTTTCAGTTCTTGCTGCTGTGAATGACTCAGCTAATGAGAAGTAGAAGAGCAACTGCCCAAACTGTGCTCTCCATGACCTCTACAGACCATATGCAGGCTCCTTTCAACAGCCACTGTAGAGTTTCTCCAAGCTGTGTAAGTCAAATAAGCTGCTGGTCATGCTCACACAGGTTACAGCTTGGCTGCTCTGGAGTTTGGCCACACATAGGCCATGCTTTCAGGCTGGCCCTCTGAATGAAAAGCAACCTCAACATGGAAAGGAGCCACAGAGTGGTCCACAAGATGCGGTGTAGACAAAGTCTTTCACTTCAGATATAGATAGTTTTGAAGCAGCTTTTATCCTCCTGGAACTACTTCTACAATGCCAGAGAATAACAGCCATGTCCCAGACTCCCTTCTGTTTCCCAGCTGATTCTTATGAAACAGGTACCAGCATTAAAATACTTTCCATTCCCTGTTCCAGAGGGCATAGGAAAGGCTCACTAATGCCATCCATTTCCATGGAATGCATAAAGCAGCGTACAGAAGGTCTTTGTTTCCTTGAGGAAATTTTGACCCTTCCCAATTGTGAGTTATAAATGTTGCTATTACCTTTCTCATTGCCTGCCAACTTTACATAGAGCTTTCCCTCTTCAGCTGATAGCCCTGTTACAACTAACTGCCCTCCATGGCTTTTATTAGCATTGGTCTTTCTCCTTTGGCAGTCAGTCAGTGCCCCTGAACTCTCAACTCTTGCATTTGAGTCTGAAAGTTTCAACAGGAATCTCAGGGAAAAACCTTTATTTTTGAACCCATGCCTAAATGCAGTCTGTCTATTCCAGGAAAACCGGGATCATTTTGCAAGCAAATAGGTTCTGGCATATTTCTAAACCAACATAAAACAATATACAGAAGACAGACGCAGGTGAGTATGTCTTCCATAAACCTTTTTTTGGTACAGAGTCAGACAATTATTTGCTACTATTAAGGATCTGAATTCTGCTCCTGCCAAGCCCTAGGGTTATATCATGGACCAGTGCCCTTTGACAAAGCAAGTATTAATGATTCATCCCTGACAATTTTAAGTCATCTTCCCTGCTCTCATTTTAACCATAACTTACCTAGAATCCTAAGTAAAGGCGTATTTATTTTTCATTAAGCTATTCTGCAAATCAAAATGATTCAAGTGACAATTATGAGTTTTAGGTAGTTTACTCCCTTACAAACTTCCTTAGATAATAATGGTTTTTTAAAAATCCAAATGCAGGTTCATATAGCAAAGAGCAACTTGCCCAGACGTAACCTTCACAGCACGTGATCAGCCCACGATCAATACCATATCATACAAGCTGTAATAAAGCTGCTTTTATTCCTAGGGTGAAACTCCAAACTGTCTCAGGTTCCAAGCCAACTATGTCGGCAAGATACTTGCTAGCTGCTATCAGTGAAAACTCAGCAAATAATATAGCTGAATAGTGAATAAATCATATATCTTAGTATCATGGCTCTAAGAGAAGTCACACCTTGAAGTCTACGGATTCATGCGTATGACTTATGCGTTAAGAGCTATGCAAAAATAACAGAGTTTATCCCAGGAGCACAGCACTGATCCAACACGGGAGCTCTCGTCTTATCAGAGAATAATTCCTGCTTTCTGTCAACTAGTGGAAACACTCACATTTTCTAATTTGAAAGCCAAGGGCACCTCGTGATCCTTGAATGGTGGGAAGTGCATTTCAGTGCAAGTTTCTCACATCTCTAAGCACACTTTTTTTGTGCTCTGTAATTTATGTTTTCTTGGCCTCAGTATCTCGGTATTATCTTCCAATGATTAAAACCAGTAAAGCAAAGGCTACTATTTCAACCTTCAAAATGTAGCAATCTGTTGGCTTTCTTGGTTTATTTTCCCACAAATCACAGAAGTGTGTGGCTTTACCTTGTTATGCTAATTAGCTGAATCAAGGAATGTTTTACTAATTAAAGTTCCTAGACCCGCTGGTACTGACCAACTTAATTAACATAGATTATCATGTCCCATAACTGAGTAGATTTTAGGGTCCTCACCCATATTGGCTTTAAGCATGTTCACAAAGGTCTGAAGGACAGTGGCCTTGATTTGTACTTTCAAGGTTGCCCTTATCCTAAATTCACATTGAATCCTGTCTCACAGAGACTACCAAGATGCCCACCTGTAGTTATTTTACTCACAAAGCTTTCTGGGCTTCGTTAGCCCAATTTAAATTAGCCCAAATTAAAATCTTCCTTGGAAAAAAAATCTGAACAAAGGAGCCAGCAAAAAGTATCTGAGGAACCGAATAATTTCCCTATTATCCCTTATAAACTAAAAAAAATAAACCAAAATCACCACATAAAATCCTTGGGTAAGTCTATTAAGTCCAGAGTTGCTGTGAAATCTGCTCTGGGCTGGCCAGGAAACTATGCTGATTTTTGTCCCTCATGCAGACAAATTCCTTTGAATAATATGATGGTCTGAGTTGGAAATCTCCAAAGCAGACCTTTGCTCTCCCACCCCTACAGGCATTTCAGAAAGTGCTATCAGACATTATGGTCCACTGTGGCCCACACGAGTCTAGCTTCCTGGTACATAAATTTGAGCTCCGATCTGTTCTCTCCAGCATTTTCTATATGGTTCAGCCAAGCCTTGACCCTCCTTCTCACCGTTTGCACAGCATCTTTCCAGGCTCTCTGTCCATTCTCCTTGGTGAACAAGTTTTGTTGTGAGTGATGTCTCACAGCAGGCTATAAACTGTCCTGGCAGGTCTCCTCTAACAGGCAGGAAACACAAAGCGGTTACATACACAGATAACTCTCTTGCATGGCCCAGGCCTTTGTGGAAAAATGTTTTTTTTATCAAGGTGAAAGCCTCATTGCTTGACACTCATCAAATAACTCTAGGTCCAGCAGCATAAATAATTTATACCCATTTTTATTCTAGACCCTTTAAGATTCTCTTTCCACCAGGAAGATCTTCACCAGGGAGGACAATTCAGCTCAACAGCTGAGACATCTGTCTTTAGGAAAAAAAAAACCTGGTACTCTGGAGGTACCTGTCTCCATCAGTTATACTAGGAAGCCACCTAACTAGTTTCAGTTAGGTAGTTAATTCTAGATGGGTCAAGTTAGGTAAGACGAACTCCACCCATTAAGACAGTATAAGTGTCACAGAGCTGAGAACAAATATTTGCCACGGAAAGCTAACACGCAACCACAAACGTTTGCAATTACCAAATTGCAAAGCCTACAAATGCTATCGGTACATGGACTGTTACAAGCCGCTAATGCCAGGAGGGACTGCGAGGTGAGAGCCCCGCAGCGCTGCTGTGGAAGGATGCTCGAAGGATGGATGCTTGAAGGATGCTCAAAGGATGGATGCTCGAAGGATGGATGCTTGAAGGATGGATGCTTGAAGGATGCTCGAAGGATGGATGCTCGAAGGATGGATGCTTGAAGGATGCTCGAAGGACGGATGCTCGAAGGATGGATGCTCGAAGGATGCTCGAAGGATGGATGCTCGAAGGATGGATGCTCGAAGGATGCTCGGCGCCCTCCCGGGCCTTCCCCGGCAGCGGGAGCCGGAGCCCAGCGCAGGGCGGGCGGGCTTCGGGGGAACCGAAGAGTGCTGGTGCCACCTAGAGGGAACTATCGGCCTAAAAAGTGGGAAAATCATGACTGCACACGGGTGGTATAACGGGCCACAGACGTACAGCACTGGGGAAAAAATTCCTAGAGAGAAGGGCTCTGATTGCTGTGCAAAAAAAATACACACTTATGAGAAGTAGCAGCGCACAACTTACATCTTCTCCTCAACATAACTTGCAAATATAAATATAGAAGGTATATTTGAGATGACCAACTGCAGATTGCCCTCTCCTTCAAACCATTTCCCAGCCTCACAGCTGTATTCCTCCCCTTCTTCCTCCAATTATCTGAACCCTGAGGAAATAGCCGGCAAACTGACCACATCTGGAGGTCGGATCCCGCTTCCCTGCGCTGCTGTAGCACCGGCCAGCCGCGGCTGGAGCCAGCTGGCGGGGGGTGGGTGCCTTGGGCGTCCAGCAAGCGCCGACTGCGTGGCCAAGGAGCCTCAGAGATGCAACTCCACAGCCCTCTGCTGACCACCAGCTTTGCCAAATGACCCACCTGAAGCCTAGCATCTGCCCGTATAACTTAAAACTGCTCTGCATTATAGCGGGAGAAGAACCAGCATCCACAAGCAAAGGAAGGACTGGTGCGTGAATGTAAGTCACCTTCTTTCTTCCACCATTAAATCTGCCACTTGCAACCTATGGTTCACGGTGATAACTACAGCGGTGATGACATCTCATGGGCCACTGTGGGACTTGGTGGGGAGTTCCTGATGGGTGGACTCTGCAGCTCTTTCATAGCAGAATGAAGTAATTTTTGAGCAAGTGTTCACCAGAACAGTGCTTTTCTCACCCTTAAGCTGCTGCACAGGGTCCCTGCCATGGGCTGGTCTGCAGGCTCGGCATTCATGCTGTGGCTCTTGCTTGCCCCACAGGAAACCCCCCGTGGTAGCAGTGCTGGAGCCAAGGAATAAGACAGATACCAAAAGGGATGTGCTCTGTCTGTTGCAGCTGTACTTCTCAGACACTCATTTCTCTCCCTTCCCACCTATATATCCTGGTAGAGTGCACAGCAAGACCTGGCTTGTGCCGACTAAACCCCGCTTTGCCTGGCTTTGCTAGTAACATGGCAGTCAATGCAACACAGACAGGAGAAATAGTGCCTCCATCCTACCATGCACTATGGACCCAAGCAAAGAGCCTTTCTGTTCACTGCTCCTTAAATGAAGGTTAATTGACTGAAGAGTATTTGATACTAAACATCTGCTAGTTCACTGATCTCCGTGAGAGCTGTACCTCCGAGGCTCTGGGTTAGTTAAATGTAGGAGATGACCGAAGTGCCAAAAAGTTGGGTACCTGTCACCCCGAAGGGGAACAGGGCACAATGCACTGCCTGTCTCTGGGTGCATGTGACTGTCCTGCTGGAGTCCTGCTGTCGTTCATCAGCTCCATCACCCAGCAGCACACCTGTAGGCCCTTTGGCTGCCACTGTCTCACAGGCACCCTAACAGCCACATTCCTTATCCTTCGCTTTACAAACACTCCCAAAGCCCAAACTGCACAGAAAAATATAACTTGGGTGCAGTGGAATCCAAGGACCTGCTCAGTATGCTGCAGGGCCGTGCCATACACCCAGCCAGGAGTCTTCAGGCCATGATTTCATGAAAATGGCATCCATATTGGCCACCAAAATTGCTGAGCGAGGCTATTTTAAGTTTTAAAAGGTTTGCTGTTCAGACAAAGGAAGGACCCCCTTTATGGGCCAGACCATTGCTCCCCCTTGCCTTATCTGTCTTGTGAAAGCTGCAAAAGGACCAGCCTGCAGAGACAAGGCTGCAATGCATCTCCTTCACGTTTCAGAGAGGAGCTGAGGCTGAAAAGAAAGAGGTACGTCTGCCGTGCTTCAAAGAGCTATGCTGCAAGAGGAGACAACCTCCAGCTCCAGGGAATGTGCAGCACAAGAGGGCATGCTGCCTCGAGCCAGGACCTGCAGAAGCACATTGCTGCTGTGACCCGCAGGCAGGCTGTTGCGGGGGGCTCCCGTGCCGTCACTGTTTGCAAAGCAGACACGGCTGCTCCCTGCTTACGCATGGCCTGCTCTGCCCAAACCAGTCACCCCAGCAGCACTTTCAAAATGTGGCCGTGTGGGATGCAGAAATACGCAGCTGCCCACGTGCTGCCCGGGACAAGGGTGGCCACGGTGGAGTGGCTGCTGCCTGAGCTCCCCAGGGCGCAGTGATGGCAACCTGCACATCGCCTGCTCCTCCCTCCCACTCCCCAAAAACGTCCACCCACCTGCCTGGTATCTTCATCTCCTGCTAATTACCCAAAACAATTAGCCACAAAATCCCTGAACCAGATTTAGGATTCAGTTATACTGAAGTGACAAGAGAATTAGGCTGAGCTCCAAACCTTGACATAAATTATATTGACTTTAAAATATTTATTACAACCCATTATGCTGATATAACTGGAGAGCTACCAACACGTTTTAGCAGAAAATGTGAACTCCAATGATTTTTTCCCAAAGCAATGTTATTGATGTCATGAGTGCTTCAGCTGAGCATGTGCTGCTTTGCAGGATTCACTGATAGAATGGATTAACACAGTCACACATGTCAAAATAATTTAGGGAGGGATTATACCTCTGTTTAGGAAACTACATTGGTAAAATTAAAAAGAATTCTTTCAATCAAACCTGATCTTCACCAAACAAAAGATACTGTATGGGTTTGGTAGCTGGTAGGGATGCAATTAAAGTGCTTATGACATAATTCAACGCCATATGGGAAAAAGCCCTTGATACCTTTACAGATACCCTGGGAGGTACCACTACAAAGGCAGCCACACCGGCATCGTGGAAGCCCATCAGGAGCAACAGAAGTTCCTCCTGAAGTCAAAAACCTGGGTGGACTTCAGGCCTGCAGCTCAGTGAGCTGCAAGATGGTGGCCACTGCTTTATGCTCCTAATCTATTGATTTCGTGATGGCTTGAAGTAGCACTAAAGACTAATAAAATTAGGTTGTTCTGTATTTAAAGACTTGGAAACACAGTCCAACTATTTTTTTCCTGAGAATCCTGACTTAAAATCTTAGTTTACTCTAGAGCATTAATAAGTACTAACATAACTGTGTCCACACTAAACATCATTGCTTTTCTCATCTCTATTATGAAAAGTTGGATATATCCTTCAGGATCTCCTTGGAGGCAGTGAGTGCGAAAATTGACTCAGTGATATTTGGTCAGATAAAGGAACGCCTGAGCGCCTGCCAAGTAACGCTCGGGTTTCTCCTGCGAAGGGAAGGCTTTACCCGCATCCCGGCATGCATGCAACAGGGACGCGGGCCGGACATTTTTCGCTGGGGGTCAGACGGAACCGTCTCCCTTTGGTGCCAACACGGTTTGGCTTGTTGATTTCTCAGGGCAAAAGAAAGGCAAGGAAAGGCTTTCTTGTCGTGACAAAACCAAGAATATTACTAGAATAAAATTCTGAATACGGGACCCCACATACACGCGACATGAAGGAGGTGGCTGAGGGGTAAGCATGCGATTGAGACGAGCCCCGACATGGGAACTCGGTGAGACTACGGGCAGCTGCAGGGAAGTTGTTCCTGGGTTACCGGAGCAGGCCCCGGCGTAACCAGCGGGTTTGCCTCTCCCCAGCGTTGTTAAACCCGCGGCAGCTTGCCTACCGCCTCCGAATCTCAACGAAAAGACAGGACGGAGACAGCCCAACGCCGAAAGATGCACAAGGCGACGTTATGAACACGGATCCCGCCCCCCGCGCTGCTCCGGCCGCCAGCTGCAGGGACGGAGCACGGCGGCCACGGCTCCGGCCTGCCCCGGGCCCCGCCGGGCCCCCGGGCCCACCGCCCCCCGCCCCCGGCTTGGGCAGGCCCCGCTTTTCCCGAGAGCGGGAAGCGGAAGGGAAGGGGCCGCCGCCAGGCGCCGGCCGCCCTCACGGCGGTGGGCGGAGCGGGGCGGGCCTGCGGCGGGGCGGGCCGGGGCCGGTGGCGGGGCCGGGGCCGGGGCCATGCTGGCGGTGCTGGGCGCCGCCTGGGCCCTGCTGGCCGCCGCCTTCCTGTCGGCGCTGCTGCTGCTGCTGCCGCGGCTGCGGCGGGCCCCGGCGCGGCGGCCCGGCGTCGTCTCCGGCCTCTTCCAGGATCTCATTCGCTACGGGAAGACGAAGCGCGGCTGCGGGCAGGGCCCGGCCTGGCTGCGCCGCCTCCAGGTGCCCAAGAGGTGAGGGGGCGGCGGGGCGGGCTGCGCCCCGCCGGGCGAGGCGCGGCCTGCCGCCGTTTCTGTCCTCGCTGCGTGCCCTGTGCCGCAGGGGCGCAGGACTAACTGTATGGGCATTTCAGTCACTTCAGCTGACGATGTAGGAAATAAGTAGCATATGGAAACGGCGTTGCCTGTTCTTATAGAGCTGGGCTCCGTTTTTTTGCAGAAGTGTTACTCTGTTTTTACAGATGGGGAACGGAGGAGCGTAGAGGCTGCCATCGTACAGAGTCCATATGTTCCGAACTGGAACAAAAGCCTAATCCCCGCCCCGTGCAGGATCTGCAAAACAAACCTTCCTGCACGGCTCGGGTCAGGCGCCTGGGAATACGGATTCCTGAGTGTAACTGCGACTGTGCACATACACCGCCGGTTTACTGTCTTAAACCGAGCCTCTGTCCTTGTCTTCTTCCTTCAAGGTTTCTTTTTAAAATGTGACTTAGGATACTGGTAACAGCATGTGAACGTAACGATCTGGACCCTGCGTGACCAGCCTCTAATAAGGCAAAAGAACTGCTGCGTTATCCAAACACATCTCTTGATAGATGTTTAATAGGATGAAAGAGCGGGAAAAAGAAAGCATTTACAGCGTTCTGTACGCTACTGGGATTTCATCGGTTTTGATCAGCTGAGATTCGTGACTAGAACTAGCCTTTGACTTGAACATAGGCGCAACAGGATCTGGCAAGGCCAGCAGGACAGGACGGGGAGGCTACTTAACCCAAAGATCTGATCGTCCCTAACGTAACAATCTCGTTATCGCTGACGCATTTTATATACATAGCTTTCAAAGCAAATGTTAAAAAAAAGTTTTGTGACACAGCATGTTCTTAATGGAAAGATGGTAATGTAGTATCTTGGTTATCAGGCTTCTGGTTACAGAAAATACCCTGGGATGTGTTTAAGCTCTGCGGTACCCTCAGCAAAAATAAAGGCTTAATTGCAGCATGCTGCAAAGTGCCACATTCTTAAGGTAGGTTCTCGTTTGAGTTGACCTTCCTCCAAAACAAGTTTCCCACCACCCCTTCTTACAGAAGATGGTGTCTGAAGAACGTGGCTTTTTCAGGGAATTGGTCTCGAGCTCTCAACATGTACAGAGCGATTCTGTTACTCGAGTAGTGAACCTGTAACTCTGCTAGCTGAAAGAACAGAGAAGATCCTGAATGTAGCAGTTGCAGCATTTTCTGTTGCCATTCATCTGTGTCTTGTTTCCAAACAACCACTGTATTCTCACTAGCTTGGGCTTGTTTTTAACTTTGCCATTCCATCTTGTCAAATGTTATGATTCATTTCAGGTTGGTTTGGCAAATCGTGAACATTCCTCTCCTTGAGGGATGACACGTCTTACTGCAGTGCTGGATCGCTCTGTGGGTCAGATACATCCCCAGTGTAACTGGGATTGCTGAAACCTCGCAGGGCATGTCTCTGCTAAGCTGGCAGGGCTTGTTTGTGTGCTGGTAGCAAAAAGCAACGCGTGTGGAGAAAGTTCTCTGGCGAGTGATGAGACAGAAGTCTATTGAGTAACAGGACAGCAGGGAAAGAGCTTAGAACTTGGAGGTGGCGATGAGTTTTTATCAATATACAAGTTTTATTTATCTTCTAAGCAGAAAGTGAGGGAGAGGGGCTAAATTTTACTTCTGCTGTTGCACATCAGCAGAGCGAATGTTGCTGTCTCTGCTTTGTAGGAGAAGGAACTGAGAAGTGATCATCTGAAGGGGCTACCAACTGGTAATGGGCAAGGTGCTCTGGCATGTGCAGGCATGCTCGCTGCCTCTGTGGTTCTGACTTGGCCTCTGTATTGCTGTTGAGAGATACCTGAGCTGCTTTGGGGGTTACTTTATTTGGTTTCACTAAGCAAGGGTGTTGTATTCCTACATTGCCCCAAAAGAAAAGTACCAGAGAAATATAGTCTTCTCTGACCATACAGTTATATCCTAGTTTTGTACCAATAGTGACATTGTCAAGACAAGGCCATCAGCATCTTCCCATGGTATGTTTTTCATCTTTTTGCGGGTATTCCCAGAGGTCCTGGGTTTTATTCATAGCCAGAAAGACCTTTAGTTTTAAAAGCAAAAGGAAATACTGGATCACCTAGTTTGAGCTGGATATTGTAGACTGTTTAACTCCATCCAGTTACCTGTCCTGACCGTAATGTCTTGCATTTCAGTAATACATAATGTGCTTTTATAAGTGTGTTATGGGGTTGGGTGATTCTTTGTTTTCTTCAAAAAAAACCCACGTGGTCTTGCCTTGTAATCACCCAGTGGTATTGGTGGACTCTCCTTTTTTTCTATAGGATTGTTGCAGACCTTGAATTTGCAGAAGGACAAGATATTTTAGTGTACAGCTGCATAATTACTTCTGGGTGCCTTTTACCATCTGCATTTGTCATTTATGAACTTTAACATGTCATGTCATACATCCACTAGAACGAAGGAAAGTGGGAGTGCTGCTGGAAATGCCCAGAAAATTAATTTGGATGTGCTTTCAGTGATGTAAATTGCAAAGAAAAAGTTGTGCACATCATGATTAGTTCTAAGCATTGAGGAATACCTTTGCAATGTGTGGTTTACACTTTCTCCTCTTTAGTGCAGCTATGGTTAGTAAGGTAAGCGAAGTTAGAGGTTATTCCAGGCAGTGTTTTGCTGGGGAAGAAGGTGTTAGGGTTGTTCCTGCTTGGTACCACTGGAGTCCCGAGTTCTCTACTTACTGATGTGGGGACCAAAAGGGAATGTACTCACCATCAGGCAAGCATGTCCTGCAGCTACATTTCCAAGGAAGGAATGATGAGAACATTAGTGAAGACCCTTTTTGTTCCCACAGGTGGTTTACTCACTTTTATGTGGTTTCTGTACTCTGGAACGGCTTTCTGCTGATCTGGCTTTTCCAAGCTGAGTTCCTTGGAGGGTCGCTTCCATCATGGATTCAGCACATGCACCGTGCTCTTGGCAGAGATTCTCAGAGTGAGGACACAGGCAAGTATTCCAGCTATTATGATGCAGCCATATAAATATTAGAAAGCTGCACTACAGTCCTGTGCTGAATTTGTATTCTTCAAGTGCTACTTCATCAGCTGCTTTTAAACCAGGCTCCAAGTGGGTTTCCTGGAATACCAAGTCCCTTTGTCGTTATTCAAGAAATCATTCTAATTTATGGATATGGTGGCTTTCAGCAGTCCTTTTAGCAGAAAGGGCTGTTAGCACCTTCTAGAAGTAACCTTGCTGTGGTCAGTAGTGCCTCACATGTACAAATATTTTCCCCAGTGCTCAGTTAATTTAAAACAAGGGTAAAATTTTGCTATGGGGAGGCAAAAAAATAGCCTATTTGAAGCACTGTTGGGCTTAAATTGTTCCTATCTGTCTCAAAGTTGCTATTTTTTATCTGCAAGCAGATAGTGAGCACTTCTCTGCACTCCTGGTTCTCTTGCTGCTTTGGCTGCATAGCTGTCGAAGACTTGCAGAATGCCTCTGGACCAGCGTGTTTTCCAACGGCGTCATTCATATCGTGCAGTATTGCTTCGGACTTGGTTACTACATTGCCGTTGGCTCAACTGTGCTATGTCAGGTGCCTACTAACGTCAGGAACGGTAAGTGCCTGCTTACTTATTACCAAAGATGCGGTTTTGCTCCCATTTGTTCCCATCGTGGCAAATGGTTTCGTAGAGGGCTGCTTGTGTGAGAAGTGTGTTAACTGATGAGACGTAAAAATACTTACTGACATAGTTCATTATACACAAACACAGACACCAACACACACTTTCATGTTAACCACCACCGTTATTTCCTGAAAGACGTCCCACATAGGTACTTTCAGGATCATTACCGGTCAGTTTTACATTGAGATACATATGCTTTGTGAAGGACAATAATAGGTACCAGTTCTCAAATGCCATTACGCAACTTCAGCTCTCAAACTGGAGTTTGGATTTTTGTTGTAAGCTTTCCTGTAAGGTGGGTCTGCAAGGCTGTCTTGGCCACCTCCTTTGTTTTCCATTGAGAACTTGCCACTGCTCTACCTCGCCTCAGTCAGTCTCTTCTTTCCCTCGGTACTGTAATGTCTCTGATGTCATGTCATGTCTCTGATGTCATGTCATGTCTCCCATGTTAATGTCAGAAATTTGAATTATTTGGCTTGTTTCTGCCAACACATTCCACTGAGTCTCACAACTGAGCTGCTGTTCCCCTGCACAGATGAACCATGAACTGGTTGTAGCACTTCTCCCATGACTAATTTTTGTAAGGTGGTCATTACCAAGTATGTAACTTTAGGGAAGTTTTTAACTACTTCCAACCACACCAGCTCTAGTTTAATCCAGTGAGTTTTTAAAAGAACCTTCAGATCTCCTATGTTTAGATAAAGCCTTTTTCTTTCTGGACCTGTCTTCTACTTTTCACATCTTGTAGATTCTTAGAGATGGTGTATTGGCTTGTACATTGGAAATCATCCCTAATACAGTTAATATTTTTTGAAGGTCTAAATGGTTCACACTGGGTGTGTGGGTGTGTGGGTCTGTGGATGTGTGTGGTCTGTGTGGTCTGTGTGTGTGGGTGTGTAGGTCTATGTGTCTATCTCACTCACTGTGAACAAGACAAACTGTGTACTTATATATTGTCCTGAGACACGACAACATCTTTAATTAGGATGATAAGAATTACAAACAGCGTTGAATATTGAAGTCTTAGACTATCAGTTATGTGTCGGTTGTACATCATGCCGTACCTCAAGCTACGGGATTAAAAACTAGATATTTTTAGTACAGAGCAGTTAAGGGTGATGAACTACCAGCTGAGCACTTAAATGATGCAGCATTTAAAAGCATCTTCCAAGGGATTAGAGGCTCAGTACTGTAATTTTGTAAGACAATAACATTTAAAAAATGTACACAGTGTTTTGGGATGATGCTGGGGAAGCTGTTTCCTGGCCGTATTTTAATGAAACATATTTCATTCAGGCAAAGAGCTTTCTGTGCAGGTCTGCTGGTATCACATTGTAGGAGTTACGATATACGTTTGGGCCTGCCTTCACCAACACAGATGTCTTGTGATTCTAGCTAATCTTAGAAAAAGTAAATCAGGTAAGATGTTTCATTTCTGCCAACCATTTACTTAGGTAATTTTTTCCTGCTTGTTTCAAAAGGCTTCTGTAGTTTCTAATACCTTAAAACACGAGTATTTTTCAGTTTGTGTAGCATGGTGCTCTCTATAAGACTTTCAGTAGATTAAATGAGGCTGTTTGGAAAAGAGACCGGTGACTGAATAGGGGGAATGTGTTGTCTGTGTCTGTATATATAGTTTCATAGAAATTAAAATGCAGGTCTGGCTTCTAGTGTCCTAAGGACAGACACATGCTAATGCTTAGGACTTGTGCCACTCCTCGGGGACCTCACTTTTGTCTCCATGTAGGCTAAAAATAGATTTCCTTACCCTGTATTTGCGCAAACAGCCAGAGGTGGCATTTTATTTCATTAAGAACTGCAAAGCTGCCAGATCAGATGAAGGTGGATGATGATGATGATAACTTTAATGAGCACGTTGTTCTGTAATTGTGAGTAGAAAAGTAAAGTTTGTTTAATGCATGTTGTTCTCAACTCATTTCTTTCTGTTTGCTTGCAGGGAAGGTCGTAAGTCTGAGCCACAGTGTACCTTTTGGAGACTGGTTTGAGAGAGTTTCTTGCCCTCATTATTTTGCAGAGCTCCTCATATATGTATCTATGGCCATCACACTTGGATTTCACAACGTGACGTGGTGGTGTGTAGTGATGTATGTTCTTTTTAACCAGGCACTGGCTGCTGTTTTGTGTCACGAGTTCTATCAGAAAAACTTTAGCTCCTACCCAAAGCATCGAAAAGCATTTATACCATTTGTTTTTTAGAATATTTCATCTAAAGTACCTTTAGTGCAAACTGGGAAATGTTTTCTGAGACGGAATAAGAGGTTTATGGTTTATTAAAGCCAAGGTAAAATCGCACATTTTCTCTAATTCTAGCTTAAAAGCTTGTAATTTTAATGATAATCTCTCATCCGTGTTACCAATTTATGTGGGGAAACATAAGGTCTCTGCATATCATACAAGCTAAAAAAAGGTTTACTGAAGACCTTAATTCAAACTGAAGAGATGCTAATTGGCTCTTTTCTGTTTTATAATTATATCCTATGCATAAAATACTTGCTGTTGTGCAGCAAGCCCAAATACATATACGTGAAAACTGCATAGTGAAAGGAGGGTACAGGGAATCATTTGAACTACTGTATTTCCTGCCTTGTCTAATATTTAAACGTATTTTTTTCCTAGTCTCTTTTCTTTGAATCACTTCAGAGGGAGGCAAATTGTGCATTGTCTTCCTGTGCTTCCCTGTTGATAATTAAAACCAGCCACTGCTTTATAACTGCAAGCACAAAAGCCGGTGGAGAAAGCTGCGGTGGAGGAATGACTCATACTCAGCAGTGGAGATAAACAGACCCATTCTCTGCATTCCCTCTTCTGCACCAAAGTGTTTTCATTCATTGATGAAAACTCCTTGTTTATCCCTAAATTGGGAAAATCATGGAAGGCTCTCTGTCTGGAGAGACAGTAGAAGAGAATTTGCAGAAAATCAGTGTTCTTGGTTATGGCTCTGTTGTCCTTACAGCGGGTTATTGGAGACCCTCGTGTGTTAGAGGGGGCGGTTATGCAGGATGACCGTAACCACGACTACCCTGGTTTTTAAACAGCCTGTGAGAGCAGATGAAATGAGCTGCCGAGGCAGAGAACACACAGAAACCAGTACCTGACAAGTGGTGCGAAGAAATTCTTTACTGGGGAGATGATGTCACTCAGCAGAGGGGTTTCTTGCACTTAACCATCAAATGTTTTGGACCTTTTCATGATGCTGGAGTGAATGATCAGTTTGCATGATGTAGCATATGGATGCTGGTGTTTCAGTGTGTTTTGTACTTACATGTGTATATTATTTTGTGTATGAGAAGAATTTTTATATATTGAAATATATCTTATGAATTATCTAATTAAAACAGTTTATTACACCTTCTATTTCCCTTTTGTGTAGTTTTTCAAAATTGAGCTATGTATTTGCAAAACATGAGCAATTACTTTGCACAAAATGCCGTGCCGCTCTCGGCTCTCGCAACCCTCTCTCCATCGACGCTTCCATAGCTCCAGTTCACCGTGGAACATCCACAGCCCTCTCTTGGGACCGCATCTTTCCATGTCATTTTTTTTCGTAGTGATTCTGGGGAGGCTCCTTGAGCCTGCCCTCCAAGCATCTCCCGTTTTACGGCCGTTCTCGGGCCTGTTCGCTGGGCTGTTCATTGCTTCTCGGGGAGCGCATTCCTGCCCTTGGCTTAACGGGGAGAGCATCGCGGCGCATACCCAAAGCGCTGCTTTGTACTTGGGCTTTTAAAAACCTGGATGTGCCCGGGCTATTTCTATGCAATTTTTTTTTTTGCCTGCTTACGCAGCCGTTTTGCTTTCCGTCCCTCAGCGCCCTTTCCCTGCCCGTAGGCAACTCGGAGCGGAGGAGGGACGCGCTTCGACTCGCCCGCTCCCCTGGGAAAGCTGCACAGCCGCCCTGCTCGTCCCCTCTCGACGCCGGGAGCCGGAGAAGGGGGTGGAAACCGAGGCCTGGGGTCTCACCCCGGGCGGTGCGGGGCTCCGCCGGCACCCGCAGGGGACGGCGACGGGCGGCGGGTGCCGGGCCCGCTCCGGCGGGGCGGGGCGGGGCGGAGGGCGGGACGTCCGTCAGCGGCGGCCGCAGCCAATCGGCGCGGCGCGGCTCCGCCCCCTCCGGGCCGGGCCGTTGCAGGAAACGGTTGGGGGACGGGTGCGGAGCCGCGCGGCTGGGGCGCTGCGGGCAGGGCGGTGACGCGGCGCCTTTAAGCGGGGCCTCGCGCCGGGCCGCCCCCTCCCCTCAGCACCCGCGTTCGGCCGCCATGGGCTCGCCGCCGTCCCCGCCGCCGCTCCCGCGGGCCGCCGCGCTGCTGCTGGCGGCGTCGCTGCTGCTGGCGGCTCCGGTGGGGCTGCGAGCCGCTCCCGAGGAAGAACCCGGCAGGAAGAAGGAGCCGCCGCCACCGCCGGCGGCGCAGGGAGCCGAACCGCGGGTTGAGGTGAGGTGAGGCGGGGCCGGGCCGCGCCGCGCCGGCTGCCTGCACAACCACCGGCCCCGGTCTCTCAGCCGGGCCGGGCGGGCCTGGCCTGCAGGGCGCCTCGCCTTTCGGAGGCCATCGGACTCCTAAATCCCTCTCTTTTAGCAGAAAAAGGGAAAGCTGCAGGGCCACCTACGGTGGCCCTGCAGCTTTCCCTTTTTCTGCTAAAAGAGGAAAATTTAGGTCCGACGTGAAAAATGGGCTAGTGCTTTTTTTTTTTTTCTCCAGACAAATGTTTTTGTCCCCCCGCTTGCTGGCATGCTGAGGGGGCGAACGGACCTCTCCGGGTCTTCCTCACAGAAGCAGATGAAAGCAGGCTTTGTTGCGACTCAAAACCTGCCAGTTTTTCCTCGATATTTTCAGTTTAACTTCTTCGTGTTAAAACTTTTTAAATGGTGTTCTTGGTGAGGGGATTTCTAGTGCCGGGTGATCACACAGAGGGATGAAAAAATTATGAGCATATGGCTTGATGGAGCATATAGAGCATGCTAGGTTTTAAATATCAAACCCCCAAATTTACAGCGCTGCTAAAAGTGAAGGAACTCTATATGTGTCATATAGAGCATGGAAACTTTTAAATATCAGACCCAAAAAACTTACAGCACTGCTAAAAGCGGAATGCTGGAAAGGCACAGTGTTAAAACACGTTGCAATCTGTCTCTGCTAGTAGATGTGCTGCAACAAGCTTTCTTAGCCATCTCTGGTCAAGCATGTGAACACTGACTTCCTTGTTTTGGGTCTTGCTTTTTACTGTAGATATCTTAATCTCTGTAAAAGTAAACACTTTGGTGAGTAAGTGGGATCTGGAGTGTACTCGTCCAGTTTGCCCACTGGAAAGTCGTAAAGCAAGTTTTCAACAAACACGGAGCATGTACAAAAAAAGCTGATGAAAACTTGTGTAAAATTTTAATGCGGCTGAGATGCAAAGATTCCGCAAGGGAAGAAAGTGATCCCGACAGTTTTTGAAAGGACTTTGTGTTTTTGCTGAGCTATCCGAGTCGCACAGTTTTAGTTTAAAGAGTTTAATTCTTAATATTTATATCAGAAAATTGCTTGTTTGGTCAAGGTCGTAAAGTAAATAGCCAGGGATTGTAAAGACAGCAATACTAGAGCTGAACTAAAGCAGCTTTCCCCATGTTTTGTTGTAATAGTAGTTCTCATGTTCTGGTAACAGTGTGCACAGTGAAACACTGCTTTAATAATTGGTGCACGATCTGATCTTCTTGTTAAGTGCCTAACTAACAATTTGAGGTAGGTGGCAGCCAGTAACTAGTTAATGATCATTAATGCTGCACGAGAGGTGTATACTTAAAATGTCACACTATGCAGTATGATATGACAGGAGAAATACAAGGCTCAGTACTTCTGCAACCTAACTCTTTCAGTGTAATTAACTAGTGGATTTTTTTGTTGTTGTTTTCCCCCCTTTACAGAAGGGGTCCTCGGTGGTTGCTCCAGTTCACATTGTCAATGAAGAATCAGCTGACAAGACTAATTTGGGCTTTATTCATGCATTTGTGGCTGCTATATCGGTCATCATCGTATCAGAACTGGGGGATAAGACCTTCTTCATTGCAGCCATCATGGCAATGCGGTACAACCGTTTGACTGTATTGGCTGGTGCTATGCTTGCCTTGGGACTGATGACATGTTTATCAGGTTAGCACTCTCTTCTTTTTGTTTCACCTCTTAAAATGTGCTGGATGTGTATTTATTAATAAATCTCAATGGAAATTAAAGTGAAGGTAGTAGGTATATGCAGTTTTCTCTTTTGAGAAGAGTGTGAAGGGTTTTCCTGGGGACAATGGCTCAGGTTGAATATTTAGGCTCTTACTTGTAATGAGGTGTTTGCGCTCCCTAGACTTCGCTATGAGTTTAAGGGAGAGGAATGGGATTGGGAGCTTAAACACTTCCTTTGATTTTTGGGTCACTAGTTTCCTTTTTATTTTTAGCTCCTGTTAAATTAGCATGCCTAAAGGGAATGTGGGAGTGACTTCTCTTTTTCCTCCTAAGGCGAAAGATTCTTAAGATGATGACAAATTGCCCTTGTCTGGCTTGTGTCCCTGTATGTGTAGCTGTTTGGATTTGTGCTGGGAGCTACGTAAGTGGAAGATGACAACGTTCTGCTGTGATCCTTCGGGGTGGGTGGTACTGACAGCCAAGAACTGGGAGGGGAGTGAGGTGTCAGGTGGCACTTGAGGAACCTGTAGCTGCGGGTGCTTACGTAGCCGTGATCATAAAATGGAGCGGCCTTCAGGTATATCAGATGCAGCATAAATTTTGTTGTAGGTGTGCTCATTTCTAACAATGCCCACTTCAGAAATAATTGAAATAGTGTTCATTGGTTCGTGTAGACTGGAGAGAGCCAATTAACTGACTTCAGGCTTCTTGGCGAGTGTTTCTATGAATGGTTTTTAGATGTGTAGCTGTTGCTACGTGTATTGCTGCAATTATTGCAGTCATGGAGCAGTTTCCGTTTGCACTGTGTGTAATGATAGCATTGTATGAGTTTCTTCTATTACTCACTTAATATAACAGTCTTTAATGCTTCTTCCACTTCTGCAGTGCTTGCTTCATTTAATGTTATTTAGTACTGCAGGTGATGCACTATTCTGTAAATCTTGCAATCTCTTTTCTCCTGCCCATTACAGCTCTCCCATTTTCTATACCAAGTGTTTCTTCAAATCTTTCTTGATGCTTTTTCATAAAAGCTTTCTTTTCTGCTTTATCTCCCAGTTTAGAGGTTCCCAACTATTTCTTCCTTTTCAGAAAGGAGCCTTTTTTTCTTTTCTTTTTTTTTTTTTTCCCTCCCCTCTCCCCACTGCCCTTCTTTTATACAAGTTGTGTCTGTAAATTTCTGGGGGTTTTGCCCACCTTGATTTCATGAAAACATGCTCACGTAAACTCACTGGCTCCAAGTAATCACTATTTGGGCTATGCTTAGCGACAGTTGTACCCTTATGACAAAATAAGCTGTCTTCTCATTCTGATCATTTCATTATTTCTATGCTTGTAAATGCAAGTAATGCTAAAAAAATATCTTTTTGTATAGTTTCTTGCATTGCTTTACTTTGTTTTCAGTCTTTGAAAAGAAGTTTAGTTTAACTCCTTTTTTTATTTAGCTGTGCAACTAATACTGTTATTCATATATGTATGTGCTGTGTTTTCGAATAGTACAACCTGATTAATTTTGGTCTCATAGTCTTACTTTTGGTAGTGGCAGTGGAGATTAATTTCCAGATTATGTAGTAACTTCTGAGTTCATTTTTCAGCTAAGAAGGTGTGTGCAAGAAAACACACATAGTAATATGCTTCCTTTTAGCTAATTGCACATGGAGTGAAGCAACAGAAACGGTTGTGAGTGCATGGTCCAAGCAGCCACGCATGCTAGGTGTGGAGTTTTAATTTCCTCTCATTTATACAGGCCTTTTTTGTCCAAAAATGCTAACTACTCTTACTTTGTGAAGAAGCAAGTACTTTGTCCTGGATACATATTTCTTCTTCTTTGAGAACTAGTTTTGGCTTAGTTTGATTGCCTTCGATACCTGTAAAAGTAGATGCACTGTGGCAGTAGCTTTATGGTCTTTGAGTGGGATCAGTGCTTTTAAATTAAAGGAAGATCAAAGTTGGTCATGTTGTGTGTTTACGGGGAGTGTGGGAGAGAAGGGAATAGTAATGTGCAGCTACTTGCACTTGGCAAAAGAAGACAGACATGGATTCACACAGCTGGATTATTTGTGGGTATGTCTAGTAGGTTTATCTTGTAGAAAATCTTATTCTAACTTTGATGAATGAAATGATTGGAAAGAGATGCTATCCAACATGTAGTCATATATAAAAATGGAATTAACTGGTATACACCGTGACTAATCTAACATGATTACAGATGATAGTTTCATGGCATGCTTGGAGAAAGGCAGGACTTGCGTAGTCCTTGATGGGAAAGATAATGTTGCTTGGACTGGCTCTTGGGAATAGCAGCACATCAGCTTTGCCTGGTGTGCCTTGTCCGTGTGTTAATGGACTTCAGTCTCTGGTATGAACAGTAATGGTTGGAGTTTCTAGAGTGTTGTTATCTTGAAAAAAAAAAAATAGAAGATGATATAAAACTAACAAAAGATGCAATATTTATTTATTGGTGGATATTTGAATTGCAGACTTTGCTAGCAAGCATTTCTTAGATATGGGAAAAACAATTATGATCCTCATGCTTATTTTTTTAAATGACACATTTGTTTTCTTTTCAGTTTTATTTGGCTACGCCACCACAGTTATTCCTCGTGTGTACACATACTATGTGTCAACGGCACTGTTTGCAATTTTTGGCATCCGAATGCTTCGGGAAGGCTTGAAAATGAGTCCAGATGAGGGTCAGGAAGAGCTGGAGGAAGTTCAAGCAGAAATTAAAAAAAAAGATGAGGAAGTAAGTCAAAAACTTTCTGTGAATTATGGCTCATGAAATAGTTACACTTGTGAAGCTGCAGAATGGCACTGTCATTTGGGGTGTTGAGCTCTGTCTGTGTTTGATAATCTGACACAGTAAACGTGGTAAGTGGGACAGAAGTGGCCCCTGGAGGCTGCTTCAACAGGTGATTCCAGTTCTGTGGCAAGCCTAGCTTCTCAGGAAAAAAGGGATTTTCTCCATGGAATCTTTTTTTTGTTGTTTTTTAAATGCATTACTAGCAGACAGGATATCAACAGCTTATTCTTGCCTCTACTTTTATTTCTTTTTATGATCAGGCAGAATAATGCAGAGGTTTGTAGTGTTGCAGCAGAGGTCTCTGTTATAATAACTTTCTAAATATACTGTTCCACTTCTAAGGAATAGTGTGGAGTATTAATCTTATTTCTTTCAAGATTTTTTTTTTCCCCCCATTAATTTTATGGAATCCTAATTTGAGAGCCACCACTTGGGAAGAGGGGGATACCTGCTTTGAAAATAGGAGGAAAGCTGTGGTTAGACAGCAGGTGTCATTCCTACTGAAACTGCTGCGTGAGTGCCAGCAGTACAAGATGGACAATAACTGGAGGTTAGAGGTGTTCACAAGTGTATATATGTGTGTATATACGCACACATATGTGTGTGCATATATATATAGCTAGTTTTTTAACATGGTGTCTAATATAAATAATATATTGATAATGCAGCAGTCAGTGGCTAATAACATTCCAGATACTAGCTTTACAGTTTAAGTATTTCATTTGGGTTGTTTAGAGGACACTTCTAATCTTACGGTTGGTTTTTTTGTTTGTTCCCCCCTCCCCCCCATCCTCTACAGCTTCAGAGAACTAAACTGTTAAATGGGCCAGGAGATGTGGAATCAGGGCCAGGCACCACTATACCTCAGAAGAAGTGGCTACATTTTATTTCTCCAATCTTTGTTCAAGCTTTTACTTTAACGTTTTTAGCAGAATGGGGTGATCGTTCCCAATTAACGACCATAGTCTTGGCCGCCAGAGAGGTGAGTGTTGCAGAATGCCCGCTGTTCTTTTGCCCTCTTTGGTTTGCCTGCAGAGAAGTGGGAGAAACAAAATGCTCTTCCAGGAGGTATCAGATTCACACCTGCTGCCTTGCTGGGCCTTACTTAGTGTTACAGCTGTCCCAAGACCTGAAAATAAATGCACTGAAGCTCTGTGTATTATTGAAACTATTGGTACATGATTGGAACTGCACAGGCATTTCTGGAAATAGTAGTTTTATATCACGCAGCTGAATACAATTGTTTCCTGTTACAGTGTTTGAGAGATGTTATAGAACCTCTTTTTCTTTGATCTGTGTGGCCATACAGTTTTAACGCAGTAGCTTTAAAAAGAGACCTTCATCCCAGCAAACTTAAAGCTGTTAAAAAAGACCCCTCTTTGTAAAAATCTAAGTGAATACGGTACAGTGTACAGAACTAAAATAAACTCTAAACTGCTGTGCAGTAATACTGTAAATGAAGTGATATTCAGCATGATGATTGGAATGTATATAACTGTGTTCTATTTAAAGGAAAATTAAGACTTAGAGTCAACCTTTTCATAAACATAAGTAGCTTGCCTGTGCTCTTTCATGCATTGTGATAATTTACATTTTTTTTCCCTAGGACTCGTGCTTCTTTCAGTGCACTTTCAGACCTTCCCTAGGGGTAAATAAGGGCTGCGTAATGAAGGAGGCTATAATCCTTAGGAACCTCTTGTCTTTATTACAGTCCAGGGAAGGTGCTTACAGCAAAAGAGGCAGGGAGCAGCAGGACAAGAGGATGATCTAATTTTTCAGGCAGTTACATGCCATCTTGGAAAACAAGGAATTATTACTGCCTCTGCCCAAGTTTTTGTATGGTGCTAGGCAAGTTGCTTAAGCCCATCTTTTCACAGGTGGTGGTTGACTTCTGGTTTGCATTTTCTGAGTCTCCCATTAGGAAGGGTCCATCAGACTCTGTGGTCTGATCTGTGAAGTGCTGAGCATTGCAACTGAAGACTGTGGATGTTGTGCCTTTAGCATATGAAGTGTTTGTATAAGTGCTACAAAAATGAATGCTACAAAAAATGAATTGAAGTTGTCTGGATCTTGGCTTTCGAAATCAGTGAATGATTATGATCTGGATCTTTTTTCATTTTGTCTGTGGTATTGTTTTATACCCCTTTGTTTTATAATGTATTCAGATAAATGCTTGTCTGTGAAGTAGTAAGATATATAGCAGGAGTACTATAGAAGTGCTTACGAGGAAAGAAATTATACAGAGATTTGAGTAGTGTGGTTAAGTGAGCTGGGACCATACATTCTTCAGTGAAAAGAAAACAAAATACTACCTGAATGTTCGTCTTGTCACAACAAACAAACAGAGCTCCTTTGGAGGAAAAGAAGGTGATAATTTGGCTGTCTTGGTGTATACACCAGGGGAACAAGTTAAATCTGTCTTAACCTAATCCTGACAACAGTCCTTAAGAACTTTATTTTAAACCTTAATAGTTTACTGTGTATAAGAATTGTTCATCTGTTTGAGGAAACAGAAGAGGAAACTCCATAGTGTCCTACTAGACTGGCTTTGCCTCGGCTGCTGTGTCTGAGCACTTCTGCTCCTGGAGATGCTATGCTGAGGGAAGTCATAGTAACTTGTTACCTTCCAGGGACAGCTCTAGGGAATGGGGTGGGGGGTGAGCTCTACCCTCTGCCAGTGGCGGTTGTACAGGTAACTGTTGACAGCAGGGAAACAGGGATTTCCAGGAACTTTGGGTCCTGCTCCCAATCCTGGAGGTAGGTGTGTTCTGCTGGCACAGCCTGGCTTCTGACCTGTGCTTCTTGGTGGTTTCCTGCCTGTCCTCTGCTTGGTGCTTGCCAGCTTTTCTGAGTGGCATGTGGTTTCAGTTCTCTTGGCCAGTTGATGTTGTATGTTTTCTTCACACTGTATCATTTCCTAGATAGTTTTGCTGTTTGCCTGTTAGAGATTTCGTGCATTCCTCATGTTAAGGCAGAGGCATTTTTTTCTCTTGGAGCTAAAAGCCTCACTTAAGAGATGTTCAGGGGACTCAACTCCACTTTCTGTCTTTCATCTTTGTACAGCAGAAAGTCATGCTCCTACCTTGCCTTCTTTATTGGTCATTAAAAGATTGATTTCTGTTTCTAATGCTGAAGTCTTCTGTTTCATGAGGTGTTCAATACATATGCTGCCCTTAACTGTGTGACTTGTAAGTAGATTTGAGAAACTTCTTTACATAGTAGATTTGTTCACATATTGAGTAGCTGTTTGTTATGCAGTGATGTGAAAGCTGTTGTTGACAGTAAACTTTGAAAACAGTTGATTATCCTCTGGAGTTAAATTCTTTCGTGCTTCCCTCTTTGGATGATTGGGGGGAGACTGTACAGCACAAGCTTGCGAAGCTGGACAAAGGAGTTCAGAATGTTTTAGCTGCTGAAAGCTTTCATTTGCAGTTCATGGATTTATTTTTCTCTTTATAATTAGGTTGGTGTTCTTCCAGCCGATGCATATTGTGTTTCTCAACAGCTGCCGCCTTCCCTCTAGAGGTTGCTTAATTGTTTAAGTACAGCAGAGTGATTTCTGGATCTATATGTAACAACTTTAAGATGCTTCCTGGTTGAAACATGCCATATGCTCCTATATTAGTCAGATTTAGATTTAAGTCTGTCTCGCTAGTGGACGTACACAGTTACTGGTCTTTAAGGCAGTGATGGATAGTGGAGCAGAGTAAACACCAGAGGGTATCCTCCGCGCTTGACAGTGTGCAACCAGGGAATCAAGGTGTTTTTCCTTCATGGCAGGAGGTTGTTGTAGGGCTAGTGGGTTTTCAACTGTGCTGATGTTTCCCTTCTGTTTTTTTTTTTTCCCTCAGGACCCCTATGGTGTGGCGGTAGGAGGAACAGTGGGACATTGCCTATGCACTGGTCTAGCAGTTATTGGAGGGAGAATGATAGCACAAAAAATTTCTGTTAGGACTGGTAAGTGAAAACTCATTCCGGCCACAAAAATGCATTAATGCTGGTAATGTCTGTGGTGTAAATGACTACATGCTTGGGAACAGTGTTTCTCAAAACTTTTGGAAAAGCCCAAAACTTTTTTTTTGAGTCTGTGCCTTCCATCCCACCTCTCCCCTGCCCCATAGGCAGCTCCCCTCGTGGGGGTGACCCTGCACTGTTCCCAGAGCTGCATGTCCCCCCCTGGCAGGCAGAGTCCGAGCGTGTGCCACCACCCTGCGTGGGATGCTTCTAAGGGGTCTGACCTTAATTGAACTTAATGGTTTACTGACTCTGATCTAAGGAATCAAAATGGGTACTGTAGCTCCAGGCTTAAAGATGGACTCAGGTGAAGCACGTTTTGCTTCGCTATTAGCTAGCTTGTAGGAGACCAGAGGAAGGAAAGTATTTTGAATAATTGGTACGTGTTGTTTGACAGTGGGTAATAGAAATTCTGTTGTAATTCTGAGTGCAGACCTTCAGGTGGCAAAGAGAACTTCATACTTACAAGTTATGCCAGCCATATAAAAGCTTTAAAAGCTACTCTGAATGTGGCATAATTTTTTTTTTAATCACACCTGTTATCTGTAAGAGGAAGTACCAGTAAGGTTACATTGGGTTGGTGTTTTTTCTCCTTAGATTATGTTGCAGCTTGTTTCAACTGTCAGTCCTGCGATGTAGTGAGATTTCTTGCTCCCAGGAAGGATTCTGTGAAGCTGATTCCTATAAATGTTCATTCAGAATATTTGTTCTGTAGTTGCAGAGGTTGTGAAAAAACAACTCCACTGCAAAAAGCGAAATGCGCATTCTGTCTTGTTTGTTTGGCAAGGAAATTGATGATGAGGTGCCAATCTAACAATGATTTCATATGCTCCTAATAAGCTCAACATGGATCTTTGGCCACAGGAACAGCCTTATTAGGTTAGACCAAAGATCCATCTAGCTTGTTAGCTTGTTTAGAGAAGAGTAGAACCATCCAAATACAGGGGTGCTTTCCCGGAATACTGTCCCAGCCTCCTGCAGATCGTGGCCATTGCAAGCAGTTGATGTTTTTGATGCTGTCTCTTTCAATAGTTACCTAAAAGGTGCAAAAAATGCTAATTGTTGTGTCCCTCTTAACTGATGGCTTGCTCCAGCATGAGAATATTGTATCTTATTTTTCCCCATGCAGCCAAATATTCAACAGCAGGCGTCAACCTTAGTTTTATACTAGCTAAAGTAATGAGTAAAACAAAGCTTCCTTCTGAGGACCAGAATATGTTCTTGTAGGTGCAGTTAGACAATGGGATGGCATATGGGCATCCTGACACTGAGCTAGAAACAATGTCCACTGTTTGCAGCATAATTTTTAAAGTAAGATTATTTGGGAATCAGACATTTAAAAAAAAAAAATCTGTAATGTGTTGTGGAAGATATTTAACTTTCAGTATCTAATTTCTTTTTGGTTTGTTCTTTCTTTTCAGTGACAATCATAGGAGGCATTGTCTTCTTAGCATTTGCATTTTCTGCACTATTTATAAGTCCAGACTCTGGTTTTTAAAATTTTTCATCACTGCAGAAGAACAAGGATTGGAAGCATCAAGCAGCTATCCTTGTGTGGTTTTGTATATAATGTACAGAATTATAGTTAAACAAGCACTGAAGATGAGACACTGAACTTTTTATAGCAAATGATTCATGGGACTGACACATTTATGGACAGCTTCTGCAGTGGAGATCTGCTTATTGTCTGGTTTGTTCACTCTGTGGTGCCTGCTGCCTTGGTGGGATTTACGTGGTTTTCTTGCTGGACCTGACTCAGCTGAGTTTTGAGGACCTACTTACTGTCATAAGTACTGAGGCTTCCTCTTTTCTTCCTCTGTTACACATGGCCACCTTTCCTGTTTCTGCAAGAGCTGATTCTTAAGGCTTCTCGAAGCAGACTGTCTTGTTCCATGTTGCTCAACAGACGGTGTTAAGGAGAAAACTGCTGGCTCCCACCTCCAAGGACTTCGGTTCCAGGGTGCGCCTGAGGCTGGGTAATCTAAGCAACAAGAAACCTGGGAGCAGTTCCTATATCATTGAGTGGCTGAGCCACTGACAGAGAATTTTATAAATTTAATTTAGAGGGAAAACTTCTTAATCAGGGATTTTTATCAGGAAATTGATGTGTGGTGATTAACACCCTACCATGTTCAATATGCAATCTATCTGGAGCTAGTATTAGTTGACTTTTTTTTTAATTTTGAGACATTAAAGTATATGGAAAGTAATAAAACGGTCCAACTTAAGTATTCCATTCCCAGGGTTGAACAGTAACGGAATTCTTAGATTTAGATGTGTTCCTATTTTTCTTTTTAGGAATAGAAATGTAATCTGGAAGAGTATTAATAAAAAATAGTGTCTTCATTTGAGTTATTTTCAGTATTGTTTTTGATGGTTCCTGTAATCACCAGGTAGGATTTTGTGGGAGGAATTATGTACTTAAGGTGAAGAAAGTTTACTAAATTTATTTTGGATACTGTTAAAAATGCCAGTTATAAAGACTTTGAAAATGTTGACCACTGGAGGTGTATGGGTTGCTGAAATACATGCTTCTCTCTGCTCTTCAGCGATGATTTGGATTCTGAGCTAACGGCTTAAATAACCCACTAAGATCTACTCAGTAGCAGTCCTGTAAAATAGAAGATATGGTTTCTAATATTATGAACCTGCCTTATGGAAGCTAAAGCAATAACGGAGCATTACAGATTTGACCGTTCCATTTGCAGCTCACAAACAGAGCAGTCCCTAATCCTTCTCTTAGGTTTCTCTGCCCAGAAACCGCCTTCATGCCACATTTCTCAAACTCTTAAGACCGCAGCAGCGCAACGCCTGTCCTGCACGGTGGTATGGAAACAGGCTCCAGGCCTCAATGTTTGTGTCTTGGCCTGAAGGAAGGGTGCTGCTGGCAGCACTGCCGCTAATTACTAGGTGAGGCGCTGTGTTGGTTTGGTGTTGTGGTTTTTGGGTTTGGTGTTTTGTTGGGTTTGGTTTTTTGTTTGTTTGTTTGTTTTTTTTTTTCCCTCCTTTTGAACCAAACAGTGTAGCCAAAGCCTGCAGACTCTTCTTTCCCACAACCTGAAAATGCACACTCTGTCCCTGATGTGTTTCAGCTCCTGTGTGGAGGGGACTTGTAGCAGAGGTCATGTTAAAACAGGGCAGGAACAGGGAACCCAAAACAGGGAAGAGCCTAAACTTTTAACTGTTTACTGGACAACTGCTTGTTGTATGAATCAAAAGAGGTGCTGCTGGGCTACAGTACGTTCATACGGATGTGTCCCGGGTAAAGTAACTGTGGTACCACGGTTCATCCTGCAGAAAAATCTTATTCGGAATCAAAAAAGCTAAACCACTTGGCCATTCTCTAATGTAGAAGCTTTCCAAACTTTATATGTGCTGCTTAAAACTGTTTTGATATGAAAACAATTAGGATCAACAGAAAAGTGAAGCTATTTAATGGGGTGTTTGTAGAGGTAAGTGTGAAGTTACAGAACAAATCCCTGCAACTTCCACGTTTATATTTTACTATCACAAATTTGTACGTGATGCTAAGTACTGCTTTTGACCAGTCATAGCAATGTATTTGGCTGCTCTCTAATGCTACCGAGGCAGGTAGGAGTTAGTTTGAATAGTGGTCTTAATTTATTTTTTTTTAAAGCACAAACATTGACTTATCCTTGGAAATCTATTATAAAATTAGATAGCTCATGGAATTTTAGTAAAAGCTTTGACTGGTGCTTTAGTAGTTGCTACTAATTACAGTGATTTAATGTTGTCAAGTGCCTGTTGGAATTTTTCACAATTTAAAGAATGTAGTTGGGATGTAACCAAAGCCTGTTGAAGGCGATGGAAGGCTCCATGGATGTATTTTTAGCAGCACGGTGTCTGCTGCGCTGTCTCTGGCACAAATGGTGTCCTCCTTCCACTCGCACCCCAGCCATCTCTTGCCTGTTGGCTGGCTCAGGGGTTGGGGTTTTAGCAGCTTTCCTCATACTTCTTTCTTGTGTTTCTAGCGCGTTGCTGTCAGAGAGGTGTGCGGCACTCTTCTGTCTCCAAATACCGGGATACTTGAGATATAGGTAATATCTTAAGGAGAGTGTGTGCATGCGTGTGCGTGCCTACATATATGTATGTATTTATGTGGCTTACCCTTTAGGGTGAGGCTGCATCAAATGCTTCCAGATTTTGTTAAAGCCTTTCCTGTGCCTATGCTTTCGTTAAAGTAGCGGGTCTTAATTGAAGAGGTAGGTGTGCTGTTGGTAAGACGAAGTGAGTCGGCTTGCTAGGGCTAAAAGATGTTCTGGGAGAATGTGAGCCGGGTCACTGGCCCTGGGCTAAAACAGCCAGCGCCGGAGGTGTTGAAGGCAGAACACGAGAAGATGTGGACCGACGCGGCGGTGACTTGTGGTGCCCGCTGGATTCAGAGGGTGGGGAGCTGGACGCTAGCGTGGTGACGCTGGAGGTGCTGGTGGACGTGAGCAGTCAGTCATTCCCCTCCTTTCCCCACCCGCTGCCCAAAGTGGAAGTTACTGATCTCTTAATAAAAGAAACTGTCTCTACTTCTCCTTATGCCCAGAGATAAAGTAGGAACCATGGGGCATGTCTTTCTGGTTGAATGCGCTATGCGGTTCAGTAGGCTCGTGTGTTGCACCTTCATCTAACTTCTTCCTTCAAGATCCTCAGTGAGCTGAAATGTGTTATTGCAGCGGAGCTGGGTGTGTGGGCATGGATTATTTTGTCTTTTCAGCAGCTAGCTCTACCACCGGCTTCCTCTCTCCCGAGGTACTGTCCTGACAAGTTATTACCAACTTGCAGGAGCGTTAAGCCTGTGCACTAAAGCACCAAGGCTGAGCGGAGTATGTGGGTGAGCAGACTGGGGCGAGGGGGGGAAGATGTGATGTTCTAGAGATGCTCAAGCTCTGAAACTGTAGGCGAGCGCTTGGGGAGGGTGGTTGAGCGCTTTTGGCCACATCAGCTTGCTCATGGGGAAGAAATAGAGCCACACCTGGAGTTCAGTCCTGCTGTGGCAGCGCCTGAGCTGCTCTCGGGTAGGTAGGAGGAGCATTGGCAGAGCAGGGAGTTGCAAAAGCGCAAGTTTCGGGGTGGCAGAGCAGGCTTGATGCTGTCCTGGTGGGGAAACGTGTCCCACGTGGCGTTCTGTTCTGTCCTGAGGCAGTAAGCGTGGCCACTTCCTAGACGGTGGCGCTTCTGGGGAAGGAGCTGGTTGGTATGTTAGCCAGCCAAGGCCCGGCTTTTCAGGAACAAAATATAGAACAAGTTTAAATGGAAGTAAGTTTGGGGGTTGCCTTGCATTTTAGAATACGAAAGAAACATTTAAGGTAACGAGCTGAAGTTTCAGTTGTCACAGTCTTGTTCTTTTGTAGCTAGAGAATGTGAAATATTCAGTTTTGTAGCTGAAGAATGTGAAATACCGGGAGTGAGTGTCTAAGTGTCGCAGGGAAGGCGCTGCAAACCCTTGCGCCTGCAACGTGGGAGATGGGCAACTGCCCACCTCAGGCTTCCCGTCCGTCTCGCAGCTCTCCCCGCTGGGGTGAGATGCGTTAGCAGCTGCGGCTGATTTCACCGTCGCTGCCAAAGGAACCTCCAAAGCAGGAGCGTCCATCTCTGCTTGTGCACATGAGAGGTTTAGAAGTGCACGTCACGTGGAACCACTCACTTCCAGGCTTGAGCAACAGAAACGATATGGAGATGATGATGGTCCGACTGGGATGAAAATAGCTCGCATCAACTGAGGTGTTTAAAATGAGAAAGAGCTTGTGCTTGTTATTTTCAAAGGTACCTATTCCCAATCCTTAGGTAAGGCCTGTCTCATTACATCATATGTGGCAGCGTGCAATAAGCAAAGATTAAGGTAAACTTGTCATTTCTGTCCTGCCAGGCCAAAGTTTTTTCAAAGGAAACCTTTTGAACCAATGTACAGGTCCGGTTCGCAAGCAAGGCTGTTCCTCCTAGGGCAGTGCAACCGGGTACGTGTACGCTGGGCCGGTGCTTGGGCTTGCTGTTTTGAGATAGAATAGTCGGATACCGAGTCTGGAAACGTGAAAGTTAATGAGGGGCTCCCTTCACGGAGCGCTGTAGGAGGCAGCCTGCTGCCGTACGGGCTTCCCCTCACCTCGGCTGCACCGCCGGCTCGGGGCAGGCTGCGCAGCAGCTGGAGCGCTGCCACCGTCTTCACGTGAGCGGTTTTGCGACACCTTTCTAGAAAGGGGTTGGTGGTTGAGCCTACCTATGTGTTAGTCTCGGATATTGTATATTAAAAACCAAAATCTCTGACGTTGAATTAAGAGGATCAGGCAGTTTCATCCTGATATAACCCGAGTTATCCTTAATTTCCAGAGATGTGGATATAATGATGTAATGGCACTTGCTGTACTGACATGGCATTTTTCCATAGATGACCTCGTACAGCCCCTGAAGTCAGCACCCTCGGCAGGTTACAGCTACAGGCTTTTGCTAATGTAGATACAGGTTACATTTAACCCGTAACATTTTCTATCTATATGTGGCAGGTACTCTAAATGTATATTCTACTGGATTATTTAAATTTACTTCCCACATGAAAATATAGTTGCCAAAGGGTCTGACAGTGGTAGAGACCGTATGCTGCTGTCCTGGTTCCGGCTGGGACAGAGTTAATTTTCTTCCTAGTAGCCGGTACAGTGCTGTGCTTTGGATTCAGTAGGAGAATAATGTTGCTAACAGACAGATGTTTTAGCTGTTGCTAAGCAGTGCTTACACTAAACCCAGGACTTTTCAGCTTCCCCTGCCCTGCCTGGTGCACAGGCAGCTGGGAGGGGGCACAGCCAGGCCAGCTGACCCAGACTGGCCCAGGGGCTACGCCGTGCCCTATGGCCTCATGCTCAGTATGTAAACTGGGGGAGCTGGGCGGGGGGCAGCGATCGCTGCTTGGGGACGGGCTGGGCATCCGTCAGCGGGTGGTGAGCAATTGCATTGTGCATCGCTTGTTTTGTGTAGTCTTTTATCATTATTATTTTTTCCCTTCCTTTTCTGTCCTATTAAACTGTCTTTATCTCAACCCATGAGTTCTACTTACTTTCTTCCCCCCACCCGCCGATTCTCTCCCCCGTCCCACTGCCGGTGCGGGGAGCGTGCGAAGTGTGCGCAGCCGCGTGGCGTTCGGCTGCCTGCCGGGTCAAACCTCACCAGCTACAACAAATGTAAGGCTGTGGAGATTTTTGTTCTTACGATACGTTACCCTCAAACAGCTGAAATCTTCTGGCGTTTATATCACTAATGCCCGAGACTGAGAAGTGCAACTAACCTTTGGATTGCTAATCTTTACAAGGACTTAACAAACAGTTGCATTCTCATCTAAGCATGGTTTTGTTTCTGAGTTTGCGCGGCAGCAGAATGCCGTTGAACAGCACTGCTTCAGGTGTGGCAGCAGTTACAATCACAGCTCTTCTTCCTGATAAGTTTATGGAAAAATATATTGCTATTTCCAAAGTTCAATTTTAAGAAAACTGATAATCTTGCTTGCTATATGCTATCGGTGTTATCACTCGTGGCTGTTGACAGTTTTTAACTCCAACTACAGCACTGCCATGGCTAATTTTGTTTTGACTCCTGGGGCACAGGAGGTGTGTGGCATCTAGAAGTTGCATATGACTTGCACAAGCATTATTTAATTCCCAGAGGCAAAAGATGGGTATCTATCTATCTTCACGTGGGCATCTAGTGTGGTATTACAGAAAGAAAAGAACCGCAGACTGTAAAAAAAGGCTAAGCATATTTCTATTTTCCAGGCATTCAGCTTCAATTACAGGATTTCCTTCCCTCCCACCTTTCTTTGAACATTTAATTAATTTCAAATTATTAAATGCTTATTATAGATGTTTGCACTTTGATCAGTGCAAAAGGATGAGGGAGAAAGGATCAGACCACCCTGACGGGTTACATGTTATCACACAGCTCTTCAAAGCAACGCTCTAAATGAGTTGTGCTCTCAGCTAAATGGAAGTCTCCGCTTCCTTTCCCAGTGGCAGAGCTGACATTTCAGATCATCTCTATTCCTTTAAAAGTATTTTTCTTTGACAGTTCAGCAGCAGGGGAAATACCCAGGGAGGAGAGTTGAAGGAATTAATGAAGGAGGGGTGTTCTGTCCATGCCAGGAAGGGCCGTGCTTGACGAACCCTCCCGTGCAGGTGCATGCTCTCTCTCGGGAGAGAACAGGGGCTGTCTGCACAAAGATACAAAAGTAGTTTTTAAGTTGCGCACATTCAAACAGGTGCTAGGTGAGTAAATTCCAAGGTAGTAATGGAAATACAGAAATCAAAGGTCTCTAGCCTTTAGAGTGGGGCGTTCTGCTGGTTTTGGCTGGGGTAGAGTTAGTTTTCTTCATGGTAGCTAGTATGGGTGCTGTGTTTTGGATTTGTGCTGGAAGCAGCATTGGGAGCACAGGGATGCTTTCGTTATTGCTGAGCAGTGCCTACACAGAGTCAAGGCCTTTTCTGCTCCTCACCCCACCCCACCAGCAAGGAGGCTGGGGGTGCACAAGAAGCTGGGAGGGGACACAGCTGGGACAGCTGACCCCAGCTGACCAAAGGGATATTCCATCATGCCACATGACGACATGCTCAGCATATAAACCTGGGGGAAGAAGAAGGAAGGGGAGGACATTCGGAGTGATGGCGTTTGTCTTCCCAGGTAACCATTACACGTGATGGAGCCCTGCTTTCCTGGAGATGGCTGAACACCTGCCTGCCGATGGGAAGCAGTGAATGAATTCCTTGGTTTCTTTTGCTTGTGTGTGTGGCTTTTGCTTTGCCTATTAAACTGTCTTTATCTCAACCCACGAGTTTTCTCTGTTTTACCCTTCCGATTCTCTCCCCCTTCCCACCAGGGGGGAGTGAGTGAGCGGCTGTGTGGGGCTTAGTTGCTGGCTGGGGTTAAACCACAACAGGCATCAATTTACAAAGAGATACAGAGAGAAGACAAGAAAAAAAATACAGTATGCATTTTTACTGAAATCTCACAAGTCATTTGTCTGGGTAGGGGGGAGAAGATAAAATCAACATCAAGCAACTTCTCACAAGTCGGTTCTGTGGACGGGGGACAGAGAGTGCCTTGGTTACAGTTGTGGGAAGGGTAAGAGAGCGCTTCACTGCGAAACTTGGATAAAACTGACATCAAGCAACTCGGAAAGAAAACTTCTAGACCCTTAGAAGCTACAAAAAGCAAAATTTTTAAATGAGTTACATTTATTCAGTTAAAAAATTGACAGTTAGTAATGATCACATGAACACCAGGGAACTGTATCTACATTTCCTGACGTCAATATGAGCGGCACTAGGGTTTTTCTGTTTGTTTTCTTTTACGTATACAAATCTAATGCCAGTTAAAAAAATACAAAACAAAACTGAAACCCAAGACACTGTGAAATCAACACTGCTTAAAAACTCAAAATTCAATCTGATATATTTGAAAATAAATAATTTTTACCTTTCTTGTTAAAAAAAAGACAACTCACCAACTGCTTTCAAAGCAGTAACATCTTTAAGACCATTCCCAGAAGTGTTTCATAAATAATTACCCATTGATTGTCTATTAATGCAGCATCTCGCAGTCTCAGCTGGGGTCTCTATAGTAGGCCATACAGTATTTTGTTCAGACACAGTGTTTTGTTTTGCGTTGTTTCCCCCCCCCTCCTTTTTGTTTAGGTACAATTTCTTTGAATATAGCATATCATGCTGGCAAAATTCATGCAGATGACATAGCATGAAGCATAGCAGAGCTTAAAATCACCTGTTTTTTTTTTAAAAAACAAAAAAAGAAAGACAAGGAATGTAGTGTTAAAAATCATGATAGTGAAAAAGCAACTATCCAGTCTCAGGGACAACCGAGACAATTGCAAATGTTCTCTCACAGTTGTCTCATCTACTATGAGTTGTTTAAATATGTCTTTTTAAATCCAAATTCACTTAATTCTCTTCAACTTTTTCCACCAGGGATAAGTAAAAAAATAAAAGGTTAATTATTAAAACTAGTCTCTTTTCCCTTTTAATCAAAATAACCATTTTCCAGCCCTCTGACTGTACATCTAATTTTAATAATGATTTCGAACAGAGAAACTTATGAATCTGACATGTTTGACATCTCCTGATGCCACGACATTTAAAACACTCATAACAATACCTGGGTTAAATCTCTGAAAATATAAATGGTTCTTGGATCAACTTCGACACTTGAAAAAGGCCACATCTTTAAACCTTCAGAACATTTTCACACAAATTATAATCCTAAGGGACACTTAGAATTATTGAGCAGGCAAATGAGGATCTGGATGATTCTCTCTCATAGGCAGCTGTGCAACTTAAAAAGGTCTCCTTCCAAGGAAGCCGTCGTCGCTCATCCCTTCCCCTGGCCATATAAAACACAAAGCCAACTGGTTTTAGAAGCCTTTTTAATCTTGCACTTTGAGCCTCAAAGGATCACCATATTAAAGAAACATTTTCCAGAAATGTCTCTCGTGACAGTTTTATGCATTCCTCCATGCCCCCCCTTTTTAACAGTTTCACTGACTAAAGAAATAAACTGTTTTTCAAATAGTCTTTTCAGTAAAGTGCTTGTTATTACTCAAAAAAAAAAAAGAGAAAGTGCTATTTGAGTCTTAAGAGAATTTCTTTTTACGTGAAAAACTGCCTGATATAGCTTTGTTTTATTATGTTTTACATAAAGCTGAAATGAAACCTATCTCTTGTAAGGATACTGGGTTACTAATTTTGGTGTTTGGCAGTAGGCAAGATGCCCACAGAAGGTGGTGACACGCTGGAACCGTAGTGCAGAAGGTAAACCTTCTAGATGAAATGGAAGGCATATGGAGAGCTCCTACTAGAATCCTTTCATATTTATATACAAATATAATATATATTAAATATAATATAAAAATAGCTATATTCTTTTTCTCTGAAGTTATCCTAGAAGCTTTTCTTCAAATCCTCACCCATCGCAGGCAAACAATGTCTGTCTCCTAAACTCCATGCAGCTATGCTGTCTTTTTCACTCCGTGGTGTGTCACCAGCCCCTCTCTTCAGAAGGACGACCCTCTCCTTAACAGACTCCTTCCCTTCTGTCAGAGCCATTCGCTAACGCTGACGCTCCAGAACCTGCAGCATCGCGGCATTCGTTATCGTGCTGTTTATTAGGATGTTGCAAATAAATCTATGACTGTAATAAACGAGTCGGGCAGAAGCAAAAGGCTGATTAAGAAAGAGGCAATACCCTGGTCCTCTTCCCACTAAAAATCAAGGACAGTTCAGCAGCTGATTCAGCAACAGGGGAAGCTGCAGACCCTTTAAAAATACCCTTTTTAGTCATTAGCTGTGAAACAAAGCATCTGCATCCTTGCACAGAATCTGGAGCAAGTTCTACACGCTTGCTTTTGTAAAAAGTTTGCCTGATTTGTGGCAGGAATTTTTCAAATGCGTGCTATATTTTTCCAGTTTCTTTGAACTTCCTCACCTTCTATACTTCTCTGCTAGCCGGTAGTTCTGTAATTGAATGACCTCTCTCTCTGAGGTTACAAAAAGCTGCTTGATCAAAGCGTACATTTCTATAGTTCTCTTTCAGCAGCCATGCTATTGTCATCATCTAATTTCTCTCACCTAGTTTAGCCTTTTTACTGACAGCCCTATAGCAGCACACCAGAGTATTTGGGAAGGGGGAAATGGGAAGAGAAGTTTAAATGAAGCTTTTATATAAAAAGCTGCATCATTAACTGTCTGGCTGGTATCTCTATTTTCTGTAATTCTCAGTGTAATAGCTTAATAAACCTATTTTACCGCTATTCAATAGTTCTAACAGCACTATTAAAGCTCTCCCAGTTTTCTCTTTTAGTGCTATATTATTATTGTAATTGGTTAAAAATTTTTTTATCTAACCTATTTTCCGTTAAGCAAAAGTACTGATAGCACAGACCTCTAGTCAACGCAGCTTCATTTAGAAACAGGTGGAATGGCGTGGGAAGGATAGTAGAGCAAGGCAGGATTCCTTTACACAGAACTTTACAGAAACAGGCTTCTGACAATTATTCCAGCCCAGAGAATGCCAGAAATCCCTTTAAAGAAGGGGAATTGTTCCTTGCTTGTTTGGTATTGGCATCTGTTCCTTGCTCCAGGTTCCAACAGGCTTCTTGGAGCAGAAAGCAATCTGATTCTCTTTGGTACCGTGTTTCTCACACTCTCCTTCCGTGTTCACTACTGTGCTTTTTGGTGCCAAACTCTTGCTTTATAACTGGGGAATAACAAAGACCTAATGGTGGGACACGTGCAGAGGCAAAGGCCAGCCTCAGAACGCAACCAGCTGTATCAAATGCTTGGCTGAACTGGTATTACCTTCCTGCGGGTTTGGTTCATCCAGTAATACAATCAAACTGTTCCATAGTACAAAATAGTCCATCGCCATTTGGTTACATTCATTCAACTCCTCCTCAGCATTCAAGATTAATCCAGCTTTCTCTCCCTAGTACTAATTTTAACTGCTTTTACTGGTTTTGTTTTTAATTATCAGATCTATCCGCATTTATTTATTTTCCTCTGAAGTTCTGGTTTCCACAAACTAGTACCATAAAACCTACTGAACATTTACTGAAAATAGCACATCATATCTGTTGGAACTTTTTATTTTCTTTATAAAGTGAAGTTGCTTTCTGAAGTCTTAGTTCAGTGATATCTCTTAAATCAATAGCCTGGTAGTGTTAAATGCAATCATGATCTCCCCCAAGACACACTTCTAAAAGCTACGACAATGATTTAAAAAAACAACAAAAAAATCAGCTTACTGTTCCTCCTCCTGCAAAAAGAGTAATCTATACTTCTGGATTTTTTTATCTTTTAAGAGTATTACCTTCAAGGTCTGAGATTTTAGAGACTCCTCTGTTTCTGGCTAGTGTTTGAAGGGGAGTACCACTCGACAATGCTCATGTTCTCAACTCAGACCATTATTAAAATCAACACAATACAGAAATAGCTATGAAGTAGATACACAAGTTCGGTTGACAATGTACTAAGACTTCAAAATTGAAAATGGTTACAGATTCAAGACGTTGTAATTCAAGATGTTCAACATTATCACCTGAATTAAAATCAAGGCACTATGGGTTTTGTTGTTGTTGTTAAAATGACCCTGAATTAGTTCTGACTAATTTTTGAAGGAGAATAAAAAGATTCCAACATATTTTAACAAGTTACAATTCTCACCACAGAGAAAGTGGTTAAAAAGTGCCCAAAAGGTTATTAAATGTAAATATATTTTTGTGCAAATTACTCCTATAACTGAAACATTCTTGAAAATTACTGTCATTTTTTTTAAACCTTTTACATAAATATTTCCAACTATGAACTATATCAAAAGATAGCTTTGGGGAATAAAATTCCAAACCATCCGCAAGAAAGCAGTGCAAATTCCTATTTTTCAAATAAAACGATGAATTAATTATGAAATGATGGATGATATTCATGAATCTGAATGTCCTGAACCCTGATGCATGATCACCAGTTCAAACAGCTTCAGCAATAATTTAACCTCGAGAAGTCAACTAACCAACGCACTATACCTCACTGAACAAACCCTGACGTCACAGACAAAGCACAAACAAGAGACTTGTGCCCACATTAAGGGTGAAAATAATGATGCATCATGTTGTAAACAAAAGGGTAGAACAGAGGAAAACATTAGTCTGAGTATGGCGTGAGAATTTAGGGAAACATATTCAAACCTACAAATAACAGATTACATTTTCATGCATCATATAAAATATTTTGCTCTTTCTCCTTTTATGCAGACATATACACAATATTTTACAGCATCTGTACAACAGAGAACTGGATTTCACACAACATTTTCAAAATATTTACTGTCCCATAATCATCTGAAAAAAATTAGATGGTTTTTGGACTATATTCCTGGCATTTTTTTCTGCTAATTCAAACAATTGCTCCATGTCCATTTTAATACTTTAAAAATGTACAGGATTGATAAAAATACCAATATTTTCAGCATCCCTCTCAGTCACATTTTGAGATTTCACCTGGACAAATTAACACATGGCAGCAAATCCTTTAGAACACAGAAACTGGGGCAACGATCAAAGTTGGCCATGTCCCCATCATCATCTTGTGGCTTTTCTTAACAGATTCCAGAAGTTAGATCTCAACACTGTGGTGTTAGAAAGCCTTCATACTGCTACCTCTGTAGCCTCAGTGCAACTGTTTGTGGAGCAGGCCCCTCCTGGTAGTTTGCTTCAAAAAGAGGCAGAGCCCCCCACTATTGTGGCTGAACTTTGGAAGGATCAGTCATCTTGTCAGTTCTGTGTCGCGAAAGTTGCTGCTGCTGCTGCTGAGACTGATGCTGCTGGTGGTGGGACTGAGTAAAAGTGCTTTGTTGTAGTGGGAAAGCAGCAGAGAGGATAAGCTGAGCTGACTGATTTCCATGAAGTAACCTGGATGTCTAAAACACGCAAATAGGAAAAGATTATTTTTCCTGCTGCACTGAGAAACACGGGCCTAGCTGTTTTTTCACTTTTCACAAGGGTTCAGTCAAAATAAACTTCTGATTTGGTCATTTAAGCTGAGCAAACAATGCAAAGATTAGTTCATACTAATAAAGTTAATTAGAGCATCTGACCAATTAATAGAGCAGCTGTAACTGGTCATTGGCATTTCCCGTGGCAATGGGTAGGAACACATGGCAACTTGTCTCCATTTCAAACCACAAGAGCATAACAGGGCGTAAGGAATCTATCTGAACAAGCGCAGGTGGCTGTCATTGCAGCCAAATGGAAAAACAGTGCCTGACTTGGCACAGGGCACAGGTATCCCCCACAGCCAAAATGAACAGGCAAAGAAACTGCCGCATTTGCCGACCCAAACATCCCTTTTGAAGGGGATTAATTACTATTGGAAATAGTACTTAGTTTTAATACTGATTTTCTTAGAACCAAAAGATGATGGTTACTGAAGAAAAGCAATGAAGGATGGGTACAAATGCACTCGGACGTCTCAATCCAGAAACACGTTCTGCACCAGAAAGTTAACTACACCACCTGCTGCAGCCACAGAATCAGACTGTAAGAAGCCCCAGTGAAAAGCACTGTTCCTTTTCTCCATTTTTAAAGAGCATTTGCTTCACTTCAAATTCTAGCACTTTAATAGTTTGTATTAAAAACACTGAACTTTTGCCTGCAAAGAAATTCTAGGACAGGAACAGACCTTTGGAGATCTTCATCTTTCACAAATCTTCTGCTTTTCACCAGAATTAAGTCAAAATTCTACGAACTTTTAAATTTAGAAACAGACCTACAGAGACTACAACCTGCTAAACAGCACTGTTATTACAGTATTTATCTGAGTTGTCGGAGAGCACATTCAAATCTGTGCTCTGGTTTGATTCAGTTCAAGAGTCTCCCACTATAGAAATGAGTGCTGAAATTCAAATCACTACGTATTCTTTGTCTCTCTTTTTGAGAGTCAACTTGCAGCTGAAAAGCCTTTGTCTGATGCATGACTGAAATTGGTATGTTTCCATGAAAGATTTTTTCAACAAGTCAATATTTTCTATCAATGACCTAGTGAAAGAAAAGTTTACTCAGCCCTAAACAGAACCGTAACCATTCCTTGTGCATATAAATGTAGGTTAAGCCTCCCATTACTTACTGCGTTTGTATATATTCCACCTACGCACAGGATCCCTCATTTAGTGCAAATGGGAGACTACACATAGTAAGAAAGAAGAAATACTTGCAAAATAAGGATTTTTAATTATGTATACTCTTAAAAAGTAAAAAAAAAAATTGACATTCCCAAAGTAGTTAAAGAACATTAAGAACGTGCACAAACGACATTGTGGTAGTACAAGGGCTTTATCTTTCTTTGGAGAAGGCAACATCAGAGGCCAAATCAAGATTTTTTTAACCTACGCCTTCTCGGAGACACTTCCTCTCTAGTGTTCTAGCTATCACTACCTCTTCCTCACCAACATCACCTGCTGGGTAAGCTATGCGCCAGCAATTAACTGGAATCAACAAATGGCAACAGATTTCCCCATCAATTCTTTCTGCCTTCTGGTTCTTTTCTTTTCTTTTTGTAGGCATTTCCTACCTGTCTCTAAACTCCTTGGGTTTTGCCTTCCTTCTCTTTTGATCCAATCTCTCTTCTTTCTCCACTAAACCAAGGTTCTTCTCTACTCCCTGCTTACAAGGTTACTTGCTGCTCAGCCTCCCCTGTAGCCTAGACAGATGTTCACGCCTCACGTTACGGGGCCATGTCTTGTTTTGGCTTTCAGGCATGCTGCTTTCCAGACCAACCAATTCTGTTTGAGATCATCTCTCATACCTTCTTGCATTAAGACGGGAATGCAAAGAAAATGCAAGCTGTTTTAAAGGGAAACATCTGTTTCTTCATCCCATGCTCAGTCAAGAGCAGCAATTCAAAGGGAAGAAGATATAAAACAGGACCAAGCATAGAGCGAAATTGCAGGAAAGACTACCTCTCTTTTAAGCAGCAAGATTTTAGAGAATGTCTATAGAATAAACTTATCTCATGCATTAGGCTTGTTCATAGGTTACTATTTTAAGCACTCTGTTTTCAGATAAAGCACCCCTAGGATAAGCTGGCAATGTTGAAAGTGTCAGGACTTCGAAAAATTTGTAGAGAACGCTGCATTACCTGTAGGAACTGTTGGGGGTGCTGGGTCAGCTGTGGCTGAGCTGGTTGCTGAACTGTGGTGAGCTGCTGCTGATGGTCTTGCTGGCTTTGCTGCTGCTGCTGCTGCTGCTGTTGCGTTATTGACAACGTCTGTGGCTGCTGCTGTTGGGCAGCAAAAGTGGGATAAGCTGTCACCACCTGTCCCATAAACATAGTACTTGGTACCATTACTGCTCCACATGCTACTGGGGCCGTGACAAGTTTTGTTACAAGTTGCTGACCTTGAGAAAATCTGTTAATGGAAAAAGACATTTGGAGTCCCTTTAGGAAAAAAAATCAAGCACCACGAGCACTTGCGAAATGCAGATTTGTCAGGTTCACACTTTGCTATAACAACATGGGTTTTATAAGCCTGCGAACATGTTATTTTGAGCAAAGTTTAGTTTAACTGTTGTATCCATATATAGTTAAAATAATAAATCACATGATTTTTAATGCCGTAGTTCCTTTTGTATATGATGTAGCTATGTAAGCATATCATTATAGCAAGTCATCTGAATATTGGTCTTGAAGCTTTACCTGATTTGTCTATCCTGTGTAAAAGTGGTTACGGCAGCAGCATTCTGGTTATTGTTCTGTGGTAAGCTAGAAGGAACCTGGACCACATTTCCTGTTGTTGGCTGAGAAATCACCATAGTGTTATACAAAGGTGCCGAGACTGTGTTCTGTGACTGACTGGCAAGAGAAGACTGTTGATTGTGTCCACTAAGTACATTTTGTTGATTATGCTGAAAAGAAAAAATATTTTATGAGATAGTAATTTGAAAATAGCCAGGTACTACAGCTGTCGTCCTCATTGTCGTTGCCCATACTTCACAACTGCCTATGTTTTTGTATTACAAATGAATTCTTAATTTAAAGTCGATAGGTATTTCTACCAACTGAGGATTTAGAGGTGGGACTGACCCTCAGGCATCTGAAAATCTATTAATTAACCTCTTCTCCTCTTCAGGTTTTTTTTTTCCTGAATTTTTCAGCTACTTGCCTATCGTTTGTTCAAGATCCTGTTTTCCACTCCTTTAGCATCTCTGTGCCAGACAGAGTAAAATGTGCACATCATGTCAATCAATTTCTTACTTCAAAGTTTGGAACTAGCTTACTGCTGAGATGATGTCTGCCTCTTCACAAATCTCAAAAAGAAAGTATGGAATTTGGATAAAGGTACAGAGGAGGGTGACCACAGAGATGAGAGGTATAAAGAGTCTCCATACACAAAATGGTAAAACCCATTAGAAGTGTTCAGCTTGAAAAAAAAGGCCTCTATGGAGATACATGTGACAGAGGACTTTGAAATCACGTATGACTGAGAAGGTGAAAAGTGAATAGCTGCTCAATGAGTTTCCCAGTAGATGAGCTGGGTGGCAGGTTTAAAAAACAATCATAATCCACAGAAAGTAAAGCTGTAGAACTCACTACAAGATCCTGTGGATTTCCAAAGTTTACCTGGAATCAAAAGAAACTGGATAAATTCATAGAAGAAAAACCCATCAAAGGCTATTACATTACAGATGTGATACATCTATGGCATCTGACTGAAATTGTTGAAGAGTAGAAAAGTCAACTGCAGAAGCACCAACATATGCTTGTCCTGTTCCTGTGCTTTTCTAGGTATTTGCTGTAGACCACTGTCTGGATACCGGGTTTCAGGCTCACCTAGTACAAACATCTTGTTATGTGTTCTGTCAATAGACAATTCATAGCCATTCAAAAAAAGGCAAGCTAAAAGTTTTCTTGACACTGCTCTTTCCAAAAAGCTACTTGTTATTAATTATTTACATGCCTAATTCTTAAAATAAAAAGAAGATCTGAAATTGCATTAGCAAGAACAGAAATGTATTTCAATTGTAAAACTTGGAACATGAAGAAATGAATATGATTCAAAGGACATTGTTAAAAAAAAAACGGGAGAGAGATGTCAGGGAAGCTACTGTTGTGTTTCAGCTATGGTTTTGAGTATACATTCTATCCAGCAAAATCAATTAAGAGAATTTTACCTGTGTTGCAGTACTCTGCAAAGGCTGTTGCTGTACCATGTGTGGAGTACTTATATGGCCTGTGTTCATCCCACTTTGAGTCTGATTAGTCTGAACAACTTGACTTTGCATGTTTATTGGTGTAAGCTGCTGAACATTTGAAGAATTTCCAGAAGCAAGCTGCACAGAACCAAAGTTGAGTCCAGAAGTTGACTGCTGCAAGAACATCTTAAAAAAAAAAATCTACAAGTTAGCTTTTAAGAAAAATCCGTTAATTGTTCAGGATGTTTTAGAGAAACTAAAGTTAATTACTTTAAATCAATATAAGATAAAGTTTCATCTTATGTTATTAGAGGTGTTGAAACAGCATTGCAACCACTAAGAACAAGAGGCCCAACTTCCAATACGGTCAGTATTCAGAGACTCTACTGTAACTGATAAGGTAAGAATCAGAATCCTGATTTCTAGAGCCCTAAACTTTGTTTAATATTTGTTCTTAAAGAAAAAGTACTATTTAGAGACTAACTTGTAATGTAGTCTAGACCTATCTAAAGACAAAATGTATTTGAGATCACATTTCTATTTGTAGGATCTCCAGCAGTGAAACTAATTCAAATGAAGAAAATCTCAGAATCAATAGATCCAGGCATAGCACCAAGAACATAATCTTCCTTGGCAATCAAGAAATCACAATGATTATACTGAATTTTCCAACATCATTGTAATAAAATGAATTCAGCACAAAAACATTTGAATCTTTACAAAAAGTTAGGCCCAAGACTGAAACGAGACAGGGTTATAAGGTAGAATGTGCAGCACTGGGTTTTTTTTCCCTAGTTTCCACAGCCCTGAATAACAGCCCTCCACAGTGCATGGGAAGAGAGCTGTGAATCATTCCTTTTGAGGCATCTGTAAGGCAGTCCACTGCTGGCAGGCTTACACTAGACACGATAAAACACTGAAAATGGCACATGCCAGAAACTCCAACTCTTCAACAGAATTTAAGCAACATACTCGATACTTCCAGAAAGTAAATTTTTCTACTCTTTATTCACAGTTCACACTGAAAATATTTATATTCTTTCCTTAAGGTAAGTTTTTTGTTTTGGTTTGGGTTTTTCTGTTTATTTGTTTTTTGGTTTTTTTTTTTAACTTGAAAAACCCAATAGGATCATTCTTTTCTTCCAAAGATAGCTGCTGAAAAGAGAATGACAAAATTAGAAAAAAATATACTGGCTAAAATACAGAAATCAGGTAGTCAGCTGCTAGACTGAGTAACGCAGCCTCTAGACTTCTTGTCTTTCTGGCTTAGTAACTACTTCAGTACACCATGCAAAGTAGAACCACTTCACCAGGCGGGTGTGTAGGAGGACCACAGCCTGATAGTTAGGACAGTCTAATAAACAAAAGGTATGAATTTGATACCCTCAGGCTAAAAGGGGAAATAAATGCTTATCTTGCACATTTTGGATGAATATTCTAATGGCAGCAAAATTAGGCGAGAAGTAACAACCACTGCATCCTTTTACATTTAGGTTTAGGCAAAAGCTAGGCTTGAGCTGCTCAACATGGAAGAGAGACACTGGGGCACTTCCAGACACATTCAGAAGCAAAATGGCAGGTACCTCAGGAAGAGCAGCTCCAGATGCTATGGATTTTAGGCACATTAGGTCCAGATGGCAGCTGACAGGGTGTAGGGAGGACCACCTTGTGGAATTAAGTGCCCAAGTCTCATTTTAGATGCCTAAATTCTCTACAGATCAAAGCTGTAAGAGTTACACTAACTCACCTGGAGTCCTTGACCGTGGACAATTTGAAGCTGCTCTTGAATCTTACGCAACTCTTCCTGCTGCCGATGAATATTTGCCTCTATCATGCGTGTTCTTTGCTCTAGCTGGTCCTTTAGATGCTGCATAGCTCCTAATTGAGCTGAAAACTGAAACACAGGCTATAGTGCAGTGAATAAATGAAAAGCTGAGCAAAAATAATGACATTTTATTTACAAGCAGTAAATATACTCCTCCGTAGTAGCTTTTTAAACTGCTAATAACCATAATATATGGACAAATTCTTTTGTACGAAAATGTCACAGAACTCACATTTAATTGATGTCACAATTAATTGATGTATCAGAATTGGTGAACTAAAAAGAAAAAGTCCATTTGAAAAGAAATTGACTGGTGTCCAAATCACCAAGACTCTCTAAAAAGCCTTAGTAATTTACATGGTACTGCAGATGTTAAAGCGCTCTCAGGTTAAAAATTAGAATTGTACCAGTTTACCAAAAAAATTCACCCAGAGCTAAAACATATGCAAATAACTTGGGAATACCCTCAGCAACAAACTGTTGAAGGCTGAGCCTACAGAGAAACTGTTTGCCGCTTCTCTTCATGCCCAGACATCTGCTATGGGCTACAAGTCAATACAACCTTTTGATACTTACATCCTATCTACAGGACATAGATCTTCAGTGGGATCTGATACCACTGTTCTTATTTCACAAAACTGTTTCATAGACTAAGTTGTCTTGTGTTACAAGCATATGTGTAGTAAGTTAACAGCATAGTAGATGGATTTTTAAATTCCTATCCTAAAATATTTTAGCTTGTGTTACCTATGTTTCTAATGGCCAAGGCTGAAAACTATATCCACACAAACGCCAGGAAGAAAAAAATAAAGGAAAAGTGTCAAATTGGGGAATTTGCTCATTTCAAGAGAATAACGTTAAAGGTACTTTAGCACCCAAGAACTCAATTTCTGAAAGAGAAATTAACCTTATATTCAGAACAAGACTGTTTAAATAATAATAAACAATAAACCAATTTAATCCATACCTGGGACATGCCAGACTGGAGCTGTAAAGTTGCAGGCTGAGACATCGTTGGCTGTGCTACTGGTTGTCCAAGAGACTGGGAGCTTAAAGACTAGGATTTAAAAAATTGTTCCATAACTGGAAGAGAATGAACTTCATACTTGACATGAAATATTTCTTTACATAAAGTGTCAATTCCAAAATAGCATCATATGAACAGATGATAAAAACAAGTAAACGTTTCCTGAAATATCGAACCTTAAGTATTAGAGAATTAAGAACACAAGGGCAATTGATTATATATATAATATATGTATAACTTTTCCACTGCTAAAACTATATAAAAGCAGTAGGTATAAAACAGGAAAAACAGAAATTACAACTGTTTTAAAAGTCTGATTTGTAGTAAGGGAAAAACTTTTTCAACAAGTTTGGAAGTTGACACCTTTGATTTATTCTTAAATAATAACTTTTAAAATTAACTAAAATTAAAAAAACTTAAATAATAACTTTTAAAAAATGCATATTTTAATAAGCATTCTATTTTTGAAGTGAATGTATTACTTCAACTGGAACATGAGCACCAAGTACATGAAGCATGACATTTTCTCCTGTTACCAAGATTTCAGAAACTATATGAAAGTATTCACTAATATTCTTAGCGATAAATCTACATGAATTCTCTACAGGGATACACAGCATTACATTGGCAATTATACATATATATGTATATAATTGCTTATATACATATGGATATTAAAAACGCAGAATTGTAGAAGTTATGTGTGAGTGAAAGCAGAGATTCATACACAGTCTCGCAAACCCTAATGCCAAAAACCAAATACTTATATGCTTAATTATTGTATTCTCTTAATGTAGTATACCCAAGTTGCATATTGATGATACAATTCTGATAGTCATGTATTCCAAGTGAAACTGTTACAATGTAAATTATGTTTTCAGAAGAAATAAAACAAAGGTTATATGGACTTAATAACACCTTTTAAAGGTGAATTACACTGATGAAGTAGAAAGTTTTTCTCTGAAGAGTTACCTGACTACTCAGAGATGATCTTCTTTGCGCAGTCTTTTCATGACCAGATAAGCTTTGCCTTGGAGGAGTGCTAGTGTCCACCGTCATTTTAGTTGGTGTTGCTGACAATGTACAGAGTTAAGACAGAAAGAGGCACGTTAACAGTAATGTCAATTCTGCAGTGTAATAATCAAATCACAGGAAGCTTTTAATGAATAAAAAAGCTTAAGGCTTGGACTCTTTTTTTACCCGAACTACTCAACAATAATGCAATCTGATGAACTGAAATAGGCTGCTATTGTACTTTTAGAAGTAGAAGTCACTATACAACCTCTGAAAATCTCAGTGGTCATCAGATCTCTGAACCATCAAAAAGGACATTTTCATTTGCACACTTTTCACAAAATGATTATTAACTGCTAGTTATGCATTTAATTAAAGTAAGTAAAGAAGAAAAAGCCTCCACTAGGAAGGCAATTATATTTTCAACAGTTGGTGCTTACATGAATGATCTGATACTGCAGTATGTGAAGATTTTCTTGAACTCCTGGAGGAAGCAGAAGGTGTGGGGCTGGTATCAAACCTTTCCAGTGCTTCTTTGAGACTCACTGTGTTTATGTGATTGTCAGACCCAGAGTCCTGACTCTGAAGAGACACACACAAACAATTATTTTATCTGATTCAATGCACAATGTACATTTCTGTTAGCAAATATCTAAGACCATGCTGTGTCTAATCAACCCCCTTATGCAGGTGACTGTGCAGAAGTAGTGGCCTGGTTGATATCTGTAAGCTCCATTTCCATTTGCGGCTTTTATCCTTGGAAAAGAAACCAAACCAAAGCCATATAAACCTAGAAACAAAAATGCATGCAGACACAGGCCACAAACTGACTGCTGAGTTGACCCTCCTTCTCTAGCAACTCAATTCACTCTGAACACCTGCGTAAAAGTGAACTGCTTATTCTTTTGAGGAAGGATGAGTTATTTCCACTAGAAGGAGCACTGTCAAATGAAATTTGCTGAACTGCCAAGGGAAAACATTTCTGAACTGCCAGGGGAAAATACAACAGAGCATCTGCACCAGCTGGCTTATCTAAGACTCACTGAGCTTCCAAGGACATTAATTCAAAATGAATTGTATGTACTTCTAAGAAGTAGGACAGAGTCACACAATGGAACAGCTCCTGCTTTCCTCTTGTGAATTCCTTCAAGCCATCTTTGTGTGTTGACCTTGGTTTTTCAGATTATGGGTGCTTCCAGTAAGGGAGAACGTTTATTTATGAATCAAACTCTGCAGGAATCAGATCTTAATAAGGACTTATGGATGTTGCCATGTTATAACTACATGCACATGAACTCCTGAAAACAGGAGGGTAAGTGTTCAGGGCAGAATACAGTTAAACAAACACCCTTCCAAGACTTCTTTGATCATTTTAAATAGTCATATTATTTAGAGATCAAAATAATTACTTTATCTGTAACAGGACAAAATACTTCTTGCTGCTGTGTATTTGCTTATGTATCATTTTTGATATGAAAGAAAGAAGAGGTAAAATAAAATTATATAAGACACTCACTTTATCTGCTGTTATCTCTGGAAGAGACTCCTCAATACCAAGTTCTCGTCGTCTTTCTGCTCTAACTTCTGCATAACTAGAAGAACAAACCAAATATGACTACTATATTCTTGGATGATTTAAAAAACACACCTCAGAAAACCAAACTCCTCAGAGGTACCTTGCTTCCAAAGTATCCCAGGAAGTTTTCCAATGATTCTTTAAACTGCTATGATTTCTCTACCCCCAAAAATACCAGCAATACAGCTCCCATGCCATTAGAATTTCTCTAATACAGATTTTTGAAAGATAAACTTACCTTACAACAGTGTGCGTGCAGACAATAAACTCTGGCCTGGAATTCCACTGGTGATACGTGATATAGTAATGTGTTTGCAGCCAAATCCATTGTTGTCCCTTTGTAAGGAATCTGTAGTAACATGACTTCCCTTTCCCATATTGCATTACTATAAAAGTGAAGAATAAAGTTTACTGTCTTTCCAGTCTGTAAATATTGCAATTACATAACAAACATTATTTCCTAACTTCATATGGCCCAAAACCATGTCCACATCCAGTATTATGACAATGACTAGGAAAAGGTTTAAAACTGTAGCTTTCTTCCAAAAAAGATTTACACTGCATTTTTCAGAGAACTGTAGAATTCAAACATCCATTTTTCTGTTTTTTTTTTAATATTGTGAAAAATTTGTGCGCAAAAAATTTAAATACAGCTTTGTAAAGAAAACCATAGCTAAACAGAAAGCTTGTTCTATTACATGTTTAAATGATTTTTGTGTTTATTAAACATCACAGAGCCTTTTAAACGCTATTGGAAGAACTGGAGAAGTATTAGTCATAGTGCTGTGCACTCCAATTTACCACAATGAAAACTCTAAATTATAAAACAAAGTTAAATCTGTTTTGTAGTTCTGTATCAAAAGAAAGAAGATGAAGATCAGCAGTGCAATAACGTAAAATGAATGGGAGTAAAGACATTTCACTCAAATATATCACAAAATTTCACTACAACATTTGTACAATTTAACAAACTTTAAACCGACATCTATAAAGCAAACTCGTTCATTGTAGCAACTTAGTCATACTCACAATGCTCGTGACATTTTGCCAGATTATCTAGATCATCCACATGATAATAATCATAGCCTGATGTTCCCAAAACTTCAAATGGAAGGTAACCTATTATCGGAGGTGCCCTAATTAATACAAAAATTAATGTCATTTTATTTTCACACAAAAAAAACAACCAAAAATTATTTCATTATATAACTTTTCTTGTTTACAGTATGTGCTCTGAAAAAAATTAAACCCAACACAAGCTATGAGTAGTTAATGCTGATTAGTGAACTCTAAATATTATAGCCACCACTGTGATTCAGCTACTATTGCTGCTATACATAGAAGGAATTGCACCTGTGATCCAAGAATAGGAACTTCCATTCTAAGCTATGTCTAGATGTGAACTCTTCATTGGGTTCTTCAACAGTGCACATTTCCTAAAAAGTAAAAAAATAAAAATCTCTCTCAAAACTGCTCTATTCTAATTCATAAGCTCTTTCGAAATTCAGACTTACCTAAAGTTAGTAGGTAACTCTACAATAGTTATAATGTTATTTTTAGACAGCTTCATTGGTTTTGCTTGTTTAGATGCATAGTACTGAGGTAGAATCTAATCTCAGCTGTGCCAGGCTGACACTCAGTTGATTTAAATGGAACAACCCCAGCATGAGATTAAACTCAAGCTCAGTATCTACAAACGGTAGTACAAGCAGAAATCAATAGTTCCTGCAGTTACGCTTTTAACTTGTAACAAGCAAAAGAAGAGATGAAACACTCCCACCAGACACTCTGATTACAGTATATGCTTATAATGGGTAAAAACCAACATTAGCAAGATGGTCATACTATTCTGACTTTAGGAATAGGAGTTTTCCTTTTGGTGAATACACAGTACTCTAAATCACTTTGCCCTGATGGCACAGACATGTACTACAAATAACATGCTATTCTTCTGTTTAGAACTCATGAACAGTCAGAGAATGATTGTATTTCCACTGTTACAACAAATCCTCAAGGTATTCTGTACATTGTTTTAAATGTATTCTACTCAGACATATGTGCAATCCGTGCATGTCAGTCAATTTCTATTGCCCCCTTCCAGAGAGGTGAAGATGCCCCACCAAGTACCATGCCTCATGCTGAGACAGTAATGGAGCTAAGTACCCTAAGCCAGTCGGTTCTTTTGCAAACTCCTTTAGTACTGCCTTACAAGAAGAAAGATGGATGATGGAATACACGCATACATACAAATACACCCCTCAAAGAATTACAATAAAATTAGACATCAGTAAATCTTTCTTTTTGGACACCTGCACACATTTGTCACACTTGTAGGAGCTTGCGTTCCCAGGAACACAGTAGAATCTATTGATGATCAGATACCACAACAGTTTCCTAAAGACTACAGTATGGAAGCTGCTGCTGCATTGACATAATATTCATGACAGATGTGGACAGATGAGCATGCTGCTGCTCTCCAAACATCTATAAAATAGTCCTGCGGAAAAATACGGTAGAAGACTACCTGTTGTTCCTACAAAGGGACCACCTTCCTTTTCATTCTTTCATGTTATAATACACAGAGTTTAAGCAGATATTTTGCAGTTCTTTAAATAGATACTTCTAAGTTTTCTTTCTATGAAAGAAAAAAATTAACATATCTCGGCGATATTTTTTCCTCACCTTCATTGTAAAATCTCAAGAGAATGACCAGAACGTGAGTTATATGATGCAAGTAATGAACAAAATCACTCTGGGCACAAATTTTTGACTCTTGGTGTGACTTCCAGTTAGCACGACTTAACCTTCAAAACTGAAACTACCCCAAAAACCCAAAGCTCATCTACCTTCCTAAGATTACAGCATTTAATAAGGCACCACTCATAGCAAAGTAAAAGAAATGACAGAGCAAGCGTATATCCTTGAGATATACTTCTGATTTGTTGTTTCTTTTAATCTAATTATTTTGGCACAAGTCAAAACAAAAGTAAAAATAACTTAAGTGCAGGCAGTAAAATCACAGTAAGAGGAGTTAGAGAGGAGCTGTCAGCAGGTTAGTATCTGATTACTCGATGCATTTATATCAACGATTTACAGATTTCCACTGTAAAATACCCCTGGGCAGAAGCTATCTTGTTCAACAAGGCATCTTGTTGAAGTTGTCAACAACGCATCTAGAAAAGAAATTACTTTCATTTGTAACAAAAAGTATTCTGGTAGAATCCTTTTGGCTGGATTAGTCCTGCTTTCTTGGTAGGATTCAATCATTTACCAGCCAAAATGCAAGACAAATGTTTTAAAGAATGTGTAGAGCCAAACCTCTTCACTGGGGAGCAAAATTTGTGGCACATTTTGTTACAAAAGTGGTGGGGTCATATGCAGAAAATAAAAATGTGAACTTTCAGACATTATTCTCATGAATACCATGGCTTTCTGCAAAAGCACTGTATATCCTTGAGAAATGACATTCTAGGTAAAAAAACCACCAGGACCATATACCATCTGAAATAAAGTGAAAAAGTCGCAGATGAACAGGCGGGTTCTACCTTAAATAAGGCAATCCAGCACTAGAATGCACATCTCATTACTGGCTCTGTCACACATCTGTTAGTAAAGTTACTGGAATGGTAAAGTTCTTGATGTAACACTTATTTGCTAGAGTCTAGTCAATGCTAGCCTCAATAATAACAGAAGGTATCAAGAGTATAAACGAGTATTGTGAGATTAAAAGTCTTCACCCTAATGTTTGTCTTCTTCACAAGGATATTTCTCAGATGAACAGCACTAGTTGGAAACCTTGAGAGGATCTTAAAATCTCTGTAACATGAAAGCTTCCTTAGGCACTAGGGGCTCAGCAGTTCAGGTAAAGAGGAATGGAAGTTTGGCCAGAGCATAATCTGTAAGGCTTTTGCCCTCAGGAGACTGAGAGACCTGAAAGATCATAAATGGATGTTCCTCAGCTTCCAAATGTCCTGCTCCAGAAGTAGGAAACACAAAAGTTTTACTATAGTACACTCTAAACTATCAGGCTTCAAAAGATAAAAATATTTGCAAATACTGCTGGGTTGGTCTGTTTTCCCCAAGTATTTCATGAAGCAAAAATCACACCCGTAACATCTCTGTCAACTGTAGGCATAACAGGAAGAACATTATTTAGACCCACATGGGAAGAGAAGTGTCAGATGAAAGATTTCCATGGCTTCAGGAAAAATAAACAACAAACTCTGGCATGCAGTCTGGAGAGATCCAATTCCTATTCAGCCTGACAGAACTGAAGAAGTTTACATGACTCCTCCACAGGCTCCCTACTATACTTTGAAAGTGCAAAGTACGTAGACTATGTCTTCAGAGGATACCACCGACAATCTTCAGTTTAAGACACTAGTGCATTCAACTTACATGCAGAATATTAAAATGTACAAAGAGTTCTGCATGACAGACAGCAGCTTAACCATGTGCCATATACATTTCATGGCATTTCTTTATAACTGAATTGTAAGAACAAATGTTTGACAGTAGACTATCTGTACCTTGATTAATATATTTGTAGAAAACATATAATCTGAATCACAATCAGAGACTATCCTATACTGTATCCTGAGTATTTATTTGGATTCATTTTGGTGAGGAACAGGCTTATACTTAGTAAAGTCTATAAATTTCACACACATCCAATTCTAAACTTGTAAAGGTATCTTCACTGTGCATTAGCAGTCAAGCAAAACTTTCTCTTGAAACAACTGAGTTATTGCATAACACACAGTACTGAAACAAAATGGAAGATCTTTATTACCTCAAACCTAACTCTCAGTTGCTGACAAATAATCCAAGCTTTCATTAAGCCCTAAAAGATTTGCTTCTGTGTCAAACTACAGCAAGATCATCAGCCACATAAAATTCACATCCAAGTGTCAACTAAAATTATTAATTTTTCCAGTGAAAGTGGAATCTCAGTGTTATCTTTCATTGCATTGAAGTTAAACTTGGCAAATTATATTCCTATGGACTTCTAAATTTATTTCTTGCATTTTACTATTTTATATGACTATTTAGAAATGGCACTTACCGTAGCAACTTCATTTGATACTTTGCATAACATTTAACCTATTTGTACATGAAGTGAGAAACACAGACACTTTCAGTTTCATATAATAAAATGCCTTATGGTTTTCATGAATAGTATTTGAAATGTTGTGTGCATTCTCTCTGAAGTTTTCTTGTTCAGAGTGCATTTAAAAATGACATAAAAGTGATTTCATTTGTACATACCTTGATAAATTGAGGTGTCGCTAATCTAACTGTGGCTACAAAGCAAACTTTGTCTTCATATGAAGGCCGGTGCGATCGCTGAATAGTTCCTTCAAAACCGTTGTGTGCTGAGTTGGGAACTGAGGGAAGATAGATGAGGTCAACACAGATTACAATATAAGCATGGAGCAAAATGGCACTAATATCACAAGATAAATGTCCCAATATTTATCTAATGTGGTTTGCTTATAACTTAACATGCATTAAGAAAAATGCTACATATAATATATACACATACATGCACATGAATAGTAGTTGTACAGTAGTAATGGGAACACAACCATCAAGTCACTTTCTCAAAGAACTAAAATTACAGTTAACATGATATTATCTGTGACAAAGCAGTTTTAAGAAATTAATAACAATTCTAATCCTTCTAAGTAACTACTAAAAATGAGTGGAATACATTTTTTTCAAAAATATCTTTAAAGTTTCTCTTTTGTATTAGCTTTTGTTAACTTTTTCTTTTGAACTCTGAGGTAAGTATTTCTTGTTGGCACAACAATTATGTACATGGAAGAATCAGGACATTGAGGTGAGAACAAACAAATTCCACTTACTGAATCACAGAGATGGAATCATAAAGAAGCAAAGGACACACTAGACCTCAAAACGGATTAACCTTATCTTTCATTTCCAGCAGATATCAATTCAGTTTATCTTTACTAAGCTCTAATGATGGTGACTCCGAAACACTGCCAGGCTCTTCCAAGCCTAATTGGTTTTAGTTCAACTCTAGATTAGAACTGAAGTTTCTTCATGCAATTTAAGATTACAGCTCCTTGCTCTTTCCATCAGAGAGAAAACAGGTAACTTCCTCTTTATCTTATCCCTTCTCCTTTGTTCTTCAAAGTTTATCTTGCCTTGTAAGTTAGATTTTTAAATTTCTGATTGCTTTCATTGCTCTACTCTGAACTCTCTTCAACTGCTTTACTTACTCCCAACAAATAGTGTCAAAAACTGGATGAGGACACATGGGTGCTAAGAAGTGCAGTGGGATTATTTCATGTGGTTTAGAATATTTTAGAAAGGTTTTTGCATTTTCACAATTTAGTGATTGGCCATGGTGATTTGGTTGTGTTCAGTTTACATTTCACAGTAACTCCTTTTTCTAAAGGACTGCTATCCAGCTGACTGTAACCTTTTCCCCTGTTCATACAGTTTGTTATTCCTAAATGTAGTAACTTGCACTGGTTCTTAGTCAATTTGCCTGGGTTTTTTTCCCTAAAATATTTTTTTTTCTGAATTTGAGGCTGAATTCTTATCTTGGTTTTAGTGTTCTTGCATCATTTCATGACTGCAAACTATGTTCCATTATTCATAACATTAATGAAAATACTGATCAAATCCAGAAGTAGTCCATTAAAATTCCATTTTGATGGCGAACACTGGTAACCTTTCCAACCAGTTTCTGCAGCTACTCTCCAGCAATTTCAATTAACATGTGCTTCCCTTACATGTTTGTGAGAACAGAATGTGGTAACTGCCAGAAGCATAGGAAAAAAGTCCCACCATTTATTTGCACTTTGTCCTTTTATCCACAGAGTGTGTTACTCTTTGGTAGAGGAAACTGAATTGATTTGATGCTATTTCTGTCTGAAAAATCCACAACGGTTGCTACTCAATTCCTTGCTAGCTTCCCGAAGCTCACATATAGTTTAATTATTTGTTCTGGAATATTTCCCAATATTGAATTGCAACCAATAGGTCTGCAGTTTCCCAACTCCTCTTTCCAAGACTAGCACTGTATTTGGCCTTTTCAGGCCTGTTTCTTGTCTTTCCTGTAATATTACATACATGCATTTGGCACTAAGACTCAACCTCTCCCCATTTCATGAAAAATACTGGTATCACATTAAAAAAACATAGGTTTATTTACAAGATACTGTTTTTGATAACGTTTTTTGGGGTGATCTTGATGAAGACCTACTACTGACCACACTGCACAACCCATTTCTCCAGCTGACCAAATAAACATGCCTCTCAAGTAAACTGTCAGCACAGGCTGGCCAAACAGATGAGAGATGTATTACAGAGGAATAATATTAGTACATAACTAATAAAAATAACTTCAATGGAAGGAAGATGGAACTCAGTGCGGAAAACTTTACTGGGCCATCCACTCATCTGAGTGGTAACTCCTGTGAGTGAAAACACAGAATTGAAATGGGGGAGGAGAAAACCTACATTTTACTTCCCAGCTCACTGCATAATGAGAGCTGCAGGTACTCAGTACCACTGATCTTCAAGTTACTTAGTCACCTGCTTAAGTTCGGATTATGCTGAAGTAAATTCAGGCTCTTTATTTTGAAGTGTTTGCTTAAGTTTCTCTTACATGCTTTTAAAAAATGTTTTACACGTTTTCTTTAACTGAAAGCATTAAGCATAATTACTACATTTTGCATTCAAATGCACAGCCTTGTAATACGCGATAGGCAGTTTTTCTTCTTTTTCATTAAAACAATATAGAAGTGATATAACTGTGCTTCAAGCTCTTCTTTTGAAAGACTGATTTTAGTTCATCATTAAGTTTTGCACAATGGTCCCAAGCCTGTTTAGCTGTGAAGCTGCCTAAGTATTCCACTCTTAGATCACTGAAATTACTTACCGTTATTCAAACACTTGAAATTTCCTATAAATTTCACATATTCATATGTAGGTTGCTCTTTTGGATCTATTGTTCCTCGCAGCATATGGCAACAGAATTCTAGTTGATTTTTTGCTGAGAAAAGAATAAACAAATTAATAGGCTACATGCTTGATGAAGCGCACAGGCAACATGAAATAGAAAGCAGGAATAATTAAGCTGCATACTTATTGAGACACTGCAAGTGTCGTGATTACAAATGGCTACAGCCTCTGCTTTTAAGCAGTGTAATATTATCTAACTTAAAGAAAAGGAGAACTCCTTTAGAATTTTTGCATGAAGGGCCTGAATGCTAATGGCATAGAAAACCCCTGAAAGCTAGAGCTATTTTAAAAAAGCATGCAGTTCCAAGACACATTAGGCTGCTATGTTTTTATTCTTGCCACCTGCTACAAGTGTCTAAATAGAAGCTATATAAACAAGACGAACATTTCTAATACATGGGAAAGTCACAGAGTGAAATGCAATGCAACACTGGAAATTTTTCTCTTCCAGGGGAAAAAAAAACCACTAAAAAGTGCTTCTGTTCTTCAGGGCTCACCCGTATGTTTCTGCTTAAATAACACTGGAAGAAAAGAACTGATCACATATGATACAAAGCAGATTATTTTTAACACAACTACCGTACTGGTTTCGACTGAGATAGAGTTAATTTTCTTCATAGCAGCTCACACGGTGCTGTGTTTTGGATTTGTGACTAAAACAGCATTGATAGCACAGGGATGTTTTAGCTATTGCTGAGCAGTGCTTACAGAGCCAAGGCCTTTTCTGCTTCTCCAGCGAGGAGGCTGGGGGTGCACAAGAAGCTGAGAGGGGACACAGCTGGGACAGCTGGCCTAAGGGATATCCCATACCGTATGACATTGTGCTCAGCAATAAAAGCTGGGGAAAGAAGGAGGAAGGGGGAGACATTTGTGCTTATGGTGTTTGTCTTCCCAAGTAACCATTACACGTGATGGAGCCCTGCTTTCCTGGAAATGGCTGAACACCTGCCTACTGATAGGAAGTAGCGAAGTAAATCCTTATTTTGCTTTGCTTGTGCACGCAGATTTTGCTTTACCTATCAGACTGTCTTTATCTCAACCCATGAGTTTTCTCACTTTCACCCTTCTGATTCTTTCCCCATCCCACTGTGAGGAGTGAGTGAGTAGCTGTGTGGGGCTGAGCTGCCTACCGGGGTTAACCCACAATAACTACTTACATTTTAAGTATTCTGGGGTCAATGAATCACTCTCCAGCAGATGAGAAGACAATATTTTATAAATTTCTGAATGTTCCCCCTCTGGGATAAAATTAAATACACTCTGATCCACAAGATCAGACTGAAAGAAAAAGATTTAATAAGCATTAAACTCATGCAAGACGTACAATGTCACAAAGCCTACTATTTTAATGCAAAACAAGTCCACAGTTCAGAAGAACATTACTGACTCAACAAAGCCACCTGCTGGAATACACATGAATATTTTGCAAGAAAAAAAATCTCACTTTGATCTATCTTAATTTTGACACTGCGAGCCATTTAATGAAAAACACCATGCACGCAGCAGATATACATACACATTAAAGTACAATGGCGCTTGTACTAACCTCCCTGGGATGCAACAATTCCAAGTAAAGGAGCATTTTAGTTAGAAATTACAGGGTGTTATTCTAGGGCACTGTAACCTGTTGGTGGCATCCAATACATTGAAATGATATCTTGGAACAAAAGACAGCCCCTCCCTACATTATAAAGGTTATTATGTTGCCAACAATTATATCCAATTGCAATTGATTTTATGATTACCTTTCATAATCAGTTCCACAACTACGTACACTAAACTGGGAACAACAGAGATTAATGCAACAAAATTGAACAACTGAACAACTGATTATATGCATAAATGCATTTGATTAAGTATTCAGAAAACAGGGATCATAGAATGTATGTTTAGAATATATAAATCACATCTAGAAGCAAAGAACAAATGTGCCTCTGAGAACTTGGTAAATTTTACTTAAAAAAAAAAAAAAAATCACAATTACCTGTACATTTTTCAAAATTCTCAGGCTGATATCATGCATACTTTAGGGGAATTTCTGTTTTGCAGAATCATTTCTTAAATATGCCATTCCAAGTTTTACAAAATACTCTTAGCACAGTAAGACAGCTAGCCTTTAACAATAACTTGGCCTTCTCTTCTAGAAAAGAACTCATTGTTTCACTCATCAATCGTTTGCACTTTTGAGTACTAATTTGCTTCATTTCAGAATAACGTTATTCAAAGGTGACTTTAAAAACTAGAATGTTAAATTTACCACCAAGATTAAAGATGAGTGAATGTGATAAAACCCAAAGTATATCCCTAGCTTAAAAAGCAGAACCAGCAGGAATATGTTTCTTATAAGAGTTCTTTGGCAAGAAAGGAGTAAAAAACTAGTTTAAAAAAATTTCAAGGATATAGCTCTTTAGAAATACTCTTCTGAGTCACATAGAGGCTGTGATAGGTGTGAACTCTAGAGGGTCTCCTGCAGTCAACTGTGTTACTTCAGTTATGTTGAAGAGAAACTGATGCTAGCCTGACACTTCATAATTCTGCCTAACAGAGTGCCAACTGCATTCTGTATTTCCAAAGGAAACGTTTAATATAGGAGAGAGACCAGTAGGAAGGAGTTGTGCTGAACAAAAAGCAGAAGCGTTAGAACAAAGCATACATCTGTTCTATAATGCCAAAAAGGCTAACGATTAATTAGTACTCATAGCAGAGCACCATCCATAGACAAACTGATATGTTACTCAAAGCAATTTGTACTTACTGGCAAATGTTCAAGTAAGGGAGTTATACTTTCAGACACATATATTATATTTCCATCTGTCATAATTGCTAAAAAAAAACCATCAAGAGCCTGAAATTAAACATAATGGGCAGTTAAATAAAAAGAAACAGAGCATATTAAAAATGTTAAGCTATATTCAACATGGAAAATAATTTAGTCCAATTTTATTTTAGTTTATTATAAAAAATGAGAATGCACTACTAAAACATCTTAGCCTTGCTTTTACACTACGAGCATTACAATTCCCATCCAGTTCAGTTCTTAAATAATCTGTGGTTTCAGAAGCAAGTCCATATGCAGCTAGCCACTGTTTCCCCCATCTCCCATACTGCCTGCCCGTTATTTTTAATTCCATCATCATTTTAAACATCAGAAAACTCAGAAAAATGAGCTAGAGACAAAAGTAAGAAGAGGTGGAAAAACTAAGAGAACAAGTAAAAGAGGCAGTGAAGTCAATGAATTTTGGTATTTAAAATCTCAATATTCCCAATCTCAATAAAAGAAACTTGTAGCAAGATTTTATTGAGACTTCAAAACTGTGAGATACAGTTCTGACTGCCTTATCTTCTACTTAACTCAAACTTATTTCCACTGAACATAACACAACTATATTTTAGTTGAACGCTACCAAACACAAAATCACAACAGAATTGTATTTCTAAATAGGAAATTTTAAAGCTCACAGCTTTGAAAAAATATCTCGTATCATATTATTCAAGCTTTACAGTCACTAGTTGTGGACACATATTCTGTTAGAGGACTTGAGAAACACCAAAAACTGCTACAAAAAACCCTTGAAAAACAGAAGCAACTACTTCACTAACTTGTTGGAAAAAATATGCAAATTCAGCACAGAGGATTTTTTGACAATTTTTTAAGTACAGAAAATCAGAACTTTTTACTTTTTAAATCTGTGCCTCAAAGAAAAGGTTTAACTATGGAATGAAAATAAAAAGCACTTGCTCATTTACTTTAATATTTTTCATTTACCTCTTATTAAAAATTGTTTCACTAACGAGGCACAAAAGACTTATCCTCATTTCCAAGGAAATGATAGCTTATACTGAAAGTTTATTTCTAGTAGTAATCCAACTATTCATGTAATCTTCTTTAGCAAAGTAATGCTCACACACCATTTTTGGAAAGCGTAACAAGCAAAGAAATTAAACACTTTATTGCTCACAGGTTAGATGGATGTGTTGAGCTTTTTTTGTAATTAAGATTTTTAAGTTATGCATAACAATTCTTTATTTAACTAGCAACTTCCTTATGTTGATAATTTAAAATATCCACTTTACTTTGACAGTAAATATGTTCATTTGTGGACTTGCTCTGTTATAATGTTTTATGTAATTGAAAATGCAGTTAAAAGAAAAACTGTTTTGCATTACACTGCATACATAGGAATTTTGACACTTGATCTTCATGAAAATGTACAGGTACAATTAAAATATTAAAATAAAAAGTTATGCCATCAAACTGAAAAATTTCATCATGGAATGACTCCCAGTGAGGAAATATTCTACTCCCAGAAAAACAGAAATAATATACCTCTAACATTAACTGTGTGAACTCTTCATTACTAAGGAATGTCGGTTTCCAGTCCTGTCGAATCTCACTGGCATCTGATTGTGCAGTAATTTCTACAATCAAACATATATACAATATAAGGATTCACACTTCCAAAAGCCATTATTTTCCTATTGAGCTACATATACACAGTAGGAAATAGCAGAAGGTTCTCCAGTCTCCTCTGTTGTTCATTCATTACATAGAAATGTTGCTCCTCAAAAAGAAAATCAAATGTCTTCTCCCCTATGTCATAATCTTATTTGTCTTCTCTTTCCTTCCACCAGTTTGTGCTACAGTCCTGCCAGACTTGAAGGTAATGCTGAAGTTAATGACAGTAAGTAATGGATTTTGACAACGGAAAAATACTTTTTCCTCTAAGACTATAATAAAATGTTTTACTGAGAGTGTTGTTTTCAGAGATTTAGAAAGCCAAAATTCCTGATCAGTTTAGGTCATTAAAATGCCTAATCCTCAAGTGTCTTGGCCAATCCTGGTCCTTCTAACCTTTGCACTAAAAATTGTCACTGTCCTTTCTCTTCTTCCCACTCTTTTCTGTAAAGAAATAAGGTTACATTAAAAAAAGAGTAGGTTTTCGACAAAGACTGTTAAGAGCTGTATGACAGACTCCGTTGCAGAATTACTGATTTGTACACAGAGATGAATTTTGAACAGAGATTCCTGTAGGATTTAAGAGGAATATATAGATTAACTTCCCATACATAGATGAGAGAAACAACATCTGCTAAGCTAAACCAGACCCCAGGTTCTGAAAGCCGATGCTTCCTTATCAACTGCTAACTGAAACAACAAGAAGCAAGACCATGTAGTACTTCAGTTTTGATGAGTAACAAGGGCATTGCAGAAGTACTGGTTGTAAGAACAACCTTGAACAAGTAATCGTGAATCAAATATTTAGACAAATTGAAAGAACCAAACCATGTCTTTAAGGCTTTTGATTTCTAAAGGACAAGTCTGTACAAAGGCCGTAAGCTAGTTTGTTAGTTCAGATGGCTCAGAGAGCGCTGAAAACCTGGAATTGAGTTAAATATGCAAAGGCTGGAACGGTTCAGAATTTTGGTTCCCAGACTGAAGGGGGAAAACTTTACGAAAGAGCGTTAGACTTAACTGAAAGAACAGTAAACAACAGCAACGTCATGCAAGAAACTGGCAAGAAGTGGAGAGCTGCAAGGAGAGGGGAAAAAACATCAACAAATAAGACGGACCAGAATTTCCAGTGATCAGATCTCACAAAAGACATAAATTGATCAGGCTTTGACTATCTGTTTTGAAATGGTATTACAAGTGGATAAGTAAGAGCGGGCTGGAGAATAAGGATAACCTAAGTCTAACCCCAAATCTAACTTTTCAGGCAGAACAAATATACTGAACGCTGAGGGGCAGGTCAAAGGACACGGAAATGAAAAGCTCTGCCACCAAAGTAGAGGCAAAATTCAAGGAACTTAATGCATTCAGTCCACAGGACACAGATAATCTCCACTTTAGAACTGGAAAACTCTGATTCATTGGCTCATTCTGGTCTATACAACCATCCTACTTTAGAATTAAAAAAAAAAAAAAGTCAGTCTGGCTTGTGCAGTAGAAAGGATTTATACTAAATAAAAGCTGAAGCTCCTGCCTTTAACAAACCATTCTGAATTATCTTACCACAAGTACAAGTGTTCTTTTACATTTGCCGTAATTAGAACAAGTATGATATTGGAAAACAGAGCCAAAGTAACATGGAAAGAAATTGTTTCACTTAGTAACTTCAGAGAAATACCTAAAAATTCTGGCAAAAGGTTGCATTCAAAGATAAATGGCACTGAGGTCATGTTCCTGAGGTAGACAGCAGACAGAGGAGCATAACCAAACTTGCACACTAATACTCCAGTCTTTAAATCCTGGATCTGACGCAACTCTGCGTCAGCACTGAGTATCCTCAAAAGAAATTGCCAGCTGGGCAAGATCTGTAGTATTTATCTGTGGGTTGTATGAATATCAGTCTACTAGTTGGAATAGTAAGCAGCAAAATTCTTCAGTATTTCAGAATTTTCAAAAATTTCTCATTTACAAATTCAAAGGAAGATGATAGGCAGTATTAGCCACGGAGAAGCTCTCAGTAACATAATTTCAGTGTGTTTAGCCTGCTGTTTTTTCCCAAAGAGAAGCAGAATCCACACTGGTCAATAACCAGCTCAGATAGCTCATCTGGATCTGCCACCAGAGCACCAAGCCTGGCCAATGTGGAAATGGTCCAGAAAGAACCAGAAGCAACATGGTTAATGAAAACCTGGTGGCTGAACACAGTAAGATTTTCAACAATAAAGCAGGTAATCAGTGCTGAACAATTTATTTATTGCTAGGGTCACTCTGCTTTATTCTAACAGATCCAAGCACCTCAGGAGGCAAAATATGCTTCTGACCTTTGCCAACATTTTGTCCAAAACATTTTAATGTAAACCAGTGCATAGCAATGATAGTAAGCACTGGCAGCCAGAGCTTTAGAGACCTTAATATGATATCTGCAGTCACACAAAGCTGCACTCTGTCCCACCAAGTGAAGGACAAAAACGCAATGCCCTAAAAGGCATCCGTCTCCAGAGCTGCTTTTTTCCCCTTTATCCTTAAAAAATAAAAATTAATAATAATTTAAAAAAATAATCTCAGAAAGCACTTTGAAGAAAAAAGTATGACTGGTGCTGCTGGCTGGCTGACACACGTGTTCATTCTACACTCTGTATTTTATGATAGGAATCATCAATACAAGATAAAGTGATTTGGAAACAGAACCAATGTTCACAAAGGCCTTAGACCCTACAGAACTGACTTTTACAGAAAAGGAGCCTTCATACTGCTTTTCTTTTTGTTATGAGGCAAACGTGTCTCAGAGAATTAAAACAGCATAATCAATATTTAATTGGCAAAAAAACCCCCAAACCTATGAATTCTCACACAAATTACTCCCCCCTCACTTTCTATTTTAATTGTTATGTTTACCCTTTAATGGCACTATTCAGTACACACCTGGTGCTATTTGAACCGTAACACTAATGGAAGAGACATGCTAGAGCATGGAAAAATATTTATCATACCTTAAGGTACCTTAAATTGACACACATACTGTTGATAAATACATACCTATCCATCCACTTAATAGCTTTACTTATTTTATTTTATAACCTTATAGCTGCTTCTTTTGTCTCTACTGCTTTCTAGTTAGTATGCATGCTCAGAAATTACTCAGGGAAATGGGTTAACTAGTGAAAGAGTTCATTTTCTTCAATTTTTAATCTTGTTTTTGGCAGTGTGAACCACAAGGTGCCATATTAAGAAAAAGTGTAGGAGCAGGAACAGGGATTTTTTATATACATAAATATCAAACAGCCATAAATAAGTGTACGCTTGGTGGAAGAATTTTTTCATGACAGAAATAAGGATCTGTAATGAACTTCAGTACAACATATCTGGGTATATCCCACCATCAGCTGATGCTAACAACCAGAGAAACAAAACATAGCAAGGATGTTCAAAGACATCGATTGTTTTGACATTTCATATGACGGTTTACAAAACAACAAACATACACTCATTGGCTTATACATCAGTGGGTATGTCTTGAAAATTAGAAAGTTCCGCTGAAAGTATTTATAGATTTTCTGTTGTTTGTTTTTTTTTTTTTTTCCAGCTAAAATGAAATAAAAAAATGCCCATGCTCCTGGTCTGTATGGCCACTGCATGCCACCCTCTCTCATCAAACAACCTACCCGATAACACTTGCGGAAACCATAATGCCCTATTGCCTTATCATCTTTGTTAAAGTAGCCAGTTGTGCAGATACCTGACATGAAGAGAGGGAGCATTAAGTTCCCTTGGAATAGCTTTTTCAGTGATTTATCTTCCTTTATGTGGAACTTGGAGAGACAAACCAACTGTTCAAACCAGTCTTATCTAAATATCAAAATAAGTACGTCCAGCAAGTACTTCCAGCAAGTACTTTCACTGAAATGGATCAGCAGTTTTCCTGTGAAGCAAAACTTTAACAACTTGCACCTTATGAAGCAACTATATTCTAAAGGTCTCCATATGTCCAGAACAAAAAACTTCGAAGTTATTTCAAAAATAAATACTTGTCTTTATGAAACAGACTTCTTTGACAACTATGGGACAAAAAAAATTCGTACTGGCTTTTGCAAAATATTAGCAAAAACATAGTTATATCTCTGCTACCTAAATTATGATCTTAAGAATACCTTTCTTCAGGAGCTCTTTACTTTTTTTTGACAATTTCCTTAAAGGACCTGCAAAATTGTTAATGTTTTATGTACTAAGTGAACATCGTAAAAAAAAAAATTAAGAATTTACAGATTTTTTTTTTTTATTGTTACAAATAATTACCTTTGTGCTTCCGTAAAAAGTCAATGCTCTTCTGCAGTACAGTGGATTTATCCATCTTCCGAGCATTACCTGGAAGCATGGAACCCAGCTCTTTGATAAGGACATTAAACTGATCTCGACGTTTCTTTTCAGACTTGTTTCTAGACACCCTGAAAAACAAAACAGAAAGTGTTTTATAACAAGTATGAAACTTGCTTATAATAAGCTGCATACTACTGCCAGGTTCCTGATGCAAACAGCCCCTTAAGAATTTCTGCTGTGAGAACTGCCACAAAACACCTACTCCATATCTCAGACACCATTTTTGAAGAGTGGCTTCTTTCTGCTCACGGAGGGGTGCAGCTAAGCCTTTGGAATAAAGCACCCTTTTACAAAAATACAAATCATTGAACCACAGTTATAAATACACAACATAACCAAAGAATAACAGTAAAAGAAATGCTGTTGAGTAATATGGTTATTTATAAAAGAATCACATTTTTACTGTTTAGAAATCACCCTGGTAAGTTCAAGTGTACAAGTATAGGACATTTCTTAGCTTTAAATAACTTAAAAACTTACCTTTTTGCTTTATCTTTGTCATCTTCTTCCACCAGCCCATCAAAAATGCTTCCATCATTTCTGAAAGAAACAAAAAGAAATAAATGTTGGAGTGTAAAATTTCTCTCTTGTGGAGTCCAATCACAATGAAGGGTGGGGGGGTGGAAGAGCTCATTATTCATCATCTCCATTACATCAAGAAACTGAAGCACTGTTTCACCATGATGTCCCACAAAGACCAGCATCAATAACCTGAAGCCAAGTCTGTTGTAAGTTCTCCTTATAGGACATTTACTAAAGAGAAAGCAAAAATCCTTACATTTCTGACACAACTCAAAGGATTTTCACACTCTTTCTAATGAGAACTTACAACCCTATGCAAACACTTAATTGAACACTATTTAATTTTATTTTTCTCTCTTCTTCATTATTTGCATTACCTCACCCTTTTGAAAACATGAGTGAGGACATATATAATTTATTTTTACTTATTGACACTTCTATTCCAATTATTGGAAATATTTGTAGCAAGAAAGTATATTTTTCTTAAATACTGACGTATTAATAATGGAAGAGGGCTGAGGAATATGCTGTACTTCATCTACGTATGTAATTTTATAAATATACAATTAATATCAACGTTAAACAGTAACAGTAATTATTCATTATATTTGCTTCCTCACCAAGTATCACATAACTTTTCCTCAGCTTGACAACTGTCCATGTACTACTAAAGACGTATTAGAATATCAAAACAAGAACGTGTTTTCCTTTGAAGATGCCTCACTATACTTCATACAACACCTTTGTTTCATTTCCTTTTGTTTTAAAAGTCGGGTCAAAACTGTTCTTCTGTTTTCCAAAACTGCTGTATAACGGACTTTCACATTTTAGTTTTCTAACTTCTTCTGTCTGCTTTCAGTTTATTTAGTGCCATCCACACTGACCTCTGTGTGTCCACCCTTGATTTGTTCATCCTAATGTTTCCTTCCCTTAAGGCAAGTCACCGTCCTTCTAAAAAGCTTACCTCATCTCTCTGATTTGTAACTGGATAAATCATTAAGCAATTGTACATTATGATAAGCAGTGATGTTAGCAAGTAATCATTTTTTACACTACTACATAAACATAAAGCTTTTAAAAGGAGTTCTTATATTTAAAGGACTGAAGTTTCAGTGACACGCCACAAAACTTCACTACAAGAACTGACAAGTCAGGCAAGCATTTTAAAAGTTTTACCCTTTGCTTTTATTGTTATTTATTTCAACTGGGTTTAACTTTCTGTAAATTTGATGCAAGTGTCATTTCCTGAAGTCTCAAAAATGGTAATACACAGAATATTAAGGACAGATGTTCACCTAAGCTGCTAAGAAAGTCCAGCTCAAGGAATGAAATAGAAAACATGTCTCAGCTATTACTTTTCCCTTGAAATAGGTTAGCAGGTCACTTTACTATCATCTGCAGCATCACTAATCGTTTAAATGTGTTTGTTTTCCTTAATTAAATATTGAAGTACTAAATACAAAAAATTCAAGTAAACATTAAAAATCAGCTCAACTTGCACAGATGCTGTTCCGTGGCTGAAAACAAGTAATACATTTTAAGATTCATCTCAAGCAATAAAAAACACTATTTCCGCTGACTACAAAAAACACATCTAACAACTACCAAAATAACTCTGTCAAAAATAGCCAAAAACTTACTCCTCTTATTTTTGCATAAATTAATATTCTCTACATATTAACCATAAGAAAAAGATTATTAAAGATAGCATTGAACAGTAATTCCCCCCAAACTATCAGTATGTATTAACATACCTGTCTGCAATGGAGCTCATTTTATGGGTACTTATGGTAAAAAACATAACATATTACACTTTAGTCTTGTGGTAGACATTTGTACGTTTGCCTATAAGAGAAGAATAAACATCAAAATGTGACTCTGGAAGAAGAAACATGTTCTTCATTAGAGCATACTGAAGTTTTCATTTGCTCTATAAGCTGCTCTTAATCTTCCCCTCTCTTCCAACCTTCTGCTCTGCACTCCTACCTTCTCTAATGCAGTCTCCATTACCATCATAACCTGGACTTTAATATCTCATTTTACATGACAGAGAGTTTTGTTTTATTAAATGAGAACATAGTTTTATTAAATGCCACGATAAATAAGTCTGGACTAACCCAATACAAACCTTTTTTCTGACTCTGAATTCACATATAGCTTTTCATTTTTATTTTAATTTTTACCTAAAAGACTCTCATAATTTTGATGGTTGAACAGATGTAAAATACACTCCTCAGTAGTAATACATTCTATTTAGAAACTGTGCAAACAGAAAGCATTTGGGATATAGTATTTCACTGCTATAATTTATTTCTTACTATATTTTTTCCTTGAGCACATTGTTACAATAGACATGTAAAATGATAAGAATAATATACCTATTAGAATGTGATCTCCATACTGTAAGAAAGTTAGTTAACCTGGCCATTTCTTAAAGCAGCCATTTATTCATTACCAAGTTTCAGCAGGAAGTTTTTGGTTTTCCAACTGTACATATGATTTTGAATAAAGAATGTGAATGAAATATTAATAGTGAGAGAAGGAATTTAAAATAAAGTATTTAATTCAACAAGTACCTACTTTTAGGTACCCAAAACCTACAAAATTACAGGGGTTACAGAAAAGCTGAAAGTCAAACATAAACCAATACAATTAAACCTTTTTCTTTCATATAGAAAAGACAGTTGTCAGAGGCTGCTCAAATGGAGCACCAAGATTGTAACATTGTCAGTGATTAAGGAACAACTGCATGCAGCAAGAAGTTTTATATGAGCTGAACTTGCAGATCTTTGGGAATTTTTATTATGTTACAAACTTAATAGCAAAAAGGCATTGCATTTATTTCAAAGGAGCTGGGTTTAGTCACTTTAGTGACTCATAGTTTCTGAGAAGGAAGGATTTGTTTGTTTCTGAGAGTGCCAAATCCAGTGGAACTTGCAGTGTTAATACCACAAGAAATACGGCAGCAACTCCATGATCCAGACAGTCTGTAAAATGTTCCAGGAAAATCTTATCCCATTTTTTTTAATATATGGGGAAACTGAGGAAGAAAGTTTATGTTTCAACCAAACTGCCTGACAGTCTACAACAGCCACACACTATGCAGGTTTGCTTCACAAGACTAGTATTTTTGCCCACAAAGTTTCATAACTTGAGTGCAGCAGGAAAGTAAATGGGAGAGCTGTGCTGCAGCACAATCTTTTTCAAGGTGCATCACAAGGTGTGCGTGCGGTTTTGCCCAAATGCCCCATGAGCCCTCTTACCCACTTCTTCAATTAATAAGGCCCAACTTTGTCTTGCCTTTATTCTCCAAAATCTAGTGCTCTGAAGACACACTGGAAGCAAACCATTCCTTCACTCCAGTTCTTCAAAATAACAATTGCACTGACCATACTGACAATTAAATTCCCCAAATTAGTTGGCCAAGTTTTATAAAGTAATGGAGTCGCACTATTTGAAAACCAGCCAGAAATGGCACGAGGAAAGTAAATTATGAAGAAGTGTTTGTTCAAATTTTTGTCAAAAGCACGCAACAACAGACAGCTTGCTCAGCAGTAAAAGCAAACTACCATCACTGGCATGGAATTAAGTTTAAAATCAAGACACCAATTAGAAACTTGTAAGCATTTACCTACATAGTATGCACTAATACAGGTATGCACTAATTACACTTTTAGCCCTGTGTTAATTTGTAAATGAATTTGGTACCTAACATTATAGGGATTAAGAGTAATATGAAATTCTGTAGGACAAATGATACATTGTTCCTTTAATCTGCAAAAGAAAAATATATGTACAGCTAAATACAGAAAACTGTCACCTGTGACATAATTAACATCTTCATTATGCAGAATCAGAATTTAAAAGTGTGCTGGTTTGGGCTGGGATAGAGTTAATTTTCTTCACAGTAGCTCACACGGTGCTGTGTTTTGGATTTGTGCTGGAAGCAGCATTGGGAGCACAGGGATGCTTTCGTTATTGCTGAGCAGTGCCTACACAGAGTCAAGGCCTTTTCTGCTCCTCACCCCACCCCACCAGCAAGGAGGCTGGGGGTGCACAAGAAGCTGGGAGGGGACACAGCTGGGACAGCTGACCCCAGCTGACCAAAGGGATATTCCATCATGCCACATGACGACATGCTCAGCATATAAACCTGGGGGAAGAAGAAGGAAGGGGAGGACATTCGGAGTGATGGCGTTTGTCTTCCCAGGTAACCATTACACGTGATGGAGCCCTGCTTTCCTGGAGATGGCTGAACACCTGCCTGCTGATGGGAAGCAGTGAGTGAATTCCTTGCTTTGCTCTGCTTGCATGCGCGGCTTTTGCTTTACTTATTAAACTGTCTTTATCTCAACCCACAAGTTTTCTCTGTTTTACCCTTCCAATTCTCTCCCCCTTCCCACCAGGGGGGAGTGAGCGAGCAGCTGTGTGGGGCTTAGTTGCTGGCTGGGGTTAAACCACAACAAAAAGTCAATATTTTCACTTTAACAAAGCACTCAATTTCTAAAATTCAACAAAATCATTCACTTGTTACAGTATACAGATCCTATGTCAGAACTGGAAACTTAGATTTGGCATCCAAGACAAATAGTTAAAAGAACTTAAAGACTACAGGAAATGTACCTGTAGTGCATTTGTTTCTCACTTTTCAAGTTCTGACCCTTCTGTTTTTGCATCCAAATTTGCAAGATGCTGAACATTCTCAGTGCTTATATGTACCAATGGATAAGACCGCAGAGAGAATTCCAGTGAAACCAGTCAAGTTTAAAGCAAACACTACAGAAATCAAGGACTATGTATATTTCTAAGATTCGAATTCAGTTGTGTTCTGGAGAAGAAAAGACACTACTTAACACTGCTACTCAGCCTCCAGCATTGATAATTGAAAGCCATAGGAACCTTATTCATTATAAGAATACAATTTTACCTTTTACACTTTGGGACTTGTTAAAGTATGAGGTTTAGGGACGAAACGTGGTTCCTTTGAAGAGCAATGTGGAGTTAGATGTATCCTCTTCTGCAGAAAACCATTAAATTCTGAACTGTAAAAAAATAAAAAAGGAGAGTTTTACAACAAATGCATTTTAAAATAATCAGTTATTTGTTTTTCTTTAATAAAAGAGAAGTAATCATTCCAACGAGAGTAATTATAGAGACAATATGCTGCTTATTAGAAATATCCCAAGTATTTCTCTATCTGAATTCACCTCGCTTTAAAGCTCTTCTCCTTGATAAGAAGGATATTCTGACACAATTTCACCTCTGCTTTAAGCTATCACTTTATGCCTATCTTCAATCTTAACGTCATTTTTACTTTCCAATTCGGTATCACCCACACCATCTACATCTTCACTTCTACTAGCTACCTTCAAAGTATATCTTTATACCATTAAACACCTTTTCCACTGAAACTCTGACTTACAGGCCTCTTCTGGCTTTCTCAGTTATGTCGTCTTCTCTCCAGGTCTCCAAAATTGCCACTCTCAGGACTCCAGAATGTGTAGAATGCTGCTGCTGGCAACTAGCAAAGTTGTCCAGCTGCATTATTGCTACTCCCTCAGATGCAGCCGTTAACCCTTTCTTTCAAAACCCACTTCAAAAACACTTTCAAGAATGTATTCCAAACTTACCTCACAAAGGCACTTTTTCAATAAAAAACCTCAGCACCAGTATAAGTTATCACCAACTTCCAATCTCTTTATACCATTACATTTCATTTATATAGTTTCTTCCCTTGAACCATGCTACTGTCCACATTTTTAAGTTACATGAAATCAGTTTCTTCTCTCATCTTTATCCCATTTCCATCTGCCTTGCTTACTGTTCTTAAAATAAAACGTATTCACTACACAGTGTACTTGTACCACTTCCGAAAACTTTTATTTTAAAGCATATTAAATTCTAAAAAGGAAGTTGGGATCTAAAAACTAAGCTTATGCTACTTTTAAATTCATTAATGGATTTTATGGAAAACATAAAAATTATCTCTTATTTGATTAGAAAAGTTAAGTTTCTCCTTCCCCTGCACCTTCCAGAGGCTCTTAAGTGGTTAAAATACAGATGCAAATATTAACATAGGAAGTCAAAGCACAGGAGAACAATCTGCCAACAGGAGAAAAACAATTACAGCATGATTCAGTGAAGCCACTCGTTCTTTTCTGGCCAAGTAACCTGCTGGCCCATTGACCTACTTTTTTAGGTGCTTACAGCCTCCTCTCCTATTCTGTTGTGTTCCGTTTGACAAGTGCAAACATTAATAGTGACAAAGAGTCCCATGGAAGTCTAGGTTACAGAGACTGCAACATGAAACCTGTGTTTTTTCAACTGCTTGGAGTCGAACAACTCTGCCAACTCTCACCCAGCTCCTAACAAGAGTTCTAATGGGGAAAATTTCAGACCTCATCTCTGCAGTATGTAGAGGTGCATTTTTAAAAAAATCACAACTGAACACTTAAGACAAACACCACAGGACCATATTTGATAATGTCTAAAACAGAATGAAAAAAATAAAGTTTTTAAGGATATTTCAAAAAGGGATTTTAAGATGAGGAGGAAAGGAATATGTTTATGTCATAAATGAACATAAGCAAGCTTAAACCAGACCAAAAGGAAAGCTAATCACAGTGGAAAAGCTTTTGTAACCAAAACCACACAGATCTCTAACTCACTAGAAATGGCATGCATGTGAAAGCCAGGAGAAAGGTTAAGACGCCTACACGCCAGCATTGTCAGCCACAAGTGTTCAAAGGTCATGGGTCTGTCTCCATAATTCATGAGGTTTTTTTAAATACAATGAATTATGCGTATGTCTCTAGATACTATGTCTTTTGTACACATTTCAAACTTTTCTGCAACCAAGAAGGCTAGAAACTTACTATTTTTAAGAAAGCTGAGGTCCTCAATCAAAAACTTTAGCTGCTGCCATGGATATACAAACTATTAATACACAACGTTGCTCAATCTGTAGCAAAATCACAAAAACTAGCAACACTGCAACTTCTGCACTCTGCTGACTTATCACTCATGGAGAGGCAGTAAGTTATTGGGTGCCAAGTTATTGCTTAGCCAAAGAAACAAGGTTCTGAGTAAGTCATAGGGTAAAAAGCCACAATCCAACCTAAGGTAATAGTGAAAAGTTCACACCATTTGATAAAACATAAAACATGTTTTAGACTGAAAGAATTTCAGTAACTTCAGTCCAATTTTATTGTCAATACTGGTATGCACGTTGGCAATACTAAATCTTAGAAACAAGCTCAAAAATTGAACAAACTGTGAAATTACACTACAGTCTTGCTCATGACAGATGTTGTGTCAGGACTGGACTGAAAAATAAATGGGACAATAGTCAATGTGTTGCCTGTACATGATTTTGTACATAGTCAGTGACTGAAACCCTTACATCTCCAGCACTTTGCCATAACGTTAAGATTGCTAAACATTTTTGAGGAAGAATCAGTATTGCCCTTATACTGTAAAACAGATGTTTATATAAATGTCTTGATTTTATAAGTAATATTTTCATGACTTTACAGATTACAGCCCTCAGACAAAACTAATGCGACGTGACATGTATTAGTAAGACAAATAATTTCACCCAGGAAAGATCACAGGAAAAATACAGGAAACAATACAGTTTTCCAACACTACAGTTTCTACAAACAGAAACAGATTAACTTCTTTAATACAACCTGACCTCTGTGACATAATCCTATTTTGCCAGGGGAACAAACTAGTTATTACAACCACTGAGGATTAGCTTTGGAGAAGATCTTGTTTAAAGAATCAAAATCACAGCACACCAGTCTGCACTTCCACAGCACCCGATGCCCCAGCAGAGCTCTAACACCAGTTACGTACCAGGGTAAGCAAGCCAAAGAGCAGAAAAATCACACTATGAGAAAACAGCTGAGCCAGAACCTGACTCGCAATGGAAGCACAGCACCAAAAGCCCTATTCATTATACAGATTCTGAGGATACTTATAAACCTTCTTGATACTCCTTTCCAGGAGCAAAGGAACATTTGCTTCCAATACCTTGGATTATGAACTTCTGGGGTTTTACTCTACTGGGACGTCCCACCATAATGGGCAAGCAGAGATCCATCCATTATCTCATTCCCAGAATAGCACACCACTACCACTCATGTTTTCCATTTTGCTCTTTGTTTCATAGATTTGCCCCCAGCCCAACCATTCTTCTCTTTAGCGTCTTCTTTTTTAGAGGTGAGGTAGAGGGGAGGAGAAGGGAAAGAATTTATTGTGGTTTAGTTCCTCTCTAGTAACCACAGACTTTTGTAAAGAGCAAAAGATATTTAGACAGGTAAACCATAACCTGGTTTCTAATCAGATACAGTTTGGCCTAATAGAATAAGCTAGCAGGTTTCAAGATACTTGCTCCTTTGCTTGCAATGCTATACACACCAACAGAAAGCAAATTAGGGTAATGACTGATTGATCCGTTCTCACTAATCAAAGGCTATCTGTTAAAATACTATGGTTTTAAAACTGACATGTCTCTCTCATTATCTAACTCAAAATAAAAAAAAAAAGGCAAAACAAACAAAAATATCAGAAGACAGGGAATTTCAAGAAATGCTGTCCAAACTTTGCAGCTGAAAAGGTTATTCTAGCAACTGGGAATAGTCATGTATTGCAAACTTTTCCCTACCATGTCAACAAACCAACTGTAATCTTGGCCTGTACTCGAGCAGAAGAGCTGACACATCCCAGAAATGTCATTTTCTGTAGATAAATGCACTGTAACAGCAAGTGTACATCTTCACCTGCTTCACAGGAAAGCGGAGTAAGAGACGGTTGCTTCTAGTGCAGACATCCACACAATTTGATCCCAGATGGGCTTTTAATAGGAAAATTTGCAAGTGGACACAAGTAGCCTGCTTTGGCAGAGCAGCTTGCTTAGGTCCATTACCTTTGCAGGGAGTAGACAAGGACACATCCGTGTGCAATATAATGAAGAAAGGGCAGTAGGACAGATGACTGGTGGTGTGGGTTGCCATTATCAGAATAACTCATCCAGTCTCAAGTCTGTTCCTGAGGGACTTCTGGGAAAGGAGGTAAGTCCAAGCAGTCTATAGGAGAGATAAACTGCCTGGTAGGAGGCCTGTTGTGGTAGTGGTCTGCGATATCACAGATTTAGTTGAGTTATAATGGCACTTGAAAGAGTGCATACTATTTGCCCATAGTATGCAAGACCTATTTGTACGTAGTCCAAACAAACAGCAGCAGTTGGAAGAGCCTACAGATCACCACGAGTGGGAGACAACGTAGCAACCACAGAAGTAAAAAAAGATTAGATTCTTAGAAATGGCTTGTCACACAGATGTGTCCTTGTCTACTCCCTGCAAAGGTAATGGACCTAAGCAAGCTGCTCTGACAAGTCTGGTTAAAAGTCACTGTAAATAATATCCTCATAGAAACATGGATAATGAGCATTAGAGGAAAAAACAATTCTCTCCTGCATTCTTCATGTATTAGACTGTCCTGCCATCAGGAGAGAACTTTGCTCTGTAACTTGGGACTGAACGCACTTTGCAGTTTCCATCTCTCTATCTCATGGTTAGAGGAAACACCCCTGCCCACCGCTCCTCTGTTCCAGATCATTTGGGCTGATCTCTGCTTGACGACCTGTTCTGCTACCACCCTTCCACTCTTCTCTGGAGTCTGCATCTCCTCCCCCTTCCTCACCATGGAGATGGGCCCACAGCTCCCTCCCTGTTAGGGTGCAGCTCTAATCTTAGTTCAGACTGCAGTGAAGATATGTGCAAGAAAGCTGTAAGAAGCCTCTGACTCTTTGCCTGGGCTATGCTGGAGCCTGGCCCATGCCTGGCCCTGTACCCCACTGATCGGGCCTCTGACTCACTGATTTGACTTCTCAGCTCCTCCTCAGATCTGCCTCCTCACCAGGAACTTGCTGGCCATCTGGGCACTTGCCAGAGCCTGGCTGCCCTCCCTTGGGAGCAGCCCGCCCCTCCAGCTCCCTGGGAGTGACCAGGAAAGTGCTCAGCAGATTGCGAGGCTTCTGTCGAAACCAGTCCTTGACAGTGGGGTGCTGAAGCACTTACCAGGCTTTTTTCCCCCCCTCCATCCCTTTCCAGACTGCTTGTGTTATCTCTGCCTTCTAGGATCCAAATTAAATACATTTAGAGATACCTGAGGCACTGTTTATGCACTCCCTTCAAATTATCAACAAAGATTATTAAGAGAAAGTAATTATAATACTGATTTTCAGAGTTTGTCAGTGAACATTGTGTTTCAGAAAACTGTAAAGGATAATCAAGAAAGAGTATAAATCTAACTAAGTTTATAAGATAAATTCAAAAGGCAGTGTTTAATGATCTGGCCATCAGAAACAATTGCTATTCTTCCATATTTCCATTTAAAATATTTTCTCAGTCCTTTGTATTCACAGTTCCTTACTGGAGATCCCCTTCCTTCAATAACAAGGCTGTAAGCATGGCAGAAATAATGCTTGTTAATCCTGTGCAACTAGTCTGTACAAGAGAAAGACTGTGGCTGCATGTACAAGAGAGACTGTGGCTGCATTCCACTTGCACCCGCTTTTATTTATAAGGCTCCACCCTGCTTCTTGCCACCCTTCCGTGGCTTTGACTGGAGGAGTGCACCCCTTCAGCTCTGGCCACACGCTGAAGTAGATCTGTGATGTGTCTAGAAGAACCCACATATCACACAGTTTTAAATATAATCTTTATTGTCTCATTCTTATGAAAAAGTGTGGCTTCATGTACCTTTGAAAATTGGCACAGCTGAAGAACAGTACCCCTCTACAAAGAGGAGCTCTTAACCTCTTAACTACATCTGCCACTGCTGGATCTGTAACAGGGAACCATAGGTTAGACTTCACAGTATGCATTGTTTTTGCACATCTAAAATACAATCGAGCTCATAATCAAGCCTGCCTGAAAAATACACCTACTGCCTCCTTAAAGGGTGCTTAACAAAAAACTCCCGTACTTCACAATATGAGTTTTAATCAAGAGAAGCTAACGTGTTAGCGTTACAATTCAAAACTGAAAATCTTCACATCTCTCCCAATCTCCATTTCCTTTAATGGGATTCTGGGCAGAAACAACCTGCAGCCAACAAGTTCAAGAACAGATCCTAAATTAACGCTCACTGCGCTGTGGAAAAAGTGCTGCAGACGGTGTAAAATCTAGATATTCTGCTGTTCTCTCTCACAGAAGGCATCTAAACTTGGTATTTTTTACGACGAACAAATAAAATCCCAGCTTCCTTCTTCCAGCCTCTTAAATAGAACTGAGAAGGTAGGCAATTGACAGTTTTTTTTCAGAAGTTCAAAAGGGGAAAAAATACCACCCACACACTCAAAAGTTTAAATTCCCACTGAATATTACTAATTATCCCAGAAAATTATCTGCTACATAAAAAACAATGATTTTCTACAGAACAAAGTTACCAGACAAAAAAAAAAAAAAAAAAAAAAAAAAAAGTTCTTCACTTGATGATTTCTCAATATTAACAGAAATTTAAGGAAAAAACTTTAAAGTATGGTACCAAGATATCTATCCTGGAGTTAACAGCACTTCGAAATGATTCATCCAATTACAAATGTGCATATTTATGAAACAGAGCATTAGCAATTTTATATGTTTTATATCAGATACAGAATGTTGGTTTAAACAATTTATCTAAAATGGTTTGTCACATTTTCCTCAGAGCATAAATAATACCAAGAATACTAATAAATCTATCCAAAGAGGAAAAATTAAACACTTCATTCTTGCACTGAAAAACATAAATGAAAATTCACCAAGAAATGAGACAGATCAAAGAGTTAAACATTGTTTTTCCTCTGCTCCAATAACAAGAGGGAAGAATGCCTAGATACAGAAAGTAAACTAATTTTTGAAAACTGTCCTGGAGAAAATTCATTACCAAATCCAACAGACATAATTATTACACATTCAAAGCAAGATAACGCCAAGTAAATTCTTCTTCCATTCCATACGAAATTGCTGCTCAGTGTTGATATAAACTCATGTTTAAATTTAGAAAATGAGAGACTTTACAGTTATTATTACTGCAACAAAAACAAACACTCAGCTATCCACTACAATTAATCTTGCAGAAAAACATGAACCTACAAGTTAGGTGAGCACCTTAACTGCCAGACTTTTAGTATGCGTGCGTGTTATGAAGTGGGAAAGGTCGCTAAAAAGCAGTTTTTGAAATTTACACAAATGAATCTTTCCAAAAGTCTATCCTAGACCAGAAAAATCTACCCAATGAAGATTTATTAGCTTTTATATCCAAATGAACACTTATACTTTTTACATATCTCACTATTGCATTTCAAAATCTTCAGAAATCCAAGAAGTCAACAGATGGCCAAGAGGGTCTGTAAGAACTTATGCAAGTTATTTCTGCACCCAATGCCTTTACAGTCTATTTAGGAGCAATTTTAAGGTTATAGCTATGAGTCTTAAATCAGTTTTGCTTGATTTGTAATCCACCTTACCTTTTAAGGGACAAACAACTACTTCATATCAACAACTTATTCCTTTAAGATACCATTATCTAGCACATCCAGACATCAAGAAATATCTTTCATAACTTTAGCCTTTGATCATTACCTTGACCACTCATTTCCACACACACATTAAATTCCCTCTCCTCTGGTAGCATTAGTATCTGTGATCACACAGTCAACACAGCCTAAAACTGGTCCAGCCTAAAACTAACCCAAATATTGTTTCATTCAGCTAAATCAACTAAATTTATTTCACCATATGGCTGCTCAAAAGCTGTGTTGGCACAGAGGAAGGGGAAGCAGTGAATCACCAGGTTAGACATCTTTTGGCAACAATGCCACTTCATGCTGACCTACACCATGTGTTAAATTACAACCAGAGAACAAAATTAGGAAAAACAAGATTCCAATTTGTGCTCAAAGAAACGAGCGTTGTAGCTACTACTTGAGAACTCTGCTTGATGTTTAAATGAAACATCTGTACTCTCCCATGCATTGCTGCATCTCATGTGGCAACCAGTGACAATTGAAATTTCTGGACAGAATGAGATTTGTTTATATACACTGATCCAGACTCATGGATCACCTTCCGGATATGAAAACAAATCCGGAACTCAGCCTTAGAGTCAATGGGGAAACTCAAGCAAAATGTAAAGCACAGGAGTATATATACCTGACATGTTGCTAAGTAGTTATCAACCTATCTATCAAATAACATGCTAATTAGCATGAACTGTGACTGTCTTAAGATGACCCTCAGTACAGATACTTATATAAGAGTATTCACCTAAATGAATAATATGAAACTAAGAAAATTTAATGAAAGAATGGTTTATAGCAACAGCAGCCACTTGTAACTCTTAGAATTGTACAAGTGTACCAAATGGACATATATGAAAAAAGATAAGCCAGTTGCTAACAGCAACACCCAAGAACAAGTGACAGGTGTTTCAGAAAGCTAATATTTAATCTGAAACTTAATTATCCATCTCATGCAGAAATGTAAACGTGTAAATAAAACACTTTAAAAATATTTAGTGATGGGCATGTTTTTGTTTCCAAGTTGATTGCACAATCCTTGATTTGTGCAGCTGTGGAAGTGCTTCTGATGCTTAGATTTCCCGGCACAGGTGACTCATGCACAGTTAAATTATTCTGTTAAGCTTTTGTGAAGAGTGGACTGTTTGACTGCCTGAAGAACGGAGTAGGCAGCGCACTTCACTGGAAAGCGTCTTCAAAAAGAAAGAAGTGAGACTTCACATTCACATTTCCATAAAATGAGAGAGTAGGAACATTTTAAGCTCCCTCAGTGAAGCGCAGTCCAAGTCAAAAATTACTGAACAAGCAGCTCCTCCTCCCTGCCTCCCCCTAACCCTTCCCCCTAAAAGTCCTGTACATTGTCCTGGAGACCAGAAAGCGATAACAAAAGAAAAAAGAATGAGGTAGTAGCAAAACAGAAAAAAACAAAGGGAAACGCTAGGGGATGCTAACTTCAGAGTATTCAAAAAAGGTATAGCAAAATACATTTCTGTATTAGCATGCTTACTGTTACGTTCATAAGATTAAGAAGCTTTAACAAGAGTAAAGACTTACTTTTCTAAAATTCTGGTGTCTGCCAGTGGATCCTTCAGTTTTTCCCCCAATACAACTACCTGTTATAGAAAGAATAATTTTATACATTAAAGGAAAACTCAATACTATAGTTACAGAATTCCAAACCCCTGCATTGCACTACTCCTAATTTCATTAAATAAAACACTAAAGTTACTCTTTTGTCAGAGCTTTCAATGTAACAATCCAGGCTCAACTGGAAGTACAGTGATTGCAAAACCCAAGATACAGGACAAGTCCTTCATATTACATAGGCAAGAAGTGCCTTAACAGGAAAGGGAAAAACCAAAACAAAATAAAAAAGTTTTGCAATTGGTTCAGAGAGGAAATGTCTTCACTGTTGTCTTGGCTAAAGAATGGACAAAACCAAGGCAGAAAGACTTTACTTTTCTTGTCCCTGGTAACTCTTTGTAGAACACTTTGTAACCACTTTGGGGATAAATGTTAGGTATCCTTTCGCCACCCTGCTATAAGCAAGAATCAAAAGGAAATGGAACATCAGCCAACATGTAGTCAATAACTGGACTTGCTCAGGCAGGAAAGATGGTGCATTATTTTAACAAAAGGGATAGTACCACATGAACTACACAGAAACAGCAATGCAGCAATAGAGAAAAGCATATAAATTTAATGAAATTTTACTGTAATCATTCTGCATATATATTCTTCTATATATGGAAATAAAAAAGGAAGAACATCTTTACTTAAGTATTCAAATATTAGAGCACTGAACACAACTGAATTTCTGAATGTTCAGTAAACACTGTTCAAAGGAAAATTATAGTTTGAGGTAGCACTGTAACATTTAGCCAACTGTTTTTTAGCATTCTGTGCTTCTAAAACATCAATTTATGTAGATATCAAATTTGCTCAAATTCTTTCTTCATTCTGCTGAGCAGCAGCAGCATGCATCCTCCTCTGTGGCTTGCTACTGACGTGAGCAGAAACTTTTACAGCTTGTGCTGACTAAGCGAGTCCAGAAAACCTACTGAATTCACCTTCTGAGGGTCACCAGAGAAGCAGCGAAAGCAGACCAACAGATTCCTTGTTCCCATAGATCAGTATAATCTTCAAAATGTTGGGCCCAGTCCATTCAATTGTAAATTAGGTTGATTAATTATGATGACTATTACTCTTCAAGCACTGGGAATTTTTTAAACAAAGGCTTTCTGGACCTTGCAGACTAATTCAACACTCACAGCAAAAAAATTCTGTCAATTATTTCCCATTGCCCCAGCTCTTTCAAAAATATTTTAAGATCACGATATTGACTGAAAGACATAAAACATACTATAACTGAGGAATTTCTAAGCCAAGCTTTTTTTTAAGCTTTGCTGCTGCCATATTTGAGATAAGAATTTTCAAGATTAGGCTATGGGGGGGGGGGGGGGGGGGGGGGGGGGGGAAGAGGTCACAAATTCAACTCCTTTTTGTATTTTTGGAAATTCAGATTCTGTCTTGATACTGCCATATAAACTTTAAAAAGTTTCAAATGAGTCCTTGAAGTTATTTATGTGAGAACTATTAGTCTCTTTTACCATCTACAAAACTGAACACAAAATCATATCAACTACTTGGGACCATACTCACTACATTTACATGGCTGTAAACTCTTTCCTCAGCTTTTTTTTTTTCTTTTTTTTTTCTTCTCAAGCTTTTCTTTCACAGAATGATCAGACCACACTATTTCTATCTACCAAAACACATGTCTTGGTATGCTTCTTCTTGCCCCTCAAAGCCACCTCTGCACTCTCAAGTTCTCAACACCTCCCAAATTAGTACCACCATATTTTATTTGCAAACATTTAGAACCTTCCCTTCCAGGTCATTACTGAAGATGCTAAAATTAGCACTGCTTAAAAGACTGCCATCTCAACTAGCAAGTAGGACCTAGTTAAAAATCAAGTTGCACTAGATATATTTTACAGTTAATATTTTAAATCAAAGCAAATGGGGTAATCCATCCCTTATAGGGTCTTTTCCCATTTTATTAACAGAACCTGACTTAGATCATGTAGCACTTAAGTCCTGAAAAGTAACATTAAGAAAGTATTTATAAAGGCATTATAGCTATTCCAATTTTCAATTAATATATCAGTTATCAAAAAGTAAAACTATAATCAGGTTTTATTTTCAATGGCAATTCTCTTCTGCTCAGAACATTGTGAATATGGTTCCAATCACCTAGGATCTTGCTAGTAGCCTATTTAACACTGGTATTGAGGAAGGGGATTCCAAAAGCTATCTCTATTCACAGGAAATCCTGAAACAAATATAAATTATATGTTGAGGCCACATGCTAACAGGCTAATGAAAACAGCTATATTGTATTTAAGCAAACATTAAGGCTTGAAACAGTTTAGTTACACCTAACACACTAACAAATATGCAAATAGAGTGAGAATGAAATATACACTTCAACATAACTGTGCAATATTCATAAGGCAGGATTCCTTAAAATAATGAGGACTCCTCATAACTTGTTGGCTTACAATTCTCATGTTTTGACTCTCAGCATTTTTCTTCATTTTAAATTGAGGCTTGTACCTGCCTCAATGAGGCCTCCTCCCAAAGCTGCTATATGAAGCAGCTAAGTACTACATTTTTATTTTTACTTAATGCATTGGTGTTTTGCTAGCTAAAGTGCTACATACATGTGGCAGTAATAATTGCTCTTTTAGAAAGGATTATACAAATTGAATGGAGAGATGCTTAAGCCTAGGAGAATAAAACATGCTAACTTTTATAATATGTTTATGCTTGTTACAACATGAGGGAATAGACTGAATAAAAACAATTTAAGTAACGCTGCAAATAACCTAGTTTGAAAAATTCACTGGCTTTAACAAAAAAAAATAAAGTTCTCCAAAACGCTGCTGATACTTGTGCTGCTACAGCCTTAGATATTTTTTTTTAATTATTATATTAAAGGGCTGTTGTTTTATATGTCCCTATCAATAGGAATCTTACTTGAATCTTGGAAATTTTCTGGAAAAAATACTAAAGGAGAAGGCCTAGATTGTGCTAAGATCTAATAAACAAGAAATATAACTGAGTTTAGTCCGAATCATTGGCTTAGACATGTGGGATATTACACTAGCAGTAAGTGTGCAAAATTCTTGGGAATATCTGAACTTAAAATTACACGGGGCAGATGGGGAGAACTCTTACAACTGTTACTTCAAGATAAAATGAGTTAACATCGGCAACTAAATATTACTATTTTACTATATTACCATATTACTACATATCTATTCTACAAATCCAGTTATATCACAGATGCTCATTGCCTTCATCTACTGATGTATAATTAAAGTGAACAATTTTGGCTATATCTCCATTAGCAAGTAATCTAGAGCAGTAGAAACTGATTGGTAGATCAAAGCAGCTGGTGCTGACACTCCTATGCTAGCCCGGTCTCCAGAAGCAAACATCACCATCACACAGGCCATTCAAAGTTTTCCAGGGATTTAATAACTGATTCAGACCTGTATGTCCCCAGTAGAGACAGAAGAGCACTTTGTACCTGCAGCAGAACTTAAAAACTAGTTTTCTGGGAAAGGAATGTAGTTCGAACATCCTGAGCAAGTATGTGGTAAGGGGAGATAATCGATTTTCTCCAAAACGTTATTAATGATCCAAATCAAAATGGTAATACATATGCTGGAATTGTATCCTACCTTTCCAAACCAGACTAACCAAAGCAGGTGTCATCTGACAAAACAGAATACTTGAGGGCACTGAAAGACTCCAAAAAAATTCTGTAAGCTTTTATTCTTAACTCCTCACCACAAAAAAAAAAAAAAAAAAAAGATCTAGTACATAGCAACCTACTGGCTACCAGAAAAATAATTTATTTTCCCTATTCCACAATTCAGCAGCAGACTTAAAACTGGATATCCCTATCACTTTGGCTTCATTTCTCTTTGCTTCGTTTCTTCACTCCATCTTTTAAATCCTTTTCTTTTTTTTCTTTAAATAGTTTACTTCTTTTCTTGTTCCCCCCTTGTTTCTTTAATATTTTTCTCTCATTTATTTTATTTCCTTCTATTACCTGGGCTATTAAATACAGCAAGAGAAAACTGAAGATTCTGGCATCTCCAAACTTTCAGACAGAGCTGTCAGTGTTGTTTTTTTTTATTTGGAAATTCAGATGGTGTAGCCTGAGACAGGCATGTAAGCACTACCACTGTGATTTAACTTGCCCTAACTCAAACAAAATGTAAAAGGGCTAAAGATGAACATGTGTTTGCTTCAATCATTCAAATTGATCTCTAAATCCAGTGCTAAGCAACTGCGTGAATTGAGAAAAAGCAGATTAATGACACAGGAATATTAGTCTACTGTAAGACTGAAATTAGCCTGGTTCTAAACATCATCTCAGAGAACAGCCACAGGAATACCATGACAGAAATGCTAAGGGAAACTAATCACGTAACTTATGTTATGGAAGAACTTCATTACAGAAAGACTAGATAAAAATATATTTGGCGTATACACAGTTTTTCACCTTAGGAGTAAAGCCAGGAATATATTGCTTCATCTTTGCCTTTTTTTTTTTTTTTCCTTTCTGAGCTATGTCATTTGTTTATATAATAATTTAATCTTCTAGATTTTAGGTTAAATGCCAGAGTTTCTCTTAGCATTGTAAGTTATAAACAGGATTTTGTCACACATGATTAACTCATTAGTTGCTCAGAATAATCAAAATATTCAGAGACTCACCTAGTTTCACTGACATTCAATACACAGCATCCAAGTAATTTTCCAGAAGAGTTTTGCAAATGAAAGAATGGGCTTCACTCTGCATTTGCTAAAATTTAGATGAAAAGAAAATCAGATCTCTTTAAAGCAATTCCTAAAGAAAAAGCTGTCTTTTAAGAAAAAAAAACAAAACAAACAAACGACAAAGCAACACTATACAAAGTTTCACATCTACATAAACTGAAAATTTTAAGTATAATGACAATCCTTTTCATTTCAGAAGCTTCCTTATGTGTGGACCTGGGCTTCAAAGCAAAACCCAGAGTCTGTAACTAATTCTGGGTTTAATAACAAAAAATCAGTTAGCAGCAATTTTCATCAACATTAAATACAACTTACTCAATTGATTTTTTTAAACCCTATTAAGCAATTACAGAATTTTAATATGAATTCAATACTAAATTTTTAATCCATAAAAATCTAGGAAGCAATAAATCATTTCATTTACTCATATACTGAGCATAAATTCCGTCTTCCTGTAACTCACGAGCACCAGATGCTCTCGGGTCACTTCAACACAAAAAATCCAAAACATTTGAAAAGAAAGTTCAGTGCAGTCCTATAATAAGCAAAAGGGAGGGGTGGAAACGTTAAGATCATCTTCCACACTATACATTCTAGTTTCAGCAAAAGAAAGTGGAACTGGAAGTCTCCAGCCTGTCTTGTAAGTTGGTCTTCATTTGTTTCATAATTTGAATCTTTACACAAACAAGGTGGTGATTTCTCCCACAGAGCCCCTCTCCCTCCTCTCTGCCTGGCCTAGGGCATACTGTTGCTTTGGTCAGCAACTACACTACTTTATTTCATTAATTTAAGGCAACTCCTTTGATCCAAATGTAAACCCGAGGATAACCTCTTAGCTTGCTCAGAAACAATCTCTTTTTTCCCCTTAAATCTCAGTTAGGAACCAAGAGACTTTTTTCAGATCATTAGCTCTCTATATCCTATTAAACAAATTTTGATCTAATGAGTGGCAATTTTTCTTGACTGTGATAGGCAGAGCAGCCCCAATAATTACAACCAACATAACTAACTGCCCTATATTACTACATTTCCCACTCCTTGTGGATGGGCTCTGATTGTGCTGCTGCTACTCCTTATTCATTGCACTTCTACAGCAGGTGCATAAGAACAAATCCAAATAAGAGTGGTTTGACTTCACTGTTCTCCTGAGTAAATGTGGTTTTGCACAAGTAGTGACACGGGCGCATTTCCAGAGAAGCACAGAGACACCACTGCAAGCACTCACACATGCACACAAGTCAGTGAGAAGGAGTACAACTTTCAAATCTCTCTTCTCTTCTACAAACCAGTGTCAAAAGTATTTTCTCTCTATTTAGTTATTTGCTTTTCATGCTTCTATGAAAGACATTAAGAAAAAAATGTATGAAAAGATGTTCTTATATAAGTAAATACAAAAGTTCCGTAACTTAAGAACAGCTTTAAACTGAGGATTTTCAGCACAAGTGAAAAAAAAAAAAGCTCTGAGGAAAAAACAAAAGTATAAGGACTAATGAAAATGTAAAGGTGAAGGAAAACAGGCCATGGAGAGACAAGCAGTAAATAAAGCTGAAGTACACCCTAGAAAACACAAATTCTTAATAAAACAAAGCAGGTCTTCATGGTCTAAAAAGGTTATTTGAAAAGCAACACCAAAGATGCATAGCATGCAGAAGTGTTCAGGATGCTTGAAAAGAAGTCTTTCATAACTTAACCACACACAATATGCATTATTCAAAACAATCTATTTTATTACGATCTGTTCTGAACACAAGAGCAGCAATAATGAAGAAAAATCAAAGAATATAGAAAAGTTCAATCAAAAATGCACAACGGTCATGGAAATATACTACTGAAGCAGCATTTGAAGGATAGAATCAACAGTAGATGGAAGACGGGTTTAAGGAGAAGCACAAGGAGTGCAGAAGAAAGTCTCCTTACTCAGTGTTTGTACCTGATATTACAATGGAGTGGAGGAGATTAGGCCTGTTTACTTCTCACAGTCCAGCTAGAACGTGCTCAGTAGCTCTGTCTGGTTATCACTACAAGGATTTGGAACATATCTGCCTCATCTGATTTGGATGGATGAAACAGATTTAGGCAAATCATTGAACTGGTACAAACTGTACTTTCAGAAATCTATCATGCTGCCTAACGTAAGAGTTTGGGATGGCACAAAAAAAATAAATAGCCTGATACTGCAGCATAACAGTTTAAGTTTTCTCCTAAAACCTTGAGTGCTCGCTCTAACACATGCAGGTGCTTTATTTTTCCGGTGGTAAGATTTTCATTGCATTCTGAATCAAGAAAACAGTATGTTTCTCCCTCTCATCTCATTGTCAGACACAGGCTGACTTTTGGTAAAGTTTTAGCTGAAGCAGATATATAACACAAAGAATTACTGCTCAATGATTTAAGTCCTGCTAAATTATAAGCAATCAAAACCAGGGTCTTAGAATAGAAAGTGTCAAGCATTATTACCTACAAGCACTGCTACCTGTAACTCCATTCACAACCAAACTTCATGCATGACCAAACATGTCCAGTGCATGATAAACCATTAGGAATATAGGAAGGCCTTCTGCCAGCAAGACAAAATAATCCTGTTTCAGCAAGATTGGCACAATGTCTGATCTACCTAAATAGATCAGTCTCTTGGGATTTTTTTTGACCCTAAGAAACAATGGAACATCTGAAAAAGTTTAACAGTAATATCTACTTACAAACAAAAAGCATATAAACACATACATGAAGGCTACAGGGGGTCACGGCCATGATCCTCATGATACAACGAATCAAAACCCCTTTGTCACTCGTAAGACGAACCTTAAACAAACTACACCGTCTGTTCTGTGTTTCTCTTTGCGTGACCATGGATGTACAAAGCAACCAGTAACCTTACTGCAAGATAAGACAAATCTTGCAAAGATGAAAATCTGCACTTCCTGGGCCATCTTCAGCTGGATAGTACATAGTGTCCAATCAAGGAAGTGGGTAGATGCAACCCTTTCACAAATAAGATGACATGTGAACAGAGATATTGCTACTTGAACCTATTGAGATGCATCCTTCTGCTTTCTATATATTCTTAGGTTAATGGGGTATTAAGCCCATGTCCACTTTAAAAAGAGCATCTGTGAAAAAAAACATCACCCAAAAAAGCTGTGAGCACGGCAACACATATGCTCATTCACTGCAACACATCGCTGGGAGAGATATTAATTCAGTCTCCAGAAACCACAGGGCCACATTAGCACACTTCATTGCCGGGGACAGTGCCATCATGAGGTTTTCTTTTTTCCTTCTAGTTTCCAAGGCAGCTCAGGTCCAGTTAGTTCAACTGTTTCATTGCATGCTCCAGCGTACAGGATGAAAGCTTATTAAAAGCTTATTTGAAGTTTATTCTTGCCCCCCCACAACATTAATTTCAATCTCAATTGAAGTGCAACGTCTACCTTGCCTGAGGTTGAAAAGAGATGCTTCTGTTTAAAGCATTATTGTTCTAGTAGCAATAAAATCTACATACTTACTTAAATCACCTAGAAATGCATTGTGCCTTGTAGAGTGGGTGGATAGCATTAGTAGTCCAAATGTGATGTCACCAAAAGCAAAAGTCGACTTTGGCACAGTCTTCTGAAAAACAAGAACAACAAAAAACCCCACAGTTCTATAAAGATTAATCCATTCAAAACAACTTTTAGAGGTAAGCCCTTCACTGCTGCTCTCTGTTTTCTCTCCTGCCATTTCAGTCACTTTATTTCCATCCCTAAACTGTTCACAATTTCACTTTCCAATTCCTCTATTCACCGTAATGAAGTAAATACACATGAAGGAGAACTTCAAAATTGCATACCACCTTTTATGTAGGTCTGGCACTGCCTGAAATCCAAATCTGCAAGACAAATGCAACAGTCTAATGGTAACATTAAAGTTACAGTTCTAACACTGCCTACAAAACATTAATATTACAATTATTATATTACAATTGCTTTAGGGTATATGATGACCTTGCAGAACATCAATAACACACCAGGCAAATTTCTGGAAAGAAAATATATCAATACAATCTTAACTGTGCGTGTGTACTATGGTTCAAACAGGACATGTGAGCTACCTCAGAACACAGTTTAAAACTCTCAGAGAACAGGGCACGCAACAGCATAAGAAAGACTCAAACATCTTCCCCTCACTAATGAAAAACTAATTTCAGTAAGCTGTACGGAGCAGAAGCCAACTATACAACAGATATTTTTATACACGAACACTCTACTTACTCCGCAAAGAAATAGCTCCCTGTCTACTACAGACCACAAATTCTGTATTCCTACATACAGTACTGTGTTGTAAAAACACATGCACCAATTTGGTAACACAATCTTACGGCCGACAATCCTGCTGGGAAAAGTACTGCTAGTTATCACTATTGATACTTTCCATTCAGCACTCCCATGTGGCAAAGTATATCTTTTAAGGTCTACATAAATCTATTTCCTTCCATCGCATGCAAGGACAGGCAGATTTCCTTTGACATAAGATGAACTTCAAAACCCCGGTTCTTTACCACTTTGTCCCCCAGCACATAAAACATAGAAAGAAGAAGCTGTCAAGCTGGAGAAGAAGAATGCCAATGTTTGAAGAAGGTCTACTGGACAAGCTTAATAGGATAAGAAAGGTAGACCATTATCATCTACTTATCTACTTTTCTATACAGTAAAATGAAATATTCTAATGTTAGAAATCAACATTTTTAATCAAATACCAGTATACAGATAAGAAATGGCAAACTATACTCTATGGGGCAGGAGAAGCGTCTAGGTGCCATTTTAAAGAACAATCTATACAAGTTTATGAGAGGAGATTTTTCATTTCTTATGCCAGCAATACAAAGATTAACATAACTCAATATAAATCAACCATAAATTTAGTTGTCCATACAAAGGTAGTACCAGTTTAACTAAAATAATTTTGAAAAGCAATTTCAGTTATTTTAATGAAAAAATGTTTGTGATCCTTTTGACTTAAAGCGGTAGGGCCTCAATTACCTTTGACGTTAGAGGCTTCTATAGCCCCACCTCAATTGAGCTGAAACTCATAAAAAGTCCTTCAGCTTATACAAAAACTGGGTGTAATAGGAGGTAGTGACAGAGCAACATGAATGCCTGAGATTGAATTTTCAGGCACAGTTGCCTGTTGTTTTACCACTCACTTTAAAAGCAAGTTAAATTGACAGCTAAATTTCTTAAAGGGTTAAAAAAAAAACCCTTAGTACTAGGATTTGTGTCCTGACTTTCCTGCCAAACTGATCAAACCAGCACATTCTCAAATCTTTTTGCCATCTCAGCTTTTTTTCTCTTCATAAAAGCCAAACCCATCAACATAATTTGTAGGTTTGTACATATCTTTTTTCCTGCCCCATTTCCTAGCACCTTCTAGTTACTCTTCATCTTGATTCAGACTATTCTTCTGATTTTATTATGCTTTCCAGATCCTGCGAAAGAACACATTTTCCCTCTTTTCCTTCAAATTTGTATACTATTTGGACTTGCTTTATGCTGTCTTTTGCTTCTATATTTTCATCTTCCTCCTTGCTAATCTACCTTGTTCTGTTATTAGAAACGACAATTTGTTTAATTCACTCACTATGACTCACTTATTCATTTGAATCCTTGTCCCCCTTTCTGAGGTCATTCTCCTCTATTTTCTAAGTCAGTGAAATTCAGATCACAAGCTCTTCAAGGCTGGTATCTTATTATCTATGAAACGTCATGCAAAGCTTTAGTACAGCACAAAATGTTTAACGAATGCTTCTGAGCTGAAAAAAAAAAAAAAATTTGAAAAAACCTGAAGTACAGTATTTTAACAAAAAAAAAAATTCAGAAAACATATTTTAAGCAAAATTGCTGAGATGTTAGAAAGTTATCATTGGAACTACCATACTAGTTCTGAACTCTAGTTTCATCCTCAACCACACAACTGCTAGTAGTAGCTTGATTACATATAATGAATGTTGCTGCTATGGATGGCAAGAAAAACTTTATTAAATCACATTACTACATTAAAATTGACAGCAAGGAAAGTGTGTGTGTGTGGGGGGGAGAATCTGCATTACTATTCTGACAGTTCTTGGAAGCTGTGATTCATGCTGCTACTTGCTTTTCTACTCGCAGTCAGAGGAAAATCCGGTTTCCTTTAGAATATTTGTTGTTACTATGAAAACTACTTTAAAATCTGCACAAGTCAAAGTCACCCAACTATTTTGCAGTCTATTATGATATTTCAAAACTGAAGTATTTTAATACTTGAAATTAATGAATTAAAATTTGTGAATACTATAAAATTTGTGAAGATTATATTGGTTACTGAAGGCTTGAAAAGTATCTTTGACATTATTGAGCAGGGAATTCTCTAGAAACAAAAGTAGCGGGCTAATAAAGTTTTCTTCACTTTCACCATTACTAAGTCTATGAGAAGTTTCTCTAAATCTATCAGCAAGACACACTGTAATTCTCCACTGAGACTTGATAAAATCTTACAAGTTGAACATAATGAGGTAAATTTCAGTCTACTGTTTATAATAATTAATTAATAGGTAATGTAAATACTGGCAAGACCAGAAAGAACCAGAGAAATGTCATTCTAGACAGAAGTCCAGCTCCTCCTGCTTTTCAACTAATAACTCCATGTTACAAGACAGAGGAGCAGGCTTAAAGGAAATCCCATTTGGGAGGTACTATCTTTTGTTCTTATGCTGAGAGAAAGATCTTATTCTTTGGCTATTAATGGACGTATTTCATACAGTAACTGGTATAAATGGAAATCTTTAGACAGCACCCTTTCATTTTTATCTCTGCACTATTAAAAGCACTTATTCCGTATGGCCTTTAAATGGAACAGCCCTATTTCTTAAGCTCAAGTTACACTTTCTTTTCCTCTTTACTACTGAAAGCGAGGTCTAAGTTCTAGTCTTTTCAAAGAAATACACCAAAACTCTCTTTTTTTTCCCAAAACAATGGGAAAATATGAGTTTAATCACAGCGTAAAGCTATTCTTTTAATTTTAGAAGGATTTATTTTACATTCTAAACCAAACTAAGAGTCAAGCAACCCTGCAGTCAGTGAAACACAGTGTCATCTCATTCTGACCAGGACAATAATTCCCTGGTTAACGGTCAAAACATCTTATACCAGCTTATGATTAAGCGAGTTCTTCAGCGGGCAGTAAAGCACACTGCTGACAGCTCTACCCTCCTCTCCCCCACCATGAGAAGCCAGCTTCCCCTCCCGTCGTCCCTCTGACACACCACGATATTCTCTGTCCCCATCCCCTTCCAGAACAGCCCAATGTTCTGCCTGTCTCCTCAAGCCCCGTTGGCACATACAACCATCTCCTGTTCTCCTATCCAACACAGACCCAACGTGTGCTGAAAAGAACAGGTCAGTGCCAAACTCGCATTGCATTATCCTTCCCTCAAGAGAGGGTCACATGTGACACGTTTTTCTCTACCCAGTTTGCCTATTTTCCCAAAACCTGTAGGAACATTATGGTGTTTGAGATTTCTATCCCTCCTACAAGCACGGTTGCAATTGGTCACTGATTTCAAAAGCTACTGGCGAATACGTAAGGAAAGAATGAGAGAAAACAAGGAAAAAGCATAAATCACGTTTCCTTAGGAAATCGGGCTTGGAAAAAAGGCAACTCCCTACAGCTTTTAATGGAGAAAATTTCTTGGTTGTTTACTGAGCCAAGGGAAATAAGCAGATTTTGGCAAAACATTTCCCGATTTCTGTGGCTTTTCACAACTTCACACTTAAGTTTCAAATATACCTTTAGGGGACTAAGGACTGGGAAAGTTACTCCATGTAACAAGACAGTTTTTCCCCTAGTGTATCTTGAAGCTTTTGGATGATTGATGAAAACCCACATAATCCAAACCTTTGGCACTTCTCTACAAGATCCATCTGAAAAATTATGAACCGTCTACCCTACCACACCAGCAGGAGTTTACCCTCTCTGAATTCACACCACCTTCTCACTGGCAGCCACCAACCTGATGGAATGTTACTCTGTCAGGGTGCATGTCAGTAATAGCCACAACTAAAAAGGCAAAACCAGTCTCTGACATTACATTAAACATGTAATGAAATAGCCACCAAACACATCAAATGTTCTTAAATGCCAGAAACTAATATTTACTGTGTCAGTAAGAACTCTAGTCAAATGTAAAATGGCGACTTACATTTTATTTACAAGAGCAGCAGCATTCTCAGAATTGGAAATATGAAATTAGCTATATTAATACAATTTATTTTGAAGCATCCTTTTTATTAGGCAGCTTAGTATCTCATACTCTCATTCTGTAAGATTATAATTTACTATATAAAAATATATATTTCCTCAAGATTTCTAATGCACATGTTAGAAAACTCACACGTTATCTTTCCCCCTCCTACAAGAGCCACTTGTTACAGGCCTGCCTCCTCTACATTCACAAACACCTGCCCCAATGGTATTTAAAAGAAAGTGCTGGAACTTTCTGGATATCTACCAGTTCAGCAGATACTGAGTGTGCTTATGGGATCTGAGATCATCCTTCTGCAAGCAATTGAGATATACTCACAAACTTGTGGAGCTGCAAGCTGAAAACTCTTGTAGATGATGATGTTAGCAATACTACACCCTACCATAAAGCACTTAAAATTCAGACATCATGCCGGATGATCAGCCCATTCCCAGGTACTCATTCTCTTCTAAATGCCCCACAGCAACACCACTACCATGAGATGAGTTAGTAATTAAGTTTTGCTGCCTGCTCTGGCTGTAATGGGCAATACTACCCTAAACTATAGTCTTCGCTAGAAGAGATTATTAGCAGGGCACAAAAAGGGGATTTCATACAACAGGATCCACAGTTCTAAAGTATCAAAGCCAGGGAGAGTTGCATCACTCAGAAAGACTTTTGAAAAGGTTAGTAAAGATGCGAACCATAAAGGTAACCAATGGACACAATATTATGCTTTCACCTGTTCCTGAAGGCCTAGGACACAGGTAAGGTTAGTACTCACAATCCTGGTCCCTGTCCTTGATGTATATAGCTAAGCTTTTCCTATCAAAACAGGAGTGATATAGTCTTTTAACATGCCAGCAGGAGGAAAAAGATGTGCTCTTATTTTGTCCAGCAGCACGGGGTTACAGCACAGTAACCTGGAACAGGGAAGTCTGAAAGCCAATCTCTACTCTGTCAGAAGGGATTCAAACCATAATCTCTCAGGAGGCTCCATGTTGCACTGGGAAGATGGACCAACTCATAACTTCTCATTTCAGTGGCTATCTTCAGAACATGGAAGAAAATTAGAAGTACAGAGCGGAACCAGCAGTGTGTATGCCTCTCTAGGGAGAAGCGCACCCAAATGAGAGAGACAAGCCTTGGTTTCCAGTTCCTAACAGCATTGAAAATTTTAAATGGAAAAAAATATAAAATAGCTTTTGGAACACAGGCCAGAACACAGGTACTCCCCGCCTTTATCTCCAAGAAAACAGATGACCTAGTATCTCTCTTTGGCCCAATTAGACTTTAATTATCTTGTACACAAGGAAAAGTGGATTTTTAGGGTTTGAGGTTTTGTTGGTTTGTTGTTTGGTTTTTTGTTTGTTTGTTTTTTTAAGGAGACATCAACAAAACCTCTTCCTCCCTCCCCCTTTGTGTTTCTGAACAAAAGGGAGAGTCACCACAGGGTTTTGGTCCGAGTCCAATCCCATAGGTGTGCCTGAGGTGTGGTTTGAACATGCCTTTGGACAAGTGAATGCCTAATTTACAGATTGCCTAATTTATGAAGAGTAAACAGATTTAGATGCCAAGATGCTCAGTTGTGACAAGATTATGGAAGATCTGAGTGGGAACAAAATTTCAAGGTGTTTGGAAAACTTTACTAGTGAAAACCTAGAGACCTGTAAAATTTAGCCAACACATGGCTACAATTTTATTTGGGGCTAGATACCCAAAATCCATCTGAATCACAATTTTGACTTCTCTACATTATTTTATGGATCTGGCCATATAACAAAATAACATACATCAAAAACCTTCTCTGAGATACCTGCAAATATCCTTTTTAATGGAACTCTAAAAGGACCTCCACAGAAGAGCAGGCCACATATAGTTATTTTTAAAATCCACTTTAAATGGATCTGTCTTACTCCAGGAACTGTTTTCTTTTGATTTAACATAAGCATAATATTCTAGTGCCATTTATCTTGTGGTACCAGGCTGTCATTATGGGTAAAGTAATCAGCTTCAAAACTGAAGCTTCCTCACGTACTCTGAGATTATTAAACACATAGTTATAAGGACGAAGCATTTAAGTAGCCACATTTATGCCTCATTTGACTACGTTTTTGTCATGAAAATGAGGGATGCCCATAGTATCTACTAAGCTTCATAAGATTCACTCTCTAAATATATCTTTATCAGTCTTGAATCTCAAAGGGTATATCTAATTTTTAAGGATCTATATTTAATAAAATATTAATACTACTAATGATGATTTTATAATATACCCAGCCATGCTCCTCAGAGCATCAGTGCAGAACAAGAAAACTAATTCAGTGATTTTAATGACAAAATGTAACAGTTGGAAAGAGTCCAAAGCACGCAACGCTAAACTGCTGAAAGAATGTAAGAACCAATGAAAACTTGTTGCTTCCACATAATACTAAATGTATGAGAACTGCAGAGCACCAAAACTTTATATATATATGATTACATATTCTGAAAGCGGTTATAATTAAGAATTTATATTATACACAAAATGTAGGGTAAGAGAATATTAAGGCTATAAAATTAAACACTCAGGCATGAGGTATGCCAAAATTAAAGTGGCCTTTGCATTACAAAGGAATTTTGTGGCAGCAGTAGAGGTTGAGAATTCAATCCTTCAGGGCAGCACACAGCTGCATTAACCATGAGCCTCCTTCCTCTGCTGTGATTTTGCATTTCACATCTTTAACTCCTGCAACTAATGAACAGGGGAATGTCCACAAACAGTTTCAAATTGTTACAGCCTGCCATTAACTGAGTTAACAGAATAACCAACTGCAATAGTAAGTTGTTTTCCCCAGGTGGACCACCCAGGAAGAGAATGAGCTACCTTCCCCATGGATACAGCCGAATTTGCTTGTGGCAGAGTCACATTCATAGAATCATAGAATCGTCAAGGTTGGAAAAGACCCTTAAGATCATCGAGTCCAACCGTTAACCTATCACTGCCAAGTCCATCTATACCATGTCTTCGAGCACTGTATCTATCCATTTTTTAAATACCTCCAGGGATGGAGACTCAACCACTTTGAGACACTGGAATCTTTCATTTCAGACTCTGCTACATGACTGAAGGTGCGCTTCCCACACCTCCTTCTATTCTGAAAGCCCATTAAATTCAAAATAATAATACCAATGCTACTAACAATAATTCAGTATTAGTAGAAGATGAGAGAGACAGCTGAATGGTTTGGCCACTGTCTGTAGTCTCACCGGTATTTCCCCCCCCCCCCCCGAGATAAAGCTACCTTAAAACAGCTATTGCTCTCCCAGCAGCCTGGCAACTCTCTCCTGTTCTTGTTTCACCTCTTCAGTGGTGCCAGTACAGCTTTCTACAGGGCAAACCATCTCAATTAGCATAGAAAGGTTAAAAATGCATTGCAAAATAAATAAATAGAAGGTAAGAATGGCAGGAACAACTACTACTGTCTTTGCTACACAACTGTCTACTAATACCATCTATCCTCAGAAACATTTCTAGGTCTGCTTTATTATCTGGCCTTTATAATTCTAGGGTTCATATGGAAACAAGTACTTTAAAAAGGCTGAAACACTAGAACGCACTTTTCTTTACTTCAAACATCTGCCAAAGTCTTTTCCTCAAGAAAAACTAACTCATTACAATGTGATGAAAAGGAAGGCACCTTAACTGTAATTCCACTTCTTCCTAATTATATTGTGTATTTTGTATTAAAAACTGTATTAGGGTACTTATTTTCTATTCTAAGAAAACTACCCATATTCTTCAATCTACAAAATTAGGCTAAAGCTGTGAGGCTTTAGACAGCAAATTATACATCTCTTCTGAAGGGGTGCAGACCTAAAAAAGGAGCTGTTTTCAAACGACGAAATTACCTAGAGAAGAAAACTGCATTTTTGATTCACAGCTCTTTTCAACATAAGTCTATTATTTTTAGTAAAAAAACTCACAACTTTTCAAGTTGATAAAAACATTTCATATAAAGAACATGTGGGGAGCGTGGGGGTCAATATCCCTACTACTAACCTACATTTTCAACTTTATGCACAAGTTTAGAATAGGGCCAAAAAAATAGCAAAAGCTCAAAGCTCTCGAAAGCAGCAATTTCCTTGGCAAGACCAATCCATCCGTGAAGATTCATGACTTCGGTGAAATTCTATACTAACAAGATAATTAACCAACACTGCAAATTAAATTTAAAGTAATTACCACTCAGTTTTTAAACTGCTGAGTACAAAAAGTGTAAAATTAGCTACAACAGAGAGTTTATGAGGTCCTTGGAGCATTAACAAAGAAAACACTCTCTGCTTTCCTCACATCCTTTTATTTTACCTATATGTGTTAAACTTTTCTATGTAAGAACATGAAGTGGAAGAAATAAAAAACAAGACCTGGCTGAATGACTTCTTAAACTATTAAATATCAACCCAGGAGTTATTTTTTTCCTGTTTGGACTGTTTCTTAAGAAGAGTTAACTCTTGCCTTACCAACAAAATTCTCAGATCTGAAAAATGCTAGCACCCACATTCAACCAAAAAACTCTAACCCAAATGTGTAATGTTTGGTAATCTGAAAGCAGTGTCCGTAACACTTTTGAGACAGTATCTCAAATGGATATATATGAAAACTAGTAGCTTATTAAAAAAAAAAAAATTGCAGTTACTTGTCCTGTCAAGTAGAATTCCTCTATCATAACAACCAAATACTGTCTAATTTCAAATAACAGGCCCAAACCCCACAGATATTCATAGACAAAATCAATTTTATTCCTATAAGAATGAAGAGTGTGAAACAACTGCAACTGCTCATATTGAACTTTGCCAGGACTGCCACAGTTGAGGTGTATTTCTCAAGTACTTCTTTCACTAGAATATTTGCTTAAACAATCCTCTTGCCTTCTGGCACACCTGTCACCCAGAGAAATTATCTAGGTTAAATTTAACCACATTAAAAAAAGAAAAAAAAAAAAAAAAAGGTACTTAATTTTAACCTGGATCATTTCCCCAACCCAGTTACGGGACACGGTTCCATGAACCATTGTGCTGGCACAGCTGAGGGGGGCAGCACAGAGGTGAGAGCTGGGAGCACAGAACAGACAGGCCTGTTTAAGTCAACACTGCCACCAAAAGCACTGCTTGTCAAACTATGTCATCAAGAAAAATACTTACTTGAAGGATTTGGAGGATCAGGATCTATGATCAGCCACTCTGCCTCTACACGCCACTTCATACCCCAGCTAGAACTATATCTGACTTTCCTTGCGCCTCTTAGTAGGTCAACTTTTAACATGCACATGAAAACAACGCCCTTATAAAAATCTAAATACAAATACGTTTGATTAGTTTACAAGCACTCCTCCTCATGGAAAAAAAAAAAAAAAAAATCGAATTTATATCCAGGCCTAAAGTACCAGGAAACTGAAAGAAACTGGTTGGCTTCAGCCAACCAAAAAAACCCCAAGTCTACTTTAACAGAAACACAAAAATGAAGCACCACGGACTTCCAGCCCCTCTCTAGTCATATTTCACAGATGCACACACAGAGCATTTGGCACGCTGATTTCAAGGATGCACGTAAGTCGGCAGAAAACCGGGGGCTACTGAGAAGTCCTCACGTTTAAGAGCACGAACACGTTGTAGGCACGGCAATAAAGTTATCAGAGGGGGAAAAAAAACCAACACCAAGCCCCCGAAGCGCGTACTCAACCTGTGCCCGCAGCTCCAGTCCACCTGCCGCAGGGCGGCTTCGGGCCGCGGGAGCGCCGGGCACCCTCCAGCCGCCCGCAGCCCGAGGCCCCGCAGAGCCGTCCCGCCGCAGGGAGGCCCGGGGGCCCGCCACGGCCCGGCCGCCGGGCGGCACCTACGGCCGCGGCCCGCGCCTGCCCGCCGCGTAACCGCCCCCGCCCCGCTCACCGCGCTGCGCGGAGCCGCCGCCGAGAAGCTCCCCCGCGCGCGGGGCGGCGGGGGCGGGCGAGCCCCTCCGGCGGCCGCCAGACGAGCCGCCCCGCCGAGGGGAGCGGCGGCGGACGTGCCCCGGGGGGAGGCGCCGCCCGCGGCTCTGCCCGCCCCACCGCCGAGGGGCCGGCGGCGGCTCGGTCCGGCGGGGGATGCCGGGCAGTCCCGCGCCCGCCCTACCCTGCCCTGCGCGCAGCCCGGCCGGCGGGGGCGGGAGCGGCCCGGGCGGGCGCCGGGCCAGGCGGGCAGGGCTCCAAACGTGCCCGGGAGTTGTGACAGGAGCAAAGTGGGTCACCGGGCCTAGCGGCTGCCCCGCGAGCGCCCCCCGCCCCCGGCGGCGGCCGCCCCCGCCCGCGCCCTGCCCAAGGGCAGCCGCTGCCCTCCCCGCGCGCCGCCGCTGCCCCGGCGCCGGGGGACCGGCCGCCGCTGTCAAACTTCAACGGCTTCCCCTCCGCGGCGGCCCCCGCCTTCCCCCCGCGCCGCGGCCGGGCCCGGCGGAGCCGCCCGCCCCGCCCCGCCGCGCCGCGCGCTCCTTCTCACCCGGCCCCGCGCGGCCGCTGCCCGCCCGGCCGCTCCCGGCCGCCGCCGCTCGCCGCGCGCAGCCCCGAGCCCGCCGCCGGCACAGAGCCTCCTCCAGCGGCGCGCCAGCAGCCGGGCCCGGGACTCCCCCGCCACCGCGCCTGCGCTGCTCGAGCCCACCGCCGGCGGCCGCGGCGCCTCGCGCCACCGCGCGTGCGCCGAGGCGCACTGCAAGCCGCAGCACCCCGGCCCCTTCGCGCGGCGCCGCCGGCGCGCATGCGCAGCGCGGCGGCGGCGGGGAGGTGATGCCCCGCCCTCCGCGGGCGGCGAGGGGCTGGGCACGGGGGGGGCGCCGCGCAGGCGCAGCGGGCGCCGCGCCTCGCCTCCCTGACCTCGGCTCCCCTCGCCTCACCTCACCCCGCTCCGCTCGGCTCCGCTCCGCTGGAGGAGGAAATGGCGGCGGCCGCGCTGCCGAGCGGGGCCTGAGCCTTCGGCCATCGGCCGCGGGGGGCGGCGTTCCCGCGGGGCCGTGTCCGGGCGTCTCCGGACCCGGGAAGCGCGACTCGGCGAGACCCAGCAGCGCCGCGCACTCGGGCTCGCCCGGTCGCTGGGCTGGCGGTAGCCGGGCTGCCAGGTGGGGAGCCGGGGAGCGGGGAGGGTGCCGGGCCGCGCTCCGCCTCCGGACGGCGGCGCCGTGGGAGGCCGCGAGCGATGCCGCCCTGCGGCACGGCGCCGCGGGCAGGCGGGGTGCCGCGGGGCTTGTTCCGCAGGCAGGAGCGGAGCCCGGGGCCGAGCCCTCGGAAAGGCCTTGTTCGCTGAAGCCTTCCCTACCGGAACGCTGGCCCCGGTACCAGCCGCCGGTCCGGGCGGTGCCCGAGCGCATGGCACCGCGCACCCGGCCCGGCCGTCGTTCCTTCCCAGCGGGGAACCGGCGGCGTCTCGGGTGCTCTCTGGGAACGGAGGTGCCACCACACGTTATCCAGGGATACCAGCAGCCCGGCCCGGCGGGCGTCGGTGGTCCCTTCATCGGCGTGCATAAACTGGTAAAACGTAACGGAGTGGCAGAGAGTGGACTTGACCGTCTCAAGTCCTTCTGTCTGTGTACAATGCTTTTAATACCAGTTTTATGAAATAGTCTTACCTAACGTTAAAAATAAGAAATGACCCTAGCTGACTTTAAAATCTCAACATCTAATAAAATCCTGTAACTTTTAAAATGCTGTACTAATATTGAACGGTTTGTACAATTTGTATTGTGCAGTACTAATGTCGGCTGTTGAGGTCTGGGAGATTTCTGGACCACCAAACTGCTGGAAGGCTCACAGCAAGTAAGTTTCCTGTTTTCTGACTGAAAAGCAGCAATTTAAATCCATTCTTCTCATTTGCTAATCCTTACAGTTCGGGGGTTTTTTTTGTGTGGCTGCAAGAGTAACACAGTAATTGTGAACTTGATAACTGAAGTGCCCTGCATGGGGTTGAAATATTTTTATTAGGCAGACTACACGGTGATGAGGTGTAGATCTGTTCAGAAAATGTATCATTTCGGCACAGGAAGACAAACCTGTGGTACGAGTTTGCAGGACTATCTCTAATAATAAAATTTAGCATTCTTGTGTTTGCGTGTTGGTAAAGCTTATAAAAACCGTAAGATGTGCCTGTATTTCTCGACTTTGCAGAGAAAGTTGTGAAACAGCCCAGCTAATAAATGCAAACAGCATCAGGGATCAGAGTTAATCAGAGAGATGATTAACTGATGCTGCACAGTCTTTATGTACAGCTGTAACAGATTCCAGCCATACTGCTTACTGCAGGACTGAAATATGCTTAAATGTGCAGTGATTATGTTAGCATAAACCTGTTCTGCATGCAGCAGGACATAGCAGCAAACTGTTTTCTGTAAAATAAAATGTTGCTCAGTGGTAATAGTATGTAAATACTCCCAGTTTTCATTCTCAGTTACAAGGATGTTTATTTTTCAGTTGATCTCCTAAACAGCAATATAGCTGAAGGCATAATTACAAATGTGTGTCTATAAGTTTAATTTGCGCTTGTGTCTGGAATGAATTAAGGAGCTTGACTTGGCTGTGAAATCTCACAGATCTTTCTCTCTGGATTAATTTTCAGGTAGTTCAGTTTCCCCATTTGATTTACCTTGTGACCAAAGTCTCCTGCAAAGGTATTGTAGGGACAGAAACCTCTTCAGCAGTAATGCTGCTAAAGTGCTAACCATGAGCTCAGTTTTTCCACTGGAAGAATTTTAAAAAGCATTAGTAAAAACACTTTTTTTTGTTATTTACTGATTCATAATACTCTATTTCTAGCTTTCAGTTGAGGAAAATGTGATATAAATGAAACTAGTCATTTCATTACTCATGCAGAGGATAATGCTCCTATGATGAAATGTAGTAAAGATAATAGGATACAGCAGGAATGGAAAATCCAGGAGAAAATGCAGGCATATTTTCAACAAAAATGCATAATTTACAGAACTAGAACATGGCCAAGAAACCAGGAGGCTAAAAATAGCATCATACTGTATGTATCAAATTTGCCACAAGATATTTAGTAACCAGTAGTAATTCTTCAGAAAAACAAAGTAGAGATACTGCTCTGTCTCTCTTCACACCTTGCACATATGGGAGTGTAAGGGCTACCTACTGTGATGTTGCAGTAGCAAATTACTCTTTGTGGCTTGCACATCTTACGTTTTGGGATTTGACGAGGTCAAAGCAGGCAACAAAGCTGTGGAGGTGACGCACATTTGCATTTTCTGCCCAAGTTACGGCCTAACCAAGGTCATTTTTTTAATGCTTCTTCTCTTTTGAAAGTATTTTAAAGGCTCCTGAAGGAACAGGACAGAAAGCTTAGAAATGGTGCGGTGGTTTTAGAAAACTGTTCTCCACCTAGAAATACTGTTTTTCTGGCTCTTACCATCAGCGTGAGTTTGCTCTAGTGTGCAAAGATAGTTTTGTTTCAGTCACAAAGGCTACGTGAGAGCCAACATAATTTTCAGACATTGCCAATTTATAAGCAGCAAATCATTTGTGAATCACTGAATGATGGGACTAGATTGGGCCAGAAATGCAGAAATTTCCAGTGCACTTCCGTTAACTCTAGCCATGTTTCCTACAGAACTGTGATCGCCATCTCGTGCATGATATATTTCAGAGCCGTAGAACAGTCATCCACTCAGAATGTGCCTTTTTGATCCTCACTGGCGTATTCAAAAGAGGATCTCTTTGAGAAAGCTGATTTTGAATTTCACATCGCTCCAAAATACTAAAATCAGTGGATTTAATAAGGATGCTGACTTGAAAGCTTGTCACAATCTACATAATCCTTGTAAAGCAAGGTTGACTAACATTTATTCCTAGGCCCTGTTCCTACAAAGGGTGTAACTGACCAAGAACCAGAAACACCTGCTTTTAACCTCCAAATTCCCTTGGATTTTGCTGCTGCTTTGTCACATCCGATGGCTGTAATGATTGCACGGTCACTTCACTTGGACATAAGTAAGGGTCGCCAAAGGGGAGGTTTGGTGCTTTCCTGTCATACCTAGCGACGTACTCCTATTACTTCCAACGTGACAACACTAGCAGTTGTACAGTTGTGTGTTGTGCTTGTGTACCTCACGGCAGCTGCAGTAGCAGGAGGGAGGCTCACCGCTAAGAGGAAGCAGCCAAGACTGATATTTGCTTGACGTAACTGTGGAATCGTATCTAAAGTCACCGATGACCTATTTACATTTAAAACTACTAGTTAGCTTTCTAGTTTGAAGTGGCAGATAATGGTAGATAAGCCATTATCTCTGAAATGCATCTACTAGTTATCTCTCTGAATCTGCAAAATAGAAGTTTCTAGAAGTGGTATCTGCCAGTAGGTATCTACGGATAGCAGAGCTGTGCCCTACTGGGTGAAAAAAAAAATGGCTAATGTTAATTTTCTTGTTCTTACATATCTGTGTGCCAAGTGTTAAGTGAACGTTTTCTGTTTCATTTGTCTTTCTGCATCCTGATGCTATAAACCATGTCAGCTGCGTATAACTAAATCTTCATTAGCACATTGAGATTGTTTTTTTTATGATGAGTCACTGGAAGAATAACATTAATACTATACAATTTTATTCACTACTCATAATAAATAAAAGTGCTGAATCAGGAGCATGGTCTCTTCATTCACTCATGTAGTTTTGCTTATCTGCAGTTGTGCTGTAAACTGTTTTGTTAAGGATATACTTATTTTTGTTAGGAAGGAACAACTGATCCAACCGTCAGTATTCTAAAATCGTAGGAAAACTGTCCTTGACACTGGAGAAGATTCTCGAACTCCTGTCAAACAAACGGAACTGTTAGTTGATGGATTCAGGGCCAAATCCTGATTTTATATTGCTATGGACATCATTGTCTTTGGGTCAGCTTTTCAGTGGGGGGGAACTGAGAAGGTCCTTAGCAGAGCAGAGTTCCACTACAGTCATTTCACTGGGAATTAAAGGAGTATCTTGCACCCATGCTGGATAAAAGGAGGAAGAAAGTATGGATCGGAGCCCACCAGCTAATACCCTCCCCTCCCCTTCCCATTCCATTTAAGCAGAGTTTGTATGAAAAGGAGAATCCAGACTCTTGGTGTCAATGACAGCTATCTCATTGTATCCAAAGGCAAATATGGCTTTCATTTACTACATCAATTTTCTCCCACAAATCAAAACAAAAAAAATATACAAGTGAAACAAAAGCTCTTTTTGTTTTGGTGGGTTTTTTTGTTGTTTTAGGCTTACCAAAGGAGTAAAAAACTGTATTTGAGCTAATTTATGTCAGAACAGATGATCTGCATTAAAATTTTCTCAAGTAAGACGTGGTTTCCTCACATCACTGCTTTTTGTATTGGTGTCTTCATGAGCAGAAATATTTCGCACTGACAGTTTCACCATATTCATAATGTCCTTTTTGGGGTTTTCTTCGAAGTCGGTTTCTATTGCTCCAACTTCTGCTATTTCCATTCAAGCTCTGTAGAAACAAATGACAATTTATTCTGATAATTGCAATAAATTCTCACTTAAGAGGAAAAGGACTTTTATTGAAAAGACCAAGCTCTGCCTCAACAACCAAAAACAGAGCCATCCTTGTGACAACCCAACTTTATCTCAGTAAAATATCTAACCATGAAATTGCAAAATATCCATGCTTATCCAATATTCTTGCCACAGAATTACGTAAATTAATTGTTTGCTTTTTGTAGACTTTTTTCTACAAAAATATTCCAAAACCTTTTTCACCTTTTAGCAGTGGTCTTTAGCTCTAATAATGACAAACAACGTAAAATTTTCTATAACGTGAATTATTTTAAAATATTTCTCATACCTTCTACTTTAAGATATATTCCTCTACATTCAGCTGCTCCAATGAACCTGCCTTTTATTTCACCAGTTTTATGTACAAGTATTGTGGGTAAATATCTGTCATAGTAATTCTGAATGCAGCTGTTTACAATGGCTTTGAGAAACTTGACTTCTGGAAACTTTTTGGCTCGCAGGCTGAGATGTTCATTAACCAGTAAACTCATTGGGATGCTAGAAAAGAATAAGAAAGTATGATGACACTTCTGGTGTAATTGATTTGTAAAATAACTAAAGTTATTAAAAACAAAGCCTTTTAAGAATAAACGTACCTTTTCCTATAGTCTGCTTCTACTTTAATTTGTTCTAAGAATTGCACCACAAATTTTATTTAGCTTCTTCTAAGATCATTGTGATTTAAAGAGCTGTCCAAGTAAAAATTTTCAGTGCATACATAATAGGCACAATCTATAAAATATATCAGTAAAGCTACCAGACACTTGAAGCATTGTGCCTCAATTTTGTTCTCCACCAAGATTTTAAAGCTCATTTTGTCCATTTATTGTAGAGTTTAAATGAGATTTTTTTAATCTGTAATATACCTTTTACTTTAATTTATTTGAGCTGGCTTTCAGTTTAACATTTAATTACTTTTTCATTCTTTTGGTAAAATCTAAGTCAAGTCAGGGAAACCTTTGTGTAGTCATATTACCACCTACCATATTACTTTCATAGCTCTTATTTGCAATGCAATCACCATACAAACCTCAGTTAAAACAAACAAACAAACAAACAAACAAACCCCAAAGCAATGGGGCTTTTTGTTCCCCTCCAGCCTGTTAACCTTTCAGAAGTTAGGATCTTTGCTGTAGCTGGCTGTCGTGGTTTAACCCCAGCCAGCAACTAAGCACCACACAGCCGCTTGCACACTCCCCCCAGTGGGATGGGGGAGAGAATCAGAAGGGTGAAAGTGAGAAAACTCATGGGTTGAGATAAAGACAGTTTAATAGGGAAAGCAAAAGCCGTGCACGCAAGCAGAGCAAAACGAGGAATTCACTCACTGCTTCCCATCGGCAGGCAGGTGTTCAGCCATCTCCAGGAAAGCAGGGCTGCATCATGTGTAATGGTTACTTGGGAAGAAAAATGCCATCACTCCGAACGTCCTCCCCTTCCTTCTTCTTCCCACCCACTCTATATGCTGAGCATGACGTCATATGGTATGGAATATCCCTCTGGTCAGTTAGCGTCAGCTGTCCCAGCTGTGTCCCCTTCTCAACTTCTTGTGCACCCCCAGTGCACTCACTGGTGGGGTGGTGTGAGAGGCAGAAAAGGCCTTGACTCTGTGTAAGCACTGCTCAGCAATAACAAAAGCATCTCCGTGTTATCAACACTGTTTCCAGCACAAATCCAAAACACAGCCCCATACTAGCTACTGTGAAGAAAGCTAACTCTACCCCAGCCAAAACCAGCACACTGACTGAAGTTAAAGCAGCTGATGTAGCCTCAGGACGCTGGCAGGGTTCCAGCAGCACCCTCTGGTGGCCACAGGCCGGTGAGGCAGCTTTGTTACCGGCCGTTGGGGACTTTGGAGATCTCATATTCATTCCTAAGGAATTTTGAGTTTCCTCACAGACTCGTATTTATGCAATGATAAAGTACAGAATTGGTTCCCCAGTAAACAAAAACAATGAAAAGCTGCTACTTTCTTTCTTCAGATCTGTAAAGTTAAATTATTGCAGCTTGAACAATTTCATTTAATAGAATCATAGAATCATCAAATACCAGGTTGGAAGGGACCTGAAGGATCATCTGGTCCAACTTTTCTTGGCAAAAGCACGGTCTAGACAAGATGCCCCAGCACCCCGTCCAGCTGAATCTTAAACGTGTCCTATGTTGGGGAATCCACCACTTCCCTGGGAAGATTATTCCAATGGCTGATTGTTCTCATCGTGAAAAATTTTCCTCTTGTGTCCAGTCGGCACCTCCCCAAAAGTAACTTGTACCCATTACCCCTGCTCTTTTCCATGGGACTCCTTGTAAAAAGGGAGTCTCCATCTTCTTCGTAGCCACCCTTTAAATACTGGATCATGGTGATAAGGTCTCCCCTAAGCCTTTTCTCAAGGCTGAACAAACCCAGTTCTCTCAGCCTTTCCTCGTATGGCAGGCTTCCCAGTCCTTTGATCATCTTTGTGGCCCTTCCCTGGACCCTCTCCAGCCTGTCCACATCTTTTTTGCATAGTGGGGACCAAAACTGAACACCGTATTCCAGGTGTGGCCTGGCAAGCGCTGAGTAGAGTGGGATAATGACTTCTTTGTCTCTGCTGCTGGTGCCCTTGTTGATGCAACCCAGCATCCTGTTGGTTTGCTTTGCTGCAGCAGCACACTGTTCACTCCTATTGAGCTTGTTGACCCCCAGGACCCCCAGGTCCCTTTCCACAGAGCTGCTCCCCAGCCAGGTAGATCCCAGGCTGTGCTGCTCTCCTGGATTATGTTTTTCCAGGTGCAAGACCTTACACTGGTCCTTGTTGAACTTCATAAGGTTCTTGTTAGCCCACTCTTCCAGCCTATCCACGTCTTCCTGCAGGGTGGCTCTCCCTTCTGAAGTGTCCACTTCCCCACTCAGTTTGGTATCATCGGCAAACTTCATCAGGGTACACTTGATCCCATCATCCAGATCACTTATGAAGATATTAAACAGAGTTGGGCCCAATATCGATCCCTGGGAGACCCCACTTGTGATGGGTTGCCAGTTTGAAAAGGAGCCATTTACCACCATCCTCTGGGTGTGGGCTGTCAGTCAGTTCCCCACCCATAGCACAGACCACTTGTCTAGACCGTAACATGTAATTTGATTGACCTATTCCTGTTGCTCCTAGAAATAATACTCTGACAATTGAGATGAATCAAAGAAGCTTCCTCCTCCCAACAGGCTTAAAAAGAAGGAGAAGAGAAAGCTGGTCTGAATCTAAAAATGCATTAAACATTCCATAGTAATTCTCAGTGTTTTTGAAAAACATTTAATAGAGTTGCTAATATATGGTGAACTAATCGTGGGAGTCCTTTGACATTTCTGGTGGATCCTGTCACAACTTCTGCTACCATTAGAGAATTTATTGGGGAATTGATAAACTAACAAATTCCCTAGCTTTCCTCACTTTTCATAACTGAGACTTTTCCTATTGGGCTTTTGATTTGTTCAAGTCAAAGGGGAAATAAAGGTAGAATAATCCTGTTAGAGCACTCCTGCTGAGAAAAGAGTCTGCAAATGAACTTCCATTAGCACAGACAGTGGACACCACTTCCTCAGTGAAATTCAGAAATATCAGTGAGGTTCAGTACATGGTGATGAGCATACATAGCAAAAGAAATTTTTCATATGATTGAACAAAAGTCAAATGATTAACCCTCACCAAGTGAATTAACAAATCAAGGAGGTTCCATGCTCTATGATTCCATTGCTTCCAAACAATTGCTATTTCGTTAGTCTATTGTATTTCGTTTTTCTTGGTATTGCTTCTTAATTACCAGTTCAATTCTCTGTATTGAAGTATTCAACATCTTAAACAAGAAAGTAATTACCTTGACCGATAAAGATGAATTATAACCCAAACATCCTCTGGAGCATTTGTAACTTCCTTTACATACTGCTCTCCACAAATTTCTCTTAGTTCCCCATACTTTTGTATCCTCTGAAGACATTTCCATTCTTGCAAGCGTTGCTGCCTAATTAAAAAGTAATAACAAAAATAAGCACTTGGAACATTTTAAATGCATTTTTAAAATAATATTTAGTGCTTTTCTCTCAATTACTTTAAAAAAATGCATTGAATAACCCTTTGGCTCAAGGTCTTCTAATGTAATTTCAGAGCTAGAAAGGCTTCTATCCTAATCTTTATTCAATAAGATAACACTAAAATACATTTTCTTAGTTTTATGTTCCTCAGTATCAGATTTGGGAAACTTGAGTAACAAACATGTTGCAAAAGGGTTTTTCATTTGAGACAACGCAAGAAAAAATTAAAGCAGGTACTAATTGTTTCTCTGTTTCTGAAAATGAGATTAGTTTGAGGAAGAACTGCCAGTACTTATACTAATATTTATGAGACAATTTAAAAATAATTCATGAAAATTGGAATGTAAAAACAGTAGATGGCAGTCTTCATCTATAAAGATACTTGCAAGGTAAAAAAGGAAAATGCCTCACTGAAAGCTGTTGAACTAAAAACAGCTATTAATTTTACTAACTGAAAGCCACTATAGAAGTGGCTTTTTCAAAAAAGATTAGATCATATATGTGCACTGTTATTATACTCTAGCTACAATGCATGATAATTTAGGTTCACAACTTCCACATAATTATGTGAATTATTATCTTCCTAGGAGAATACAGCACAGAGTTAGCACTAGAATTCTTTTAGTCATTTTAACAATGCAAAAGCAGTAAGTACAGGTAGAATCTAGACAGAGGAAATGTTTTGATCATATTAGCATTTTTATTCTGTGTAAACTGCATATCTCATTTTTCTTAGTTACAGTACAAAGCTCTGCAGAACTCAGCAGAGTACTTTGTAAAATACCTACAAAAATATACATGTGAATGTCCAGTGCAGCTAAAATTACTAAGTCTCCATAAAAGCTGCCAAAGCTTTGTTAACCTGAATTCATAAAGCATATTGACTGAGCATGGTATTGTAAGCAAAATGATTTGTGTACTCTTATTAAATAGTTGAATAAGGTTGTGTCAGAGTTATGCCTAAGAAGAGGATATGGTATGTCACAGAATTACACAATCACAGCATGGCTGGCGTTGGAAGGGACCTCTGGAGGTCGTCTGACTCGACCCCCCTGCTCAAGCAGGGTCAGCCTTGAGCAGGCTGCCCAGGAACATGTTCAGATGGCGTCCGAACCTCTCCGAGGATGCAGACTCCCCAGCCTCCCTGGGCAACCTGTGCCAGTCCTTGGTCACCCTCACAGTAAAAAAGTGTTTCCTGATGTTCAGAAGGAACCTCTTGTGTTTCAGTTTGTGCCCAGTGCCTCTCATCCTGTCACTGGGCACCACCCTGGCTCTGTCTGCTTTATACCCTCCCTTCAGATATTTATAGACATTGATTAGATCTCCCCTGAGCCTTCCTTCTATGTAAACTTCAAATGAATATTTTCATGAAGTAAGAAATAGAGAAGCCATTAATCTTGGCTAAGAAGCAAAATAAACACAATAGTCCTGTATTAGGGGTCCACAGCTGACTTGATAATCATCTTTCAAAAACACACAAGTTTATCAACTACCATCATTCCAACACAGAAACTGCAGTGTATGATGCAGTGAAATTGTAACTCATAATAAATTTTACGTTGCATTTTTATTTCAATAATGTATTTAGAAAGCATACTGTACCAGAAATGAGTGCTATCCAAAAGGCAGAGAGGTATTTTGCTCATAATATTCAGATTAATTACTTAATTATCAATTAAAAATATTAAACAGTTTGATTCCTTCACTGACACACAATTTTCTTCTTTAATGACGCGCCACCCTAATATAGGTGGCACACACTCTCTATGCACAAACTCAGTACCTTTTACAAAGTTGGGGCCATGTATGTTGCGAGCCTGTTTTTCCTAATGTTCTTGTGCAACATGATAGAAAAGGGATACCCGCGACTGACTGTCGATTTCCTCCTGACTTGAAACCCACAGAAATTGCTGTCCAGAAGAGATGAGAGAAAATGGGATACAGAACTTCTCCTTTCTTTGACTATTGATCAGCACTGCTCTAACTGCTAAAGACTGGCAGAAAGTATCTTCAGAGTGACAGAGTGAAAGGTACAGTTTAATAAGGCAAACAGAGAAGGAACCCTACTTGCGTAACAGATAAATGTTGAGTATACAGCACTTCAAACATGCCACACCTCTAAACACACAGTAGCACAGTCTATCATCAGCCTAACTGAGAATGTGTAACAGTGGTTCCCACTGTGGCCCCTTCTATTCTTTTTCTCTTAAATATCCAGCTTTGAGACTAAATTAAGTATTTCAAAAGGGGAATAATTTTGTTCTAACAAAATGTCAAAGTAAAACATAGTGTAAACTGCCTCTCTTTGCCGCTGGCAATCAGGAAGATGTAGGACAGTAACGTGAATGCTGTCTATCTGCTGGCAGAGGAGCGGAAGGTGGAAGAAGGCAGTTGTGTCAGTCAGTAGACATTACTGTTCAAAAGATTCTGCGTTTATGTTTCAGGAGCATGCACATGTACGATAGTGACATGTGCGCTGTCAATCTGGATAGAAATACCTTACTATACATGTACATTTCAATAGCTTTCCTATCAATCAGCCTCATCAAAGTAATTTTCAGCTTCCTTTAATTCTTCAAGATTCATTCTTTCATATGGTTTCACCAGAAACAACAAACAAAAAATTAAGTCACCTTTTGTTCTCCAAAGTGTCTTCAAACATTTTAAATGTATGAAAAGTATTACACAGACATGGAACTAATGAAAGAAACAGATGTTCAGAAATTAGTCAACTTTTGTGTAGCTCTGGGTAAGAGAGAGGAAAAAAATGAAATTTATTTAACTATAAGTATACAGGAAAATACAGAAACACAGCAGCGGATAACTACCAATTTTTCAGAATGTGAATCTTGCTCATACTGACTGGTTCCTTTATGAAATTATGAAAATGAGTTATCTGTACATGTTATATGCCATAATGTTTGTCACTAAGTGTGTTGGATGTTTAATTCAGAATTCTTTCTAAAATAAACAAGTGAAAATAATTAAAATAAAAATATAATTATTGTACAATATTTAAGTTACAAAAAGCATTATTGAAAATACCTCAGCTTTTCAAATTTTCTTATACTAATGGTATGTATTTTTAATTTTACTTGCCTTCTGCTTCTTTCTGCAAGTATAAAAACATTTTTTCAATGTCATCTTTTGGTAGAATTCCAAAATCTCTCAGTATGTCATTCCGTTCAGTATCTTCATTTGAATCCTGTTTTAGTATTACGAAACAGAACTAAATCAACAAATCAGTCTTGTGTGCCCTTTTTTAAACCAAAACTAGCCCTTTTTCATTTTGGCATATATTAAGGATGTAACAAAAAGAAACCATTAATTAGAGGCTGAAATACCTTCATGGACCATTCTCTAGCATGGATTTTCATTTGTCATTTTTCACTTCTGAACAGAAAACAGCAAGAAAATAAGAGAGAAAGAAAACTCAAAGTGTAAGCATAGATAAAATAATCAGTCTCCAAAATATGAGCAAAAAATTGTCTAAAACATATATGGAAACCTACTTCAGAAACTCAAAACTATACATCACTTACTTAAACACACTTAAAGAAATAAAGCTTTATACAGGCAAGATTTTTGTATCAGTATTTTTATGTTACTACTAAGAATAAGGTATTGACAATGAGAATAAATATGTAAAAGCATGCCTAGGATCAGAAGAAAAAAACCTTTTTATTTTAAATGAATGATTAATATTAATGTGTCGACATAAGTCAGTTCATACACCATGTTTATAAGACAGGACTTCTGCAGATGTTAAGTCTACATTTGTGGTAATTTTAATTAAATGGTTAAGATAAAGGATCTGCATGCTATTTATAAGATTACATTTCTACTGAAATTATCACATTAAAAGAATCTGTTTACTGTAACTGGATTGGTGTTGGCATGGTAGAACAGCAACACGTTAGGAGACCTCTCATGGATTAGAAGTAGTAAAGCAGATTTTACAACAGGTTGTTAATCAAAAAGTGTGGTATTTTTGGCCCTGAAATAACAACTTGTTTGAAAACCTTCACAAAGAAATCTCTGTATAGATAATTATATATCAGAAATATTTAATGATATTCATAATTCCATAATAATGCAGCATCAAGTGAGTAAAAAATACATTACAAAAATTCTACCTGAGGAAACATCCAGGATTTCCACTGGATTACTACCATGCCCATGAGTACTACATTTGCCTTTCCCACCAGTGGCTGCCTCATTTTTATTCAACAGATCTCATGTACAGAATTTAGCATGAGCATAATGAAACAAATTCTAATTCAAATGCTACACATGCCTCAACAAATTTCACAAAGGTAAAAGAAGTGCTTTGCATTTCAGGTGAAAACACACTTGGGAAATCCGCAAAGAGAGTAAATAGAATTATGCTATTGCTCACAAGAAAGTTAAGTACAGTGGGTTTGCAAGAAGACTCTTACCTCTGCCAGTTTCTTCTGGCATGAGTGAGGAAGCAAGACTTTGCTGGGTTTGGAGTGGAAAGGAAGTGGCAACAGTTATGGCAGTTCCTGTCACAGTCCTAATGCACGGGCTCAGCAAACTGCAGGCAAGGGTACAGCTACCAATATTGGCTACTAGTGGAGCACTCTGGCTTTGCAAACATCTGGTGCCTTATTGCTAAGATAAAGCAGAGATTTCATACCTGAATACTTTAACTGATTTCTTCTGCAAAGCTCCAATATCCAGATTTTGGACTAGAAATGACAACTCCATTGTAAATAGTTAGTTATTATATTTGGAAAATTATTTTCTGTAACATTCTACCTCTAAGGATATGGTTATTTCATCACCAAGTCTTTCAAATATACCAGCAAACTTACTTTAACTTTTTCCACACAGAAAAACATAGATAAAGAATTAAGAACAAGTGGTGTTTTCTCCTTCTTTGATTGAAAAGTAATTGATATAATCCATGGGAAAAAATAAAAGAGAAGCTCCGTATATAATCTAATGAATCAGATAGTCACCAATGGGTCTGGAATAGGAAAAACCCAAATGAAGATTTTGCTGTAGTGTAATTCCCCAGGGTTTACTTACATAAAAAATTCTTACAGTCAAACTTACTGCAAGTCTTCAACCCTTCACCAAAGAAGAATTTTGACTTAGGTACAGTCAGCGTATCAAAAAAATCCACAGAACTAAGAGGACTACTCCTCCAAGGGAACCACTGAAGAAAAACAAGTGATACACAGGCTCTTTGGCCTCCACACAAGTGCTTTAGCATATGATTTCCTGACTTAAGTCAGGATCAGATTTCCCCACTTCACAGAATGCAAATCTCCATCGCAGAAGGATTACGAAGAATCACGAGGCATTAAAGAACATAATAAAAATCATCATCATAACTGGACAAATAATTTCAAAAGCACACAACAAAAAGGAGTATTGAAACAGAATTGGAATGTAGGCACCTTAGAAGATAAGCTCTGGCCAGTTTTTGCCAGGGAAGATTTTGACATTTTGTGTTTTTCTGTAAATTTAGGTCCTACATAAAATCTTTCCATAGTATTTTACTTAAATGGTGTATTTTATACTATTTCTATTTAATGTTTTTAACACCTGATAGGTTTGTGTAACCAGTTGTAGACTGGACATTTTCTAGATGCTGTTACATCTACAAAATGTAAAAGCAAAAAAAATTGTATCAAGAGTCCTAGATCACAGTAAGCATAACAGAACTGGGTATTTCTCTCTCACAAATCTGAACTCCAGTCTCAGAGAAGAGAAGATCAGAAGCTAGCAAACCTTTAACAATTTTTTAAAAAATTGAGTTAAATAATGTTTAAAAAGTTGGTGTTAAGTGATTAGTTCAAGGTCGCAGTAATAAGCACAGATGAAATAAATCAAAAAGTGCGTCAAAACCTTCAGAAGATATTTGATGGTGAAAGGGCAAAGGAGCCAAGCAATGGCAAAAGTGATCCAACGTAAACTGGTTTTGGAGTATGAAGCTAGACTGCTGAAGCAGTATTACTCTACTGGCAGGCCACAATCCCAAGTGAAAAAACTTCTCATGACACTTCTCACTGCTGCCGATGATAATGCTAATTACCACCAGCTTTGCCAGGGGTAATCCATAGATCAAGTTTGGGAACCCACAAGCTGGATAACTTCAACCCTTAAGTGTAAATAACAATTCTGGTAAATTAAAATTTGCAGTTCTGTCTTTTCTGGCGAATGACATGAAACAAATTCTCAATTATGTTTTTAAAATACGCTACACCTACAACTGTCCAGCTATCAAAGTGTAGTATTTCATTATTCTTACAGGATTGTAATGACGGTTAATTCTTAACCGTTAGAAACTCAGAGTTTCCTGATGTATTCACACAAGAAAACCCACATAAACTGCTCTCCCATCTGCCCTGTCTCGGGACCCCCGCAGGGGCTGGGAAGGCTACGCAGGCCCGGGGCAGCGACACCGGCTCTCTGCGGGGCCCTGCGGGCCCTGTGGGGCCCTGCGGCAGGCTTGGCCGCGCCGAGGGGGCCCTCCCTGGTGGCCGGCTTTGCTCCTGCCCCCCTGCCAGCTTGCCCTTCTCTCTCCACCTAGCAGGCATGGCGGTTGCCTCAGGCAGCACGACAGGGCTCTCGCAGCAGCCAGCACCATTCTCGGCCCCCTCGCAGCACCCAGCACCTCTCTCGGCCCCAACCGCTGCCCACCTGCAGCATCCCCCATTTCCTTGGCGTCCCCGCCCCAGCTCCCTCATCGCTCTTGGTCGCAGCTGCTGCCCCAGCAGGACAGCTCGGGGCCGGGGTCACCCTCTGCGCCCACCTGCACGGCTCCCCCTCAGGGCACTGCCTCTCCTCACGGAGGCCACTAGTCTGACCCGACGGTGGCGGGATGGCGGCGGCTGTTGGGGCAGGGCCACCGGTTCTAATGGGGGTGGCATGAGGCGAGCGGGCAGCGAGGCGGCCGTGGGCCCTGGCCATTTGCCCCATCGGTCGTTGGCTGCTGCTGACAAAACTGATGCTGTTTAAAAATGTTTCAGAAGGAAAAAAAACAGAAAACAAACAAAAATAAACAAAATCCAAACAAATAAAACATCAAACACGGGGCACTTTCAGTCTGGGCTGCTTTAGGCCGTGGTTCGGTGCTGGGCGTGAGTGAAGGAGGCAGGCCTGCTTCCCTGCCTTGGCCTTCAGCCGCGGCCTGCTCATCCCACTGCCTGCTTGAGTGGAAGCTGTCGCACGTGCGGTGTAAGGCAGTTGCGGGAAAAACGTAAACAAACCATCTGATTTAATACAACGCCATACAATACAATACAACACAATAAAACATAATAAGCATTTTGTGGCAGAAGGTCACACATTAGTTCTGACCAGGGGTCATATATAACTGGATCCTCAACTCACAAATAATTGTATCAGTTCTACTGGAGACACAGCAAACTGTAGAGTAAAAACAAGTGGGTAAGAAGAGGAAAAGGATTTTTTAAGCTGGTTGCCACCACTGAGGCCATCTGTTTTCCCAGCTACCTTCTGAAGTTCAGCTGCTCACCCAAGCTTGCAGAAGCAGCAGTAGTAATGCTGAGGTCTGTTCGAACCGTGACCAGCTAATACAATGTTAAAAACAATAATCCTCTTCTACACTGCATGATTAGTTATTTTCAACATAATTACAACCTCAACATCATATTTCAGCACAACTCTGGTGTGAAAACAAACTCAGAGAGAGAAGCTAGGAAGGTTGCAGCTTGTTCTTTCGAGTACAGTTTGTTTAAGTCTACATGAAGACCAGTTGAGTTTTCAAGCAAATCCTAACTCTGGAAGAATGTAAATAATGCAATTAAGTCTTCTGAATGAGAGCCATACTGCATCTGTGTTCTTAATAGCTAAAAAAAAAAAAAGATGCCCTTGTTTTTCAGTTAAATTAAAGTCAAGATATTTCTTCAAAACATGCAACTTGTTCAATTTCCTTTTCTTAAGGGAATAGAGATTCTCTTTTTTATTTTTTTCAGCCAATAAAACACTATTAACCTTAAGGCTTACTGAGGACTGCCAATTCCTTTATCATCAATATAGCTCTGTAGGTCACTGACTGAGCACTGATCTTGACCCTGCAGACTGCCAGAAGTCCACGGGCTACAGTAAAGAAAGTACAGGGGTAGAGAATATAATCTTGAAAAGCAAACCACACCTTTTGTTTCGCCTGCCCAGATAAGCTGTGATTTTAAATACTGCACAGATCACTTACAATATATTCTGAAAAAAATGCAATAGTCTACATTGCAAGCATTCTCATTAAAACTACTCTCTGAGCGCCTTTATTTATAAGGGAAAATAAATGTACATAACAGTGTTGTTAGAGGCAATGTCTGTTGCATGCACACACTGACTTTTTTACAGTTGCATTACACACATTGTAAACATCATAACACTAGGAAACAAATAATTTTAATATGCTTTTAATATAATCAACAAAGTAAAGAAACATTTGAATCCTTAATGGAATCTAATTTAAGAACATTTACATTCTAGTGATTTTTAATTGTACATTAGTAATGAATAATTTTTGTAAGGAAAACAGTATGTCCATGTACTCAGCATTCCTGCAGCATTAGTTCTAGTTCAGGAATCTAAAATCCTGAAAAATAAGAAAAAGCTTTAGCTGTTGGTATTATATGACACTAAATACTTAAAATATGGTAGAGATGTAAGATATATTAGAAAACAGAGCATTATAATATTGGCATAAGGAAACTTTTTTATATCTCTCCAAAGAACTGCATGATTTGAAATTGAAAATAAATTGAAATTGAAATTAAATCCTGAAGCCTGTACTTAGTTTCATTGTGAGGTTTTTTTCTGTGTAAGAACAGGGAGATCACCCCCAGGATGTCACTATGTATTTGACAGGTAGTTGTATCAGTTCTTCCTGACATACACGTATCATCATTGTAAACTTTCCAAACTGTTTACAGATCTGGGATATTTTCCATTTCTTGCTGCCTGAAACAGCTCTGAGTTCTCAGTTCTAGGAACTGAGTATCTACAGCTTCTATTCACTTCACCTGAAGATATGTGAATTTAGCACATCTGGGAGAAGCTTGCCTGCAGAAAGCTAAGTTGACAAAACAGTTAAAGGCTTTCTGATACTACTCCTCAACATAAACATTGTGCCTTATTTGTATAAAAATAAACTAATTTAAATATAGATTGTGATTAAAAGCATTAAATAAATACCTCCTTAACGAAAATCCACTGATCTCCTTCCGTTGCGTGGCTGAAAGACAAATATCCAATAAGCGCTCTATAAAACTGACTGGTTTCAGTACCAAAGTCCCACCCAACTTGGTATGCATAGAAATTGGGAAATTTCTCAGTTCTGTCAACAGGATCATCACTAAAGATAAACCTGAGACCAGTTATTATTTAATGTATATCCACCCCTGGAGGAGAATTATACAGTAAAATTTACTGTATACAGATTGAGGAATGAATTATGCCCATCCTGTATGATTTTATAAGAGGGACAAAGCCACAAGAAGTCACTCTAAGAGACCATTATCCCTCATTCTTTTTTTCATTTTCTTAAGATGTCCTTCCAGATTGTTGTTATTATTGTAACTAACAAAGAAACATAGGTCACTCAATTATTTTATTTTATTTTTAGACTGTGTTCTTTGACATAGGCAAAGAGTTTCTCCCTTTTCACCATGGTCATTTCAGAAATATTTTGCACTACAAAGGAACTTCATACAATGTCTACTAAAGCTGATACAAAATCTCTTGCTGAGCTTACTAAAAATTTGCTTTTCATTCTGGCATCATGAATGCGTCCATGTTAATATTACCCGTAACTTTGGCCTGCCATAAGAACTTTAAAGATCCGATCCTAATACCTAAGAAATATAACTATACAAATTTGCCTTCTTTTCATTAGCCACTTTCTTATTTGAATGTAAAAAAAAAAAAAAAAAAAGATAAACCAAAATCAAGAGATTTATTATTAAGTTTGACTAGCCATCTTTAACTTGCTCAGTTTGCAAAAATGGAGTAAAAAGGCTCTATGGCATCAAAGATGAACAGAGTAGTTTCACTCTCATGAGAATTTCTGTTTCTAGTTTCTAATCTTACTGGTCAAAACACAAGGGAAACAGGAAGGTCAGGCCCAATATCTGCTTTGGTACAGTATGCAAGCATGGCATTGTATTTATATCACATGCAAACATGCCATATTGAATAACGCTGTAGAATGATTGTCCAAGGTGGCATATTGTCTAGAACTTTCTCTGAGAAATATATACGTAATAACCAATGACTTATTAAGACATAGCATGGTATCATGTATACACAAATATTAAGATGTGTACAAAAACACCCTACTATGTCTTTATTTTAATCAAATAAAATGTCTGGAGCAGATCTTGAGTAGTCCTATACAGTGGGATGCTCTTACTGAAAAAAGTTTCCCCAATCAGAGTAATTCTTACAGTAATTCCCTGTTTTCTCTACTTTTTGGTTTGTACCACTCATCACAAAATGAAAAGGAAAAAAGTCGAACAAACCATACCCTGTAGAAAAAATAGCCTCTACTTTGAATCGCTCCAGGTCCTTGAAGTGTTTCCTGAAAAAAAAGTATTTTAAATCATATCTGCTCTCATAAATGAATTCATATAGAGAGGTTGTTTATGTAGTTATTAGAAGTATTTCTTCAGTACTACTATACATGCCTTAAGGCATGCTTCCTGTATATTTCTCCATGTCAGTAATAAGAAGTTCATGTTGTCATGTAGAAATAGCAACAAACACATGAATGATGGCCAAATTCCACCTCAAGTTTTGGCTCAGTTCAGATTACTTTAGAATGGTACTAGTAATGATGAGCAGCCTTTGCCTTTGACTTTCCAGGTGTCATTACCCAGATACAACCAAAGTGTCTTCATGGCAGTGGAGTCTCTATGGACAAAGTAGAGCTGGTCTTTGCACCTTGCAGAAGGACAACAATGCAAAGCTTAAATATCAGAAATACTTGGGCTCCTCCCGGGAATGAGATCCCAGACTGTTCCCAGAGATGTATCATGATCGCCCTTCTCAGACTAACTCCCAGAGAAAAGACCAGTGCTTATGACATTCTGTCCTGTCCGTGCTGCACACATTGAGAAACAACTGTCTCCTGATCCATACAGCAAGGGGGGAGTGAATGATGAAGAAAATAGAAATTACATTTAAATGTAACCAGGACAAAGCATGAAGTATCCAGTTGCTTTAATGAGACCTTCATGATTAGAGAACACGTAAGCTTAATCACAGTATTTTCACTGCTTGTGTTAATACCAGATATATGAGTGAGGTGTCTGTCCTGAAGGTGGGGAGACAGGCCAATTGACAAACAAAATAGTTCAAATCTTGTGCTTACCAGAACATAAAATTTAGATGGATTTTTTTTAGCAATGATGGTATTTCTCAATTAAAAACTGGGGTCATGTGTTCTCTTGGGTAATGATCATAACCTGAGCTGTCATAGAAAGACATAATGCTCTTCATGCTCTATTCTAACGCTGTATGAATTGTGTAAAACAGGATGGCTCCCATCATTGCCAAACACAGGAGCAGCTTCAATTCAGGAAAGTTTTCAAAGGAAGCAGGGTTTAAACTACACATTGTTTTTGAGTCTTGCTTTTAATTTTGACTTCAGTTCATCAGGTATACCATTATACCCAGTTTCTTTGCTGTACATAAAACACCTGGATTATTTTTATTTACATTGTCCACCTCATTCTAGCATCACCTGGTTTGAAATACCCATCTCAGATCTATAATCCATTCAATACTACAGTTTTTTATATTTAAAAAGGCTAAAAATTTATCTATTAATGGAGTCTTGTTCATTGCCATTGGAGTGTCCTATGATATTTATATTTCATCCTTTTTCTGTCCAATATGTGAACAAAAATAAAAACAGAAAATGAACAGGCAGCTGTTGCAAGTTAAAGAAATTGATCTAGAACATAAAAGGAATCAAGACTACAATTACCAATATGGAATTGTGATTTATTTTATGAACTTTTAGAAAACATTAGAAAACAACTGAATCTAAAATGTCTTCATTGTAACCCTTGCCTTCTAAACTTCCAAGGGTTTGGAGATGTTAAAAAAATAACTAATACATGCTGTCGTGTACATGCATGTATATTCATAAACCTGCATGTATATATGTATACAGAAACATATGTATTCATGAAGAAGTAAGTTTATTTAGACTTTAGTGCCTGCCCTCTAAAGTCTCTTAGACTGACTTGCCAACAAAGTGCTCTTGCTTCTTCTTAGATCATATAATCTCAGCCACGACGGAGCTCAAGAGGAATCAAATTCATGACAAAATCTGGTGTCAGTCCAGACTGGGAAGAAAGAATTAATATAATAAAGCATGTTTCCTCCTTCACCCATTCACCTTTTCAATTCCTTGTCTCGTCGGGGAGAGAGCTAGGTGTGCTCATGTACAGCAGGTTCTGGTTTTCTTTCCAGTATTAGGGAAAAAAAAAACAAAAATAGCAGCAAGCTAACCCTTCCTGAAGCACATTCTGTGACACCAGAGTCAGACAGTCCAGCCAAAGGTGGGCATCCCACAGGAACATGGGGGCTTCCTGCTCCATGGGAGTTCCTCTGCACATCTTGGGCAGGCTTGCTCTGATCCTCTACTGGCTTCAAAGTTTACCTATGCCATTTCCCCATCAGCCCTTGGAAAGATAGATTTATAGCTTTCACACATTCAGGGAATAATTGCACTACTTTTATTATTGATGGCAGATTATGTCAGTATTTTCTTAATGTTCTTATGAACTGGTATGGCCCTCAGCAATAACATTTAGTAAGGATTTTAAACTCTTATACTAAAATGTGCTGAATTCTGCCATATGAACAAATATGATAAGCATAATATGGATGAATTTCAAAGATTTGTTATGACATTAAAATAAATAAGGTGCACACAAAAATACCAAAACCAAAAGAGTCTGCAAAGGAACCTGATTCCAGATGCTAGCACTTTGTAAACGTCTGGTGTTTATGCACTGTACAGGAGTAAAAAAGACCTTTAACAAGGTGACTGGTATTCACAGCAGGAATTGAGAACAGGAAATCAAAAAAGTTGCTTTCTATAAAATGCAATTCCATTTAGAGCTGTTTTCATTGTTTCCTTAGATTTATATGAATATTTTAAAATGGCTGTATTCTGTAAGCATTGGCCATGTCATTACTTCATAATGTGTAACATCATGATTGCAAATTAAAGACTACTAGTTATCACAGTGCGGAATGGTTGGAATTCTAACTGTCGCTATTTCCATGTACCACTAGTTAAGAGTACAATAATATAAATAATAGGAAATAGATCTTTTAAAACTTAGCCACTCGAAAAAGATGACTAAGAAAATGCATAATACTCATCATTTGTTCATTTCTACCTTAAAATCTGATGAAAATACGGTACCTTGCAAAAAGAAGCTTGATAAAAAGTTTGCCTTTTGCCACAAAGTTATATCAGCCTGCTCTGGGCTCATTCCCAAACACTATAGCATTTTTTTTGTCTGTTTGTTTTTTGTTTGTTTTTTTTTTTTTTTTTTTTATTTCTTTTGGAAGAAATATTTCCAAACACTATCCTAAAAAAGGTCTTTTTATATCAGTATATGTTTACACTTTATATGGGATAGCTAGCATACTCTAATTTTTTTCTAAGGATTTGTAGAGTATGGACTTTGATGTTTCTTTGATGTAAAAAAATAAGTCTTTAAATTGTCACATGATGGCTTGACAGCTCTTAAACAGAAGCAATTTATTAAATTTCATAATTTCATTTGTGACTTGTTATAAGTATACTGTCTCTCTAAATATATATATATATATAAAGGCACGTGATCTGACTGATACACTTTGTAGAGTTTGGAATTATTACCTTGAAAAACACCCTTATAGTTTGTTTTTTTTTTTGAGCCCACTAAAAATAAGACTGCCATGAAGAGGCTGAAATATGTTGGAATATGCCAAATATGCTACCAATGTTAGGTTATTGTCTGTTAATTAACGTATTCTATTTCCATTAATTATGCCATCAACCCCAATGGAAGTAAATTCAAGATATTAAAGTATTCTAGCAAAATAACTTTATTAGATGTAAAAGTCAGTTTGTTTTCACTTACAGCAATTTTGTGTTCTTGCATTTATGCTTTCCTTCCCATTCTTTGTCTTGGTTGACATGTATGTTAATTTAAAAGCACCAAGAGCAATTCCAAGAATATTCTTTGCCAGTATATATGTCCAATAGTATAAATACCGTTCACGTCAATGTCATCACAGAAGGTAAATTGTACCCTGTATTTTTCTTTCAGATGTGTAGTGGGTTAAAATTTTCATAAAAATTTTAGTCCATGAGAAGATGTACCAACTCTTAAGTTCTTATATGTGGCCAGGTTCTCTCACTGGATAAGAAAAAGGTGATTCAGGGCATATAGTTGGGATTATGCAGCGATCCGAAGAGAGGGGTAGATAGTATTACCAACCACAACCACGACTAGATGAAAGCTGACATACATAATCATAGGATTAAGAGTTCATTGAAAATTTGGGAGTTAACAACACAGCCTTTATCTGGATTAATAAAGGAAAAGTCCTACTTATAGGGATGCTACTATCTGAGTTTTAAGTATCACATTCATACACCTAATTTGACTTGCATATCAGTGAATACAAGGAATCATAACAACAAATCTAAGGAATAACCAAGCTGAAGTCAATGTAAAACAGGAAGAATCCAGGTCTTCGATTTTGTTATATTTTATTATACAGGAATCTTCAGTATTCTTATAGAGGAAGATCCTTATATATCGGACTGCACTTTTCTCTCCATAGCTCCATTAAAGGGATGGACATCTCTGTCTATCTGTTTTTTGATTTTTGAAATTTGAAATGGCATTTGCACCAAATATACCCAAATTTTATGATATTTTGGAAACCATCGAGCTATTTCTATGTGAAACTTTTGTTCCAAAGTACACTACTTTTCTATGGAAAATTAATTCCAGAGAACTTTATTTTCTGCACCTTAAGTTAAATGGTAAATTACCTATAAATTACTTGGAAATTCTTAGTGCTATAAGTCATAAATAATACATGTTTAAGGAGTAGATATGGTTTGAATTCCAAATGGGGGAATAAAAGATCTCCCCTAGAAATTATAACTCAACTGAAATATAACAGTACAGGTAAAAATTAAAGTATTTTTCTTTTATAAGAAGAACTAACAGATCCCTTTTGATACATAGGCTTTGTGTTCTACCACTGTTCTGTGTTAGGCATATATTCCTTCAGTGTTTTTTGGTTTTAGATGTTAAATATCAGCAGGATTATTTTTCACTAATTTAAGAACATAAAACCCTCACATTTCTAATGAAAATACACTAGTGTGATATTAAATCTTGAAAATAAAGATGTTATGAACAGAAAGGTCTACAAGGACATTTTTAGAAGAGCTAATGAATCACAAAGTGTGAGAATGCAAGCATGCAGAGTTTAAGATTACATACGTCCACTTTGTATCTCTTCAGTCTTCTCTCATTAAGCTGGGGAACAAGTTGCAGCAAAGGATGCAGGACAGATGACTGAGAGGACACGAACACAGACACATGAGCAACAATGAAATTCAGACCTTATGATGCAAAAAAAGTCTCTTCCCGCAGTACCGGCTTATGGACCAAACATGCACCAAAAAAGGACTGAAGATGTTAATTGAGAAACTTATTTTTTTTAACATTCTGACTTGACAACAAACAGGTACCGACATTTATATTTACACTATGAATGTGACTCACAGAGTGATGGAGGGAAAAGCTATGCGTCCTCACCTTTACGCATTGAAAGTTCAGAACTGTTTACAGACTTCTTGCCCAGGCAAATGCAATTAGTCAGATTTTGATCAGCCTCTGTGAGTGGTACAGAGAATATTTCCATGCAGTACTCCTACTAACATTTCTACAATTATCTACTATGGAAGTTAGCAGCTTCAATCTCCATTGTACTGAAAAGTTAATTTTACTTCAAAATAACTTATATCACAGCAAGAGAAATTGTTTTTTTTTTTCCAGAAAACAGTGTGCAGGAGGGAGCCATTCTCAGGTAAAATTTGTAACCATGGCACTGGTCACGCTTCCTAAAAGATAAGCTCCAATCGTGAAATTCCTTGTGTTCAACAAGACTTTATGTTTGCAGACAGCCTGGTTAAGCACGGTGGCATTGTGTGCAGCGTAAGTGCCCCCCTGGCAAGACACAACCATGTGGGCTGTGGAGAGAGGTCCACAGTGAGAAATGAAGTAGAAAAATCTGTGTTCCATCAACCAATTTAAACCTTCAACTCATGTAAATGTAATTTAAAAAATAATGCATTTTTGATACTTCTCAGAAAAGTAATACTACAAAGGGGATTATAATAAATGGAATAACTAGAGTTAGCAAAGTGTTAATGTACTTAATAGGTAAAATGAACTTGCCTACTTGGAGCCAATTTTGCGCTGCCTGCCTAAGGTAGGCAACGTGGCATCATAAAGCTACAAAAGCAGAGGTCTGACACGTAGCGGAGGAGTTAAAGGGCGGCCCAGCTGGCCACTTGGGCTCTGTCTTGCAGTCAGTGGAGAGGGGATTAATAAAGCCAAAGAATGATGGATCTCACTTAAGTTAGTATCTCTGAGAACTGGGCTAGAAAATAGTCACCTGAACAGCTAAACCAGAAGTGAGAAAGGAGTAATGGGGGCAGGCAGGGGGCAAAGGTATTCAGGGTCGGGACAAAAGGGGATGCAGTAACCCCTTAAGCAGAAGCAGCAGCAGAAATAGCTCATTTCATTGTGCCCTGATTACCATTAAGACCTCCAGAGCAGCTCTACCATGAAACACTGACCCCAATATCATCAATACCACTTTCTACCACATTTTTCTGAGGAAATGTAAAGAACAAGGCAAAAATGGACATAAACACATAAGAATGATTGTTAAGAAACAAGAAAACATATTTAACTTGCTCAAAATCCTATCATGCACAGAAAAAACACATAGATGCACAGAAATAACAGATTATGTTTGCACTTTAAAAGCAAGAATAGATCACATGTAGTTTGGTTTATGAGAATATTTTTATAGCAACAATACTAAGCTATTTGTAAAATCATATTTTTCATTTAAAATATAATCTGAAGTCTGAGGCAGACTTAAATACCATTTTGCCTGATACATATTTATGACGTGCACAAATACATACAATTTAATTAATAATTAATAAAAATTCATTAAGAGTTCCTGACGTTCTCAGCTTCTATAAATCCACATTGTTTCACTGCATACGTTATCTTCTAGTGTCAGAAACAAGTATTTGATCTTATTCTTAAAAGTTGTAAGTACAAGATTAAGATGCAGTTGGGATTCTATGAGTGTTTGGTCATTTTTTTGCACACTTGGACAGTACTGATGATCCTCTACCATGTTATTAAACACATTCTATATCTTAAACACAAAACTGCCAGTTCTGAGCTTGCTATACAGTTGAAGAGAATACTGCAAAAAGGAACATTACCTTGTTTTTACATACAAGCGCACATGTGCTCACAAGGAGGTGCTATGCCACTTACCGTGATGTCTGGGTTGCCTGAGTCATGAGTCTTAGAATAATGAAATAAGAACTGTTCAAAAAAATTAAAAGTGGAGTTTTACTACAAAACAGGGCAAGGCTGTTATGATTTTCTTGACAATTTTAGTGTGATCATAAAACATACATAGAAATCTTACCCTTTTGGTGTTGTCTTTTTCATCTGAACCCTGTAGGAATAATAATCAGTAGAGAAGCTTTTATTTGTTAAAAAATAAGAGCAATGGGAGATTTTGATTACATTATAAACTTTTCAGTACCGGATTGGAATATTGTCCTTCTTGACAGACATATTACATGTCTTTGGTTATTAATGCTACTACTCTTTTCAAACTCTGTAGAGAGCATTGATTACTTACCACTAGAAAAGTAGATGGGTTTAGCGGATGCTCCTTTGTATATCCCTAGCCTCTCATAAGTAAATTTCTTTCTTCATTGAGAGCTCATAATTTTTCTAATCTAGAGCAATAAAACCGCTTGAAACCTTGTATCCAGCCTGGAGTTTATTTTCCAAACACTGGAGTCTCCCTGTTGTCTTTAATAGGCGTTGGGTTAGGGCACATAGCATTTCAGAGTAAGAACTGATAGTATTACTTCCAGCACCAAGTGACACTTCGGATACTGGGTCCTCAGAATTCATTTAGACACTGGCACACAGAGATTAGCCTTCAGAAATGCTAAGTAGTCTTTCATGTGTGTTACCTGTGGTTTCTGGAGAAAACCCATGACCAGAAAACAAAGCTCTTCCAGCACACTGGATGCCTAAAGCAAAGAAAACATGAACTCACACTTCCAATCCTACTGCATGTAACAAATAGTATCAAAATAATAAAGTAATCTCTATCTGACTCACCTGAGGCTGAGAATCTGTGGACAGGTAGGCGGAACATGCATCGTCTACCTGTAAAAGTTCACACAGTCTTTTTTTAAGAAGTTGGATTAATAAAAAGAAGTGAAATAAGTATATTTTCAAAAACAGTTCAGTGCAGCCGCAGGTATGGCAAGCTTGCCCACCACAAGGAATTCTTATAGGTACATTCATGAATTCCCTTGTGTTCAAGGGAAAAAGAGGCCCTTAACCAAATAAGCAAATTTATACTTGCTTGATCACAATAAACACATGCATATCTGGGTCATTTATTCTCTTACTCCACTCACGTCCCTCTTATTTGTAGCCTTCTCTGACTAAGTCATATTTTAAATTATGATTTTAAACATCTGGGATATGGACTATGAATTTACATCTCTTCTGTGATATCTTTGAATTATACAAAACTGCAAAGAAAATGACAAAACTAAAGCAAGTGATTCAAAGAGCAGTCCTCAAACACCACTCTTCCAATTGGATTCCAGCATCCCAGCAGGTGTATGACACAGGCATCTCTTGAGTGACTATGATATGTGCCAGCACATCTTAGCATGTCAGTCAATTTGTGTGAGTCACAAAGCAGCCAATATCCAAGTTTTGCACTGATTTCTTTGGCAAATGAGGAGCCTGACAAGATTTTGTTTAAAGGAGGTGGTTCCCAAATCTCAATGCTAGTAAGAAATATACTCAATATATTTCAGGGGGTCTAAACTCAAAGAGCAGTGTGGAAGAAGTCGTTGCTGTTGAACTTGGACATGTCAGCACAGAATGGAAAGTTACACATATAGACACAAAACAAAAAAATCCAGAAACTGAACCAAGACGCCCCAATCCCCACCAGCCATTTCATCTGGATCAAAACAAATGTCTGTTTAGCTCTGCATCTATCTCAAAAAATGGCCATACTTTGGCACCCAAGGAAGAGCCTAAGAAGAGACCAGTGGTCTAGTAAAACCCATGCTCTTCAACCACAGTGGATTTCTGTGCTGTGAATTTGACCAATCTCTCTCTGAACCATTGTAAACTTTCAGCATCCACAATGTCCTGTGGTAAGGGTTTCCTAAACACTGCGTGAAGTACCACTTCTTTCTCTTAATCAGTCTTTTCAAAGCTAGCTTCATTCACTGCTATCACGATCTTGCCTTGGAAGAAGTAATGAATAAGCAATTCCTACCCATGGTCTCCCTTCTGTTCATGACCTTGTGTAGACAATTAATCACATGCTCTTTCTCTTGTCTTTTCCACGATTAAAGAATCCCATACTACTGAATCATTTTTAGCAGAGCTATTAATTGGGGAGGGAGAAGAAAGGGAATAAAGGACATTTGAATTCATGGAAATAATATTACCAGTGCTGAAAGCTCAAAGTATTCTGTAAGGAAAAGAAAAAAAATCTCCAGTAGTCCAACTGAAGCTGTACAGTTTAATAACAATGAAAAAAAGAGGCTTAACTTTTCATTGTATAACTTTAAAATTGTATAACTTTAAAATTGTATCAATAGCAACCTGCATCGGTAGGCACGATTTCTTCCATTGAATATTTAATACTGTTTATCTAGATGCCAAAAGCTTTGCCAATCATCTAGTTCATAGACTGCATAAAAAAATGTTTTTTTTTTTTTAGATAAAGAGCAGGCAATACAATGGGTCTTACGATTTTATTATAGGTAAAAAGCCCTAAACAGCACTCTTTAGCAATGAAAACATTAAATGAAAAAAGCAATAAACAAATAATGCATATCTGAGTACTTCGAGACAAGAGATGATTCATTTCTCTAGAGACAATCTACGAGAAAACATTAGCAGAGACAGTGGGAAAGCTAATAGCTTACAGAATTCCCCTTTCAAGTAGTTTTTGTTGGTAACACATCCTCCCCGTTCTCTTTTCCCTTCATCTTGCATTGTTTGTCTCTGGGTATATTAGTTCAGCTTCACTACTTTCAGAGTAAGAAAACGTAGAGGGAGAAAGCAGCAGTTAAGGAGATGATAAACTAGGCTGAAGTTGTTTTGGAAGCCTATGTTACAAATTTGCTGTTTCTTCTTGTTGAGAGATTTTTTGTTGTTTTTTATTGGTTTATTTGCTTCTTTTGTAGTTGGAGGTGACTATTAAAGCACTACCATAATTCAGTAGCAGGATAAGCCAGAGACTGCTTTGTGTTCAACACAATGCAAGACACGGTATCTCTCAGCTAAAACCTGCATGGACAAAGCAAGGGCTGAGGAGAAGCCACAGTTTCTGTTAATTCCTTTTTAAAAAATAAAAATAAAAATTTAATAGTTTCTATCATCATCCTTAAAGCATCTTCTCAGTAATTTTCTCTGCTATCTCAGAAATGTGGCCTGAGGGTGGGAGCTTGTGAGTTGTTTGGGGTTGGTTAAATAACATAAAGAAAAAAAAGGATGTGAGAGGCAAGTAAAGGAACACAATACTTAGTTACAAAGTTCCCATATTTATAAACTTGGAGTCATTCCTGGAAAATATTGGGTTAATTTAGGGGCAGGGCTTCTCCTAAATGATCCACTAATAAAGCAACAAACAGGAAAGAATTGATTCTTTTTGCTCCAAGAAATGCTGGTGAGCTAATCTGTAATCAGGTTGGTTTAGGGTATATAGCTATGCATCTGATTCTCTTTTCCTTAGGCCCTCTCCAGTCCTGCATTATTCTTGCTACAATAATAAGTTTTATATTGCTTGTATTATGTAATTTTACACATAGAATTTAGTATCTTATGCATACTTTGTCGTTTGCTGAAATCAACAGGAACTTCGCCTTTGCATCCAGTCCCCATAGGGACAAATCCTGTGTTACAAACAGCAAATCTTAGCAATAAATGCAGAAATGTGTAAAATAGCATTTTTCAATCCAGAATGTAAATAACTCATTTTCATGAACTCCTTAAAGCTACCAGGACCTTTCTTCCCAAGAGACCACATTTTCCCAGGAGGTAAATATCACCAGGGCTTGCTCAAGTGCCAGCTTAGAAATACGTCAGTGTTTGAGTCAACACTTCCAAAACGAACTAAGGGGAGCTGACAGCGAGGGAAGTGTCTCCTGTCATGGCCTCAATAGGAAGACATTTACTCTGCATCTGTACCCCTGGTGAGTCACTTGCTTTCTAATGTTATCAGAAGCTACAAAATTAAACGTCAGAATACTTGAAGGTTACAGCCACGCCAGGGCATGCCAGTTGCAGGCTAAACCCTCCTTGCGTGTTATGCCCTGCCGCTCCATCTGTTCCAAAAGGGCAGGGAAGAGCCAGTGTTAACACACGTGTCACATCCTAGAGCCGAAACAAATGTTGTTCATTTCAAAGATGAGAATGGAAGTTACGATAGCGATCAGTACCAAAATGTTAGAGGGGCTAATTGACACAGTACATTATCCTTTACCTAGTAAATTGAGAGGCTAGGATAGGATTAAATACAGTGTCCCAGTCCAGTGTGCAGAACAGAAGAAGCAAGAGGTAAGACTGGATGAATTGAAGCAATTACTGCACATCGTGTACAGACTATAAAAATACCAGATGGGACACTGTGTTTCTTCCAAGGACAGTGACTGTCTGGTCATTGACAGTTATACGACAACTGTTATCAAACATAGCTCTCCAGTGAGCCAAGACAGTCTTTTCCCCAAACGACATCTCAACACCCAGCCTTAACATCCTCCTGGAGCAACTGTTCAGAAAATCTGGAAAATAAGATGTTTCACCTCTTCACTGATGTCAGGATAAGAGATATACAGGAGAAGCAGGACTGGATGAAGAAGCACCTGAACTCCGTGCAAGAGAGATACTGCAGAGTGAGGTGTGACCGTAGGAAGGATGGGCACAGAAGAAATGGAGTATACCATACGGCAGTGTGCAGATGATGCTTACCTCTTTCCACAGCTGCAAATCCTGATCTGCCTTGAGTGCTTGGGTTGGCATCGGTGCACCTGGAAGCACAAACCATGCTTAGCAATACTGTACAGCAAAGGTCGTTTTTATAAGTAAACCATGTCAGTGATTTAAATAAAAACTCTGAACACAGTATGATACCTAGCACACTTATCATTGTCCTGCTATGTGTCAGCAACACAGCAAGAGGCTTCTTCACAAGTTCACAGCAGATACGGATGCTCACATCTCTTAGCAATAAACAGCGTGGAAGTAACTCCGCTTTCACCAGGGGTCAGGCTGGCATCAGTCTGTTCTCAGCGATAAGTAGCAGGCTAGAAAATTTGTGTGGCAGCTCTCAAATGCTAAAACCTGCTCAGGAAAACACATTCCAGCACCTACAACCTCGAGCTTTCTGAGAACTCAGCTTGCCTCCAGCGCATGCTTTGCAAGTTGAGAATCTGGATCCTACCTCTTGCTTTGTTGTATGTTACAGTTAAACAACTAAACACGTGCTGTGTAGTGTATGCTTGCATATGAATAATACCCGTGACATGAAAGCAGCATTTTTGAGGTGACAGTCATATATAACTAGCTTTGTTTCCTCTGTCTGGCATATATGATGTGGAAAAGCTCAGTCCCTTAGAAGACTGAATGTGTTATTAATTGCATAATGCTGCAGTGATGCTGTGCTTGGCCTGGGGGCAGCTCCTTTCTCCATCTCTGCCCACCCAGGCTACAAACCTGGAATCCACTGTCTCTGGGTCCCTCCTGACCCAGCACCAAGAATATCCGCCTTTCCGCACTGTTATTTTACCTGGCAGTATATTTCTAATAATAATGTATTATCAGTGTCTCTGTAAATAGTAGACATGAGTATCACTAAATTGTGAATACACTAGAGACCACGCAAGCATATCGATGTGGGGATGTGTTGTAACTCACCTGGGAGGGAGACTGGTCCTGGGGAGGGGGGTGCTTTATCTGTGCAGTCCTAGCACTGCAGGAAACACTATGAAGTCGTCTAATTTGTCCCCCTGCCCAAAGCTGCTGCCATGAGCCATGTCTGATCAGTTTATACACTGTTCTTAAAGACCTCAGGTTAACAGAGATTTTATGACCTCCCAAACAGTCTATAATTACCTGTGGTCACATTTTTTTCAGAAAATTGAACCAAATTAAACAAAAAAGAGGTGAAGGTAGACTTAGCTAGAACGGCCAGGTGAGCAGGGTATGAATGCCCATCATCTCCATTTGTTTTACTTGTACCACTAATAACAATAATTACAACAGTAGTTAGTCCCAGGCATTAAGGGGTGGATTTCAAAACCACATTTTGGTACTTGCACAGACTTAAGGTGACTAATTATTTTGGATGCTTGTTTTCTCCAAAAAAAAGAATTAGAGGGGTGCTTAATTTCACACTATGTAGAAGTGGGATATTTTTTAAATCTCTGAGATGTTCGCATAACAAGAAAACTGCTTTCCAATGACAAATTTGCTTTAATGGATGTTTGTCTTAGTTCAAGGAAAAACGCCAAATAAATTAAAGGTACTACAATTCTCTTACTTTGTTGTCTATTCTTAAATTAGTGTATTTAAACTGGAGTATTGCCTGGGACTGGTAGCCTTGCTGCCAAGAGTGGAACTGGGCATTACTTCAAATTGACACACCTTCCCCATTAAACCTTTTCCTGCCTGTCTCTGAACACTGCTTCTGTCATTGTTTGGTTCCCATGGCTTTCCAGGGGAAGCAGAAGAAATCCAATAGCCTGTAAAGCTTAGGGAAGCAGGCAAGAAAGCCTGAATATTACAGCTTGCTTTTTTTTTTACCTGGAGCATAAACTTTTGGACAGACGAGATGCGTTTCACAAACTCATAGATTTCCTTAATCCTCCACTTATTCACAAAACTTATTTCATGTGCAGTCCCATCTGTTTTGTGCTCACACCTAGGACTGTGTGCCCCCCAATGCCGAGCGGTGCCCCTCCATCACCCCATCCAGAACAGTGCTGCAGCCCTTAGGGACTTCAGTCCTTTCCGCACCACGGCACACACAGGGCAACAGTAAGTTATCTTGTAATATACACGAAATACCCATAGAGGGAGAGAAAAAGAGAGTGCTATTGAGGAAAGCAATCCTATTCAAAAGGAAAATATAAGAGGAAATCCTCCTACAAAATTGACAGTCTGCGATATATTTGTTCTCTTATCCTTCAATTCTGCCAACTTCTAAAAACCAGCTTCTTCCAAGGCAGCAGAATGCCAGATGCACTATTTCAGTCACTTTTCAACCTGGGATTCGCTTCTTAAATCTTCTCCTCCCTCCACTGCTCTCTCTACGCAACCTCCTGGCAATCATTTCTGTAAGGACAATCAATCATTGCCATTCCTTGCCCTCCTTTTCCTTCCATCCCCTCTTCCACATCTCCAGAACTTATGTTTAACAGAATATTCAGTATAATCTACTTAGATTTCTTTGATTCTTGACATTTAAAAAACACAGCACATCAGAACAAAAACTTCTGATGAAAGTAACTCACACACATGCAATACAAACAAAACAGAACTATTCCTTGCACAGCAACTTATTTTGTAATGTTACTTCACAAGGTATATCTAGTTCATCTATCTAGAGTTGGAAAATAGAATAGAAAAGAGAGTATGTTTTGTTAAAAAGCCCATTAGCTGTGCTCATTTCACAAGCACTCTCTGCTACGAAAACAGCAACTTTCAGGTGTAAGACAACATTTCAAATTAAACCAAGATAATCAAGCTCTATGCCTAAAGCAACTCAGCAGCTCTATCCTCTCTCACTTAACCCCATCCCCAGGGATTCCTCATGCAATAAATATTGCTACAGGTTGGGCTAAGTGACTTCCAGAGGGTCCTGAATTTTCCTACAGTTCCACGATACATCTCGTTTCTCTTTTCTTCCCTTTTAAATCAGAGTAAATTATATTTAAAATGAAATTGCTTTTAACAAAAGCCGCTTCCCCAGCTGGAGCCTGGGTTTGCCAGGACAGGGTAATCCTGCCGGGGTACACGAGGAAGACCCCAAAATCAACCCCAGAAACTGCGCCCAGCAGCTGCAACCTCCTGCGCATCCCTGCACCTCTCCCAGCCCCGCAGCCGGTCGGGTCCGGTCCGGTCCCAGCCCGGCCCGGCGGCGGGCAGCGGCAGGCAGCGCCTCGCTTTGCGGCCCCCTCCCAAGGCTGCCAGGCTGCTGGGGTCACCTTCCCCCCCCCCCCCCCCCCAAAAAAAAAAAAAAAATGAAGTATTGCAGGGCTGGCAGTGCAGGAAGGGGTTGCGAGCGGGATGCTCCTCACCTTTGCAGGCAGACATCGAGGAGGCGAGGAGGAGGAAGAGGAGGAGCAGCGGGGACGCCGGCAGCGCCGCGCCGTCCCCTGCCGTCCTCCGGCAGCGCTGGGGGGTGGCTGCGGGGGGCTGCTGGTGGCAGAGGTTTCCCATGCCCGCGGTGTCCCCGGCGCTGCCACCTGCCAGCCGCTCTTCTGGGCATGCCCTCGCTCCCGCCCCAAACTTTTTAAAGCTCCCTGACACGTGGACGAGCATCAGCCTGACTCAGGGAGGGCGCGTCCGCCGCCCTGCCCGCCCTGCCCGCCCTGCCCGCCCTGCCTGCCCTGCCTGCTTCCCCACGGCCACCCGGGGCCGGACCCTCACCTCCTCCGCCGGGCAGCTGGCGACTCAGCCCCACTCCCACCGGGGGGGCAGATCCACGTGTAACCCTTGCTGGGGCTGGGCAGGCTCCAGGCGCTTTATTAAACCCCCTTTTTGAGAAAAAGCCATGTTTTTAAAAACACACGTAAAACACCCCGAGCCCTGACAGCGGCGGTGATGGCTAGCGCAAAAGGTGCTGCTTCTGCCTTGCCGTGCTCGACGGTTCAGTGATGACATGGGGGTGGCAAAGGGGACCATCCAAACACTGTCCGACACCAGTGAGGAGGGGAGAAGAGGCATGGTTTAAGATGGGGAAATCTCTCACAGATTTGTCCCCAACTAGCTGAACCTGGGAGTTAAAGCTCATCGAGCTTGCATGTGGGAGAGGCCGTCAGTGGCTGGGACGTGGGGCTCCGAGGATGCGCACCCGTCTGCCCCGGGGCCCGCCGATCGCTGGGTTTTCTGGAGGACCCCCCACTGCAGGGGTGTTACCAATTCCTGACTTTCCCCATGGCTTAAATACACATACCCAAAATGCCACACCACGAAATAGAACTTGGTAATATGGTGATATTTGGGGATTAAAAAGTTAATACGGTGCTTAGCAAGGCATTTTACTTAAGCTACAGCTGCAGACCTTGTTCCCAGTTGTTATTTATGCCTGCAAATAGCCAAGGCAACTACATTATAAGATATTCAAAAGCACACAGGCCCCAAATCTGTAAAGACACTTGGGCAGCTTAGTCCAGCCGGCCCAGAAACACAGCAAGCCCCGGCTTACCAGACCTGCTACCAGAGGCTGCGGGTGCCCGAGCCACCCCGCCATGCCCACTCCCAGCAGGGTGCTGGGGCTGACCTGCTCCTCACGCCCAGCCCAGCAGCAGGGGCCGGCTTTCTCCAAAGGCACATGTCTGACTGTCCCTGCTCCCCCACCGTTTCCTCCAGGAATATCCTGCCCAGCTGAGGTCCAGCTCCAACACTGAGATGCTACGGAGAGCGTTTCAGGGCAGCATCTCCAATTTAGCCTAGCTTTACGATTTATTTCCCATTTTTTCCCATTCATGCCTATCTCTTTGCTTGGTTGCTTTTTTCTGACTTTCAAAGGAAACGTTACAGCTTGGTCCAGCAATGAGACAGTGGTACGATATTAGAGATTGTTATCTTCCAAAACAATTCTTTTTGACCATTTTGGTAGGTTTTGACTGGGGGGTGAATGATGGGTGGTAGAGTAAAACTGCCTGACAAGAGCGGTAGGTGTTACCATGAAACAAAAGATAACTTTGATTTATAACCATAGCATTGCTGTCTGCTCTTTGCCCTTAACTTTATCAGTTTTATGTGCTACAAACTGCGTGCTGCCACTGTGAACACTTTGACAGGCCACCAAAATTTTGAAAGCTTTGCCAAGCAGCACGCTAAGATGCTATAAAATTCTCATAGCGATAGAAGGATCTTCTCTATCAGATTTGGTAGCAAAGTTTCCCTTAATATGACTGGGGACAGAGTTAATCCTTGTGTCAATGGAAAGCCAGTACATAAATTAAAGAAGCCTGTGTTTTGTATGTATTATTGCATTTATATTTACCTAATTAAAAGGGTTGTTTTAAAACAATCCAAATTGAGGAATTGCATTTGGTTCTGGTTTCTGTTACTAAAACCAGAAGACATTTATTTAGAAGACATTATCATAAATGGGAAGTCATCAGCGCTGAAAGTTATCTCCCTAATTTATCTTGATTCAAATACATGAATCAGTGTCCTGAGCCTTGGCCTGAGGAAGGATTTAATTTGTTATGCATTTTAATTAATACCTTCTTATTAAATATTTACTAGATTGTGAAATAAAATACAATATTTTATAAATTGAGAGTTAAATACCTGTAAACATTCTACAGCCATTGAATGGTGCAGAGTGTTTTGAGAATAGTGAGAAAAAGATACATCTTGAATTAAACTTTATTTCCAGTTGAAAGAGCTCTGATTAGCCCAGAAACTGCATTTTTGTGATATCTGTTTCAATACTGCGGACTAAAAAATTTTGCTGAGTCCACTTGCACAAAAACATTAAAAGAGATTTTGAAGACGATGATAAAAACTTCCAGGTAGAAAAATTACCAGAAAAAAACATTTAATACTTCTCTCTATGCTTGGATTTGTATTGCTCCGTAATCTTTCATCCGCAAGAGCAGTGACTACTACACATGCAATCCTGTTTGCACCCTGAGTTACATTATCTGAACCCTAGCAGGCTACAGTCTTCCAGTACTTCTAACCCAGTATGAACTACATTTCATTTTAGACTATGCCTTTTTACTAAGAACAGCAATGTAGTTTTGCATTTCCTGATATATAAATCAGGTAAACTGATTTGGGCATAACTGTAATCCTTCTTATCATATACTAGAAAAAAACAATATAACTTTTAGCAAAAATGTATATTTGCATTAAGCCCAAACTCAAGTTTATACAAAGACAATATTTCTACTGAAATCTCTGCAAATTGTAACAAAGCAAGCTCTCCAAGCTTGAATCTCAGTTTATAGCAGGTTTACATAGCTTATGATGCTCACCTTTACACAAGGAACTCACTAAAATGCAAATAAGCATTCTTGTAAACAGGAGAAAAAATACATCTTTCTCTATTGTGTCTGGGTTTTTTTTGTTTAATTGCTTGATGAAATTAATGTTACACTATTGCAGGAACAAAGCACATCCTCATTAAACGAATAGCTTGGAGGATGTTTTGGATGCTGTAATTAGCTGCTTTGAAATATTTATGTTCTTCCTAATGTTGCTTGAATAAAAGTTAATTATGGCTAGTGGAAAGGAAATCAAAACAGCTGAGTATGTGAAACCATCATCTTCTCCGTCTTCAGGGAAGGCAAGGTCGGGAGGTACGTCACTGAATCCACTCACTTGCTGCGTACACGCGCACACAGCCTATGAGGAGGTCAACGCATAATGTTTTTTCTATGACTTTAACAAAAATGATGAGAAATCATTCCACCCACATCTGAACTTAAGCACTAGGACAGTTTTGATCCGTACTGCACTTTCTTCACTAAAATATTCCAAACTTTCTGGAGAGTGCTTGAGATGGGTCAGTGGGTGTAAGCATACTGATGTCTCTCACAACTTCAGATGGGTCCATTAATATCTTTCCTCCTTCTGTGGAACGAACAAGTTGCATACATGGATTTTCTTCTTACTTGTTTATGTTCTAGAGAATTAAACTTTGAGGAGGCAAGTCTCAATAATCAATTAATACCTGCTCGGATATTGCACTTCTGCAGGGTATTCTCTCTATATATTACTGACTAATAATCCGCAGGAACTTGTAGCAGAACAGAAAAAGATCTATGAAAAAAAGTCACTGGAGACTCAATTCAAGAATCAGCATCTCTGAATGGGCTTTTATTAGTGTTGACTTAATCCAAAAAGATATTCACTTAGTAGAAATCTTCAGGGATATCTCCTTATAAATAGGAAACAAACAACAACAGAAAACCAGCCATATAAGGCATGATAAGCCCTGTGTTTTCTCAGCATATTCTTTGCTTATTTTATCCAAGATAATACCTCAGGATTTCCTCTGTAAATGTAAAATTAAAATGACCTTAGGAGCCTCTAATGAACTAGTGAGGGGAACTTGTCTGAACTACTGGAAATGAGCACAGAAGCACCAGCCCCTGGGCTGAGAGAGGCTCCACTAGGGAACAGTGAGGGGAGTGCTTGCAGCAAACATTCAGGGCTCTCTTCAAAAGTCCCAGAATGTTTTGTATAAAAGGTCCCTGTGTAAAACAGAGATGGCTGAGCTCTTTAATGACTAAAGAACATTTGATCAACAGATGACAGTGACCAAATTCAGTGAAAACATAGTAATCTTTCCAAAACAGCAGGTACATGTTTAAATTAGAGCTGAATTTGGCTCACTGCGTACAGTGAGGCTGAAGTCTCCTGTTCACAGACGCACAGCATGGGCACAAATGCACAAGTCCTCATTCCTTTAGCTTGCAAGGAATCCTTAGAGGTAGAACAGGAAATCTCTGAATTTCATCTCTGCATTGTTTGTAGTCTCAGCAGAAAGATCAATGTTCCTATGTGAAAAGTAATGCATGTGGAGAAAAATAACCCTTATTGTACCTATGCAGCAATAGGCAGTACACCAGCTACCATCACGTAGAAAAGAGATACCAGAATCACCATGGATGTTTCTACATGGGCACCATCTCATGTCCCAGTGAAGTTAAAAAAAGTGAAATTGGATGTTATGAATCACTAGGAAATAAGTACTATTACTACTATTATAATTACAAAGACATAGCAAAAAAAAAAAAAAAAAAAAAGAGAAAAACCTCAAGATAAAAACCATTACTCAGTCTTTGCACAAGCCCCTAGTGCTTCCACATGTGGATTACTGCAATTATGATCCCATCGTTCCTTCCAGATTAAAATGCAGAGAATTGTAATAAGTTCAGTGTAAGGTAAGATTGACAAGACTGGGACTCTTCAGTGTGGAAAGCTAAAACTTAGAGAGGGATACAATATAGGTCTATAAACATATATGCAGGTAAGAACAATGTGAAAAAAGTTGAAGAATTACTTTTAACTAATTCTTAGAATAAGACCTGGAAGCCATAACTGCACACCTCATTTATTATATCCTGAGATGTTTTTGAATCAGTCCCATGGAAATAAAAAGCTCTGTGTTCCATTAGACATCCCTTGCCTAGTTTATCATATTTAATCTCCATCTTTGGAGTAAGCAGATTTCATAAGAAATACACTCAGTAGATGTGTGTAATTTTCGTGGACTTACATTTGTTTTAGTGATGGAACTGGTCACAGACAACAAATATTTCCCACCCCATTTACACCATTTTACAATTTTTTTACTGACATTCCTCATTAATTCTATAAAAACATGGGACTTGAAAAAAAAAAGGTTTGTTTTATGAAGTCCTGATGATTGTACAAAAAAAGCTAAAGAAAAGCAATAATCCATAATAATAATTCAATATTATTCAGTCAACCTCAATATTAATCAATTGAATAATAATTGAAAGAAAAGCAATAATCATCTACTGTCATTACTGTGTAAGAGGTATATTCACATAAATTGTTTGAGAAAAGGCTAATTTTCACGATACTTCTGTCTCACTGTTCTCTAATACACACCAAAGCACATTGTCGTGGTTTAACCCCAGCCAGCAACTAAGCCCCACACAGCCGCTCGCTCACTCCCCCCCGGTGGGATGGGGGAGAGAATCGGAAGAGTAAAAGTGAGAAAACTCATGGGTTGAGATAAAGACAGTTTAATAGGTAAAGCAAAAGCCGCCCGCACAAGCAAAGCAAAGCAAGGAATTCATTCACTACTTCCCATCGGCAGGCAGGTGTTCAGCCATCCCCAGGAAAGCAGGGCTCCATCACGCGTAACGGTTACTTGGGAAGACAAACACCATCGCTCCAAACGTCCCCCCCTTCCTTCTTCTTCCCCCAGCTTATATACTGAGCATGACGTCATATGGTATGGAATAGCCCTTGGGCCAGTCTGGGTCAGCTGTCCTAGCTATGGTCCCTCCCAGCTTCTTATGCACCTGGCAGAGCACAAGAAGCTAAAAAGTCCTTGACTAGTGTAAACTCTACTCAGCAAGAACCAAAACATCAGTGTCTTATCAACACCATTCTCATCCTAAATCCAAAACACAGCACTCTACCAGCTACTAAGAAGAAAATTAACTCTATCCCAGCTGAAACCAGGACATACATCAACAGCTACAATGATTGTTTTAAAAACCACATGATTAGATGTACCTGGGGAAACAGCATTTTGAGCACCCTGTTGGTTGTTGACACATAATTAATAAAATAATAACAACTCAATATTGCTTTCAGAATCTGCAGGGTTTATAACTAAAAAGGCCTTAAGCAAGAAAGAAAAGAAGTGAAGATGGATGACTACTGACAGAAACTGTCATCCTGCCTTCCACACGGCTGTGAGCTGCGTTGGTTTTACAGTGGGACCACTCCTCTTTTAAAGAGAGACAAACTAATGCTGTGACCTAGCAATGGTTTAGTCTAATATTTGCAATATGCACATAAATCCAGCAGGAATGAAGGCTTCCTGGAAATTTTGCTTATAAATCTCCAATATATTTTGCCAAAAGGTTTGAACTACCATTGGCTTCAGAAAATTTACAGTCCAGGGCTGAATTTGATATGTTGTCTAAACTCTGATATTTCTCTGAAAAAAACTAAAGATGATGAATGGATGTAAACATTTTTGAATGTTTCCCTTCATTTTTTAATCGTAGCTGAGAACACTCTCAAAATCACCATAGGTTTCCTCCCAGCTTGCTGGTGAGGTACAACTAATGCTCACTGCAGGAAATTTCTTTGCATAGATGCAATATGTAAGCATTCGCTTGGTAGTCTGAAGGGAAAGACCGTAGGGAAGTAATTTGGAAAAATGGACTAAAACCCCCTGAGTTTCTTCCAGCCTGAATCGTTCAGAGATTCTCTGTCTAAAGTGTGAAGCAATGGGATCCCAGCGGTCCACTTATTGGCCTGCTTATCTGTTCACTGTCCTCCTAAGACCAGAGCACTCAGTACACATCAATTTTACTTAGAAATCATATTTATTAATAGAGCGGGCAAGAGATTAATTATTAAATAGATTTTCTCATGTCAAAATAATGGTAAATAAAAATCAGTTCTAGCAATCCCTTCATTTTTCCTCCACCACCACAAAGCTGCTCTTAGTGTGGGTTAATCAGCAATGCTGCTTACCTGACAGGATATTATTTCTGGGCACAGCCTGCTACTTTTTTTTATTATACCAACCACCAAATGCAGAAGAATGCCAAAAATCATTGGTGGAGTCTTTAGTCCTGCCCTCCAAATCTCAAAACTCAATAAATTTAGTGCTTAGTTTTAGAGTTTTGGAGTCTATGAGACTGCCAGCACTAACTCTGAAGTTTATTAGATAATACATTTTTCTCTGCAAAGTTGGACTTGGGAAGGCAAATCCTTCTATTGACTTCTCTTGAGATCAACTGCACTGCAGTCATAAGCCTATATAGCAATGTCTTGAAAATTAATAAGTATCATAAGCAGAGTTTTGTAATGTGTCTTAACCTATCTAATCCCAGACAGCATGATCTGCCATATGAACTTTTCAATGATTTTATAATGATAACCAGCAACTTAGAAATGACTAAGACCTTTATACACACCCAATTTTTTATTGTTTTAATCTTAAATGATCTCTTTCTGTAGAGACTGTTCAAATATGTCACTGATGATCAGCTCACCATCCCTTGCCCACCCTTTGCCAGATTTTGACCTTCAGGCTGTCACTAACGTCACTTCAGATCCACTTAAGTTCTGCAAAATGCTGTGTATTCATGATTGCTTGTACATTGAACACGCTGATCCCCGCAGCTCATTCCAGTCCTATATGCTTCTGGCATCCGCCCGCCAGGAACATACACTTGTCTTTAAAGACTCAAGACTTGTGAACCTAATCCCATGTCGAATGCCTTGTGAGCTTAGTGCTCAGACCCCAGTGTTATCCAGAACCATGCTGCACTGGGGAGCCATGAATTTACAAGGAGTCCAAAATTTGAGAGTAATCTTCGAATAGAAAGAGAAGCTACATGGAGTAGAGCAAGACAGACCTAGGAAAGTTTGAGGCAGCCCGCTGAGCTGATTTGTTCACTAACAGTGTACCCAGGACTTGGTATTTGAGGCAAAACTACTTTATTTATGTTCAAAACTACTTTAATGTATGGGAAGATTCTTGGGTCGGGTATCATTCTTTCATTATATATATATATATATATATGTGTCAAGTACAGCATAGCAGCAACCCCATCCTTAGTTATTGCTTTCTTTGCTGTACCACACTATTAATTTTTAATATTTCTTTAGGTTATATACTACACGTGGCACAGATTGGGAAGATGTAGTAATAAACTTCAAATCAATTAATTCTTCTTTCATTCAGGAGAACAAAACCTCAGCCCACTTGAGACATCCGACACTTGTTGACATTGAGAAGCTGTGGCCATATGTCTGGCTCTACTCAATAGCATCTGACCACTGTGACTGGCTGGAGTGGCAGAGCTGCTAGGTTATCTCCTTACAGAAGTTCTCACATTTTGGAAGAAACAAGTGACACTTTCTCTGTATAATTAGCTGATACTTCAGCATCTGCATGAATGTACACACAGATATATACGTAACTACTTACAGTGTATGAGTAGTAAGAATGACTCTGCAGACCAAATGTCCAAATGAAGCTACATGAATGGCACGTTACAAATCCTCTCATTAAAAATCTGTCTGCTTGTAGTATCTGGTGGGTTACATGGGTTCCTCCTGGAAAAACAGGTGGTCACTTTCCTTATGAAAAATGCTACTTAGCAGGAAGAAACATTTGCAAATGCTGAATAATACAGGCTATTACTACTACTAGGAGTGACAGTTCTGCCCATAGCAGCAAATAAAACCAAACCGTCTGCATTACCATTGCACTTCACATCTCACGTGACAGCCCTGGATTATTACTTGTTATTCTTATTATGGAAGTGAGCTCGTAAAGGCTGTAAAAAGGACACAAACTTAAAGGTATCAGTTTTCATGCAAATACTCAGCTTAAAAAATTCAGTTCTTGCTTAGAAGATTTTACAATGTTTGAGTTAGGAGCACAGAACTATGTTTTTGCAGGAATGTGTAGTTAGTTAGATGAGTAGTTTTCTTTTAAATAAAGTATTTTACTGAGATCATTACTTTAAATAAGCTATGTATTAGTGGAACATACTTGCACTGAAGACTGTTGGCTGTATTTGGAAGAATGATTAAGACTTTCTATTCTTAAAGCTATGGCAAAATTGATTATTCTGGTACCGAAACAAATATATTTTGACACGAGTGCTAAGAAAATCAAAGAAAAACAGGTGTTGTTAACTTCATACCTTGCAAAATGAAACAAAATCAATAATAGATGGAAAAAGGCAAAATTGTTTGGAGAGAATTTTTATTTTCAGACTTTTAGAGACATTTTATATGAACAACTGAGAGTAAAAGTACAAAAAAATGGCTTACTGGTTTGTTTTATGTGAACATAATATAGCTGTATGTGTGTGCATATAATACGCAGACACACATGCACACAGAAGGAAATCCTTCAACAGACCTTTCATACTCTCATGCCTTCCATTATTTTCTCCTAATTTAATTAGGTTAAGAGAAGCCTAGCCAGTTTAAATATATCTTATAAAGACAGTAGAAAAATTTATGATTATTTCATTGTTTCCTTTCCGTCTCATCAAATAAAATGTGAGTTGTGCATACATTTCTGGCAGAGAACAGCCGGATGCTTGCAGGAGTCACGCTATGGAAGAAGAACAGTGTCAGTACCGTACCCTCCAATTTGCATTTATGCCTTCTGGTTGCCATGCAGGTGTGTCACAGGGAAACAATTAGCATCGGAAAGCATGTGTTCAGCCAAGTAAGAGTGATGTAATGCACCAGGTTCCAGCTTTTTTCGTCAGCTCTATTAGTCTGCCAGGCTGAGTCCAATCTACGGAGATGCTGTCTGCCACCAGCTTTACTTCTCAGATGCGTAACCAGCTCATGAAAATCACATCTGTTTGTGCTGCACCGGTGGATGTTGCACACATTCTGTGCTTAAGTCACCCTCCTTTCTGTTTAAATAAATGGGAGAAGCTACTGCTGGTTAGTTTATTGAAAACTGAACCCGGGATGGGCAGGAGCAGTAGGAGAGACTCATGGCAGGTTAATCAAGGCTGCAGGCAGCGGTCTTCCAGCAGAAGCTTGGCCGAAGTAGAGGACTGGATTTGGGGTTATGAAAAGCACCATGCTATCACCTAAAAATCAAGACCTGCTATCTGGCAAAGCTAAGGAATGACGCAGGATAAAGCAGATAAACATATTTTAATAGGTTAAAAATTACAAAAATAACAGCCAGGAGAAAGGCATGTTTTTCTCTTTTTTTTTTTTTTTAAATACACTTAGAAATTTAGGACAGAAAAGATATAGCTGTCAGGAAGAGCATGACAGTATCCTGTCCTTCAAGGAAAAATAAATCCAATCATCTCCACTAATGAGATTTTCCTTCCTAAATTCTTTGACTTCTGCTTTTATATTGCTGTCTTCTCAGACAAAAGAACTTCTCAAATACACATATAATCCATGTAAAAAACCAGTTTCACTGGTGACATGAGATTTGTTAAAAGTTATTATTTGTTTCTGTTGGTGAATATCCGAAATAAAGACTGCAGAAAGCAAGGATGTCAGAATGACTCCAATCAAACTATGACATTGGGAGCTCCAAGACAAAATAACAAATCAAATCAAGCAGTGCATGCTTAAAAATACAGATTTATTTCTTTTCAAATGGGCTACACACTGACAGGAACTTATCAAAAGAAAAATTATCAGCCTAAAGCACAGCAGCTAGAAGGGAAGCAGGCTACAATACATAATACTGTATAATATACTATATAATGGGCTATAATTTACACTAGGTTGAACTGTGTCTCTTCTTGAGAAGACACAATGAAATTCTCAGCAAGGATTATTTAACAAATATTACTAGATAGCAGGCTGTGTAGGGGTTAAAAGGGCTAGGGCACACTTCTCTCTCCAGAAGATGGTTTACCACTTCTGCATACATTGGCACAAATTGGAGATGTAAAGGTTAGTTCAGACTTGCCCTGGGCCGAGCATGGTTTTGCAGAATAATGATGTGATGTAGTCTTTCCCAGGTGAAAAGTGAATGCAAAGCACTGCTAAATCAAAATGAAAACCCTATGCAATTTTTCTGCAATAAGAAAATTGGGACAGAAAACAACCAACTTTTTTAATCAGGCCCAAATCTACTTTTAAATTACTGTGCTATGGTTTTATATTCTGGAGATACCAGCATTAAAAATACCTACCTTTGAGATTAAAGTCCTTAGTGTTGCTCTCCTGAGTAACAACCACCCATAAAAAGGCCTAAAAATTTCAGTCAGGAAAGTTCAAAATAACATATGCAGTCTGAAATCTATTTATACTTGCTAAGGAACCGAAAATCTCTTTACTACAATTTTTGATGCAACACTGTTTAAGGTTAAAACAAAGCAAAGGTTTTCTGACTTTGAATCACTATGTAAATTAACAGAATGCTTGAAATCAGAGGTTCAAATAATAACAGCACTCAGTGACATATAATCGTGTTCCTTTTGTCCTTTCTGGGCAATCTTGTAATAACACGGTGAACATGGGCAGCCACCAGCTCCATCGGGAGTGACCACGAGTCAATGCTTCCGAGCTTTGCTTTTGCTGGGCTTGTTTTCACTCGTGGCAGATTTTTACTGACAGATCAGCTGAATCTCATTACTTCGAGGAGTCATGCTTCAGGAAGTGAACACCTTGAAATATCATGACCTTTCCATGACAGGAAAAAATGTCACCAAAGAAAAGGCAATAAGAGTGAAAGAAAGAGACTGAGGATCGCAATTAATGAAAATATATTTATTGCACGATAATATAGTAATAGACTTCTTAACAGAAATACAATTTCCACTTGAACAGTTGAATTTCTAAGAAGACAGACATAGAATATGTGCACCAGTTTACCAGTCGGTCAGTCCCTGGTGAAAGAGCATCTACTGCTCTGTTACTCTGGTTTGACACAGGTGAAGCAGCAAAATAATGCTGCTACACTAACTGTAAACTGATGTAACAGATGATGAGGCCTAATCAGTCATTAACTTATTCTGTTCTGGAAATTTTTATTTTAAAGCTACCATTTCAGTGTATATCAGGGTTGGAGAGCTAACATTTCACTAGACATTTCACTAGACATTTCACTAGACAAATATGACCTGACAGCTCCAGATGTTAGTCCCTTGTGATGAACACTCTGAGTCTAGAGACAGGTTCTGACTTCTGAAAATACTTAAATGAGAAAAATTGTTCGGGTGCTCTGTTGGCACGATCCACACAGTTATGCTGAGGAGAGGTATCAGCGGAGTTATCTGAATTTACAGTAGCTGAAGTTTTGCTCCAGACAATCTTAATGCTTGGTGGCTCAGGGCTGAGCTTGATACACAATAATCTATGCAGAGTTTTTCTCCATATGCATATACAATATTTTATTCTGCATAGAGTTTTTATACACTTTTTTTTTGTACAATAGAGGCTTTGTAGAATTTTGTACATAGAATATTGCATATACGACATTCTATGCTACATATAGATTTTTTTTTCATCTTCCTCCCAAACAGCCACAGAAATTTTTGAGGTGATGCAGCAAGGCAAAGGAGTACCAGCACTGACTTTTCTTAGTGGTCAGCACCAGCTCTGATGTCTTGGGCTGGAATTTGCAGCAGGTGACTCAAAGCTCACCAAGGTGTTGGGCAGATAGCCGAGGGCAAGGACAGCTACACAGTGAACTGCCCTCTGTTATGAAACCAGCCTTTAGTTACACAGTCATCGCCATGTGCAGAATGATATAACGTGATAACAACCTGAACTTGTCAAGCTGAAATTAAAAGTATAGTTTTTCACTGACAAAAGTATCAGTGAAATGCCACAGAAGCTGCATGGAAATATTCCCTAGTCTAATTGCCCAGGCAATTATCTGTTGTCATTAAACTCTTGTTCATTTGTAAATCTGATCTTTTAATTAAAAGATTACAAATACAGTTAAGACTCAAACAATACTAATGCACTGGCTGAAGCAGCTCAAGAGATATTTACAGGGCTGCCTACCCATAGGCTGGTGTTCAAGCCCCAAAGGAGGATGCACTGCAGAAAGTCAACCGGTCTCCCGTCTCCTGTGTGTTCATCCCATGCACTGGAGCAGTAGGGGGCCATATGCCTCAGACATTTGCAGACTTCCACCCACTCACCCGTAATGCAGTGGCAAGGCTCTGCTTTTCCTCCACCCTACAAGCTGGCAGCGGGCCCTCGCGGGAAGTTGCAGGTTAATGCCTTCTCTGTTTCCAAAGGAGATGTAATTCATCAAACTCCACCTGAAGCAGAAGAAAGTTGGGATCAGCCTACAAAGAGCGGCCAAGCATGGGGAACAGGCTTCGGGTAATGATGATGGTGTGTATTTGAGGGAAGACTAAGAGCAGCCCTTTATAAAGGAATCATGGTTACACATTCATCAGTTTTATAAGCTTTATTAACAACATATTACTTAAGTAGCAGTGCTGTTTTAACCCAAACACACTCAAAGAAAGAGTAAGGACACATTGCCATGCCCTGCTTCCTTTTCTGGACTACGTTTTTCTGAAATTTTGTGTGAGTTTTCCAGTCCCATGCACAAACATGTTTGTACAGGATAGTACTTTTACAGCAACAGATACTTTAAAAGGTTAATTACTCCTGGTCTCCCCCAAGAAGGAAGGTAAACAGAGTACGCATTACTTACTTTTCTCAAATACGGAAAACGAAGCTAGAAATTACTCATCAAAGGCCAACAAGGACAGCCATGTCAGGTTTGCATTCCTTGGCTCTTCTTTCAAAATGTGCAAGCACATACCCTTCCCCAAGCCGACAAAAAGAGAAGACGCAAACCACGACACACACTCTACGTTAGGTAGCTACAGCTAACAGGCAGGCAAAAAAGAGACAAGGGATGAAAAGCTCCTTCCTTCCACTGGTACAAGGCTCTGTACACAGTCAGGAGGTTCCTATGCAGGAAAGTGGAGTGGACCCTTCTCTTTGCTGCTTCCAAGAGGGATTGAAGGGCAGGCGGCACTTACAAGAAACTCACAGTAACATCAAGTGATTAATATGCCCTGGCTGCCTCTGCAGAACAACTGATCACTGTCCTTTGCAATTTTCCCCTTTAAGAGGGCATGATTTCATGACTGTCAATCTTAATCTTTTGGCCTATTTTGGGATTGAAGTGCTACTTTTTCCATATTTTTTAAGTTTGATTCAGAAGTGGCAGTTGGGATATTATCTTCCACAAAAAATTACACACTCCAGACATTTTTAATTGATTCATATCACATTGCACGTTTCCAGAGTAAAGTTCTGAAAAACTGTAAGTGCTTCTGTACTTTAGACAGACTTACAACCTATCCTAGCTGAAGGACACTTAGAAAGTCTTAATGCTCAAATGGGCTTAATTCCATATACTGTGGATGACTCAAACTCTTATTCTTTTTTCCTTTTTTAAAATCCATGTATTGATAACTGTCATAAAGCAACTGCAATATGTATGTTATATCTGTGCAATGGGCAGCATACCTAAAACTAGGAATACTCTTTTATGATACATTCATTCTTTGAGAATAAAGTTTCCTTACTTAGATATTTTTTTTTTTATTCCCACCTTTTCCCCTACTTTGGCAGCATCCCTTTCTGCAGTCCCAAACACATAAACATTCTCTTTGGGATTCCTTGATACGTCCCCAGCTATGTATGATCCCTTGATATGTCCCCAGCTACAGTCTTCTGTAGCTGCAAAGCATTTCCCATACATTGTAGGTAGTAGCTTTAAGAGATTTGTGCAGCCTCTTTATCTGTTTCAGTTTACAGGTCCTGATTCATCCTGAATTATAATACATCCTACTGCAGGCATTACATAATTATCTTGAATTATAATACATCCTACATAGGCATTTTCACTGTCTAAAGACAACTTTGTTTAGAAAAAGAACAGTCTTAGAAATAAGTGTACCCAGGAATCTGAAAAATTACGGTAGGTTTTCTAACAAGTCTATCACTTTCTCACCATCTCTAATTACTCATAAGCATTTCTTGATCTTACAGTAACAATGTAAAAGCACATCTTTCTTCTTTTGCTACTGCAGACGTGGGGTGATTATAGAATCATAGAATTGTTAAGGTTGGAAAGGACCTCTGAGATCATCGAGTCCAACCGTTAACCTAACTGCCTGGTCCACCTCTAAACCATGTCCCTAAGCACCACATCCACACATTTTTTGAATACTTCCAGGGACTGTGATTGCACCACTTCCCTGGGCAGTCTGTTCCAATGCCTAACCACTCTCTCCGTGAGGTCAGGTTACTTATACATCATCGCCATCTCACAAAAAAAAAAAAGAAAAGTTTAAGAAATAATGCCCATGAACTCAGCTGATCCTAAAAGTCAAGCATGAGTTGACATCGCTTCTCTGGGCAGATCTAAGTCTTTGAAATGCCTTTTATAAGGGCTGTAACCTCTGCCACTGTGGCTCTCCTTGCTGAATGCAGGACGCTGCTGAACACTCCTCGTGTGCACAGGGAGACAGTGGGACATTAACAGTCCAAACCCAAGGATCTGGAATATAATGTTGTGTTCAAGCCATTTAAAAAGTGAAGTCCGTAGGCTTGTGATGTGCACTAGGGCTCTAAATGGAGCTTTTCTAAATTGAGCTTTTTGACTTCAGTCGTATTTTCAGATATGTGAGTAATACCTTAGGGAAGAAAAAGTTGAAAACTGGGGGTAGGATGATGTGCACTGATACTTCTTGTTAAAGAAGTATGATCTCTTTATTTGAGTCTGGAGAATCACCCCACAAACTTATTACAAACAAAAAGCTGTTTTCTTTCATATTCTTAATATAGTCATAAGGAAACAGTTCAGTGAGCTTTCAAAAAATAATGTGCCTGTTGAGGTTTTTTATTGCTAAAACATTAAAAACAAGATTTCTTTTTGCTAAAAAGCAAATGAATTTTAAGAAATATGGATCATTTTTGGGAAGGAAGAAAATGAGGGAAAACATTCCTGTCTTTTGCAAAAGTTTGGGAACTTGAATTAATTTTACAGGTTTCCCTGCTGCTCCTTCCAAAATCACGTGGATGTTGGAAAACCTCAGCACTTTGCCCATCTTTACTGAGTTACATATGTTGAAATAACTGATAAATGTTTAAGACATTGAGAAAACTGTGGCTTTGAGTCAAACCAGTTTTTAGGTAACAATGTTTACAACAGCAGGGTGTGAAAGTCTCTGACCTCAAGGAGGCTGCATTATTATTGAAAAGAAAAAATACTATTGAAAAGAAAAAGATTATAATAAAAAAAACTTGAGCCATTGGTCTAAATTTATGCATGGAGTAAGTGTGGATACCCCAGGTTTTTTTTTTTTACACCTTTATACCAGATCCAAATGCAGTTCATTGTCAAAGCAAAAGCTTTTTTTATTAATACTGCCCTGTAATCTAGCACTTTTAGACCAGATCGTTTCCAAGGACACCAGCTGGTGTCATGCCAGCAGTAGGGGCCAATGCTCTGGACTGCAGAGGGTCAATTAAAACAAACTGGAAGTGAACAGCAAAGGTACATGCAATCTGGGTTTTACACTGGCAGTAGAAATTAGACATAGAGATGCAGCATCTCTGCAGTTAGAGGAGTGAATTTGTTGTTAAATGGCCATTTGAGTTCGAAAACACACATTTGGGAACTGCTGTTGGAATAACAAAACAGAGGCAGATGACGTTGCAAGGTGAGGCCCTCTCCCACTCTGCTAAGAAATGAAATGCTTCTACTGGTCACCAGTACAAGACCGACATGCGTCAGCTCTGACTATGCAGCAGAGGCTGCACTGTTTTTCTGGTACTTTGGTACTGCAGTAGTTACTTCATGTTGATCAGCATGTAAATGGGGACACTGAAGAGCATCAACCTACATCACTTACATTGTGCTGACAAAAGACACTTAAAGGTGAGTAACTCCATGTTGCTAGGACAGCTTTGCTTGTTCTCCAGCAAACCTTGCTTCCCCTCTCTTTTCTAACCGAATGTCACAAAATGATATGCTGCAAGTGAGAATTATCCCTTGCAAGGCTTCATGCTGGGTTTTGGTTAACTTCCAAGGAAAGGAAAGGTACACGTGCTTTACCTTGCTTAGTTAGGAGAAGATTTACAAAGCAGGTGTGGTAGCACAAATACTGAAGTGACTGTCAATATGGCTGTTTGTAGGATTTAGTAGTACTAATAATGGATCTAAATAGAAGTAATAACCATTTTAATCCTGCTTTGAATTCCTTTATTTCATAATATCAACAATACATTTAAATTTTAACAAGAATCCATTTACATTTTTAACGATTTAAGTTGTTGGAGCTGGACCTGCAGGACACTAAAGAACAGCTCAAAACTAAGGTTATCATTCCCCAGGCTAATATTCTCCCCTTTTATGACACCTAACCAAACTGCTAAATATTTAACAGTATAATGACTAGGAGTATAGAATGGGTCAATTTAATCTCTCTTCACTTGGCTAAGATGGCTTTTTTGTTATCCTGTGTGTGTGGTGGTAGCAGCTGTGTATCGTTAACAAGAACAGCAGCTAACAATTTCATCTGCACATTAATTCCAATAGCTGGTTCTCATATGGCCAAGTTTCTTTCAGACAGTTTTCTCAAATGGAGGACAACAGATGACAGGTTGGCTTAAGAACTGTTATTTTCTCAATTTTCTTTGTGGTAGGTTGTTTTCTAGCTAGTTAAGTACAATTTGGCTTTGAAGATAACTAGACTATTATAAACCATCTTCCTGCAGTTCGTTGTGCCACAAGCATCTCACACCCAGGTTTTTAAGATTAGCCAATACTTAAACGCTGCTTCTCCTAAAATGACTGGTGCAAGTGATCAAGTTTACTAATAAATTACTTCAAGCAGTCTAACTATGATATATAAGAAGCGTTGACACTGCAAGTGATGCCTAATACCTTAAGTATCCCCCAGATCCTTTTAGAAAATGTAGTCTTTTTGGACCAGCTCTGGTGTAGCTCACCATCTAGCATGTATCACTTGACCTCGCACTCCTCTTTCCAAGTAAGAGAGCAAATTAAATGCATGCACCCACAAATCATGCAGTGTTATGCAGCTGCGTACAGCAACAAGCTGTTTGATCCTAAGGCAACAAAGGGCTCAGGCATACCTGCTCCTCAACTGATTCTGATGGGCTTCTCTTTCACACCTCTCCCCCTTTGCCCTGGAGATGGCAAGCAGTTAAAAAGGAATAGAAATGGGGCACTACTTAATTTATGAGAGGAACATAAGGAATTTTCCATGCTACAAATATAAACCCACACTGAAACTTGTAAATAAATCATGCCATTTTCAGCCATGTTTTTAATGATTATAAGAATCTTCTAAATTGTAGATGATGAAATGAACTCCAGATTCACACAGAGAGGGAAGTGTAATGAAGTCTCATTCCCCTACAGGCCCAGGGAAGATTTGATATGCTATGTGTGAGGGTGTTTCAGTGGCAAACTCTCCATTGAACATCCTGAGATGCTTTATAAGGCCTCATCAATTCTATACTTAAAACTTCATCAATGGCAGTCTGCAATAGATATTAATTCCCACTAAAATTTCAGGCTTTGGTGCGAGGTCACTGTCAGACTGCCAAAGTAATTCTAAAACTGCAGTGGTAAATCCTAAAACTGCCCCTATACCTTAGCAGACAGCCTGACAAAAAGACATTTGTGAGAGGGAGAGGATCTGCTGGGACCCCGGAGGCAGAGAGCAGAGGGCTCTCCTGGGGCAGAGCAGTTGGAAAGAGCGTACAGCTGATGTGCTGTCAGGGGCACGAGAGCCCTGTTAACCGGGGAGATCGCCATTCATGGTGCACTGCTAAAGACGGCTGTAGGGCTGATGTCTCTTAGCAAGCTTTTGGCTCAGGGCCCAGAGATCCCGGGCCAGGCTCCCTGGAAAAGCAACTGGATTTGGAGAATTTAGCAAAGGCTGTAGTACAATTAGGATAAAAATCGGTGATATGAAGGCCTGACCAGGGCTGCAGGTTGGAGGATAGTCCTGGAGTGTCATAGGATTATCCTCCTGGGAGTGTCCCCACACACACATGCCTGTATAGTTAACATGACACAAATGGTGCTCCTTTCGTTTTTAGCAAAGCAAAGAGCCTCTCTCCGAAAGAGTGCCTGGTGTGTGAAATGTAGTGCCTTGAACGACAGAACACAAAGAGCCAGTTTCTGCTGAATTGCACCCAAACCCCGACCCTAACCACAGCAGGGAGACTCCCAAGCAAATCACTCATCTTCAGCTCAGCCCACGCTTGGTTTGGTGATTTTTTTTTCCCCCTGCTACAGCTAAGGGCAGAACATGTCCCGCAGCCTGCTGAATAATAAAAATCAGAAAGATGACAAGGGAGAAAACAGAGTTCGGTTCATACCAGAGTATGAATGTTCTCCTGAAGTGTTTGCCCTTGCAGCTTTTCGTTCACTGTTGTTGTTGCACTCCCATGTTCACACTGTGTCACTTCTAATAAACTTACCTCCAGCAAACAAGTAAAACATAAGATATCTACACTCCGTGGCACCAGCAGTAAAGTGTTCAAGTTCAGAAAGCTTTCTCCCAAAGCCTGTGTTTCTGTTCTACCCAGCCGCCTGCCTGTTGTTCAGATGTCCCAGGGGGGACCTGTTTTACTTCTGGCTTTCCAGTTGCCCAGCCTGGCAGAGCTGCTTCTGTGCTTTCCCTTACGCTATGCCCACACCAGGAGCATTTTGCAGGGTGGGGGCACCACTGTGGGATGCCAAAAGAGCAACCCACGGTGCCCTTCGTGGCAGGAGCCCAGAAGCAGGACCATCTGCCCCAGCAGTGCACAGCCTTCACATGGGCACCTTTGTCACTCCTGTCACTGCTCACCCCTCATCACACCCCATGCTTCAATAGCTCTGCAGCACAAGCTTTTACTAATTACATGAATACTAATTACAGCATTACATGCAAAATAATTGAAGTTCCTGTAATGCTTCCTCACTTCTCCAGCTTTGCCCTGGAGCTCAGAAAGCCTCATCATCACAGCTCACTGTAGCACAGCCTGCTCAGTGTCCTTCTGGCCCTGGGTAAAATTGGTTTTGCGTAATGAACACACTCAAGCACGTCCATGGAACTGTTAGCTTTACTTCAGCGGGGTTTTTTAATACTTTTTTTAAATTAACTGCTATGTAATCACTATCCTAAGGTCAAATCCTAGAGCTCTTATTAGCATTGTCTGAGTAAAAAGGTGCAGCTAGCTGTTGGGAGAGTTTCCCCAGGTAGATCTTGGGATTTTGACATGTGAACTGCGTAAGGCGCTCTTTAGCCCACTGAGCACTGGAGTCCTGGTCCTGGCTGTGGGACCCTGAGCCTGGTCGGGTCTCCCTGCCCAGGCCTCACTCAGGTTACAGCCCTCAGGCAGCAGAAATGAAGGACTGGTGCAGGTTTAGCTTTCCCTCCAGTGTGGGTTCAGGACACAGCTGAGATACATATCTAATTTGGGGAGCTGGGCGGGACTAAAGTCATGAGCTTGAACAGTAACTGCAGCACAATAACAAGTACTATATGTAATATGCAAGCTTCTCTTGTGCAGTACCTTGCACTGCATCTTGTTTAACGATCATCTTCTGTTAATATTCCCTTACTGAAGGCAGTTAACTGAAAGGTCTGTGTTAAAACAAACAGGACAATCTGAGGACGTGTTGTAGGCAAGTGGGTATGATGTCCCTGAAAACCATACATGTTACAGAAACCCTTACTGCCATCATCCTTTTCAGTGGAGCCGAGCATGCAAAAGATGGAAAGCTGCAGGAGTGGGGAGGCACCCACACAGGTTCTCCTCCTGTTGCATGCCATGGTGCAGCAAGCGTGATCACAGCTGTTGCATCTCCCTAGCTTTGCCAGCACTAGTCCCCAGCTGAGCAGGAGGACAAGTCACTGGTGCACGTTGTGGTCGAACTTCTGACATACTTTGGGGAGGACCACAGGAGGGTGATGACTACAGGAGGGTGACTACAGGAGGATGTAGTGTGACAGAAGCAGGCAGTGAAACAACAGCAACACTAACAAAAGAGACAGCTCATGTCTTCCCAAAACACACATGCACACAAGACACAAATACACCACAAAACCATCAGGCGGGCTAGATCTATTAATATAGTTTTCTCTAGGGTCGTCTTATCTAAAGACACCTGTGGACTTTACATATACATAGCAAGTATAGTAGCTATAGCACTAATCAATCAGTCTCTCCTCATTGTTATTCCAGGCATGATCCTGTAGGACATTTTAATGGCAAGACTAATTTTCTAAATTATACAAGTCTCAAGAGGCACCTTCTACTTCTAGAGGCACATTGTAAAAGAATTATACTCTTTAAGTCTATTTCTTCAAGTGCCTCTTTAAAGGCCTCATCGGAAAAAAAATTATTTGGCTTTATTTAGTTCTCTCTTTTTCAGTGGTACTGTTATCTTTGGGGGCACATTAATGGATCCTGAATGTAACTTTTCTCTTGCCCTGGCTCTTATAGTGGATTTGCCTAAAAAACCTGAAACTGCAGCTCATATTCGTTGAACAGGAAGCATGAGAGAAAGGAATCTGCATTTCCAGCCTCTGTAGTCCTCATTTCATGACATAAGAGATGACAATAAAGTACCTGTTAACGGCAACACAGTGTTAAGAGGTTCACTCACCTTCCTCAAGGGGTAATAGCCTTTAGAGACTGATTCACAGTGAAGAAAACGGAATTTTTCTCTTCCAGGGTCTGCCCTGCCTCTCATAAAAAAGCCTTGGTTTCACATGATTCCTGTCTCTGGGGTAGCAGTTTATCTCACTCTTTCTGAGGATATTAGGAAACTGGAAGTCGTATGTACCTTTCTAGCCCAGGAAGGATCTTTATGTACACGCCTTTGAGACTCAAGCCATAGCATTTGAGGCCATTTTTTTTAAGAGTGTGTTTTAGAAAGGGTGTAATTGTGCAGACAACCTGCAAACATTATGCCAGCATATGCTTCCAAACCATGTGTTGGCTTAAAGTTAATAACTGAAAAAAAATCCATTGTCTTTATCTCTGAAAAGAGGCTATTCAGGTTTAAGCATGCCATGCTTTAAGTTATATATGATGGTCTATTAACTATATCTTAGTTTAGCATAAATTGTATTTTATACACATGCATGCACAGGAGTTCACTAGATCTGAAAAATTAAGATTCTTTTCAAAAAGGCATGCATAGGATATTTGGGCACTGTATATAGTATATACAGTATATATACTGTATATGTACTCTCTATATAGCATAGAGAACATACACACAAGTTTTATAAAATAACAGCTTATGCAAACATGTTAGAAGAACCCCACACACCTTCTGTGCTGATGATATATGAGGATATAGTTTCATCCTACTATAAACATAATCTATGTATTGCATTGAATATGTATGTATAGACAACTGCCAAGTATGGGAATTTTTACAGTCCAATTCAAGCTGCTGATAATAGGAAAAAACAGCTGCAGATGGTTTGCTGAAAAAAGACAGTAAAGCAAACAACCCCCTCCCCAACATACATAGTCCATGAAAATAGCATACATAGACAATACAACAGGATTATGCACAAACTTCTAGTGTATTTAGATCGCACAACAAATTCTAATTACAGTACTACTTCATTTCTATGACAACGGATTTTAATACAAAGCTCTGATTTCCTCCTTTGGAAAAAGAGGGGATACCTTTGATTCAGTGCGTTTCCACGTTCCCCATGTACTTCAAATCTAAAAAAAACAGATTTTTTTTTTGTTCTTTGAAACATAGTTAAAATAAAAATAATATCCTGGAAATCTCTACCTGAGACTAAATAGCACTCTACCAAGTCCTTCCAATTTACAACTAGAGCACGTATTTGACTTTTGTTCTTTTCTTCTCCTGCAAATTTAACCTGTTTCATTACATCCTTCCCAGGTATAATGTGTTTAAAAATACACACCTCTGGCCTACAACTGTGGTGTAAATAAGGATAGAAATTTCCTCCAAAATCAGAACTTAGTTCAAACTGTGACTAGCAGTACATGAGCAGGAAGACAAACAATTTCATTTATCCAGTACCTTAATTTTTTGCATCTGCACTACTGTATCCTGACAGAGACAAAAAATATTTTGCAGCAAATTAAATGGATAGATATCTTTTCCAAGACTCTTTTAGAAGACAAATACAATTTTGAAAGCTATATATTGCTATATAATTCCTTAGCAAATCAGTACTTCTATCAACCATGGCTTGGGGCAGAGTTTGGACAGCTGCATGATGGATTCAGCCCCCCTCCATGGCTGGTCTAAGGCAGGTGCTCACATTCACAGTGATGGACCAGAAACCTCTCCCACCCTGAGCTTGAAGATGCATTGTCCTTACTTAAAGCCAAGCTTGCAAACACAACTTAAACCTACAGACTGCAGCCGAATGACAAGAAGTGCAAGAAACCATCAAACCATGGAAAGATGCATTTGCTTGAACATACAGAACAAGTCCCATGTGCACGTTACACATTTCAGCAAACAAAAGGGAAAGCAGGCTTTGCTCACAAATGAGCCAACACCACTCAATTGCATTTCATTTCCAGGATTACCTAGAAGGAGCTCTAGGCTCTGTTGGGTTTCAGGGCAGTATGCCAGAAGCCCGGTGCTGTAGCCATCAGAAGATGGTTGTTCATTGTCTTGTTCTGTCATTCTTCAAGCCAATTATACCGGCCAGCTCTTGGGATACATGACAGTTACATGACATGTGGGAACCGTTGGTGTTTTGTTGTGTTTTGTTTTTTTAAATTATCTCTGACCTCTTCTTGAATTATGTATTAGTTGTCTCTACAGCGATCAATCCCATGGAGCAGTCCGAGGGAAAGCAGCCTGCAGGAACAAGGACCTGCTTCACAGACTTGCCTTTTGTCAGTTCTTGGCTTACACAGGAGACAAGTGAATATTCCATCCAATTACAGGATTGCCACAGCTGTGGGGAACAAGCATTCCCATCCTTGTACTAAAGATTTTGAAAATCCTTTTATTAGGTTTATTAAATACTTTTTTCTTTGCTCCTGATAATTGTTAAAGGCTAATCCATTGAATTAATACAGATGAGAGCTGGAGTGGGCTGACTGTAGGCTCAATATGAGAAGGAAAAGGGCAGAAAAGCAAGATCTCTGCAGAGTGGTGAATAAATCCCTTGGTTAGCTCTCATGTCTTTCAGTGTGAAATTTCTGGTGCTTAATACAGCCAAGGTGCACAAACAAAATGAATCAAGGCATTTTTCCACCTAGAAAAAGAGAAGTCAATGTCTGTACATACACTCTAGGAAAAATGATGGCTAAAGCACACGCCTCAAAGGCCAACTCTCCACTCAGTCTGGCATCCATTTATTATAAGATCTTAACAAGTCCCACTTGGTCGCTCCACGACAGTCCAGTCCAGTGTGCAAACACTAGTGGGTATGTTCTTGTTCTGCCTTTGTTCTCAGGCTCAGGTGCAGAAGGATTTCGGATCATCTATTGCAAAGGTCTCCTGCCTGACCTGCAAGATGCAGGATGGCTTGGCAGAGCTTGCCAGCTTTGAAAATGTTTCCTTACAAACGGCAACCTTTACATGCATTTTTTTATGATTCCTATTTTCTTTGTGTTATTATTGGGACTGCTAGTATTAGTAACATCAAACTCTTCTCCAAGCCTCTTCAGTTTTCTTTGTGTTCTCCCAGAAAGCCACAAAAGTCTTTTTTTTAGAAATACTCACTTCTTACATTGAAAGAAATTGCTTCTGTTTTCAGTTACTGATATTTTATGAGCATTTTCACGTAGCATAGCTATCCTGCGACAAAACTCCGCTCTTTTACCCGTAGTTCATACATACACACGCATCGTTTACAACTTCTATGCTTCCATAGGTTCATTTACAGTAACTTCAGCAAACTACTTCTAGTCAAATGCTGATCCACCTCAAATGTTGCTGATCTCAGCAAGTCAGATTCACCCCCAATTACAGTGACAATTTGCTCTGGCAGGATAGCCCCATGGTTGCCTGAAGCGGACTCCCACAGTACTGCTTTGAAATAAATCATAACGTACAGAGTCTGAACCTAAGGATACAGTCTGAGGATGCCAGAGTCAGTGAAGACAGATGGTTACAATACACTTAAATGATATTTTGCTTCTGACAATATAACATAGTAAACAGGTTACAATTGCAAAATAATTTTCACCTGCCAAGCAGCAGTCCAATACACATCATTACAGAAATCTCAAACTGCACGTGGAATGCCTGAGATGTTAAACCAGCACTGCAAGGTACTTTAAGTAAGCGTTGTGGTTAGGAAGGCATTACGGCTCTCTACAGAGGTAGGCTAAGCTAATGCTAGATGGAGTGGAAACAAAGTGTTGTTTTGAAGTAGAATGGTTCCTAATTTCTCTTCCCACATTAATTGGATGAGAAGTTAGTTATCCACATTGCAGAGGAGGAAAAAAGGAGCCTCAGAGGCTCATATACATATGAAGATATGTAGACTGGTACAACAGGAATCCAGAAGTCACAATTCACACCTGGCTTGCGGTTGCTGGGCTGTGCGAGCCTCCAGACAGACTCACTTGGACACTTATGCACTAAAAGCAAGAGGCCAGCCCAGTCATCCAGCAACCTCTTAGTCCACGCTGCAACCTTTTTCAGCTGCAAAGGTGGGAGGGTTAAAATAGTAATATTGTGCCGGGAATTGCTGGTTTCAAAAATCAGCTTTCTGTTTATTCTTTCGCTTGTTCCAGTTGTGAATCCCTAGGAACCACTAGCACACGCTGACCCGCTGTGGCTCAGAGAATGACAGCCACCAGACAATTAACCCCTTTGCCCTCTGCAGTTCAGTCTCTGGCTGATGCTACATTAATAATTTATGTTCCATATACTAACCATGAAGATGTCAGCACTGCTCAACATATGCATCACATCTACAACTTCCACGGAGGGCACAAGCACCGGGGCTTGAACCTGCAGGTGAGCTGGACAACCTTCCAACCTGGGTGAACTGCTGAGGCAAGTAAATGGAATCATTCTTAATGGAAAAAAAGGATTAAAGTGACTTTTCAAGAAAAAAAGCCCTGCTGTTCAAGCCCTACCTTATACTTCTGCAATGCTGCAAGCTCAGAGAAACACAGGATCTGATGCATGTCTGAGATGGTCTGCTCTTGCCTTGCGACATGTATGCGCAGCTACCACCCGTCACCAGTAAGAAGCACATGTATGGTCAATCATATTTCTCCTTTGTTTTACTGCCCATAAAACCTTTATAATATCAACTTAAAGTAATAGAGTAATAATTTCATTTATGAATAATTTGTTACTAATTTGACAGCTAACTCTGTAGACAAAATCTGTATTAAAACTTCTATTAAACTTCTATTTTAAAATTGTCATGTGCTAATTTGCTAATGCCTGCCTTGTTTTGAACTGTGGGAATTTTGAGAATACTGCAACTATTTTTTTTTTCCAGGAAGTTATACTGATCACATTTGTTAGCTAGCACCAAAAATAAAAGACATGATATTTTTGTTAGATTAGAGCATTTGGATTGTTTGCAAAACTTGGTTTCGGTAATTTGGCACAAGTTGTCATAATGATAAATTGAACTGAGACACGTAGCAATGCAAGTTTGATGTCAGTGATTTATGTGGTCAATAAGAATCAGACTCCCCAAAGTATTAATCATTATAGATCTGCCTGCAGTGCCTCATTACTGCTCCGTGCTGGGTCACTGAAGGCTCCTCTGGCCAGCAGAGAATGACACGATGCTGCCTTTGTCTGTTAAACCAATTGAGGAAGATGTTAAAGGAACAAAGTCCTTAAAATATTCATTAGTTTTTAGAAGCACATGTATCTTCTTAATTAGCTTTGTCACTGGATCAAATTAACAAGGTTTTAATGACAGTTAGTAAGTGATACATTAATTAATTTAGGAAATGATTCACTTTCTCTGACTTTTTTAATTCGCTTCTAATAGAATAAATTCTGGCATGAGTTTTTCAATTAGGCATGATGTCCTTATTTCATTTGGTAGAATATTGAGGCTTGAACACCAGGGTAGGATGAATACATTCAAGCAAAAAAATTAGTGTGATTAATTCCAAATAATTGTGTGACTTCTGAAGTCAAGTTTTTCTTTTCCAAAAATTTGTGTTTGTTCGGTTTTGGCTAAAGATCTATTAGCAACTTTAGCATACTTACAATTCTTCCATACCAACCTAAAATATGCTTAAGTACTGCTTGATTAATATTATTTCTCAGACATGTTCACTATCTGGCCATATACACAACATCAGTTCTACATAAATAAAGAAACAAACCGATAAAAAGCCATCATCATAATAAAGAGACGTTATTTCAGCAATGCCTGCCTAGACCAGCTTCCTGTCCAAATCAATCAAACCACTCACATAAGTACCAGGCCAGAGCTTAGTAAAACATTTTTATTATAATTATGCATTTTGTCAGTATTTATGCAGCAACGTGCAAGAAGGGCAACCTAGCACTCTACTAGTAATTTTAAAAACACAAAACTTTCTGATATGTGTTTGAGTTTCCAGTCTAAAAAATTGCATGAGACACGCTGCTCTGTGAGGTGTAGGAATTAACCTGATAACTGCAGGTGTCCATACAGTTCTGCTTTAATATAGATATTTTTTTTTAATTAAATGAAGAAGAAAATAAACGTACAGTATTAGCTACAGTATTAGCATGCAAATACCAGCAATATATTCTGACGTTGCTCTGATTACCCAGAACATTTATGTTTGTAGAAGATGCTCTCCCTTTCACATTCTCTGGGCTCTTTAATTAGCCTTTAATCCAAATATGAAATCTTAGCCATAAGTCTTGGCTCTAGAAATCTACAGTGCTTCCCAGATGGCTCTTGAGGTAACATCAATCATGTTTCCAGCCTTGAAAGACTCTTCATAGTTAACAAACCTCTGATGATCGATTACTGAGATGTTAAATCTACTTCCAGTTTTCAGTGAGTGCTTTGAGTCTAAGTAGCAAAATGTAGCCATGTGCTGACACTTCTCCTAAGTACCTGTGGTTTTGCTTTTGGACAGATGAGCAAAAACCTGCATCCTGACTGCACAGAGCTATGCAGAGGCTGCTTTATGTGCAAGCACTAAGATGGAAATGGGGGAGATCCTTTCAGCCTAAGAAACTTCAAACCTGTGTCTCCTACTGTGTAGGACAGCATCCAAATCACAGTTCATAGGGTCTGACTGGAGGGCTCACGCAGATTTCAGTCCCCTGCAATAACAAGCAACAATGCAACAGTGAATTGTGCAGGGGAGGAGGAAGAGACAGAGGGAAGGGGAATATCCAATCACCGTGGATACACGCACCATGGACCACGAATATTCCTCATACCGGTAGAAGTCTACACAGTGATATATACCCAGGAACCGAACAGGCAAGCATAGGCTTTGCTGAGTCTGTGGTGCCGTAAAATAGTGAGTAATTCATTACCAGGCCCGAAAGGAATAGCAAACTCGCCACACTTCTCCTCTCCCTATTCCCTGCTGCCCTGTTCTCAGTCTGGAGCCCTCTGGTCATGTTTAGGTATTTAATTCACTTGATGATAGTTTGTGGAGCTGGTCAGGATCCTACCCTGGGGCTGCACTTGGCAGAAGGCACCAAAACATCAAGTAAACGGGTTCTTAGCATTACTTTGATGCCAAGACAACAGGTTGACCTGAAAATCCCCACCACCTCATATTCAGAACATGAAAAGTTCCAACTCGCAGCCCCTGTTCAGAGCCCAGACTCCAGAACAAGAATACAGCATTTTATTACCGCTTTCCAAGCAGAGGCGAAGCTCTTCAACAAGGACTGCGGTGTCATTTGAAATACGCAGCTATTTTGCTGCTTGCTGCATTCACACAGTATCCTCTTCACTTTCATGGCTGTCAGACTTTTCATTAGCACCCTCACACCAACTCTCAGTACCATGCCTTATAATGGCTTAAGTGTACCTTCGGGAAAGCAGGTATCATCTTTAACACCCTTATGGATATTACAGTGACCATTTGCGCTTTCTGGGATAACTCTTGTTCCTCTCCTAAAGAAGGCAGAAAAAATACAAATTCTTAGAAGCAAAGCCCTCAGCGATGACTCAAAAATTTCTTAGGGCAATGCCATGCCATAGAAGCGGAGGGAATTTGTGCTTTGCAAACTGCAAAAAACTGACTTGAAAACTATTTTTTTAAGATATTTTCCAGTTTGTGGAGAAATCTGAAGCCTCATGGGTAGAAACATACTGCTGTTCACTTGTGTAGCAGTGCTAGAAGCTGTGTGTGACACATTTTAGTTGTAGGTGGAGTTTTTAAGAGCCTGTTCTCCGTTCACTCAGAGCAATGTAAATCAGGAGCAGTTTCACTGCCCTTGGAAAGCTAGAACCTGCAGTATAAATCCAGGAAAATGCCAGCAACATAATGGTGGCATATCAAGGCAGATAAATACAGTAATAATGCTGCAAAGCAATGATTGCCTGAGCTATTAGAACTGGCTACATTTGCACCTCGTTATTAACAAATTCTCCCTACTGTTTCAAGAAAAAAGTACTCTTTTTTAATATTTGGTTATGTTACATTTTACTAGCAAGAGTCTGTAATATCTCCACAGGGAGCAGTGAACAAGAGAGTCTTTTTTTTTCTGCAAAGGGCACTGCGAGTCTCCTGGTAAAAAACAGAACGGGGTTTTATGCTTGTTAATAAACCTCCGACTCTGCTCCAAAGCATTTGGATGAAATTATATTTTTACTGAAAAAGAAGTGAATTACTCTTTTTAATTGGGATCTTCAGCTCTTTCCGTAACACATAAAGCAAGTAGCAATGAAAACTGAGCTCAAAATGCAGCGGCAATACCATGTCTCTCACCACACCTTCGGTTAGCTTTTGCTCAGAGACATGAGAGGCGTTTGCACAGACCTCCAAACCACCCCCCCGCCTTGTCCAGACTCATCTTGGCCTGCCTGGGGCTCTGTTTTAACTTGTTTAGCTGTAGCAGCAATTATCTAATGACCAGGTAACTATAACCTACTTCGTTTTAGCTTTTGCTTAGCTTTGTACAAGCATGCGGTGCAACACATACATATTTCTGTAACTAACAGTTAGTGACAACAAGAGGTTATTCAGTGCAGTGACTAGAGAATAGAAATGCAGCCTGGAGGAGTGTGGGCACAGGAGAACAAGCACCCAACAGGTAAAACACACCATATATTGCTCATTCAGATGCAAATTGGACTCATGAACCAATGAAGAAAGAGCAAGGTGTACAGCATGTACAGAAATGACCTCAAGCAGATCCCAAAGTGAGAAGGAAGAAACCACCACCAACATAGTCCTCGGGATGCCGACGGCTCCCTGCAGCCACCCCTGCTGCTGATACCATCCATGTCAGGACAAAGAGGGGCAGTGGGAAGATGAGGCAGAGAAAGGGGGAGATGATAGCAGAAAGTTTGTGTGCGCAACATAATATATTCCATTGCCTACATTTGCTAAACCTATCCATTTTAATATAATTAAAGTTTTATGATGATGTCACAATAAAATTCTGTATGTTAATAATTATATCTATACCAGTTTTCCATGTGATCTACTCTTTTCCAACCAAGCAGCAGTATCTGGAAATTACACTGTCATACGGCAAATTTAAGGAGATCTGCAGAGGAAGGACCAATGTACTCATAAGGTGCCTGATTCAATTTTTTTTAATATCCAGAAGCTATAAAAAATTTAATTTTTTAGGGCTTCTGTCCTGCAAAATCCAGACTATTTTTGTTCTAAATTAAATTGGACCCAGGGAAAGGAAGAAAATCTCCCTGTAAAGATTAGACAAATATGGAATAACATTAGAAATGATCTGCTAAATGCTTTATGAAGTCTAATTTCATGATACATCTGCTGCTTAACTAAACAAAACTGTATTACATTGCAAAGAGATGACAAGTCAATCTGATAATTTTCGTGGTGTCATTCCTCACAAAAGACTTCATCCTTGTGGCAGTACGTAAGGGCCTTTAGAACAAAAGGGGATCAGCAAAGGTTGATGCCATGGCAATCCCTACCCCATATATAAGGTAAAAAGGGACCCTGTGGGGCTAATAGTGGCAACTAGAGGGAAAGAGGAGTGAGCCTATAACTTTTTTTAAGGTGTCACCATCAGAAGCTCAGAAATGCTGGGTGAGAAAAGCTCCTTTCACTTCCAGTCAAGCAGTTTTCTCCCAAAAGCAAGATAAAATCCAGGGGAGAGTAGGAAAGGACAACACAGGAGGCTTCTTGCTTTGGCATGAAGAATGGAGCAGGATTTTCAGACAGCATGCAGAGAGAGGGTGACCCAAGGCACCCTTTGCAGGCCATGGAAATGGGATGCAGAGCCAACCCTGGAGAAGGCCATTACGTCTGCAAGACTTCTAAATTGAAGTAATTTTGTGTTTTGACTTTCATGGCCAGTTTGGTAGTAAGTGGACCAGGCAAATTTAAACTGCCTGCTGTGAAAGAATAGCTTGAGGCATACCTTGGCTGCACAATTCATTTTCTTTCTCACACACATACTCACACACACACTTACCCCCAGTTTCTTCCGTAATACAGAAATCAAATAACACACATTTTATTCAATTAGGTGTGTAACTGCATCTATTTGGAGGTTTGCTCATCCTTGATAAGCTGCTGTGAGGTTACCCTGAAAGAGCTTCCTAACTTCCAGCAAGACAACAGCATGCTCAAAGCTGCGTTTGATCACGCAGCAGGGACTCTCTGGCTTGCATTAGTGCCATCAAAAATACCAAGGCTCTCTTCTCGCTGTATTTGAACCCGCTGACTTTGGCTAAGTCATAGGAACAAATTCTGTAGGACAAAAGGCAGGGGACATCTTCCATCGTCAAGATCAGGAAACAATATCATATAATTCCAATCATCAGCTCAACAAGTTTCGTATGAGTCAGAGCAACGTGTCGGAAGTCTGGGGGGGGCTTGGCCACACCTGCTACTGCTGGGAGGCTGATCTGATTCCTCCCTTTTCAGTACCACAGGGCAAATCTATCCAGATGGATGCAACTCTGTGTTTGCTCTGCCCACGCTTCAAGCCAGCTGCATGCAAGCTGCAGCCCAGAAGCCATGTAAATACATTAGCACTGACTGTGCCTGCAAGGGAGATACGCACTCAAGCCCAGGGCTGTGCTATCACAGCTACCATCCTTCAGAGCAACACCACGTTAGAGCAATGTGGAGGGTGTGTTGGGTTGAAAGTGCAAGTTCCTACGTTGGTTCTTACAGACAAGCTCATTATTCACTAAGGCTGAATGTTCCACAGGTCATAATTTTTTCATAAATATGGATATCATAAACACTTCAAAGTGCTCCACAGTACATTCAAACATTGAGGCTTGAATGATAAACAGATATTGTGTTGAGAATATAATTGTCTATTTCTGTATTCATTGGTATATCTAGTAAAACAATAATCATACTAATTTTTTGAAAGCAAAGCCTTTTTCATTTAGAAATGAATTACAGAACAAATATTTTAAATTTTCAAATAATTATCTAAAGTGCTTTTATTGTTTTTCAAAATGAACAAAAGCTGCAATAGAAAAACACCCGCACAGAGAAACCAGGAGAAATTAATTCCTGCCTCAATTAACACTCATCTCTAAGAAGGAAAAACAGTCTACCTCTGCTACAAGTATTTCCACTGACAGAAGCAAGAGCAAGGAGGTAGCTTGAATGGTTAACGGCGCTTAATTTTTAGAAACACATCTTAGTTTTACTTGACTTTGTCCAGTTTCAGTTTCTGGTCACTGGGACTTTTCACGCAGGCAGCTCACACCTGCCTGTCACCACTTTGCCCAGGTGCAGATTAGCTGTGCCATGGATGCCGAGGGACCAAACCTGGCTCTGCAGGAAGCCAGCCTGAGCCAGATCGCTGTCTCAGACCACTGCTTCAAGGGCTCATCTCATTTCTCCACGTCTCTGGGGAATCCTGCTCTCCTGTTATTTCAGACAACAGCAGGAAGACTAGGTTTTCCTATCCTTTAACCATGCCTGCAGCTCTTCTTTCAACCTTCCCGAATTTTCAATGTTATTCTTTAATTCAGGTCTTACTTGATATTCCTCTTTTTTATACATTCACAGATTAATATTACTCTTGTTGTTACTTGCCCGGTAGGTTGCAGTGGGATTGCATGGTCAGTTGGCTTTCCATCACAAAGCTGCAACACTTCCAGGTTTCCTATTTCCTGGGATGCTACGCAACGACCTCTAAAAATGCCCTGCCTGCTCTCCATAGCCGTTTGTGTAACTATAACAAAAATACAAAAACATGTATCCAAATCGCCAAGCAATTCAGTTACTCTTTGGTTTTTTCCAACATCTTTAGACTTGGTCGCTATCCTAACATTTGCTCAGTCAATGCTAGTTGTCCAAAGACCTCCCAAGTGAGGATACAAGACCATATTCTTATTAAAATTCCTCCTAATTACTCCAAGAACAAAAAAAATATTTCTACATCATCACAGAGAATATTATCTCCATTAGCTGAACCCCTCCCCAAAAGAGAACAGAAAAATGTAATAAGCAATTCTGTCTTTTCCAGATGAAAATTAAGTATTCAACCAATTGCACCTAAAGTGGTCCAGTACCATTGTCAGACAATTCAGATAACTAGAACTCCTTCTGGTCTTTCCAGATTTGTTCCCTTTGCTTTTTGCCTTTCCAGAAATGTTCCCTAATTTTTCCGATTGTTTCTTAATTCTTACTTTATGGTCTTCCACAGTACTCCCAGAGAACCTTCTTTTTTTGATCACTGGATTTTGGGTTTGGCATCTTGTAAAATGCACTTGAATGGCTCCTAATTGTTATTTTAATTGTTCTGTTCAAATCCTCTCTCCACCTGAATTTGCTTACATTTGGGTTTTGAGCTTTTGGAAACAGTTCCTTGTAAACCATTAAGTATGACTGGTCTTTGGTATGTTCATTACACAGATCATATGAATATAATACACATATATAGTAGACACCAGCTGATTATGCACCTTGTGTTTTCTTTGAAACTTTGGTCTAAGAGTGTTCAAGATCTTTTGCTACAGAAAAGCAGACTGAAGCCTTAGAGTCCACCACTGAATCATTTCGTTGCTGGGGCTGAAGTTAAACAGCAGCATTTCTTAGATAGGAAATAGTCTAAAAATAGCGAGAGCAATGCTGGTGCCTAGTGGTAGAGAATGAAATAGTCACAAGATGATGAAGAAGAAGCTAAAGATGCATTGTAAATAAGAAAGTGGAGGGAATGTAAGAACACTAAAAGCAGAAAGATACAGTTAGTGTAAATAATTATGTTTCTGTGGTGACTGGCCAAGTAGGACAACATCTCAGAGAAACAAACTTAAACTAAACTGAATCTTCAATTTCAACTTATTTAGAGCCAACAAATTTACTTAAAAAATAAATTCAGCTTCGTGAGATCTCCTCCTTAATTCTTTATTTTGCAATATTTGAAAAATTAACAACCTCACAAAAATTCAGAGTTGGGTTGGAGAAAGGATGGATACAGTCATATGTCCTGGGATATAAATGAAACAAATACTTAATTCATAACAATCTTTTCTCACATTTATTATTAAGTGGAGATCAAGTTTTGGACAAGAGAAAACTAAGCCTTGGGAGGCAGCAGCACTCAAATATAGATATACTAGCTGAGGGATAACCTTTTTGTTTGGTAGGGTAGGAAGGAGGCAATTAGTGAATTAATCAGGACAAAGGCTCTCACTGTCACAGTCTTTCTTTTTTGTGTGTCTATTGAAAAAAAATGGAAAATCTCAATTGGCAGAAAAATGTTGGTGAAATTAGACAAGGGTACAAAGAAAGTCTGACTATGTAGCTGTGGGAGTTGAGATACTTCCAAAGACTGCTATCATGAAATGAAAATGCCTCTCTAAAAACTAAAAACTAGTGACAAGCAGATGTCTTGAAAAATCCATGACAAAAAGACATGCAAACATATAGGCATATATTTGAGAATCCAAAAAAATGAAGGAATCCACGATGGAATTCTGGATTTCTACTGGAAAAAGGAGGAAATTTTTCAAAATCAATTTTAAAATGTTCAAGTCTAAGGCTGACAAGGTTACTCCCAACTTCTTTGAAAAAAAAAGAAAAAAGATCCATGAGCCCACAAATTTCTTGTTACTGCCAAAAGATCACAAAAGCTTCAAGGTCTTTTATGAGACCTTTACGTACAAGAACGAAATGGGGAACAATTCAACAACCTGCTTTTAGTGGGATGTATAAGGCTGCCTAAGCCTGACTTGCCAAATTGAAGCTTTGCAAAAGCATTAAATCACTTGAGCATTTGAAGCACTGGGACATGAGTAAGTGTGTGTGAGTGGAAATTTGAAAGGGACAAATGTAGAGAAAATCCCCTTGGCCAACTTTCTTGTCAGGAAAAATGACCGTATTTCTAACCAGAGGCTGTCCAAGGTCCATTATAAAACATTAAACAGGGTTCCCCAGAGAAAGCTCACCCTGGGAAGGGGCTTCCTGCCCCCTCCAGCATTGCCACAGGCGAAGCCTGAGTGGCAGCTGCCCTCCGGAGGGTGCTCACCTCTTGGGCACGTAACGTAGCCCTGGATGAATCAGAAGAGGTCTTGGTCTCACACAAGTCGGTAAAAGTGCTTCAACTGAAGTCCTTCAAAATCCACGACAAAATCTGTCCAAAATAAGGAAGTTTGGTGGGCTGGGAAGTACAAGCAGAAGATCAGATTGGACACGTATCTTAACAGGCATTTGAGGTTACCTCCATTTGAAACTCTGGAGACAGGTTGTATTTACAGCTGTTAACGCTGAATGGTTACTTCCCAGTAACAGTCTGGACAGCATCCTTCCATATTCATCAGGCTATGAAGCCACAATCTTTTCTTTTTTAATTCATGTCCTTGTAAGGTCATTGTAGCACACACCACGTGAGTCAGTATTGTTCATCTATCAATAGCCGAAGCAGGTGCAAAATGCAACATTAAAAGGTTCATGCCAAGATCATATATTACACCAGATTTCTTTCAGCAACAACAGTAGTTTCTGCTATCGACATAAATATCTGTATTTAAGTACAAAATCATTAAGATTTAACAAGACCAAATTATCATACTGAAATGGCTAATGGCTAAATCATGTGAGAAATTCATACAAATATGTATGAACTATTTTTTTTTATAAGAAACAGTTTCCTACTACAGTATGAGTACCTAACTACAGCTGTTAGACGTGAGATGTAATCTTGAATATAGAATTTTATATGCTTATATAATGTGTAAATACCTTTAAAATATATTATTCAATAGAGTAGCCATTTTTGTTTACATCTACTTTCAGCAGACTTGTGACAATAAAGACACAGAAGACTGAAGAAAGCTTTTGCTTATAAAATACCATACCAATTCTAAGAAAAAAGTTGTCATTTCAGCAATTATTTCGGTTCCTGCTCCAATTACATGATAATTTTCTTATCAATAATCCTTTTAAGAGGACCTCGCAAAGTCAAAGTGGTTGTATTTTTTCTTCCCTCCCTGAGCATGGGTCCATTAGCTATCATGCAGCACCATCTGGTGGACATTTTCCTACCTATGCTACCGTATTGCCCTTTTTTCTGAAATAATTTAGCTACCAGGTGAAGGCAGAGCAGAATTTGCTGAGGTCTGTGTGAGCTCAAGGGTTCTCATGGACTCTAATCTGGGCTGATACCAGTTCCTGAAGTCTCTCTTGGATAGTTATTTAACTTTTTTGCCTCAATTTACATGTTTAAGAGTCATTAAGTAAAAGCTAATTTTTGTTTGGTGTTATTTCAAAATAATTAAGTTGACTTAAAATAATAAGATTTGGCCTGCTTTCTACAAAGTGGTACAAGCACGCAGACTGATATTTAAATGTTTATTACTAGTGCTGAAAAAAGTGCAGTTTACAGGACATTGCCTCTCAAAGTTAGCCACATATACAAGGTAAATAAAAAATTATCAGTGAACTTCCCAGCAGGGCATGCATACATTCTGTAACATGCAAGCATAATCCCAATCATGAAACTTTTTCCGCCATCTACTCATTATGAAACAAGCACCAGCTTTCATCTACCACGGGAAAGCCTTTCTGTAATCTTGGCACCAGATGTCACCAGCTGCCTAATTAAAAACTGCACTCAACTGTTGGGAACCCCACAACAGGTTTAGACACTGTAAAGAGCCTGACCCCTACTGGATATTGGTTTGCTACTTGCAAAGGAATATAATATTCAGTGTGCACCAAATTCCTTTACATTCACTTTAATCTTTCAGCAATACTAAGGAGAATAAAGTTTATGTGGGGAATAGGACGGAAGACTTGGCAACTTATTGGAAAAGTGGTTAGAAACAGTAAACCAACAAAAGATACAATCTATTTGTATTAACGAGAAGAAACTAAAAGTGTTAGGATTCTTCTGTTTGGGGTACTATGCAAATTGACAAGGAAGATTTCATCCCCAAGCCCTCATTTCTAGAGGCTTGATTGCTCACCAGAGTTTTACTTTAAGATCAAATAAGCCAGAAGTTATTTCACCTCCCTCTACCGCTGCTTGTTCCTGCAACTACATCAGCCTCTCCTCCTGCTGGCAAAAGCAATTATGAGGCCAAACTGGGCTGGGGAGCTTATTGCTTCCTGCTGCTGTTGGACCCGTTTCAACTTGGATTAAGTCCCCAGTTCAGTTTCCCGCACAGCCGACACAAACTTATGCTGGCACAAGGGTGACTGATTGCAGAACCAGGACAAGCAATTCCCTACACATGGATAATGTACTGGTAACACACAAGTCAACATAAGCAGTTTGGACAGCATGACATGGATCAGTAATGGTAGCAACTGAGCACCTGAGCATCTCTCTCGTCTCTCCTTGTCTCCTTCATCACTCACACCAAAAAACCCCAAACCTATCCCAAGAATGAAAGTTTAAAGCTTCTACTTCAAAATTTTACTTCTAATACAATATGTGCATTTTTATTATATTATATGCATGAAACAAAAATATTATTTGATCAAATCTTTTGCCTTTAAAAGAAAATTACATGAAGAAGTTCAGTCAGAAATTGCTGCCAAAAATGCCTGACATATTCCAATCTTCTTAAGAAAAAGGAAACTATTTTAGAAAAAAATTACAATAGAAAAATTGTAAAGATAGGTTTCAATGCATCACATTTCTAAAACTAATGCTGGGAACAAACCCTTTTCCCTCAGCCAAGGTTGACTGAGTTGCTGTAAAAACTAAGGCCACATGACATTGGGGCTCAAACTACAAGTAAACATTAATAATGTGCTTAAATCTAAAAGCAAAATTAAACAGCAAATGTGCTAATGGAACATTAAGCATTATGGATGGACATGATTTATGCTCCTCAGCAGCCATGTTTCTATCTGAGGTTGCCAAAAGAAGCCCCAGAACATATTTTGGATTTCAAGATGGATGAAAGAAGGTCAGTCATATCAAAAAGAGAAGGCAGATTCAGGAAAAGAAAAATTGTCAGAAATAGTTCTTGAACAATGTTCTGAATGGTCTCGCACCTTCAGAGATTATACAACTCTTCGATTTATAGCATATGCTATAGGATATAAAAGCAGCCTAAGGACTTGCCAGTGCAGTTCCCTAGGTGAAAGGAGGTGCTGGGGGACCAAACAGGAGCAGCAACTGCCTGTAAGAGGTGAAGGCTGGAGCGAGAAGTTGGGCCATGGAAGTTGTTCAAGAAATACCTTCCCCTCAGTTTTGCTGCCTTGGTACCTTGCTGCTGATCTGGCTTTAGAGATCTCTCCATCAGAGTCGCAGTTCAAGGCCCTCACAACAGGGAAAACCTGGTTTGGGATCAGCCCGTTAGCCACCTATGGCAGCTACTATACAGACCAGAGAAGTTCATGGGGATATAGACTAAAAAAATGGAAGAGGTGGAAAAAAAAAATAAAGGATATATTGAAATACATTAGCAAATAGATAGAACAATTACTTACCCTAGAGCAGCCATGTACTTTTTTGAGATGCATTGCTTTTTTTATACATGATTGGAGTGCAGGTACTTCTTGCAGGTTAAAACGCATGCTCCTTAGTACCAAATTTCTGTGGGCATCTCTGGCTGATGGCAGCATCCTTTGTGATGCACCCAGGGACATGAAGAGTGGGAGACATCAAGTACTGCTCCGCTTATGACATTGTGATGTGGTTGAGATGTTACTGTAAAAAAGACCACACAGACGCAGTTAAATGAACAGGGGGCATGTGGTGGACTGTATCCAGATAACAGGAAAAAATTATTCTTTCCATAAAATTATTATAAAAATAAGCAGTGCTGTTACTAATTGAGAGTCACCAGCAAAAGAAAGTAGAGACTTAAGTGATGGCATAAGTCAGAAATCAGGAACTGACAGGCTTAATATTAATACAGCCAGTTTTGAAGACTTTTGAATGTAGATCAGTGCAGAACAGACTGTTTTTTTACACACACTTTGTGCCCTAAGGAAAATGAAAATTGGGATTTTTATCTGATAAAAAATAGGAAAAGTGTTGTCTTGACAACCTTCATTTGGTTTAAAACTAGCTTCTCTTCTTTTGGTAACTTTAGAGGAATAAGAACATTTTAAAATCAATAAAAATTTCTCTTCCAATAGTTTGTACCAGTTTAAGCAAAGTGCAATTAAACCAAATTTTAATTTTGTTTGATGTGACTGATACTTGTAAATTGGACCTAATATACCCATTTTCATTTATTTGCAACCATCCAGCAGTGCAGTTTAAATTACTAATGAACGTGGCCCTGGGTGTCATGCATTAAGCCTCAGATCATAGCTATTGTGTGCTTTCATTTCTATCTGAAAGGCAACTACCATGATATTGCCACAAAGAAATTTTAAAAAACCTGATTGATACAAGAAACTGGTATAATAGACAAGCATAACATAAAATTAAGATACCTTAAAAAAAATCTCTGTTGTTTTCCCTGTTATACTTCTCTTTCATGTTTCTGCTATTATATTTATCATTTAATAGATGCAGGTTTCACTACCTTGCCTTTTATCTCCATTTTCTAAATCAGACATATTTCTTATGAAATCAATACTGCTTTTAATGCCACAAGGGTATTTATTCACAGCATCTCTATGGAAGGGACACGGTTAAATTAGAGATTAATTTGGCTCACTATACAAGAATATTTATCAGCACCTTGCAGTTGTCTGTTCATCATGACCTGATGCTAAACCCAAAAGTCATCTGGAGGACTACAGTTAATACCAGTAGGGTTTAGACCTGATTGTCAATGAAGCTAAATAAAATCCAAAGAAAATGAACAAAGACAGCTAGATTATCTTATCTACAATACCTGGCAGTATTATAGCCAGGTCTGATTGTCTGATTTAAATCAGCTATTTAAAGAAAATTTTACCTTAGAAAGTTGCATATTGTGCAGTATTTTTCCTATAGCAAATCTGCAAGAATATGATTAAAAACCTGCAAGAAAAAAATTAAAGCTATAGCTCTGGGAAAAAGTGCAGAGTAAGCAACAAAATATCAGTAAATCTGATGACAGAAAAGCTGGTGTCAGGTTCCTGGGATGTGTTAATTAGTTTTAATGTTGTTTGTTTAAAGATGATGATACTGTAAAATCATAAAGGCAGTTCTTTGACAGCATTTAGGCACCTGAAGATGTAAACAGGTACTTAGAATTTTCAAAATGCATATTTAAACCTCAAGTACTTTCACAAATTTTACTCCTAGGTTTGTGTGTCAAAAGACTTTGGAAAGCCAAGATTACCTCAGCTAGATCATGTTCATCCATGTGCCTACTGACCTCTCTAAGGAACCTCAAGAATTCTGTGAGGCAGGACTTACCTCTACAAAAGCCGCACTGATTCTTCTCCACTATATCATATTTATCCATGAATCTATTCATTATCCTTATAGTTTCTTCAAAAAAATATATTCTTAGGATTTCTCCATATTCTACATGTACGTTTTGACTTCTGTAATGTGTTATTCATTTTATATTATACGCTAATTTAGACTGTAAGTTCAGCAGGTCAGTCTCTTACACAACAGTCAGTGTTTAACAAGTAACAAATACAAATAATATAGCATGAGAAATCACTGCATATCTCCTTTAAGCTAATTTTCTGTCTTTTAACTTCTAGTGGACTAAAAAACATCCAGAAAGACCCAAATGTTTTTGATGATGGAAGAAGCAATATAACACACCATTGTTACACAAAAGCAACCAAAATTGTGTGTGGCCAATATTCCTCCAGAAATGAGAAGAGTGAGAAAGGTGGGCAATCCGCTGTGCACCAGTCCATGCCATAAAGTGAGCTCCTTCTGTTCAAACTTCTCTGGACACACCAGTGGGGACACAGTGGCAGTTCTTTTCAGCGTGTTACGTGGGCGATATGCTATCGTGGAGATCAAGCACTGGGTAGCCACCACCCACAGGACTAGATGTATCCAGGAATGTTTTGAAAGAAATCAAGAATTTTCAGAAGGAAGAACCATAATTACTCCATTTTACAGAAGATGAAAAAGATATGCAGTATTAAAAGGCTGGTTAAAGATGAAAGTATAATGTCAGGATTAAAATTTGGAAGTTCCTGGGTGTCCAGCCCCTTTTCAGTTTATTTTGCTGATTGCCTTATTTCATTCATGATCACTGTTCTCTATATGCTTTTAACTTTAGCACAAAATTACACTGAGCCCTGACTGATCTGACACAATAAAATATACGTGTAACTCCATTTCCCTTCACAGACTTTATAAAAACACATCTAAGTGAGACAGATGGCTTATACACAGGATTCAGGTTTTGCTTGCAAAGATGCTGCGATCAAAACACATGACCCAGTTTGAACCTTGCTGGTGAAAGCTTGCGTGTGGTCGTTCACTCTCAAATCGAAAGAGGACCTATTCCAGACAGGAGGGTATATCCATCTTGACCAGAAGACCATTCTACATCAAGGAGTTAGTGATCCATGTGACAGTTCACCTGAGCAGGTAGTTACCTGCTGCACATTCAGCGTGGCCTTCAGGCTGGGCTGGGCTGCCCACGTCCCTCAGCCGCAGTATAACATCAGCCACCTCATTGCAAGGCTGGAGCCTGCAGGCAGCTCCCACTCGGTACCAGCAATTACGCCACCTGCACGGCCTTGCCTTTACCTAAAAGTGCAGGAAGTAGATCTCATGTGAACAGCCTTTATAAACAGAGTTGTTTTCTTGTAAGAAAAGTATATAATAGCTCGAATGCCTAGGAAGAAGGAAACTCTCTCCATAGAGGGGATCTGCACGGCATGCCATGGGAAAATGCATTTGGGGTCTGTCTGCTGCTGTACAGATGCTGGGTTCCCAGCATCTGAAGGGGATTTACTCATTATCTATATTCCTCTTTTTATTATGTCTTATTAAAGAGCTATTTTATTAAGCCATTTGTTGTCCAGCATTTCTTATTGAGACCCAGAAAGGAAACTGCATCGTCTCTCTCTCACCTCCCCAGCTCTGCTGCTGGTGAAGAACAGAGGATTTACAGATGAGTCTGCACTGATTTAAGTAAAATTATAAATTAAGATATAACTTTGGTTTCAACTTGTGCCAGGAATTCTTTAACTCAAAATTTACCTCTAAATCTGATATCTGGGTCATTGCACCTTTCCCTGCCCATTTTTTCCATCTAATGAAAGGAACACCCAGCTACCTGCCTAAAAAGATATACTGTTTAAAAAAATAATATATACATATACTGAAGATGTGAGTTACTACGAAGCACAAAACATTGTCATTGAAAATTCTTGGAGCACATATTTCAGTCTGGAAACTGCTGTGCAGTAGTCTCATGAAACCATAAATAGAGCATCATGCCGCCTGCTGAAGAAACTTCACAGGTTTTGAAAGACCCCTCAAACCCTTCACACTTGGTTTGCTTCTCCGGTTATGACATTCTTCAAAGACGACTTAGCCTAGAGGTGAAAGCACTGCACCGAGTAATTAAAGAATAAAAACTGAGAAACAAAGCCTTAATTTAAAGAGCAAGTGGAAGCTCCACATTTACCCCTGCTAGGGACAGCCAGCGTCCCCGGCAGCAGGGCATGCCTTTAGTAAGACAGAACCTTTACTTTAAAAATGTGCCATCAGGTCTATTAGGGAAAGCATCAATAATTAAAGTTAATGCCTGGAAACTGGCATCAGCTACGGGCATGATGACTCAACCTCTTGGAGATCCATTCATTACATTCAACTACAAAAGCTAGAAGTTATAAAAAATGCATGAATAAATTCTTTAAGTATTAACACGCTACTTCTTTAAATGTTTGTTCTGACCCAGGTGGCGCTGCTCTGACTTTCTCTGCAGCTTCTTTTCACTTAAATGACCTTAGATTATTGTAGCTGTCTCTCAGGATTAAACAAATTACTCTCTTAAAAATGTATTATTGAAGGTTCCTACTTTGTAAGAGAGAAAATGCTCTCTGGCATCCTCTCTTCAAACTCATTACAAAATGTTAGATTTCACAGCAAAGTTTATAATCTTAAATTTAAGTATTTTAAGCTAGATATGCCATTTGCTAAATTCACTTCTGGGCTGGGCAAAATTCAGTAAAAGCAGCCTAAGAAGAGACCCCTATTTTGTGTCTCCTAACCTCACCAAGGTAAAGCGGGTAGGCACAATTCTGCAACATATCTTTTGGTCAGAGGTGGTAGCACTCGAGTATCTTTCACATTAAATCAACAGCAGTAACAAATAAAAACAACTTTATGGAGATTTGGGCATTTCTCATGTGGTAGAGTGAAAACTTTTTGTTCTGTGATTTTTGGGTTTAAGTTTCTAGATTGCATTCATTTCCTGTTTTGCTTAAGTTTGTTTTTAGAGTGATTTATTTCAAGATTGCTCATTGATGGGTTATTTTTGGTGGCTTTTTCCTTCCCGGTAGGGTTTGGTTGGAGTTTATAAATTCACAGATTCACAGATTATCAGGAATAATTCTCCACTTACTTCTGCACTTGAACTTTTCTTTCCAAAGCAAGAGGAGTCAGTAGCATTTTGCAGATGAAAGAAGAGCCAGATGTTTCAAAGAAAGAGAGCTTGAACCTTGCTGTTTCTGGCTCGGCAGCCAAATATCCAGAAATTGCAAGCTCTCTGTCATTCTTTCTCAAAAATTGGTCTTTAAAAAAAACCAAACCAAAACAAAAACCAACAGATTACTTAGCATCTGGGTAAAAAGTAACCGAAGTAGTTACAGCTGTATTATATTACTTAATCCAAGCTAGAAAGAGAAATCTGGACGTTACAGGAAATAAATGCCTTGACTTAGAAGGCATGTAGTGAAAATTTCACTTTTGAAAATCATCACCATGTTTAAATACTGCTACCAAGTTTCAGAAAGATCCAGTTCTTCAGCTCAGATACCACTGCTGTTGTCCTAGGTTTTATGGACCACCCATATCTTACATGTTTCAAGTGCAGACTTGACCATTATTGGCCATTCTCCTACCAGCTAAACACTATAGCATCTTTTTGTTATCCCTTACTACATCCATGAATCAATCACTGCTGGTATACTGCAGTAAATCTATTTTTTTCCAAGTGTGCATACAATGGGTCTTTAAATCCCATTTACATCCTTCTCTGCAAAATTATGGGGTTGAATCCTGTGATAGTTTGAGAAAACCTTGCCAGCTCTGTAAAGCATTGAACTTTCAGTTCCCACTGAAATTAATGATGGTTGGAAAATACTGAGCACATCCCTCCCTTACAGAGTTGAGTCCTAGAAGGCAGTGCAGGGGGAATTCCTTCTCCACAAAACAGGCAGCTGAGAATATAACCAAAAGGCTTCCTATAACGACTTAACAATTCACGTCTTCTGGTAACAGCAGCAAGAATCTTGCATCAGAGTTAATTTTGACAAAGGCAAATGTAGTAATGTGCTGTCTAACTCAAAGCCCCTTGATGAAAGCGCATTACCGCAGCACTTCCAGCAAGTTGGGAACTGCGTGAAGTGTGGTTATGGCCAGAAAGGTGCCTATGTAGGAACGACACCTTCCTGTCACACAATACTGATCTTACACACTGGTGTAAGCTGCTACACCACATTTGTTTATCTTACCAGTAAAAATGCACAGGCACCATGTTTTGACTACTTTTAGTACCATGGAATGAATCCAGTTACAGAAGAATATAAAAGATTCTTTTTTGAGTCAACCTGTTCATATTTTAAAATAAATTCCAAACACATATTTTTTACCATAAGGTGTGTATGTCTGTAAGATACATAGCTAGATATTTATCATAATCATGACTGATATAACTTAATTGAGGACAGTTATAGCAACAAAAAAAGTAATTTTATATGCAGATTCCCATGAGAACTTTCAAGACCGACAGTAAAAAATAACACATTTTCATTCAGAAACTAAGCTAAATGCTGATGTTTCTTACCAACATGAAAACTGAACAGCTAGAATTACTTACATAGTCTGTTAGCTAGTTACTAGCGTAGTCCATTAATAAGTAACACTCACTGTATGTAAAGGTGACAGTGTGGCCCAGAAATGGCTTTACAACTGAGATTAAAAACGAGAGTTACAAATTCCATGTTTGTAATATGTCTTTAAAACAGAATTACATTTTAAATCAGCATGATAGAATTTTATTTTAATGAATCTCCTAAGACATCTATGAATATTTTCCATTGAATTCCTGAAGAATTCACGTCAGCAATCCACACAGCTAATTAATAAACTGTTACACTTACTGCAGTGACTAACTGTTGATTCAATCTAATTATACTGTATACCTTAGTACATTTCAAAGCAATAAGAATGATAAGCCAATTAAAGCTACAAAAGATTGGCATTTAGCATTAGAAACAGACACTGTCCAACCTTCACATGACTAACTACAGGAGAATCCAGAGCCCAAGCTAGGCACATAATTTCTTTAGAGAACATTTGGAGTTGAAATAGGATTAAGAAATATCCTATTTTGACCCCAAAGGGATTTCATATATGGTTTGAAATCGCTTTAGAGGACTGTCCTACACCCTGGGTGACTTCTTTGGCCAGGATTAAAAGGGCTGCCTTTGAGGGTGGGGGGTCTGAAGGGGTTTAGGGATCAGTACTTTGGTACCTAGAATCACGAAAGATACAGCACTTCTGGGTATCGGCTCAGAGGACAGAAAATTATCACACTGTCACCACAACTCCGACACCAAATCAGTTACCCATCCTGACAGTTTTGTCTTAACCCTTATGAAAAAAAATCCAGTGAAAGTGGTTCTAAAACCCTTCCTAGGATCAAGTTCTTGTGCTTCACTATCTTTAGAATAAGTTTTTGAGATCTAATGAAAATCTTCTTGCTGCACATTTTGTTTTGCCCATTGTAGGTATGACATGAAGAATAATTTCATCACCCTGCTCTTCACAGAAAGCTTCTATACACTGACAGTTTTATTTAGTCTATGGAGGAAAAACAATGAGAGAGCGAAGCAAATTTTCTCCTCAACAATCTGATTTTCTACATCTCTGATGATAGTTTTCAGTGGTACCCAGTAACAGGACCAGAGGCAGTGAGCACAACACAGGAGGTTCCCTCTGAACATCAGGAAACACTTTTTCACTGTGAGGGTGACCGAGCACTGGCACAACTTGTCCAGGGGGCATGTGGAGTCTCCATCCTTGGAGATATTCAAAAGCCATCTGGACATGGTCCTGGGCAACTGCCTATTGGTGGCCCTGCTTGAACAGGGGGTTGGACAAGATGACCTCCAGAGGTGCCTTCCAACCTCAACTGTTCTGTGATTCTGTGATAACAATTTCTATATAAATTTGGTTTCATGGAGACTTAGTATAAAAGAAACCAAATTTGATCTTTGCCTGAATATTACAGAATCTTCATTGCAATTGGTATCAGCTGTTACTGGACAGTGCTGACCATTATGTAGCAAAATATTTCAAAAGGGGGAGTTTACAGCAAATGCCACTGCTTTGAGATCTCTACAATATATCTGTTGACTGTAATTGCCATTGCTAAAATACTGAAGAAGTTTGTCCATGTTTTTTATTTCTGCACCACTGTTTATTCATGCAAGAGGTAAAAAAAAACAACATTTACAAGAGCTACCCCCATACTGGACCTCCAAATCCCAGGAGCTGAGAAGTCTTTTAAACTTTTTTTCTGTATTCCATTACCTAGTTCACCTTAAGTAGACAAATTCTTACAGAGTTTAAACTTCAGTCTCTTTCTTTATAAAACAAGGAACCACAAGCCCTGCGAACTCTGATATTAATAATGCATAAAAATGTAGACGTACATCTACCACGTGTGTGGGAGACATTCTCTCTGTTTTGGAGGGCATTTCCAGTGTCAAAGCATGTATAGTGAAATTCCTAAGGAGCAATGAAAAGCAGAAGAAACATCTCTTTAAAATGGCTAGACTACTGCTGTCTAACTATGGACATATTAAACATCTGCAAATGTAACAAAAAAGTTATGTTTTTCTCAAGGCCACTTAAACTTTTAAAATGTATCTGTCATCATAATGGGAGTTGCAAAGAAGATAGAGGGCTTGGCGGTTCTGGAAGATGGTCACTGTCCCCAAATGGACCACTGAAAGCACAGATGCCTTTTAGACTCAGACATTAAGTAACTGGGTGGGTAGGAGCAGATGGAGATGTTGAGGAGATGGGTTTCCTCCTGGATATATTTCGTGCAAAACAAAGATCTGCAGACATGAAATCATACCTGTCTTCCAAATACACAGACCTAGTTTGTCCTTTGTGGAAAGTGATTTAGAGTTCTGTGCGGGCCAATATCCAGCGTTTGAGCTGTTATGCGGCTATCAACATTAACCAAGGCAGCTTCCCGCTGGGAGCTACACTGTTACAAGACATGTGAAAGATTGTGTTGGCCTGGAGGAGATGATGAGCCACTAGGCATTTTCAGTGTTAACTGTGGTGCACTACTCAAGAACGTATGTTTACCCACCCTCTTCATCTGCAAAGGAAAGCTGTGCAAGTACCGTTGTCTTCTGGATTAGCTTCTCCCTTACTACCCATTTTTCCAAGGTATATGAGATGTTTCTTTCCACGACTGATCACACAAAGATTTTGGCATTCAGGTCATAGAATCAGAAATGTTATCTGCCTTTGAAACAGCTAATACTAAGGGAGTGAATTAATAAAAATATGATCCTTTGTCTCAGGACACAGGGTGCTCTCTCATGCTCATTCCTACCACATGATGAAATGGGAAAATTTTCATCTTCTGCTCCTTTGAGCAGCTCTGGCTCAAACAGCCCTTTCAAATCAAAAATTAATCCAACAACCTTGAATCTTAGAGCAAAACACTGAAAAATTTCTTCTGCTTTAGTGAATATGATATTCTCCAAAATGTAAATACGCTTCTTTTTTAAAAAAAGGGGGGGTTGGGGAAGGAAAAAGACAGTTTGCTTCCTTTGTGCCTCAAGATCTTCACAAAATTTCCATGATAGCTTTTGGGTTTTCCTCAAGCTCCTCCACTCCCTGGATGCAGCTCACTTTTCTGTTCTTCCTCTACTTGTTTCTTTCCTTCCTATACATATTCACACACACACACAAGCTAACAGCACTGAAAAATGTGAATTCTACTGCTGAGTAAGACGAAGAGTGAAAACAGAAGAAATACTGATACATTGAGAGGCTATATGAACAATTACTTACTAGGAATACTATAAAGTCTCCCAATGTTAAAAAAATAAATTCTTTATATGGGATACTAACTCTTTATGCCTACAAATGCCCATTCAAACTCAATGAAAATCTCTTGATAAGGCCAAGTAATAACACTCTGTAGGAAATCACACACACAGAGTCCACATCAGAACCATTTCATTCATTGTCTCCATTAGTAGTTGACTATTCTTCTTAGTGAAGAAAAGTCAGTGGGTTAATTGCGCTCCCTCTCTCCATTCCTCTCTACAATATTTACATAAGAAACAACACCTCTTACACGTAATTTCTTTAATGGGGTATTCTGCAGCACAGGAGATTATTATATCATATTTACTACTTTCACAGTTTTTGGAAGAACAAGAAACTAGATTTCGATGTTTTGGCTAAGTTCTTTTTAAAAAAAAAATCCACAAAACCATGACCATCATGAACCAATACACTTTGCTAAAACATACAGAATGTTTCCTTTGACATTTTCAAATTGAGTTGCATTATTGTAGCATAGCTTGGCCATTATTCGGAGCTTGATTTATCTTTGTGAATATTAAATATTGACTTTTATTTGCTTAGTATTGACAAAAGAGTCTGATTAAAAATACTTAACCTTTTATACCCATCTAGAATCATTATTTGATTCCATTAAATAATTCTGTGAAGTCTCTCCTTGCTTTCCTGTCTATGTCATTAAACACACCAATAACCAAAAGCACTTCTGGGCTACCACTGAAGACCACAAAGTATCCTACAGATACACTGCAATGTTCTAATAGGGTCAGTAAGTTCCCCCATTTCTACATTCTCAACAGAGACGAATCAAGTTTCTTACTTCAAAGTTCCCTACAGAGAACATAATCAATTAACTCCAGTACCTGGCACATCATGATATAAAAACTACTGCTGTTATTAGAACAAGAACACACTGGGTAAATAGCATTAGAAAACTACTTAGAGAGACTTCTAGCCTCAGGGACTCATCCTTTGAATGAAGACTAGGTCACTTAAAAATGCCTTCAGTAAATAGTTTAGAAATATAAAAAGAATCCTGGAATGGGCAATAAAAATTGTTCCTTATTGTTCCTAATTGTTCTAATCTTAAAAAAAATTCAGTTTTATATCTAAGAAGATTTCTATGTTAAATTGTAGTGCAGTTGGCATACAAATCAGATCTTGCCTGCTATAACATCAGTTATTTATACATGACCAATCCTGTCATGGGAAAAACTCAAAATTTTATCTCCATGTACAAAGTCTACCCCAGCTTGCCATTTCTTCCTGTACAGATGTTCTTTCTGCAGATCTAGAACAAATGTTGCTGTCCCAGGGGCAGTAATGTCATCTCCATGAGTTTTCCCATTTATCAATATAAGCTGTGCACACCAAAATCATCAGACACCACTCATCATCCTTCTTCATCAATATACACTCATACGTACAAAAGAGTAGATTTCACTATTTTGACATATAAATATCAATAAAAAGGATAGCAAATAATTGTCAAAGCACTGACCTTCCTTCTTTGCCTTTGAAAATACAACTTTAAATATTTTAAGGGTTTTTTCATTATTTTTTAAATTTGAATGTACACACCTAGTGCTATGAAGTCTCCTTCTTCAGCTTCACATAATACTTCAAAGGCAAAAATCTGAGCTTTGAAATTTTCACTGTCTCTGAATTTTCCAAACAGTATTAAATAGCATTCACCTGGTGTATGTCCTTGCCTTATAATAATGGTTCCAACTTCACACCTAAACGACATATATATAAAAGTAAAAATATAAACATGATGCAACGTCATCAGTAAATAATTATAAAATGTTGGCAGCAAAATGTAGACATCAGAACATTTCTTAGAAAATCAAGCATAAGATTCCCTCACTGGCACTTTATGAACCGTTATATGACTAGCAAGACTATTTTTATGTCATAGTAGGGTCAGAACAACCCACAAAGTCACAGACATATGCACCTCTCCTGTACAATTACTATCAATCAACACCAAAGCGCCTGATTAGTAACTTCCATGCATGTTTACTTCAGCAGTTCTCCAACACAACAATCATGCTTATACATTAGACACATAAATACCAATTTTCACACAAAACCTTGGCACACAGTATTCTAAATGTCTGATTTTTTTTTTTTTTTTGTATTAAGGTATTGATCCGCAAGGTCTTTCAAAGACCTAAAAAAAGAAATAGCAAAGTAATTGCAAAATTCCCTTGTGCTGTCTTGAGACATGCCACACATGCAGGCTGTCCTTTCAGAAATGTTTACAAAAGAGCAAATTTTCCAGTGTAGTAGGTCCCCAAAACCATGGAGGTACTGCAGTTTTCCAAAGGAGTTGAGCACCTCAGCTCCCTTTGACCTCATCAGTAGACAGGTATACATGCACTCTTTAAAAATGTATACCTATATATTTATTTTCATAGTAAATGCTGGAATGGTAGATATAGGCTGATTCATTAAAATTAATTGCATGATTATATGTGCTTATGACACAAGAAATACTAACAACAGTCATTTGTTAATAGCCGGTCGAGTGGGGGTTGCTCAGCAATCCAGTTGGGATCTATCTGGTGCAGAACAGAGTGGAAATACGAAGTGACTTGTCTGCAGCAAGAGCAAGCGTGTGCTCCCCATCTGTTTCCCTGCAATGCCTTGGATCACAAATGCTATTCAAAATGTCAAATGTCAAATAACTTACTAGGTCGGAAGGTATGATGAGTCTAACGGTTTCATACTGCCAGCCCAGTCTCATACAGCCTTCATCTATCCTCACCACAGCTTAGGCATAAACATGTTCTATTATCCCACAATGCAAGAGAAAGGAACTCAAAAGATATCTGAAGACTTGTTAGCATGTTCGCGGTGCTTATCAATAGACTAGTTTTTGCACTGCAAGATGTGCTTTTGCCCCGTATTCACGGGCTTTTGTCTGCATCATAAGCCTCGAACAAGGCAACCCCCTAGAAGTTAGACAAAGTTTTGGAGGGAAGTGGAAGACAGTAGGATGACCTACTTGAGGCTGGGAAATTTCTTGAACAGTTTGAAGAATTTAAAATTTAAATAATCTTCTTTAACATTTTAAAGAGTATCCTCCTATACAGCACACGGGCTTTGCTATATTGCATAGCATTGCTTTTGCCACAGTGGACGTTTACTTCTTAACTACTTTGGACACAGTCTGATGGGATTAAATTGCAAAATGTCAGAAAGATACTTGTCAATGTTTTATTTTGAAAGGTCAAGAGTTTGAGGTATGATTAATATTTCACGATGAAACTTTGGATTTTGTGTTATTTGAAAATACTGCTTGTTTGAAGAATGGTACAACGTTCTTTCCTCTAACTTTTGATAAACTACAGCTTGGCAAAGTTGGAGGTGTGTTTTACTAGATACGTACAGAAATGTCCTGTTTTTCTTCAGAATTATTTGTATTTTAAAAAAAGAAAAAAGCTATTTTTTTATTAATAAAGGGCTTGTGGAAGCTGACAAAACACCCAAAAGCCACCTCAAGGTACATTGTGGTGAAGGTGAAGTTAAACCCTGCTGGAAATTACTCACTGACAGAGAAAGCTTGCAAAACCCACTTTTGTTGGCTCAGTCACAGCAGTGCTTGACTTCCATTGCAAAGTTAGTGTTACTTACGTTTGGCTAGTTCTGTCATTCCACATCTTTTTTTTTTTTTTTTTTAGATCAGCCAATGCATAAAGGAGTAAACCATTCTCCTTGCTTGAAAGTCTCTTTTGCCACATATTCCTTCACCTTCCTTGAATAGGATGCATACTACCCCTATATGTCCTATTCCTCTAGGTCTTCCAGTTAAATTATTGACTGTGATTCAGAGCCCCATGGGAGGGCTTCTCTCACATCTGAAGTGAAAGGGGACAGGGTAACAAGTTGTACCAGTTGTTGCCATGCCCACTTCATTGCCATTTGGCCTACAAATTGCTGTCCCTCAACAAAGTGCATGCAGGACTATCCCATCCTACCACCTTCCAATAAAAAGAGAAGGGAGAGGGTTCTAACCTTCATGTTAGCTAAGTAGAGGAACAAGAGATGATGCCAGCCATGTCTGCCTCTTGGAAGAAGAAAGTGGAGTAAGGCTCAGCCTTTCCAAGGTCTGAGGAAGAAACTGGTGGAGCTGCTACTATGGGAATGAAGACATTTGTCAGTACAGGTTACTCGTGACAGACACTGATGGTAAAGAGTTCAGAAGAGTGTTTGTGGGTCCAAAAGCCTAAATAGTCCCCTAGAGCAGCCTACCACTAATAGTCCAAGAGATGAACTGGAAATTACCTCATCAGTGTGAGCCATGAGACTTTGCTTCATTAACATATTTGCCAAATTAAGAAACATTCACTAGAATAGAACAGTGATTATATTGTCAATTCCGTGAACTGACAAAAAAATGGCCTGCAAAAATTTTAAACTGGCAGCATTACAGAAGTGATATCTAGTTTATCAATCACCTTCCTGATGAATGAGGCAGCCAATGCTGCAGTCTCTTAAAGGGGGCAATATTTGTCAATATTTGCCAAATGCTACAGACCAAGCCTCATGCTTACAGAAAAGGTTTATTCTAAGAGTGCAACTAAACAAAAACCTATTAACTATAAAAAGACTGCTTATTTTGTATCCACTAAAAAAAAGGCATATAAATTTCTTTGCTTATTATTGTATATAAGAGGATTACTCTAGTTATATAAGGATACTAAAACTTAAAGTGCAGAAAAACATCTCGTCTGTCTATGTCCTTCTTGTCCTGCTTAATTGTGAGAAAAAACTCAATAACCCTATAGAGATTATCTTTGAACTAGTTTGAAAGTCTAAAAACCCCTCATGTATTCAGAAATAAATATTCCATCTTGAATATTCATTGCCCTGATATCAAAAAACTGTTTTCATGCATCCTTAATGATCTCATTTCACCCTTGTTCTTTCTCTTTCCCCTCTGCAGAGTGTTTTCCAAGTAAAATAACAGCAAAGACTCAAATTGCTGCTTCAATATGAGAAATAGTCACAGTTCTTTCAATGTACCAGCATATTTTAGTACTGTAGTATTTATGCCTAATAACATATACTGAAGGGCCAGGTTTCCCCAGAGTATACACATTGCCAGTGTTCGATACCGTCATCTGCTCTTCTTTCATACCACAGCAAAGACTGCCAAGCACAGGTCCCTCAAGATCGGGAAACTGATACCAGCTAGATTAGCACTCTCATACTCAAGGCAGGAATGACAGCTTCAAGTGAAATAGTCTAAAATGTCAGAACCATCAATAATGTTGCACGCTCCAAGCAAATGCTCTTTCTCCTCCTAAAAGATATTTACATAAATGCAACGGTTATTTATATGGGGCACCAGTATTACTGGATTAATTATTTATCAGCAGAAATCTATTTTGCTTACCTGCCTGCAGTCTTGCTGACTTCTTTGCTCCAAGCAACTATTCAGTAAATACTTAAGCTTTTCAGAATCTTTGTTCTGAAACAAATGGAATGTTCAAATATTGGTCTCTGCAATTATGTGGATTGTATCCCACCTTTCCCCATGGACACTTAACATATTTTAATTATAAAAGTTTCTACTGTAGCCATGGGGAAACATCTGAGATATGAATTTATTTTTCTTCAGAAAAAGTACTGAAGTACATCTTAATCTATACAACAGATTCTTTATAAAATACAATAATGTGCAGATTGTGAAATACTTAACAGAAAATAGTTTTACTTGAATGCCTTCCACTACACAAATGAAAACTCAGCCAACAGCTACAACCTTCTGTTTTGAGTCTCAGCTTCATACAGTAGCTAATTTGCTACCTGCTTGGTCCATTACAGAGTCCAGGTCTGAAAGGTGTTGAGCTTTCTGGTCTGATTTATTTTCTTACTGCTGCTTCAAGAATATAGGAAAAGGTAGAAAGAATGTGTTGTGATCAGTCCAGGCAGATCACTACATCTGGTCAAATCCCCTGTAAGTGGAGAAGGCTGTACATATATGTAGGGTCAACACACATAGGCAGATTGCAACAAAGTTGAGGACTGAATGGGTAAAATGAAGAATAAGTCTCCTCAAGTAGACAAAATCCTGACAACATTTTGTGTCTGACATTGCATACCATTAAAATTGGTAGGAATTGTAATATTTAATAGGATAAGAAGTAACACAGGTGAAACAACCTATTAGGGAAGAAACCATATGCTTTGCAGAGATAAATCGTGGTTGTACATGTATTAAAGTGTCCGAAAGAGTCAATAATCATATTGACACATTGTCCAGCTGATGGAGCAGGCACAGATTTCCAAGAGATTTCTACAAACCCTCACCAAAGTCTCTGAAGGGAACTAGAAATAGAAAAGCTGACCTAGCTAAGGCTGACATGGGGTAAAAAAGAGAATTCCTCCCATGGACCCATGGTTAGGGAAAAGAGAGGAAACAAAAGGCAGAAACAAATTGTTTTCACGATGAAAAAAGCTACTTTAGGTCCTTCAGGGATCTGCATTGGGACCTAAACTATCCAATATATGGACAAGCGAACTGGAGAAAAAGGAGCAAATAACCAGGTAACAAAATTTATTGAGAACAGAAAATTTTTCAGGTTGGTCAAATTTAGAGCTGACAGTGAGTGACAAATAGGTGGCTTTTTGATGGGCTACTATATTCAGCTGAGACATCCTCTCCAAAACCATATGGTAGAACAAGAAAAAAAATGGAGGCAAATGTAGCAAGACTGATTATAGATACAAGGAGAGGGTAAATAGGTTAGGGTCTTTCAGTTTACAAATTAAATGATTAAGGGAGAAGATATGATACAAGCCTATAAAATTACATAAATGGTTTGGAAATAGAGAATATTTATTCACTACTTCTTACAACACAAGGACTAGGAGATGTTAAAAATATTATCAGATAGAAGGTTTAAAATCAACAAAAGGGAATACTTTTTTATCCAACATATTAACTGAATTACAGAACTCACTGCCACAGGAGGACAAAAGTATAAATCATTTAAAAATGAAATTAGATAATTTCATAGAAGATAGGTCTATTGATGGCTACTAACCATAAGGGACTCAACACTCAGGCTTAGAAAGTCCCTAAAACATTGATTTCCAGGAGCCAGCTGAGTTTATACAATAAAATATTAGCCATTAAACATTTATACAATAAAATATTAGCCATTTATTTACAATTTTCATATACTATTTTGCTGTGCCACTTTGGCAGAGCGTATTTTCAACTTCAAAGACCCATAGCAATTTTCTTTAAAATTTCATCTAGATAACAACTAATCAAAAAGTCCATGTAGACTGGTGTTTGGTAAGGATTTTACCATAAATCCAGCTAGCTGGCTTTCAGCAATAGAGGTGTCATTGCCCAGTAGCAGTACAGCACTTGAATTTTCTGTTGCCAGTGTAATCAAAATAAGCCCATGCTTATTCCAGGGTTTAGTGTCTAAATGAGTGAGTGGAAAAGCACAGAACCTTTTCAGGCTCTCATTCTCCAGTTGCTGAATGGGAAGCACTTGAGTTCACCAAACATTAAAAGTCTGCAACACAAAAAGGATTTTGCAGGTGTTATTCTGCATGATCAGCTTTAGACAACAAACAAGAGGGACATCAGCAACAATATTAAAGATCTGAATTTGAATAAGTTAACATACGACATCAAGTGAGACTTGTGCACACTAGCGAAAAAAGCTAGAAAACCTGACCCAGTCGTTCAAACTAATAAGGCCCATAAGTCTGCATCCATCTATAATAACTTGAATATATTTGAAATAAAGACTAGAGAACCGAGGTGATTATTTAAATGACCAAATTTGAATTTCAGGTTCCTTACCGAAAAGAAGGCCCGTCTCTGAGTATTTTCTAATTTTAGTTAATACAAGTGAACTTGTTTCAATGGAAGCAAAGTAATTACAACATAATTAACAATTTCCATGTCAATGTTAGATGCAACTAGCTGTTTGTTTTTTTTTTTTTTTAGGACGTCACTTAACAAAAAAAGGATTCAAAGGTCTTTGCCAAAGAATTCAGAGCAGCGGCTGTAGCTCTTTGGTGTGTTTCCTGAAGGGCAGATCTCTCTGAAGTTCTGTGTCTTATTGATTGCAGCAACTTTTCCAACAGCAGTGCAAAATATATTTGGTGAAAATAATTTCTTCCTTAATAATGATTTTACAGATATATCTTCTTCCACGCAGTGAATGCTGCAGGTGGAACAGACCTTCCAATGGACAGGACTAGTCATTTTCTGATTTACACAGTCCCAGGCCATCAGTGCCTTTTGGACTGATTTGGTTCAGTGCCATCAGCAGTGTCCACTCATGGGTAGAGATCAGCCATGCCAAACCAGCTGCAGGGTCCCAGTCTACACTTCCACGGGGCAAGGATCTTCCAGTGTGTTCATCCAGTTCTTCACCAAGATGCTAATGGGAAGGAAAGCAATTAATGTATTATATGTCTGTCTACAGAAGGAGAGAAAGGGAGACATTGAAACGTAATGATAGGAAAATGCTAACCATACGTGTAAGTAACATTAGCCGGCTGAAAAGCATTGCTCAGACAGTCAAGATCTTTCACTACCATGAGAAGGCAATGGGGAACAGGTGATACAAATGTAATTCTGGTTATGAACTGAGGCCTGGCAGAGACAAAAAGAGATTGACCCACACTTTTCCCATCTTTGTGCAATATTCTCTAGTTCTAATTCAAAATTCAGACAAGAAAAAAGATGAAGCACCCTGTAGTTTTATTTTATTGAACTTACACTAATATGTATTTTTTTTTTTCAGTCATGGGGTGAAACGTAAGAATGGAATGAAGACCGAGAATAAAAAACATAATTAATCCAAGTTTTCATCACCAAATGTTAAGGAGCTCCCAAGCCAAAAAAGCAGAAGTTTTCCCTGGAAACCTACTCTTTTTTTCAAATGCCCTGTGTCAAGTCATGCTCATTTTATGCACCCAGAGAGCCCTAAAGATGTCAGGTGGGTAAGGCAAACGGGGATATTAGAGTTCTTCAAGTGCTGCAGGTTGGTATGCAAGATATGAGACTTTATGACCACATAGAAGTTGTGGCTCTGATTAGAAGCAGACCAGACAAGTGAACTAGATTAGGTTGATCCTGCCTTGAGAAAGGCAAATGACCTAGTAGTCTTAGACCTACTAGACCTAGTAGTTTCAGCTTTGAGTAGTTTCTTCCATGCCCAGGACTCCAGCTAAATTGGACAATGTGGAACTGCCATTTGCCTTCATTGCAACAAATCCTTCTGGCTTCATGAAGAGGAAGCTAGAAACTAGTTTAAGATCAGATTGCATAATCTGCAAATGCTGGGTCATTACATTTCAATTAATTATCTGTATACTGAACCCTGTACTGTATAATTGACTAAAGTTACTCTTTGATAATGCCAGCCACCTTTGAAAGCATTTGGAGATGTGTCCACCATTCCCTTACTAGTTTTTCAATGATGAATTAAATTCACTCTCAACATTTTTGTATTTTATTTCTTCTCTAAATGTATTTGACGTTAACATTTTTGAGTAACTGACAGAGTAAGAACTTATAAAGAACTACATAGAATAAAATGTATTTCAAGCCATACAACTGTCAACTATGTACTCATCCCCTAAATAAAATATCCATACAAATTATGTAGTTGTATAGATTCCCGACTCTTTATGAATTTTTTAAAAATGGATTAGATATCCAGCAGCAGTTTATAGTGTTTTAAGAGTGCTTTGCATCACGTTGATGTATTGATTTTAAATATAAATCCACATTAATCTGAAGTAATTGACTAGCTACATTAATAATAATGTTCAATTTTCATGAGGGAAGAAAATGGTTCTTGTGCCAAGACAAATGAAATTTATTACTAGAGACTACAGAGGTAGAGATGAAAATCATTATTAAGAAGTATGAAGAGACTTTTGACAGAATATCTGTTAAAGTTGCTCTGGGTAACCCTTCAAGAAAAACTGGGTTTATTCAGAAAATTTACAAGCAAATGAGAACATAAAAGGGCAGTTTGTTGGCATCACAACTTAAATTACTGCAAATATATTTATCAAAATACTTCTTGACTTGCTGGTCAACGTAACTCTCTACTGTGCTTTCTCCCCTGTATTTTTATAAAACACACCACCAAGAATTATGTTTTAAACACAGCTGTCAAAATCCTGAGCTAAGCTTTCAAAAGCTTCCAGCTGTCAGAAGATTAGCAGTTACTTGTATGCTTAGAAAGTTACAGGATTTTTTTAAAACTTTTTTTTACTTTACTACTGTCTTTAGGGTTTTACCTCCACAAAGAAAACTGTATGACATTGAATGGGTTATATTGGACTAACCAAGTGCTGAATCCAACATGCCAGGATTTTATGCTGTTAATTAAATATAGCTCCAATTCATTAATGCATTATTATGTGCTTGGCTGAACAGGAACCTAAATTCTTGTATGTGTAAAATTCAACACGTGTAAATTACTTCCTACTTACGTGTTATGTTTCAAAATATGCTTCCAAATTTCATCTGTAAAACAGCATCTGGTTACTATTCTATGAAGAACAAGTGTGCACTTTCTGTTGAAAGGAAAGCTTTGGATGGGATGTTGGCACGGTGTGGCATCATTTATCCAAATGACAGTCATGATTACATTTTGAGGATGATAAACCATAGTGCTTAGTATAAACTTCACAAATTCAAGCTTCAGTTAAATAAAATCTCAAATAAACTCCTTAACCTCATTTCTTCCAAGAAAAGAGTACTACTCTTTTTAAACTCAGTAATTACAACATGCCATTAGAGAAACCAATCATATTTGGGTTTTAGTGTTCTTTACCAGAACTGATGAGATCTTGAGTCATCCTCTGTTTGAGCATCCATATATCCTGAGGTTGGTAGAGGACTCTTTTAATGGGATCCCAAAAGGAATTCAGGAGAAAAGTAGTTCTACAAAACATTTTAACCAACCGATGTCTTCTCCAGCATATATTTCTATGCTTCTACTTTAAAACTGAGTAAGTGACTCAAGCCATACCTCACTGAATAGCACTTCTGCAGGGAACACTGTCATCTCTGCTGCTTCAAACAGTTTTCAGTACAACTTAACTAGTTTTATGCTTCACTACACAGGGATCTAATTCTATTGGCATAGCTATCAAAACATGTGAAGAACTAGCCATAACTAGGAGCCAGATAATCTATAAATGTCAGTGGGAGAAGAGACCTGAGAAAAGTAAATCATAAGTACCGAGAGGGAAAAAAACAGGTGATGATCATTCAGAATTAGTTTTCTGAAGTCAGCTTTGGAAACCTCTCTATACAGCCAGCTCACTGTAGAATGTTTTTCATGATTTCTGGTTTACACTCTAAAATGTCATCTATGATGTTAAAAAAGTGGTCTAGAGCCCTAAAGCTGTGAAGAATACTTACAGACAATAAACAAAGTGTTAACAGAGAAATCCATGCCTGGCTGAAACCTCAAACGGAAACAACAGCTAGAGGAAAGCAAAGCCTAATTTAAATAAGATGGTAAATGATGTTTTTCAACCTACAGGGATCCTCTGCAGCTCTGAGAGATTATTTTGAATGTTGTATCTTCCTTCCTTCTTTTTATTTCGTAACATTGTCAAGCAAGGAGCAATGGGAAAGCTGCTTCCAGTGAACATGGCTTTGTAAGGGTGTGCTTCGTGCTGGGAATGTGAGAGAGAGATCAAAGGTACATCCCCTGGAGGCCTTCAACATGTGGAACACAGTGAAGTCCCACCTAAACATGGTGACTGTTCTGCTGTTCCAGTAATGACTACGCTGAAGCCCACCCAAAATCAAAGGGAAGCTTGTTACTGACTTAATGGGTTTTGGATCAAGCCCCAAGTAATCAGTTACATGTATATACTAATGCACATTAGTAGATCCAAAGGAGTATAGGGACCCATCATAAATATCGTTTCTGAAGCTGGTGAATTGATTTTTATCAGAACAGTGTGACTGAGAAACAATTAAGATTAGAGAGATTTATCATTTTAGGACCTGCTACTACATTTATTAAAGTTAATGTCCTGGGTACAGTAAGGAAAACTGTACTTGGACATGGGAAAGTTTGCAGGGAAAAGACAGGGCACAAAAGGGAGCAGAAGTAATTAATATTTGGCAAAAATGTCTAAGACGCTCCCTTGGTGACTACTTCATGTTGTAACGGGTTCCTTTGTAGACCGGTGTGAGCCTGGGGTAGAGGGTGCACAGCTTTCACAAACATCTGTAATTCATCTATCTGAACAGTTACAGGTAAATCCAAGTTAAATTTGGATTTAAATTTGTTTGTGGCACTGGTAAGAAGGAGTTTAATTTGTTCTGGTTTATGTCTCTATGACACACATTTACAGGTGGGTTTAGCTGAGGTAGGGCCGGCTGGCCGGGGTGTTGGATGCCAGAATGGGAAGCTGATCCCAGACCATGGTTAGTGTGTCCTTGCTGGCTGGGTAAGTTACTGCCCAACTGTTGGCTTTCAGTTATGAACTGTTAGGATTTGGGCTTACTGTATTTCAGCTAAGGTGGATCTGAAATCTTATTGCTCAAAACATAACTCAGCTTCTCAGAAACTGTGGGTTTTTTTTTTTCCATTCAGCAATAATAATACCAGAAAGAAGAAATATTAAAGGGGAAGCTTGTAATGGCAGGTTTTAAGGGGGATTAAATTTGAGTGACCTTGAGAGCCTCAAATTGCAAACCACCAGGATTTCCTATCATAGCCTTGAATTGTGTCTAATTCTTTTCCAGTGAAAGCATGCTTACACATGTATAGTGGTGCCTACCTGCTCTCTGTTAAACTCTAGCTTTGTACATGAAATATGTGTTATTTTTTGCGTGAGTCATCTAAAAAGAGCCTCTAAATCTGTAAGAGGTATATGTTACAGAAGAAGAAAGAAAAAAGAAAGAGCAGGTATAATACTGGAAGAATAGCAACAGGGAGAACAGAAACGGAGCAAGGAAACAGACGACAGAAGAACTTGTAAGGAGGCAAGAAGCTCTGGGTGAGCACTGCAGATGCTCTTTACCTACTGCAAGAATCATCTTTCAAAAGTTTTAATATACAGACAACCAAGCAAGGAGACATAAAAATTAGCTTTATGCATGCTGCAGAGGAAGGAGATTCTAAAGCCTACCAAGCCTTATTTCCAGTCCACCCAAGGCAGCAAAGTAGTGGAGAAATAGAGAGGAAGAAAATTATTTTGTGAGTCACCCCCAAAATGTGATGGTTGTTTCTCCCCACTGAATTCTAAGAATGGAGAAAAGACTATGAAGTGTAGGCTAAATATTGAAAAAAAAAATATTTATGAGCACTATCCAGAACTCTGCAGGTAGTCCTGATACCAGCTGCATCAAAACGTCCTGCTACGTTCTATCAGAGGATGGGTGGATACAGAATCAAAAGCATGAAGAGCAATAGTGACTTACAAATTTTCTGTTTCTTATTAAAACATTCAACATTAAAATCACCATTGTACCTTTCTACATATATACTCAGAGTCGTTGTTTAATGTAGCATTTGAGAATGCGTTAAAGGATATTGCAGAAGTAATTTAATCACTATAATCCTTTTTTGAAATATAATTTGATTTAAGAGGAGGTTTGAAGTAAATAGTTACATCACAGGATAGGATCCTCTGAGCACTATCTCCATACACAACAGCTTAGAAATAAATCCAGAGGAATCTTTTACCAAAGACTATATAGCAGTCTTCTTTTTTGGAGAGCTGCATCTAACAGCTAGAAATGTTTAAATTATTATATATGTTATCAAAAACTTTTGCTCCTTTTCCAAAAGATTCCTAAATATGAAAACTGTGATTTATCTGTGCTGTGCTTTAAGAGTACATGGTTCGGGATGTAATATGCAGATATTTATCAATGTGTTTGCCGTGAGCCTCACGCATACCCAGCATGCACAGCAGATGCTGAAGTCAGCATGCAGGCAATGCTCTTTCCATACCATGAAATCTAAGTAGGCATGGACACAAGAAGGTAGGAGGTAAGGGAGCGGCTGTACATTCATTAGTACTGCTCAGATAGCAGCTATGCAGCCCTAAAGCCCCACCAGTCATGGCTTTCAATGTAAAGCTCAGTTAATGTACAAATTTCTACTAGCCATGTACTACTGCCCAGAGTGGCACAATATTAACATGCAAGAAAAGGCAAAAGCTTTAAGAGTATTAATATATCAAATTATATCAAACCTCAAGACACTCTTGTGAAAACTGGGGCAGAATGACTTACAGTTTGATCAAACTATGACAAATAAAAGTCTAAGTCAAGAAAGACCAGAGCTCCACCACTATTGTCTCAGCTCCCTCACTTCCAAGATGCCAGTGACGCTTCACTCACCACCTAGGCAGTTTCTCCAGTATCAGCTGGGTCTTTCACAAGGGAAAAAATGATGGAAAATTCTTCCAGAGCTGAAGGGATTTTTCTGAGGGTATTTTTATCTGCACATTTGTTGCTTCAAAACTGCACAGACATACTCAAGCATCGGAGATGCAACGTGAGCTACAGCCCGGCTGAGTCAGAATCAGCATCCTAATGAGAACTCTGGCACTGAGTACAAACGCTGAAACCTCCAGCCATGACACTATTAACACTGGTGGTGATGAACCGAAGTCTGGGGCGCGAGGGGCCTCAGCGAGGCCTTGACATTTCTGCCAAAGACTGGCAGAAAAAGAGGAGGGACTGTGAACTGCGAGCCAGTTTGTACATTGCTTCCATATTCAAGGCGTGACCAGGTCATCGAAGCTGTGGGCAGGCATCTGGGCATCCCTGAGCCCCAGCTGTCTGGTGGAAGGTCTCCATACCAAGGCACTTTCCTGACATGCAGTTGTCTTGCTTTGGAAGTGAGCATCCTGCTCTTTTCCTAAAATAAGCCTTTAAAGGTAAGGGATGAAATTTATCCTTAAGCCCTGTACTAATAAAATATATCTAAAACCTGAAGCTTAGAGTAACTCTCCCAAAACAGGGATGAAAATTAACTTATAAATCTAAGAATCACAACTGTGTTTCCAAACACATGGGACCAAAAGGAAGGAGAATAAATCAAAATCTTCTAGTTTCTTTTCAATCCCTTTCCCACTCATCTAGTCAATAAGCTTACTATCTGTAGCAGAGGACGATTCTCCCTAACTTTACATCATGATTGTCCTTGGTTCCATTTTGCTTCATTCATTTTGTCCTTGGTTCCATTTTTGCTTCATTCATTTTGCTTCACATCAGCAAAGCACCATGTAGACCTATGGCACTAAATTATTCTAATAATATTGTAAAAAAAATTTTTTTTTAAATCCTCAGATTTTGTACCTCACCTTTACCTCATCTTCACTTTAGCAGTTTTATGCTAAGGTTTAAGGTTTAAAATGTTTTTTCGTTTTTAAGTTACATTTAGACTGTCAAAATGAGAACCCAATAAGGTATTTAGGCATAACAAGCTTGAGCAAAAGAAGAGCCCATTCAAACTTCTATCAGCAGCCACGAATGAGTCCAAAGGGAAAACTCTAACACAGGCTACTGCAGATACCGAAATTAGAAGAGTACTTGCCTCCGGGATCTTTACCCACGCACCGGCAGGGTGGAAGGAACGACCAGAATTTCTGCGAATACTCATGCCTGATGTATCGGGCCCCTCACGTACGTAAGCATAGCGCGGATGGCAGTTTCGGCTGGTTCCGAGGCCGCACCAGCCCTCTGAGGGCTCCTGTTGCACGGCGGTGAGTTCACTTTCTGTTTATAAGGAGCGGCATAAGGTAATTTTCCCCTTAACTCTATTAATAGCCATTAAGCTATTAGTGTAGTAACAGTAGTAACAGCCATAAGGCTACGTCATTCCTTTTATAAGGAATTACTGTTTCCTATTCACTCTTCTATTGACCGATAAAAAGATGCGCACTACCTGACAGCTCTTTTATTTGGTAAACTGCCTGGAGCGTGATTACTTTGCGTCTTTCCACGCTCCTTCTCTCCCCGTCGGCAGGGAGGCAGCCCGGGCGGGCGCCCCGACGGCACCTGGCCCGGCTCGGTCCCGCTGCCGCGGCAGGTCCCGCCGGGGCAGGCCCGGCCCCGCCGGCAGCCGGCGGGAGGGAGCGGGGGAGGCAGGGCGGGCACGCGTGGGGCGGGGAGATCGGCGGCCCGGCCTCTCCCCGCGCCGGCGGCCGGAGCCTTAACGGCGGCTGCCCCGGCGGCGGAGGGGAGCGGGACCCCGCCGGGGGCCGCCGCTGGCGATGCCTCCCCCGCGGCCGGGGGGCAGCCTCCGCCGCGGTGCCCCGCCGGTGCCCGGCCCGGCGCGGCGGCGGCTGCGGGGCGCGGCGATGTCCTCGCTGGTGAAGGAGGAGCTGGCGAAGAGGCTGTTCGGCCCCCGGCGGCAGAGGCTGCAGGAGTTCATCCAGGTGGAGAGCTCGGGCGCCGAGCGCTGCTACCTGTGCGCCGCAGGTACCGGGGCAGCCCGGCGGGACGGGCTGCGGGCGCCTGGGCGTGCGGGCGGGGCGGGGGATGCGAGGGTGCGGGAGCGGGGAGCGCCTCGGTGCGGGAGCGGGCCGGCCCCGCCGCCCGCAGCTCCGGCAGCTCCGGCAGCCCCCCAGCACGGCGGGGAGCGGGTCCCCGTCCCGGCGCGGCCGGCAGCCCTCAGAAACGGCGTTTTCTCCCGTTTCTGCTCGCTGCCGGCGCCAGCTTTGGCATCAGCGGAGACGCGGGGCGCTTCCAGCACAACTGCGGGAAGCGGTGTGCCAGCGCTTGCGTGGCCAGCCTGCTTTTCAAAGGGCAATACCTTCCCATGGTTCTAATTAGGCTTTCCGTGAGAAAGCACAACAGCACATTAATATTGCGGGAAGCATTTGTAACTTTTAGAGCTTTTGCACTCTCCCTTTTCTTGGTCTAATGTCCTACACATTGTCCCAGTGACTTTGGGAACAATAAACTAGACTTGTGGTTTAAATAAATACCCATTTGAGTTAGTAATTAGCACGAACTGTGAGTAAAACAAGATTGCTGTGAGTGATAAACTTAATTATCTGGCTACTTACTAAATTTGATTTCGAGTGTATCTGTTTCACAACGTTTTTAGAAAAAGGCTTCAGAAAAGCTTGTTTGTTGTTTCTTTTTTTTTTTTTTTAATTATTTCACAGCACTAAAAGATACTCAGAAAGAGCAATGCTCTCATCCGTAAGTAGTTAGGCTGAAGCGTATGCCTCTTCCAGTCTGTTTCCTCTTCAGGTTCAAAATACATATAACAGGTAGAAATAATCTATGTACTTGAGACATGGATTGGGTTAACATCCAATATGGGATGATGTCAACTGTCTCCTGTGATCATTATCTTTCTAAACATCTGAAGTCTTTGGAATATTGAATTTGATTTACAGATTGCTGGAAATACTGAGCAAGCTATGTTCCCTGCATTCATGGAATTTCAGTAGAACAGGCTTTGTATTTTAGAACTGTAAAAATAGTTTTAAGACACGGATTGCTGAACGTCATAGAGCTTCTAAATGTACAGAAATACCAACCTGGCTCATAGTTTATAAAACTATCTGGTAGAAGTATGTTTAGTTGCACGTGGTAGATCTAAACAGTTCACTGTTATGAAACATCCAAAGAGAAGAAATAACATTATGAACCTTTAAAATCTTTACTAAAAATTTCTTTTTAAGGTAGAGGAGAACAAGCCATTAAAGAAAGCCTCTAATCAGATTAACTGATTGGAAGTCTCTGAAGACATAAAGGAAAATTTATGTAGAGTATTAAGAGTGGGATCTCTCCAGTATCCACTATTGAACTCTCTTAATATATTCAGGCATAGGCAAGTAAGTGGTGAGTAGAGTGGAAATCTGATTCTGAAAGATGGGTTGCATCCAGCTGCCAGCAGCTACTGTAATCTGCTGTGATTCTGTAGGAGCAAAACACGTTATTTAAAATCTTATCCCTGCAATGCAACCTCAGTATATTCCTGTTGATTTCAAATTGCCATAACAAAAAAAAAAAAAAAATCAGTCAAACTATAGGCAAAACTTCAGAAGTCTATGCCTTTTAAACCTATATTACCACAAAATCTTAGTGTGGATAACTGAACAATCTTATTTTTGTGCCATATGCCCAACATTATTTCCCTTCCTTTTCACAATAGCAAGTCCCAGTTCTTGCGTGAAGGCAATAGTATCCTTTCACTAAATGCTTTATAAACCCTGGAAGAATGTAAAGCTGAATGCAACCACATTCAGGGGTTTTCACAACCCAGTATTGGCATGCCTGAGAAGAACGGTAGGGATAACATCATATTATGCAACAGAGACTCTGGAAAAGGTGGTCAGTTCACGGAAGACCTTAAGAAACAGTTTGTGCTTTATGAAAGCATTGCCATAGCCGTGCCCTCCCCAAGAAAAGCTTTTAGAGTTTAATAGAATGACATGGTAGATCTGAGATCATGTTGTATATAAAAAATTAAATTTTCTTTAACTCTGTTAACTGAGTGCAAGAACAAGCAATACGTAAAACGCAGGAAAAGTAAAGAAATTTTTTTTTTTTTTTTTTTAATTGAAAATAGCCTGCTGAAGTTTCACCACTGGGCAGGACATGCTCCTGGTTTCATTATTCCTAACACATCTGTGCTCTGCCCTGATGTCATACGATTTCTTCTCCTGCATGAGGGGTAGAAAAGGGGCAGTGTGTGGGACCCGGGGGCCGCTAGGACATCCCCTTCTATTTCAGACAGGACTGGGGGCTTTTGGGGTTGGGCTTGTTTCCTTTTGTTTTAACTCTGAGGGAAACAATATATTCCCTCACAAGCAAGCAAGCAAACAAACAAAATGGGAGAAACTGAAAGTATGACGAGAACTTTCTAAGATTAGCTTACCAGATTTGCTTGCAAATGAAAACCATTGTAACTTCTCCACAGAAGATAACACGGTGGTGGTCCTTTGGTTAAAAATCATTCAGCAACTATGACTGATAGGACCAGAAAAAAAAGCAACAGTGATTTGTATTTCCCAGGCAGGGAAGCTATAGGCTGAGAGAAATTATAATCAATTTATACATTTTCCACTTTTTTTCTTTGCAGTGGAAAGAAGGCATATCTCCAACATATATCCTTTGTTTGTCTTTATTTAATAACCATTTTCTTATAAACAGTTGAGAAGTAACAGACATTTTAACAGGAATAAGATAAAATTAGCCAAGTTTCAAAATGGGTTTTCAAAAATTCAGGCAGTGTTTAGAAATAAAAGAAATTTTCTCCTGCATCTGTAGCCTCATGCTATGATGTCGAAATGCTCCTGCCAGCCGTAGGTGACACCTCGCCCCTACCTTAGCCTACGGGATGGCTTAGGGAAGTGGCCTGCCCCACAGCCATGATACTGGATGTGCAGGAGATTGTTCAGGCTCCGGTGCTTTTCACATTCATTATTGTGCGTTACAGAAATCCAGTCTCCGACGCAGCACTCAGTGTAATCAATTAATAATGGTAGTTATTGCAAAGAGTGTCTTTGTGCTCTTTTTGCTCTCATTTCCTGCCTAAGTTGGAAAATAGTAATTTCTACAAAGATAGCACTGGGCAACTTGAAGCTTTAAGAAATATTTTTGACGTTATTCTTGTTAAGTGGCCTACTTCCATATTTTATATGGAAATAAGAGTATTGCTTTAAAAAAGTAATGGCTTCTTAAGAGAACTTCATCCACGGAATGGAAGGTATAGCACAAGTCATGTAAATACAGAGCCTTGGTAGCGGTTTTGCAATTTTCTGACTCCAGCACCCCAAAAGACTCCCCCTTGAAGTAAGCAGGATAAGTGGATTATCCATACAGATCCAGTGCCAGAATTAGGCTTTCATTGCACTGCTAGTGAATTCAGATGAAAGGCTTTTGCACAGACAAGATTCTCTTTTCACAGGACAGGTAAGGTAAATCCTAAATCTTCTAAAAGCTGACAGGTTTCATAGACTGAGAACATGGTGCTATTCCTACTACCTGGGCAAAATAAAACTATTAAGTCCAGTACAGCCCTGTACAGCCCTGCCCGTCATCGTTTAAGTTATTATCTAAAATTTAGTTTGATTAAGTCTTTTATTATTGGAACCTTTGGGAAGTACTTGCTTGCATATCTAAACTATTTTTTTCTTGCAGTGACTAAAAGTGAAGAAGTAGAAATATGTATGGTTAAACACTTGCAAGTAGATCGAGAAGAGAAATATGAAATAGTTGAAAAGTGGTTTTTGAAAGATCTGGAGATGATTGATGGAAAAGAAGCAGATACTGTAAGTGTTATGTATTATTAAATACACATATTAGAGTATACTTTTCTTGTATTGCAATTTGGGATACAAGTATTAAAATGCAATTAAAATGCATGATCTGAAAAGGAAAGTTATGTAAAAACCCAAATAAATCAAACCTTCAAGGAATTTTGGTTTTATTGCATATGAGAGGCTCCACATCGCATTTGCAGTGTTGCAGGGGAGGAGGAATGAGTGATTTTCTTGTTGTAGTGTTCTTCATCTCTCTGGTTGAGATCTGAGGGAGAAGCTGGATGTTTTCTAATTTGTTCATCATAACTGGGAATAAAAGTTCTCCACCTGCAGCTCCCAATGTAAATTGGAGTGAATCCCATGGATTTTAATGTGTATTTGAAAACAAAATTTCATTAAATATTTTTATGGAGACTGTGACCCTGTAATTTGAATGTATGAACCTGTTCTCTGTGTGACAAAGTCAATGTGTAAAATATCATGGAAGCGGATTGTTTGGTGTACCAGCTCCCGAAATTGTGCCTCTTTCACACAGCTTAATCTCACATTACTTGGATCAATTAAATATTTGTGTATTTGTATGTGTAAATATGAAACAGCTTTGGGTAGATCTGGCTGACTTGCTGCTAAAAAAGTCCTAATCTCTCAGATGCAACTTCAGAAGGGTAAAATGAGGCTGCAGGAGCACAATACAGAACAACACCAAAAGTAGAATTAAATCCTATTTTACAAAAGCTAGAAGAATATTCCGAGGAGAATATCTTGAGAAGACATTTTAACAGTTCGTCCATGCATAATAAATGTAGTCCAGGAAAAAAGTGATTTTTGCCCTTTGAAAGTGCTTTCAAATGAACATAAAATGGAATCCAGATTACATTATCCTCATGAAAGAGAAATCAAGAGCTGACAAGAATGGTTTCAGAGCCTTGCTCTAAGGAAAATGACAAACTGTGGTTGTTCTCCTTCTGTCCTGTGCACATCGCCCTCAAGTCTAAAACCAGGAACCTGGGAGATGGAGGAGGTGAGCTCAGGTTCAGAGTATCCCTGCACCCTGTGAGCTCTTTGCAGTTTAGGGCAGAGGGGGGAAAAAAGCCAAAACTAATAGTACTTTATGTCCCCTCTCCAAGTTATCTTGCTTCTGGACATGTTCCTGTCCCTTCACCAGCCAAGGCAGCCAGAGAATTTCCTTATCACTTGCCTGCATGAATTTACTTTTAGCTTTTTTCTGAAGTGTTGTGCTAAAGTGTCCTTCAGAGATGATTCAGCCTTCCACAACTGGGATGATGGAAATCTGTCCCATTTTTGGTTAAAGAAAAGCCTAAATGAACCTCAAACACATAATTATAGGTTGATTAACACTGCTATAAATATTCCTAACAGTTATTCATATCCATAGAATTTAACAGAATTTAGCTGCTGCTAGGATTAATTGTGCCAAAGGGCCAGAAAGCACAGAGAATTACAATTTAGGCAGGAAGGGCAATCAATATTCTTCTTCTGATGGGCATATATAGTTATAGTCCAAGGCAAGTGCTTTTCATATAGTGTGTTTTAGGCAACATGACAAAATGGTTCATTTCAAAACAAGATTGTATAATCCCAGTAAAGTGCAGTGTATCACTTGGGCAAACTCTGAAAGTTTTACTCAGGCAAAATTCCTAATGGGAAAGAATAGCAGCTAATTATAAACCCCTACTTTGTAAAGTTTTAAAAACCCTTTAGTATGAATAGCAGAAATACGTGAAGTCCTTTACAGTCCGTCAAACTGAGAAAAAGCCCTGAAGGTAGCTGGGCAGAGAACAACAGATTGCTGTTCTAACATCTGTAATGCGTGTAATAATTTAATTCTCTCTCCATTTTTTTAGGATAATCCATATTTTGATATGCACTTCCACAAAGTCTACAATCTGGAAGCATATAGTTGTGCATCTAAATATACCTTTGCTCGAACGCTAAACAAACTGAATGAAATGTACCTTAAGAAGGACTTGAAGATTGTGAACTTTGATGACACCTACCTAAATGATGATTCCATCTGGTCATCCAACAACAGGGATTGCTTAGTACTTATGAGGATATGCTTCTATGCTTCCAACCTTTTATGTCTCTCCCTGTGTCCTTTGTCCTAAAGATACATTTTCTAACACTAAGGTGACTGGTTGACTTTCACTGACCAGCATTTCATAAATCATCTGATCAAAAAGATAGTAAGTGATATGTAGTATCTTCTTTTTTAATTTTACACATAAGTAAAAAATGGAACATACTTTTCACATAAACAATTCACCATTCATTTATATATATTAGGAGGGCCCTACTCTGGCAAATACTTACAAATATATGAGACTTTCAACATAGGACCAGTAATCCTCATGGTCAATGGTGATTGCTTATGTACGTAGAGCTCAGCATTTGCTCATATGTTCATGGAGGTATAAATTATCTTTCATTAATAGCTGGAAATATTTTTAAAGCGTTAAGAGCATTAACAGTTAATTTTTATATCCTGGAAGTAGAAAAAAGAAAGCAACTAAATGAGTTCTGTACGAGAATCATGCACATTTCCATTGTAACTCTGTTGAAGAGATCACACCTACATCAGTACAAGAATCAAACCCTCGTCCTGATGAATCGGAGTTTTGCATTCAGGTACCATGGCACCAACTTTTCACCTATGCAGTTGCAATTATTTTTCCCTCAGAACATCTAGTGCTCCCTTTGGCCTTTCCATTGTTTGTGGTACTGCCTTAGAAAATGAATGTTCTTAAGAAGAATTGCTTTATTTATCAGACCTTTCAGAACTTTCTTCTTTTATATCATTAACATCTTCTTTATTGCACTTTATGTATATGAACAGGCACAGTTAGGGAACAGCAATTGTTTGTTTATGTCTCTTCTCTACCTCTGGACCAAGAGTTAACAAAATACTATGTAAACAGCAGTTGTTGGCTACTACAATTACTTTGTAGGCAAGTAATAGACTTTTCAAAATTCATAGAATTATGAGAATAATTTTCACCAGTTTCTAGCTATGTGTTAGTGTATTCAGTGCACTACTTAAATGCATATTAGTACTTGGAGTTACCTTTAACATGGGGTGGAGTCTACTGGGTGGTTTGGAAGATCTCACCCATAACAAAAAATAACGGCTGGACTTGTGACAGCATTATATTACAGTAGAAACAGAAGATTAATTGAAGCTGTATTGAGCAAGAGCTGAAGAAGAAAAACGTTGAAAAGAAGCAGCACAGTGATATTGCCCAGTGTCAGTCAGCTAAGCTAGTTGGCTGCTCTTCCCACAGTCAATAAAGAAATGCCAACCCAAAAGGTCACTCAGAGAAGCTTCTGGTCAGAACGTCCTGCACGAGAAAATTTGCTTTCTCTTTTGGCAGCCGAGAGAGTACAGGTAGAGTGTCTGTGGACTAAACCAGCTACGTACCCAAAGCTGAGTGATGTAAATAGCTCCTAGGAAATCACAAGCTGGTTAATGTCCTCTCTCAGTACCTGCCATCTGTAAAATGGGATAGTCGCACAAGGGTGCTGTGACTCGTACTTCACTGTTGCCTTTCACATAAACTCCCACCTTTGAAAACATGTGTAAATGTACTTTGGATTCAAAACTGAAATAACATCAAATAAGTGAGAATTTATTTGAAAAACTGTATAAAATGTACAGCTTTCTACTTTACTTTTTAAATGTTATCCTATTGCTTGTATATAGGAAAGGCCGTACCTTTGATTAGCTAATCTTCAGAAGCTATATATATATATTCTATGCATATGTTGTAAATTACATTCATTGTAACCCAAATCTTAGTAATTATGTATATCTTGACAGTTGTGAAGGCAGTTTATGTGGGTAACGCAAATCTTCTGGAATTTGTAAGGACTTAAGTCTTACGTTTGCCACCTAAATACTGTTAGAGAGAAGGACTGTATTTATAGTAATTGTTTAAGAAATGCAGTTGTTCTATTCATAGTGTCTTTGGGATAATCCAGTGCAAGTATGTGTGTTGTAACATTAGATCCATAGCTACAAGAATTATTTGCCCAACATCCAGGTTCCACAAAACCATCTTCAATAGCAAGTATAATTCAGACTACTGTTACCTATGATACATTGTCTTGTTTGGACTGTGTATTAATTGTAGAGGTCACAATGTTTTCTGTAACGTTTACAAATTATTTGCTTAATAGGCACAAGGAAATATTTTCTGGGTGAAAAAGCTCCCATCATTCACCTTGTATTGTAATAAAAACATAGAACCTCTAATAATGAGCACTTCAGAGCATTCTTTTGAAATGAAGTACAGGTACAGTGAATTCCTGACCAGTAATTGTCTGTATGGTGTTAGAAACTGATAAGCTAAAAATGACTATAATGTTCAACCATATTTAATGGACTTGCATCGTAGTTTATATCTCTCTATTCTTGTACTGTATAAACATTAAACTGACTATATTAGCAGACAAATAAGCCTGCCTTTTATGTGGAATAATATGCAATTAAAATCTGTTTGGCATTTCTTCTGTCTGATAACATAATATTTCAGACATTCTTCACTAAGTGATCAGACTAAACAAAAAGAAGGGAGAAAAAGGGATATGGTCCATGTAAATTATTTCAGTCAATAGCAAAAGGAAAAATACTTTAAAAGATCTTTGCGGACCTAATCTAGGGATGCCTTCCATTTACACAGTTCTTTATAAGATGTCGAGTACCAAGACACTGTGCAGTTACTAGACTGACCTGATTGCACTATGGATAGTCTCTGTCCTGAGGTGCGGGAAACTGTCACTTTGCAGTTAGGATAGCACAGCTACACCACAGGAGATAGAGAATATGCTAAATTATAAATGGAAAAGACCTGACAGGCTAAATAGCCCATCTTTCAATTAATGCAGAATTGTTTCCTACATCACATTTCCTGACATTGGATATACAGAATGTAGTTTGAAATACAATATCTGGGGATTCATCTGCTTCTCCTGGAAGACTTCTCCAAAACTGAACAGGAAGAAACTTACAGGAGTAAAGGATTATCACGAATGCATTTGTAGCATTCTTATAAAAGGTTTCAACTAAATGATGGAGTGAATGAATACTTGAGATTGTGGATATAATGTGGATTTTCTTCAGAAGACAGGAATTGTTATCAGCCATATCTGTTCCAGAGAAAAGGAAAAATATGGCAGCCTGAAAATGAAGAAGGTGAAAATAAGCAAACAGAACTTCATGCTCACTTGTTCAAGAGGTAGAAAGACAATAGAGGCTGTCATAAAAGACAGATGATATTTTTTTAAAACTGTTTAACCAACATCAGAATTAAGAATACAGGGAAACCTATGACAAAAGAATTTGAGAATATTTTTATGTGGCATTTATCAATACCATATTTGTCTTCTTCTACACTGAAAAAAATGCATCCGTTTCTGGCAGCTCCATGCTATAAAAAGAATTTAACATCATCATTCAAATAAGATAGTTCCAAATCAATAAAAAATACTCTGGTGAAGTTCCACTGGAGTTCATGGATTTAAGATAATTTTCACCATCTAAGACCCATGACCTTATATTTAAAACAGAAGGACTCTTCTCTTGTGTGTTTATCTTTCATGGATAACTAATCTTTTCCTGCATCTTAATTTAAGCATATACAAATCAATGCAGAATTTTAAAAATAATTTTGGAAGTGAAACAAAGCAGAGAGCCTGTTCTGGACTGTGCCTTCGGGGTTATTTCTCATTCTTCTTCTTTGTGTTTTGGAGTCATACATACAGTAACCCACCTCTTCCCAAGGAAAGCCTGTGCTAATTTCCCTGTCATCTACCTACCCCTCAATACTTTCAGTCACTTTCAGCATACTAATCTATCTTCTTCCAGTAAAGTGGGGGATTGTATTACATAATTTGTAATACGTAATTTAAGAATATTTTGTCATGAGTTAAAGTCAGTTGTGGGAAGGGATGAGATAGTGTTTTACTTTGACGGGGTGCAGCTGTGCCCTTGGGGCTTGTTGCAAACAGGTTCACAGGAATGCAGCTGTGGCCTTGAGGCTTGTTACAGGCAGGTTTGTGAAACTTGGAGGCAGAAAAATAAGGATGAGATTGGATGCATCCCTTGGGGAGGAATTCCCGTGCACCGGCTTGAAGAACGGCTAAGTAACGCTGAAGAGATGCGTGGACGCAAGAGAGTAGCCAATGAGGTGGGTTTTGCTTGTTCGTGAACACTAGATCATGTTGTGGGGGGATGGATCGTAAAAGTAAAGTGCCATTGTCATTGTCGTTGTCGTTGTTGTTGTCATCTTCGCTTGTCTTCGCTTGCCTTCTTCGCTTGTCTTCGCCTAAACTCATACGCGGAGTCCGTGATTAATTGCCACAGTCAGTATTGGAAGATCAAAGGCCCTTTCTAAAGAGCATCTGTGGGAAGCTGAAATAGGGGAGAGAATGGCACTGTGCACCCTGGAAGATGATCTTACGTCAGTTTTAACGTGTAATCACATTTTAGCATTAACAAACTATGTTTTGGGTTTTTTTTTCCCTTTAGCAGAATTAACAGGTAAACACAGGAAACTAAAGCTGTTGTTGACTAATAACAACAGCTTTATGAAACCTTGTCCAATCTTTTACGGCTGCCTTGTCCAGTCTTTATAGATCTAGCAAGAGACAGTTACATTTTGTGGCTGAATTGAGAAATTACCAAACTGTAACTTCTCTTTTAACCTTCGCCCTCATGAATGATATATTACAGAAGTACACAGCACGTTCTTTTGTAAGTCAGAAAATAGAAGTATGTTCAGCAAGCCTCCATTGGTCAGTAATGTTTAATGCTTTCAATCAAGTGGAAAAAATGATGCAGGAATGATGAAATCACAGTTTTACACGTTAAAAGTCTACATTTTGGCAATTTATAACAATCTCTTGGAAAAATTGTTTTCTGTTGTTCTTTATTGGTCATGGCCTGGTTAATACGTTTTATCAACCACACCCTAAAGGCATACTGATGTATTAATGTGAATAAATCATACAGTTCAAGTAATCTGCAATGATTTCAAACTTTCTTAACTCTGCATGCAAGCATTGAAGAAATACTATATTAATTTACATTAATAATGCTAAAAATGTGTTAAGTGTATCGATCATGTGGAGAACCTCCGTCACAGTGCAGTTTGAAGGTAGTTCCAGCTCTCACTGAATTCAGCCGTGGCTACAAATAGCTATGTCCAGAATTGGACATAATTTCTCATGGTTAGAAGCCAAATCCTAAATTTCATGATCACTAGTCACAGAGTTACCAGTTACCACTGGCATCAAAGACCGTCAGTTACTAAAGGTGCTCCTGCTTTGGGGTAAAGCCAAAACCTGAATGCTTTTCACAGAAGTTATATTAATTGTGATGCTGTGGCCAAATTGAATTACAGCATGCGGTCGGAGATGGACTTCTTTGTCATTTGAAATTCTAGGATGCTCTCATATTGTAATGTATTGTATGCATCTTTCAACCCCAGGTATGCCTGCGTTTTTTTTGTGAATGCACTTGTCCCCTAAAAGACATAAAACTTGTTAATAACTCTGCCGTGAGGTCAGTGGCGAACGCAGACGTCAGATGCAAGCTGACGTGACATCGGTTTTGCTTTTGGCGTGTTTCTCCCACGGCATTTCTCCGTTCTGTTACAAACTCTTCGATGTCGAGCGTTCCCTCACCGCGCTGGCGCGCAAAACGCCTCTGGCAGGTCGTCACGCAGAAAGAGCCTGTTTGCATTCTTTTTCTTGCTGGTTTATGCCTTGTAATTACACAGCGGGGTTTAACCTGGCCGTTCGCAGCTGCCGGAGGGAGCCTCTTCCCCCCCACCTCTTTAGGACTTGGCGACGTTTTCCAGGCCCTTCCCTTTTTTTCCCCTGTTTTTCCCCCCTCCCGGAACCCAGCCCCCCCCAGCCGTTACAGGCGCTGTGCCCATCTCCTCCAGGCGGGGGCGCTGCGCGGGCTTGCGGCCTTCCTAGCCCGCAGTCTCGCTGCTGGCGTCACGTGAGCGGAAGCGGCTGTTGCGGGCAGCGCCCAGCGGCGGGGGGTTGCGGCCGGAGCCGCCGCGGCTGGAGGCGGCCTCTGCCCCGGTCCCTTCCCCGTCCCGTCCCGTCCCGCTGCCCTGGCTCCGCGGTGAGAGCGAGGCGGCCCCGGCATCCTCCGTCCCTTCCCCTGCCCCGAGTGTGGAGGGCTGCCGCTCGTTCCTCCGCGGACCGGGCCCCTCCGGTCGCCCCGGCCGTGACTGGGCCGCCGGGCTCGGGGTGGAGCGGTGGCGGCGGCGGGGCGCGGCGGCTGGGGCTGCCTCCCGCCGGCGGTTGCGCGGGGACTTGTCGCCGGGGCGGTTTCTGCAGGACTGGGAGGTGGGAGGCGGTGAAGCTGGTGCCAGCCGGGCCCTTGGGAAGCCGCGCTGCTATAAGTGACTGCTCTGGGCTTGCCTGTTGAATGGCTGCTCTTCTGAGTGACTGATTCCCGGGGATGTTACAGCTAGGCTACGCTCTCATGCTATGTTTTAACCTGACAGGATGCAGGAAGAGTATGTTTGCCTGTTTACACACTTGGAGAGGCTAAGCAGTGCTCGCGAAGTAGCCTTACCAGATTGCTCTGTGGAATGTTTCCCATGTATTTCCTGGACAGGCTATGGCTGCGATGTGATGTCTTTGATAGATTTCATGTAGCTGAGGCATTGTCTGTAACATTACTGGAGAAAAAACTGCAGCAGCGTCTAAAGGGATTTATTAGAGACTGGTATGGTCTCAGCTCTCTTGAAGCTTTCTGAGGAAGCAGCTTTATCTCCAGCTCCTTGTGTTTAATTCTGTGTTCCTTTGGGACAGCAGGAGTCATGTGTGAAGAACTGAGTGATGTACTTGGTCCTGGCACATTGCGAAGGTTTTGGTGGCTGTGACTAAGGGGGCTGAGTTTGCGGCAGAAATTGGACTATATGTCAGAACAAGTCTTTAATCTCGGGTTTAACATGTTCTGTTTCATGGGAAAGGTGTATTCTGCACAACCTGGACAACTTGTGTTAGCACTGAAGTAGGAGAGTTAGCGAGTTGCAGCGGTCTGAATGTGACTTAGAGCAGGAAGTAAAATCCTAAATCAGGAAGGAGAGGGGATATTTCTGAAATGCAGTAGGCTGTCGGCACTTTGTGTGTTCGTCTTGCTCACCTGTTGAAGAGTAACAGGAATGACAACCTGATGCAATTTGGGAAACAAAAGCTGGGCCCAATATTTGGTGAAAGGGAAGGAGAGTTGTTAGCAGCTATGGAGTGTTGCATTGCCATAGGGGTGTCACATAAACAGCATTTCTTTGAATGCCCTGAGCGCTGTACAGTTGGCAATGCTGATTGCAGCCTGCTATATTGGCCCTTGTTTTCCCAAAGCCCTTGGGTTACTAATCTTTAAAACTACTAGATTCCCTCAGCTGAGATGTGGTGATGGGCAGCTGAGCTTGGGCACAGTGGGACATAAAAGACTAAAAGAAAAGTTAGTGCCTTTTCTGTTTCAAGTGCCAAAGGCACCCTTTTGTCTTTGCAATGTATTTGTCAGAGAAAGCAACTGATGCATCTCCCAAGAGAAAAATCCAACCTAAAATTTAACTCCACATATTGTTTCATCGCCTCAGCCTCAGGCAGTGTAGTATGTGATGTATATTAATCGTGTTTTAATGCACTGTAGAATTTTAAAGCACAAGTTCAGACTAATATTGGAGCTTCTGTATTTAAATAAAAGCATCAAAATGTGATGTCTAAATGTTGCTCTTTTTAGTCTACCTAGAATCTCTCTGTAGTGTGAGGAACTGTTCTCAATCAGGTGAATACTGCTAATTCCTTAATTTTCTGGAGCTTGGGTGTTTTTTTTGTTTGGTTTTTTTTTTTTTGTTTTGTTTTGTTTTTTTTCTTATTTGATTGGTCTCTGCAAGCTTGAGTATTGGGTGGTGTTGTCCCATTCCTCCCTGCCCTGGATTTCTAGAATCTGGTGAGGACCAGACCATGCTTTGCTAGGGAACCAGGTGATTGTACTGAAGTCTATCTCGGAAGTCTTTTTCAGAATTTTGCAACTTCTGTGGGATTTTATTGTTGTGTGGTGCATGGTTAATTTAACGTTGGTCTTATTTTGCCTCTGCAAATCCTTCATCATAAATGAACATGCTAGAAGTACAAATGCTTTCCTCTGAGCATGTTGCATACTTACTTGAAGGCATTGCCAAAGAAAATCAGAACTCTCGGTGAATGTTTTTGAACAAACCAGTTGTTAACGCATCCCACAAATTTGAACAGCTTTCTTTTCTTACAGCCCCTTCTTCTCACCCTTTACTTTCCCCGACTGCTGGCTGCTGTTACTGCAGAGGTGAATCACTTGAAGGGGGAACCCTGTAAACAGATCCACACCACACCCCCACACCCCCTTTTCTATTCCTTTACCTCCCTCAAATCACCTGAAAACTATTCTTAATGAGGGGGAAAAACTAGAAAGCAAACTTTTGGGTGTTGTTAGGAAAGTACTTTTGCTGTTAATGGTGGTTGCACCTCATTCATGCAACCTAATGGTCTGATTTGCTATGCAACTACATTGTTGACATTGAACTATATCTACCAATGTACCTGAAGGTGTAAAGGGCAGTCCGTGATGTCCTTGTACAGTCTCCTGTGTTTGCTGTTACAGGCTATGAGAGTGAATGAGTTATGTCTGTTTACTGTCTTTCAGGAGAAGTCTGTTTTTTAGCATTTGGTTAGAGTACAGTGTTCAAGGTCAACGTTTGATTCCTAGAAGAAATATCTTGATTTATTATTAAGCATACATGCTTACTTTCTTTCTCTTTGAAATACCCTGTTACTCCCTTGCTAGATAAGGAACTCATAATTAAAAAAAAAAACAACATTCAGTTTCTGAGCTGCAGTCCATGCATCCAAGAAAAGGCAGCAAACTAGTCAAACCTAATGGTCTTACCTATGCAAAATTGTGTTGTGGCCTTTTCAGATCTAGAAGGCCTTGAAGTTGAACTTTCTACCAGCTACAAAGATTACTGTGACAATTGCCAGACCCTCATGTGAGGATAAAGAGGAAGAAGAACAGCCTGTTATGTTTAACAGTATGTGGTAGTTGGCAAGAGCAATGAAACAGGTCTTTGCGAAACATTAAAACAGAAAACAAAGAAACCCAATGCTGTATTTCTAGAGGCTCAGAGATTTGTTGCCTTAGGTGCGTATCTGTCCCCATAATTTGTGTCTTCCAGGAGCTGTTCTGTTATAAGGAAGCTTTTATGAAAGAGACTTCAATATCCAGAAGAGAAATCTGACTTAAGAAAAATTTATTAAATTCTATTACATGGCCCTCTGCAATGTCTTATGTTTTTATTAATTAAAAAAAAAGCCTGCTTGCTAAGTAAAGTTAACTTATAAACACAGTGCCACTCATATGGTAGTAGTAAGTTTCTAGTAACTCTCTGGGAATTGGCAGTGATGAATTTGACAACAGATAACCACCACAGGTGTTCTTTACAGAGGTATCAAACCTGGGAAAACTGTAGTACAGACTGTGGTTTTTTTGGTTTTTTGTTTTGTTTTGTTTTGTTTGTTGGTTTGGGGTGGTTTTTGCCACTGAATAGAATGTGATGTGCTCACTCTGCTTTAAGAAAGCTGTTTGAGCAGGATACTTGAGAATGCTTTCATAATGTGGGATCAAGTACTAATTTAGAATTTCTCTTACAATACCAAGGGAGGAGGGAGTGAGGAAGCATGCAGGGACGCTGATCCTGAATCAGAATGATTTTTGACTCTACCAGAAGAGAATTAGGATGTGTATGTGGTACACCAAGACGCAAAAGTAATAATTTGTTAGACTTGCAGTTGTGGCATCTGAGTGGTGGATTGAATGACTGCTATGGCATACTGTATCCAGAATATATTGCAGAAATTTTCCTGCAAATCAGGGAGCCAGAGACACTTTTTCTCCCTCTAAATGGAACATTATTTTCAATTTGGTCTGCCCAATGTGTAACCTTGCTTTGGTGAAAGAGTCCTGAAAATTTAATTGAAGGTTTTAGGTATAGTTGAAGGATTCTGGACTTCTTAAGTTTCATTTAAGGTCATCACTGTGGTGACTTTAGTTTCACATTATCCATCCTGTCAAATTTTGTGGGCTTTTTTTGTTCATCTGTCTTCATACGGATTTTTACTGGATCCATGGCGTTAATACCCATTCTAAAATTCTACTTCTTAGTGAGGGACTCTTTTTTTTTTTTTTTTTTTCTTCTTGATTCCCATTTCAACTTTTTTTGTTAATGCCTCCCATTCCACTTCACTACTAAGCAGCTTTTTGTTCTCCGTTAAATTAGGCAGAAGGATTATCCTAGTGTTGATAAATGACAGTTGTCTAACTGAATTAAGGTAGTAAGTTTATCTTGGACTTTTTCCTAAAGTGGGCTGGTCTTCTACCTAAATCATGCTTGTCTAGATTATGATTCATTAAGTTTCATTTCAAAAAACTGTAGTTGCTCTAAGTAAATGACTGGTTCTTTTTTTTTTGTGTGTTAAATGTACCTGAATGTATTATGACTTCTTAAAATCTTTCAGCTGAGAGAAAATGACTGCAATCAAGCACGCTTTGCAGAGGGATATTTTCACGCCTAATGATGAACGCTTATTGAGCATTGTGAACGTGTGCAAGGCAGGCAAAAAGAAGAGAAACTGCTTTTTGTGTGCCACAGGTACATAGTAATACAACACTGTATTTCGTGTCTTCACCTTTGTTTTTTATTCAGTTGCATTTGTCTTAGCTTTATTCACAATATTTATTCTTGGCCCATATAAAACAGGTGCTTTCCATTTCTGATGGAGAAAATGAGTTGTAGCTTATACTTCCATTATTGCTTCTATTAAAAAAGAAACAAAACCCTGTACTTTTATTCCCAGATCTCATTGCAATTTGAAATGAAAGAATCAAAATTATTTGTGTGGGACTGGTAGGCTTTTGAAACAGGCTTTACATAGTGCTTAGGAGGGTATTTAGTAGGCATTTAGGTTGATCAGCCTAAATAAAATGCAATAAAAAGTACTGGTTAGGATCCAAGGCAGATGGCTCTGGAAAGGCACAGTAACTGAACTGAATTCTAATGTTCCTTTGAGTGTATGTATATTATATTATATTATCTGTCTTAGAAAAAATCAAGTGCTTTGGGTTGATCTGTCAATAAATTAGCTTACTAGATTACTTTTTTTTGACTGAAGAATCTCAGAAAATGTTTTTGTTCTGACTATAATCTCCAATTACCTCTGTGCTTTGTCAGTTATGTGGCCGTGGTCTGAGGTCTGCTGTATCAAAGAAATATCTGTAAATTGGGTTCGTTACATCGCAAGCTGCATAGAGACATATATCTGGTTGACTGAGACTTAAACTGAGCTGTGGATATTGTGGATGAAAATGTTTCAAAGAGTCACTTTTCATCAAATAAATATTATGAAATCTCCCCCACAGATAATTCATTTGAGAAGCTGAAATACAGCAGAAACAGATGGTAAAGTAATTTGTGCATTTTGAAGTTACTCTTTTACTTCATTTAACAGTAACGACGGAACGACCAGTGCAAGTAAATGTGGTAAAAGTGAAAAAATCTGACAAGGGAGATTTCTACAAAAGGCAGACTGCATGGGCACTTCGAGATCTCGCTGTTGTCGATGCCAAAGATGCTGTTAAAGTACGTGTAACTTTTTTTCTTTTAGTGCTCTGCTCAGAACATCCTTTTGGCTCCAAGTTAGAGTTAACTTCCTTGATACTGGCTGTTTTAAAGCTTAGATTAATTAGGAATTAGGATGATGTGTTCCTGTGCTGCTTATGCCTTCATTTTCTTCCAGCCTTTCCAAGAATATACCCCTAGTAAACTGAGTAAGAGAAGCCTAGATATGCTTGAATAGCAATATTCTGAATATCTGCCCTGTTTATTGAAGTGATCTCTCAGTGACTATAGAGAGCTTGTGCTAAGGACCAGTATGTTTTTGTTCGCTTCAAGTCATATGTAAATTTTTACTCCAAGCTTAGTTTCCCCTTAAAAAAATTCATTACCATCTTACTAATGACATTGAGCTACATGTAATGTTTTTCACTAGGACACTTAAACCATTCTTAATGAGCAGTATATAAGCTCGAAGGTGAGCTCCTTCCTGGTATCTGTTCTCCAAATCATGACATTGGCCATTTGTTGGAAAGTGTACGGTCCTGAGGTGGTGTTCTTTTCCATAGAACGCAAGAGCAACCTATTTTTGACCATTTAAATTCATCTGTTGTCATAAACTAAGACGTACAAACAGGCAGATGTGAAAATTCTTCACCCCATGGTGTCTGGTTTTATGTTCTGTTAACTGGTGATGTGGAAGAATAGTGCAGAAAACTATGAAGGTGAAAATTCTTTGATTTCCCCCTCCCAAAGCGTAGGTTAAATATGTTTTGTTATTTCAGTTATCCACATACTTGTTGGCTAGATCCTTGCTGTTCCTAGATACCGTGTTGGAGAATTGCTTCTTTCAGTTTAAGGTTCTGTTTAAAATTATACCATCTTGCAGGGTTTTTTCCTGCAAAACAGAATTTGGTTAACTGTTTTCAGAAATGTGCTGTAATGTATATGCCACTCTAATGAACAATTTTGAAATTTTCTTTCAAAAAACAAACATTGAATGCCAAACTCTCTCATATTAAAAAATGTCAGAATTAAAGTTGGTAGGTACATCAAGTCTTGGTTTCCAAATGTGATCCTGTGCAACTCTTTTGACACAGGACTTTCCTGCACTAGTCAGACAACTCAAATTTTATGTAATGGTACTCTTTGTTTAGAAATGTATGATAATTACATTTATCAATATAAGCTATAGAAAAAAAAACAGAACCACTTTTATTGTGCTGTACAGGAAATACCATTTCCCATTGCATGTGGTTTCATATGCAGCTGGCTTCTACAGATAGTAGTGACAATATAAGTAATAAGTAGCAGCAATAGTCTTTTTGCAAACTATGTATAAGTAAGAATTTAACATGTATCTGAGGCAATAACATTTTTCATCAGAAGGAGGCTGGACCTTGTAAAATGCTTGGAATATCACAGAACCACAAACTGGTTGGGGTTGGATGGGACCTCTGGAGATCAGCTAGTCCAACCCCCTGCTGAAGCAGGTTCACCTAGAGCAGGTTGCACAGGATCGTGTCCAGGCAGGTTTTGAATATCTCCAGAGAAGGAGACTCTACAGCCTCTCTGGGCAGCCTGTTCCAGTGCTCTGTCACCCTCAAAGTAAAGAAGTTTTTCCTCATATTCAGAAGGAACTTCCTGTGTTTCAGTTTGTGCCTGTTGCCCCTTACCCTGTCGCTGGGCACCACTAAAAAGAGGCTGGCCCCATCCTCCTGACACCCGCCCTTAAGATATTTGTAAGCATTGATAAGATCCCCTCTCAGTCTCCTCTTCTCCAGGCTAAACAGACGCAGCTCTCTCAGCCTTTCCTCAGAAGAGAGATGCTCCAGCCCCCTAATCATCTTTGTAGCCCTCCGCTGGACTCTCGCCAGTAGTTCCTTGCCTTCCTTGAACTGAGGGGCCCAGAACTGGACACAGTATTCCAGATGTGGCCTCACCAGGGCAGGGTAGAGGGGGAGGATAACCTCTCTCAACCTGCTGGCCACACTCTTCCTATGATCTTTAAAACAAACCAGTTACAGTCCATAGTGAGTTCATATGTGGCTGTAGAAAGGAAAGTACTTTAATCAAATGTTACCAAAGCAGTGTTCTCATGAGGCAATAAATCTAGTTGAAAATACTTCTTTAGTAGTTTTTTACTGTCAAAATACCAAATGGTCTTTTCTGTCCTGTTCAGTGCTATCAAATACTATCATATCTATAAAATATATAAAGTGCTTATATTTTTTTCCCTTGCCTATTCGCCTAAGTCTCCTTGAATTGTGTTGTATATATGTTGTCAGTAATTCCAGCTACTGTTTTTAGTTTTGGAAGGCTAACACAAGGCATTAGTCGTTCTGAGGACAATGTTTAAGGGCAGAATGGGCTGTCAAATGTTTCTTGAAACTCTTACAGATCTCTGTATTTGTTATTGTTGCCTTATGTGGCTTGACAAAACACTTTGTAGCGCGGATTCTGGTTTTTCCCTTTCAGTGTTTTAGCACCTTTGTTAAGGTGCATCAGAGTGCCAGAGTTGGTGTATCTGCTTAAGGTTGGCATCTGAGTAATTTCATTTTTATCCTGTTATCTCAATAATTAATGGAGTGAACAATCTCTGCTGCTCCGAGGATCATTTAACTGTTGAGCCTGTAACATATCTCATCTTTTGCAGGAGAATCCTGAATTTGACTTACATTTTGACAAAGTTTACAAATGGGTTGCAAGCAGCACAGTGGAAAAGAACACCTTCATTTCATGTATCTGGAAACTCAATCAGAGATATCTTAGAAAGAAAATTGACTTTATTAATGTTAGTTCACAGCTTTTGGAAGGTAAATCTCTCCAACTGTATGTTAAGTATAAAATTTAATAATTATTGATGTAAAACAGATACACTAAAAAAAATCCTAATCCTGACTTTTTTTTCCTATTCAATTTTATTCTTTTATATTTTCTAAGTCTTCAGATAAACATGGTGACTAGATAACAGATTTTCTGTTAGAAAATTGAGAACTGAGACAAAGTACTTCATTAATGACGTTTTAAATCTTGATAAGCTTATTGTATTTCTAAGACATGCTGTTTCTTGATTAAAATAAAATCTACCTGCAAGATCTGGTAGGTCTAAATGTGTAACAAATCTGCTTTTGTTCTGGCTTTCACTTCCCCTGAATTAGAAAAATGCTTTAAAAAGTGACATTTCGGTAGCATGCTAAAGGTTATGTGATGTTTTATATGAGGTTTCTAGTTTATAAACTGTGAAGCATGTGTTAAATTCTGCTGGACCCTATTACAGTTTAAACGACTGGTTGGTTGCTAAGAAGGCTTTGGATCTTGTTCGCTCATGCTGTATTAAATATTCTTATAGTCACGTTATCTTTTAATACTGAGACACTTTTAGCAGAGCCTAGTGAGTAAGCATATCTCACGTTGAGTCTGTCAGAAGAGGTTAAGCTGTTGATATTAAATACTGGCCTGTCTTGTGCAGAAGAACTTGAATTAGAAACGTAAAACAGGGAGGACAGCATTTCTGTATTTTGGTGTTGACTGAAATTTGTTTTTAACAAACCTCTAACTTTTCAAGTTCATGCAATATTAAAACATGCAAACTTACTGCCACTTTAAAAATATACACACTGTTCATGCTTTGTCTAGCTAACATTCTCTGCTTCCTTTCCTCTGCTTTTCCATACCTTTTAATTCTTCAGAACTGCCTAAAGTTGCAGAAGGTGCGTAACACCTTTTTCCTTTATTCTGCTTTGTAAGCAATTTTTATTAAATAATATGCTTTTTCTTTTTTCTTAAATAGTGCTTTGGATAGCTTATCAAGTTGCTAGAGATAAAAGAGATGTTTCAAATGTCCTAAACGCTTTCTGGCTGGACTGCATTAATGCTCCGTAAATCGTTTGTCAGTCTTTGAATGACTTGTTGAATTAAGTAAGCACTGCCATGAGAAATCATAGTTCATGAAAACATTGTTACATAATTTTACTTACCTCAGTACTGATTTTCCTGTGGTGAAACTTATCTTGAGCATCAAGATATTTTTTTATTTATTCAGTGATATATTTCTTAATCAACTTTAGTATGTTTCCCTTATGGTCTGTCTACCAAGAGAGAATCTAACTTCTACTGATCTTCTGCTAACAAGTCTAGCGTAATAGTGTAATATATTCTGATGTTGATTACCAGCATGACAGGTGAATAAACTGAGACGGTATGTCCCTTTGCACATGCAATAAAGGAAGGTGGCTATTTGTTTTTTCCTTATGTTGCATAATTTGGAAAACATCACTGTTGGGAACCAGTTCTGGAAATCCTTAATGAAGCCCATGGAAGACTGAGACTTGAAAAAAGTATACGTAGGTAGCAGGTCCTTGTTATGAGAGTTGTTTAATGGACTCATTTACTTAAAGGTGGTTGAACATACTTAAGTACTCTTAAAATGCTTGTGACTTTCTGCAGTTGATAATGTGTTTTATTTCCCTTTTCTACATAAGAATCTGTTCCAAGTGGAGAGAACCAAAGTGTAGCAGGAGGTGATGAAGAGACTGTGGATGAATACCAGGAGTTAAATGCAAGAGAGGAACAGGATATTGAAATAATGATGGAAGGGTGTGAATACGCTATTTCTAATGCTGAAGCCTTTGCAGAGAAGTTGTCGAGAGAGCTACAAGTGCTAGATGGGGTAAACATTTCTTCTAATGTACAGTGTGTTAGCATGTTGAACTGTTTTCGTTGATAGTGACTACGTAGCGTTCTTTGAGAAGGTAGCTAACACGTTCTGCCACATATTTAGATATAAATGTGTATCTGCTCCTAAGCAGAGCTACATCCTGTCGTCAGATTTTGAAGATCTTCAACTTTACTCTTTACTTTACAGACCTTCTGGGGTGAGTTGCAGGCTTTCAAATGAGGAGTTCAGAAGAAAAAAGGGAGGCAGGGGTGCAGGGAGAGAGAGAAATAGATCATAGAATCATTAAGGTTGGAAAAGACCCTTAAGATCGAGTCCAACTGTTAACCTTGTTCATGTCCATGGATGTGAACTCTTACGCCTAAAATGCTACTCTTAGTGAAATTAGGAAACTGGCTCAGTCTAATAACGTTGTAGTATTTGACTGTCTGTAACAGTACCAGATTGTTTGCTGTTTTGCTTTTTAAACAACCCAACATGCTAGAGGTCACCTAGAAAACGTAAGGAGATGCAGGGGACACAGTCTTGAGGGAACAGTCAACAACCTCCTCAAATTGTCAAGTTATATGCTTCTCTTATATTTTGAAAATGGCTGCTGTCATAGAGATAGCTGATCTTGCAACAGAAAATGGGACCTTATCACCTAAGCTGTTTTTTCTTTAACTAAAAATGTGCCAGTATAGTAAGGATTACTGTTTGGTTTTTATTTTTGTGCAGATCAGTACTTCAATTCCAAGAACTTGAGCCAAGTTTTGGTTTTGTATCTTTTGTTTATGAAATAAAGAAGTGTCATAGATTGAGGGACTGCTGTGTTCAATAACACTTTAAATGAGAAGTACTACAAGCTTACATTGTTTTGTCACTTTCATCAAGAGTTCTGGAAAGTGTTTATTTGACAGTAATAGAGACAGAAGGAGATATCAGAATGGTTTTGAGATATAAAAATGTCTCTTAAAATGTTGTGGCTTAATTTTCTGTACAGGCAAACATCCAGTCAATTATGGCCTCAGAGAAACAGGTGAATATCTTGATGAAGTTGCTGGATGAAGCTCTAAAGGAAGTTGACCAAATTGAGCTAAAGCTGAGCAGTTACGAAGAAATGCTTCAGAGTGTAAAAGAGCAAATGGATCAAATTTCAGAAAGTAACCACCTAATCCATCTCAGCAACACAAATAATGTGAAACTACTGTCAGAGATAGAGTTCTTAGTGGTAAGCATTTTTATTGTGTTTACTATGGTCGTTCACATCAGGTATAAAATTCTTCTAGGTTGCTACCCTCTTTAGCAACCGTATATGAGGTTAATTTAAAATGAGTTTGTTTTTTTTTGTTTTATTATTGCACTAACTCCAGTAAGTTTTTGTAATGATGGAATTGTATTTATCATTCTTGGTTCAGCAGCATAGCAAACTATCCTGCTTCTGGCTTATGGACAGTACTATCCATTATTTTGTAGAATCACATGGATTTGGCTAAAGGTCATATAAAGGCCCTTCAGGAGGGAGATCTGACATCTTCCCGAGGCATCGAGGCCTGCACTAATGCAGCAGATGCCCTTCTGCAGTGTATGAATGTAGCTCTTCGTCCAGGTAATGTTTTTGTTAGACTACAGTTTAACATACAAAATCTGTTATGGTAGTGCCTTTATTGTATGTGCCTTTCCAACTGCTCTCAGATTTTGTTTCTGTAGATTGAGAGAATTGTGACCTCTGGTCCATTTGGTTCCCACATACAGTATATTACTATATATTTTGTACTCTGTGAAGTTCTTCTTGTTTTTAGGACATGATATGCTTCATGCAGTGAAACAGCAACAGCAGCGGTTTAGTGACTTGCGCGAGCAATTTGCACGGAGACTTGCCAGTCATTTGAACAGTGTATTTGTTCAGCAGGTATTATTTCTTACTATTTTATATGAAATTTTTGGTCACAAACTTTTCCTGAGAAGAAGAACAGTCCACCTAAAATTGCACATGTTCTGTGATGTAATCAGTAAATGAATGGACTGCTAGAGGCACTTCAGGTAGAGATACTACTAAGCATATCAAAATGTAGTTGCCTACAGAAGTCTCTTACTTTAATAAAAAACAAAAACAAAAACAAAACAAAAAAACCCAACCCCAAACCAAAACAAAAACAAACAAAAAAACCCCAAACCACCTCTCTTTAGTGGGTTTTCTATCTGAATTAAACACATCATGTGATATATGAGGATTTATTTTAATTGTAAGGCTTGATTAATTGAGGAGAAAAAGCATTGACCTTTTTGTTTAAGGGTGTCAGAGGCTGAGAACATTGGAGTTCTTGCTGTCTGAGCTTCAAGGGCCGTAAAAAAAAAAAAAAACAAAAACAACCATACAAAGTAAAATGTCTACACCTTGATTTTTTGAGCCTTAACTTGAAATATTCAGAAATCGCTGTCCCAAGACTTGTTTCCTAAAGGCTGGATGTCTTTTTTAGCATCAATTTTTTAATTTCTGTATTTTTTATCTCCAATTAGTTTACTCAGACCCTCCTTCAACTCTATAACAGGTCCTACTATCTTTCAGTTCCAGTGAGTACATTGGGTTTGATACAAGCTTTTCTAACTAATTTTTTTGAGCTTGACTTACTTAACTAGCAGCTGCATCTTTGGCTTTACAAAAAGAAATTTATCCTTACTGCTTGCAGAGCATTAGACTTATGCCCCTTCTCACTTCCATTATTTTTATCAGCCCTCAAGCTTTGTTTATCTGTTTGTGAGATAACATTCCTCTGACCTGATCTCCAGAAATTGCTAAAAGACAGATTGAGATGTATGAAGGAAGAATATTTTCAGGAAATTGTAATATGTGTATAACTGTACAGATACTGCAATTGTGTGGAATTGTAATATTTGTAAATAAAAAATAATTCCGTTTTTATACATATTAGCGCAATCAAAGCTTTAGAAGTTTTTGATTTTATGTATTAGACTAGTTATGCTGGATAATTGTATAGCGAATTGCATTTGAGAGTACAAGCCTGGTTTTTTTTTTTTATGGCAAAGATAAGTGCTTCCTATATTATCTTCACTTTGCAGAAGAATTCCAGTACTACAGCATGTTAAATTCTTTTGCCTTTAGTTTCTGTTCTTAAGAAAGTATGTTTCTCATGTTACTTTTCATATTTTGAGAAACTGAGCACAGACTATGTGTCCTGGCCTCTAAATGAGCGAGTAGAAGCTATGTTATGTAAGTCCTGTCTTAAATGCATTCACAAAGTTTGAATATTGGACTTGCGTATGAAAGTGGCTGTTTAATAGAATGCCCTTTCTGATGTTCTGTTCTGGGGATTTTATTTTTAAAAATGGTACGAGATTATTATTACTATGTGATACTATGTGTTATATGAAGTACTTCTAAAGAGACTTTCCAGTGCTATTGAGAATGCTATTAGCAATTTGCAATTTATTTTTATTTTAATTTTTTTAATTCTGGTACTAATAGTGGCCTGACATTGTGTTTCATATAAACTTGCCCACTGAAAAGTTTTGGCCTGCTCTTAGCTCTGAGGTCTTAATCAGCAGGTAACCTTACAGTGAGGTTGTGTTTTTTAAGCAGGAAGAGTTCATTAACTGCAAGACATGAGCCTCTGCAAAGCCTTTTTGCTTTTTGCAAAAAAAAAAAAAAAAAAGTTTATGTACTTCGTTTTGAGGTACAGATTCAAGTGTTGGAGGTATAACAGGTTTTTGTATTATTTTACTAAAATGACCTTGTTTTGTTGGTGTGATGAATAAAATATAACAATTTCTCAGTCCTGTATTTTTGAAAAGTCTAACTGGAATACTTTGTTACCTGTAACGTCTGAAGAATTGCATTATTTGTATAGAATGTTACTTTCAAAAAAATAAAGCGCTTCAGGAAAAACTAAGGCAGATAAAGATTTCTAAATTAAAATGGCCAATGAAAACATGATGATGTCTAGGCCACTGCTAATACAAGCAAGACGTATTCTGATTCAGAACTCATTAGATGGAAAACCAAAGTTGCATGGAAATTTCAGCCTAAATATATTCTCTTAGAAGTATGAAATTGTTCTTTTTTTAAAAGCAAACAAACCCAGTGCTGCAATTCGAACTACTGTTGTAAGATATTAAGGTGCTTCACCTCCTTTACATAAAAATGAGAATAAATCGTAAAAGTTTTAAAGAGAAATGCAACTTCGGATTGCCATTCAGTGCAGTGTTAAAAACTGTTTGCAGTAACCGTTACTAACAGTTAATGTAGTTGTCTTTATTGTGTCCTAATAATATTTGATTAACCTTACTGTGTGTATATAACTCTAAAGATTTTTTTTTTTTAACAACCAAGTTCAGCATTCAATTAAAAGGCAGCTCTGGGCTTTGTGCCTTTGAAATATGAAATAGTTTAAATCTTTGAAACTGTGAAATAACTGTTAAATAACAAACTTGCAGTATCATTTGGTAGCAGTTAGTATAAATGTATGTGTAGTGAGAGGAAGCGTGTTAATTAGATGGAGAAGGTACATCTAGAAGCTCCATAATGTTCTGGAGCAGACTTGAACAGGACATAATTTAGGACAACTAGAATGATTAGTCCTGTGGAAAAGTTGGCTTGGAGAGAGAAATTTATCTTGGGAGGGGATTTGTCACCTAGCTTTATGAAGAATGCAACTACTAAGCAAAAATAGAAGTGGTATGTAATAAAGGGGCATTAATAAAATTGTTAGATGGAAGAAGCAATAAACATTTGGATAGCTGAGTATTTCCTAGCAGTTACATGAGCTAGCCTTTGGAGTAACTTTGTTCGAGAAAGTGGTGAAAACCACCAGGTAAATTATCTTAAACTATAATGAACTTGAACATTAAAATGCATGCTGTAGGAATGTTGCACACCAGGGGATAGGGGAGAGAACTATAGATGGGTTTCTGTCTTTAGTTTTTATAAAAGTGCATCAAGGATCTGTTGAAAATATTTGCTATATGCACGTCCAGAAGTACACGCAGTATTGAGTATGGCCTCAGTAATCACATCAGAAGCTCTGTGGCTAATGCTGGCTGGATTCAAATTCCAAATTATATGTTGCAGTAATTACACTTTACAAAGTTAGCTTTTTGTTGGAGTCAGACTACAAGACTGTTTTTATAAGGGAGATTAACAGTGTGACCCTTCCCCATTGTCTGTGAGAATTAATGAATGAAGTTGTCTAGGACTTGTTTCTTTGGGTCCATTTGTGTCTCAGTTTATGTAGTTAACAGAACAGGACTTAAAGTAAGTGCATGTTCGTGTTGGATACAAATAAGTAGTCCAGCTTTATTCAGAAGCTGGCATGTTCGCATTGCATTACTTAGTAAAGGTTAGTCTTTTACAAATAATATCAAGACTCATATCTTCTTTTTTTTTTTTAAATCAAAAATCTGTGAATGTATTGTGGAAGCTTTTAGGCCTTTTTTATCCAAAGACTTGAAATCATTAGTGCCCAATACAATAGAGAAGGGTGAGCCAAAGTTGCTTTAGTTTTGAGTCTTGTGATCCAAACTGGCTTCTGTTCCAATGTAAAGACATGCAAAGGCAGTTTTTAAACTGTATAGCTTGTATTCTTCTAACTTAGTGTATCCAAGGTGGAACTGTCCAGGAGTGCTTCCTCTGTCAGGCACTGATACTGACCGACCTGCATAAACCACCTGCATGTTATGCTACAGGAATTGGAGACCAATTAGGAGAATCTTTTTGTGCTGCCATGGCACAAACTATACTGAAATACAGCAACAGAACTTGATCTTATTGCAAGCCCTGTAAAAAAGACTTTACAGAAAATATTAAAGCCATTTTGAAATTCAGGTCCATCCTCCCCTCTGTTAACCCAGGGCTAACGGTTGTGTGTTCTGCTACATGGCTGAACTGTGGTGTTACCTTGCTTCCTTCCTGAATTGCCCAGGAAGCTTGTGAGTTCAAGCAAGTGAAAGTTTAAAAAAGCTAAATCCCATGTTGTTCAAGCAATATGATGTGATCTTCACTTAAAGGATAGTGTGTTTTTCAGGAGATAAGCCAGAGAAAAGGAGGAGCGTGAAGTTAGTAGCTTGCTGTTGAATGGATTGATTTATGCTGCATGTCATAAACTGTTTAACTCTAGTAAATGTTTACTGAAAGCATATGTGTGTCTACATTTGTGTGGAGGGAGAGAGAACATGTGTGAACTGATGTTTTTAAGACTTGACCAAGGCTTGGCCAAAGTGGACTAAAGTGGGTTGAATTGGAGCAGGTTTTCAGAGGCGTAGCATAAAGCTCATCATTAACACCTCGGCCATTGACTGGGGACTTGAAATGTCTTATGGTATGTGGAAACAACATCTTTAAAAAGAAGCAGCTATGGAATTTGTTGTTGTTGTTGTTTAGAGAAATAATGTAATAATTTCTTAGAATTTTTCAGAAACAGTTGAACACTTGTCGTTGAATCTTCACTCAGGTGTATCTTACATTCTCTTGCAAAAATGCCAGATTGACTCACCCTGAAGGCAAAGTGGTAAACAGCAAGAGCCTTACAATGAACAAACTTATTAAGATGCATTACCTGCCACAGCTGTAGTATCTTGTGTCCGTACTATGTTAGGTGTCTCTTCAATCTGTGTCTCTAGACTTTGTTTCTATGCAAGATATTTTGATGCTTTTGTGTTTGTCTGAATGGGATGCTGTCTTTGTTTTAAGTTTTTCAGGAAACTTCTAGTACATCTGTATAGTGCTTCCAGATTTACTTTAATACTCTCTCTTATCAAGGGTCACGATCAGAGTTCTACTCTTGCGCAGCACTCTGTTGAATTGACATTACCCAATCATCATCCATTTCACAGAGATTTACTTCGATATGCTAAACTGATGGAGTGGCTCAAGAACACGGATTATGGAAAATATGAAGGGCTAACAAAGGTATGTGGAGTGCTCAAATGATGCTAGAGAATGTACATAAGATACTATTTTTGCGAGTCAAAAGAATTGCCTGTGTGTATGTACATGTCCTCTTAGTATTCCTTTATATTAAATTTAATTCACTGCTCCTCTTGTTCCTTTTTCAAATAGGAAACTTTGGGTTTTGGTATTTGTTGTATCCTGTTTTATTTTCCTCCGAGATTCTATGTCTCTGTTCTAAAGTATCATAAGATATTAGTCTTAATATTTATGTAAAACAAGTTTGCCATTTTACAGTCTAGTAAGAAAAATAATTAAGCTGTTTTCCTGTGTTTATTGCCTATGTGACATCTTTATTTGAACAGACCTTCATTATCAAAATATCAGAAACTTAACAGGTCTCTTGTAAAGTAGGTTAAATAGAAATCTTTTGGCTTTGTATATATGTAACTTTTATCTACCTTGTTTAAAACTGACATGGATTGAAAAAAATGCTACAGAAGTCTAGAAAATGTTTAGATAGAAGTCAAGGGAAAGTTAGTCCTTACAGAACAAGTCTTCTTTTATTAAAGTACTGTCATTCTTAAAAACTCAACCATGGAATATTTATATTAGACTCTTAAAATGGCTTTGAAATAGTTGTTCTTTTGCCTTCAGTGTAAGACACATGGTCAGTGAATGGCTAACATCTTTGTGATCTTCTAATAAAAAATTGAGAGACTTACATATTTATGTGTTATGTGTGCTAAGTAACAAAATTTTGAAGAACATAGGAAAAACACATTCTTGGGTGATCATTATTAAACATTATTATAAGCTTTGTACTAAAATTCTAAACAAACGAGACAATCTTCAGACTTATTTCAATTGTTGTGCTTTTTGTCTTTCTAAAATTTGAGCTTATTTTTGGCAGTGTTGCAAACAAATTGTTTTGGGATCGATTGAGTTTTGTAGTAAGTAGGAACACAGAATTTGTGCCTCCCAAAGTTTTCTGGTCTTCTGTTTTTCATGTGAGAATAGTAATAAAGGAGGTCACGTACTCAAGAAGATGTGTAGGAATGGCATCCTGTTTGCTTTTTTTTGGGCATAATAAGAGTGTAGTAAAAGAGACTACAGTGAATGGTGCTGAATTCTCTCCATTCTACCCTTGAATTGAATTTTATGATGCTCCACCACTAGTAATCCTATTTGTATGTACCACATTTCATGTCTTTCCTTATAGAGGAGAAGTAACAATTTCTGATGCTCAGTGAACTCACTAGGAAAATGAGTATAACTTGCTTAAATATCATAAATGTGTTTTTGTGCGTGCTATATAAATATATATGCACAAATATAGTCCAAAACAGTTTATTATTTAGTAGAACTTAGATACTTCCTGGTTTTTAAGATCTATTTAACTGTAATAGAACAAAGTCAACATATATACCTGTTAACTAAGTTTACGTTTTTCTTTTAAGAATTATATGGATTATTTATCACGACTATATGAAAGGGAAATAAAAGATTTCTTTGAAGTTGCCAAGATCAAGATGACTGGCACAACCAGAGAAGGAAAAAAGTTTGGTAAGCTTCCAGGAGGCGCATATCTTGCTTTGAATCTTATTATTTGCTTATAAAACACTCATTACAACACCTAGGGCCAATTTTATAATGGTGTAAAATTATTTACTTTTGACAAGGTGGAAGAAATTGGATGAAAAATGTGATTGGTAAAGCTTCTGACTTCCGCAAGACCAAAGTAGCACAACTGAAATCTTAGGAAATTGGTCAAGATAGAAGCATAAAATATGGTATTTCTTAGATTTTCAAATCTACACTCAGTTTTTAACAAACTGCCAGCCACTTTTTATTACTTGAACTATCCCATTATATTTATATCCTATTTTATTACTGGAACAAATTTGGAAAATCAACTCTTGAAATTAAAGAAAGCTTGGGCAGCAGTGTGTGTGTTCCTTCTGCTATTACTTCTGGTTTTAATTACTTCTGCTTTTTGGGTGGATTTTGAAGAAGCTAATTTTAATGCTAATTCTGCGTAAGGAAACTTGTGTATTTCATTGTGTTTTCAGAGGGATTTATCTATATAGTCTGAGACTAGAAATCATATTTTGTTAACTTTTAGGTCTTCTGGTTTAAGGGAGTATGTATTCCTGCTAGGATTAAATAGTCTAGTGTGAGTATGGAAGTGAAGCTTTAAAAAAAAAAAAAATAACCTGAATACTTAGAAGGCAACAGTGATATAGGTGTATTTATATATTGGTTATTCTATATTTTAAAGTGCACTGTTTCAGAACTTGTTTAAAATATTTATATTTGCCACAGCTCACCAGTTTCCAAATTCTAAATTCAGAAATGATGTGCAGCTTTAACTAGTAAGTGCTGTCAAGCCTATTTTGGGTCCTGAACTTATGCTATGAAGTTTGATGGTAGAGAACAGAAAAAAGTAATGAAAGGTGGAAAGCAGGAGAGTGGTGAGGCTTGATTGAGGGAGGGGGAAGCTGGAAAGATAAGTCTCGGCAAGCTGTTGGACATGGAGAGCAAGTGGTACCATAATGTGTCATCAGAACAGTTAAGTTTATAAATCTTGAAAACCTATTGCAAGAACAAAACACTTTATCCTAGTATAAATTGTTTTCTAAAACATTCTAAACACTTTATCCTGGTGCTTCTTGTGTGATTTGCATTTGTGAGAAGACAATTTTCGTAGCAATTTCCTAACTTCTGTAAACGTTATGCAGCGATCAGGCATGTTAGAGAAAGAGGACCTTCAATTCACCAGCATAAGAGCTGCACCTTGAGGAGGCTTCTGTTGTGTATTTGTGCAAACTGCAAGCGTGTTTGAACGTGGCACAGAATAGTCAAGGAGGAAAGTAGCAAAGTTTTGTGTTTGTTTTTTTTTTTTTTTTTTACCAGTTCTCTTGGTTTGATTTCTTTTGTAATGTTACTTTTTCACAGTCGTACAAAGGGTATGTTTATGTTTCAGTCGTGCTGGTGACTGACTGACATGTAAAACTTGACCCAAGTGCTCAGTCCTCTGAAAACTGGTAGGAACCAGTCACAAAGCCAAAACCAGAAGCTGTATCCAGTGGGGACCTTCCTAGAATTATTAATGTTATGAATGGTAATTAAGCCATTAAGTAACGGTTATCAATGGCCACATATTTGAGGCCACAAGCGAATTTGACAATGAATTGGATCAAAAAAGCTTCAGTCCTCGGTACTAATCTTATAAAGAAGGAAAGGAAATTACGTATGTTTAAAAAGCTATTCCTTATATAAATATGATTTCATTTCACCATTTAAATATCAGGTTATGTATTTATTTTGTAACAGCTTATAATGGTGTGTAATTTCAAAGGCTTCTATGTTGAAGGTAGTGGTTGTACTATTACTAGTTGCACATTAATTTAAAATACACCACTTCTTAATAGTAAACTTATTAAGAAATAGTGTAGGTGCATAATGCTCCAGTTGTACTCGGACACTAAAGATGACCTGTTTCCAAGCTGTGTTGGTGTGTGGTCTTGCCTTTTTGTGCTTTGGGAATAGCACTGCTATTTGAATGCCTCAACGCAGAGGGGATGCTGGGAAAATTCTGGCATTCTGTGCTACTGCAAGGTTCTTTGTCTGCATTTTTATGGCAAAAAAAAAAAAAAAATCTGGGTCGTGAGCATTCACACATGTCTTAAGTAGTCTTATTTTTTTATTTTTGTTTTCTGATTAAACGAAGACTTTGATACTTAAATACCATAAAATTAATGTGGGAAAGAGTGCTACTACTGTCATATGTTTATATGATGTGGGTTCTCAAAAGCCACTCTGGGTCCCAGATTGTCCAGGGCGTGATCCTTTGCCTGTGGTGCCTTGCATTCTGTAATATAGTCCCGTGTGTTTGGAAATTGAGGACGATGACAAAGTGGGACCAATGCATGACAGATGCATATGCCAAATATATCAGGCCTAAACCTTTTTATTCAAAAAATGCCAAAATCCTCAAGATCTGAAAACTAGGCTGGAATTAAATTCAAGTTTGACATTATAATTGTCAGTAGTGTTGCCTACTTGAGAACATCTGGTATTTAAGACATGTTTGTGGCATTTAGAAGTATTTACTCATTCTATTACAGTAGGTTCTGCTTGCCTGCTCCATTTTGGGGGGCTTGTAGCATCCATCCTCATCAAAATCTTCTTAATACCACATACTGCTTTTAGTGTATGTATGCAAATGCCTTTTACTGGTTAGGGATTCTCTATTTACTACAAATGCCCATTTACTCTAAATTCCATATTGAAGTCCACTTGAGGAAACTGTTTTATTCTGCAAAACCCAGGAAAAATAAAAAAACACCTTGTAAATTTTTTTACTATATATTTATTGTTTTCATCCTCTCCGAATTTGCAGTCATCAATTTTCGGTGCAGCATGAATACAAAAGATGTATTCTCTATGTAAGCATCCTGATTTGCGAACAACAGAAAAGGTTAGCCAGTCTTGCTGTCGATATGAATGATTTTGCAGTATTGGTGTGTGTTTTTTAAATTGAAGAGGTGGACAATATCTCTGACTCAGTACAAAATTACATAAATACATTTCAATTTCTTCATGTCTATTATTGATATGATGATTGATCTCGGAAACTGAGTCTTTTGCAATATTAACTCTGGCAAATATAACCCTAATTGAATGGACTTCTCAATTTGGGAGAACTTAAATACATGTTACCAAAAATGTTCTTTGAACACACTGTATAAGAAAAAGTAAAGTTTAATACCTAGAAACTTACTCTGTTTTCCATGTAGCTTAGATACTGAATTTCTAGAATAGTACCTCTCCAACTAAATGTGTTTGCAACGTAGTTACTTGCTGCTTATAGTTCTCCGCATGTTTCTTTCCAGTTAGAGCTTAACTTGCATCTTGTGCATGGTTTGTGCAAACTGCATTTTAACTTGTCTTTGTCTTTGATGCTTGCAACCTAATCCATCCCAGCTACACTGCCTCGAAAAGAAAGTGCTGTCAAACAGGAAACTGAGAGTGAGTATAACTAGTTGCATTAGTTGGTATTGTCAATGCATGTGTGTCAATGTAAAGATGTAGTGCTGCATCATGGAAAATCTACCTAACACTGAAGCACTCTGTTCAGAATGAAATGAGCATTACCAGAATCATTGTTTTTGCAAGGCAAAAATGAAGCTCAGCTAAAATGGCTGAACATAGAACTTGAGAAGGTTTGTAGGTAAAGGCAACACCTTTTGGTTTTGCTGCCAGTTGATCTAAAAAATTTGTTTGTGCCTGAGAGCTTGTCGTAGTTTTTCAACTCTTCCAGTAGGTTGAAGTAACAACTTTTATTAGATCTATAGACTTTGTCTTGGTTGTGTCCCTAGAGTAGATACCAACATAGCGGTTAAATGAAACTTGCAGGATTACTTTTACATTTCTTTGTGGTTGAGATGCGAGAAGTTTACATGGGGGTCAAATATTGACGATTTCTTGGTCTTTTTTGTTACTAGCTTTCTCCATCCTGTTCCAACATTTCTGAAAATTTGGGAAAAAAAGAAAATAAAAAGATATGCTCGTCACATAGGAGAAGGCCCCACAATATCAGGAAGAAATGTCTGAATGTTAATTATGATCAAAAGGAGAGGGGAGCATTAGCAGTAGAGTTACTATGGGATTGTAGATCCAGCAAAATAGCTGGAGCAAACTATGTAGACAAAAGGATGTTAACAGCAGAAAGATCAAGTTCAAGATGAAAAAGTGCCTGTGTGTGTATAAAGCTTTTTAATTTTTTTCTCTCTTGTGGATTAATTCCTCTCTTTGTGGCAGCCTTTGCCCAAAGTACATTCACAAAGATCATAACTGGTCTTTGCTTCCAAGCTTTCAAGGAGAATATCTATCCCGATGTTCCTATATTTCACAGTTTTGTTCCTTTTATGCCTTTTTCCATACTTTACAATGAGGGCTTATATAGCTACATTGTACTTTGAAACTTGAAGTATTTCAGTTACCTTGTAATGAGAAAAGAATGTGTTTATAGCAAAAGCATTTGCAGCTTAGACAAAAATTGAGTTGTGTGATTTTAATGTAGGACTACTAGCAATTCTTGATCTCCTACATTCTGTAATGAACCTATTCTTCTTGAGTATTTTATTCTGGCTTTGCTTCCCTCCTTCATAGTGTCTTTATTTCATAGGTCTTCATGGAAGTTCTGGAAAATTGACTGGGTCCACTTCTAGCCTAAATAAACTCTCTGTTCAGAGTTCGGGAAACCGTAGGTCTCAGTCATCCTCACTGTTGGATATGGGAAACATGTCTGCCTCTGACCTTGATGTGGCTGATAGAACAAAATTTGATAAGGTAAAGCCAAAATGTTGCATAGGATTCCTGCTTAGTTTTGTATTAGAAGTGTCTGGCATATCCTTCTTATATAGTTTAAAGATCTGTACTGTTTAAATCTTAAAACATGCCAATTTGAAATTTAGTATGCACCCCACATCTAATAAAGGCAGTTTCTAAGAAATAGGTAGATCAGAGTATTATTGCTTGATGATAAGATTCCATTTAGTTCCTTTATATGCTTAGTGTGATCCGTAAAGAATATCAAGCATAAAAAATAGTCTAAGTTTAAGCCCAATATACATTTTTAAGCAAATAGGAATGAACTGATGGATTCTTCAACTGATTTTTTTTTTTTTCCTCAATACAAATGTTCATGTGTTCTGTCGCATTTTGCCAGTACGTAAGCAAAAGTGAAAGATAAGAAAGCATAATATTTTTAGCCAGGGCTTGAGCATGGCCCTAAAATTTTATTTATGCTGGTTTCACATCAAAGTTATCATCAGTTTTCAGCTTTAACCAATGGCACTAAGTTATTTTTGGAGTGTCCTCAGCATCTGTTTAAATACCTGCTGTCCTCTGCATCTGTTTTGGGGTTTTGGGGTTTGTTGTTGGTGGTGTTTTTTTTTTTTCTGAACCTTTAAAAGTGACAGTACTCCTCACTTCTTGTGGAATTAACTCCTCAGTACTGTGGAGGGAAAAGGATCTGTTATCAGAATGAGAAATAAAAATAATTTTCATGTTCTCTATTGAATTATTTGATGGAGATGAGTATTTTTTTTCTGACTTCTTCAAATCCTTGCTTAGTCTTTTTCTGGGAGGAAATATATACCTGGAACAGGTATTACGCACCTGCAGCAACAACTTGTCTAGAATTAAAATGATAGCTTTTTAAAACAATTTTATTACGATATACAGGTATTGTGCTAATTTTTTTCAACTTCTTCTGACTTTTATCTCACACCCATTGGGGACATGTGAGCGTGACTAATGTATACAGAGCTGTAAGCTATAGAGCTAGTGGGTTTTTTCAAATTTTTTTCCTAGGGGAATTTTCAGTACTGTGGATTTACTATATGGCTAGATTGGTTTCACTTATGTAAATTATTGTATGTCTTAATCCTTAAATACTTGCAGAGAAAACTGTGTTGTGTAAAGATGACAGATTAGAAGTATGTCTAACACCTGACTTACAATTTCAGTAGTTCGTATTAATAAAATGAAATTATTTTAATGAATTATTGCCAAAATAATGTTTCATCTTAGATTAAATCTAAAAATCATGATGAATACTTTTATTTCAGTACAAAACCTGCTGTTGGTTTCTGTAGCAGCTATGTAGAATCTTTTTCTATAGAGCAGTTAATCTTCTACATACACGATTTACCTGTTTTTCTTCCAGGGGGCTTTTAATTTTGTCTTCTTCCTCTCAGCAACCCAGGCAGAAAAGAGGATGGCAGAACCCATGACTTACTATTAAAATGCAAATGTTTTCATTATAGCACAAAAGTCCTTCCTCAGGCTGTGACTAGAAACCTTCTAGTTGTGGAAAAATACAGATTGTTCTTTTTTTTCCCAGTGTTAAATGGATGAGAAGGGACTACTTTGAAGATGCAGATATCACTTTTAAAGATACAAGTACAAGCTGTTTCCATTTCTATTAAGTACAAATAAGCCTTCTAAAGCTTACTGAAGATAGAAAGTATAAAATCCTATGCAACAAACAATTGAAATTAGTATTGCTAACTGTTCATATTATTTGGTGTGTTGATAAACTATTTGGCTTTCTTTAGATTTTCGAGCAAGTATTAAGTGAACTAGAGCCTCTGTGTCTGGCAGAACAGGACTTCATTAGTAAATTTTTCAAACTACAGCAACATCAGAGCATCTCAGGAACAACAACGGTATGACTCTTAATTCTGTCACTGAAGTAAAAAATACTGAACAGGCATCATAAGAGACCTGTTTAAAAGATAACTTCTGAATTTATCTGGCAATTATGTGATCCAGGTAATCAGTAATTTGTTTTTCTCCATTAGCTGGCAGAATCTTTATTTTTGGCTGACCAATACAAAATCTATTAAAGAAGGACTGACAAGTTTCTTTTGCCATGGCTTCATTTCCTCATAAGATCACACTAAACACTTCATCATGCTATGTAGGAAGGCAGTGGGGAGCAGTCGTGGATAGTGGTGTATTCTGGGGAATGCGACCAGGAAACTACCAGCACCTTGCGAGCCACTGTATTTGCTACATTTGCTGCTGGGGGGGCGGGGCGAAAAGCTGATAATTACATTGGTTTTGTCAGATATACTTATCACTTAAATATAGAATTGGAGACAAGCTTTCAGCTTCCTGTATATTCATTCCTTGTTCTTATAGAATGAAGCGGAGGAAATGGATGGAGGAACTTTATCTCGTTCATATACTTCTGGTGTTCCACAAACCATATCATCTGAGTATGTGCTGCTGTTGTATATTATTGATTCTTAAGCCTACATGTGAATTTATTTGGCATATAAAACTTTTTTCTCTATAATCAGAAATTGTTCCCTTTTAGTGGAAATGAATAGTGAAATGTTAATTTGTACCTAGACATTGAATGTGTCAGTAAATATAAAAATGTTTGTGTATAGGATAGATGTTTCTGTCTATAGTTGTATAAAAAAAAGATGCTTAATTCTCTAATAGTTTGCAAAGTGAAACTAGGCGCTGTAATATGTAAAATACGCTTTGGAAAATATGCTTAGCAAAGTTCTGAATTTGAGTGCGTGGCAGCTTCCACACAGAAAATACTTTTTGGAATATTTTATACCTGTGACTATTATGACCTGATTTTTACTGTGTGGCATTGGCATTTCTTCCCTTAGCAGCATTCTGACAATCATGAGACTTGATGAATGCAAATGAGACTAATATATGCAATAAATTTATCCTAAAATGTTATCAAAGAACATGTAAAACAGCCTAGTAAACTGTCAGAGTAATATTTTTCTTATGCATTTTTAATAGGAAGGACATGATCCGACAAATGATGACAAAAATATTTCGTTGTATTGAACCTGAGCTGAATAATCTTATAGCGCTGGGGGACAAGATTGATAGCTTTAATTCCCTTTATATGTTAGTGAAGATGAGTCATCATGTATGGACAGCACAAAATGTGGACCCAGCTTCCTTTCTCAGCACAACACTTGGAAATGTTTTGGTGACTGTCAAAAGGAACTTTGATAAATGCATTGTAAGTTCTTTACTTATTCTGACTAAGCTAACTATAATATAGGAAGCCCACTCCTACCCAGTTTGATTTTGCATTTCTTTATAGTTAAATTTTTCCTTTTAATTTGAAGTGAAAATTAGTAACTTTATTGCTCTTCTACTGGCCAAACCTTCAAAAAGGATAAACTAATTGGTGGTTGTGTTTCTTTTCCCTCTCCATTCCAGTTTTCTTCAATAATTAGCTATTTGTAAGAAGTACGACTACTCTTGCACTGCTGTGAGCTGGCTGACATTTTTAGTTGTTTGTTTAAACTTGTACTCTTACTGAGATTACTGAAGCCAGCCAAGTAAACTATAGCTCTCTGCCTTTTTTACTTACCAAAACAAAACCTCATGGACTTACCAGTCTGCTTTTCCCCTTTAAGCATAATATACCAAATAGACATATCTTCCATGTGTTCAGTTATTTCTATCCTATATATAACAAAAACTTAGTTTAGGTAAAATAGCAAATCTTCTGGCAGTAGGAGAGGCAGCTTCTACTGTCAGAAACTTCCTTTCGCTAATACAATATGACCGTTATATGACATAATGGCAAGTTTAGTGAAAATATAGTTGCTGGTATAACTTCTTTTTTATTGACATAAGTGTAATTTGACTCTAGGCCAACATAAGATGACTGACTGTTCTTGATCAGTTTAATGCTTAAAATATTTTGAAGCTGATTTTTTTGGATTATACTCAGAAATACAATTTCAGTAGAAGATAAAGAAACTTCCTGTAGCAAAAGGAATTGTTAGCTTGGCTGAATCAGAAAAGCGAAGTTCCTTGTTAGGTTATAGAATGAAAATTGTTAATTGCTTCTGGTGGATAAGTTTGGGGTTTTTTTTCCCCTTGTTTGTTTGTTTTTCTTAATACTAAGTAAACAAACAAAGGAGAATAAAAGCTGGAAGACTTTACTTGCCCATCTTCCTTTTTTCTTTCCAATTATCTTATTTCTTAACAAATTTTGGGCGTAAAAAGGGAGGAAGACTAAGTAGATATACAAATTGAATGATAAAATTATTTCCATGTTTGAATAAATGTCAGTTTTTCAGTATGTCTGCATTTTTCTTTTACTGGTTGTTACATGGTCTGGAGTCATATATTAGAGGCTAACATCTGTTCTTGTTTTAAATTTAAGAGTAACCAAATGAAGCAGATGGATGAAGTAAAAATCTCAAAGAAGAGTAAAGTTGGGATCCTTCCATTTGTTGCTGAATTTGAAGAGTTTGCAGCCCTCGCTGAATCAATTTTCAAAAATGCAGAACGACGAGGAGATCTAGATAAAGCCTACATAAAACTTATTAGAGCTGTTTTTGTCAGTGGTAGGTCTTCTGAGGTTGTCATAGTTACTAAAATTATTGTTTCCTCCTATTTATATATAATTTTGTTCCAATTAACAGATGATTTTTTTTTTTTAAGACTCTCTGTTGCAACCCACATGACTGGTATTGTGCTGGAATTTTGGTTATCTCTGTTATCATTAGGGGAGCAAGTGTAAACCTTTTGATTGTAATATACTTTTTAAGAGCAAACTGTAGATATTTTCCTTTGTACATACCTGTAAAGTAACTTTCAGTTACGACAGAGGACAGTGGTTAAGACTCTGGAGGGAGAGAGGAGATGGCAGCAACACGACACGCTCAATCTGAATTGGTTTCCTGTCTTTTCTCCCCGTGTAGCTTGAACAAGGAGATGAATCTGGATGGGATCCCTGACATTTGGCCATAATACTGTATATCTTCACAGCCCTGTCTAAAATCACTTGAGTTCAGGCTGTGAATTTGACCCTTTCTTGGCATATTAGGTCCTTTGTGTCGTAGCCTGACAGTAAAATGTCTCTCCAGTCCTCCCTATCTTCTCAGCTATAGTCTGGAAAAATAGCAGCAACACCCTTGTTCTACTGGTTTTATTTAACGTAAAAAAAAAAAAAAAAAAAAAAAAAAAAAGGCAGGGGGGATATGCAAGCCAATGAACTCTAGAAAAATTGTTCTTCCCTTTTTAAAATGGGGAGGGCATGGATGGACAGACCTCTCTGTGCTGATTTACCTGCAAATTTTCAAACAGCTCCATGTATAGTAATTCCCAGCCACTGAGACTTACCTCTTTTTTAGGGGAGGATTGAGCAAGAGGAGACAGTAGAGGCAATAAAGCTAGTTTGAGGAAATTACAGCATAGTGGTTCTGACCATACTAGGAAATTGTGAAGAGACATTACTTCATAGTACAGTACACTAGAGTCCATATGTAGTCAGCAGGAGCATCCCAGCTGATAGGACAGTAAATTTTGAAAATGTTTTTATTTGATTGCACCCAACTTTTCTGTCCTTAAGAATTTACTGTTCAAGTGATAAAACTAAGTGAACACCAATGGACAGGCAAAACTGTATAATGATAAAATAACTAGTGTAGGAAGAATGTAGAAAAGCATGTTTTAAAAGGGGTTCAAAATGATGCCAGTCAAACACCAAAGAAGAAACAAAATCTGTTTCAGACAAGTACAGAGCAAACTTTAAGAACAAAGAATTATGATGGGGGAGGATAAGGGATAGAAGTAAAGAATGAAGATGAAACAAAGTCAAAATTATGTACAAAATCAGTGCAAGCAGTATGTTTAATGCAGCAGGATATTTAATTTACAAGGTTTGAAGCAGGTCAGAAAGATGTAGTACTTCAGGTAGAATTGGAGCCGGGGGTGTTAGAAGACTATATGGGAAGAACAAAATTGGCAGTAGCAGACTTTTCCTAGTTGGCAATTCAGTGTTCTGACTGAAATGAATGTGTGATCTTTATTGATACGCTGGTGCCCAGGATCACTTTCATGGTCAGCATCCTGGTAGTCTCAGCAAAATCACTAACGGATGAACGGGCATAGAGACTTAATTGTGCTCTTTGTTGAAACCATCCTCTTTCAGCCTGCTTTTAGGCGCCATAAGGGAGTGATATGTAGAATTTCTTTTGCCTGCCCTGTTTTTTTTTCGGGGGAGGAGGGGCGGGGATGAAAGTAAGAGACCTATGTGTGGGATTATCCATTTTTATTATTAAATTTGGGAATTGGCAGTAACTTTGACCATACAACTAATAAGCTAAGCAAAAATTGAGAGACTGGGAAGTACATTTTAAAAAACCCACCAGCTTATTGAAGATTTTTGTTCTAGCAAAGGGGGGAATGAGACTTTTCTTAAGTAGTTCTGTCATGTGAAATTTAGGGATAATGAAAGCATGGTTGTAAGCCTCCACAGAATGTGGGTTGTTTCTTGCTTATGTAAATGCCCGTCTGTAGTCACTATTTTGGATCCTTTTAGAAGTGACTTTTTTGGCATACAGATTTCACAGTCTTAGAGCCTGTACATATCTGTTACTTCTTATGTTACAAAATGCCTTTTCTTACAGTATTACGGTTATTGGTTATGTTTTTCTGAATTTGGTTGTCCGTTTGGTATTTTAAGTATTTTGCTTCCTTTTTCTTTCAGTTGAGAAAGTAGCTAACGAAAGCCAGAAAACACCCAGAGATGTGGTCATGATGGAGAACTTCCATCATATTTTTGCAACACTTTCTCGCTTGAAAATTTCTTGTCTTGAGGCTGAGAAAAAAGAAGCCAAACAAAAATACACTGATCATCTTCAGTCTTATGTAATCTACTCACTCGGACAGCCTCTTGAGAAATTAAATGTAAGTATATATGAGTTTATAGACTACTCTGTACCACTTAAATGTATTTCTCAAGTGTTTAGTGTTTCTCTGATCTCTTTATCACTGCATCTATCATTATCTCTATTTCATTATTTTAAACTCAAGCATGCCTGGCAAGAATACTCTACTCAGGAGGGTAACAGTCTTTGATGAAAAAAAACCCAACTTTTTCATGGCAATGAATAGCACTGACTAAACATCAGTTGTATCTTAAGCAAATGCTTTTGAGGAAGCAAAAAGCGAGGGGAAAAGTAATCAGGAGCTTTGGGATAAATTTCCCCACCTCAACTGCAGAGAAAATTACTGTAGTTTCTGAACTGTTCAACAATAAGAAAAGTTTTAGGAAAGTTCTGTATGTCCAAAATTGAACCAAGTGTTAAACTCAAAGCTGACTTAGGTTCATACTCAGTTCTGCCCACTGAATGTTTCCCACTGTTCATTGCTCTTTCTATAAGCAGGATTTCAGCCATTCATTTTCTGAAAAGTCTAAGATGTAGTCTCTTTTTTGAAAAGTAAAATGCTTTATTGCTGCTTCCCACTTACTGTGGGTTGACTCTGGCCAGCACCAAAGCTGCCACATAACTAACTGCTTGATCATTCTTCCCTCCCCAAGCAGGACAGGGGAGAGAATAGGAAAAGCAAAAGTGGGAAAACTTGGGGGGTGGAGATAAAGACAGTTTAATCAGTGAATGGGGCAGGGAGAGAGAGAGAGAGAGAGAGAAAAAGGTGATGCAAAAGCAGAAAGGCAGTCACTCACTACCTCCCACAAGCAGACTGATGCCCAGCCAGTGTCTGAGCAACAGCCACCTTGAAGACAAACACCACCCTCGCCCCCTCCTCTAACGCTAATTTTTGTAGCTAAGCATGATGCTACATGCTATGGAGTACCCTTTGGCCAGGTTTGACCTGTTCAGCAATAACCAAAACATTGGTGTGTTATCAGCCTTGTTTAGCCACAGATCCAAAACACAGCACCCTATGGGCTGCTATAAAGTAAGTTAATTCCGTGTGGTTCTATGTGCATGTTCATAGGCATACTTCCCTCCATTTTTATTATGTTGAGCCAGCTGGTGCAGGGCAGTGAAAAGAGAGAGCAATTATGAACAAATATTGCTGTTGTGTAATTATGGTTTAAGTAGAGAAATTCCTATTCAGATGCTTATTCAGTGTATCCAAAAGATCCACTATTTTCCCAGGCTAGGGCCTCATTAACTGAGGATTTTGAGGTTGATTCAGTATTAGTTATAAGGTTGCAAAGAAAAGCTTGATTGTTTCTATGATTGATTTTCAGTTTTACGCTAGTACGTATGGAGTGCTGTATTGTTGGGCTGAGCTTTAATGTTTATGGCTGAGCAGTACTTCGTGCCCAATTAAAAAACAAAAATGGGGGGAACACACAACAGTTGTCAAGCAGAATCAAGACTTAACTACACATATGCTTGTCAAATTAAGTTAATTAGTCTAGCTTTGTGATAATCATTAATGCTGTTCTTGTTTGTTAGCATTTTTTTGAAGGTGTTGAAGCTCGTGTGGCCCAAGGTATACGAGAAGAGGAAGTAAGCTATCAACTGGCTTTTAATAAACAAGAGCTTCGTAAAGTTATAAAGGAATATCCTGGTAAGGAAGTGAAGAAGGGATTGGATAATCTCTACAAGAAGGTAGATAAACATCTCTGTGAAGAAGAAAACTTACTTCAGGTAAACTAAATCATGGCTTAAAAACCTTGTAATGTTTACACAAAGACTTTTGCATATGTATTCTGTGAGAAGTGGCTAGCTTCAGCATAACTCTGAAAAACCATTAATTTTGAGCAGAGTTTTTTTTTTTTTATAATCCCACTCTGATTCTATTTGTTGTAACATTGATTTGAACCGTCATAGTAGAGACAGAGTTCAGAAAGAAACTTCCTTTGTGATTCCCTAGGTGTCCATTAATGGGTGATCTCTGTTCTGCAAAATATACTGGAAGTAGAGAGAACTAGATTTAAATGAACTGTTCCCCTGATAAGAAATTTAGCTGGTATACTGTAGCAGAATATACTTTCAATTACATCTTTCCTAATAGTTATATTGTTTAAGGTTTTTTTTTTTTACACTCTGTAAACTTTCTCACTGGAGTAAATGATAAGTAGATTTAAGAGTTAAGCATGTATTAACAGCTTTTTAAAGTCTGAAGTGTGAATTAGTAGCGCTGTTCAGGTTTGGGATGTTTTCTTTAAAGGCAAAAGCAATACCTCTTTCAGGGCAACTTTCTCTTCTGTACTATTTTCCACTTTGCAGATTTGGTAGGAATCTTGTAAATATTAAAGATCTTAAACTTAATGGGTAAAAAACTTCAATCTTTTTTTTTTTTTTTTTTTTTTTTTTTACTGCAGCAGCTCAGTTTACTGAACTTTGTTGTTAGCAAGCTTTAGTTTTAAAATGACACCTGAACTGAGAATCACTTAATGAGCCAATGTTTTGTAGTTCACCTATAGTGTATTGTGCCAGTTGACGTTTCTTAAAGTTTGCTTTCTTTGGCAGGTTGTGTGGCATTCCATGCAAGATGAGTTTATACGACAATACAAGCACTTTGAAGGGCTGATAGCTCGCTGCTATCCTGGATCAGGAATTACTATGGAATTCACTATACAGGATATTTTAGACTACTGCTCCAGTATTGCACAGTCTCATTAAGTTCTAGAAAGGGAAAGAGGAGCTAGCAAAGTTTGTGCCTGTGTATAAGGGAATCAAACACTATAAATGCTATTTGTTCTTAAAAGGTGGATTTCCATGTGTATGTGTAGTTAACTGCCATATATGTCAAGTTACACTCCTGCTTCAAACGTCTTTCAGGGCAAAATGAAACCTTCGGGGACTGGTTGCTCTTCTACTGGGTTGAAGTACTGTTTGAAAGCATTAATTCTGTGAAACACTTTGGATATAGTTTTACCCTTCCCCTGATGTTCAGATAATTTTATTTATAATCCCTTCTCTTGCTAAAAGCAGTAAGCACTACCTTTGTAGTATGCAAAAAGGATAATACTGTTTTCATAATATTTTGCATCTTGGAAATTATGTAAGCATTAAAGACTACCAAATCCTTTCCCTTCCTTGTTCTGGAAAGTATGGATGTGGAACTTTATGCAGTGGGAAGACTGAATTTGTGTTCTGAGAAGTAACGTGACTATGGTTATAATTCTTAATTAAACTGTGTTCATCATATTCTTTATTTCTATGGAGTGTTATTTCAAAAAGGTGAAAATACAGTGATCTCTATTGTTTTGTCTCTGGGCATTTAAGTAGAATCACTCTATTTCTCAACATGCTTCCCCCCCCCCCCCCCCTTCCCTTTAATAAGTATGACATAGCATCAGTATACTCCCACCTTGTGTAATCTCTTCCTCCTCCTGGAGCTGCAGCTGCCTGTGATTCAGGACCTGGTTTTTCTGTACAGCTTGAGGAAGTTGCTAGGTTGTTGGATAGAGCTGGGATGTATGTAGAATAGAAACAGGCACAGTAAAGGGAAACATGCAGGCAGAGGTAAGATTTTGGGGTTTGAGATGCAGATGAAAGAATAGAAGACAAAACCCAGTAATAGAGGAACGTTGTAAAACTCGGAAGGAAAACCTAACCTGCTAGATGGGCAGCTTGGCAACAGTGAGGCACCTGGATTTGGGTGAGCGTACTAACACTTTTAAGTCTTGTAGCTCATTAAATCCTAGTTGTCTGTTTACTAATACAATACTTGATCCAAGTTGTATATAACCCGCTTACAGCGTCTTTGCATGTGACAAAAGGTAGCCAAAGCAACACCAAGGGGAGGTAAGGGTTACGCTTAGCAGAAGTTCCCTTTAAACTACTGTAGACAGCTTATAAAAGAGGACTGCCTGTCACTTTTACATCGGCCGCTTCAATCCCTGGAGCCTGGCCACAGCAACTATGCAACAGGCAACAATACTACAGGCAGTAAATGCAAGTAAGACCCGCTGGAAAAGGATCACAGGCGCCGGTAACATCTGTCTCCCCGCTTTGGCTGCAACCAGAGCTAAGCTGTCATCGCGGGCCGTGCCTTTGCGTACAGCCAGTAGCTCACCCCGGGTGCCAGCTCCTCCGTCAGCCTTGCGTCAGAGCTCCTAAGGCAGTGTCGGGGCTCAGCCGTGCCCCTCCGCTCCGAGCCCAGCCCGCCTATTTCAGCCTGCGTTGCTCCGGCGCTGAGGAAAGCCCCCCACGCTAAGACGTTTCTGCAGGCGCTGTCCGAGAGTGAGGAGCTTGTCCCCGCTAACGCCGCGGCGTCAAACGGCTGGCGTCACACGGTACGTCACCCGCAGCGTGAGGGCTGCCGGTCGCGCGGGAAGGGGCGGGGCGGCCGGTGCGGGCGGCGGTTGGCTCGGCCGGCCGCGGGTGCAGGCGCGTGCCCCGTTGCTGAGGTGACGGGGCGGAAGTGGCCGTTGCTCCGCGCGCCATTTTCAAACGGCCGGTGCGGCCTAGGTGGCTGCGCGGGGTCTGGGGAGCGGGAGCGCCGGCCCCGGGGAGCGCTGAGGGGGCGCGGCGGGCGGGCAGGGCTCGGGTCCGCCGGGGCGGGTGTCCTGTCGGGGAAGGAGGAGGGTGCTGCCGGCGGGACCGGGGCTCCTCGCCTGCAGGCAGGCGGGCGGGCGGCGGCGGCGCTCAGCGGCTAGCTTGGGCTCCCGCGGTCCCGGCGGCGGCCGTTGTAGCAGCCCTGAGGAGAGCGTGGCGCTGGGCCGCTCCCGTCTGTTCTGCCCCTGGGGAGCGCAGATTAGCCTGGGCGGCCTCTCCCAGCGTCTGGCCTACACGCCGGTCTCTCCTTCCCTCGGGGTTCTGCAGCCCCCCTTCCTCGCCGGAGCTGCCTCTCTGCCGAAGCCTCGCTGAAGCATCTCGGCTGCTCCTTAGTGGCTCGCCCTGCAAGAATTTTCTTTTAACGGTATGTCTGATAAGACCGACTGGAGGGAGGGTGGAAAAAGTAAAAATAAACCTGTTTAAAAAGGGACTGATTGCTCCTCTGTAGGTATAGATTGGGGTTGCTGAAAGGTCTATAAAGCTTCCAGTTTGGGGAGATAGGTGATGAGCAGGCTCATAATCGATAGGGGTTTCTTGTACTGTAATGTGAACTTAGAGGTTTTGGTGACTCTCTAAAGAAAAAAATCTGTTTTTCTAGAGCAAGAGCTGCCTTTCTATTGGCAAAGTGGTGATACTTCTTAGCAAACGTGGTGTACGAATATCTAGTCAGAAGTGAACTCCCAGCAAATCAACTTGGAAACAGTCTTTGCCAAAACAAGTGCAGGCTCATTCAGTGTATCTTGAAAATTATGTTGCAGTAACAGCATTTCACAACACAGCCTTCGGTGTCCGTGGACTGCATAGAGGCAGGTATTAGAGCATTACTATAGTCAAATGATTGGTCCGCTAGGTGCCTGTTTTACCTGGGTGAAAACAAAACTAGCTCTTCATAGCAGAATGAGCTATGTGACCAGTAATCACAGGATGGGAACAGGTGTTTTGTAAACATATTTCACACACGCGCAAAAAAAAAAAAAGCCTTTAGCATATTGGTTCTGATAAACAAAGAATGCATTTTGGGATTTCCCAGAACTGAGACTGGAAACTCTAGTTCATAATTGTCTTTGATGTCAATGTTATAGACTCAATAAAGAAATTGATTTTGTAGCATATACATTTGTCTGTGCTAATTTCTTTGTGTTCCATTGCCAGCTATGTAGTTTTATCTTTCTTCCACATGGCTCAATGACCGTATTATGTCTTCTGTGGCCAAGTTACATCTTTGCTCTGCTTTTTTCTTATTACGTTTTCTTATTGATAACACAGGTATTGCATCTGGAACAGTTCTTAACCTATACTCACCATGAATTTTGCTGCATTGTTTTCAGACTGAAAGGAGGGCTTCAATGTGCTAAAGCTTTTCTGTTTCATATTCCACTTGTAATGGTTAGTCTAATGCCTGTTAACGTTGCTTCTTTCACACAATTTTATGCAAATTGATTCTATACTTATAGCCTAAAGGAACTGGATTTGAAGTTCCGTTATTGCCCATCTTTCACATCAATGTTCAATTTCAGTCATTGGTGACTTAGCACCTATGAACTGTTCCCTGTTGTTCTAAATATGTTGTCCTGGTTCCGGCTGGGATAGAGTTAATTTTCTTCCTAGTAGCTGGTGTAGTGCTGTGTTTTGGATTCAGTATGAGAATAATGTTGATAACACACTGATGTTTTAGCTGTTGCTAAGTAGTGCTTACACTAGGCAAGGACTTTTCAGCTTCCCCTGCTCTGCCAGGTGCACAGGCAGCTGGGAGGGGGCACAGCCAGGACAGCTGACCCAGACTGGCCCAAGGGCTATTCCATACCGTATGATGTCATGCTCAGTATATAAACTGGGGGCAGTGATTGCTGCTCGGGGACGAGCTGGGTATCGCTCAGCAGGTGGTGAGCAATTGCATTGTGCATCACTTGTTTTGTATATTCTTTTATCATTATCATTTTTTTCTTCCTCTGCTGTCCTATTAAACTGTCTTTATCTCAACCCATGGGTTTTAATGTTTTTTTGATTCTCTCCCCCCATCGCACTGGGAGGGGAGGAGGGTGAGTGAACGGCTGTGTGGTGCTTAGTTGCCAACTGGGGTTAAACCATGACATATGTCTATTTCATAAACACCTAGGTCTTCAAAAGACTGCTCGCAACCATATCACAAAATGAAGCACATGGAAGTTGTCATATCTCTTCTGTGAATAACTGAAAGATGCACTCATTTAGACATCTTGATAAATCCTTGTCTGGAAATGCCTGATTTAAGTACTGTTTAATTTTCCCTTTTTGTTTGTTTATCTGATTTTCTGTTTTTCATCTAAAATGGAAATTATATTTTCTTCCTAGCAGCACTAAATTACATGAAATATTTAGATAATGAATATGATGTGAACTATTTATGCAGCTAATGTAGCCTATCTTGTGGGAAATACCAAAGCTGTTAAGAGTGCTTTCCAGCACTTTGCAAATTTACAGACAAATCTAGTAAGTTCAACATACCTTTCACCATGACTCAATCGTGATTCACAAGGCTATTACATTTCTTTAAAGAAGAAGATATTCTGGATTGAGTTGACTGAGTAAGAATGGTGTAGAAAACTTGGATTTCCAAAAAGCTTTTGAGAAGGTTCTTTACCAAAGGCTTTTAAGAAAGCAGGTCTCTCAGAAATGGGGAAAAGGTCATTTAATAACTCACTAAGTGGTTAAAAGAAAGGGTAGAAAGTGCTACCTTACGGTGAACGTGCAGAAGACTTTCTGCTGTTTAACACTGATCAGTGATCTGAAAGAATGGGTTAAAGAGTGAGGGACAAAATTTGCTCGTTATATGGACATGTTAAGAGCAGTCCAAGGGTTGCAGAGGAGTATCACTGGCCTGAGTAATAAAGTGGGAGTTAAGGAGCAGTGTTAATAAAGGCAAAGTAACACACATCATGGGCTCTAAAGCGTCAATTACCACTCAGAAAAAGAGATGTTAGTGTCACTGTGAATGCATCTAATTGATGCTTTAGAGCACTCAGAAAGGTGAATGGTAAGTTAGGAATCATGAATAGTGAAGGCTACAGCAAAGAATCTTTATGGCTGCTCAGAGTGATCTCAATCTCAGAAAAAGCATGGAAAAGGAACAAGCTGTACAAGCTCCTAGGAAATTTTGGAAAATAGATTTGCTAAAGATGCCATCATGAATGACTGAAAGCATGAATAAGGAATGATTATTTAGTATGTCTTACAATAAGAAAAAAAAAAAAAAGGGCGGGATGACGCACACACCCATGAATTTATGATACACTTTTCCAGACATACAGTTAAAATCAGGAATTCATTGCCACAGGTTGTTTTGATGTAGAAGTGCAAAAGATTCAAGAAAACAATTAGACATGTCTAAGAAAGGTCTATCAGGTACTTTTATAATGGTTTAAGTTCAACTTTAGGCCCATCAAGTCCCTGCACTGTAGGCTTATATAAAGAGAAGGTATGTAGGAGTAAGATTTGGCTCATGTTTTTTATGTTTTTATACTCTTGCTGTGGCAACTGTCAGAGACACGGGGTATTGGGTCAGACTGATCTTGGATTCAACTGAATCAGTACAGCAGTTCATTTTATATTTCCAGAAAACCAAATTTTCCTGATGGAGAAGTTACTAGATACTTTTTGATGTCATGATAAGACTAGTGATAGACTTTAAGTTTAGGGTATGAGATTTATGCTATGGTTGTGTGTGATGACAGAGGTCTGGAATTACCGACACATAATTTCTTTTCAACACAGAGTGTACAATGATTATTGTCTCTGAAGACTTTAATATCTGTGTTAAGCTCTCTGAAATAACAACCCCCAATTCTTTTTATTTTCATTCCTGGACATCTTTTGGACCTATACTCCAGCTACTCATTTCCTGGACTAATTTTGGATTAGATGTGGCTCTCAGGAATATAAGATAATACCCTTTCTTGTTTGATTCTGGTGGCAATCATGTCTTGAATTAAAAATTCCCAGTCTTTAGGAAGGAGAGTGATTCAACCAGAAAACTGTTGGTACCTCTCGTATTAGAGTATGTTTGGGTAACTATACCTCACTTAAACGTCCATTGCAGTGACTGAGCAAGATCCTGTATCTACTTCCTAGCCACAGTTACTGGAGTGCTAACACCTGTCTATTTCCACAGTTACTGTAGAAAAACTTGATTCCCTTACAAGCTGTGACACAGTTTTGTTCTTGATGTTTCTTCTGTAAAACTTTCTCAATATGATTAGTAGAACAATCCTTTCTCTTTCCAAAACACAAGCTATTAAATCAAGTCTGATGAATGATTTTAAACTAATATAATCTTTTTAACTGATATGGTTCTTCTTAGGAGAAGGTGGGCTCAAGAGTTATCAGCTTACTTCTGTAGTAATATAAGGTGTATTCCCGAGACTAAATCTAGACACAGTAACACAATCACTGTTGTCCTGACTTCAACACAGAATCCTCAACATTAATGCAGAAGTACCAAGGTCTCATCACTTTTAGCTTTAATCTTTGGCTGCCAAAGGAGAACAAAGAGCGTTTAGTACACGTTAGTACATTGGCTTCCACTTGGTACATTGACAGTTACCACTTAGTGGAAGGAAGTGTGCCTCCTCCTCCTTCAACCATCCCGGTACAATATGTAAAGGATTGTTCTCCATGCCATTGCCTAGTTAATATCTCAATATCCTGAAGCTCTTCAGACAAATATTTTGGCAGTGCCTGGAACAGATGCTGTGCTCATAAGACTGGTGATTTTTCTCTCATCCATGGAGCAGTACCTAGCAACAGGACTGTTGTTGCTAGACTTATTTGTAGTGTTTTGATACAATGAGATGAAATCTTACTTTCCAGCCTCAGACATGAGAGAAATGTGCATGTTTTCTCATTTTATTATTCATAAATAATTTTATTTTCAAATACCTGCATATATTTATTTAATATATTTTTTAAATCTGGGGGATTGTGAAACAGCATGGTTTAAATGATAGCTATATTCTATCCCCTTTATGTGAGATGCAAACAATGCTTCCTCGGATTGGCAGTTTGGCTGCTGACGTCTTTGCAGCCGGTAGGTTAATACTGAAATTACTGAAGAAATGTGAGGGCAAAATGTTTTACAGAAATAACTGTTTTTCAAAAATATTTCTAACTATTGAAGAGATGTTTTCACATATCGAGGTGCATCAACTTTAGTATTCCATTTCTTTTCTCATTCTATCTCTAAATCCAGAAGGACATAACTATGTAAAAATTCTTCCTCCCTCAAATGTACATGGCAAAAAAAAAAATTCTCATCTGGATTCAGATACAGTAGTGCTGATACAGTCCCTTTTAGATCAGGTTAGTAACAAAAAGATAACTAATCAGTCAGAAAAAAAAAAAAAATTATCCTTGAGCTGTATTTTCCAGAAAACGATGCGGATAGGAAAGAAAAAAACCATCAGTGTACTATAGTCCTGTTTTCCCTCATAGAAAAAAAGATGTTCAAAGTTAATGTGTCTTTAAAATTTTACACGTTTTATACAATTTTACAAATGGTTGGCATAAGTTATGTTAAGTACTGCCTTGTAAACTTTGAAAGCAGGATTTATATATGAAAGAAAAAATTATATGGGGTTTTTGAGAATAATCTGTCAGTTTGCATTGTGGAAGAGACCATGATGACCATGATTCAAAAAAATCAGAATATACTTCATAGTCTCCCCACAGAAAGGTCTTTTCAGAGTTCAATTCATACATACTGGAAAGAATGAATTATGGTTGTACTCTAAGATGTTAGGAAAGAGAAAACTAATTGCCAAGGCAAATATTTCTTTTTAAAGAAATACATAAATATGCTTAAAACTTTTTAGTTGCTCTATGATTCTCTTTTGGATTACTTAAATGTTAAGGACATGCTTATGCACTGTGTTTCCTACACAAAAAATGGTTTGTCCATTACTTTTTTCTGTATTATTCCTTCTTTAAAGGACACATGCTGTAACAATCTTTTGCAGGTGCCCTATTTTTCTTGACTGTGACAAAAGCTGCTTTGGAGGTGTGTTTACAATGACTACAACTGCAGAGCGAAGGTTCATTAATCTCAGGAAACGTCTGGATCAACTGGGCTATCGGCAACCGTTGGGAGTGGAGAGTTTACCTTTGGTGGAAAATCTTTTTAGGTATTCAAAAGGAGATTCATTAAAAATATAGTAATCATATAATAGGCATTATTTGATTTTTGACATAATAGGGAGAATGCTTAGTCTGAAGATTATTTTCAAGCAATGTTATTTCAGAGCTAACATTCAGTTCCTGTGTATGATAAAAAAAAAATTTCACGATAAGGGTGGTGAAACACTGGAACGGGTTGCCCAGAGAGGTGGTAGATGCCCCATCCTTGGAAACATTCAAGGCCAGGCTGGATGGGGCTCTGAGCAACCTGGTCTAGTTGTAGGTGTCCCTGCACATTGCAGGGGGGATGGACTAGATGACCTTTAAAGGTCCCTTCTATCCCAAAGCATTCTGTGACTCTATGATTCTATGATAAAGTCAAATGGGTTTGTGTAAGTGATGAGAACATCTTAAGATTTCATTTAATTCAGTAGAATTGTTTCTAAGGATCTATGGTCTAGGAAAATTCAACTTTTCTAACCTCATAAAAGAGCCAAGAGTAGTCACTGTTGATATGTGCTTAAAGGACACACCCTTATAACTGGTTGTATAAAAAATAATCCCTGTTGTCTGTACTGTGACTTAAAATAAAACATTCACAGCTCCGTTTTTTATGATCTCATTTGGAGAAGTTTAAATTTGCCATCTCTGCAGTTTTTACAGGACATATAACAGAAGAAAAACAAATTTTCAGGTGACCTTAATATAGCTGCCATTTCATGGCTTTGATGTGATTACAAACATAGTGATTTCTGTAGTAATCCAGTTACATTTGGCTAAAGGTGCAAATATAGGTATTTTGGATCTGTTGCTCTCTAGCATCTAATACAGATGGAAGAACTGTAGGTAGGCAGATGTGGAGTTATCTGCCTTCAATGTTAGGCCTCATTCTGGTGTCTAGCAGATAAGTTTAATCTCTCAATCACTGAATTTGGTAATATGTTCACAAAAATGTTTATAGCTACTTACCACTAATCTCTCTTATGGAGCTTCTGATCTCCATACAAATACTAGTAACCTTCTGGCATTTTTAACTCTTTGCTTCAAGTTTCTTCTGCGGTAAGTAGTGCTACAACTTACATAGTGCTTAGAGGAAAAAAATTTTCTTGCCAATTTTGAATATCTCACTTTATGTAGAAAAAATACTTCATTGAATTATCAGATGGAAACTCCTGATATGCTTTCTAAATATCTTTGTTTTTTATATTTGCCCTGTCCTTTCCTATTTACTTTTTTTTTAAGTGAATGATTCCTGTCTTTCAGTTTTTCTGACATGAATGTTCTCTTTGCCTTTCTTTGAACCCATTTGTTCTACAGTTAACATGGTCTCGGGGAAAGGGTTTTGTTTCTCAGGTCATAATAAATATTTGCATCTGCAGTGTAAAGGCTGATAACATTTCTAACATGTCTGATGCTCCTTTATTCTAGTGACCTAGTTCATACAACTGAGAGCTTGCGCAGTGCAAAGTTATCTGCTGGAAAAACTGAAAAAGAATTCAGCAATTATGATGCTATTTTGGAACCTTATAAAACAGAGAATGCTAAACTTACCAGGGAAAATAATGAACTACATTTACAAATATTAAAACTGAAAGAGCAATCTGATCACCGTGTTAAAGGTAATACAAAAATTATGATACTTTTTTTAATCCTTCCATGCCAAAATAAAATTGCAGCCAAATCCTTGATCTGCAGATTCATTTATCTGTACTTATAAGTGAGTGTGAATGGTCGTTGACTTTGGTGCCTTTAATGAATTAAGGCTCATGCACAGATATTTCTTTTGTAGCTAAAAAGCTTCTGAGGTCCTGCAAATCATTGTGTTAATCAAACATGAAAATGGTAGAAATTTTTAACATATACTTTCATACCTTGAAAGGCTACTTTTTAATTTAAAATTAAATGCTGCTTTTAAATGTGCCTTTATTCTAGAAAGGGGTTTTATTTGTATAACATGGATAAATATATATTTTTGTGTGTTTCTGTGTGTGTATATATATATACACCTATATATGTGTATTTGAAAACTTCATGTAATGGAAAAAGAATATAGGATTGTCTTTATGCCTATTTTGGTGCTACTAGGAAAAATAATAATGAATAAGAAAGATAATATTGCTTTTTCTCTCCCTTGAAGATTTGAAAGCTTCCTTAAGGAGGGTTGAACATGAAACAGCTGACTTGAAATTTCTGAATAACCAGTACGTACATAAAATTAAAATGCTGGAAAAAGAGAACAAAGCCAAGACTGAAAAAATTCAGCAGCTTCAGGAGAAGAATCTGCAAGCAGTGGTGCAAACACCTGGTGAGTGTAAATAATCACAGATATTCTAACTTTTCTCCAGGCTTTTTTTGGCTCTTCAGAACATAATCTTTTCTTTTTTTTTATCTCAAACAGAGAAGTTACTACAGTAAAATAACTATCCAGTAGAATAACATTACCTTTTGAAAGTTTTGGCTCTGAATTCAGTCTTTTTCTCTGTATGGAAGAAGTTTCATTAGCACATCACTTGTGTTAGGGACAAATTTGAATACAAACTTAGATTCAACAGAAGAATATTAAGTTAAAATCTGACTGGAAAGCACTTTTAATCAACAGCTATTTTTATTTTTTTAATGCTGCACCTAATTTAGTCAGAGGCAGGTTGTTTGACACTTGAATCTTTTTGACAGCTAATTGATGATGTGCAAGTGACTAATTCAGATTTTTGTAAACAAGATCTAAAAGTAGCGAGATGCAAAATATGTCTACAAATAAATATGTAAGCTCTGAAAGCTTACAGTATTTAACGGGTCTTTTGATAACTTAAAATGTTCTGAACATTACTTTCAGGTTGATTTCTTTCTCCAGGGTTTCCTTTTTCTTCATTTTTTTTAAGCTAAGGGAAGTAGTGAGAAGTATTTTGAAGAAATTTTGAAATTGTCTTTTCTTTCCAAGTCATTGAATTACCTATGTATTTTTGGTATCTGAGGGAAATTAATAGGTAGTTAGGTGAAATTAAAATTCCTCTCTATTTTTCCACACCTCATTTCAAGCCCTTTACTTCAAAGGTGCCATGTTACACTTTCGTCTGTCTTTCTGCATACTTGCCCCTTGCTTACCAGTCTTCTGGGATTTTTCTATACTATGTTATCAAATATTGTATGTTCTTATTGAATCGTGTGATGAGGAGTAATTGTTCCCTCTGGAAATAATACTGTGTTTTGCTTTGTTTTTAATATAGCAGATAACCTACTCTTAGTAAAAGATTACTAAACAATGTGGAGGTTAGTTCAGTCATAAAATAGTTCTTAAATGTGAAAAAAAAAATGTCTTTTTTGATATTTTAATTTGGCTTTTTTAGTAAGGTAAATTACTAACAGATTCAACAAGTTTGAACTGTAGAATATTTAGGGTCTTAAACACTGGGGACAATTACTTATACTGAACTTTGCATGTTTCCTTATTATAAAACTGAACTTTGACAAAGCTGATGCTAACCTGCAAGAGTGGTGTTGTCTAGAACGTACAAATTTTATCAACTTATTACAGTAAATATTAAAATGGTGAAACGTGCCAGTTCAGAAGCAGTGGAATAAATAGGAAATTTCATTTTGTATTAAAGAAGATGACTCCCTTGCTTTAACTCCAAGTAACAGGCATTTTGGTTTGGGCTTTTAGGTGGCAGAAAAAGAAGCATTCCCTTCAGGCGTCAACGCATGCAGATAGACCAGCCTGTCCCTCCATCAGGTGTTAGTGCCTATCCAGTTCCTCAGCCAGAAGATCCTTATATTGCAGACCTTCTTCAGGTGGCTGATAATCGGTAATCTAAAGAACTTTTAAATTTGAAGTATAGGTGTTAAATATCTGCAGTGATTTTCCAGCCCCCACCCTCCTTCTGCCTTTCAAGTTTGCCTCAAACAAAATGGTATTTCATGATGTTTTAAGAGTACTATAGTTCTTAAATAGGATTTTGCTTAGTGATTGACAGTGCTGCCTGTGACAAAGTTGCAGTGGATATTTAATAAGCTGCTTATTTCCTTAAAGGATTTCTCTTGAGATTTCTATACTGGTTTTACTGTTATACCTGATTTTCGATTGGGTATTCTGGAAAAAAGCTAGGTGTAATGTTTTGCATAGGAGTAAACTGATTTTTCCTATTTATTTTGGAAGACTAAAATATTCTTGATTTTTGTAATAATATTTTCGGCTTGGAACCTGTATTATGAAAGGTTCAAGGCAATTCTTTTTTCTTTTTTAGAATATATATGTAGAAGGTTTACATGGCAAGGTGTTGGAAGTGGGGGGACTGCAGGGGTGGCCTCTCTAAGAAGAAACCGGCGGCTACCCTGTGCTGGACACAGCCAGTTCCACCTGGCTTCAAAACAGACCCACCACAGGTCACAGCTGAGCCCATCAGCCAAGCTGGTGTCTCCCCTGTAAAAATGTATTTAAGAAAGGGTAAAAAAAAATGATGCACAGCAGCAGTGAGAGAGTGGAGTAAGAAAAATATGAGAGAAACAACCCTGCAGACACCAACGTCACTGAAGGAGGGGGAGGAGGTGCTGCAGGCACTGGAACAGAGATTTCCCTGCAGCCTGTGGAGAAGACCATGGCGATGCAGGTTGTCCGTGCAGCCTGTGGAGAGCACCACATCAGAGCAGATATCCACACTGCAGCCCATGGAGGACCCCATGCTGGAGCAAGTGGATATGCCCTGAAGGAAGCTGCAGCCCGTGGAGCAGGCTCCTGGCAGGAACTGTAGCTTGTGGAGAGGAGCCCATGCAGGAGCGGCTTTTGTGGCAGGAGCTGTGGCCCGTGAGGGACCCACACTGGAGCAGTCTGTTCCTGAAGGACTGTACCGCATGGGGATGACCCATGCTGGAGCAGTTCACGGACTGTATCCTGTGGGAGGTACCCCACACTGGAACAGGGGAACAGTGTGAGGAGGAAGGAGCAGCAAAGCTGAAGTGTTAGAAAGTGTTATGAACTGACCGCAGCTCCCATTCCCCATCCCTGCTGCACCACTTGGGGTAGGGGGGAGGTCTAAGAGTCAGAAGTGAAGCAGTGAAGTTGATCTTGGACAAAAGCAGAGGGTGGGAGGAAAGTGGGTTTAGTTTGTCTTTGTTTCTCACCATCCTACTCTATTTTTAATAGACAATAAATTAATCTTCCCCAACTTGAATCTGTGTTGCTTGTGACAGTAATTGGTAAATGATCTCCCTGTCTTATTTTCTCCCCAATCCTGTTGAGGAGGGGGAATGAGAGAGCAGCTGGGTGGGGGTCTGGCAGCCAGCCAAGGTCAACCTGCTAAAATATCTCAAACAATGGATTCTGCATTAATATTTTGTATAAGCAAAACTAATTTTTTTGTGAAATATTTATGTTCAGGAGCAAAGATAAAATACTAATATTGAATTGTTGTGTACATATGATTCTTCCACGAATCCAGATAAACAGTATATTGTTACATTTCAGAATTCAGGAACTTCAGTCAGAAGTAACAGAGCTACAGGAAAAACTGGAGATATCTGAACGCGGAATGAAAAATTATAGCAAACAGGTATGTTTACATATTTTTTAAATTATTAGTTGGCTGTAGTAGCCATTGCAATGGCCTTGACTATAATTTGTGTTTTAACCTCATTGGGAAAGCATTGTAGGGCTTGTGAAATACAATTATTCTAACTTGCCTACGTTGAGCTATTTCTCTTGTCTGCTTTTGGACACAGCAGCAATGATAAAACACTTGCCTGCTGCTTTTGCTGATATATTTTGTGTATTAAAATTACATTAAATAAGCTAAACTTGATGATCGTAAGTAGAATTTGTGTATGTGTAGGGTTTTTTTGTGCAGAGGTATTAACTGGTTCAAAATAGTAATTTGATCTACAGAAATCTTAGGATAATTTTTTTCACTGGTTATATTTTTTTAATTTTTAATTTTTGAAAGTTAATTTAAGAACAACAGATTTTACAATATTTTATTTATAGTGGATTGATAAGGTATGTATAATCTTTAAGTGAGGTAATTACATCAGTTGTTCATATGTTGTTATATCTTTCAATATCTGGGGATTAGTGGACACCATCCTCTTTTTTTTGTTCACATCTTGGTTTTCCTCTTCCAGCCTTCCCTGTTTTTCAGTCACTGAATTAGCTGATTTAAAAGCTTTTTCCCTGAATTTAAATGCTAGTCTCAGACAGTTAATTTGCAACAGTCATTAACTTCACTTCAAATGAAAATTGTTGGTTTCTCTTCAAGAAAATTATCTAGTAGGAACTGTTTCAGGGTTTTTTCCCACAAATTCTATTTGATTCATTCATTTTTCTTTCAAAGAAATCACTTTTTTCAGAAAAATCCAGAATTAAAAAAAAATAGATATTAAAGATAAAAATTGCATTATTAGTGCGTATCTTTTTACTGAATGTTATATAGGTGTTTATTTGAACAAAGGTTCTATTAAATGGTATAGAAGATACCAAAGAACTTTTTTTTTTTTTTCCTCCCCCCCCCCCTCAAAGGTTGAGCTAAGAGACAAAGAAATAGAGCGCCTAGTGCTAGCATTGGATGGTGGGCGTTCTCATGAGGTTATCTCTCTGGAATCAAGAAGTAAAAGTAATGAGAAGCTTATCACCCATTTGAATTTGCAGGTAATGGATTTATTACTGTTGTTTAGTCAAAACAAAATCCTAGCAATCTAAAAAAACCCACAAAACTTCTAGCTCTTTAAAAAAATCACTATTAGATATAAAATCAATCAATTTAACTTGCTTTGCTTTTTAGGTGGCAGTGTTTCTTGTCTAAGGAAACTTCCTTTCCTGTTTTAAAAGTCTATTAGAATGCTTTTGGTAAAGAATTCCATGAACTCACATCTGTACACAGTAATGTTAATCTGAGAGTATTCAGAAAAGTTCTGTATGATACACTGTTTTCACCAAGTTTGAAAATACTTATTTTCTTTTAATTTTTGTTTTTTAATTTTTTTTTGTACATACCATTTATGTTTTAGGAACTAACAATGATATATGTACTTATGATAAGGAGTAGTTCTGCAGATAATTTTATCAGATAATGAGGAATCTTCCTCATTGAATTCAAATAGTCCCATTTTTATTCCAGTGTAGACTTGCAAGGAAAGGATAAGCTTAGGATAAAGATGTTTGTGTTTACTGTGCATATTAGTATGCATTCAATATTGGTCTCAGAGGATTTAACAGACTGGAGTACAGATTAAGTAAAGCCCATCTCTGAATTCATACCATCAATTCTCTGTTTTTTTAACTGAGTAAGATGTTTTGTATACTGATTGTGCATGATGTACAATGGCATGAGAGCCATGTTGCAGAGTTTATTAGCTTAGGTTCAGTGCTGCAAAAATACACAATGAGCTATAACTTGGAAGCAGTACAGCTGTGTTCAGTGATCCTGAATTAGTAAGTCATGCTGAACACAACTTGTTTGTACAGAGAGTGAGCCCAGAGCTGCATAAAGCCGGTTTTGGGCCATCAAGACTATTTGCTCAGGCTCGGTGCCAGTATACCACTTTTATTCTCTCACAATAAATGGACGGATATCTCTATGTAGTAGTATTCATAACTATGAGAGGACTCAGACTTTCTTCTGTGTCTACAGTAATACTTCTTTCTGGAGTTTTGAGGAAAGTTTTGCAGAGATGGAAGTGGAGCAACTGTGTTATCTTGAATCTTTCAAGATACTCCAGGCTTCCATTTTCCTGGGTAGTGTAACTTATTGTGTATATTTTTTATTCCTACTCTACATCCCTCCATCTCGTCCCTTTACTCTCAGGGAAAGGTATGCTGGGAAAAACAATGTCTGTAGAGCAGCATTTCTGAGGATGTTGTGTTTAAGGTGCTGAGATATGTTGGGGACAAGATAAGTTTTGGGAGTCTGGTCTGTAAAGCTTCACTTTCATGAAGGAGTACCAGTGAGACTAAGCCTAGCAAATATACTACAAAGGTGGAGAGAAGAATGTGTCCTCATATCTTGTGAAATTTAGGGAACCTCTTGAGTACACTAGGTCTACCCAACTGATGCCCAAGACAGGTTTCTATACAGATCTCTGCTTTTCGGTACTTTGTTTTTAGAATAAACCTCAAGTTTTAGAGACTAGATAAAGAAGAGTGTAGTAATGAATTCCTTCACCTTGCACCTTTGTAAAATCATATTTTTTCATGTTGATAAGCACTAAGTTCTAAAAATAGAAAATCTTGCCATTTTTAACAGGATGTCTCTTTTTTACTATGGATATAGAGATACTATATTTCAGAAGATTGGAAGGAACTTTTGCTACCTAGGTTAACCATACATATTAATGTTGTAATGAAAAATGTCTTTCAGGTTGAGTATCTTCAGCAAACAAACAAAGAACTTGAAAAGCGCATTCAAGACCTCTTAGACACTAAACAAAATGTGACTAGTGAGGTAGTGCATTTAAGCAATAAAAATGAAGAACTGTGTCAAGAACTGAATGAAATAGACCACTTGGCACAGCAGTTGGAAAGACACAAGGAAATTGTGCTTGAGACTGCGGATAAGGAAATAGGAGAAGCAAAGGTAATCACTAATGTGTTGCAGTGTGAAGGATCTGCTCAGCTCTTAGGTGGCTTTATATCTTTTAATTGCAACAAATGACCTATTGGCTTGTAAAGGAAGATTAAAAAGATATTTTTTCCAGTTTACTTAATATTCTACAGAATTTCTCACTAAAAGATTATTAATCACAGCAGTTTTGTCTCTTTACTGTGTTAGGTGAGATGAGTTTAGTTAAGAGGCAATCTGTCTTCCTTCTTCTGGTAGCTTAGTATGAAAAAAAATTCTGAGATACTTAAAACTATTGATAGATAATAGATATTTGCAACAATGATGCCTGTGTTTGGAGGGCTTTTTCTATGAGGAGCCATGCAATGATTTATTTAATTGTTGTGCTCCAAAAGAGCATGGGTGTGTATGCCGCAATTTTTTGTGCTTTCAGTTCATAGGAGCTTTACTACTTAAAATTTGGCAGATTACAAGGAACTAATTAGACTTTATTTCTTACAAAAATTGTCTGTTTCCTTAATTTTTTTGTAACAAAGGAATTGTTGTCATTTTGAATATGTAACTTTTAACGTATAGGTTAATTTTGGTTGATAGAAAGAAATTGAAAGAAAACACAGTGAAATACAGGATCTTGAAGAAACAATAACAAGGCTTAAATCAGTAAGTAAAAATACTTTCAATTCTTGTTTGTAGCATTTTTATCATACTGTCATCCACGTGATTCTTTTATTTCTTATAAAAATTAATTTAATGATTAACAAAAGAACTTTTATAGTACCCCAAAACTCTATTGTGATAAATTACTAATTACTAAATGAAAGAGCTAAAGAAGCTACATCATATTGTTGCAAAAATAAACTGAAATAAACCTCTGTGGACGGTATGGTTGACTATGTCCTTATTGTACATTTCCTTATTTCTGCTATCTGAAGTTGTAGTTTCCGTGACCTAATCATTTTCACCACAAATGAGTTATGGCATCCTAGAGGATTTTCTTCATTTAGAAACTACTTTGTCTCTTAATCAGCACATGAACAATTATGCAATACTTGGCTAACTCAGAAACAAAGCATAGTAGCCCAGATGAAAAATATCAGTATTATCAATTCCTTTAAGACCGAACTCTTTCCAGCATATAGAAAGTTGTGTATTAGTTGAGTACAGTGGTTTGTTTTAGTATTTCTAGTGAACTTGAATATACAAAAACTTTCATTTTCAGGGCACCAGATTATAGGAAAGACATGCCAAATAACATTTGATTAGCTGCAGGGTTGGATTGACTGAGATGCTGTATTGTGATGTACTTTAACACCAACAGTGTTACTAAATGCCCTTAAAAATTATTTCTTGCTTTAGTTATTACTTTTTTCTGTGTTTGTATTCCACTATCCTTCTGGTTGGTTTCTTGAATTAAACAAGGGTTAATCTTGCTTGTTTTGTCACTGATTGCAAACCGTGTCAAAAGTAATGCTTACTTTGATGTAATAAAAAGTGGTATAAAAACAATGATGGCCTTTAACAAGTGTTAAAACGTAACACATCCAGATTAAACAGAACTAAACAGTGTTGAATATTAAAAGCTTAACAAAATGTTAAATAATTTTTTCCAAATGTCTCTGTTGGCATTTCTAATTTTTGTAATAATACTTGTTACTTCAGGAGTTGTGCTCATGTCGTAGGGAGAACGAGAGACTGAGTGAAGAACTCTTTGGAAAAACAGATGATAAAGAGAATCTTGAACTGTTGTTGAACCAGCTTGAACAAGAGAAACAAAGGCTGACAGAAAAAACACAGAACTTAGAAATAAAAGGTAAATCATCAAATGTAGATTCCTGTAAATTATCTTCCTATGGCAGTTTCATACAAAATAATTTCTTTTGTCCAAAGCTGGTTTTATTCTCTGTCTTTCTGAGTGAGTGAATTCTGACTGTGTTTCTTGAGAGCTTTATCCAGTTGGATCTTGAAAACCTCCAGGGGTGGAGATTCCACAACATCTCTAAGCAACCCATTCCAATGTTTGTTTATCCTCAGAGTAAACATTTTTTTTCCTGTATTGCTTGTAATTGCCTGTAGCAACTAATCACCGTTGTTCCTTGTTTACCTACTGTGCACCTCTGTGAGGAAACTGGCTCCGTGATATCTATAACCCCCTCTTGGTATTGTAAGTCTGCTGTTGGGTCCCCAGCTCTTCTCCAGGCTGAACAAGCCCACTTCCCTCAGCCGTTCCCCACAGGGCAAGTATTCTGCTCCCTAACCAACTTGGAGGGCCTCCTCTGGACTCACTCAAGTTTATTCAACATCTATCTGGTACTCGGGGGAGGGGGCAAAACTGAACACAGTATTGTAAATGCGATCTAATGAGTGCTGAGTAAAGGGGAATAATCACATCCCTCAGTCTGTGCCTCCGTTGATACAGCCCAATATGCTGTTAGGCCTCTATTGGTTCCAAAGCACACTACTCATGCTTAGCCTACTGTCAACCGGGATTCCTACATCCTTTTCAGCAGATTTGCTGCCCAGATGGTTGCTGGAAGTTAGTCCATCCCAAATGCAAATGTCTTCATGGAAATTCATGAGGTTCCTATACAGTTGTTTTTATTTCTTTTTCTGCAGAACGAGAACTTGTCCTAGAAATAGAAAGAATGAGATTAGAATATGGTATAGCCCTAGGAGACAAATCTCCATCTCGTCTAGATGCATTTGTAAAGACTTTAGAAGACGACAGAGATTATTATAAGCGAGAATTAGAATATCTTCAGAAAATGATAAAACGAAGGCCTAGCCCAAGCCGTAGGACTCCAGAGAAGGTAAAGTTCTTGCTGACAAGACAAGCTGAATAAATAATGGAAGTACTGTAGAACCGTTTAAGGAGCTATCAAATACGTTTTCAAATTCAGGAGCAGTAAATGACTGTAGTAGTTTTTTAAATTACATTCTTAACATAAAAAATTAACTGAGAGAAACTTCAGTGAACTTTTATTTTACTATTCATATTTTACAGTAAGATATTGATTAATTATTGATCAGTTTGCTTGAAATAAATAGAACTAGATGACAAACAGAAAAAGACTGAAATCTTATTGTTAGCTGTTTTGCTTTTTCTCCTTAACAGTTAGTTCTTATTGTTTAAATTATACCACCAATGCCAGGCTTTTTCTTGCAATTAAAATTGATTATGTATGTATTTTTCATGTATAGTGTGAGTTCTTTCTTTTTTTGTATTTAATTATCCAAATATTGTAATTAATATATTTTAACATAAATTTTATTAATCACTTTGCAGAGTGAAGATCTTCGGTTCATCACCAGAGAAAGAGATGAGCTACGGTCCATGTTAGACAGGTTTGAAAAACACATGATAGAAATTCAATCCAATGTCAAATTATTGACTGCAGAAAGAGATAGATTAAATGTTCTTTATGAGCAGGTAAGAAGAAATTGTTTATAATTGGCATTGAAATAAGCCATTAACACTTCTTGTACTGTTGCATATTTAAAATGAAAAAAATTCTGTCTATAATAGAACTTGAGGAGTATAGACCTACCAGGAATAAGAAAATGTATACCTGTTTTTATTACTTGTTAATAACATTATGTATTCCAAAGTTAGTGTATTAACTTTAAAGCCATTATAACTTACTGTACTGGCATTCGGAAATGAGAAAGATCAGGAAAAAAAAATCAGTAGAATGCATGAGAAAGTTGGGTAAAGATACAGGCTAGAAAGCAAGGAAGAAGTAGTAGTTAACTGATAAGAAAACAAAGTGAAGTTAGGCTATACTTGAAACAGTAAAAGGATGAGGAGCATGTTGGCAGCATAAGTGGTCATGCCACTGTGTGATTTAGGGAATATATTTTAGATACCTAGGGAAAAATAAGACTGTAATAGCACTTCTATTGTAATAACAACACTGAAACTTTCTTTTTTGTTAGTGGATACACTGTATTAATTACAATCCACATATGCTAACAAACAATAATCTTTTAAAGTCTCAGGGTGAATTGAACAGGATGAGAAGAGAAGCAAAACATAGTTTAGTTTCTCAAAGTCACGTGGAAGAAGAAAGAGACATTGCACTGACTGACTTTAGAAGACTAATGGCAGAAAAAGAAAGTCTCAGAGAAAAATTAAAGGTGAGCTTCTATAGCTTCATTGCTTGCAGTGCGGTGGCACATAGGGAAGGCTTATACAGTAATGCTGTGTTTGTGTCTGGCTGTCTATCAATAATTTTTGAACTTACCTGATCTCTCAAGCTCACTTGAGAGAGCTCAATGAGTTGTCTGAATTACCCTTGTAAATTCAGTTCCTAGGCAGGGATAGGGGGAGAGGAACATGCTTTAAGTGTCTGAGGGCAAGCGTGGCATCACCTTGTGTGAAGAACCTAGATATTAAGCCCCAACCACAGAATATTTTTGTGTGTATGCACTACTTCAAAGGTGCTTGTGTGTCACATATGGTTCTTATCCTACAAACTGGGGACTTTACGGACTTTTTCATATTAATTGATCTTTAGTTATTGTTGCGTTTTGTAGCAGAGTATATTTTAAATGGCATATAACTGAACCATCAAATATAAATTCATAGCAATTCGAGTTTCATTATTTTTAACCTTTAATAAATATTTGTTAATGCAATAATTTTCCTGTTACTCTGACCTTTTGATGTCTGGTATTAATGTGCATTAGTGTCTTATTTGGTTGTAGTGAAGAGCATATGATGTCGGGGGGGTTGCCTGACTTCTTTATTGGGTCATTAATATAATGTATACAGGTTTTTAAAACATCCTGAAAATTCAGAAATTTAAAATCATATTGATGGACTGATCCAAAGACAACATATGTCAAGACTGACTCTGTGATGAATGTTTCTGTAGTTTGATTTACTACCACAAAGAGAACTGTAGCGTATCTGAAAGCAGTGGCAATAACTCTGACCTCTTTGCTTAAAGCATGTGCATGCAGTGGAAGAGGTATTTTTCATATTAATAATAATTTCATAAATTAATTTCAAACAGCTTAGGACACTAAGCTACACATGCTTGCAACCTTTCATATTGCCCTGCAGCTCAGTAATCTTTCTACAACAACTCACAAATATTAATTTGGTTGGGACCAAATATAAATATACTTTTTTTCTTTAAAAAACAAAACAAAGCAAAACAACCAAAACCAAACTTGATGTTACATCGAACTGCAGTGGTGTATTTTCAGTTAATGCTCTATAGTTTTATAGAGAGAACTTTGCATTTGGTCATTTATCTAAGAATGTAGAACAATGTTTTCTTAAACATTAAGCTTAAATTTCTATGGTTAAATCTAAAAATGTGTATCTTATTACATGTAATTCTAAATTTCTATCTCAGATTCAGCAAGAAGCAGCTAACCTTGAAAAATCAAAGATGCAGCATGATATTTCAGAACTGGAGAATAATATTCAAGGAGTAAGTGCATTTTTAAGAAGTAAGCTTTTATTACTTCTAAAATAGGATAGACTTTTCAAGCAGTTTATTTTGTTAGCTGTTTTCAGCTTAAATTTGTTTAAAAACCAAGTTGTGATAACTTTCTACAACAACAAGATGTTTGATTATTTTTTTCTTAAATTGCAGTTTGAGATGGAAAGGTGTGAACTAAAGACTACAGTCTCTATCCTGAAAGAAAGAATAAACTCTTTGGAAAATGAATTAAAATTGAAGTCCAGTAAACTTGCCCAGACATCTGATGATTCTTCTCAATTTAAAGCTGAGATTTGCTCACTTCAGTAAGTCTAATACAAAATGTGGTGGTCTTTCACAGATGCTAACATAATTTTGTTTGTTCTATGACCGTATGGCAGAGTTGAGTTCCTGGAAGACCGTAAAATATTTTCAAAATCACTTGGTACTGTTTTTTTCTTAAGGAAAAGTAAATATGAGTAAAGAAAATGCTGCGGTGGCTTTTCACAGCAAGCTCCTCCTGGACTTTTTTGATGACCAGATATACTGATAATTTTTATGGCTAATTGTGAATGAAAATTTTCGTCTCCTTCTAGAATTGTTTCCTCTAACAACAATGTTCTCTGCTTATGAATGTAGCAGAACAGAAAATTTCTAAAAGGATTTCCAAATGCTGTTTGTTAAAAGGAAGACAGATGCCTTTGCAAACTGCAGCAGTAGGACCAAATTGTGCCAGTTTTACAGAGTTGTCAGTAATACTGAAAATTTTATGCCAAGCATTAGACATTGATATTCCACAAGTGAGTGGTTCATTTAGAGTCATTCTGTAATGGCATTTTACTTGAGCTGTTTTTCTTGTGTCACTCTCTTTCGTATGCTATCACGCACGTACTACAGTTTTGAAAGTTGACGTCTTACGATCCATAGACACAGTCTGTGGGGATTTGACCAACTTGCTCAGAACTGGAGGATCAAGTATACTTTTGTGGTTTAACCGCAGCCGGCAACTGAGCGCCACACAGCACTATACCAGCTACTAGGAAGAAAATTAACTCTATCCCAGCTGAAACCAGGACATATACCCATGTATTTTTAAGGCCTAGTTAAACTTGCAGGATCGTTGCTGCACTCTTTTGAAGTTGTTTTAGAAAAGAGCTCCCATCAACTATCTAAATGTGACGGAACAAGAAGGCGGCTTAGAGAAAGTGGAAAAAGAGTATTGAATAAATCTGGACAGAAATTTGGAAATCTGGTTCAGGTGGAAAGGAGAGCCTTTGATGTAAGACATCACTACAGGATAGGTAATGCTGTAGATGAGATCTTTCGCATGTTTTACAAGGGAAACTGGGGCCTGTGGCTCACACACACGCCCCCGCCACCCAGCCTGAACAGTACTATACTGCACTGTATAACAGTACAATAGTAGGGTGGGAGATTATGAAGAACTGAAGCTGAGAAGCAGGCCTTGGAGTTCATCTAATGCTCCCAATTGCACAAAGAAGGCTGTTAGTGAAATTATTAGTGTATTTGTTGGTAAAATTGTGACAACATTCATAAAAGTGAAATATCTTGTTAGATTCCTTATAATTTTAGTGGAAAACATTGATATTATAAAAAGGAGGAGATAAGGAGTAGGGCTACAGTCATTTCAGCATTTGGTTCTACTTTGTGCATGGTGGCAATTTGTTATAGCTGTGTTTGGGGCCTCCCCCCTTTTTTTTTTCCCCTTTAAAGATTCACTCTAAACTGACTGAGAGCAATCTTTATCTGAAGACATGATATATTCTGGATTGGAGGTTTTGGTTTTTTTAAATTAAAAGCTTCTCTAGCTTTTGTGGGATCCCACTTCAGAGGGATTTTTATTTCCTGACCTGTTTTGTATATAATCCGTTTAATTGCTTTGGAGTTTCGTTTTGCCATTTTTTTTTCCTAGGTCACTCTGATATTTCTTGCTAAGCAAAAGAACTACATAGGTAGATGGTTTCATATGTCTTTCAGGGTCTGTATTTCCTAAAAGTAGGATCAGAACTGTAGCTGTCAATTTGGTTGCTTCTTAAAATGTGGTGTGGCTGATAATCACTGCTACGAGCTACATATTGAAGTCTTTATGAAGGGAAGAGTCAACAGACACAAGTAACAAGAGTTACATGATTAAGAGTAACAGAAATTAGAGGAAGTGAATGTTTCAGATTATCACGGTGGTTCCACTGAAGTTCCGTTGCTCCATTTTGGAATAGTGTTGAGGTGGATTTGCTGCAGGGGTCCAGAGCAACCAAGTGGTGATAGCCTCAGCAATCCTTAAAAGTCCTCTGTCTCCAAGAGAAGGAGGGAGAGGACCGATTAGTATGATACAACCTCATGCTGCTGGTTGGTATGATACAACCCTATCATGAGGTTATGCTGGAACTGTTCCAGCACTTCAAGCAGCTTAAGAGCCGTAAGCTGATGACCCTGAATAGGTCCCAAACTTCTTTCAACTGTATACTGCTTTTTCCAGGCTCTTAAATGACCAACTCCAGAGGTCTGTTGAAGATTTACAGCACCGATTGTCCCTCAAAAAGGACGAACTGCAGTCAGCTCAAGAAGAAATTGTAAAGCTAGAGGAGAAAATAGGTAATCACTAGTTATTTTTATGCTTATTTCCTGTTTTTACAATAGAAAGTACTTATTCTTTTATTTATAGATAGGTTAAACCAGAGGAGCACTTCACAGGATGAAGCAGTCAATGTGCTTAGAAGTACTATTACTGTTTTGGACAAAGAAAAGGACAGTCTTCAAGAAACCGTAGATGAAAAAACAGAAAGAATTGCATGCTTAGACGACAACTTAGCTAACAAGGTATGTGCAGTAAAAGTACTACTTTGCAGCCCATCTGGGGATTTTTAAAGCAGTTACATTTTAGGGAGACATTTTGTCTTAATGACAAAGCCTGTGCAGAGCTCTAGGCATGACATAAACACTATGTTTGGACTTAGCCAATACAAAGAGTCATTTGCCAACTCAATAGCATTTTAATTATGATTGTTAGTGTATTCCCTAAACACTCCAAGAAAATAAAGAAGTATTTTTTGCATTTTACACTTGGAGATATTTATTGAGATACGAGGTTCTAGCCTGAGGTGACAGAATCTATAGCAGACTTCCATCTCTTTAGGTGACAAGACAATCCTTTCTCAGTAAAGAAAAGAAGCTTGGAAATTTGAATGTGCAAAGATGCAATTACTTATTGGTGTGTTGCAATATAATAATACCTAATAAAACTTTTGCTTTTATTTTCGTAGGAGAAAACAATTACTCATTTACGTCTCACTCTCTCTGAGCTGCAGTCCTCAACAGAGTAAGTAAAGACTAGGATGCCTTCTTCAGTGGTTTTATTGTATCTAGTGGTTTTAAAGTGAAAGTAGATAGCTATTTTAGTTATTTTGGTGAAATGGAGTTAATTCGGTTTAAGTCAAGTAAAGGGGTATACTGTGTTGAGAAAGATGTAAACAACTTTTGAAGAGACTTCCCCTGCAATTATATTGCAGGCTGCTAAGATACTGTTAAGACAGCCATTAACAATTGTTTGTCTCTTTATTTTCATAAATTGATAACATTTCTTAATTCTCAGTTACGAAGTAGCTTTTTAGTATTCTAAGTACTCCACTAGATATTATTAGATTGACACAGGTAAAACTCAGAGCTGAACTCTTAATTATTGGCAAGCTAATTCTTCCAGCTTAAGCTACCAGTACAGTCTTAATTAAAACATGTTTATGTAGTTTTTAGCTGGGCTTCATCTGATCTTTCCTTCTTGCCTCTTTTTAAGCATGACTTTTAAAACTATAGCTTTTTAAAAGAAAATATTTAAACACCAATATTTAAACATCCGAAGACTAGTGTGACTGAATATTTGGTACATTGATGCATGAAGTATCTGTGGCAAAAAACTAATGCAAAAGTTTATTTAAATTCACACATATTTATATTTCTGCTTTTTGTTTTATCTCTTCCTTTCTCTTTTGATTGTTGTCTTTCAAGTGTAAGCTGTCTTCTTCCTTTATGGGTTATAAAATATTCAATGGCTAACATTCTGTAACCGCTACCAAACACAGAAAAACATGAGTATCTGTAACTGCTGTTTGTGTAATAAGATACATCTTACAGATACATCTTCAAAGTTGAAGATTAATTCCATTTTATTTGTGCATATTGACATTTTACATCCTTAGCTTATGTTTATGTTTAGAGTCAGTTTGTCAGCCTTCAGAGAGCAAGAATTTTACCATTTAAAAAAAAAAAAGCGCACAAACTTTTGCATATCCAAAATCGATGACTGATCATTTTCAGCAGTATGTGGTATAGTAAAAGCAGGAACAACTTAAATAAGATTTTTCACTTGATAGCCAGATGAAGGACATGCTGAGCAACAGAGACCGTGAGATATCTAGCTTACATCACCAGCTTGATACATCCCACTTAGAGCTTGCAGAAACAGGAAGAATAAAGGAAATGGCTCTGAAAGAAAACAGACGATTGCAAGATGACCTAGCTACAATGGCCAGAGAAAACCAGGTACGAAGGCAGTACGTAACACTAAAGTATTAAACTATTTACTGCTTGCTTACATATAGTGGTTCATCAAAACCTCTATATCCTCAATTTTGATATGGTATGTTTCATTATTGGTATTTATTGAACACTGGAATATTAAAAATGACTGGGCAGAAATTGTAAAAGCAATTGCTTTAGATACTTAGGCGTAGTGAATAAAGTGGGGGAGAAACAGACAAGCTTTCAGTTTAGTCACCCTTCCCCAGATTAAAAAAATCTAAATAAAATAAATCTTGGACATAATTGTTTATACTATAATGAAAGTATGTTAATTGGTTATATCACTTGGTAGTTGGTATTTAATTGGTAAAAATTTTGTTTTATTATCTGTGAAACAGGGATTATTGAGAGAGAGCAAGAAACCACAAAAACAGATGTCAGGTTATTAGTCAGGTGAAAGTGAGAGGGAGGAGATTGCTAGCACATCTGAATTCGCTCTGGTACATAGTGATTCATTAGTTTTATCCATCTAGTTTCCATGAAGATGTGTTGAGTGAGGTATGCAACACTTCGAGATTAGAATGTTTTGGAATGTAGATTTTAATGTTTGTGTTCTATGAGCCTCGGTTATGGTGGCTGTAAAGAGGTATTGGCAGGTTTTTAATTTCCAGTTCTGGCAAGTTTAGTTTCCATTCATGTGTGTTGCTCTGCAGGAACTTTGCTTTCACTGATGAATTGGGAAAGGTTAATGTTGGGGGAGAAAATGCAAGAGGGCTTAAAAGCTACAAGACAGAGGGATTGAAGAAAACTTATTTTTAAGGTATGATAGTCATGAATAGTCTGAATTTGTTTCCTGATTTCAGGAATGGATAAGGATGCATAGTCGATGGGAATAGGAGGGGTTCCCTTTCCGTTGTGTCAAGGTTGTGTGGGGTTTTTAGATGGTGAATTCAAAGGTGCCATCTATTTCCCTGGAGAAATGTTCTTATTGGATTGTCTTTGCATTGGTAAGGTAGGTGTCATGGTGAGGTGGTATCTTAGAGTTCAGCTGCAGCATTTTTTTGTCTGGGTTTTGGTTTTTGTGGAGATTCTGTTCAGGTACTTTATTTGACTGCTTGCAGAGTTTTATGTTATATATTTTTATTTGTATTAGTTTTATATGATTTCATCTTTCCTTATCTCTAGTAGTTTAGAGTTATAATGTACCTCCTTGCTAACAGCTAGCCCGTCAGTAGCTTTAGGCCAAAAAGCAGGTGGGAAGTGGGTTATGATTGCCCAGTGGACTCTGAGTTGGTTCATGTGTATTTGTGGTCAGCTTTCCACTTGGGAGGTATACAGTCCATCTCAGCTGCTGATGGCTAAATACATTTCCTTCTAAAGTGCGTACTCTAAAGGCACGACTTAAACTTACGTCAGTTACAGAATCAAAGTTGAAATAAAATCTTTAATGCCTTGAGGAATTACCTATTTCCGTAGAGTATCATTGACTATTTTATTGAAAGATGAGCTACCTCAAGTTGATGGTGTAGGTTAAATAAAAATTTTGCAAGACAGAGATAGTCAAGAGATTCAGTGAATTAAACTGATTATTCTCAGTACAAGAAGGACATAGACCTGTTGGAGAGGGTCCAGAGGAGGGCCACAAAAATGATCAGAGGGATGGAACATCCCTCCTATGAGGAAAGGCTGAAAGAGCTGGGATTGTTCAGCCTGGAGAAGAGAAGGCTGTGGGGAGACCTTATTGTGGCCTTTCAGTACTTAAAGGGAGCTTATAAGAAAGATGGGGACAGACTTTTTAGCAGGGCCAGTAGCAAGAGGACAAGGGGTAATGGTTTTAAACTAAAAGAGGGTAGATTCAGACTAGATATAAGGAAGAAATTTTTTACAATGAGGGTAGTGAAACACTGGAACGGGTTGCTCAGAGAGGTGGTAGATGCCCCATCCTTGGAAACATTGAAGGACAGGCTGGATGGGGCCCTGAGCAACCTGATCTAGATGTAGATGTCCCTGCCAGTTGCAGGGGGGATGGACTAGATGACCTTTAAGGGTCCCTTCCATCCCAAAGCATTCTGTGACTCTATGATTATCATCATTATTATTCTTGTGGCATCTTCATCTTGAGATGTTCTCCTGGTCCGCAAGTTAAACCAGCCACTGGTGTGTAAGGCTCATTCTTTCAACAGCATAATGGGCTTATAGTATATGTCCATTTGCATTCTTCCCAATCATCATTGCTCCATTTCTTCTTCCTTGGAATTCTGTGGGTCTGAGATCCGTGGCTTGGAGAGCCTGAAGTGCATTCAGTCTTGTTAATCACACACACATAGTTTGAGGAATAATGAGTTGGTTTTATGCACCAGCTGGTTACTGCTGACAAAAAGCCTCCCAGCTCCAAGTGCATGACATGGATGTCCTGTACAATAGAATGTGCATATGGACAATATATAACAAAGATGTCCAGTGTTTTATAGGGTAAGTAACATTTTTTATTGGGCTAAACATTGGAAAGACTACGTAGAGAATATGTAAATGTGATTTAAAGAGCTAGCCCAGAATTTTTTTGAAACTCATTACATTCAATTTGTATAGCAAGTACAACTATTGCAGCTCATCATGAAACTCAAATGCCTTTTACAATTTTGATGCTGAGATACAAAAGTTTGCTTGAATTCACTGTAAATGCCAACACTAGAAATAATCAGGACCTTGTTAGCTAAACCATGTATTTCAATTCACCTCAGTCAACCCGGCTGAGTCTGAAGCTAGGAAGTACAATATAGCAAGATGTTTTAAGTGATGTAGTACCCTGAATAGTTCTGGCAAAACCTATGTTACAGTACATAGATATGTGTGTGTATTATTGAAATTAGAGATGCCATTCACAGGTATCTAACCAGATGAAATATTAAATATTATCATAATGTGATAACTAAAGCTTTCCCAGTGTGCTTGGGAAGGTTACTACTGAGACAAGCAGACTGATTTCAGCATATGCTAAATAAGGCATACTGTACAAAGGCTTCCATTAATGAACATTAATATACCACAAAAAGAAGAAGGGGAAGAAATAAGGCAATATCCTCTATTTCTCCCACATTTGATAGAGGGTATAGAAGAAGATACTTGCCTTTGTGGCTCTCTGGGCTGGAGGACTCAGAGAAAGGTGAGAGCTGAACCTGAGAGGGCCAGAGTTAGCAGTTCCAACATCTCAAACAAATTCCATGGTGCATTTTTGATGTCTAAATATGATCTTAATAATGTATTTAGTTATTTTATCTTGCAATTCTACTTTAAAATAAATGTTTTGTTGTTATAAAGTTGACTTTCTAGTGACACAAAACTTTCCTTCACTCAGGAATAATGACTCTTAAGGCTAGAAAAATCCCAGCTCTCAAACATCTGTATGTTGAATTTTCCAAAGATCAGTAGGGTGTGTCATCAGGGAAGCTGCAGATTTTATGAACTGGTATGATATTCATTGTTTTCTGTGATTATTCTTGCCTGGAAAACTCTTTGGTGTATCTAAGGTAATAGGGGATATTTCTGAACCCTACAAATCCCAAAGGGCTTTGACTAAATTACTTAAAAGTAGAATAGAATAAAATTAGGGCATATGCAATTACTTTTATTTAGTCTGATACAGTAATATATAGTGATTAATTTACTCTAATGCACTGGTTTGCCTTTATGTAATCTCTTTAGGCTATCAGCACGGAGCTTGAAGATGCAATACGTGAAAAAGAAGAAATGAAAACCAGGGTTCACAATTATATAACTGAAGTTTCCAGATTTGAGACCTTGATGGCTTCAAAGGTAAAAGTATAATCTGTAGGCAGTCATTACTGTTTTCAATAAATCCATTGGTTTTAGAGTGTAACAGATTTTCATTAAGATACAATAAAAATACAATAAATAAAATTAAGAAATGTATGGTTTGGATCCTGTTCTCCCTCCCTGTCCCATTTCCTTCTTTTATTTTTTTTTTTCCTTCTTTCCTATGCAGTGTTTCAAGCTGCTAGTGGATTCATATAAAACCTTATATCTGAAGCACTGATAAATTCTGGCATGTTACAATTTCATTGATTATGTTTCAATTGGCCATAACACTGGAGAATGACAAATAAATCATGTTTGAATGTTGTTTTGCTTTTTGAGTTTTGACAAGGCAACTAGTAAAATATCTGGTACTGTTTCATGATTGTAGGCAACAAGCAGCTTATATGGTGGTTTTTAATATTTTACACTTTTTAGAAAGAGAAATTTTGTATGTAGTTCTGCTGGAAAGTGTAAATATAGCCCATTGGAATGTTTTCTCTGTGAATGATAGGAGTTCAGAGTTTTTGCTGTAGTGACAAAACAGTGCTCCTATATTTTATCCTGATACTTGGATTCAAAAGTGTGACGTGTGAATTAAAACTTATAATCATTTAAAACATATAGCATTTATGTCAAGACAACATGAACTGGCAAATTTATTATGTGACTTTGAATAGAAGAGAACGAGTTTTGATCTGACTTTGACTTGCATGTCTGGATGAATGCATGTAAATTGAACCACTTTTTACAAGTAGAAACTGAAGCATAGAGAAAAAAATAAGGTCAGTAGTATGTTAGCTTAGAATTCTCAATTAAAAACACTTGAAGTTTAGTTTTTAAGAATTTTATAATATATCATATGTCCAAAGCACTTCAGCTACAGGTGTGGCCTTATCTTTGGCAAATGAAAATCCACTTATTCAAGTCAGGTACCAAGAAGCTGTAGAATATACAGCCAGTGACCAGTTATGAAAGGTTGGTTTCAGGGCTTTGTCTAGTATTACATCCGGATGTTGCCTGTGGAGACAAGGATTTACTTTTCTGCACAGTGTTCACTTGCTTCATCATGAGTTTCTGTTTCTTAATGCCCCACCTCATTCTGTCTGCAACTTCCAAGTTCTGCAGAAAACACAGAAGGAATTTCAAAAACAGTAGCCTTCCTCATTAGATAAATCTGATTCATACTAGCAACATGCTTACCCTGCTGTGCATTACATGAACAGGGGAAGAAGGGAATGGAGCTAAATAAGAGAAATTAATCACTGCCTTTAATATGCACTTGCAGTTGGGCCAAATTAAAATTCACAAGCAACATTTGTTCTATCACTGCATAACTTGTAAGCACTAAAGCTTGCAGTTTTGTACTTTTATGATAGACTGCTTAGGTTTATATGCCCGAATAGGCTATCAGTCTTTCAGGCACTGCTGTAATATAAATATTTGTAATAGCACAGTGAGTAGAAATGCTGAAAATGGACTCCTGCTGGAATTTCTTGGAAAGGGCAGCACTAGAATCAGTACATCTCAGTAATGTGACCCTTGACAATGCAGAGAGATCCAAAATAACCGCTCTCCTGGGAGCCTTGAAACTCATTAACAACTGCTAAATGTAAATACTTCCATTTAATAAAACTGAATGCCATCACTGTATTTATTTACTATTTGGACTTGCAAAAGGGATGATGCCCCTTAGTAATTGCCAGATAGTGGGATTAAGAAAATGGAGAAAGATCTACATTCTTCTGAAAACAAAAAAGATATTGTAGAGAGTAGGCATGAAATAAGATCAAGCAACTTGAAGGTACGTTGATCATTGCAGAGTGATTTACTGTTTCATCTAGGAAAAAGAAAACCAAGAATTATTAGAGAAGTTCCGAATGCTCCATACGCAAGCTGAAGAGTGGGAAATGAAGGCTCATCAAGCCGAAGGAGAAAGCAGCTCAATACGACTTGAACTCCTTTCTGTAGATACCGATCGGAGACATCTTCGAGAGAGAGTAGAACTTCTGGAAAAAGAGATTCAAGAGGTAGTAACTTATGCAATGAAATTCTGTCAAGGAAAGTGGGATACATTCAAGTGCTTTTTAATAAAGTCGACATATTATTTTTAATGCTTTAATGGAAAATAATTCCTATACGTGAATGTTTCAAATGTGGACACTGAGTTTTTGAAACAGTGACTGATTTTGGTTAGATATGCTTTCCTTCTCCCTTCCCTGCTTTCCTAAAATTAAGATCACACCATATATTTTAATATTTTTTGATCTCTTCTGTTGGGTGATCATTGCTATTATATTATTGTCTCTGTAAGAACCTTTTGTTTAGTTGCTTCAAAGTATTTGCATATAGCTTTATGAGTGTTTTGTCAGCTAGCTTTATGAGTATTTTGTAAGCTTAGTTCTTACATTTCTTTGAAGCTTTGAGTGAAGTATTTGAAGCATTGGTGGCTGGAGTAAAGGTAAAAAACTGGTAGTAGTAGTCCAAATCCAGAATCAGGATTCCATAATACTGAAACTTAGACCAATATCATAGAAAATAATGAGGTTTATATTTTAGAAGCAATAACTTCATGGAGATCAAGGAAGTTTTAGAGTATAATAGTTGTGAATTGGCCATATTTTGTCTCATGCTTTTATTAAGCCAAAAAGACTAAGAGACTTTAATATTGTAAACTGAGTAAAAAATAGATTGTATTTTTGGTGTCTTAAGCTTTTAATTCTCTGCTGAAGCTGGAATCCAGCCTCATTCCACTCTTGTATAGTACTTGTATAATTCTTCAAGATGGTGATTAAAAATTGCAGAGATGGTTTATTAGTTGTTCTTAACTGTGATTTAGGGAGAGGAGAGGAAAGGAATGTAACATAAAGTTAATTTTATAGGGAAAGTTAATTTTGAAGAGGAAAGAAAGTAAACTTAAAAAAACCTGTTATCCAACAGACAACTGTTAACATTTAACACTGAAGGGGTATCCATATTTGTCTTCGTTTAGCATATCATTGCACATCAAGCATATGAATCTCAGATCTCCTCCATTACAAAAAATGCGTCCAAACTGGAAGAGGATATTAAACGTGAAAATCAGGATAAGTCTTCTCTGTTGGCGGACCTGGCTTCTGTGAGGGAGCTCTGTGTGAAACTTGAGTCTAACAAAGACCTTTTATCTCGACAGCTGACATCCAAAAGCATGGATTACGAAAGGGTAAGCAGCAAAGGCAAATTTAATTTGCTATAATAAAATATCTTCCTTTGCTTTTAATGGTTTTTAGAGAAAAGAATAAATTACCTCTGAGAGCAAGGTAAGTTAATTTACATCACTAATTTTGCATTTATATATAAATGATAAATTTTGCAGTATACAGATCTATATCTGTGGGTTTTGTACAAAAAAAGGGATTTTCTTTCCTTCATTATCACTGCACAGTGTGGCAGCAGTAGTTTTTGCTATACCACAGACAAAGATTATATTTATTTGGTTTTATGTACTGTTTTTTAATTTACTCAAATTTTCAACTTTTATAAAAAGTGAATAGTGCAGTTCTTATTTAGATATTAAAGACTTTTCTCTAATGGATTTTTTCAATTAAATTGAAATTTAGATTCAGCTGAAGTTCATTAAATATTTTGAAATATTTTAAACAGTTCTAAATATCCATAATTTCTGAACTTTTTTGTTTACAGCTGATTGTTGTGTCTTTACTTGGTGTCTTGATCAGGCTTTCTGTTACTGTAATATTCAAGACCTTGAGAACAGTAGTTCTCATCCCCACAGAATTTGTTTATATTCATAGAACTGATGAGGAAAACAAGTATTCCTACATTTTCAGCAAAAGCCAAGAAGCTAATTGTGAGCTAACCTAGTCAAATAGAATGAAGTGTAGTAAATACTATTTTTGTACTTGTGCAAAAGCCTATTGCTGTTAAAAGCCAATTAGTGTTCCGGGTACTTGCCTAAGCATTTCCAGCACTCAGTAATCCATTTCCCAGTAAAACATTTGACAGATGTACAGCTTGCATAGTTTTTAACTAAGTATAGTTTTAAATAATCGTAGGCTTTAATTTGTTTTGTGAGCCAGTTTCCTATTCATTTTTATGAAACTTCCAATCATTTCAGTTTTTATAACAACTCTTCACAAAAAAGAACTCTGTGTGTTTGCAAACCAGTGTATTAATAACGTATAAAATTTGTGCCCTAGGTTCTAGGTGAATTAGAAGATATAAAATCAGAAGCAGAGCTGCTGAAAAAGCAGTTATCCAGTGAAAGACTTACAGTTCAGAATCTTGAAACATTGCTGGCTACTAGTAGAGACAAAGAATTTCAGAACCATTTAACATCCCATGAGAAAGATTCTGAAATTCAGTTACTGAAAGACAAGCTAACACTCGCCGAGAGCAAACTGTAAGTTTTAACAAGTGTATGTATGTGCTATGTGGTTTACAAAGAAACTTTTTCTGTGTGACAACACTTATTCACAAAGTCATAGAATCATAGAATGTCCTGAGTTGGAAGGGACCCACAAGGATCATCGAGTCCAACTCCTGTCCCTGCATAGGACAACCCCAAAATTCACACCATATGTCTGAGGGCGTTGTCCAATTGCTTCTTGAATGTTGTCAGGCTTGGCGCCATGACCACTTCCCAGGGGAGCTTGTTCCAATGCTCCACAACCCTTTGAGTGAAGAACCTTTTCCTAATGTCCAACCTAAAATGCCCCTGGCATATCTTCCCGCCATTCCCTCGGGTCCTATCATTGGTCGTCAGGGAGAAGAGATCAGTACCTGCCCCTCCTCCTTCCCTTGTGAGGAAGCTGTAGACTGCAATGAGGTCTCCCCTCAGTCTCCTCCAGGCTGAAGAGACCAAGTGACTTCAGCTGCTCCTTGTATGGCTTCCCCTCTAAACCCTTTACCATCTTTGTGGCTCTCCTCTGGACACTCTCCAGTAGCTTTGTATCCTTTTTGTACTGTGCTGCCCAAAACTGCACACAGTACTCAAGGTGAGGCCACACCAGTGCAGAGTGGAGCGGACAATCACCTCCCTCGACCGGCTGGCAATACAGTGCTTGATGCACCCCAGGACACGGTTGGTCCTCGTGTCTGCCATGGCGCACTCTTGGCTCCTGTTCAAATTCAAGTCAAATTCTTGATGTTCAGTATGGCTGAGCAGATTTTTGCAGCAATGTCTTTTGGCCTTTCATGGCATCGTTTACTTAAAGTTTCTTTACAGATCTTTCATATTGCTTTCATCAATCAGCACTCTGGTGGACATCAGTTTAGTACAAGCAGTAAACTTGAACAGGAGTTCCGAAGGAAACGTACTCTAAAAGGAGGGAAAGCCCTGCTGAGTTTTCACAGTCTTGAGAATAAGCACTCAGTTTCTCTCTGGATTTGTCCCCATCTGACTCCAGAAAGTTTGCTTCACTTTCTCTGCTGGTCATGACTCTTTCTCACATCAGTCAGGCACAGGAGGTGATACCTTTCCTGAAGTTCACTTGTCTCGTATAACTCTGCCATCTTTTCAGTGCAATCACTAAAACCCTTTCCTTCTGAGCCTCTTAGTGGACGCAACTACCTAATGGCAAGGTAGCTGATCTGTTGCAGACATTATTTCCACCACAGAACCAGCCAACCCATGACAATTTGTAAATTTTTTTAGCTGTTGAGTACATCTATAAATATATGTATGCATTGCAATATCATTTGGATATTTAACCTTTGCATCAGAGTGTATCAGTTCTCAAAATATATAACCACCTCTCTCACAGGTTCTGATTTTCTTCCTAGCTTCAGGAAGAAATCTAATTCAACTCGGCTTTTTAAGCAAAACGTCGTACTGTTATTTGGCTTTGAAGAGTTTAACGAGTTTAATTATTCAGAGAACACAAATTTTCTTGGTCTTGAACTATGTTTTATGTTCTTATCTTAGAGAGTCTTCTGAAGTCCTAACTCCTTTAGAACAATGTGGATTCATCGAGCATCTCAAACCAAATTGAAAGTAAAATTTTAACATATGTGTACTGCTCACAAAAAAAATACCAAGTAGATTAAATCCATGCTAAATGAGAATTGCTTACCTACTGAAGATGCCTGTTGTCCTTACTTTGATTAAAGTAAGAATCACTTACATAATAAATAGTGAAGTCATAGTGCTTTAAAAAAGCAGAAGTACTTCTGCTGCTATTAATATTAACTGTTAAGGAAAAAGTCGTGTACGGAAGGTAAAAGGACAGATAATGCTTCCTTATGAGATATAGAACATAGCATACCTAAACAGTTAAAAGCTATCTGTAACTTGGTGATGCAAATGTGCAAGAAAAACGCTTTTGGTTGATTTATATAAAGGCTACAACTTACCACTGACGATGGTCCACCTCAAGTAGTGGTGATCTCAATGGATCTGTAGAAGATAACACTATTAATCACTCCTGTGCAACTCATTGCTTCATGTTTTAGAGTTGCTGACTTTTGTTTACTTGGGGGAAAAAAGTTAACTGCATACAAAGAACATAAACTAATGGCGTGTCCTGACTATGAAATTAAACGTGAAAGTTACAATAAAAAAAAAGGGGAAAGAAGGAGGTTTTAATTTAACTTTAATTTAGCTTCTTTGTGTACAAACATTACAAAACTCTGTTTAAATAACTTCATAGTAATTTTTTCACAATTTTTCTTCCACACACATTTGGGGTTCCTTCCTTGTTTGTTTTAAGTGTCAGTACTTGCGTTGTTAATAGGATGGGGTATTGCAGGAAGAAGGAAAATGTTCTCTTGGAGGAATAGTGGCTGTTTATTGAATTATTTTCCCATTTATCTCAAAGGTTTTGCATGTTGCTAGGCAAATGTTCAGGTGTGAAAACTAGTTATATATACCTTATTTTCTACTATTCAGTTTTTAGTAGTTGCAGTCTAAAGAACAGGAACTTTAAATGCTCATAGCTGTGACTGAAGTATGTGACAATTATGTTTGTGTCTTACGAAATATAACAATTCATTTGACTTGGCAAAATTTCAGTTCTAACTAACAAAAATAGTGTATCAATATTTTTGAACATTTACAGTTTTGGGCTTATTGCGCCTGCACTTCCACTCTGTTTATAAAATGGTACTGATACAACCTCTGACTTTAGAAGCATTCTCAAAATTAAGTTTAACTTGTGAAGTTCTCCAGTGCTGTAATTTTGACCTCTGTGAAGAATAAGTGGTTGTGTTACTCAGAGTGCTATTTGGGTGATAGTACAGTAAATGCTCTACAGTGAATAAGTATTAAATAAACAGAGAATATTGAATAGCTAACCTACTTGTTGAGAGCTATCTGTATCTACTGTGAAAGAGACAGATGTCCTGTGAAAAAATAGTATATCATCATGTAATCTTATTATATGATAATTACTGTGCATAGGGGTTCCAAATTAAAATATTTCTTAATTTTTGAGTGATTTACTTCATGATCTTAATTTTGTTTAAATGTCATTGACATGGAATAACCTGAGAACTCACAAAACTGTTTGCTTTCTTTCTTTGTTTTACAATAATGATATTGGGCCCTGAATTCTTACCTCCATCCTGAAAGCATATGCCTGTCTCTGAAGGACTTAGAATAAGATATCATCAAGACCTCTTGTCTTCTGCGTCTGTTCTCAGCATACTGGATCAAGATACCGTTCTAGGAATTTTACTGATGAATAGGAAACACAGGAAAAAATATTCTGCTGTTCTTTTTGGATCAAATCTCTTGAGTAGTTTGCGTCTTCCCGGAGTCAGAGACCAGCGGGTGCCAGACAGAAAGTCTGTGACTGAGCTAGGAGTGGAACTCACTTTTCAGAATTCAAGTCCAGTGCTTTAGCAATAAACTAGTACATCTTTGCTTCTCCAGAAGTGACTTTTGAGCACTCCACCTCACATGGCTTTGAAGACTCTATGGAATCACATAGCTGTCTAGATTCTGGTTTAGACAACTTATTTTACACTCAGTGATTTTTTTTTTTTTTTGCTTGCTTTATAATGCAATTAATGATATTTTTCAGCCAAGCATTGAGTTGTCCAAGCTGATGATTTGCTAAGAAGTATATTTAATTATGTTACTTAAGATTTCCAAGGCTGCTTTTCATTTTGTTTCTTGCAGTTGAAACAGTTGGACCCAAATACCAAGAGTGTAGTTGACAAGCTTTCAGACTGTGGGTTTTGCTGGTCTGAGCTTGCATTAATACAGCTTTTACTTAGATTTGATTCAGTTGTGTTCATTGCTAGGCAGATAGTTCCAGCCTACTTGATATAATTTTTACTGAAGCCATATTTGTTATGTTTATATTTTTTGTGGATAGTTACTGCTTTTTTCTTCTTTTTTTAAGTGTACACATAAAGACCATCTTGCATTGCAACAGAGAATAGTAAATCAATAAATTCATGATTTAATTGTTTTGTCTGTTTTTATAAAACATGTTTGTGTTTACCTTCTTCTGAAAAAGAAAATGTATTGTAGTAAGGATGTAGTGAGAGGCTTGCCAGCTTCTCACTTCTTTCTCACCTTAGGTTCTTCCAGAAACGTTCTGTTGCATTCATTTGGTTCTTGCTGCTTCTAATTTGTCTTTGATTTGGTCTGTGTGAAACAACATGTTGAGTATCTATTTTTGTTTTATCTTGCTCTAATTCGTCTAAGTTCCTAGCTGATGGTGTTCAAAGAAAACTTTGTTGCTTCTCATAATTTTTTTTTTAGAAGCAGCTATAATAGAGAGGTTCCCATACTTCGAAGTAAAGTTGCACAGCTGCAGACTGACTGTGACGTTTTAAAAAGGCAACTGACAACTGAACGATTTGAACGGTAAGATGCTGTTTTTTTCAGTGAGGTGACTCTTCTCATTTCTTCTTTCTCACTTTTAAAACTGTTGCTTTTTTCAATAGTGAGGAACTTTTATGGAAAATTGTGTTCCTGTTGTCATGCAAAATCTAATATTCTTATCTTGAAAACTGCTTAATTAAAAAAAGACAAAAAAACTTATACAGTTTCTGAATTCCCTTGTAAATTTTGTGAATTTACCATTGCATCTAAAAAAAAATCCCTTCTCATGAAAACAAGAAGAAAGTTGAGTAACGTTACAAGAAAACAAGGCTCTTTGCAAAGTATCGTGAAAATCACCAAGTAAAAATACGGGGAAAAAAAGTTATGTTTTCTTCCTTTAACATGCTGCAGTACCAAAGTGTTATGTAACTGAAATTGCTATCTGTTGGTAGAGAGCGTGCAATTCAGGAAATGCGTCGACATGGTCTCTCTACGTCATCATTACGTGCTTCACCTCCTCTCAGTTCAACATTAAGGTCTCCCTCACATTCTCCAGAACGTACCATTGTAAGGACAACTGATCAAGCAGCAGCTGAAAAGTAAGCAGTTTGATTTTAGCAGATTGTTTCTGTTTACGAGTTAGGTTTAAACTGTTTCTAAATAATACTTTTTTTATATTAAATTCTTACACACATTAGGTGGTTCTAAGTTCTTCTTCTGTTGACTCCCTACTATAAAATATTGATTGGAAACCGTAGATGCAAAGTGCTCTCCAAAGACCATATAATGTCCTTGGAGGATTCTAAACAGGATTCTAAAATATCTAAACAGGATTCTAAAACATCTAAACAGGATTCCCATTCCTGTTTTTGTTAATGGTCTTGCACCAGCTGACAGCTTCCAAATATATATTGCCTGCTTATTATTACCATTAATTATATCCAAGTATATATTGCCAATTTGTTATTGTTAATAGTTATCTCCAAACAGTGAATGGTTCATATTAAGAGAAATGCCATGAATTTTTTTCAAGTACAGCAATGAAGGAAAGACACTCCACAGGAGACAGTCCAACTAAAATGCATTTGAACCCTACGCAGTAGCTGAATCTATCTCCAAAACAAATGCATAAAAATAATTAATGCATTTTTCATTGTTAGTGCTTGAATGCTATGAATGTCTACGATTGCGGTCACTAGAGTCCATAAAAAAGGAATCAAAATCAACCTCTCACCTGTTCATTTGCACTGACAGTTTTGTTCTTTTAGAGATCATTGTTGTTTAGAGATCATTTAGATGATGTCAGTTACGTGTTACAGGCCTGATTGTTGACTTTATATCCCGTCTGTCCTACAGTGCATAATAAATTGCAGCGAAGAATGCAAGGACAGGGAGAGATAAACAGTGGTTGTTTTAGGAAATATGTGTGCTATAACCGCTATATAGTATACTATAACAGCTCATGAATCTTACCTATCTATCTGCTAAACTCCAAGAAACAGAATTCTGATAAGATTTTAAACTTTATTTCTGTTGGTAAATACATGTAGCTTGTTCTTAAGCTTACTTTTGTTAACAAAAACCCAGGTTTCCTGAGAACTGAGGTCAGCATGGCATGATCCATGTTGTCAGCAACTTTTCTCCTCTTCTGCGAGTTTTTGGACAAAGCAAAAAAAAGGAAACTGTAGCAAATCAGATATTGATAGTGGGGATGAAACAGCAGTTATGACTTTTGCTTTACTGGTGAGCCATTAGGCAAACCCTCTTATATTGCAAATCAACATTTTGACTGAGATAATGATAGATAATATATTTCTAAGAATGAGCATCATCAGTAGAGAGTTGTCTTTAGTCTTCCTTGCTTTGCAGTGAGTCCTAAGAGCAATAAAAATCGTCCAGTTGCTATACTTGAAGAATACCATGTAGAATACACTATTTTGATCCTACTATGTGTACTTAGTTTTAACAATGACAGCTCTGTACCATCAGAAAATATCCCATTTTCATGAAGTATGTATTTTTAAAAAAAGCGGGTTTTAACAACTGAATTCATATGCAGTTTAATTTTTTACTATCTTGCCTTTTAAACCTATCAATGGATTATTACATTAGAATGATCTCAGTAGTACTATCACCATCTTTCACCCTACTTATTTATTCCTTCCTGGGAGTTTACCACAGTAAAGGGTACTCTGTAGCTACTGTTCTGTAGTGTTACAACTGTCTTTTTCTCTAATCTGATTTAATCTTCTCAAGAAATTTTCTCTTCCTCCTTGTCTCACATTTACTTTATTAAGCATTTCAGCAATGAGTCAATGAACTGAATGTAGAGTTTTTGATGATATGCTAATAGTTGATATTCAGGAATAACAAAAGAGAATATGAGGAAGCTACATCTAATTATTACTTTTTATCTTAATATTCATTAGTAAAATATAATAGATGGCTTTATTTTGAGTTTTTTTTCTTTCTCCACCAGAAATGTGAGCTTCAAGGAATAACCAGTACTTGAGCAACTGAAGTATACCTTGTTACAAGGACTTTTTTTTGAAAATTGTGAAGGCTGACTTGTGTTCTACCTCTGTATTCTCCAAATCAGAGATTACCTTTGCAGTTTCTGGGAACTGGCGAAGTAATCCACTTTGGAAAATTCTGCATTCCCATCTGGCTGGGGTGACTGTTTTTTGCTGGCTGTTTGACAGGTTTTGTATCAAGGCTGGCTAAGTTTTGTTACCATTTTGCAAACATAACAATTATAAGAAGGAAACGAGTACTTGATATGACAATCTCTTGTTTTCATTTTACTGTTTTATTTCTGTTTGCTTATCTCATATGGTTACAGAAGTTTCTTCATCTTAGTGTGAGCTAACATAAAATAACATACATGATTGTCTTAAAAATGCCGAGCCAGTGTATGTTTTATACTCATGATGATTTCCTATGTTTGGGCTTTTAACAAGTGTTTTCTGTTTACAGGTCATTCTTCATGGTATTTAAAAGTATTGATTATCTATTTTGTGAATGCATTTTATTTACTGTACCTTTTCTTAATTAAAAAATATATCAGTTATTCTTTATTGATGTTTTTTGTCATCTGACAACTACTCCTCTCCTTTTGTTTAATCTTTGTGTGAAAATGCATTTTAAATATTATCCCAATATTAAATAAAAAGTGAAGTGAAAAATTATATTTTTTAAGATGTATTGAAATCCTTTAAATATTATAAAATTAATTCTAAAGTATTTTATATTCAAATTTTTGAATCATATCTGGAAATATTTTTCAAATTTTGGTTTTAAAAGATCAGAACAAAACCTGGAATTCTTCACACGGTTAAGCTCAAGCTGTTGGAGAGGTAACACGGGCCTTTATGTTGTGACACACCTATTAGGTAAATGCAGGGAGAACTAATCTTTAAAATATCTGGTGTATTTAGCAGAGGAGCATTTCAAATTTAGACTATGAAGTAAGATGCGATTAGCAATCACAATCTTATGATGTGCTCTTAAAAGTCCATCTATGCAGATAATTGTAAATCAAATCATTCTTCTATTCAAGAACATACGGTTTTCTAATAATTACATGCCATTCAGGCCGACGTGATGTGTATTCATAGGTATCATGCAGAGGACTAGAAGTGGGAGGATGTGGTGTTGAACATCCTTGCACTGGCCAACAGGTAGTGTTCTGCTTGCCTCACGTTGAATAAAAAACTGTGATTACAAGTTAACATTACAAGCATCTCTAAGGTGTAAACGACATATTAAATGACATGGAAAAAAAATATTTTTTTTGCTTTTAGATTTTGTCTATTTTGCACTAAGACTCTTACAGTTAGAAATTGTAAAGAATATTGTGTTAACTGGAAATATTGTCTCGTGTATTCATAGATAAATCATTGCTGTTGCAAGCTATATATTTTATTTTTCATATATTGTATTTTGTCAGTTTTGTTATTTAACATGTGTCTGTATGTATTAAATTTTACTAATTTAAAAACAACTTAGAACAGCCATTCAGAAGTACCTGAAAATATTTGTACCACATTAGGCTTCTGAGCCATTGGAAGGAATTGTTTATTTAAAGTGGGTGCATCTCATGCTTTTTACTTTTTAGGTCTCTCATTTGCCAGTTACAGGAATAGGGAGATCGTCATCTCTAAATGTTACTCATGTATTAATACTGTTTGTAATTAAGTCAGTAGTTTCCACTGATGCTAATTGACATTAATTATTCAGGATGAAGCAGTTCAGTAAGAATGAGAAAAGAACTCATGTTTTGCTCTTGATGTCTTCAGTGGTGACTTTTAAATACCTTATTTTGTATACAAACCCTTTTAAACTGGAATCTGACTTAAAAAAACAGAGCAGGTGTTCCATTTTATTGAAAATACTGTATTTCATCTTACCAAAAAATGTATATTTTGATATTACAATTAAAACCATAACACTTCAATTAATAGTAATTCTTACATGATTATCAATTATGAAGAATTAGCGGGTCATTGAGCACAGGTGGTATAATAAAACTGGTATCATTTTGGTGACCAAAGCCTGTGCAGCTTTCTAAAACTAAAACATTACTAATATTCAGACTATAGTAAAGCTGTCATTTTACCTTCTGTTGCTATTCTTTTATATACATTTTTGTAAACAACTAGAATAAAAGCAAAGTAATATTTACACAACTTTGCTTTAAAATCAAGTATCTCATGAAGTACAAAACAAGCACAAACTTGTGGAAGATTTAAATCTGTGGGCTACCATATACGTCATGTATGAAGCAAGCCTTACGTGGGTCGGGATATTAACATGACTGTCCTGGACTCTGCTCCAAGAAACTACGGTGCTGTCCTCACCTTCTGGAAGAACAAAAGATCATAGAAGCCTCGTGACCTGTTTTAGTCCTCCGCTGGGGTGAGCTGAAAGCAGAGTGGGGCAGACACGAAATCATGGGAAAAGTCCGAATACTCAAGTTGTTTGTCTTCTGTTGTTATCTGCAGTTGGGGATGGGGGGAAAATAACATTAGAAAAAATAATAAAGGAGAAGCAATAATAAGTTGGGGCCGTTTCTCTACAATGTATTCTCAGAAGCAGAGGAATCTGGAGAGAATAAAAGGACAGTTTTTATCAATTTATTAAAACCTAAATTGCTCAATTAAACTTACCATAATGTGTTTTTAAGAAATTCTTAGAATGAATTTTTTTTTGTCTGTTGGTATCTCCCTAAAAGGTAGATAATTAACCTGAAGTTAAATAAGGAATTCTAGGGTTCGGTTGGATAACCCAATTTGTGTGACAAAAAGTCACCCTAAATCTGAGAAACACTGAGATTCCTATGTGATGCTAATTAAAAAAAGGTTAAGATTAGGGCTTCAGTCTTTCAATTTAAAATATTTTATACAGAAGTTGGTGCACATGTGGCAAGCCTGACCTATTCAAATGTTATTATTCCTAAATGAAACCATATGACCACGGAGTTCTTGGGTGTTTTAAACCATTCTCTGGGACAGAATTTTGTACTTCCTCTTTTTCTCTGCTAACACTGTAAGAAACCAGTTGTGTGCGGTTTTGGTACCCTAGTTTTTTAGCTTTATGTATACAGGCATTCCAGTTTCATTTCATCCTCTGACCCTTCTTGAGCAACTCAAAGATCATAACAGCTGCAGCGGTATTAACTCCTGGACCTGAAGTCTGACCGTTCGTCCTCCAGTACAAATGGGAGGAGAGAGAAAGCCTCGATGCTGTGCCAGCGCTGTTCAGCAACAGCTGAAACACTGGTGTGGCACCAGCGCTGTTTTAGCCACAAAGGCAAAAACCCCACCTATCTTCTGGCAGGCTGCACCGTTACCTCTGTCACAACACCCACCAGCGCGCGGCACGGGCCGGCACGGGGCACGCAGGCGGGTTCCCGCACAGGAGCTACCCCTGCCTACCTACCAGCTGCTCGCGCCCGGGAGAGCCGAGACGGCTTGCCCAGGGTAACTCACTCCCCAAACACGGTGTCTTCTGTGAGGCTCCCAGCACAACATGGACATGGAGATTCCTGGCAAGTCCAGCAAAGGGCCCCAAAGACGATGAAGGGATTGGAGCACCTCTCACGTGAGGAGAGGCTGAGCAAGCTGGGGGCGCTCGGCCTTGAGAAGAGACGGCTCGGGGGGGAACACCTCCATGTACATAAGTACCTGATGGGTGGGAGTAAAAAGATTGAGACAGTCCCTTCTCGGTGATGTGTAGGGAAGGTACAAAAGACAACAGGGACAAACTGAAATACAGGGAATTCCATTTAAACATAAGAAAAATGCGTTGGTTTTTTTTTTTTTTCCCCATGAGGGTGGTCAAACAGTGGAACAGGCTGCCCAGAGTGGTTGTGGAGTCCCCATCCACGGAGGTATTGAGAACCCCGTGGGACACAGCCCTGGGCAGCCTGCTGTAGATCACCCTGCTTTGAGCAGGGGGGTGGGCTAGATGGTCTGCAGTGGGGCTGTCCAGAGGGGCAACAATTCTGGGCCTCTGGGCAATTTTCCTAGCAGTGTGATTAGTTATGTGCCTATCCAGCTGTAGTGAAATTGTCCCTTATCTGTATTATGATCTTTGACTTTTTTAAAAATTATGAGTATAAAAATAGTTGTTTTGACATTTTTTGTCTCAATATTAGATGTATCTACATTAGGGCTCAGGTAGATGGTGGGGTTTGGAATTTATCAGATGATAGTTGCCTGTCCCAGCTGTGTGTGCTGCTAGCTCAGCGTCATCCGAGCGGAGTTGTTGCACCAGGTTTGTCAGTGGCGCGTCCTTCACCGTTTCAAGGTGATGGTGCAGGGATTAGACTGGTTGCTTAAACTAACTAGAATGGCGTGACGGCAAACGGAAGAAAGTGGGAAAAATGAGAATGTCAGTGGCTTTTTCTCCTCGCTTTTAGTACTGCTGAGCAGGGACAGCCATATTTTCCTGAATGCGAGCACAGAAATGAGGTGCAGCGTGGTTAGTCAGCCGTGAGTACGTCAAGGTCTGCAGGAGCAGATACTGCTCTTCGGGGAGATTTTCATTGAGCCTCTAAGTCCAAAGGAGCACGTTGACATCTGAGCTTGGCTTTATTTGAAAAGAGATGTGTGGGTTACTGGACCATAGCTGTGTGTGCAAGCTTTATCTGTACCCATTTGCTTTGCATAAATGCATAACTAAAACATGTTGAATAGGAGGTAGGCACCCCGGGCGTGCTCCTTGCTTTTAAATGGTGTATTTGTGCCACCTGGTGGAGCCATGTCTTTCCTAGCGATCATGGCACCTACTTAACAGGTTCGGGTTTCTCCATAGGAATTCTAGGTACATCTAATATACTCAAAGTGAGAGAATTGCTAGTAAAGCCACGTGTTCCTGAAGCCCATCCATCACTTTGCTACTGAGGTTTGTGACTGCATTGGTTTCCAGAAATTGTCGGTTCTTGAGGAAAAAAAAATCTCATTTTAGCTTACTTTCTCCTCCAGGAAAGTGAAAAGATCGACCTTTGTCAAGAAAGGTCTGATGTAAATGAGCAATTTGACTGATCTGAAGGAACAGGCAAAGGCTGGATTCACCTCTTTTCTGATGGCTACTGCTGAAGTTTTCTATCTGTACCGCACAATTCTACTGCCTAAAAATGTGTAAGTGCTGCGACAGCGGCAAAGCAAAACACAGCAAACCCCCTGAATCTTTCAAAGGAGCGCTGCAAAATTCAGCTCTGGTAACTGAGGTGGTTTGTATCCATATGTTTTGGATATAAATATATATATATATGTAATTGCTAGTGTAAAGATAGCAGTCAATATACTTAACAGCCACTTAAATACTAGATCTGGTGCATGAGCTTCATTTCCGAGTTATCTGTGCCCTGTGTCCCATGGCTTTAGTCGTGAGGGGACTGCAAAGGGACTGGACTGACCCTCTCATGGCTCGTATGACGGGTCAGCTCTAGAACACTGCAGGTGAAAAAGTCATTTCTAGCAATTAATATTTATTCCAGAGTCATACAGCTAGATTTTTGCTTTTTGCACAAATATCACTTCTGACTCAGGAATACACTGAGCTGCAGATTGCTAAGGAGAGGGAAAGTATCAGTAAATGCTTGCCTAAACTTACATTCTTCCTTTCAATTACCCAGTATTGGGCACAGTCAGAGACAAAAAAAAAAAATGTGTGAGATGGCTCTTTGGTGCAACCCAGCATGGGTGTTACCTTTCTGTAAGACCCAGTTCCTTTTAAGAATAGCAGAAGGACCACTTCTGACTGGGCCAAGAAGTCAAGGAGCAGGCAGGATCCAAAGCTGTATGGCCTTTTTCTCCAGGGAGCATCTGAATCTGGAGAGCTGGCTGGCAAAACACATCGTCTTTCTCACAGCAGCAGATCATGAATCACATAATCAATTTTGGTTCAAAAAGTGGCAGAGTCTGGATGGAACTAAGTGCAGTATCTGATTTTACTGCGTTCTCCTTGGGAAACTCAGGAAACCAGTGTCCAGCACTGGTAAAATCTTGGCATAGATAGCTGAATTGGAAGAGCGGGGTCCCAGAAGAGCTGGTACAAATGCTGGATTTAAGGACGTGGGAAAGAAGGGAGGCTGCTTTCTGGACTGCTGTGTTGGGGAACCACTGGGTTTTGTTCTGTTTCTTGTAGTTCCTCCCATCTTTTAGTAAATGAAGGGGACAAAAATTTGTCTGGTTATAGCGCTAGTCAGGCGCTGGATTCAGACTTTGGTCTCACTGCGAGATGAGAACAAATGAGGGTTCAGAGCCGGGGTGCAGCCAGAGCCGCGGATCTCTCCTCTTTGGGCAGTGCAACGGGCGGCGGCGGGGGGGGCTAAACGGTGCAACCATCAGCGGGCTCCCGCTGAATCCGGCTATATCCAGCCTTACCCCTTCCTTCCCAACAAAAGGAGCCGAAGACACCGCTCCGAGGCGAGGGCAGGGACTGGGGAGAGGCTGGGGCCGGGGCCGGGGCGCGGCGCTGCGGGGCGCCCGCGAGCGGCGGCGGCGCTGCCATGGGGCGGCCGCGGCGGGGGCGGCATTCGAGGGGCTGGGCGGCATCCGAGGGGCTGGGCGGCGGCGGCTGCGGCACCCCGCGCCCGCAGGAGCCGCCGGCTCTCCCCTGCTGGCCGCACGGAGAGGGAGAACAGGTAGGAAGGAGCCAGCCGCGTCCATCCCCCGCCCCGCGCAAACGCCGTTGCGGTGCTGGCAGCGGGCGGGAGCCCCGCCGCAGCCCGGAGCATCGCGGCCCCCCGCGGCGCCCCGCATCCCCGCCTCGCCGCGCCGGCGGCAGCAGCGCTTTGCCTTGGCCCGGCGCCTGCCGTGCGGGGCCGGCTGCTGTTGAGCGGGGGGCTAGGGGGTGCGTGTCCGTGTGTCCGTGCCCGTGCCGCTTTGTGTCGCCCACCCGGGGCGGTTTTTGCTCCATGTGGCGTTTCGCTGGCTGATGCCAGCGGCGAGCAGCCGCGGCGGTGCGGAAGGCGAGCGGGGGCGGATGCGCAGGGAGGACGCCCGAACAGCCACCAGATGTGAGTAGTTACCTGCCGCTGGTCGGCTGCCTTTGTTCAGTGGAAGGTGCAAGGAGGCGTGCGGGTGATTTTCGGAAGCTGCTACTTTATTGCTGCCGGGGAATTCAATGGCTGGGCTGGTTCGTTCAAATTCCTTCTATTTTCCCTTTGTTACCCTGTTCCCAGAGAGTCCGGTATTCTTTCAGCTTTGCTGAAAGGCAGGAGCTGTCAGAAAGATGACTTTGTTTCACATGATGCTTCTCCAGAGCAGCATCGCTTTGTTTAAGCTCCCGTAAGCCATTTATCACACAACTGCCATCACGTTTTAACGAGCTATAAAATCTGCCGCTTTTCCCGGTTGAAAGGCGGGGGTGCATCGCTTCTGTTCCTCACCCTTCCCTTCCGAACCGGAGCAGGTAAGCTGGAGGTAATATTATTTTGCACGGGAAATTGTTGTCACTTGACAGTCCCTTTAGTTAGAAAATGTCTATTTTAGAGATAGAAATATGCGTAACGCAACTCTTTCCTATGTCGTTAGATTTTTTTATGAATGGGGGTTTGGTTTTTTTAATTAATTTTGCTGGTATTAACATGAGTCAATTACAAATTTGCTTCTCTGGAGTTGTAGCATGCAAAACATTATTATGCCTCTGCTCTGTCATTTTAAGTGTAAAAATGCCCAGTTAGAAACACAGTTCAAGGGGTAAATAGAGACCTGGAAACCACAACGGTGCATCCTGAAAATTTAATATGCCTGACAATAATGGCACTGAAAGTGAGCTGCTCTTGGGTGGATGGGGGATGGGGGCATAGAGAAAGGGAAGAGTAATTTGCAACCACAGGCCTAATAACAGATATTCTGTCATTAATAGATATATAGATAATATAATTCATTATATTCCCAAACAGATTTTCTGTACATACGCTAAACAGTGTATAGCAATTGTATGAAAAGAACTCTTTTCTTAGAATCCGAGCTATTTAAGCTACCCAATAGCAGTAACATGTAGCACGCCCTATATTTTAACAGATTAAAGATGATAAATTGGAGTCAGAACTGATTTTTGTTTGGTATTTAGTAACACACGCTCAAGAAATTCCCATCACTGAAGTCATTCTAATTGCACCTTGCACAGAAAATTAAGTCTTTTAACTATATCAAAACATTAATCAGTGGGCATAAATGTTATTGTGAGTTTCTTCAACAAAGCCATTGGTATTTTTTAATATAGGCAGTAGTTAGCAGTTCTGCATATAACTTACTTTACGTGGTTTGAATCCGGGTCAGGAATTCATCAAATTGACAAATCCACCTCTTCCTTGGCTGCTATCAATTTCTCAGATTAGAGGTTGTGTCTGGTTTTGAATATTTCATTGCAGCAATGAGCTTGAATTTAACACTGTGACGTGTATCGAAACTTTATATGAAAGTGATTTGTATATTTATTTGTGTCCCAGTTTGATGATAATTACAAGACTTACCTTGAAATCTTTGTGAATAAATATGGCACGTAGCAAAGAGATTGCTGCTGGTTGTTGTTGGGTCTTTTTTCTCCAATAGGAATATGTATCTCAGAGCATCCTGACCCTTTTCAAATACCCATTTGGGCAATCCTGCGTTTTAGAGAGAATTGCTTCACACTTACGAGCAACGATGATTTTTTCCTATATGCCGTATAATGGGATTTTTAAAAGTGCACTGGTAGCAAACGCAGTTGGTGTAAAGTATGAATGTCTTGCTGTGTTCTGTGCTAAGACATTGACTTTTTTCTTTTTCTTTTTTTTTTTTTTCCTCAGTTTGTTCCTTATAGGTTTTATTTTGGTCTGTTGTCTTGTGAAGTTAGGCAGGTAGTAGCAGTGGTGGTATTAGGTTAAATCTTTTTTTTTTTTTTTTTAACATCCAGTTCACAAAAACTTAAATAAAATATATTTACTTTAAAAAGGGACTGTTACTTTGGCAATAATATTTCATTTTAATTGCAAAAACTAAAAAGCAGCCTTTTTAGTTTCACACTTCTGATTACAGCAATAACTTTAGCGGTTTCTTCTGCTTTGCCTCTTAGTCACTCTGAATACAGCTTTGCCAGGTATCTCTGTCACAGAAAATTGATATTTCTGTGTGAGTAATGTAGTTTAGGATTATTTCAATATATTCCTACTGTAGATGTGTCAGGTGAGCTCTTTTTAGATAAGAAATACATGGCATAATAAGTGTTGACTGAAATGTGATGATGAGTTTATGAATATGAATATATTTGGTTGTTGTTTTGCAATGAAGTCTAGCATAAACAGAATTGTTATATAGACAGCATAAGCTTAAATGACTGTATTTTGACTTCTTTTCCTCACAAGCCAAGAGGAGAAAAAGATTTTTTTTCATATTCTGAATTATTTATATTTGAAAATTGCTGATTCTGATTGTTAAGAGGGATTTTTTTTTTTCCTTGACAATCAATGCACAGCCTTTATTCCGTAAAGGCCCAAACAAGAGAGTTACAGCAAATATGGGTAAGCCTACTACTGGCATGTTAGAAAAGTACAGTCGATTTCTTTGGAGTCAACAGACTCAGGGCAATGTAGCTGCATAATAGCTTCCATCAGCATGAGTAAATGTTGAGATGCTCTAAACACCTATATATTGTCATTGATCCCATGTATTTTAATAAGATTTAATAAAGTTATATGAAGTGCACGTTAGAATAGCATTCATTGGTTTTGAATAACGTGATAGAAGGCAACAAAGTTACAGTGTCAACTTTAATTACATTAGTGCTTCCACTGGAGGGGCCAAATCCCATTTTTTATCTATTATTTAAACCAATTAGTGGTGGATAAAAAGTGTGTTTGTTTCCACGGAGACTCTGCGAGTTCTGTCTTTAGGAAACAATGAGTTGTTGTGCAGGCCTTACGCTTGTTGTTTCCCATCGCCTCCTGACGGGACTTTCACTCCTTGTGATTCTCTGCATTGCATATCACACCATTTCTTTGTTTAAGAACTAAAATATAGTTTGTGAGAAGCATACAGCATTTACCCATACTTTACATTCAGCATTTATACTTATATTGATGAAGTCTTACAAGGAAATAAAATTGACTTGTAACAAATAATTTTCAATTAATACTGCTCAAGAGCCAGTGTGTCACATGGGCTGAATCACAGCGATTTGTTAATTAAGTTCGGTGGGGAGAAAAATGTAAAGATCTTGCTGCATCTTATCCTGGGTAAATGCCTTATGCTGTAGTTGCGCAACACATTAAGTGAAGATGATTCAGATGCTACTATAAATGTATAAAGTACATCAATACATTTTTAAACTTAGTTCAGTTTCTCCTTTGTATATGCATCCTGTATGCCAAATTACAGAAATACAAGTTTCATTCCTCTAATAAGGCTATTTAAGAAAATACCATCATATTCAGCTTATCTCAATTCATGGGACAGAGTGGTGTAGCTAAGTAAGTGTAGTTATGACTTTTCTGTTGACTACTTTCATTTGTGCTAACCAACACATATAGTAAAATCAGTTAAGCCAAATACTTCACATCCCAAAGATGCTTTGAAATGGTTAAGCTTATCATTTTAATGATAACACATATGCAAGCTTTATCTTCTTCAAGTTTATTGGCTTAAGAAAAACTATATGAAAATGATCCAAATAAGTAAAAACTTTCCTTGCACTTCAGTGTTCGGGTGTGCAAAATGCTGTGCACATTGCTGACCTGCTTGGGCATCTTTTTCATTACTCAGCATGCTTTGAAAGTCAGCAGTCAGACTTGGGCAGCTTCATAAAGCAGCTCAATGTAGTGATTTGTGGGGAGGCTTTTGCAGGAGGATGCTGAGCGTAAGAGATTATGTTTATTGTTAAGCTGAAAAGTGGAGAGAGTGTGATGAAAAGAATTAAAGAGAACTGAACCGTACAAGATACTGACTTTAATGTTGCTCTTCCAAGAAAGTTGATTTTCTTCAAAATAACATGCTGCCTTTCTCTGTGACCTTTAATAAAGCCACGTTTGAAACTCTTTAGCATGGGGGTGGGGGAAAGGTACAATTACAGTGATCTGTGGAACAGTTTGGCCCAGAAGAGAAAGAAAAATAGTGATTGAAACCCGTGTGAATCCGTAGTATCTGTGGGTATCTGCTGGCACACATGTGATGTAGTTGGGTTGAGTGGGACCATCTGCTGACAAAATTGAACTGATTTCCCCATTGTAAAACCTCTTTTCTGTTGCTTATAACTTTTCCAAGTTTTAACCATGTGGGCTGTAGTTCATCACATGTCTTTATGACTCAGGCTAATTTTTGTTTTAATTCAGCCAAATGATTAATTGAGAATTAGACTAATCGTTTTACCTTGTTAAAAAAAAATAAAAATCCTAAGACCTTTTGGAAACATGGTATTGTCATTCTGGTTTGCATCTAGGCTCCAGATCCTGCTAAGGCAGTGTTCTCTTATCAAAGATCTGCATTTTTACCATCTTCATGAAAGCCTGCCCAAATTTTCTGTCTTATGTCTTCAGAATATTGTAGTTTTTACACATTCACCTGTGAAAACTTAGGCGAATAAAAGGAGAGAGTCCACCTTTACTCAACACCCAGTACCACAGAGTATTTTCAACAGTGACCTCAGTGATGCTTGCCACATCCGCAGTTGACCTGTAACTGGAGAGGGACTGTGAATATACTGGAGATGGAATTAAAATTACGTTATTCAATAGGACAAAGATACTGTAGTTACCAACTGTATAAGGAAGGGATTGGGTGGTAACTCTTTAGAAGAGCTGTGGTTTATGGTAGATTACATGAGGAGCTGCTGCAATAAAGACAAACATTGTATTGTGATATATAGATAGGACACTAGTATGGTAGATGTGAGAAGTGATTCTTCCACTCCACGCAATAGTCCTCCTCAGCTGTAACACCATATCCAGCTGGGGTGCACACTTCAAGAAAGATGTGGATGAATTGGAGCGAATCCAGAGGAAAGGAATAAAAATAATTAAAGATTCAGAAAATATGACCTATGAAGGAAGGTTGAAAGATCTGGAGTTGTTTCAGCTGCAATGAAAGAAGAGTGGCAGGGTGAACAAGACATGATAACCTTCAAATGCCACAAAGCTGTTGTGAAGCAATGCTCTCCATGCCTGTGCTCAATCAGATGATACTTCATGGGTTCAGCATTAATGAAACTGAAGCAATGGAATAGATCACTGACTTGGGATTTTCAGGATTTTACCATCATTAAAAGTTGTTTGAATATCATCCAGGAACGACATAAATATAGTTGAATTCTTTCTGGAGCAGTGTGGTGGAACAAATTACTCTTTGAGGTCTCTTCTAGCCTTATGAATCCTCAACATCTATGCTCCCTGGTGTTGACCAGATTGTACCTTGTCCCCTCACAAATGCTGTGGCTGGCAGGATTGCCTGTATGTGATGTCCCCAAAATGAGCAGGTGTGTGAGCAGAGAGGCTCAGCACTTTCCCTGTCATCTCTCATTTAGGATCAAATCTGACATCCACTCCTCTCTTCCTTCATATGGGTTCCTCTGCTGGTGCTTGGGCAGAAAGTGTGAGGGATCAAAGGACCAGGTGGCTTTGGGAGGAACCTGAGATCCAAGTGACAGAGGGAAGAGGAGGATTGGAGAGCATGGGTACAGATTTCACAAGAAACCGGACTATGTGATGAGTAGGATAGTACATGAACATGGGACATGAAGAACGTGAAGGGGGGCTAAGAGATGACTGGAACTTGGTAAGGAGCAGGATATAGAGTAAGCTAGTAGATGGAAAGTTAGGTTGCTGGCAGAGACTCCCAATATACCAGAAGCCTTGACAAGTGCAAACTGGGATTGCACAGGTAAGGAAATGACAAAGAGCCAAGGGAGATGAAATCACACAATTGGGAAAGTCATGTTGGAGACTATGGGACAGAAATAATTAAAGGCTGGAGGAAACTGGCAAAGAGTCTTTCTTCTGGAGATTATACCGTCTTCTAAACCTTAGCCGAGAGCTCATGGTTATGTCTTGGCATTCAGGCTTTGGGAGATCCATTGTAAATGATTTCTTGGTCTTTTCATGTGGAGAATGACCACCTGTTACTGCAATCAGCTGTTCAGTTATCTCAGGTAACAGAGGTCAGTGCTGTGGATGTAAAGGCACCACACTGCTCCTGGGCAGGTGTGCAAAATAAAAGATGCAAAAGAAGTTTTTTCAATCTTTTTTTTTTTTTTTTTTTTTTTTTTTTGACAAAGGGGATTGCCAAGTTTGCAAGTGAAAGAAAGGAAATGCCAGAACTAAAGTTCCCTTGTAAGGATTTAACCTCTTTGTATGTATTTATTTTAATTCAGTCTTTAATGATATTACTGAATTTTCTTTTGCTTACATAACCCAAGCTTTACGGAGTGCGTGGAGTGGATGTGCCTTCAGTGTGAGTCATGGCTGTGTACTGAAGGAAGCTGTGGTCTCTGGCAACTGTGGCATTTGTTGCGGAAGCAGGAAGATATCTGGAGAAATTGAGGCAGAAGGTGGCTTAATTAAAGCATTTTTCATGCACTCAAACGAAAAGCTTAGCTAAAGGCACCAGAAACTAATTCAGGCTTGTTATTGTAATTCTGACTTGTTTTAAATGTTTGGTTGGTTGGTTTTATTTTTTTGCTTCAGTGGGTAACAGTGATGTACATAAAAGATCAGGTCCTAATTCCCACCTAGTGCAGTGTGAAGCATTAATACTTCCCCAACCCTGCAAATGACACGAAAAGAAGTTGTCTCTTATGGCAAGAAGATCAAAAGATAAGAGCTTTTCCTTCCCATTCCTGCTTCTAGTGGCGAATAACGCACTTTTTCACACCATTCTTGAGGAGAAATCTTGTACTCGGACTTCACAGAGCTGTCAGAGCATTGTAACAAAGTTGCTAAGGAAGAAAACGGGACTGATTTTTCTTGTTCTTTCAGGATCCTGTTCCAAGCTTGGTAGATATTTTGCCATAGCCTACGCTGGCCCATCTGGGGGCTATAATGATGAATGGTGCCATACTGCTCTCAGCCCAGAAGCTTTGGCAGTCATTGCTTCATCCGCTGCTCGTGTTTGGAGGAAGGACAGGCACCCTCAGCTTGTACATGTGGGTTTTGATGTTCTTCCCAGCCACCCTCTTCCAACATCCCCTGTTGACAGTGCAAGGGTGGGTTGTACTAAACAACCCTGCTATGTTTTTTCTGGCAAGTACATTAATCTTTCAAGCACCCACACAGCCTGCTGAACATTGTCATGAGTTACTGGGGTCTGGTATCCTGATACCAACACCTGATATATGACAAACTGCATGCTTTGGGTGATTGCATTTCCTCAGATAAGGTGGAGAGCCTCCTGACTTCCAGGTTTTTGTTAGAAGCTGCTGTGGATGCAGGAGGAGTAACACTGTTGTAGTGGCACTGGTTGAAGGGTATTAGTGAGATGAGATTTGTGGAGTTTATATAATGGCTTTTGTCACACCTACAAGTGCAGTTGGGGAAAAAAAAGTAGATGAGCTTTGGAGCACACAAACGTTTCTTCAGATGTGAAGCAGAGGCTCTGTTTGGCCCGGGATTACATCCCCTTGGACACTTGCATGCTGCAACACTCTTTCCGGCAGTTAAAGGATGGATTCCCGCTGCCGTAAAGCTCACCTTTCTGGGCACTCTTCAGGAGCGCTTCCAGCCAGAGGCTGCGTCAATAAGAGGTAGCTGTGATGTAAGCCAGAAGGGTCACTGAAGTCATTTTTTCTCACCCCAGGTGTTTTCATGGAACTATTCTACATTGCCAGAGCGAAAGAGAAGATGAAGACCCATTTGTGACTCTGACAGGATGCCAAATGCTTTTGTTTGTCAAACAGAATGGTGACAGTGGCATTAGCTGCTAGACCCCACTTTGCATTATTTTATCTGTAAAGTGCTTATTTACACATTGCAGCTTGACTGGTTTGAGAAATCACCTTCAATTTGTCATAGTCCAGCTCCAAAACCAGTACAGGGTAATGCCATTTCAGCTCTAGGTGGCTCTCAGATTATCTTCCAGGATATTTGTGATGACGGTCATCCATTTTCAGGCACGTGCGATGGTTCTTCATCCTTGCAGCAGTGACCGATTAGAAAAGGGCAGTTCTCCTGGGCAGGAACAGAGCTTCTGCAGCTCACTCTCTGTAGCTTTGGTTCTTTGGCTGTCACACTGAGCATAAGAAACATCCCATCTAATGGTGTGCTGCAAGCTGGGCTTTGCAAATATTGTCCTAGATTTGATGATTGTCAGCTGACCTGGAGATAGATCCACTGAGGACTGGAGGACATAGTCTGCTTACTTTACTTACTTTGCTTACACTCAACGTTTTTTCAGCACTGGACAAGACAGGAGTCTATGCTAATGTGAGCTTGACCACCTACTTAGGTGACCCTTGCAAAATACATGAATTTGCAAGCATTACATTTGCCTTTGTGCTGTCATGACTCGCAAAGACCTCTTGTAACAGGTCACAATTTTGCGTTCAGATTTGAATTCTTTTTTGATTATGGGAAGTCCCGTCCAATATTTTTGTGGGAATGCCTCTTTACTCCTCACTTTCATCTCTTCTTTTGTCAAAAAATGGTTGAGTCTTGGTATCTGTTCATCCAGCACCGGATTGTCAAAAAGTAACTGTTGTCTCACAAGCCCTGTGTGGTCCAGCAGACAATCTGAATCACTTCAAGCCAGTGGACCATGTGTAGGATGGCGTTTTAAGAATTAATTTTTGGAACTGCGATTTTAAAGTTAGTCTTGTTTTCCATGGATACACAGAGGGATAAGGAGTGTGCTGCCCATGGGTAATGCTGGAGTCAAAGGTTTTTTTTACTGAAGAGTTTGTTTACATATGTACACTGAGTATGTGAATGTGCATGTAAGACGCTATACGTTGAAGAAACTCCAGTTGTTGGTAAGTGACTTTCCTTTCCATCTCCATGGATTTTCTGTGTACCTCTACATCACTTAAACTAACCTGTTCACATGGGGTCCTAAATTCTATGTTCTCCAGTTTGTAGGTGCCTCAGGTAGGATTTCTAACTAATTTTAATTAAGTCCAATTAATAGAATTCCTTAACATTATAACTTTGACTGCAGTCGACAGTTGTATTTTAAATATGTAAACAACCACATAGTGTTAAGTAGTCTCAAAAAAGCAGACATAAATGTTTTGAATTGGACACCCAAAATTAGTGACTATGTTTTTACCGTAATTTCCTGTGTGTCTCTACTGCCAAGTATCAAATAGGACGAAAACATCCTCCTTGCTTCCAGGGTGCTCTGCAGTGTTGGCTCTTCCCATCAAGATTTGTTGGTCCCAGTCACCAGTCTGTCTCACTGGCCACTTGAGATCTTTGGGAACCTTTGGGTCTCCGAGATTTACGTTGTTTGGTTTTGGTATTGCTACTCACTCGTGGCACAGGGTACAACGGACCGCAGGTGTCTAATACCCCTTCTCCCAGGGACCAGACTTGCACAGTTTTGCCCAGCTACACAACTCGGTTGCATATTGAATTTGTCATTCACATGTCTTTCAGCAGAACTTTATTGCATGTGGCGAGAGTAACAGTATCATGTAGTGTGCAATGGAGTCCAAGCGTCCAGCAGTAAACCCAAAAAAGCCCAGGCAATGACTCTGTTACATGTATGCAGTCAGTTCTTTACAGATGATATCATGGACTTTGCTGTTGAGTATGAGCTTTTATTGTGCAACTCTTACAAATTTCAGTTCATTACTTTTGCCCTATGCTAACTACTAATGCAAGTTCCCCACGTTAGTAGCACTGTTAAATCTTTTCATATTATGTAGCTGTTAGCGGCAAGCTTAATATCACCTTCTACTTCAGTTGCACAGCTATAATAAATAACATAATTTTATATATTTTGTATATAGAGAAAGATATGTTCTATAAATTATAAATACTTACGTACTGTAGATCTGCATCTAGATCTGCACTGCTAGAGCCTACATGAAGCATGCTGATAATACACTACTGACTGCTCTAGAAAGGTTTGTGAGGAAATGAATCATTTGGTCTTCAGAGCAGAACATGACTACTGTGTGGCAAATCAAGCCTTTGTTTCTAAACAAGAAGAAACATGTTGCCTAACTGCCCATCAAGTTAGCTTCAGTTTTTCTATTCTCTAACCTATTAGTGCTTATCTCATGAATAACAATGAGTTTAAGTAATGTTTTGGGTGCAATATTATGTGTGTTGGTATATCATTGGATAAATTTGCACAGCGTTTTGCTTCTTTTGGTCAATCTGAGGCTGTGAAGTAGATGTCTCCTGTTCTTTATAGCTGCTGGCTATAATTGACTTTACTTTTCACCTTCTGCATTTTCTTTACTTGGGCCATGATGGATTCAAGGCTCAGAATGAGTTAGCCAAAATATGAACATTTTTGAGAGACAGCTAATGTTCTGAACACTTAAATGGACAAATGTTTAGGATTTTCAGAAAAATTTCATTTTAAATTAAGAATTTATACAAATTTTAGATAACCCTAACTGAACTTGAAGGAAATTGGACTAGTTTCCTAAAGAAAAAGCATTTTTTAAAACAAGCAAAAAAAAAAATCTCAACCTTGTTTTCTAGTAGGCAAATAAAAAAAATCCAAGAAAACTATTGACAAGGCTTTTTTAATATTCACTTCAGCTTGGCAGTGCTGTATGATTTAGGATACAATACCAAGTTCATAGTTTAAAACTTTAAAACATTGTAAGTTCAACACTTTCAGACTATGAAGTTGCTTCATCCACAATGAAACAGAAGAAAAATGGGGGAAACAGGGGAAACACCCTAGGAAACTCTTTGGCTTGGCTTTAACTTTTGTCATTTAGTAAATCAGTTTAATTCCCTTCCTTCCTCTCTTCAAAATGAACAAATACCCCCCCACCCCAAGAACCCTGCCTTTTTTTGTTGTTGTTCTTTTTATTTACTACAGAGATATAAATATGGAAAGGATTCTAGTACTAATAGTATTTTTTCGAAATGTAGAGTCTATATCTGTGGTTCTAATTATTAGGACTTATTAAATTATATAATAATGTATTTATTAAAATATTATAACACAGTAAGGGTGTGTGTATATATAAATACATGTGTCTATATATAAGTACACAAGTGTATTGCTAAATATAATGTAATAAATAATACGATTAATGATTATCCCAAATAACATGTTAGGAAAAGCACTTCACGGACAATAGTTTCATGGACCAACACTAGCCTGCCTAATCTTAGTTCTGCAGTCCCCGTGCATTTATCAGCCTTACAGCATCTGCTTGAAAAGCCACCTCGCTGCACTGCCACTCCAAACTGCTGCGAGAGTGGATTTTGACAGGTAGAGAGACGTAGTGGCATGGGAGCAGAGGCAGCACACGCAAGGTTTCACCGTTGGTCATTGGTGCTTGCAGAAAGAGGCAAATGGAGTATGTGTTTCTGTTACGTACTTCAAAGCACCTTTGGGAGGTGTGGTGTGGTCTATGAGGTCTGCTGAGGGGTGGTGGGGTTAGCTCGGCACCACCATGAGTTACTCTTCTATATGTGTTTTTACTGCTGTTTGTTGAAGAGCATCAGTGGTCTCACAGCTGAGAGATTTGGTCCAGTGGGGAAGGTTGCTGGTGCCAGAATTTACAGAAATCAATAGCTGTACCGTCACAAGTAGACCTGCAAATGGTGGCAAGACAAGCGTGCTTCATGACTGGTGCCGGGAGGGTCTCCAGCAGTGTTTAATCATTTAGACTGTTATCTGGTGACCTTCACGTGTGCTGCTTTGTATGTGTTTGCCTTCGGTATCAGTGCTCTATGGATGGAGCTCACGTTGAATTCTGCCTCCGCTCTTTGTGCCCAGGGGACTGCGGTGCCAGCTTTGCACTTCTCAGCAATTAATTGCAGTTGCCCATTGTTCTCTTATCACTTAAAAATTTCAACTCTCTCCTGTGCTTTTAAGGCCAGAAGTTTTTGTTAACATCTCAGTCTGCAAACAAAGAGGCCACTAGGTTTTCTGTTTTATGCCCTTTCCTGACTGCAAGTGTAATTTTTTTTTTACGCCCAGTTAATTAACTTTTGTAGGACCGTGCATTGTTGGTATCGGTCAGCAGAAAAGGGGCAGCTTGGGCTTTTCTTCCCAAACCAAAGTTGCAGAAAAACCTCCTCATTATAATAAGTTATCAAATTTCAATAATTAAGCTATCAAATGTCAATAATTAAGCTATCAACTTTCAATAATTTATAATATTAATAATACAATAACAAGTATTTAGAGGTGTCGCATGGCAAGTGATAAGCTTGCATTGATTAGTATTATGTAGTGGTTAATGTGTGATGCATAAGCAGATAACTGATGTCACACTTTTCCTAGGGAGGCAAGAAGCTGAAGACATTCATTTCTTTGAGAAGCTTATTTTGCTATATTTTATTTATAATCTCTTGGTATATGGGGATGGGAAGAAGTCCTCTGTTTCAATAAAAACATGAGGAATAAAAAGCTCAATAGCTGTTTTCAGGTTTTTCATTGGGTGACTTAAATCAGAAAAATATAAAATGATTACACCATGTGCTGGCACCTTGTAATCTTCTGGAGTTGGTAACTGAAGAAAGTGAGCTCTTTTCTTCTTTTGCTGTTCAAAGGTTGCCCTCCAAAAACATTCCAGTGATGTTTACCTTTGATATTTCTGTTAAACACTACCAGAGATCCCCTGTGAAGTGGGAAGCAGATACAGATGGCTGCAAACAACTGCAGGTATCTAGTAGTCCGCTCTTGACTGCTGATGAATTATTGGTTTTTTAGAGCAGGAATGGAGTCACACCAATATGTTGAAATAGCTACGTGGTGAATCCAGAGGTTAAGTGGCTATATTTCCTGGTTTTGTGGGTTTGGGGATTTTAGTAAAGAAATTAATGTCTCATGGCAACTTTGAGCTTCATGAAAGCAAAACACTACCGTCACGCACTGTTAGTGACATTGCCAGCAAGGATGTTCGAGTCATATGAATTTTGCAGAATACTGCTAAACTTAAGAATATAAGAAGACTCAGACTAGCCAGTTCCTTCCTTATTTTAACATCACATTCCAGCTTCCATTTTGACCCTTTCATCCTTTTCTAAAGAAGTTTGAATCTTATAAGCTGTGCAATGATTTTTTCCCCCTGTAATTACTTCTGCTAATGTTTTATTATTTCTTCATTACTTTTGCGTAAATCCTCTCTCAGCTGATACTGGACAGCTTGCGTGTACGGATCCTAGACATGAGTGATGGTGGCAGCAACTATGACCTTTAGTTTAACTCCTTGTCAGGTACCTCATGAACCTGGGTAGAGGGGCATTTTGCACTTGGGTAGAGATCTGGCTCCTAGATATTATTTGTTGGGCTTTTTTATCTTTCACCAAGATCTGGAAGTCTGCTTGATCAGCTGTGTTAATGCCAAAAGTAAATAAATGAACTTGCAGCTGATGAGTAGGTCTAAAAAATAGGGAGGACAACCTCACTACGCAAGGTGATGTACTAGAAGGAGGCTATAAATTTTGGATGTTCTGTCTGCTCCTTCATCCTTCCATGTAGGAAAAAGCACGTGGGCTTCTCATGCAGTTGACAGCCATGTGAATTTGGTGTGTGTGGTCAGGCTGGGGAGAACGCAGCATGCAGGCACAGAGTCTGGGCTTTTTAAAGCAGCAGTTTGCCACTTCAGGTGATTCTCAAGGTAACCTCTCAGTCTGCAGTGCTGAACCTGGATCCCGCTGACAAAAGTATCTTTATTTTATACATGGGCAAAATGCATGCAGGTAGCAATAAATGACATGACAGCTTCCTTACTTAAGTGGCAAAAATTCTGATAAATATAAAGTATGGGATACCTTTCTGTCCTTGAGTAGATCCCCAGGTCCTGGCACAGGCAGCTGCTGGCCCAGTTCCCTGATACGCCGTCTGATAAAAAGGCAGTAAAGCCCTGCTGAGCGTGAGGGAATGCCAGTGCTGGGATGGCTCCACCGGTCAGCGGGTTTTATCCTCCCTGTAAAATGCTCTGTTAAGTTTATAAAAGATTAAAAGGAGAAGCAGCGCTGTGCTGCACATATATTTGCTTTCTTGTCAGCCACGTATGTTGTCTCCACCTGACTGACTGTGCTACTTTCATTCTCTTTCCGAGTTGCTGCTATTCTTGTAACTTGTGACTAATTTCTTTTATTTCCTTTTTCTGATGAGGGAATGCCTAAGATTTTGCTAAAGTGCAATACGTACTGTCTCATTCTTTCAGTTTTCGTACAATCTAGTACTATTTGGCATGGAGTTTTCTTGAAAAATAATTTATATTCATGTTTTTATTTTATCTTCTACAAGCTTCGCTAATATTTTGCATCTTTCCTGGGATTCCAGTTTCATAATGTTCAACATTATTAATATTTTTTTATTTAGCAACAGACAAATAACAGTCCCTCATTTGCCTTGCAAAATATTCCTTATTTTCTAAATATTTAAAGAACTAATGTTCATCAACAGTCATTAATTATGCCATACAAACTTGTTCATTAGTATTTTGTATTGTCGATGTGTACATCTGTTCTATGCCTAGGGAGATGAGTTGATTTAAAACCAAGTAATTTTTCTAATGGAGGAAACACTGGGACTGACTGAGAAACTCAGGTTCTTTCCAGTGCTTTAGAGTGTAAATAAGCACTGCGCGTCACAGCAGGCTTCACAGTAAGGATCAAGGCCAACAAAAATACACATCTGCTTACAAAGTGGATGCTTTTTCTTTCTCTTTGCATAAAAAACATCTAAAGGGGGAATGAAAAACTGGTTCAAGGTATGAAATGAAATGTTTTCACTATATAGGTTATTTGTTCTTTTTTTTCATATGAAAACACTTTGGAAGACAGTGTCATAAAGTATATTTAGTGCCTAAGGCAAATCTAACTCGCATTGATTATCTGTCTAGTGCCTGTATTTTTGCTCAACTATTACTTAATGCATTAATACCGTACTTAATACACCAGTACCATGGTTTTTTAATATTATAGCAAGAAATTGTTTGTAGGTTAATACATGCTACAGTGGTTTGCTGTTTCTAACTCTAGTACATTATATCAGATAACAGTTTAGTAGAGAAGAATATTTTGCTTTAAGAAGAATAATTTTTCTCTATAAATTCTAATGTCTGCTAGGGAGACATTAAAATAGAGAAAATTCTATGTATAGAATATATAGAGAAAATAATATAGAATATAGAGAAAAATATTTTTTCTCTCTAAATTCTAATGTCTGCTAAGGGGATACTGACCTTATATTTTAATATTTCATGTACTGTGACAGATCTCCGATTTATAAAGCCATTCACAATGAGTCCTTGACATATTATTTTCATGTCTGAAGGACATGAAGGGCATTCTCTGGTCAACATAGGTTATTTAAGAGACAGGCCTGGCTTTAGTAGTCTCAGATAATTGTGAGAATAATGTATAATAGACCTGTCCACCAAAGGCACTAGTCAGCATTGCTTTCTGCGAGTAGTTTCCTGATCACCGAAACTATTCCTGTGCCTTGTAAAATAAATACATAAATATATATGTTTACATCGGTTTAGGTGTGTCTGTTTCTCAAAGCTTTTTTCTGTTGTAATGTATGAAAAACCTTTCTGCCAAGGTTCATAAACTTCATTCAAAAATCAAGTAGACTGTACCTATTCAGATTCTTCCCCTTTTTTCCCAAAAGTAACAGATGGGTTTTTGCTCTGTGCATATTCTTCCTCCATCTATGTCTGTTTTTAACTATGAACAGTCGAATATAGTGTTACTGTCATGCCAGTTGCTGTCACCATGCAAAATAAGAAACAATATAGGAATATTTTCCACAGCAATATAAACTATGTTTTTATTGCTAGCGAAGGGGAGATGATAATTAAACCCTTCAGATTACTTGCAGTTTCCTGTAGGTAAATGTGAACTCTACCCAGTCTCCAAGTTGGCAGGACACACACACACACACAAAAAGCTACAGTCCAAAAATTGTGTGGCTGCTTTAGACTCTTCCTGGGGATCTGGGCTCACCACTTCAGGCTGCGGGCACTGTGCAAAGCAGGGCATGCATTCTTCGGTTCACAGCTGGCTGGCAGTGTGCTGTCCCTGATTATGGGTGACTGATCTTAAAGGCTACGTAGACGTTTTTGGGGTAGCATTCTGCTAATTGTCTGAAGTGTTGGATCCATTTTAAAACTGCATCAGGAGGTGGAGGAATTTGGACCTGTGACATTCACACTGCATGATTAAAACACTTCAGATAGAAGACCTTTTCTCTGTCAGCAAATGCAATGGGCTGTCTTGATCCATCTAAAAAAGCGAACCTTTCTGTGCTTATCCGATGGCTGGGCAGGTCAGCTGAGGCAGTGGGAGGGATGCCGTATGCCCCATAGCCAGGCTTTGCAGGTAAGAGCACGTCCTCTCTAAGTCACTGGAGGCAGTTTTGTTACTTCTATGCAAGCTGATATCCATTGCAAAATGGCAGTCTTTCCTCTTGTCTGGAAAGTTTACCCCAGGAACAGCCATTTAGTTTTAGGAGTATAAGCGTGTATGTCGTTTTTGTAACTAACTAACCTCTGGACTGAAATCCGTGGGCATTTCATTCATGTAGGGGATCTGGTCACACTGTGTGCCTGAACCCCAGTGCACATCATTACCGAAGCAGCTCCGCTTCTTCAGGTTGCACATTTGTAAGGCAGTGCTCTGCTCTCCCTGAACTGTCAGGTCTCTCATTGGCAAGAGCTGGTGGTTCAGGTACTGGAGTAAGGAAGAGTAATTGTGGAGGCTGTTGACATCTGGAGTGAAGGAGAGAGTTTTCCAGTGCATTAGAAAATACAGAATGGTATAGAATTCTAATATATGCTATTAGCAGAAAAGCTGGCATCCTCCTGTGCTTGTGTGTGTGCATAAAGAGCTGTTTTCTAAACATTATCCTTTTTCTTTCTTATTATTAATGTAACCAGGAAGAATACTGAGTTTTTTAATAGTGAAATGTAGACTCCTGACAGCTGTGGGCTTCTTGAAAAAGCTAAATTCTCATTAAGAAAGAGAAAAGTGAAACAGTTATCACATGAAATAGGTCTGCTCTCTCAGGCAACAGTTGTATGTTTTTCCTGCAACTACTAATTTTTTAAGCCCCCTGAAGAATAATGCTCACCCAGATCTATCTTCTCCTACTTTAGAAAAAAGCTTTCAGAAAAGTTGGTGACAGTTTGATCTGAGATGTTTTAAAGCTGATTTAATGGAAAAGTGTCACGAGTATTTTTTATTTCTGTTTTAGATCAATTTATTCAAGTTGTTTTGTAACTGATCTTAGGTTACACCAAAATTAAAATCCATACACGGTTTATTACGTGTTTCTTTTTCATACAGACGAAGCTTATCTATGTGTAGCTTCAAGAAAAACAATGCAAGTGACTTAATGCCCAGTGGGGGATAGCAAATGACTTGGGACATTAAGTTGACAAATGAGGAATACCAGGTTGGCCATGACCAAAGACTGACACATGCAGAACTGTGGGTTAGAGTCAAATGCCTTTCTTGTAGTTTTGGCTTTCACACACTTGCGTAACTTTAGGATAAGCAGTTAACTACTGTGTTCTTCTGCTTGATTATCTGTGAAAATATATGCAGCAACATCTGTACTACTTCATCTGGTAACTCAACAGTTTGATTACATTGTTAAATGCCTTTGCGCTTCTAGACCAAAGAAAGTGATATGTTGGTGGTGTATAACTGGAGTCCCCAGGAATAAATTTCTCTTGAAGGCATATGTCAAAGCAGAGAGGATCCTGAAGATGTTCAGCATCTTGGGTTACATGTTTGTATATGCCTGTGCATCTATGTGTTTAATATGCATGACAAATTTGTTCTGGTAGTGTCCAAAACTGCCAGCATGGCCACTAATAGCAATGAGGCTGGAACTGCATTGTGCTAGGTCAGGAAAACACAAGTTTCTCTGGTCAGTATGGAAGATAATGAAGCTTGACTGAGATAAGAATTCTGGGTTTGTAGACGAAGAGGGATCTGATCCTTGCTAGGACTTGCAAGAAGTGCTGTCTTAGTTATGACAGTCCAAAACAGATGTTAAATTTACTGTCTAAAATAAATAAGAGGTCACAGTGATATGCCTGGGAGCAAGAAGTCAGTTTTAGTTATGCTGACCTCAAGCTGACTTTGTCTCTATGAAGAGGAAACAGAAAAAGAGCCAACTCTGAAGAAACTATCCTCTCGACCTGCTGAAGGATTCATGAGTTGGGTAAACAGATGTAGATTAAGGCAGAAAACTTGGAGCACCAGCTTCGGACCTTAAACTCAGAAGAACATTGGAATTTGTGAAAACTAATCCCTAGCAAACTTACTCATTAATTTCCGTGTGGGAACAAGCATCCTCTCTTCGTATCTCCATAACAAGCGAGATATATTTTCCTGCCTATACAATATTCTGTCATACTTTAAGGATCGGTGAGTCTTTGCCTTGGACTCTTAACAGTAATAACAGTGATTGACTTATTTTTCACTCAAGAATTTCCAGTCATTGGAAGATTAATTCAAACATCTGTGCTTTAGCTTGATGTCTGACGACCTCTTTCTGCTCTGAAATGGATTGCAGTGCTCCCCAGGACTTCAGTGGAGCCATATTGCTGTCTAGTATAAAGTGAATCTTTTCACAGGCATGATGCACCTAGCATTGCTGGACTAGTGATACACTCCTTTTTGCTTTTTAATACCTGCATCTAATGTAGATAATAGATAAGATAAAGGTATGAAAAGAAACTGGTGCAAGACGACAAACAAGCAGAGTCCCACAAGCTCAGCTGCCCATTGCAAATGAAGAGCTTTCAAAATGGTGGGGAGAATCAGCAGACTTTGTAACTTGCATCATAAGCTGTTACTGGTTTTATAGGATGATTTTTGCCCTTAAGTGATTTGCTATGCATGTTACAGATCAGATGTGACGAACTACAAAATTTGGCAGTGAATGTGTGACCCGAGTCTCAAAGGTAGGCTTGCTGTCAAGCAGCCCCAGTTTGCTGTGCGTTCTTTCCATCCACAGCGAACATTTCAAGCTGGCTGTTTGCAAATGGAGTTGACAATATATAATGTCAGGAACCAGCTTCGGTGTTGAAAGCAGCTATTGTGCTACGCTAGACAACAGAATAAGTCAAGTCACTCTGGGGCATGAGACTGCGCTGTATGACAAGCTGGAATCTAAATAAATGTATTCTGTCACCTCAAGGAAAAAGTCACTATGCTATTTATATGGGCTGCGGACTTGAGTAGGATATCAGTACAGGCATCAAACATGTATGATATAAAAATGATTGTTTTGCTCTTGGTGGGCAATTAGGTTGTTCAAACCTTGTGTTTGCCTAAGCTTTTTAAAAGGTGATCAGCCTTACTCAACAATTTACCAATATTGTCAGTTTTCTAGCCAGATAAATACAAGACGATTTTCATCAATTCTTTTTAAAATATTACATTCAGGTGCAGATTAATAGGCTGAAATGGCTATTCTTGCTTAAAAGAACTTTTAAAAAAGGAAGCATGTTGTCTGTTTTTGAGTGGATATGGTATCTCAGAGTTCAGTTGAAAATGCATGCTTATGTGAATGAGAAAAGGGACTGTCTTTGTGTTAGAGTTGATATTTGCATAATTTTCTCCATGTATGTAACTGAAGTAATTTGTCCTGAACCAGCTACTTCAAAGATAAATGTAGCTGGGCTTTTTACAGCCTTGATTGCAGTATGGTTAGTTTGAGTACTGATAGTCATGTTTTAAGAGTAGGATGAGGATGGGAGTAAAAAAAGAAAATTGTTTTTGTGTCCTTGATTGCCAAGCTACCAACCTTCAGCAGGGACACAGTAAGGCAATACCTATATCGCAAATCAAATATCTGTCTAGTATTATTCTAGCAGTAACATGCATCAGCACATGTGGAAGTTCCTAGCTTTTAAAAAGTTGTTTAATAGAACCACATAGTGTTATAGCACTATTTTAGGGCTGAAATTGTAGTCTGCCTCTTGAATTCCTTCTTTCACCATACCTGCATCAAAACAAAGTATTACACATGGAATGGAATAGACCTATGACGTGTTGCTGTTAGTCAAATTTTAAGAATAATTTCTAATCTAATTTTCTTAAGTCCAAAACATCAATGTTGCACCTTTTACGTGCAGTGAAACAGACATAAAAATGCAAGAAAATAATAAATGTTTGTGAAAACAACTTTACTTATCTCGGGGAAAATCCTAATAACTCTTCCTGTCTACTTACATAAAGAGTGGGATAGAAATCTTCAACAGGTGCAGAGAAATGAAGATTTAATTAAGTTATTCGGCACAGTTTAGATTTTGTAGCGATTCTTAAACTCAGGAAGCAGAAGAACTGAACCCAGCCTGGGAATCCACTTCTGGTTAATTCAGGAGCCTGTTAACTGATAGTTATTTAGAATGTAAGTCCTAAACTTTAATTTCAAAGATTTTTTTTTTTCCTTTTCTGGATACCACGACATAAAAGGTAATTCTATAATTTACATTATACATGTCAAAATGTTTGTAGCAACTGCTAAGAAAAGTTATGTGTGGAAATAAAGAAGGGAATGTAGTGCTACTGGAGAAGATAACAGAGAGGAAGACTTTGTGTATGAATTTTTAATATCAGATACATTTCAGCTCAGTTCATGTATGTGACTCTTTTTGAAAATGTCATCTTAATGTGACACTGCTTTCTTTCAAATATGCATTTTAATCCTGTCTCAGCTGTCATTAGTCAGGCCTGATAAAGTTGTTAGCACTTTATGCACAGGAAGCCTTTTTCAGCAGTTATTTTAGCCTTGAGTCTTGTGCGGCACTCTCACTCAGGAGTGGAAGCTTGCAGATGCAGCTCCAAGGGCTGCACAGGAAAAAAGGACCTTTCCCTCTGCTGTTTGACCATGGGAAACACAGGGGTTCATTCTGCTTTGGCTGGGGAAGGGATGCTGGAGCAGACAAGGCTTGGAGCTACCCTCCTAAACCTGAACGCAGAAAATTCTATAAACCAATGTGTGCATGGCAATGATGACCAAGCCCCGCTGGTTTGCTCCATGGCCACCTGTGCAGATTTCCAGCTGATGGGAATATAGGGTTGCAGGACTTTTTCACTGTTAGTGTAACAGGGATATTTCCTCTTCCTTTCAGTCAGGGGGTGAATCTCCTTCTGCTGCCTGGATGGGGAACATGGCTGGACTACTACCCATGTACTCTCTCAGGGAACCTGATCCATACCAGCCTGTTGTCAGGGGCTGGATGGTGCCAGAAGTTTTGAATGGCTGCTTCTGCTGCCAGGAGCATAGATAGCACAGACATGGGCAGGAGGAATGCTTTCTGTGGCTAGGATGCAGCTGACGTAGGTTGGTAATAGAGTATGGTCCTGCTTTGCACAGAGTGCAGGATACCTCCTCTAATGACAAGGTACTTGGAGATGTTTTTTTTCTTTGTAGATTGGGCAAATCTGATATTTTTGTCTCATTGCTGTCTAGTCTAGCTGAATACCATGACTAAAAAAGCTGTGTCAAGCCTGCAGTGGTCTATCTACACTAGTGCTACAACTGATGCTCCTGTTGCTGGGCAAGGGGGGATAGCAACTGTGGATGCTTTTAGGGAGAAAACTAGATCGTAAAAGGACATATCAGATTTCTTAGAATTTTATCTTCTAAAACTTTACATTTTGTGGATTCTTATACCAGTCTGCTAATACATTTCCCAATTTGTATTATGAATTGCTTAGTGTTTGTTGTTTTAGGCAATATGTGTAAACAAGAAGTGTTCAGAGCAGTGAAGCAGCTAATGTAACAAAAAGAGGTTGTAAAACAAGTAAAGCTGGATAAAGGAAAAAAAAAATCAATGGATGTGTGTGTGGGGGTCCCTTTTTCTGCAAATATATACCAGCTTGTATAATAGAGTTCTCTTCAGCTGAAGCACTATTCATATTATGAATAGCCTTTTCAAGTAAATATGGCTCACTGGCATGAACACTAAGAATTGCTATGGCTGTCAGCATCTGTTCTTTTATGCTCAGAACAATTTTTCCATCAAACATTAGAGGCCACAAGGATTTTTAACTATGGTGTAGCACTACATTGTAATTTTCCTACTACAGCCAGTCTGGCAATGAAACTTTTTTCAATAAGAAAGTAAAGCGAGTAAGGTTGTTTGGATGAATCCAACTTGACAAAGCTCTTCCTCCACAACACTGTTAGCACAGAAAGCATTAATTTTGTCGAATGACACACAGATTTTATGTAAATAAGGGGCAGTTCCTTCAGAACAGATGTTTAATACTTAATGAAACTATTTTAATTTATCACCCTGAAAAATGATATTTTATTCTAAATAATTGCCTTACTGTGATTGCCTTTTAAAATGCAGAATTCTATGAGCAATGTTTAAAAGAAAAAGCCCTCTTTGTATGTGCTTTTTAAACAAGCACATACATCGTTTGTGCTTTGTTTCTAGCACGGTCTCTGCCAGCATCTGCGTGAGCTTCACCAAGGAACCATCACTGTGGTGTTTGGAAGCCAATTCTGGCCACCTTTGCTCGTCTGCAAAGACTGGTGGTTTCTGGTCACAACAGCCCATACAAGAGGCAGATTTTGCAGTTGAAGCAAGCACAGTCCTGAGCAGTAAAGGTGTAGTATCTATTTTTACTGCTTCAGTACGTTGACCCCCAGTGAGCAGGAGAATGTCCTACAGACCAGATCCAGTGGTCCTCAGACTTGGCTGGGGTGAGTGCTCACAATGAGAGGCACTTTTCCTCCCTCCTCAGCGGTGAGAGGCTGAGATCTGTTCTTTGTGTGCAGCTGGGGAGGCAGGTAAGATGCAAAGAGGCTGAGATGGCAGCAAGCGGATTTGCTCTATCCCGGCTAGCGCTTGTACAGGTGCAAGGGATCTGCGCTGGTGCAAGGATCGGTGGCACGAGCCTCCCGCCTGCCTTTTGGGCTGGCGTGGATTACACCTGCCTCCAGCGTTGTCTCCAAATCATAGATATTTCTAGTGTCTGTTGCCAAGGCATCCTAGCAACTGCGACAAAAATAAAGGTGGGTAAGTGCAAAGCTTTTGCTAGAAAGCAAAAGAATTCAGAGAGGTTATAAAGCCTTGTTCACTGTAACGCTCTCTGTCAGCTGAAATTCCTGAAGTTCCAGCAAGACATGGGCACAGAGATCCTGGCTGCCCCAGCAGAGAAGAAGGATGTTGAAATAACCACGCACAATGTGAGGGGAGAAGTCAATTTATAATGTTTTATTAACCAAACCCCATTTCCTCTGCGGAACATTTAGTGGCGTTAGTGGCAGTTCAAAAAAACAACTTAAGTGTTTCATTAATTTATTATTATCATTATTATTGTTATTATTTAAATATTTATTTCAGCAGAGCAAGTAGATTTTCAGTCTTTCATGGCAGTTGGCTTGTGCACTTTCCTTTAGTCCCAACTTACTCAGTGCTGACTGTGTTAAAGGGATTTATAATGGCACTTTAGCCAGAAGAAGAGGGGTTTGATCAGTCCGCCTGTCTGCCTCTAACTGCTGTTGTACTGCATGTACTTTCTGTTTTGAAGAATGTTAATCCTTTGTATTATACAATCCTCTTTAAAAAAAAATAATCCTGGTGTATATAAGTGATAAGTAATGCGTCCTTAGTATGTTATCATGGGTAGGAGTATTTAATCATGAATACTTTTACCCACCTATCCATCAGTAAAAATGAGAGGGAATAATGTAAAAATAAGACTTGCCCAATGTCATTAGGCAGTCAGTGGTACAATCAGGATGTGAGAGTCCTTTTCCAGACCACAAGCTTCATATACTTTCAGATCATCTTACTTCATGTTGCTGCGTGTTGCTGTGCCTCCCTTTCCATAAGCAGTGAGTTGTTTTCATCAGAGTTCATGTGCCTGCTGTCTCGTGGGAGAGTTTTTAATAAAGTGCTTGGTAAGTTTAATAATTAAGAGACAATGTCTGCACTTAGACTATGCCTAGTTCCAAAACTGAAACTGTTCTTGAAACATACTCTTCCTTTTTCTTATGCTTGAGGGATGCTAGGATGTACTAACTCCAGGTAGCACCATCTGTGTGTACAGAAGCCTTTTTGAATGCATGATAAAACAACCACAACAAATCCTTAAAGGAGTATTTTATTTCTTTATTTTGTTAATCAAAGTATCAGAATGATGTTCTTCCAACATAATAAACCACTGAAAATTTGCGAAAGCTTTAAAACCTGCTTAAAGTATACAAATATGCAGCAGAAATATGTAGTTTGTGTCTTGTTCTGTGCTGATCATTCTTCCTGCGTCTTCTTTGCCTTTGATTATTGCAATACATCCTTGTGCAGACAAACAGTGCCAAGTAGGAAATCCTTTATTTAAACAAGTGCTGTGTTGTATTTTTGCCTTTTGGATTAGAGAAAGCAGATTATTTTCTGTTCACTAGGGAAGTTTGTCTTTGGAAGATTTATGAAGTCATTATCATCTTGTCCAAAGTCATATCTGATTTTGTACCCAAATGTGAAATGTATTTATTAGAGTGATGGGTCCTCACCAAGATAACAAATGTATACAGGATGTCATGCTACCTGGTGGTATCACGCTGTTAGTTTCAATTACCTGCAACAGCAGTCATCATTTTTGTCTACACTGTGTAGGACACAAAGCAAATCTGGAAGCTCATAGATTAAGAGATTCAGAGGTGCTATTAGACTGGATGCATGGGAATCTGTCTCTTTATACTTTGAAATGTTTGAGAGTTGCAGTGTTATTCCCTTTTCTGAAAGCAGAAACTTATAATAGTAATGAGTATAGGAAGATCAGTTAACTGCCCAGAAATCTAATCAGCTTGAAGAAACTATCCTTTATTTGTAGAAAATGCAGAATGTAAACAAAACAATCTATTGGACCATATTCCAAAATCCTGATTTGAAGGTTGTTTACATGCTCACGAACAGTTAACATCATTGCTTTTTCTTTCTTGCAAATGTCCATCTTCAATTAAAGAATGATGACTCAAAAGGGAGATGCAGTCTGTGCAGCCAAGCAAGTTGTGCAGTCAGGCTATCTAAGTTAGCGTCTTTTATAATCTAATTATGATGAGTTGTTGGGAGGTTAATTGGAGGCCCTAGCAAAGCCCATGTGTGGATCCTACTTCATGACAGGCTTTGAATGGTCTCTTATTCCTGCTTGCAGGTTCCAAGTTACAAACTTTTCTGGAAAGTGGTGCCCAGGGTGCCATTCTTCCCACATTCCTTTCTTGTCCTTTCTCATCCCAGAGCAGTATGAAACCCCAACTGCCCCTGGCTCTCCTTGCAACTTGAGAGCGATAAGTCCAGCCCGTAATCTCTCCCACCACTGGAAAACCTGGCTAACAGCAGCTGTAGCCCACTAGGTCCTTCACAAATCTGCAAACACAGCTCTGGAGCACTGAGCTCCTTATAGCCAACCGATTGCCAGGGTGTGCTTTGGAGACCGGAGAGCTTCAGTGGATTTTATCTGGAGTTAGCGGTTCCGACACCTACTGACAGCTGAATCCTGGGAAAGTCTGTGCTCTGGTGATGACAAGATCTCACAGGTTTTAAGATTTCTGTAGCATGTGGTCTCCCAGCCTCTTTGTAGGTAGGGTGAACAGGCTTTGGTTTCAGAAATTTGTCTGTTGGTTTGGAATGCTTCGTAAAGGCAAAACAGCTTAAGATCCCATAACTTTAAACTGCAGAGGCAAAATGTAATGCTTGCCTTACTGACTTCTCTGACAAGTAAAGGGGAAATCCATTGCTGGAGTCCTGCGGAGCAGAGCAAACTGGTGTGGCTGCATTTACTCTCTGTGTGTCAGAGGCCAGTAAACCCACTCTGGATTTTTCTTTAGATCTGATATTCCATGTAGACTCTTCAGTGAATTTGTCTGGCTCTTGTTGAGATCACTTTGGTCAAATTTTATTATTCTATCAGTGCCTTCTCCCCCTCATCTACTAGACTAGACTTTTTTTATATATATGTATAATACTTTATTCATTATAGTTTGAATAGCTGTCACTTCTAGAAAGTGTCTTCCTGTTGGAAGCAGCACCAGGTCTTTACACGCTCTGCCATGACAAAGCTGTCCCTGATGGGGGTTCTGTCACAGAGAGAGCTGGCAATGCCCCACACCTTGGGATCATAATGTCAGGCTTAATGTGTGTGCCTATTGCTGCTGGCTATCTGTCATACTTAATATGTGAAGGGCTCCTCTTTCCTGGCAGCCATGTGGCTTCAGGAATACAGGCCAAAGTGGTGGATCCATAATGCATTTGCCCTTGGCTCTGGATGAAGTGAGCTGTCAAACATTCATCCTTGTTAATTTTGACCTGCAGCTGGGCATTGCTAACAGTTAGCCTACAAAATGTACCATTAATATCCACAGATCGTCTTTCCAAATCACTGTATTTCCAGGTCAGACTGCTCTATTCTGGTTCATGGTTTCTCAGCTTGGTGCACTGCCTTGTGTTCTGGGACAATGCATTGGGAACAGCATGCTGAGAATTTAGCTTTTCACAAAAAACCATGAGGCTTGGACCACCCAAGCTTGTCCTATAAATCGAAGCAGATTTTCCATCCAGGTGCGAGAGTCTATTCTATATCCAGATGCCTTCTCAACCCTCCATGGCTCTTGCACAAAGCATGAATTACGTTTGGAATACCAATCAAAAAGAACAAGCAGAAAAGGATTTTTTTTCCCACCAAACTATTGCATGAAGAGCCATACCTCACCTTCAGCGTAAAATGCCTACTGTGTGCTTTTCTAGAGCTGAAGGCTACATTAGCAGAGCTGCAGGAATGGCCACCCAGTTCCTCAGCTCAGTGGTTCAGATGTTCTGCAACTGCTGTAATGTTTGCTCTGAGGGGCTAAGATTTTTTCCCCAATTCCTGTATGGCTCCTGGGGTCCTCTTTAAACATTAGTTAGACAAATCTCAGTACTTTCGCTCTACCAGCACCTTTCTGGATGTCATTAACAGTCAGAGCTGTAGAGATAGCCATTATTTTTGTTGGCTGTGCTTTCCCTGAATGCGGGGCTCCCCACTTCTCCGTTGTTTCTCCTTAAAATCGGACAGAATTTCAGCTTTTTAAAATCACTACATGTACTTACAGCATTCACAGGCACACAGAAAAACAGGTGTTATGCTTTGTAAGACCAGAATATTACCATGTTTCACAATATGTTTTGTTGGACTAAAACTTTCTTAGTTTTAACTCCAGAAGTGGAGCTGACGCCAAAGGTGCTGTGTATGAAGCTAAATGTTTCTGTGTAAAATGTGCTGTACTTAAATATAGTGGCCATATCTTCTCTGTTTAATTAATCAATAGGAATGCAAGACTTGCTTCTCTTCTTCCCAGTGCAAAGGAAACTGAAATCCAACCTATATTTAAATAAAACTAGGAATGTGTCTTTCAGGAAACAAAATAAATATTTTTATCCATGAATAAATGAGCCACTGATTTCTCCCACAGCAGTACAACTAAAATTGGTATTAGACGAACATGAAAAATAAAACAAAACCTGTTGATATTAGTTTTTAAAGAAGGGTAATGGACTCAGTCACATGTCTTTCAGTCAGATTAATGATTGGGATTTGATTAAACCCCTTGAACTACTTCTGTGATCACAACTAAAGCATTTAGCTAATCACCTTTCCTTCACGTTAATATGTGCCTGGTCTCTTGTGGAAATTTCTGGATGAACCCAGTCAGCTATCTGGGTAACAAGTTGTAAATCTCATTATCAAGATCTTTACTAACTTTACAGGATACATATCACTTAAATAGCTATGTATCAAGAAAAGGAATTTTTGTATCTAAAGCACAAATTTCTCATATCTCGTTTATATGTCTGTGTTAACTTCTAGCCAGCTTTTTGATGATTCTGTGAAATTTCTTTAGTGATGGATTTCATATGTTTAACATTAATAATCAAGAAAGTCTGTATGTAATTTTGCTTATTACTTGTAAAGAAATCCATTTATTTCTTACTAAAGTCTCTTATATTAGAATAGGTCTGTGCAAAAGCATCTTGAAATCTACGGCTCCTAAAGTGAATAAAAATTTACAATATGTTGAAAGTGTTGTATCATTTGGTTTTTCTTTGAAATTGGATGAGAAGCTCCTATACAAGCATATACTTGCCAGATTTATAGAAAAGGGAGAAAAATACATGGTCAGTTAGTTTATCTTCCATAGCACAGTTGTTTCTTTGCAATGAGTTTAGATTCAGTGATGTGAGTGGAAATGTGCCAATATTTGATATAATTGTTACATCTTGTTTCTGTGTGTGTTCGGATAGGTAACTGTGAAAAAAACCTGACTTGTTTCTTTCCTGCTTACTGCGCTGTACTCAAGGTCTGTACCATACTGTACATGGTACTCAAAATATATTCAAGAAAATAGGTATTTGATCTAAATGCTCCTTAATGGTTGATAGAATTATTTATTTAATCCAAACATTTTGGCTGTTCTGGAAGGAGCCATTAGAAATAAACAGGCATCACTGATGAATGAAGAGTTTAACCTTGCTGTCGAAATCTTCATTGGCATAATGGCAGCTCTGTAGCCAAAAGCTCGTTGAAAATGTCAATTTCTGAAAAATAAGATTTTCCTGAGTTCTCAGTTTAGCCATTCTCCATGATTTTAAGATGTTCTGAAATCTTGCTGTCTTCAGTGAGAATGGTATGCATTCTACATTTTTTTCCCCCTGTATGTACAGTCATCAGTATTCATGCTCACGGCTCATTTTTAGATTCCCATCTGCTGAGGAAAAATTGAAAAGTGTAACACTGAACATTGTTTTAGAGGAATACATGCTAGCCAGGGTACAGTACGAGGGCAGACCCCAACGTGGGTTTGTGGCATCCTTCAGCAGGCACACAAACTCGAGTCTGCTTTGCAAATGGCTGTATTTTGGAAGGCAGTACAAAACTGTTGAAGTTATATACGTGGACTTTATTTTGGCATTAACACATTTTTAAGCTTGCACACTGCATTAAGTCTGAACTACTATGTCTGGCTCCAATTACAGTTTTGTCTTACACACTTAAAATTACTAGAGAGGGTTTTGGATGGCATGCTGGCTCTCAGAACAAAGTCACTATGTTGTGTCAATTCCTCTAACCCACCTTGCTGTTAGTACACCACTGAACCATTGCAGTTGCACCTGCTTCCTATGTGATGGTAGGTTTGCTACACAGAATATGATAAAATGCTGAGGTTTTATATATTTTTGACTGCTGGTTAGGCAAAGTTGTGGAGGAGAAATCTGTCACAAGCTCTTAAATACAAAGGTATTGTTTCTGGTTCAGGAAATCCTTGGTCGTTAAAAGCTGGGAGACTGTATCAGGGGGTGGTATACCATGGGTGTGACGCGTATGGCTGGAGAAGTCCAGGAGAGGTCACACCCATGGTATACCACCATGGCTGGGGAAGTTCCGGAGAGATCACATGAATGATACACCACCCCAGCCACATGCTGGGCAAGTCATTGCCAGGGCTAGATAGGCATTGAGCTGACCAAAACACTGGGCAGAGATCAATCTTGTCTTGAGGAGAAGTACTTACTACTTTTGTTAGTATAGGATAGTAAAAGTTTGACCTTTCATAGCATTTTCTACTGAAAGTTGTTGTTTTTAATTAAATTGCTTTAGTTAAGCTGTCAGGCAATGCTGGGAGCTAAGTGATTAGATTGCATTTAACATTTTCACTGATCAGGTAAACTTAAGTAAGCTTAATGTTCTTTAATGTAGCTTTTTGATCAGGGGACATTTAGAACTGAAAGGCTGGATTCAAAAGGCTGGATTTTTGCTTTCTGGGGGAAGGTTTCTTATGTTGGAGGATTGCATCAGAGATCTGTCATACCTTTGAGCATCTGAGGTGACAGTGTCCCTGTCTCTCTGCCATGTCATCATTCTGGGAGTATAAGACAGACCATTAAGGACTTGCTTTGCAAAATTCCAAAATTTATCAGTTTTTAGGATGTTCCTAAGATAGATTGACTCTTAAATAAAAGGCTATGTAGGTTTTGAAGAATACGGCATCTAAATTGAAACTGTCCAAAAAGACTTGAACTGGACATGGAATTAATTTCTGTTCAGGCTGTGCATGAAGAATATTAAGAATTGAAGTCAACAAGGTTCCAGCTCCACTGTGCCAGGTAGAAAGATTAGTGAGATTTTGACCTAAAAACAGGTATTAGTTTTGTCTTTCAGACATAAACAACTCTGGAGGTTTCATGGTTTTTGGAAAGAAAAAGTTAGAACCAGATGAAATATGGGGAAAAAATACCTAGTTCCCATTCCCTGAGAGTGCAGCCATGCAGGTAATAGATTTGGCATTGGATACAGCTGGGAGGTGAAAATGAGAGACTGGAGTCAGATACATTTAAAATTTACCTCTTTATTACATGCACAGAACTGATAAAGTTTTAGTCTTGGATTTTCAGCAGGACTGATAAAATTTATGAAAGTTTGGAACAGGCAAATGTTACCAACTCAAATAGCTAAATAAGATCTTTTTAACTGGAATTTGTGCTAAACATGAGAATCCATCTGGCTTCTAGCCAATAAATGTGAAATAATTACTGCATTAAAGATAGAAGGTTTATCTTTTTATACTGCAGGTTCCCTCTCCAATTACATCTGCTTACCATAATTTAATAGATAACAGGTTAGTATTTGCACATTATAACAGTTAAGATGTAGGAAGCATTTATTTAATATTTTTCCCCTCCAGTAAAGGCTTTTCTAGGCTTTTAGGATCTCAGTATGTTTTAATTTATACCACTTGTGGAATCCTTACCACATCTGTTTCTCAGGATGTTTTTAAAACTTTTACAAACGCTACTAGAAATAATACACAATGTGTCTTTATAGCAAGTTCTCCTGTTTTGCCTGGGAGGTAGAGGGGAGGAAGGTGGTGCTCCCACTAGGTGGGACAGCATCCCATAGGGTTTTTAAGAATTAGCGCACTGCTTTTTTTTTTTTTTTTTTTCCGGGACAAAAGGCAATTTTCCAAAAGCCTGTGGGAACCTGGTGAGAGCGAACCCAGCTGGAGCAGGCTAGCCCAGGAGCTGCTGCCTCTTACGGCTCCCCTTGGATTATTATCCCAGCAGGTGACACAAGAGCCTGTTCTTGGGAAATTTTGACTTCTGCCTTGCTGGGTGATGGGGTCAGCGCCTGCAGAGCTGGGAGCCGGTGGGAACCTCCGTGATATGGCCCAGCTGCCTGCCTGCGCTCTGTCAGCTGGCTGCTGGTGGGAAGGTGGGAGAGGAGCTCTGAGATCAGCAGGGTGTATAAGGTTGCCACTCAGACACAAGATTTAACTGGTGTGGTAATCCAAACTGCATTTGCTTGGGAATATTTAATGCTGAAATGCTTAAAAATATTGAGCTTGAAAATAGTTACAAATAAATGACTTTTGTTTCTGCCTGTAAATAGGATTTTTCATACAATTGTCTGACTTTGACCAAGTCTATTAGTGACCTGAATGGAAATGATGTGTGTGTCCCTTTACCATTAAAGTTACCATTACATATAGCTGTTGTTGATGCTGGGTATAGTTCTGACTTGGACAGCACCAAACTCCTTGGTAGAGATATATCATAATGAAGCAGAAACACGGTTCTGGTTTTCAGATACCCTCCAGTCCTAAAAACCACAATGTAATGGATGTGGACAGCCTACCAACACTAGAACACGTGGGGCGTGGGTGATTTTTCCTTTCTGTGCACTTCTCATTTTCAGAACTTTTCCTTTTCTTTAAGAAGTCTCTTAAAACTCTATGAAGGGTTTTGTTGCTTTTTGTCTCCAAGATATGTTATCATTCAATGATGAAAAGGCTTATGCAGATAATGCTGTAATTGGTTTTGAAGGTTGTCTGGACCTGCCTTGTCACCAAACAATTCTCGCCCAGTTTCTTGTCCTTAAACTGAATTTTAATGTTGCTTTGATGTCAGATCCTGATTCTTCTAAGAGTTTCTGTTTCAAAACAAAACACCCGTGATTCAGAATGCTCTGCCAGTATTTCTAGGAATAAACCTGGCTTTTTTTTTAAGCCAGTAAAAATATTTCTGTCTTCTGCCTTTTAAAGCTGTAATTAAATGTTTAACTTTACAGCCATATATTTGTGCTTATTCCAGTTTATTATCTAATGTTCCTGAATGTTATATGGACATCTCTTTAGATCAGCATATGAAGGGCAAGAAACCAATATAAATACTGAATTATTAAAAACAATCTCCCTGTTAGAAAAATGAATAATACAGATGATTCTGTTAACACTGGTACCTCAAAACCATTACATTTAAAGAATACAAATTAATTGATCTTGTTAACATAATGCTTCAAACAACCCACCATCTACATGAAAAAACTGAAATGAAACAGTATGTGGCATCTCACGGCACAATAGCACTGATCACTTCCACTTCTGTTTCAGGCTCACAATGACTCTCCACTAGATTCTCTTTGCTTCATCTTGGTACAGAGCTAATTGGAACCAAATTGGCTTCAATCTTGTTTTGCCGTTTTAATTTGCAAATAAAATGAAGAGTAAAAGTGAGGAAAATGGGTTTGAAGGCGACAATGTTTCAAAATCACTGAAATCCCTTTCTTAAAATTTGTCTCATCGCTTTAGGGTCTGAAGTTTTTGGGGTGGTAGGATGACGGGTTATTAACTTCCAATAAACCATAAACGATTCTGCAAGTTATTCTTACAAGTCTAATACACACATTCCAAATGATTAACTCCTTTAAAATACTAATGATCTTCAATTATGAAAAACTGTAGCAGTAGATGGAAGAAAATAGAAATTGAGATTTAAGTGAAAACCATGAAATGGATAGAATACTGTGCAATACTGTAAAAAGGAAAATATACACTATTTTAAATCAAGCACTAATTTAAATACATCCTAATTTTCCTGCTACTGTGTCTTTGCAGGGTAGAGTTATCTGTATCTTTGTCCTAATGTGACTGGACCATTACCAAAGGTCTCTCCTATTTTAGAATTCTGGGAGCGTAGTGTTTGTTTTGGGAATAATCACAACATGCCTGAGCAGTTCCCCCTTTCCGCTCCCCCTCAAACTGCTTGTACGTGTTCTAAATAAAATTTAGTTCCACAAAAGATTTTTTTTTTTTTTTTAGTTTCAAAGAGGGGAAGAGGTATTCTTTGTATTTTCCTCTGACAGGGAGTATCTAGATATCAAAGAGAGTGGAGCATTTGAGCCTTTTTAAATTATTCAGGACTGCCATATATTTTACATGAGAAGATATTCTTGTGTGTCTTGATTAAGCATAGGAAACTGGTCTAATATAGTATGCATTAATTTGTAAAACTTCAGATCCTAAAAAAGGAGTGTGGTGTGTGATAATATATATACACACATTTATATACATTATAAATAAATGTAAAGTTTATTTATATGAAGGAATTATTGAGGAGGGGAAGACTGGAAACCCTTAGTTTCCATGATTACAGGCTGAATTTTCTAGTACCATAAACATTACCTAAGATATGTGAAGACAACTACCTCCAGAGAAATATGATGCTACTAAAATGTAAAATTAGCAGGAAAAATAACTGTTGGCTATTTTAATTAAACAAGTTTATGGAAGTATCTCTGTTTAACTTGGTTTCAACTTTTCCCCTCAAGGAAAACAGCTTAAGCCAGGCTTTAGCTGGCTTGTTGAGGAAAATTCATTTGTTATTAATCTTTAGCAATGAAGTAAAAATTACAATAAATGTTTAATCCTAGTGCATAAAAGCCCTAAATAAAAATAAACAAAATGTGACAACAGAAAATTAATATAATTAACAGCATTATGTGTCTGTCGATGACATACAGATGTTCCACATTTTTATACTTGCTAGGCAACAGTAGGCATATTCATTACGAGACACTCCATCAATGCCTACAGACCCATGACACTGTGTAAAATGCATGTTTGGAATTTTTGACCTACAACAGGAAGTAGAAATCTGTATTTAAAAAAAAAATACTGTGAGGAAAAGTCAGGTTACTCCTCAAAACTCAGCATATTTTTTTTCCTTGAGGAAAATTATTATTCAGTAGTTCTTTGATGCATAAAGATCTGGTATTTATTTTTCTCTTCTCTGAAAAACTCACTGATCTGTTCCTTTAGAAACTGGCAATGTCAAAAAGGTACGCGTGTAAAAATAAGCTTTTTCACTTCGTAATTCTGCAATAGATGTGAAATCCTGTGGCTACAAGTTTTAGCCTCTCCACCTCCCCCAGAGCATAGCTGAAGTATCATTATCTGGTAGGCTTACTAAAATCTGACTGTTATTACCACTCATCATGGGTACACTCTAATGTCTATCTTCAGCATAAAACAGAAGGAAATAGGTGGCATCCTACTCCTATGAAAAAGAAGGGTTTCATTATGAATCATTCTCGAATCACCAAGTTAAACTTAGCATCTTTGGATTTCACCAATGTCAGAAATTTAATCCTACCGGTAGAGTGGAAAATAGAATCGATTTGCATCTAAAAATATTCAGAGTAATCTTATTTACAAAGCAATAATGCTTGTGTAAATATACTTTTAAATGCATGTGTGCATGCTTATATACATTTAAGCAGCTCCTACCTTATTTCTAGTATAAACAGTAAAATAAATAATCTTTAAATAGCTTACATATTTGGCCGATAAACCACAACTGACCATGGAAAGCACAGGTTTCTGTCTTCATCTGTTTATTGCTGTACCACAAAAAGAATTTTGTGCCAGCTTGGCTGCCTGACTTCGTTGCCTCACTGTGAAGCACAGGATAAAGTCTCTGGAAATGGTGGCACTGCATGTGAAACCATTGCTCACATAACTTTTGTGATTTCCCAGGTAGAGCATTTTCTGGGTAAAGTAAAGCCAAATTAAATGACCTGAAACAACTGCAAGCATCACTCTTAAGCAAAGTATTTTTTGTGAAAATTTCACTGTTTTACCCTAGAATATATAGTTTGCTTTCATAGACAGTGGTCTTTTGGTGATGTGTGGGTGTCTTTGTGCATGTTTTAGAAGAAATATGTTACCAGAAGGGTGATATACTATTTGTCCAGTTCAGGAAACCAGAAGTCCATGTATTGCTGACAGTCAATTAGATACTATATTATACCAAGAAAGGACTTTTCTCAGTGTTTTGGCAATACTTTGGACTCAATAAAAATAAAAATTGTGTATTCCTTTCACTGTACCTTCAGTGGAATAACTCTCCGTCTCCTACTATGCAAATGCCAGCAAGAAAGCATGCTGCTTGACCGTGTTTGTTTCTGTCCACCTTAAATATTACTTCACAATTCATAATGTTGATTTTATTGTTTCTGTAGAAAGAATAAAAAAAATCTCTCATGCACCCAACACAGTTATAGCCAGTACAAAATCTGTGCATGGTCCAGAAATGCAAAATGTTCTCACTAGGACATGTTGGATGAAATCCTGGCTTTGTATAACTCAATGGGAGTTGTGCCACTTACTTCAGTTGGACCAGAATTTTTCTCAGCATGTGCCATTTAAAGAATACTGAAAAATTCGGAGCAATTTTGGTGGACCAGATGGTTCTGTTTCAACCTCTGATGGTACAAAAGTAATTCATTTAACTTTTTGGCACAAGGCCTGCATCTTTTCAAACTGGGAAATAATGTTTGGAGTTAAAGCTTGAACTATTATAATAAAATGGGAAAAGTGGACTAATATAGCAACATAATGATGTTAAATTGGAAACTATTACCCCCTTCAGAAAACAATGACAATTCACAGTGACAGTCAGGTTTTCGTCCCCAGCACCACGTTCCTTGCAGTTGATAGAGAAATCAGGTCAGAAGATTGTTTTACGAGATAACCGATTTAGCATTTCCAATATCTGTTTCTCTTAAAAATATAAAAGACATGGATTGCAAAGTGATGCCTGTTACTTGACTGCAATGAATCTAGAAGGTAATGTTTGGTACTGAAACAATAGGTAAGGGCTTAAGGTCAGTACTGAGTAATGCTCACCGCATAGCTAAACACACTTTAAAGCATGTGACAGCTTTTAATTGATTTATCTTTTCAGTGCTGGTTTTTTATTTTACTTTCGCAGATGAACTAGTATTGGTTGTTGATTTTAAGTGTAATCATCTTGTAAAAGTAGGACACGTGCCCAATACTTGTTTCAGATTCCTTGCTAAGTGCCAGAAATTTAACCTTAAGAAATGACTATGTGGCTGTCATTGAATCTCTTTTTCCCTCAGGAAAAAAATTAAATTAATTAATTAAATTTAATTAAATTTAATATAAAAAGTATTATGCAGTACTGGAGCACAGAATGAGTCATAAAGTTGGTTTCTGGAAGCCCAGGGAAAGCAGAGCCCCTTCCCACCTCGATAGAGATGCGCTACTGAGAGCGCTGGGATGCCCGAAATCCATTTCTCTTCAGAGACTTGTGTCAATAAAATGCTTAAAAGGAAGATTGGGTAATGTCTTCCCCAAAACTCCATAAAGGACTACAGTAGAAGTCTTCCTATTTAGGTTAGATTTTATACCTTTGATGTTGTTTTGTTAAAATTAATGTACAAATATACTTTCTTTGTGCAAGGACTGACCAGCTTAAAAACAGTGTAAAATGTTGCCTGTACCCTGCTCAGTATGTAAAAAACGACATAGAAACCGAGCTGATAGTGATGTACATCACTTAACTGGGGCAGGCTTAATAAGAAAATCTGTTTAATTGGGCTATCTTCCAGAGAAACTGTTTAGGCTGAGACTGGATGGAAATGACTGCTGTTTAAATGGAAAGTTATGAACAAAAAAATCATCTAAATGGGGGTGCATTTGGCTAGGGACATTGTGTAGCAATAAGTAACTGGGTATTTAAATAGATACAAAATGTAGGACCCTGTTTCTTAAATACAGAAATATACAACTAAAGATTATGCCTTCCTGTAGCTCTGTCCTTAAAATTCCTGGGCTTATATAAAAGGCATCATAAAGCAACAGTGACCAGCAACTAAATGAATCTTAAACATTCTCCATTTCCCCTCTCCTTTTCTGGCCAGCGTTCATTTGCTCGCAAGGCTACGCCCACAGGGGGTTCTAGGCAAGCGACAATCATTGCATCTCTCCAAATGTGATGCTTTGATCCTTGTATGTCCTAAACTGCCTTAGAGCTTTTAACCAGTTCTGCTCTGGTGGAAGCTCTGTGATTCATTTCAGTGGCAACGAATATAAAGTAATAAACACGTGAGTGAACAAGTACCCCTTTAACTCTTGTGTTGCGCTTCTGTTGAAATCTGATACTTTCAATCTACATACGACTGTCTCCTGAGATGTGCTTTATAAATGCGTCTATCTTGGTGACAGGTTCCTTTCTAGCTTCTCAAGGTAGTTGTTCCAAAGCATGCTCTATTCCCTGTGTTAACACTGAGCCTCTTTAGTGTATTATGATTTTCCCCAAAGCACTGATCTCTCTGAGCAGCAAAATAGATCTGCATATCTTATTTAGGAATGTAATTCTGTGGGCCTCATCATCATATTACGACACAGGATTTTGCTGCTTTTCTTTTCCTTAATGTTCCACTTCATTCTCATCAGATGTGCTAGGGACTTCCAGGAATTAGAGAAGGGGCTCTCTATATGTCAGCTGGCAGGAGAGTTTTCTTTAGGCAAGCAAACAAAGCGTGATCTGTGCTGTAGCAGACTTGGAAAACGCAGCACAGAGGTTCAGTGAAAGAGAAGCTGGGCAGCAAACAGTGATGTATGTGTTGGTATTGCCCAGAATGTTGTCTGGCTCTGCCATGCTGAAGAATGCCGTCTGGATCCGTGATGCCCTCTGAGATCCAGCTGCAGTAGTGATGAGATTAAAGACTAGATGGCTTTCCATGAAGGAAAGATTGATTTATTGTATGAATTTTTAGCATGATTTTTGACGTTAATATTTTCCTTCAAATAAAGAAAACAGACTTTCTTGATTTAATACCCTTTTTTGCTCTTCTGCTATTCAATAGCCAGACTAGCTTCTCCTTGCAGTTCCAGGAACCTGAGGCTCTTGGAGGGAGTTGGAAGCAACAAGAAGGAGGACAGGGACTGCCATGTGTGCCTGCTCCCAAGGCTGTGGCCATTCCAAGTCCTCCCCTTTGGAGCTGTCTCTACTGGATAGCATTGTGTGGCGAAGGCAGGATAAAAAAAGCTGTGCAGGGTAATGGGTTTTCCTTGGGCTGCCTAGAGGAACCAGATTTTTACTTACACCTTGATGTGATAAATTTACTTTTAACCCTTTAAGTGTTATTGTTTAGACAAGGTGTCTTTCTAGATGTCTCATGGTTCAAAAGGAAATAGTTGGACCTGGTAAATTAAGGGTCTGGGAAAAGATGTTCTGGCCCATCACCCAGAGAAAAGGAAAATCGTAACATCTGCTCCTAAGCAGAAGTAAGGGTTGGCCTTTATGCACCAGTGTCTTTGCAAATAATGGAGAACTGACCAGGGCTTAGCATTTTAAAAATAAGCGATTGTCTGTGTTCTTAAAAAGTGGAACTTGACGTCATTATGTTTTGCCTTATTTTTAATGATAAACTAATAGTATTAAAACCCCTTGCCTCTTAGCAGGGAAGATGCTGTTCGGAGCGTTGGCCCTACAGACACAGGGTTATCCCACGCATGAAGGCACAGTAGTTCAGAGTGCTGCGGTGATTGCAGAAAGTTACATTGAGTCTGGAGAGATCACAGCCTGTTAGAGGGAGCAGGCAGGGCCTTTACTCTTCATTTACAGCTGTAGGTAACTTACTTTTGCGGTAGCTGTTGCGGGGAGTGGGGAGAAACATGGTTAATATTAATGTTAATAAGAATGGGGATTAACGTCGGAAGCCTGAGAGTCACATATAATAATATAGAAAGTCTTGTAAGAAACGTAAGCTGCGGATATATTGATGACTCTACTCTCTTAAAATTTACAGAAAAAACAAATTTTACCCCCTTCCAAAAAAATAAGAAAGATGAAGGGCACATGGTATGATGCTTTAGCTTTGTAATAACAATTGACATCATTGTTTATTTGCTTATGTCTTACCTGATGTTTCTATTTCCAAGCCTTCTTTTCTAACCATAAGAAATGTTAAGAGCTGCTTCACTCTGGGTGTGAAAAACTCTGTTATATTCTGCTCCTGAGCAGTTTCTTCAAATGAACTGGAGACAGCAATCACTCAAAACAGAGAACGGGCCATATTCTTCTTGACTGAAGCGCAGGGACCTCAATGACATTGAAGGGCAGAACGCTACTAAGTGAGGAAACAAAAACTGGTTTGCACCCATCAACAAATTTTTATAAAAAGAAAACTGTTAGGTAAAGGTTATTGACTCCAATACTAGTCAGTAACATAAATTTAGGATCTGGTTTCTTTTGGATGATCTGGAATCTCTAAATATATCTGTTGGGTTTTTATTTTTTAGGAGAGCATAGCTGTCAGAGAGTTGTATTTTCCTGCTCCAAACAAATGTGGGTGTATATGAATATGTAATGCAATTAATTACCCACAGTGGATGACATTTCTTTTCTTTACAGTGCTGAAATAGAAGTCAATTATCACTCTAAAATAGCTTGACTTTCTAGCCTTCAAACAAATATAGAAGAATATAGAATTTGCGCTTGATGACTATACTCTCTAAAATTCTTTCCCCTGCATGCATTTGCTCTCTTTCATGTTATTATAGCAAATAACAGAATATTATAGGAAATTATATACTTGATACAGAGCCCCAGGGGATGGGAAGAGTTTTGTTGTGCCTGAGCAGGTTCTGCAGGAGGAGCTAAGAATCACGTTGCTTAGCCTATTTGGTAACAGAAGAACAGAAAAACTGTCCAAATAAGTTATTTTGAGGCTCAAAATAAGAGTCAGAGCAAGATTAAGTCTTAAAAATTCTACAATACAGTGAGTACATACATGCAGAATATGAATTGTTTTAGTGTTAGGCAATTACTTGTAGAAGTACAAAGGTAGAGTGGTCAACTGCAGAAGGGTTTCTCTTGCTGCTCAGGAAGGCGTTTGGCTGACACATATAGAGAAGTTGCAGCCTTTTGCCTTACTATAGGATTGGCATCATGAGCCACCACTTTGCCAGTCTTGGAGTATGTGCCAAGAAAATGGCATGTGTTTATTCAATATAGTTGGGATTAACAGTGGTTCTTTTAGGAGGCTGTTCAAATTCCAACCTTTGCTAAAGAATGTCTATACTCATATTTTCTGGTTGGTTTGTTGGGTTTTTTTTTTCAATTTTCATACGTTTTCAATACACAACTTAGATGGTACTATGTAGGAATAATTTGGGTTTCAATATATGTGGCATTTTGCCTTCCTTAGCCTTGGAGTTGTACTCCACTCCTGTGATGGACAATTATGCCATGCATTGCTTTCATGAACTTATCACACTCCATCTTTAAAACTGGTCCTAGGTTTTTTGCTTCCAGATATTTTGGGGCTTTTCCAGATACTTACAGTTTTGTATGTTGGGAGGGTGGTGGTGGGGAAGTTTTGTAATTTTTTTTTTTTTTTCTTCCATGGACAGTGGATACATATTTTTTCTCATTTAAGCTGCCCATTATCTTAAACTAACTTTTCTCTTACGGCATATACCTCTTTGATGTATTTCTGCAGAACCTGCCCACCCTTCCCTTTTTTGCTTTAGTTTTATTGCACTACAGAATCTGGGGTTTCTGTGCTGTTGTCCCACTGTGTGGTGCAGAACAGACACATACACAAAGATTTTGGCTGGCATGGAGTTATACTGCTCCAGAACCCAAAGCAGCAGTTCTGTGTCTCAGCTGACAAGCCTTATTGAAAGCATATGGTCATGCTAACGTAACTCCACTTCTTTTAGGATGTGTGATGGTGTCTCCGTGCAGGAGACACAGCAGAAGCATGAGGATGTATTCTCTTGAAAATAATTGGGCCACTAATATAAAGATTAGGTTTGCTTCCTTTCTTGCTACATCACCTTTTAAATGCTTAGTTATATCATGGTTAGTAATCCTTCACTGCAATTTAAGGATTAGCGGTGTGGCCAGACTGGAGTTTCATAACTGACTCTGGGCTACCGGTAACCTGGATGATGCACTAAGTGGTGCTTAGAACTGCACAGAGCAGTTAAAGCTCACGTATAGGCAAGCAGCTCCAGAATTTGCAGATCAAATCCTATGTGTTCTTGTTACTCATGACAACATATATAAGCAGAGCATCTTTAGCTACCACAAGATCACTCTGTTCTCTTCCAAAGCAGAGGCTTGTGCTGCTTGTGTGCTGCCACCCACTCAGCTAGGAATCTGTTCCTCTGGCGCTTGGTTTTTTCTTCTTTCTCTTTTAAAATATAGCGTCTGTCACTTGTGAAAGTGTCCCACCAGTGGCTGTTTCAACACAGATTAAGAAATGAAACTCTCTCAGCTGGGGGGGTGGGGGTGGGGTGGGGTATAGTGGGGGTGTTGTGCTTAAGAGAGAGGTGAAGTTTGATCCAAGGTTTTGGTTCATCTCCAGTTTCTGGATCACAGCCTTTGATTCTTCTAATGAGCAAAGCCTAGACCCTCAAGCCTCCCACAGCTTGGGGTGTTCAGCCTCTGCCTACAATAGATGTAGCTAAAAATTTCCTGGAGTTCATTCATTTGGGCAGTAGAAATACTTAAGATATTCTAACTTCATGCCATTTAGGATCTCAAGATTAAATGAAAATGCGTTATTCTTTCAAAGGGTTGTTCATTGTACCAGACATGGGTTCAGCTTCATTTGCTCAGAGACTTTACACAGATCAGAGGGAATGTGCAAAATCTATTTATTTGCTCAAGAAAGTAAAGGAGAATGGAATTGGATGGGTGAAAAACAAATAGACCTCCTGCATAACCCTCTCTCTGCTTGAAAGGTCACCTAGGTATTTTTCTGGATTTTAATGTAAGGCTCCCCTAGTGCTATTTTTGCAACTGTGGTATTGCAAGCCCACAGACCTCGAAAGCTTGGTTAGCCCAGAAAAGGCTGACTTCTTTTTTCTCAGCAACATGCTAGATTGCTTTATGTGGATAAACACAGACATGTCTGTCATGTCAGAGTTACATGCTGTTATACTAAGAAATACTATTGAAATAATTTTTTAAAAGTATTTTAGAAAATGACAGAGCTGCTACGGACTATTTTAAGGTATTGTTATTGAATGCTAAATAATATGTCCTTATGTCCAGTAAGCTGTGATGAGGCATGTAATCAGGACAGTTTTGGGCATTTTGCTTTTCAAATTGTCTCTGCAGGGGAAAATTGGTAATATTGTCAAACAACAACTGTTTCGTTGAAAAGTCTGAAGTGCTGACATAGACACAGAAAAGCTCTGCGGTTCACTGGCTTGTGAGCAAAGCAGCTCAGTATTGCTAAACATGCTTTACATTCCTTTACTTGCTGTCGACAACTTTCTTTGGCCACAGACACTGTCAGAAGGCTATTGGTCAGGGACCACTGTTTGGGAACACTGTTCTACCTTAAAAAAGAAGAAATCAAGTGACTCAAGATGAAGATATTTACATGAGTGCAGATATTTGCTAGGTGTTGGTATAGAAGCAGTATAATGAATAAAAAATGTTATGACACCCCAAAAGTATTATTATTTTTACTGTTGGCAGAAGGTGATGTGCTAGTTTTCAAATTTAACAAGTCAACCAAATTAGTGTTTTGCCAAAAAGCAAAAATCCTGGTCATCATTCTAAAATGCCTAGATCTGGGTGTAAAGTTTCTTTTGATGTCTTTTGGGCAAGTGATTAAGAACCTGTTCAGTATTCTGAAAAGACCTTCCCATTTTGAAATCTTATTTTCCTGATCTTCAAAATGCCTGTTTTCTGGTTGCTAACCACAGGGGCGGTTAAGAGTCCTCTTTGAGAGTAACACGTCTTTTGCATTTATTTTCCTAACATCAAGCTGTATGTAGGTGGCTGGTAAATACTGGGTGGAACTATTAGGAAATACATTTTTTTTGTCCCCCTCCAAAATTAATAGCAATACTACAGCGAGGCAAGGCTTTAGCTGTATGTTTTTACAAACTAGAGAAGTAGATGTTGCTCTTTTTTCTTAGAACTGGCAAACTTCATAGCATAGATGTTATCCAAAACACAGCACCTAGATGAAGAATATTATTTTCTCTTTTATACACTGTAACGGAGCTCTGGTTTTATTTGTATGACACTCTGGTAGAATTACTGCTTGCTGACTCATATAAGGGATTTGATTTCACCTAGGAGGAAATCCTGAATCTTTAGTGATAGTTAATATAGCAGAAGAAAATATAGATGCCTCTAGAACTGGTTTATTGCTGAAATGTCTAGGCTTTCTTGCACAAAAAAATTATTCATCTATTTATAGCACTGAAGGCATCTAAGGTGACATTCTAGTACCCTTTTAATGTTTAATGTTAAAGGGTCAAAGGTTTGTCGGTCTAATTCTGTCTTGATAACAGATCCTTCAGACACCAGAGGGTGTCTCTAGTATTGAGAGGAGAAATAGCAGGCTGAAGTCTATACCCGTCAGAAGTCCAGCAACTTCACTACAAGGTAGCTCAGCATCTAGTGGAGGCCAATATCTAGCTTGTAATTATATCTAAGTTGTAATTAGGTTTGAACAGTTAGTTATTTGTGATATTTTAGATATTATTTAGATATTTTAGATGTTTAGATAATCTCACCTGGGACAAATTTTCCCAAGTTTTCTGACCTCAAGAAAGTTTTGGGACAGTACCTAAGTTCCCTTAATACTTAGCTGAATATTGGGAACTAGAAGACTTTTATCCCTGTGCTTTGCTTTTTGCACTGCTGTGACTGCTGTCCTGCCTTCCTGCCTCTATCACAATACCCCGGTCCTCTCAGGTCCTTGATACCCTGCCGTTACAATTCAGCATCTCAAACTAGCAGTGTTACACCAGAGTGATGAACCTCCCATCCAGCAGAGCCGCTCAGAGGTGTGTAAGGTTAATCTCTGTTCTGACAGACAACTTTCCAGGTGACCTCGTCACCTTTTAAACAGCCTTTTGCAGCAGTTGCCAATGTCACAGCTTGGGATTTGGGGACAATTCTTGGCCATGACCCTCTTAGGAAGAGCATGCAAGTGCGTCGTAGTGTCGTGTAGTTTTGCTAGCCCTCTGCTAGGCTCCACGGCAGCTGAAAGCAGCTGGGTGCTCCCTACATCTGACACGGCACACGAGTCAGCTCAGCACAAAGACGTTTCTGTGTCACGTTTCCTGCAAGTGTTATCTCGGAGGTGATGAAATAAAAGCCCTGTTTTTGTCCAAGATGTGCAAGATCACGTTAGTAATGAAGATAGAAGGATGATGTATTTCAGTTGCAGGAAGAGCTGACTTTCTCGTCAGAAGTAAGCTTTAGAGGAACGTACAAATACTACCTTAACCATTTACCTGGTATCTTTTCCACTTTGGTAATTTCAATTACAGGACACAGTAATTTGACAAGTATTTGACATACAATTTAGAAATAGTTTTAAATGTACCAGCCGCTAAGGGCTCTCTTTATCTGATCTAGCTCAATCCAGATCCTTTTGCGGAGCGTCGCAACCCACACCGCACCGCAGTGAGAGAGACAGACTGGAAGCTGTTGTGAAAGCAGATGGTTCGGTGGGCTGCATTGGATCTGTAGGCACACAGCTCATGTGAGCATGATGTATTTATTGCACTCAGGAGCTATTCTTGTTTAAATACTCTTACATAGGTATTGCCTTTAAGTGTCGCAGTTCCTATTACGTTTCCAGTAATGAAGATGAATGTGCTTGTGCTAAATCCTTACATTGTGAGTACAATTGGGGATTTCTGCCTGGAGAGCTGTTTCCAGGCACTGCTATCATGATAGCTAAAATTAATTCAAGGTGAGGTGACAGAAGTACCTGCTACTGGCCTAAATAAGGAACACTGATAATATCTCCTGCCTGCCAAGGTGAGCTTGTAATCTCTGGAGCTGAAGGCAGGGGAAGCTCTTGGGAAATGTTTGGTATGAAAAATTTAATTACTCTTACTTAGAACTGAAAAGAAGTCAAACTTAAAGCGCTTAGGAAAATAGTTGAACGGTAAGTATTTTAACAACTGTAAATGTTTTGGAAAAGATTTGGCTCAGCAAGCAGAGAAGGGTTCATCTAACATGGGCAGATACAGAAATTTTTACCTCTAGTGTCCTGCTCCTTCTCCTTGACCTTCCCTCCCCACCAGTCTCCAGGGGTCTGGTAAAATGGAATATAGATCTAAGTTTGAGTTTTGTCAAAAAAAGCATACAACATAGAAACCTATCCTAACATTGGCTCTTCTTCATTTCAAAATCCAGAGGGTTCACTGCAGAACTTAGTTAATATAACCAAACTATGTCTGAACATCAGGTGCAAGTCTCAAACAGGTTTCTTTTCTCTTGTGCATGGGCCACACTGGAGCAGAGGCCTCAGCAGAGCTTTCTCCCAATATTGCTTTATGCTCTGACCTTCAAATGTGCTTTCTGCACCTTCCAGACCTTTTTTTGCCTTCTCTGTTTCAAACTGTAGTCAATATACAAAATATTTGTAATGGTGTTTTATTACCAAGGCCATATTTAAAAAGTTATTCTCATGTTAACTGGTCAAGAATAATTTTTTTGTGTGTGTGTGAGGACAGCACTGCAGGCAAGCAAACATGCAGAATGAATGAATCTAGAAAAATGAATAATTCTCTCCAGAGTGGATTCTGTGTAGTGATACACGAGTGCCACACTGCATAACGAGGAAAAAATGAACACTTTTAAAACAAGCACTCTTGAACTTAGAGCCCTACCTTAGCCGGGTTGCTAGAGTATTTACGGTGTGATGTAGCTCTGGAAGGTGCTGTTCCTCTGCAGAGGTTGTGACTGCCTAGATGTAAGGCTCCTTTCTGTCCTTTTCAAACACCAAACCCACCTCCTCACCTGCACATCCTTGTCGTGTTCCCTAAACTGTGTCCATGGAACGGCTCATTTCTTTGCCTCGCTCATCTGCTAAGCAATAACACCGCAAGTCTCCAATTAAGGAAAGGTTGTTTCATTTGCCTTTTAAGCACTATGGTAACTGGTTTGCAGGCAAGGCAGGAAAGCTTTTTAAAAAATTGAATGTTCTTGGTTTCCTCTCTGGGTGCCTTCCTACCCTGTGGCTCGTTGCCATCTCTGACCTGGAGGTTTTCTACCTGTTTGGTCATACTCCAGCAGAGGAGAGGCATCAAGTCTGCCAGGGGAGAAGCAAGCCGCTGGTGAGGGAGAGCAGAATGGACCCACTGAAGGAAAGAGGAGAAAATTGAACAATTAACATTTGTCAAAATAGGTAATAATTGACCTGTATTTTAACAACCTAGGTTTAGGAAGAGTTGTAACTATTTGCTCTTGTATTGCTAGCCTTGTTCAGAGTTATTTCATTGCACTCTGAAAGACATCTATAATTTGTATTTTAACAAGAAAAAACAATAAAAAATGTCTAACAACTAGCCTTAGCAAAGAGAAATCATTTCCTTGTAGCTTGCTGACATTTGAGGCTTGTTCAGTGTTTCATGAATTTACAATTCTAAATCCTACTTTGCTGTAGGATCCAAATAGCTGCTTCCGACTTAAAATTCTGTGCAAAGCTACAGTAATTTGGCAAGAAGGGATCTCTCACAGCCTGTTATTGTTGAATAGAGGCGATAGCACCTCCTTTGCAGTTTCACACGTTCCCTTTGTTTTTGTAGTGAAGTTTCCAAAATTAGGTGGCTAATTCTGACAAGGAGACGAAGCTTTTCTGGCACAAGGAACTTGAGCTAAAATAATCTGGCTGCAGCTAAATTCTTGGGAAAGATGCAGGTTACATTTGGAGAATACTTGACTGCTTCCTTAATGCATTTGATTGGTGTAATCCCTTAGGATAAGTCTCCAGGGGCAGGGAAGACTTGTAATGCACTTCTTCAAAGTTCTGTCTCCATTAATAACTTCATGGCAAGACAAGATATACCATACAGCCAGGAGGGTGCAATTTATAAATTGAAGACACCTAAGGGATTAACTTCTCATTCGGTTAGAAGGTACAGCTGTGTACCTTGCATATGTGAACATTGTGAGTGCTTTCTCTTTTGTATCAACTTCAGAGAGCCCATTAGGGATTTTGTAGGTTTTTTAACCAACAAAAGGCTAAAACTGAGCACTCATCCTATTAAGGCATGAACATATTGTTTCACATATTAGCTCCAAATCAGACTACTGCAACTTGGACTTGCTCAACCTTGCTGCTACTTGAACTCAGCAAGTACATTAACACCAGTGCATGTGTCTTTGCATTTCTTCCTCTTCTCTTTTGAGTCAGATCGAGTTATTAGTGATAAATCTTAAAGCCTTGTAACTTGTGTATAGAACCCATGCATATAAAAGCGGATGTTTTTATTGCACTGTAATTAATAAACAAGGTCAAAGGTCTAGCGGTTTGATCCCAGCTCTCGGTGCTCCAAGGTAGAGGTAGGGTTTCTCAGCTGACGATGTGTCTGTCCCTAGAATTCATGCCTGTTCACCATTTTTCTTCAAATCGGAAGTCTTCACATGCTCCAGGTTCAACATACATTTATTGACTTTCACCTTCATATTCTAGTAATAAATTCCTGTTTTCACAGGTATATATAAACCACGGCAGGCTCAGTCTCTGTGAGGAAATTAGCACATTAATCAAGGACTAAAGATGAATTTAGAGCAGCGTGGTCATTCAGTGATGGTTGGCTTTGACTAAAATGAAATGCTTGATGTCTATAGGAAGAAACTTCACTCATAAAATCAACAGAGAATCTTTCTTGCAGATACAAGTGGAAACCTGGCAAGAAAGTTTTGCCTTTGTAATATAATTGAGAAGTCTCTTGTTTTCCTAATCGAAATGTAATTCAGTGAAGTATCCTTCTTTTCTAGGGAAAAAATCTATTAATTTAATAGAATGAAACAGAGCTCTATAGGAATGTATTAAGCTTCTGTACAAGTTACTCTAAGACCTGTTAATTTTAAGAGAGTCTGGCACCCTCTCCAATTGCTGATTTTCTAGAGGAGTACCTATTAAAGTACAAGAGAAAAGCCCAGGAACTTTGCAGGCAATACCCTGGCACTTACCTGGAAGAGCTGCATCCCAATATTTTTGATACAATAATATGTTCAGTCAGTGTGACGTGATTTGTTAGTTTTGTTCAGATCTTGGAAGACAAGTGTTGGCATATCATTGCTTTACACTGTGGAGTCAGCACTCCTTGCAAGAGTGTCTAGAAGGAAGGAAGGTTACAGAAGAACTGTGAAATGAATTGCTATAATAAGCGGAGAAGTCCCAGATGTCTTAAGTGCAGGGTGGATCCTGCTGTCACTACATATGTCATGTCCATTTTGTGAAAGAAGGACTTTCAGCTTTCTAGATCTGTCATTTTTATGCCCACTAATCACAAATATTGATGTCACTGACTGAACAGTAAGTCCCTAATAATAGGGCAAAAAAATTATGCTAGGGAAGGAAGGTAAAAAATGAAATTGGTACTGTCATGTTGGGTAGAGGGAAGTAGGATGAGTTTGGTTAGACCATGCAAACAAAGTGAACCTTTCCTGCCAGTGACTAGCACAGAGCGAGTCCACTGGTTCCATTTAAACCAAACCATTGAAATGTTATTGCAATTTTAAAAACTGTAACACAATTTAACGTGATGTAATTTGACTCCAAAGAAAATTAATGCAGTAAATTAGGCTAGATGGATGCAATTCTATAAACTTTAGTTTTAGTATGACACAGGTTGTAGCATTTGTCAATAGGAATATGTAGAGCTTCTTATGTAAACTAAGAAATAGACTTCTTTTTCCTGCTATGTCAAGCAATATTATCTGGCTTAGTGTACACTAAACTGTGGACAAATTCTTAGGCTTTTACTTCTAAGTGGAAGACAGCCAAACTGACAGTTAAGGAAGACCATATTTTTTTCATTTGTCAGCATATCTTTTCTTTAATCTATCGGTGTTGCTATTGAAACTTAGGAGTTCTCAGATTTTTTTTTTTGTTTCAAGCAAACAAACTTTTCTCCCTCTCAAGCTGTCTTTTGATAACATTTTGAGTGTTTTCCAACATTCATTCTTTTCAGTGCAAGGAATAATTTTTTTTAGTATCAAGGGCAGATGGACTTATCAAAGATTTGAAGTTGCATTTGTCTTAGGCATGCATGCTAGACTGGTTATTTAGGCTCATTGAACCTAAAACAAAGATGGAACAACCTAGAAACATTCACTCCATGCTTTCATGTAAAATTTTTGGGAATTCTATTCTGAGATCCTGGCAGCAATATTCTGGGACCAACATTTCTGGTAGTATTTTGGTACTTCTTAGAAACTGAAATAGAGAATACAAAAATCTCGTGAAAGCTTCTTAGACATTTTATTTAAAAATAGATGTTGAAAAGAACATTCCCAACTTTAGCCAAATGATTCATCTGCTTGCAGTGGGGTGTCAGTGCTGGTACTCTATTTGCTCACCTGCTTTTGTTTCCATAGCAGGCCCCCTCATGTTTCCTGTTGTTGGCATATACATGTGGCTTCGGCAGCTGGCGTTCAGGGCTCTTTAGTTTTGCCTCCCTGCTCATTTGTTTGAACAACTCCTCTAACTTTTTATTTCCTATAGAGTTCTCTCAAATCTAACTACTTACAGTAGCTGGATTTCTTAATTCCTAGTAACATAGTGAGCATTCGGTCATTCCAGCGCCACTGAGAAATTATTTATTTACCATTGGGCAATATACTGACATACTGAAGTGAAATAATGCAGGAAGTTATTGCAACATTTTTTATTTTTTGATGTGACAACATGCCAGTATCACAAATACCAAACTGTTGAACTATTTCTAAACATCTGGAAAAAGACTTCATAATCAGGTCCTTTTTGGTGCCCAATATAACCTTCATTTTGCTCTATTTACCTAGAGAAAAGATAGCACTGAATAATCCCTGCATTGCTCTCAGAAAAGGGGGAAAACGAAGGTATAAACAAATAGTAGACGAGTGCACTGAAAGTTTTATGAGAGAGAGTTGCGATCTCTGGGTTTAAAAGGACACAACTAAAAATGAATGAACTAAAAATGAATGAACTAAAAATGAACTACACTTGGAATACTTCCTCAGCAGTGAAGAACCTTTTGTCCTTCAATAACAAGCTGTGGTGGGTTGACCTTGGCCAGCTGCCCACCCAGTCGCTCTCTCACTCCCCCTCCTTAACAGGACAGGGGGAGAAAATAAGGTGAAAAAAAAACTTGTGGGTCAAGACAAAGCCAGGGAGATCCCTTACCAATTACTGTCACAGGCAACACAGTCTTGACTTGAGGGAGATTAATTTAGTTTATTGCCAATTAAAAATAGAGTTGGATGGTGAGAAAGAAAGACAAAAACTAAATCACCTTCCTCCCAGCCCCTTCTTCCCAGGCTCATCCAATACACAGACATCCAGTAAACATTTCAAAACTCTCAAGATTTTGCTTGTTTGGCACAAATTTATGTTGCTGCTTAATTACAAAAAAGCATCCTGATACAACAACCAAATGAGGGCTCGATTCCTCAAAAAGCATCCTGCTTTGTGTTACACATCACACTTTGCAAGATGTGACCTGGCTCTCTAATGGTGGAGCCTGTGACTGAGCGGATGCTGGGTTTTACCAAGGTCTCTGAGCTCTACCAGGAGAACCTGCTCCTCCAGAGAAGCTGCGGTCTCGGTTTGTTGTGTTGTTGGAAATGCCAGGTGGGGCATAAGTGTCCACAGAAATACCACGACAGTCTTTGTTCCCATCTCCTTTCATCTCCCTTCGGGGCATGCTACTTGAATGAGTTTTCTTTCAAATTTCTGATGGTGTTCCTGCTCTGGGCACTTTCTCACTGAGAGAAAGTGAGTGGATTTAAGTGTCTCTGCTACTGACAGTTGACATACTTACCTTCTGCTATCTCATTGGCGAAGATGCCCTTTTAAGGTTGTTGCAGAAAAGCATGAGAAATACAGCGCTGATCAATAGGATTGTCACAACTTATTGTTGGAATAGCAGCAGTTCCAAAAACATGTCGGATGCTTCTCAAACTTACAAAAAGGCTTAATGCTTATCCAGAACATGCAAACCGTATAATGAGAGCAATCATAGCCTAGGAGATTCAAAAATAACATAGGAAGATGTCCTAATCCATACTTCTTTTCATGTGGGGAGAGAAAACATGAAGGTTTCCAGGTAAATGAAAATATCTGCTGGGGTGAAACCTTATTCAGTGTAACAAAATGCAAAAAGCAAAGACCAACATGTACTGCTGTTGCTATGCTGTACTTTCACAGCTTCATTTCTTTCACTCTACATATATTTTCTGTCTGTCGCACTGGAGGTGGTGATGGGTTGCACAACCAGCCATACCTGAAAAGGGTTACCTAAACTGCTTTAAAATGTCACTGTCTTGATAGAATGGATAATGTTCACAACAAACTTCATCCAGAGGATTTTTTCTGATAATTTATGATTAGAAAAAGCATCTGATAAGAATCTATTAAATGCTATGATATAGATCTATTAATAAATTCCTATTAAATTAAAAAATAACTCATTTTACAATTAGTTACTTGTTAAAAGGGCTTTTACATCTAATATGTATTTCTTTTGTAAGAATAGCTTCTGCAAAAGATGCATTTTCCAATTTGAAAAATAAACACAATAAAGATACTCATCTATTGCTTCACTTTGCTGGGAGATATAGCTATTTAAGTGAACAAAAAGCATGACACTGAATAATAAGCAGTGCACATTCATCTTTTCTAGGAACTGGAGTTGTAGCCCACTACAATTATCAAAAGATGACTTTTTGAATAACTATATGAAATTCAGCATGCGTTTCCTTGAGATGAAAAAAGACCTAGCAGGAAGCCCTCACAGTTTGGGAAAAAAAAAAAAAAGGCAAAAGAAAAAATAGAAAAAGAAAAAGAAGGGGGAAAAAAAGCTTTTAAACCTATTTTTTATTCTGTTGTTTAGTTCAACAAAACCACAAATGCCAAATTGGCATTTTCCGAGTATGTTCCAAGATATGCCCCCTACTTAGACGAAGAGGGGGAAAAGACAGAATTTCTAACAGAGCAGTTATTTCTTTTAAGTCCTCATCTGATATTTAGATATATATTAATTAGTTTAAGCTATGTAGAGGGTCTTTTGCCCTATTAACTGTTTTACTTAATTCTGCTGGCTAGAGCTGAGGACTTTGTATTTATTTTCAGGTTAAATCAAGTTGTGAAAGGCAAGTAAATATTCTTTAAATTTTGAAGCTTTTTTGAATCCGTTGTAAAAACCTGAAGATTGATTGTGTGTACCTGAGTGAGTGTATAAATATATTTTTACGCACATATATATTTTACCTCGGGTATTACTTGTCACTGCTGATAAAAGGCTTGGGGAACTTCGCTGCTGATAAGGGGCAGTTCTACCTGTTGAATGCACAGATATTGATGTGCTTGCTGGAAAATTTATATATGGAAGTGTCAGGGAATTGAAAGAAAAATTGTTCTATGGTACTTGGTGTGGGTCGTTTCAAGAGGAGGATAAACTAGAGAGTCATGATATGCACAAATTAGAGCTTTAATACAATTAATGCTCTCAAGTCCTTTAAAGTGACTGTTCTTACCTCCTTTGAGATTTTTGCTTTTATTATGGTTTTACAGAACAAGATTCATAAACACCAATGGCATTTCTGTTTTTCACTACATGTGGCTCTTTATTAAACACAACAAATGTCGAAAGTCCTGAGCATGAAACAATATATCCTTGTATTTGATAGAAGACTGTCACATCTTTGTACAGCAAATAGTTCCCTTCCCTCCCACTTCTCATCTCTTGAGGTGTGCACACCTCATATTTTATACCCTTAGGACAACTAGAAGCAATTAGGGAAAATATTGTCCCTCACCACTCCATTTTCTACCTTCTCTGTTTTCATATGTGAGAGAGAATATTTAGAAGGTTAAAAACTCTTCAGGGATGGAACTATTGATTATCACTAAGTAATATTAATCTTGTCTGGACAATGTAGCTTTTTGCATATAAATTTCTTGCAGGGAAAGAGTGCCAAGTCTCTGTGCAGTCCCACTTCTTAATTTCCAGATAACAGAAGTACAAGAGAGGAGAAAAACACAAACCCTTCTGTGCCATTTGCTACCACCTAAGCAACAATATACCAGTGTGAGAGAGGTAGACGTGAATCGCAATGTGACAGCAAGCAAACACACCTATCAGGATGAAGATACTGGGCTGCCAGTAACCATCAACCACCATTTCAGGGTCAAATTGTCATATTAGAACAGGCTGAAAAACTAGCTGGAACAAGCTGGAAAAATACGTTTGAGTTTCTTGTATAGCTAGTTGGAAAACAAGTTTTTGCCTGTACAGCAAAGGCAGCTTAGACCACTTGTCAGCTAAAATCATTGCATGAAGCTGGCATGATGCTCAGCTGAGTTTCCTCCCCATGTACTGCTGTTAGCAGGATGAGGACTGACAGTGAAGTGCTCCCTCTGTCACTTCTCTCTACAGAGAAGAAAAAAATAACATGTCAATCATAGAGCTGCTGGCCCCAAAGAATTGTCCAGCGAAGCAGTGGCTCATTCGACTCACTGCCAGAGACAACATCTCTTCTGCTCTGCCAGAAGAGCCAGGCAGACAAATTTATCTTTTTTTATTTTTTTCACAGAAATTGTTGCCTCTGTTTGTTTTCCCTCAATGTGCATTGAACAACCTCATTGGAAAGTCTTGCAAAGTCACCATCCTGTCCTCATTTAAATTCCCTTTGAAGAACTGTTGTCCTCATGATGCCATTAAGAAACCTGCAATTATATCAGGACAGTTTGGTGTAACTGAATTTTTTGTACTAGGGATTGCAAAACTCTCTGTCAAGTGCCACAACCTTGAACTCACAGGGCCTGGATCTGGGTACTTTGGATGTATGATCACTCCTTATTTTGTGTAGCAGCAGCTTTACCCCTGTGCAGGAGGCATTTTCCTTGTCTTTGTGCAAGCATCTACCCTCTCTCCTGCCTTTTCCTGGCAGCCTTTGCTTCCTGTGTCTTCCATGCTACGACCATGTGAATGAGATGGGAGCGAGTTGGGCTGGAGCAGCTGCAGTCATAGGCATTGAAAGGTGAGGGAGCAGGGCTGAAAAGCAAGGACAGAGCCCCCAAAAGCTGGACTGCTCCCACTGCGTTGCATGTGGGGGTAGTTCCTGTCACTTTGTGAAGCTGGAGGAGCTGGGTGGTTCCTTAAGCAGAGTTTCTGTTTGTACATTTGGTCCCCATCTTCCCCAGAACGTTGCTGTAAGCCACGTGTAAGCCATGGTGGTCTGCGTTAACAGCTTTGCATCATTTACCAGCTTAGATGCAATGACTATTGTTGGGTTCTCAAAGGTGGAAAAATGTATTTTATTTCTGTCAAATGCTTCACTTCAGGCAAGCCTTGGAGGAAACAAAGAGATGAGACAGGGATCCCCCTCTTAATTATTGAACTGTGCACTCATTTGCCCTAGAAGCTTCTGCTTTTTGCCACCGATGACCTGTGGTGGTTAAGATAAAAACACAAAGCCTGTCAAAAGGAATCTGCTATGGCATCAGGATGGATGCTCTTGTGTTTGCTGCCTGCTGGTGCGTGGCACTGCTGACTAGAAGACTTTCTACCTATACAGCATGTTGTTTTTATGCTTCTCTAGTTACCCAAGGATGAGGTCACTCATTTCATTAATGATTTATGTTTATATAATGCCTTTCTTCAGACAGCTTCCAAGGCAGCTGGCAAATTTATTTCTGCACCAGCAAGTACCCGAAACCGATTGTTAGTGATTTCTGTATAGACTGAGGAGATAGTTACAAGAAACTCCCTTTTCCCTCTGTTCTTGGATATACACTAGGGTTAGGCATCATTACTCCATGTGGCTTGTGCTGTCTGTGCACTTTGTGATATGACATTCCTCAAGGAGTTTCTCAGGCTTTTTTGTTCCTTTTTTCTTTCAAGTTCTTCTGACAGTTTTGTACTTTTACTCTTGTAGAGCAGGATCCTACTCCACAAGCAACTTTACAGCCTCATTTAAGGCAGCCTGTAGCACAGAATTCAATTTAGATCAAATAAAGGAAATGGAGTCTGGTCACATAATACTGCAAATAACAATTTTTCTAGCTGTGTTTCGAAATAGTGTGGGTATATACTCAGGAATGACACTTGTGGCCATAGAACAGTGTTATTAATTGCACTTTAATGGACAGAAAATAACTGGAGGAATTTTACCATCATAAAAGAATCATGCAACAGTTGATGACCTGCTTTATCGTTTAAGGTACTGCAAGGAAAGCAATAACATATTTTTTTCTGGATATTAGAGGTTATGATTGGCACAATAAACAGAGAACCAAACCCGTGGATCTTGGCAGCAAAATGAAGAAAAGGTAATATTTCACATTTTTCTCTTTCAGAGTGTATTAGAAGCATTTCTAATTGAAGATATTTGTGGTCCTTGAGAAAGAACATGATACATTGTTTTAAAAGAAAAAAACCCTGCCTCTTCTGAAGGAAGTGTTACATATAAACTGTGCAGAAGAGAAGCCTAAGCCCAGGGAGAGGTTAGGTTCTCATTTATTCCTTGCCACTTTACACTTAAATTCTGCCAGTGTAAGTATAACTAAACACCGCAACAAAGTGTACTTTGATTCACACTTGAGCAAGCTCCCCGTGGCTAGGGTAGGTTGAGGTTGGCCAAGTATGAATATTGGAGGGCTTTTCTGGATTGGATAGTCCATTAGAGAAGTTCTAACACCCTACAACACAGGGAAAACTATAGTTTTATTTTGATTTAGTTGCTGTTCAACATCAATGAAGGTAAAACTACAGCATGGCTATGCTACAGCACCGTGGTGTGTTCATGCATTGCAAAAATACACCCATTGCTCCTGCAGTGCCATCAAGCTCCCCTAAACCCAAGTGAGTTTTTCCTTTTCCACACCTCATCAGCAGTAATACTGTGCAGGTCAAAACAGTCTCGTTTACCCATCTGTATGTCCCCCAGGTCTTTTGATGCAGCTTTGCCACTTGTCTGTGCGAATATAATTAACCTTCACTGCCCCTCAGTGTGCTGGAGTGAAGTGAGGGAGTGCAGAGGTGAGCAGGGCACATGGCTGCAGTGTGTGTGTGCAGGGGGGCGGTTACCCTGCAAAATCTACATGTTTAATGTTAAGACCTGGCAGGGGTTTCTGAGAAGGCTATTTCTGCCTTTCAGTTTGGGAGATCAACGCTTCCTTCTTAGTCTTTTGCATGCATTCGAATTTTATCTATACAACCTTGACTGGAGAGATGACTTTTTAATGGTGTCAGCCTGACCCAGGAAAATTACAATGTCAACAGCAATTGTTCTGCAGGTCCGTCAAGGTTAATCCAATTTTATCCTATTTAGTCATGTCATTGTTTGGCTTGTGATAAATAGGGTTGTACTTTTAAAAAAAAAATTAAAGTTTTCCTATTTTTGTTTCCTACACATGAAAATTACCTTCCTGGCTTCTTCTCTTCCATTTTCATAGAATCACAGCATGGCTGAGGTTGGAAGGCACCTCTGGTCCAACCCCCTGCTCAAGCAGGGCCACCTAGAACTGGTTGCCCAGGACTCTGTCCAGTTGGGTTTTTAATATTGCCAATGATGGAGACTCCACAGCCTCCCTGGGCAACCTGTGCCAGTGCTCGGACATCCTCACAGTAAAAACTTATTTCCTGACCTTCAGAGGGAACCTCCTGTGTTTCAGTCTGTGCCCATTGCCCCTTGCCTTGTCACTTGGGTGTCACTGGGAAAAGCCTGACTCTGTCTACTTTACACCCTTTACATCTTTACAGCTTGTTACATGCCCTTGCAGGTATTGTTCAGAAGTATGGGCTTGTGGAATACTGCTGATAGTCAGCTCAGATCTTTTTCAGGTTTTTTGGTCTTTTTTTTTTCCCCTCTTAATTTTCTTACTTGAGTTTGCACCTTGGAAGAGGATGCCTTGCACGGCACGGCTGAAAATAACTATGTAAAGAGATCATAGAATCATAGAACAGTTTGGGTTGGTAGGGACCTTTAAAGGTGATCTAGTCCAACCCCCCTGCAATGAGCAGGGACATCTACAACTAGATCAGGTTGCTCAGAGCCCCATCCAGCGTGTCCTTGAATGTTTCCAGGGATGGGGCATCTACCACCTCTCTGGGCAACCTGTTCCAGTGTTTCACTACCCTCATTGTAAAAAATTTCTTCCTTATATCTAGTCTAAATCTGCCTTCTTTTAGTTTAAAACCATCATCCCTTGTCTTATCGCAACAGGCCCTGCTAAAAAGTTTGTCCTCATCTTTCTTATAAGCCCCCTTTAAGTATTGAAAGGCTGCAACAAAGTCTCCTTGGAGCCTTCTCTTCTCCAGGTTGAATAGCCCCATCTCTCTCAGCTGCTCTTCATAGGAGAGGTGTTCCATCCCTCTGATCACTCCTACCTCTACCACTATTGAAAACTGGGAGCTGAACATTTTTACTGCTTGTTTTTCCCTCACATGCCTAGCAGTTTTATGAATTAAATGATAATTTGTGATATCCGAGAGTTCCAGGACACGATACATGTTAATGTTAATAGATTAAGTTACCAAAGCTTTTCTTATCCCAGGATTCATGTGCTCCTTTTTGAGGTATTATTTACTAACCATGATTTTTACATTTTCTGTTATTTGTAGTGCTTTTATTTGCTAGTTCTGAATGTTTAGCTTATTTATCTCTCAAGAAAGCATATAAGGAACTTAATTTTGGCTGAGGAGTGAGAACACACGTTGCCCACCATGTTTGCATATTATTTTCTGCATATGGAACAAGAACATGATTTGCTCACCATATTTGGATGGATAGGAGAGGTGCACTTATTAGTATGGTGATAGCCCCTTTTGAAATAAAATTCTCTCTGATACTTTTCTTATGCATTTTGTTAAAAACTGTGTAACTTGCAGAAACCTAGGAAAGGGCAGGTCAGATCATATCTGCTAGCATATTATCTTTTAATGAGTCCTGGTAATTGCAGTGAGGGGATTCATTCCCCTTGAACAGTCCAAACCTCTGACTTTGGGAAGGAAGCAGCATCAGATAAACTTAACCTGCCATGCCATGGCTCTGTGTGTGTGTGTGTGTGTGTGTGTGTGTACACACACATGCATAGGCATGCATGTTTGGGGCTTGTGCTCCCTGCAGGACCCAGCCCTGAAGGGGCTAGGGAATCAAACTCAAGTTTGGCACCATGATAAAATACTAGTATAATCTAATACGATCTCCAGAGGTCGTTTATTTTGTTAGCTTTGAGCAGTTGTGGACACCATGTGATGCATTGTCAGAGAAGATAATCCAAAGTAATGAAATAGTATGAGGTGCAACACAGAACCACCTCAGTTTCTGGTACAGAGAAATGAATGTATTACTGGCCACCTGAGGGTGCCTGGGGGTTCTTTTGGTTTTGTTTTTAATTTAAAAACGAAAGCTTGGTATCAAAATGTACTATGACCTGTTAGTAAAAAAACTTGTATATCTTAGTACTAACTTGTTTCCCAAGCCTGGCAATGCCAAAAGTGCTTTTCTGAATTGTACTACTTATCATGGCTAATAATTCATTGCAAGCTTTTGTCAGGTAAGTAGTCTGGAGAAAAAAATGGTTTTTTATTGATATTCTGTATATTTTTATATGTGTACCAAATACTGTAAATTATAGGTGTTATTAAAATTAATTTGAGAATCACATTTTTTAAATGTGCTAACACTGTTTCTAGTGCAGAATGATCTACTGTGTTCTGAAGAAACCATGCAATTCCTAGAAGGATCGTGTTCTGGCTCATGATACAAAGCACTGAGCCACAACTTTCAGTATTTTAATTGAAAGATATCTCTACACTTTATTGCTTTTCAGGAGTTGTTGATATTGGCGTTCTCTGCCTGCTGAGAAATACTTTTTTTTTTCTTTAAATCAGAAGCTTTTTTTGCATATGAAAAAAGTATTCTATAAGTAATGCTGTTTATATTTACCTGTGGGATACCAAACATAATATTTCCTTTTGGAGTGTTAGTCAGCTATCCTGGGAAGTTGAAACATGCCCTTAGAAAACCAGGTACTTAATAGACAGGGGGAAAAGATACAGCAGGGTCCTTTAGTGGACAAATATTTGATGGTTTCCCATGCTTAATTGCCTGCTAGTCTTGCGTTGTGTGGTGAAATAGCAATCATGTGGACTAAATAAAAGAACTACTATTGTCTGAGAAGCTGAAAATAGACCAGTTGGTCAATTTACCACTTGTAACTCTAGTATTAGGGTAGGTATTTTTAGGGACGTGCTTTTATAATGGCCTTTTTCTGTTCTAAAGTTTTGTACTATTATTATGTCTTGACGTAAGGTGTAGATTGTGAAAAGGTAAAATGCAGAAAATGGAGTGCTCTGTCCTCCAACAAAATCTTGAGACACTGAAGCTACTTTTTCTTTCCTGATTTCCATTCTGGTCAGATTTTCATGGGCTCTGGGCCTGGCTTCACTGCTTCTGTCTGCTACTTATTACTGTGGGATACAGTAATTTTTCCTAAATGTGTGCAGAGTATGTGTCTGCTTAACTTCCTATGCTGGAAGTATGTATTTCGAGTACTGCATTGAATTTTATGGCTCTGTTGGAAGGAGATGTTATGGAATAGTTTCCTGAAATAATCTTTCAAGGTCCAAATCTTCCATGCTGGCCTGTTTGCCGGAATTTCCTTTTCATTGAAATGTTTCCTTATCCACCTGTCTCCACTTCTTCCCCTGAGAAGAAAAAGAGTGTGATTAAATAGAATGAAGACCTTTTCTGTTTGCTTATTACAGTCAGGACATCTCCTTGTATGGTTCCTGAGCTTAGTAATCAACACTGACTGTGCTTTTAAGTTTCTTTTTCTTGCACCTTGAACAATGGAAGTCTGTATGATACCCAGTAATTCAAAGTCCTTTAGATTCTGGTTTTCAAGAACAATAAACTAATTCAGAGGTTGGTCCATTGCTCACATGCTTCAAAACCTTAGCCAGCAGAATGAAAATTGACTCTCCATAATGGCAGCCAGCGGTAGATTTACTGCTCCCCTTGGGATGCACACAAGGCAATAGACCTGAAGTCTTTTAGTTACAGCAGGCTCTTTATTGCAGGTGCATTGAACTCCTGGTGCCTGCTGTGCCACAGCCATTAGCCTAAGTCAGTCAGGTGCAGGAGGGGCAGGGAAACATGTGAAATTAGCAGACATCCCACTGGGAGGTGTTTTCTTCTCTGCCAGTTAACAACACGAAATCTGCAGGACAAGGACTGTCAGAGAGACTGTGCTTGAAACGGCTTTTGGTTGCATGCAGGATTTACGGATATGAACTAACAGACAACTTTGCGCTGATAACTGATTACTGGGGGTGCTTTTTGGTGAAAAAGTGAATACATTCCTGCTTGGTTTTCTAGAACAACATCGACCTGATGTCCTGTTGCAGGCCACAAACTTTTGATGCTCAAACCACTGCACGTGCTATTTTCAGTACTGCATCTTGTGCCCATAAGCAATAGGGTAGTGCTGAGCCTATGTGTGAAAATTAGGTTTGATGTTGATGTGCTTATGAGATTTTTAACATCTGGAGTTCCCAGTTACACACAAGTACCAGTAGTTCGAGACTTTCACAGTTTGCCATAGGCATTAGGATTACCTATCTTTTTTTCTTTAAATTTGGCCTGACAAGCTCTGGATGTTTTCATGTTGCTTTTTCATATTTCATGCACACCTTGAAGACACCCTGAATGTTCTGAGTAGTGCAGAGTCAACTGAGTGCTAATTTGTCATTTCTCAGTTTAAATGGAATTTGCCTTCTTCCAGACGCGTTTGCCAGGATCAGTGCTGATCTAGGTTATCTGTGCTGGCAGCCTGAGAGCACCCACCAACACTTAGCCCATGAACTTCAGCAGTAGCTGAATATCGGGGCTAATAACCCCACAATTTAATGCCTGCAAGCTGTCCTGTTTGATTGCCGATGGTCGAACAATGCACTTATCCTTCTGTTGTCAAATGGAGCATGATTTTGCAGATACGCTAGTTACATTTGTAGCTGCCTGAGGGTACAAGAATGAATGAATATAGCAAATACTATTTAATAACTGTTAGAGTATGGGAATAGGATGGTTTCTACAAAATCCCTGTCTGATACTTACTTTTATTTATATGCAAAATGAAGTATAACAATCCCTAATAAGAGTCAAAAACTTTTGCGGAAACTTTTACATCATGGTTTTGTTCAAAATGGCAAAATTAATTTCAAATTTTTCGATATAAAACTAAAAACTAGTGAAACCGGAAGAAAAATTGGTTAAAAAACTAATCCAGTTGCTCTGTGCAATTTTACAAGTTGTTTTCACTAGTTTCAATTTTTCCTACTTTGCATTCTATTACTATAGTTTGGATTTTTTGTAATAAGAAAGGTTTTTTTAATTAAAAAGGCATTTCATGCTTTTTGCCAGAAAAATTGTTAAAACTCATTTTTACATACTCTAGTTGAAGGATAATCAAAGTTATGATAAGCTCTCATTTTAATTTTTAGAAGTTGTTAGTTTTTCCTTTTGAGAAACTAGAGTCAAATACTGCATTTTTATTTCAGCCAAAACTACAATAAAAACAGTGACATATTTTTCTTGAGATATAATTGATTTAGAACTGCAGGATGTGGCTGTTTGGAAGAAAAATAAGAAAGTGTTGCTATTTCACTAGTTAGAAAGAGTAAAGAAAAACCATTTTGTATGAAAGTCTCAGAGGGAAATCCGAAGCTAATGAAAATTTCTCAGGTTGCAAAATCTTTTTTTTTTTTTTTAGACTGCAAACATCTCAAACCATTTGCAAGAGATGTGGCAGGCAGGAATTGCTCAGCTTATAAGCACTCCTCAAAAGAGGGAAAACATAAAAATACTCTTAGGCTAGCCTAGAAAAGGTGAACTAAAATTCTTTCTTTCCCCCTTATGCCTAGGAAGTCTGGGAGAATGCTAACCACTGGTCCCTAGCAGCGTATCCTGATTTCTGATCATTTATATTAAAGAAAAAACTCCATTTCAGAGACGGAGCAAGACTGTGTGAACGTAGAGAATATCACACCCCATCTTAAGAAAAGGTAAGGAAATGTTTTTCGGCTGATCCTTTAACACTATAAATGATGTATTTATTTAACATTTCATTAAGTTGAAGGCAGAAGTGAAAATTTAGATAATAATTGAATACTAAAGCATATATTTTAACCTGCATGTTCTAACTTATAAACAGAAAAAAAGAGCTTCTTTATATTAAAGGAAGAATGTAATGCATGTGTTACTGTACTTAGAACTATTTTTTGTGTAGCTTTTGTGTATACTTTGGAAAAAAAGAAAACAAGTACTGCACACAACAGCAAATATTGTCTTTCATTTCAACCACTGAAGTTATTCTTAGCCATGCAAAGATTTATGTAGTCTCCGGTCTACCAAGCAACTCTCGTTTTGCCAAGACAGATATACAGCGTGTTTGTAGAATGCTGCCGCTGGGAATTAGTGCTAAGTAATAGTCTACCATTTAGGCTTTTATCAGAACAGATCTGCACTGTTTTCCTTTCTCCCAGGTTTTGGATTGATTGGTTATTTGCAAAATATTTACAACTTTCCTTCCTTAGACGCTTCAGTTCTAAAACATATTGGAAGAAGCTCAAAACAGTTAAAACATACTGTATTGTGCATGTTTCCTCTGAAAGTGGAATGACAGCAGCAGAGGATTTTTTCCATTCAGATTTTCTTTTTTTTTCCCTCTTTTTCTTTTTTTTTTTTTTTTTTTTTTTTTTTGGCCTGGGAAGAATGTTGGAATTGTGAACAACAGGTAATAATTTCCTTCTAGAGCAGCCATTCTGGAATGTGGTCCCAGGGCAAATGGGACCATCAATGACTTCATCTGCAAACACCCTACTCTAAACTACATTTCTGTAAAACTGTGTTCAGTCTCTGTCTAATGTAGAAATGCTGTCTTTGCTCTTGCACAAAACAATATGGTTCTGTTATTCAAAGTTATTTTACGTGGTTTAGAGAATCTGTGCTATCCAAAAAACATCACCCTGTAAATTAACAAAGACAGTTAGTTAACTAAAATTCCTCCTTTACTTGTGACTGTCTTGCCAAAATGTACATTTGACTGGTGTGTTATGTGGCAAAAGAATGAATGATAAGCAGATATCATTGATAACTCTTCTGAAACGATCAGCTGGAATACATTGGCTTGTTGTTAAGAAAAAAAGGTTCTGTTTTCTTGAGACAGTCATAGTCATAAGGACATTTTTCTACCATAAAAACCTACTACACCTCAGCTGAAGGCACACAGGTGTTTTTGAAACACCAATTTGTGAGGTGTTGTCTGTTAATGTATTATAGGTAGGATATGTTCTTATTTTTTCAAAGCAGGAAGATACGAAGAGTGCCACCACCAACGGAAAGTGCTCTGTGAATGCAGGATGCTTCCTACCTGCTCTCTCTAACCTCATATTTCCATGCCACTTGTGTGTAAGGATTGCAGATTCTCAGCTATCTTCTGTTTCCTTTTAATAGACTTTATTTTTGCAGGTAATACGGCAGTTTTCAAATAGCACATTTTATACTTTGCGAAGTAAAATACAATATCCATTGGCTTAAAATACAAATATTCAAAGAGCAGTCTATGAGAGTGGTCAGTTACAATATAATCTCCAGATTGGCTAGTATGAATTTCATAAATTAAGTATGCAAGACATATACATTTCTGTATAGAATTTGCATATAATTTTTCTTCCAAGAGAATTAAAGCTAGTTTTTTTTCTCACAGTGTACCCAGTGTTCTTTCATAACCCACCCCCATATCCTGTTGTTAGAATATTCTGGGTTTTAATGCAGAAAATAGGACCAAAACTTATAGGAAATAATTTGTACTATGAGTAGAGGTTTTGCTTTATCCATAAGATTCTGTTTGTTGTAAATAATCTGTAAATGTTGCGTTAGTCAATTTTTTAAAGTTTACTGAAGTCTTATATTTTATTTTTTCTAATACATACATTTTTTCCTAGCTCATTCTACCATTTCACATTTTCTAGGTTAAAACGCTTACAGCTTCAGACTTATATTTATTGGCGATCCTATCCTGCTTCTCCAGAGGCTTCAGTTTTTCTTTAAGGCACACTTTTTGTTTTCATTCTTCAAAAAAAGTGGAAGACTAGGAAAACCTTGGTTCTTTTATGTTCCATTAAAGTTTCTGGTTTCATTTGTATCATCCAAAGCTGTTTTTATTCCTTTATTCCATTAATTTCTTGTTCTCTTTTTGCCTCTCTTGTTTGTTATGTTTACTCAATTCAGATTTCTTTCTTACAATAACTGATGCTTATGGATACATTTGATTGTGTTCTTTCAGTCACTTCAGTGGAAGTACAAACAACAAGGATTTTATGAAATGAGTCACTGTGCAATAACTAGCTATGCAAATAACCTGTTTCCTTATTTTAATGAAGAAGAGGTCCTGCCAAGAAGATAGAGACCTTGTTTTCATCAACATTATGTTGTAGCTTTTTTTCACAATTAATTTTCTAGACTTTTAGACTTTTCTTGTGTTACGCTTGCAATGAATTTTAGTGATAATTAGAATAAACCTCAATGTGAAAAGTCCCTTGATTTGTGAACACTCTACATATTATTAATGTGAATGAATTTGGTTGTCATCTCAAATTTAATATCACAAAACCAGCCAGGAAGTCTTTCACTGTAAACAGACTCTGATTTCATGCTCTTCTGCAACGCAGCCTTAGCTTGCTTTTGTGCAGAACAATGTCCTGTCCTCATTCTAGCCCAGGGCAGGACTGACCCCACACACCAGAGAAAGCTGCTCATTTAATCTGTGGTTTGCTCACCTGGCTCTGGCCGTGCAGGGCTGAGACCTGGGGTAGGGAGTTGTAGAACTCAGGTGGGCTTGCACCATGTGGTAAACTCTTCTAAAAAACTCATCTGTGCTTACTATAGCCACGTCTGCCCACTGCGTGGCCCTCCCCAATGTGTGTCCTACTTAGAAAGTACCAACTTCTTTGTCTCCTCCATGACCAAAGAAGAACAACCAAGAAGACAACCCGAGAGTCACAGCAATCTGAAATGATGTTCACAGTTCCATGGAAAGTAGTTTCTGATATGCAATTAACTAATTAGTTCAAAATATCACACTGTCTGCACAACCACACAGAACCTTGCAGCAGGAGTTGAAAACTTGGGTGGTTAAATCCATCTGCTGATCATCGTAGGGCGATGTTTACAGTAAAAATTCTACAGATTTTGATGATCTGAAAACTATGCTGTAAATATCAAATACTTGTTTCGTATATCATTTGGGGAATCTCCTGGTTGTGTGTGTTTCTCTCTGTGGCCAACATATAGGGAATTAGAGGCTACCAGCTTCTGAGTCTAGGTATTTAGCCCTTCTCTTTCTAAGAGCTGTGAGATCTGTGCCTAATATTTACCAGGTTGGCAACCTGTAAGCTTTTGGAAGTTGAGAGGGTTGGGGTTTTTTAATTATTACTGGCAGGGAAGTGGGAGGGCAGTAGGTAGATCTGTTATAATGTGGAAGCTACATCTGACAATTTTGGGATATCCAAGAGAGCCTGGAGAGAATGAAACAAATGGCACAAGCTCCTATACAGAAATTTCCTCTGAAAGGTAATACTGTCATGGTGAAGAACAGAGTTATTCTTGATCAACTTGCATTCAAATAATGGTAAGACAACTATAAATAAAACAACAAATGAACTAACCATGTTGCCATGTCACATTTTTCATGTTCCTAAAGCCTCTCACTATATAACTTCACTAGTTAACTTTCACATTTGCTCTGTTTCCCCAGGAAGATAGATGCCCAGTATGCAAAAACTTGTCCTGATAATTTTGCAAGAATAGGTTTTTTTTCTTCTTTTACTTCCCTTGGATAAGCTGGATGGCATATCCACATTAAAATCAGAGCAGTATTTATGTTCAGTCTCTAGATGCCTATATGTTTTTGAGTCTTTGTACTTAATGTAGAGTAAGAGTTTTAGAAAAATGAGTATAACAGCTCCTAAGACAGAGCTAATTTTTGTGAAATGATTTGATTGCAGTAGTATTGCTTGGTTCTAATTAAATATGTTTCTTTATTTTAACTACCAAGTTATAATTGGAATTGAGGTTTTTGTTCCTAGATTCAATAGTTCCAAGCAAGATTTCCATGCTCACCAGAAGTATTTCTGGAGCAGCTTATATCTCAAAATGGGGCCCAAACCGTGAAGCTTGACTGGTTCTTGAGCTTTTTCAATGTGTTCAAAATTTCTTATGTCAAGTCAATTTTTTCACAAGGCCAGAAGACATGTTTGCAAAATTTATATCAGTTTCTGTTTGGATTTTTATTTTTGTGGTCCTGCTGATTACAGGATCTTATGCAATTAATCTAGGTTTAGTTAATCTGTAGGTTACATTCTTCTGATTTCTTCTATGCTGAATTCTGAGAGAACATCAGTGAAGAGTACTGTAGGCAAAATTCCCTGAAGGCAAAAGGTGATTTATGCTTTCTCTAGTACTCTTAGAACTGGGCCAATGAGAGGATTCTCTATAGTTATTTTTTGTATTGCTGCATTAGGGTTTTAAAGTTCAAATTTGATTAAGAGCACTCAGGAATTCAGGTTTGTAGGTTTGAGACAGGCAAAAACTGACACAAATCCTGATTTGACTTTGCTAAAGTGGTGTTTGTGTTTGTGATGTTCTGCCTTAAGCATCCAGCAGTGGCTAAATAATCTTAGAAGCCCTAATTCAGGAAAAGAGAATCACTTGCTTAATTTTAATATGATTTAGTGCTTCCTTGAGCTTGAAGCTCACTATAGCCCTGGGCTTTAGTGGCTGACTAGGATGGAGAGAGGTAAAGCTCTTCAGGCAATTCTAAAAGGAAAAGATGTCCTGAACAGGCAGCAGGCATGAGTGTCTTCAAGACAAGGTCCTTCTTAAGCTCCATCATCTTTATCATTAAGCACAAAGGAGAGCTGAACTCTTCTGTCATGGTTGGATAATGTTTTCCACTGCAGGGTCCTGCTGAGGTTGCTAATTTTTCTTGATATAACTCAGGATAAAACAATGTCATATAGTGCTGTTTTGTGTCTTACTCTTTTTCCGTATTGCATATGTTATTGGCTAAAAGTAGGACTTCTTCCCCAAAAAAGAATGGTTCTGGAGATGAAGAAAATTACGAAAAATATTTAACCCATGGGTGAGTTTCACTAAAAAACACTCTTCAAGACCTTTTAAGCCGTTATTTTAATCTGCCTGTATGTTTTAGAGAAAGACAAATCCTGTAATTTTTAATGGCTATCTTGTAAGATCTGGAAGATACAATGTGCCATTACAATACATTTACCGCTTATGTTACATAGGGGTATCTTCTATTGAGCTGATTAATGTTGTTCTTTACTCCTTGGTGAAACAAAGTATGGAAAGCATGCAACTAGAGAATGTAATTTGAATAAAATAATTTTCTGTAAAAAGGTTTCTTTGTACTTCTACAGCATTCAGGTAGCCAATACAGTGCTCTATACTATAATACTGTTTATTACACTGCTTAATATAGTGTTTGCGTATAGCTCTATTTGTCTGTTGTGGTAAATAGAAATACTGCAAATATTATTTAAAATACTTATTATAAAATTCTCTAATACTATTAGTTGTTCCCATTAGTAATCAGAGGAAAGAATACAGACAGTAAGACAGAAAACATGTTCTGCATAATGTGACTTTCTTACCACAGGGCTCTGTGATTCATTGGAGGTGTGACTTACTGGTGCTGCTGCATTTTGTTATGAAGCACAGCTATAATTTTTACATATTAAAGATTTCATAATGTAACGACTCTTGTACCCTCACAATACTGCTACTGTGTAGTTCCAAAGAAGTCTAAAATGTAACACATTTTACTGCAAAAACAGTGGTTTAAAAATAAGGGAATCTTATACTTGTGTTCGGTTTCAAAATCTCAGTGGTTATATAAATGTGTTGTGCTGTACTTCTTGTTTCAGTAACATTTGAAAACAAACAAACAAACAAACCCCACCAAAAACCATGGCTGCAGCTGAAAGGGATACTAACCAAAATATTCACTCTGAGGTACTGGATATTGATGCAGGTACTGTAAAAATAAACTGGTTTTTTGGTTGTAAATTAAAGAGACAGAACACATTTTCATTTTATTTACAAGAGGAAGCCTCTTCCTTCGTCACAAATTACTGCAAGGAAACTGCTTATGCCTGCGTCTGAAAACTGTAGAGTTTACCAGGCTGGTCTTGCAGTTCCTTCTTACTACAGATGGGTCTCCCAGTGTCTTTTACGTGGTCTGGAGCATATGTGATTGCTTGGGCCACCAAGTTCCAAGTATTTGTATAGGAAGTCTTTGTTATGTTTTTTTACAGCAGGATTTGATTTAGTGTTTTTTCCCTTACTTCCCTTTCTTTTTTTCTTTTCCCCGCTATTTCAAGCTGTAGCAATGTTCAGCTTAATTCTAGTATTCCATGAACGGAAGAGTCCTAGAAAGTGGCTCTAAGAAGCAATACTGTATTCAGTTGATTTTTTTGTTTCCTCTTTTAAGTGTAGGACTGTTCATTTAATTATATTTCTGAGTATCTTGTCAAGGTGAATGTTCTTGCACTTCATGTCTGTGTCCACTTGTTTAATATACTTTATTGAGAAACTTTTCCTGATACTGAATCTAAACTTTCCTTGCCAACATTTTGTCCTAGAAAACACTTAGAACCTCCTAAACAACCCTACTCCTTTCATTCTTCTATAGTCTTGCAGAAAAAACCACAAAATTTAGTACTGAAAGACAAAACTATCTTTAAGGATTCAAAATATAATCATTTCTATTCCCAAACTTATGGGATTTCTTCTGTTAAGCTATAAAGAGAAAGCTGCCATAAGGAAATTTCCAGTGATGGAAAGGAATTATGGAAAACTAGATCATAAAGAAAACAATTCTTTTAGGTTCCAGTTCGGGAAGCTGCTTGAGGATAAATTAAACTGAATTCCTCAGTTGGGGTTTTGGTGTGATAGTTGCATACATCATTAGTGAAAACAATACCGTCTGTATATTTTACTTCTGCTGAAGTCTTATTAAATAGACTGAAGACACCTTACTTATTTTCCCTCGTCATGTGCCCAGCTGCCCTCATGGAAACTAGCACCTTTCCAAGGAAACTGGCTCAGCCATTTTAGACTTAACAGACCAGATACATTTTAAAAGGTTGTTACTTGAAAATGAAAGGTACTCATCATCACCTATAACTTGTAATTCATATTAATTTCATACAGGAAATTTATATAGCCTTTGTGATGTCTATACAAAGCTGTAAATGGACAAGGCTACAATTTAGTCAGTTAAAAGACAGTATGAATATGTATGAATGAAGAGATTTTCAACACTCTTACTGAAATCTTAATTCTAAAAAGCATAAAGCGTTTCCTAAGAAGACTGAAATGCCTCTTACTCTGCACAGAAATGTGACCTATGTTGAACGTTAGTTACAGAAGCAGAAGTAAAGAATTCTTTCTCTGGCTTTAAAGGATTTGTAATCTATATCATCCAAGTAAAACTTAGGCGAGCAAGATCATTCAAGGTCATTTCACCTGTAGTGTTTATCATATTAGTGCAACAGAACAGACTCAGGCTATTGACATTTTTTATGAGTGCTTGACTCTGTTGGTGGCAGCAGGGTATAAAAATAGTAGAAATATTTTGGGGGGGGGGGGGAAGACTTTGTTGATTGTATTAAAATAGATGGTCGAGCTAATTATGGAATGGGTGTGGGGATTTTTAGATGCCTTTCCCTTTAGATGCAATTTTTCCTTATGGTTTTAAGAAGCTTGGAAGAACTGTGCAATGGTAGCTCTTAGGAGTTAAAATACTGCTGAAAGTTGCCCCCAGAAAAGTCATCATACAAGCTCACGAACTGCCAGTTTTCTGCTAATTTCATGACCTTGACTTCAGAAATCTCCAAATCCACGAGGCAGTGATTTTAATCTTTATTTAGGATTCACACGTAGCTAATCTTGTTTAAATCCCCTCTGCCTCCTTATTTTCCTCCCCTTTATTTTCCTTCTGTCAGCTCTTCATTCTCATCAGTTTGCCTTAAAGGCCCAGGGTGGATGAGTCAGTGATTCCAATCTGTATCTGCTTAGATACCAATTCCCTTTTAGGGATAGCAATATCTTGCTTCAGCTCAGTAGGCAGTCATGCTTTTTGAGCAATTTTGACATCTAGAACTTTCTTTTATTAGATACTGACTGCTGCACTCTTCTCTCCATTTCAGAAAAGCACGGTCTCTCAGGGTCTTTTTAAAAACAAATAAAACACACCCAGCTCTTGACTGAACAGATATTACCAGTCCAATGAAGACTCAGCCTGGTTTAATCTTGTGTTGATTGCTCACTTTCCTTTCTTGTCCACTCGTCAGTTCTTCATTCATCTTTGGTCACCTGAACATCTACCTCCCTGCCTTCCTGCCTCCCACCAGTCCTCTCCTCCTCCACGCTCCCAGGGAGTTCTAACACCGGCACCGCCAGACCATGTGGCACTGATGGTTTGGTGGGAAGCTAATACCATCTCTCTCCCTTGCTAAATAAAGAAGAGACTGCAGGTATCTGGAATAAGAAATGCCGAAAAGCCAAAACACTTAGTGAGAAGGAGATCTGTGCTGTCACCACAGCAGCGCCTGAGTGCTCGAGCAGGCACAAGACGCTTCTGAAGCACCATAAATGCCACATGCGCCCATGCTCTGGGGCTGCAACCACACACTCAGATTAGTGGTCTCTCACTTGGAGGGGGTGAGGAGGGAGGGAATATTTTTCTCCTTCCTTATTTCTCTCTTCATCTCTAAAGCCAGGAGAAAGCTGGAAGGGTAACACATGATGGTATCGTTCTGTGTTCACTTTTTCTAATTGGCCAAAGTATTGAAAATGCTTCTGTCTCTTTAAAATGGTGTGGCATTTTGTGCTGTGACTACTACTGAACGTGAAGTTATTTGAGTGAACAGAATAACTTCATGTGTTTTGAGGTGTGAGGTGACCTCATTATTCCTAAATCTGTTCCTGTTTTGTAGCACTTCTTATTCAGCTCTACTCTTTCAGCTGCTCGAGTGTTTTTATTTCTGCACTGGTTGTGTAACAGAATTTTTTTGAAATGTCAAAATCACAGCAACATAAGTTGGTTAGTTGAGCCAACCTGGTAGAAATTTAGCTGTTCATAGATAAGACAACAACAGAGCAAGATTAAACAGGGTTTGTGGCTTAATAAGATAAGAAGCAACACTTGCTAGGTTTTACTTTGGTGCAAGGATGTAGATTAATACGAGAGATGCTTCTTTCCAACTGAGAGTTCTGGTAAAGACATTAAAAAAAATCATCATTTTGTATTTGCTTGCACAAAGTCAGGGCTTCAGAGAAGCATTGAAAACTCTGGTAAACTGGCGTTCCCTGTTGGCCTGCAGAAGAGCACGTCGTGGCGTGTGCTGGTAGGCACTCTGTAATCAGTGCTCGCTTGGGGGCAGAGGAGCACATCCCTGGGGAGACTCCTCTCCCTTTGACCCTTTGTGTTTTTGCTGCCGCTGAGGACCTTGTTGTTGGCACTGTTTATTTTGAATTGGGCCACCTGCCCACTCGCAAGGGAACTTAAACGTTATTTCTCAAAGTTCCCTCAGTGGGCACCAGGCAGCCTTGCTGGTCATTTCCAAAGAGAGTTTGTTTGAAGAAGCAGATTAGAAGGGGATGACTGTACATACCACTGCAAATGCCATATGTTGTTAAATTTCTCACGCTAACTCGAGAGTTTTTCTGTTTGGGACCTCCAGCATTTAAGGGACAAATGAGAGACAAGAGTCCAACTAGGTTACTTCAGAGCTCTCTTTATTGCCTCAGAGTAGTTCCCGTGGGACGTGTTTTGTCTAAGTAATGTATCCCGTCTTTTGTATCATTAACCACCCTTCAGAAATTCCTTGTCTTCCAGTGAAGTGGTTTTTGCCTCGTTCATTGTCTGTCACACTCTTTAACTTGATTTCTCTTACTAGCTTCAATATTCTCCATTGACTGCATGTAGCTTGGAGCACTTGAGTGAGGTGGTAATCTGTGGGGTTTTTAATCAGCAGGTAAGTTGTCTGACCAAGCATGTTTCCCAAGTTAAAGGTCTAGTGCCCATGCCAAATCTATGGTTGCATTAATAACTTCCAATATCTACAATTATGTATGACAAAGTTTTAGCAATCTCACTGCCTCGATTTCCTGTGACATCCAAAATAGGTCAAGATGAAATATGAAGTCAGCTAAGCTGGTGAGAGGGGACAAATATTTCAGTTTAGCATCAGTGAATGGTATCACTGCCAATTCAGTGATGTGAATTATTTAATTATTCTACGCAGAACAAAATGTAAAACCAAAACACCCTATGTGCCTAAATTTTTGTTGGATTTGACATGAATTAGAGTTGTTTGGGGAATAACTAGGACCTTTTAGATGTCTACTGCATTACACTCTTCAACTATTAAAACCTATTTGCATGTAAGTAAATTGAAAAAAGCTTTATTTTTCTCTCTAAACTTGACTGCACAGAGTTTAATTTTGCCACTTCACCTTTTAATCCTCTTTCATTCAGTGTTTTGATGTGTAAGAAAAGCTTGTGTTTCAATTTTCATCCCTGCTTAAACAGAGAAAAGCTGTGGCACTGGTAGCAGGCAGTTTGGATGTGAATGAGGTAATGCTGATATTAGGAAGTTATAGGGAGAGTGGTTTCTACCTCTTTATCGTAGGATTGTCCACCATTTGTCTTCATAGCTGTTGTCTGAGTGATCCTGCTCCTCAGCTGCTATTACAAAAAGTCCTTTGATAACCTTGTGTGATGATTAAACACTGCTAATTGTTTCATGGTCATTCATGCATCTCCAACTTTGAAGCTAGATTAGGTAGTCCCTTTAAGAACTACCTCTTGACACCTATGCTTTTCAATACTGTAATGTTCATCTGTTGGTTTCCAAGTTGGAGCTCAGTCATGGGGTTTGAAATGATAAAACTGCAAAGGGCTGGAATAGCTGCAGAACACGTCCAGGGGAGTGACCACAGCTGTGATCCACAGTGTTCGCTCAAGTAGCCATGCAGCCTTTCTGATGGTCCTGAGCCCTGTTGTTATCTCTTATGATCTGAATTAATCCTGGCTTGCTGGCTATTAGGAGGGATGCTAGATCTAGTATAGCGCTGTGGGAGGAAGGCTTGAGGGGGCTGGGTGAAGTGATTTATTTGCTGCAGGGAACCTTGGTCTGTCAGCTGCTGGAGTGGGGGAAGCAGCCCTTTCAGGTGGGTCAAAAAGCCATGCTTTTTGTCAGACCAGAGTAGTTTCATCTTTCTATTCTTCTTTTTTTTTTTTTTTTTAGCTCTTTTTAATTAAAAATGAAATTGGGTGAAAGTCATTCTCTTGGCTCCTGAGAATGTTTCATTAATGAAATAAAATGTGTCCCTAAAGAAAGAAGTCACTAAAGTCATTATTACATGTAAGTCTTGATATATCTACCAAAAAAAAAATCTGTGTGAGATACCTCAGAGGAGAGCAGGACAGGAAGATATTACTCTCAACTTTTTTATCTTCTCTCATTCTCAGTTCGATCCCATTTGCCTGTGGTTTGGGGAAATGATTCTGTGTGTCAGTATTTCCAGTGCTTAGCAAAACGCATCCACTAAGCAGCTTGGGATTCTTAAATGTTTCTCCAAATAAACTAATAATGTGTGTTTAATTGACTTTACAGAGGGAAATTTAAGAAATCAGATATTATTGAATGTAGTATGTACAATAGATCAATTAAAATTTTCTTCTGTTAAAGGCTTTATCTTACTGACTTCAAAAGTCTCTGTGATTGATATGCAAGTTCTAAGGACCTCTGTTTAAACCAGAAGATAACCATAAGCTTCTTTGGTTTCAAAATAGGAAAGTACAATCTTTCTCTAGATCCCGAGTTTTATGAGAAGCGCTTTTTCGTCTAAACACCTTCAGGTTGTGAAACCACTTGTCGTTGCTGGTCTTTGGGTAAAACTAATAAGACATAATTTTAAATGACCACCATGCAAGAACTGAAAAGAGAGCATTAAACGAGGAATTTCCTGCAGAGGATTTTACTGCACTAAGCTACTTGAGTCCCAGGAGATTTGAAAATTAGACCACTCATTTGCATGCCAAACTACAGATCTGGGAACCTAGCTTTACCGGGTATATTTTCCCTTAAGTCCTGGCTGCAAAGATCTGTTCGCGGACGACTGGCATCTCTGCGAAAGGAGCTACTGGAGCCATGTGAAGTTTTATCCAGAGCACAGAGAAGTACTGTAGTAGGCTTTGGCTCAGTCTGTGCTGACTGAGAACTGCATAATGAAGTCTTTTTTAGGTTTTATATTCAAAACTTTATTGCTTTCTAAGAGGGATTTGCATAAATGTTGCTCTTCTATGACAATAATATAGGCTGCTTAATCTTTGTCTCTACTTCATGGTACTATAGGATGCTTCAGAAAATACTAGTGTCCGGCACAATTTTTCTTGGAAAATGCAGCCTCCAGATTTTGTGGTAGTTACTGACATTAAACTGTTCTTGTAAAGTTAAAAACGTGGATGATAAAATAATGATTTTTCTGACTTTTTAAAAACCACTGCTGTTATTCATAGCTCCTGTACAGAGTTGCCTAGTTTTCCAGGTATACCTTATTGCCCTTCTGGAAAAGGTAAGCTATTTCTGGCTTTGTAGCTGGGGAAGACTGAGCAAAAAGCAGTTGTATAAACTAATGTACCAAATGAGTATCGCATGAAAGATCAGTCCAGAGGTCTTAGCTATCAATCTGAAATCACCTTGGCTCTTGCTAGTTAAAACCTCCCTTAACGTTTTCCACAGGGAGAGTGCTAAATAAAAACAGAGTGCTGAAATACACGCTCAGCTTGATTTGTAAGGCTGTTCCTACAAGCTTCCTATCACGTTACAATATGTCCTCCAGAGTTCTCTTAAAAACAACAAAAAAAGCCAAACAAACCTTTCTCTTTGGTGATTTCATGGCTTTTGTTTCTTCCTCAGAGAAGATCAAGTCTGGCGTTTCTCTGACTTCGTCTGAAATTGTAGGCATGATCAATTTGTTTAAGAAACCTTGTAAGTACTTGACTGATTCTGTAGATTATGGAGCACATGATGTCCTGTCATTCGAAAGCTCACTGTTAAGTTTTTGTGGCTTAGTCTGGAGTACTTTCAGCGGGGAGCTGGCTGAGGGGGGAATGTGCTGTGCTTATTGTTTTTAAGCAGGAGCTGCTGCTAATGTATGTGCTGCTTTTGTCCATTTTTATGGCAGTCGTAATGAACACCGTATTTGTGAAGCGGAGTCAAATCCAAACCAAAGAGGTTATTCTGGTTTATGTTTTTGCAGGTAATTCCCTGTGGCATCACTGGGAGCTACCTGCACCACTGTGGGAAACTTGACTCCCCCAGTTTGTGTAATGTCAGATGTTGTGCTTTACTGTACCTTTTGAGATGGTCCTTTTAATTGATGAAAGTTTAGAGTTTATGGATTTAAATCTGAAGTAAATAGAAAAGCATGTGTTCATTTAGGATCATCTGGATTATTTTTCAAAGTTGTCAAAAAGTTTGCTATTTTTAAAGCTTACTACTGTAGTTCTAATTTCAATAGGTTTTCCTATGTTAGTTGTCAAATGTTATCTTTCAGTTGCACTGATACTAACTTACATTATTTCATTTTTATGTCTTGCATTGGATTTGCAGAGATTATTTGACAAATCCAGAATTTATTAGAGTTAAATGATGCGAATGGACTGAAGCAGTATTAAGTTTGTACCTCTGTGTAAACACCAAGCATGCTATCAAGCAGTGGTGCTGGATTAATGTGGCGTCCTTCTGTTCACCTCTTTGTTGGTGGGACTGTGGGGTATTGGGGGTGGGGGGGAGGTTCGGCCAAAGTGAACAGGATTTGCTTTCAACATGAGATGGTGGTTAACCTCTGAACATGACAAAAGCCTTAGTCTGTTTTCAGGTTTCCTGATTATTTGTCTATTCCATTTCAGAAGTAAATAGTATCTCTGTTTCCATTGGATGGTATGATGTTCCACATGAGCTTGCGCTACTGAAGAGGTAGTAAGAGGGGAAAAGGCTCTCGCTTGATTCACTAACTGCCCTTCAGAACAAGGCGTGAAGTCCCCCTGTCACTGATGGTCAGGTCAGATGCTCTACCAGGGAAAGAAGGGAGAGAGGAAGGAATGTAAAAAAGCCTTTACTTCTCAACAAGTTATTTAGTCAGCTCTAATTACAGATTTAAAGGATGGAAGAAGTAAGAAGACTCACTTTGCATGCACTATTGAGGAATTCATGTAGGAAGAAGAGGCACAAGTGTTTGAAATACCTGGCTAGCTCTCTGTTGTCATCTGTTAATAATTCACACGGCCCTTTCATTTGTATTTTGTTGAGAAAAACAGAGTAGGCTTGAAATATAAAGAAGCTCTTAACTTCCTTTGTGAAGGAGTGGGAGTACAGCGTGTCCATTCAGTACAAAGAAAAGAATTTACTTGTGTGAAGTTTTCAGACTTTTTTAGTTTTCTTTTTGTAGACAACTTCACCACTGGCATTGTGGGAAGGAAACTCTGTTTCTCATGTGGCTTTTACACTTGTGTTAGTTATTATTAGTTAAGTCATAACTGAGCTGCAAATTCCAGACCCAGACTTTCCCAGAATTTGGTGCCTGCTTTTGTAGAAAACAATTTGCTACACAATTACCACCAAATAGAATGATGCATCACTGTCTTGTCTTATACTGGGTTTTGTGGGCAAGCACTGTACTACTGTAAGACTTAAAAATCCCTGGCAGCCAGCTGTGGGAGACAAGTCTGATTCAATGCCATGTGAGTCTTCTCTGAAAGTTGCTGTTCTAGGAAACCTGTGTCCACGGCTGCTGCCTCCTTTAATAGAAAAAGGACTGGCTAAAATATATTTGGTTTCTCTGGGGGTACCTGTGTTTCATGGATAGGATTAAAAGTAGAAAGGCAGAGAATATCTACAGTTTGCCAGCCTTCTAGCTGAGGTGAGTGACGACAGTTTTGCATGCCTTGGTGGTCTCGTTCGCAGAACATGCTTCTGTGCTAGGGCTTTATTTTGCCTTTTTTTTCAGTCCCTTTTCTATCCTAGTATGTGCAATGGTTTCTGAACTCTCTCACCCACAGCAAACTTTCTCTCCCAAAACGGGTAAAGAGCAAATTTTGAAAATATTATGGTATTAAAATCTTGTTGGTAATATCTTACTTGAGATATTTGTTTGTTTCTGATTCCTTAGCAAGCATACAATTTACATAAGAGATAAGTATTACTTACTTATCTTCTGCATAAGTATTAGCAGAATTCTAAAAAATGATAATGTGAACACAGGTGATGTATACATCCACAAGTATTCTAGATAGAATAGCAATGCTTTTTACACATGGAACATGACGTTTTAATAGCTCATGGGTGGAGACAGACACTAATTGGCTAACCCTGTCATTTGTAGCGAAGGCATTCATTATCTTTGTTTTATAAGATTTCTTCCTAGTCCTTTTTCAGAAAAGTTGGAATGCATGGTCTGACTGCCTGTCCCCATGGGTCAGGACTGAATTTCAAATTATTCCTCTGCTGCTTGAGCAGACTGGCTGCTATTGGAAATGTGACACTCACCTGGGTGGAATTCTTGTCTGCACCAACCTTGCCACGTCTGCATTAATTTTTCCTAATTACAAAACAACTTACACTTAATAAGCTGCAATTAATCAGTACCTTTTGCTTTGCTACACATATAAAATTATACTTTCAGTAAAACACTTCATGAACTAATTAGAGGTCTCGGCCCAGTGTAGTTGGGGGACTTCTGTTCTCTAGTTTACTGGTTTCTTATTAAATAGTGAGATTAAGATCTTGTCTCCTCACTCCAAAGATGCAATCTCTTCATAGTTCTTCTTCTCCCGTGGCAGACTATGTTTAATTCTTATTCTGGAATGCTGTTTCCCTAAATGATGTGTCCTCTTTAGCCTACAGAGCACTTGTCCCATTTTGCAATATAGCCTAAAGCAGGGATGACCAGCTGCTCTGTGGCTTTGTTTGCCCCAACTGACTGCTCAGGTGCTGGAAGCTTATAAGAGGCTGACTCTGCGGAGGGTGCTTGGGGTATCCTGAAGAACAGGTACAAACAAACCTTACCAGTCTGATGGCATGGTCCAGGAGGGCAGGGCAGAGAAGCACAGGTATTTGCAGCAAGGTCAGGTCCTCAAAACTTACTAGCTCTGGCACAGAGCCCATTCCAGCAGACGAGAGCAGAGTCCTGCAAGGCTGCCTTGGTGGCTGTGCCCTTGCCCATCAACAGCTTGAGGGCCTTACAGCCACCTTGCTTTTACCCACTGTGGATCTTGGAAGAAAAACTAAGCTGTTTTCAGTAAAAAAAACAAGCAAAACAAGCCCTTTCCCCCTTTCAATTTAGACTTGTTCTGCTAGAGGCCAAGTAATGCTGGTGATGACTCTGCATAAATTACCCAGGACTGAGAGCTCTCGAGTTGCTGCTTGGGTTCCTGTCATGCTGTGAGTAAGCACTGTGTTTCCACCACGGCTGCAAAGGGTGACGGTCGTTGGGAGAGCTTCTTTCACTGGGGGTTCTGAGGACTTTTCTACAAGCAGTTTTTGTGGCAGGCTGTATAAGTAAACAAACAGTTGATGTTACAAGGAGGTAAAATGGATTGCCTTCTTGTCCTTCTCTGAGAGGTAACACCTCACGTGAGTTTTCACAGCTGTCCTTTCTGCCCTCTTCCTTGGCCCTGGTTAAATTTCAGGTCCTTTGGTTAAGAGGCTTTTGGCCTCTTTTGTAGTGATGTGCAGCGCACGTGGTGTCCGTGCAGGAACGTGCTGCTGTAGGTGCTGCCAGGCTGAAACACTTGCCAGCCAGCGAGGCTTGCAGATAGGTACCAGTTGCATGGATGTACACATCACCAAGGCACCTCAAAGAAGACCAGTTACAGGTAGATAACCTGCTTCAGCTTCTATTCAGTGTCCCTTTCCACTTGACTCTGAATGTTTTATTTAAATAAAATTAGGGAAAACACTTCCCTGTTCTTTTAGAAGAACTTAGTAAAAAATATTATTGTATGTTTAAAAGCAGTTCAAATTAGTTTTGTTACAAAGTAGTGAAATCTCATTGCTCTCTTATTTTCTATTTTTCGGTTAAGTGGTTATGCAGAGACTATCTGCATTGCCTTACCATTCCTGGAGCTTTAGGATACAATGTGGGTGATGCCCTTATAGGAGTCTGTTTACCAAAATCAAATATATATATTTGAACATCTTTTAGTCACGTGTTTGTGGTTTCCAAACTGGCACCTTCAAAGTAAGTAGCAGCTGCCCTCCTATTAATGAATATGGGTATATAATGCCAGGTAGCTGTACGTATTCTTTCCAGTTTTTTTTTTTTTTTCCAGATTCGTCAGTGATCTGCAGTGTGTAAGTATATGATAAATTTAATGTACAGAAACGTAAGTGTCTATGCTCATCTTCATTTAGCATTTGTTGGAATGTTAATAAAACAGTGAATTCTCAGGTGCTACAGCAGATTATTTGTCATTAGTTAATTTTCAGTTTACAGTCTGAAATACTTAAACTCAAACTTGTTTGTGCAAGTCCGTCAGCCAGAAAGCAGATATACATAGTATTAACTGTGACTAAACAAAGCAGCTAGAATTGCATTTGCTCAGAGGAATGTTTTCTGCAAACAAATTGTGAACAATCTGTATCCTGGCATATATGTCATACCTGTACTGTCAGGTATATAAACGCTGATAAATCAAGCCAGACAGAAAACCAGAAGATCTGGAGGGAGATTGTGCCTCTTTTGAGGTAGAATCGCATCTCTGTCTCCTATGTTGTTCTGATGCAGTGCAGTTGTGCATTTTATGGTTTGGTTTCAAATAATTTACAGCAGAAAAGCATGAAAAGGAGGAACTGGTGTTTCTCTTGCGATTGAGGTATACCCTCTGATGAAAAATCCTGGAGAAAATGTTGCTTTGCATTGGCGTTACAATGTGTTCCTGCCCCACAACTGGCAACTGGCATTTTTTTCTTCCATATGATATGCAAGACATAGTCTTAAAAAGTGAAGAAGAGGGGACGAAGGGGTGGGAGAAGCCTGAGCTTAACTTGTACATTGTGCAACGTTACCTTCGTATAACTGACAGTGCTGTCATTTCATATACCTAAATTAAATGGTTCTTTCCTCTGGCTGTCCTGGTGGGTGTTACTGTGCATATGGCTTTTGGGCTTTAGCTCTGCTGTTTAAAGAAGTATCAAGATTAGCACAGTCATTTATAGCATCAGGATTTTTCCAAAAATGCAGTAGAGAACTTGGTATGGGGATCTGACAGAGGGCCAACACAGAGCACTGGAATGACTATTCTCTTCATGTAGGACTTTTGGCTATAAATGTTAATATTCCCCTTCTGTATTCCATGATTAAAAGGACTGTCCACAACATGAAGCAACAACTACTGTTGTTTCCATACTCATACTTGACAAATCTTTCCGAAATGATTGTGTGAGGAAGGCTTCAAGAAGTGCACCCTGGATTTGCTTCGAGATGCTTTGCAGTATCTCAGCTTCAAAATGCGTCAAGAAGAGAGATGTGTGCATCTCTTGAGGCTAGTTGGTCACATAATGGAAACTGATTATTTTTATAAACTTTTCTTTTGGCTTGTTTATTATTTTTGTATTGTTACAATTCTTTTGAACTTGCATGTGCTGCTGTAACCCTGGGTGGTGCTTTACAGAGATGGAAAAATACTGTTTCAGCTACTGAACGCTTGTAGTCTAGATAAATTAAGAATAGATATGAGGCAAGTAAAAAAATTTAAAACTAGATGAGTACTTGCCTCTTTCCTCTGCCCCCACTCCTTTCCCATGTTTGCTCTCTGGGATTTCTTTTACAGTGATTGCTCTTGAGCCAAGTAGAGCAGAGGTATCAGGTGAAGAAGTGTTTTATGCAGGGTGGCAGGAAGCTGACAGTGTCAGAGAAACAGTTAGGGAAGGGAGCTAAAGACAGTTTGGTCAGCATGGGCTTCCCCTGAATCTCATTTTGAACTTCCCTCAACTGGCAGGGTACCAATTTGTGTACCAAGCTGCTTGCAGGGATCCAAAATGTGCTTCAGCGCCTGAGAAACACGTGTTCGGAGCTGGTGAAATGGACTCCTGCTTCCATCCATGCTTGACAGTCAGACCCTGGCATTAGTCAGTACCAGGAGCAGAATTTCTGTTTCTTGCTCTTGCCGCTATACTGGAACAGCTGGAGGGTACCTGGTCCGTCAGAAAGCACCCTATGCAAGCGACATTTTCTGGAATGATGCTGCATCAGGAGACATTGCACTTGGCTGGTCCCCTGGGTTTTTATGGCTGCTGTAGCCCCTCCGAGTATGACAGACACAGCCCACGCTCCCAATGTCCTTCCAAGGCTTGTAAATGGCATACTCGAATATTTTTCATTCTAGGGTCCATGTTGATGTCATATCGTAGAATCTACGATCCATTAATTTCCCTTGGCGGTAGTTATGTTTAACCATCCTCACCAGCACAGGAAATCTCGTGCTTTGCTGGCCACCTGAGTCCCCTTGATTCTGTTTCGTTCTGGGACATAGTAAACAGTAAATAGATTCCAGTGTGGGCAGGCGATGTTGAAGAGAATGTGCCATCTCCTTTCTCCGTGAAGTTTAATCGTGTCCAACTTGTGTGGCTAAATTTGATGTATTTCACCAGTTTAGTGGTGATAATGCTTTGTAATCTCAGCACAGTGAGACAGTGTGTGATTAGCCTGATCAGTCACATCCTGGCCTGGCAAATCCTCGCCTGGAATTGAACCAGCATGAAAACAGAAAATAGTTTTTTCTCTTTGTTGCCATTGACTAAAGGAAAGAAGATGGTTTAAAAGGAAATGTCTCGTTGTCCTTGTTCAGGGATAGAAAGAGCTGTTCATTTGTGCAAAGGGCTTTTTATATTTGAATTATTTTAGATATTTTTAAAATGTTTAGGCTTGTAAATGCTTGAGTATCGTCTCTTTATCGCTGCTTCTCTTCTCCTCTTTAAATTTGCCTCTTCATGAGTAATTAATTTTCTTCTGTCATCATAAAATAGAATGGATAGGGGGAGATTTCACTTAACATCACTGTAGTAGCTTGGGTTTTTCCATTTTGATGGTACAGATCTTATAAAGAACCTTTTCTTGATATTTCTGTTTGTAGCGCTCATACAGATATCTTACTTGGCTGACATTTAAAATAACACTGCTTCTACTTATTAGTGTTTTATGTTAATAAATATACTCAGTGTCAGCCAAATAAATGTGATGACAAAATACATCTGTTTGAGTTATTTATGAAGTCAATATTGTTAGTTTTGCAAAGATCAAAAGAAAAATATTCAAGAGGTTTTTATTTCTTAGATATTTATAGGGAAGACTGAGCTGGAAAATTTAATCAGATTTCTCTGAGGTTACCAGTCAATGAGTGTTTCTAGTGATGTCCTGTTTCTCTGTTTTAATTCTGGGAAACAAAGGCAAACCATGATCACTTCAATTTTTGGGTTGCCTCCAAATAGCAAGAGCGCCACTGAAAATACATGAATTGTATTCGTTTTGGTGTGTAGTCTGACTTTTTCTTTCTTTCTTAATAAATAGCAACTGGGAAATATCTTATTATTCTGTATATTTTATTACATTGACAACAAGATGAGGAATTGAGTCAATTTTAAGCTCCTTTTCCAAAGCAGATCGAGCCTTTTAAGAAAGTTGCCAGAACTTCAACCCTAACACTTACAGTCCTCTTGCTGTAACAAAAATGTCTTACGCACATCTTGTGTCAGTGCTTGGCCTGGGTGGTGAAGGCAACCCAGGCTGAGGGCTCCAGTGTGGGTGTGGAAAAGCAGCTACGAGTTCCCTGTCCCGTCTTTGCTCTGGGAACAAATTGTTTGAAATTTGCCTTTGTGGCTCAGCCTGTTGCCTGCTTACCACATAGGGACAGGTAATGAATAAGGAGCTACTAGTTAAGGTTTGTAAAATGTTTTGAAGTTTGAAAAACAATACTAGTATAATTAGTGATTAATACTAATGATCAGTTTTGTGGTTTTGTCTCCCTGGTCTGTTTAACCACTCAAAATCTTGTTACTGAAATTGCTGGTAACAGCGCTGATTAAGTGCCAGCTCAGCTGGAGCTTTTCTCTTCATAGCATTCAAGTCACTACTGAGATACCAATTTCATCCTTAAGCTGATAGTAGTCTACGTTACAAAAATCAGCAATTTCAGAAAAAGGTGGAAATGGCCATCTGTCTTTGGCACTCAGAAAGGAGATCCACTGCAGACTGGAAAAACCGTGTGTCATCAAGGGAGGTAAAAATGCAGTGCAGTACAGTACTGTTCTCTGTGCAGCAGGGAGGTGAGGCTGTGATGCTGAGGATGCGGAGGAGCAGGAGGAGTTGTAAGCTGTGCACGAGTAGGGGAAAAGCCTCCCTGACTTGCAGTGAAGATCTACCCAGGTCTGGCATATTTCAGTATTATGAGGATCCTCGGCTGAGCCTCTTGCTTGTGTGCCCAGCAGGCGAATCTTGTCCCTGAACAGAAGAATAGAGAATGTCCCTGTTTAGTGTCTGCTGTTCCTGAGGAGGGGGATAATCTGGGCCTGTGTTCAATGTACATAGTGAAAGCTGCTCAGACAGTGGAAAAAACAGATGTTGGATAAATAGGTAAACTCACAGACTAAGGCCAGCTGTCCCGAGTCTTAATCTGGCCACAATTAATGTCAATTTGTGCAAAGAGGATTTGTTTATCAGGAGTAATTGAGCCTAGAGGAGTGGTTGGGAAAGGAGAGCATACAGCAGAAAAGCAGAGGAGGAGCAGCAGTGAAGAGGTGAAGGTGTTCTCCTGCCCTGGCTCTGCAGAGCTCCTGCAGAAGAAGTGGCTCCTTGCAGGGGCACAGCATTTCCAGGCTTTGGAGGGGAACATAGAGCAGGTTCTTCACCCTCTGTGCTGCTGGCTGACACTATTTCCCATGATGTTTTGGTGAGATGCAAGTCTGGGGAATGAGTGCCGTGATTCCTTCGGACCAACTTGCCTGACAGAATAAGGTGGTTGAGGTTTGGTTTTCTTCAGGAAAAAAACCCTAAACAAAACAAAACCCTTCCCAACTCCCTACTTTTCTTCACTGTGGTTTTCACCATGCAAGCATTCACTTCAGTCTTTGCTTTTTTACCAAAATTGGCTGGAGGATTTCTGAATGCCATGGTTCAGGCAGCTCTTTTCTTAAGAAACAGTTGATTTTCATTACTTTGCTACCCAGCTGCAAACAGTATGATTTTAGTTCTATGAAATCAGAGATGGTAGCAAGTGTTTTTGTTCTTTGGGACACATTGAGCCTGAGTTTAGATTTGACTTGGCTTCCAGGTCATTCAAATATAGTGTTTTTTTGACTCATTGCAAAATTCACAGATGTTTCTGAGATTCCAATCCCCTAAATTTGGGGAGAGGACATGGATTTACTGTCTCCTGTTCAGCTTTACCTTTATAAAATTTAATGAGGAAATTATTAAAATAATGTTTCCACTGCGGTGGTTGGTAATTTGCTTGGAATAAGACCTCTTTTACTCTTGGCTTTTCTATATCACTTTATAATTCTCAGAACTTTGAGAGACAACACACAGGCATAAAGTAATTGCTTGCCCCGCCTGGTTAGAGTTACATGTAGATCTATGCCTGAACTTTCTAAAATGTATTTTTACTTCATAGAACATACATGGTAATTTTCCTTGTGATCCATGGAGCTGCTCTAACTTAAAAAGTATATTGATAGTTTTTTAAAAAAAAAAAAAAAAAAAAAAGGAAAAAACCCAACAATCAGACATCCCTTATGACTGGGGACTAAGTAAGTTCATAAAATGAAAATTTGACTCTCTTAATTTCATCTGACCTATTTAAAATATTTTAGCAGTTAATCTGAATTGCAAGGGTAAAATTCATATATATGTTTGTCATTGTAAAAGTATATTAAACTGAAGCTGTGCTAAAATGAAAAAAAAAAAATCACTTGAAACCCTTGACAGTTGCCAGTCACAATGAATCAAAAAAACATTTTTATCTGCTGTTTTTCTTCATTAATTGGTTACTATTTTTCTGATTAGTAACACTGCTTTGAAAGTGCTCCCTGAATTCCTTCTTTCAGTGCTTGCAGCTGCTGTATGTCATAGTATGTCTTTACTAGTTTCGAGTTATGTTAGGCAGCAAAAGCAGAAATACTGTATCTGATTTTGCACCATGACAAGAAATTTTTATCCAATAAGATTGCCCTTATGTGACATTCAGGAAAGAATTTGTTCTGTGTCAAAACACCTCAGCAATGTATTAGTTTGTTCTTTTCCTCATAAAAGAAGGGAAAATTTCCAAATCCCAATCCAAAATATATTGGATGTACCTGCTTGCTCTCAGCCTTGATTTATTAGCACCTAATGATTCATTAGCCAGTTGGCTCTCCACCCCCTTGCTCAGATAGGAACCCTTGTCTGTTCCAGGAGCTCTTTCCATAGGATGACATTTACTTTTTTTGTGGTTAGAATCATGGAATCATTTAGGTTGGAAAAGACTTTTAAGATCATCAAGTCCAACTATTAATCTAGCGCTGCCAAGTCCACCACTAAACCATGTCCCTAAGTACCACATCCACAAGTTTTTTGAATACTTCCAGGGACTGTGATTGTACCACTTCCCTGGGCAATCTGTTCCAATGCTTAATAACCCTTTTGGTGAAGAAATTTTCCTAATATCCCATCTAAACCTCCCCTGGCACAACATGAGGCCATTTCCTCTTTTCCTATCGCTTGTTACTTGGGAGAAAAGACTGACCCCCACCTCACTACAACCTCCTTTCAGGCAGTTGTGGAGAGCCATAATGTCTCCCCTCAGCCTCCTCTTCTCCAGGCTAAACAACCCCAGCTCCCTCAGCTGCTCCTCATAAGACTTGTGCTCTAGACCCTTCACCAGCTTCAGTGCCCTTCTTTGGACACGCTCCAGCACCTCGATGTCCTTCTTGTAGTGAGGGGCCCAAAACTGAACACAGTACTCGAGGTGCGGCCTCACCAGTGCCGAGTACAGGGGCACTGTCACCTCCCTGGTCCTGCTGGCCACACTATTTCTGATACAAGCCAGGATGCCATTGGCCTTCTTGGCCACTTGGGCACACTGCTGGCTGATATTCAGCTATAATAGTCTCACCTATTTCTAGCTGATCAGGGCCAAGTTATTAGAAGAACGTTGCAGCGATATGCCCTAAACTAATGAGTTTGTACATAATACTTCAACATTGCCTCTCATTTCTGTTATCCCAGTCCTCCAGCCAGCCGGTCTTTCTGGCATGGCACTCTGACTCTCCTTTGAGTTCAGGATCCCTCTCAACTTTGTCTTATTGATAGATGTCAGTAGCATGCTGCTAGCGCTTGTGCCTTATCACTGAAGAGGTTTGGTCTACGAGTTTCACACTCCCTTCATGAAAATAACATTTTCTATGGTAAGCCAGTAGTTTCTGTGAGGATTAAATGTTCCTTCTCTCACTGGTGAAAAAATGGGAAGTGGTATGATCCAGAAGTGTTGACCAGTGCAATACAGGACTTGTTCTAGGGGCTGGAGGGGCAGAAAAATGAGTTCATGTAACACAATCCCCTGCAAGAATGATCTTAGTAATAGTGATTTGAGTGTAGGATCCTCACCTGCCAGCAGCTTGTGCCAGCCTGAAGGAGGTAAAAATAACCGCCAGCAGCTGGGGAGGGGCAGCAGGGAGGTGTTTGGCCAGTTAGGATTGTATTCCTTGGACTTTGGACCGCTCTGCAGCAGGGCCTCAGGCAAGTTGCTCTGCCTTTGGGAGGTTTATCCTTCCATCTGCAGCTTGGTCAGTAGTTCGGGTTTTGAATGCTTTCAAGCAGGAATTGTCTCATATAAGAAATGAATCTACTGAGGGAATCCTGTGTTTTACAGAATTTTTTTCACTGAGAAGGAAATAATGAGCCAACATCTCTCTACTGTGTTGACCTCAAGTGTTTAATGCAGATCTGGAAACCTCAGGTAAAACCCAGCATACCAAACAGATCTTCCATGAATAACTTTAGTTAATAAGTCTTGCCCTGGTAAAATAAAACTTTCTCCCTTCTGTTACATAATGGATGAATGTTTTTCTGGTGAATCAGAAGCTATTGCGGTCTCTTCCTTTCTAAAAGTCTCACATGCATCACTGAGCCCAGAGCTATTATAAGCAGGTTTTATCTTATCCCATATGTTCTGAAATGCAGCCCAGGACCTCAGTAACATCTATCGCATTTACTTAACCTTTTCGCAAATGTCCTTACATGTATGAACTCCACCAGCTGCTGTCATTGTGCTCAAGATGCGTATCCCAATTTGTTTTAAACCCCCTGACTACTCATTGTGTAACCTGTACCTGGGGCTTCCCCTGTGGAAACTGGGAAAGAAGAAGGAAACTCCCTGGCCCCAGCACTGTTTGCTGCTGAAGTTTGTACCGACATCCTTGCGCTGTCATCCCTGCTGAGAGTCCCCACTATCCCTTGCCTATCCCACACGTTCCCAAAGTGACCTGCCTGCTCTAGGTTTGGCTGTGTTTTTCAGAGAGCAGCGTCTTCCCCATCCCAAAGGTGCTGCACAAGGCTGGCAGGGGGATGGATTAGGGAGGCAGGATGGAGGTGTTGAAATGAAGGGTTGGGTGAGGAGCATGAGGCTTTCTGACCTCTAGGACTGCCCATTGTGATACTTAATAAAAATAACAGGCACAGAAATACTGACTGGGAAGGCTTTAATTTATAGATGGGGAAAATGGAAAAACAGGAGCTCAAAAAGCAAAGGAGGTGAGGCTCTTGCCAGACTAAATGAGAGTGAAGAAGCAGAAAGGAGCAGTATTTACCTGGCTCTAGTTCAGTTTGATGTAATCTAAACACTTTAAAACTGCTCTTTACTCCTCTTCTCCATTAATATCTCTTCCTTGCTGCTAAAGACCACAGTGCCAATCTCAGGCAGTGGAGGTTAAGTCCTTTTGCTTTGAAGTGTGTAAAGTAAGGTTTTATTTTCCCTGTTACTTCCTTGTTGTTTAAAGAGAAGTGTTGAAATAGCTCTTTCCTTGTTTTGGATGATAAAGTATATTATATGGTGTTTGAACATTAATAGACTCTATTATGCTGATTCATATGTGTTTCCTAACAGCTGACTTTCTCAGCTACATATGGTTTCTTTGGAAGTGTCATGGTTTAACCCCAGCCGGCAACCAAGCACCACACAGCCGCTCACTCACCCTCCCCCGCCGCCCCCGGTGGGATGGGGAGAGAATCGGAAGAGCAAAAGCGAGAAAACTCATGGGTTGAGATAAGAACAGTTGTCTCAAGGAAAGGAAAACAACAACAAAAAAAGAGAGGAAAACCCAGGAAAAAAAACAAGTCACGCAACCGCTCACCACCCACTGACCGATGCCCAGCCCGTCCCCAAGCAGCGATTGCTGCGCCCCGGACAACTCCCGCCCATTTATATACTAAGCATGAGGTCCTATGGTATGGCATAGCCCTTGGGCCAGTCTGGGTCAGCTGTCCTGGCTCTGCCCCCTCCCAGCTGCCTGTGCACCTGGCAAAGCATGGGAAGCTGAAAAGTCCTTGCCTAGTGTAAGCACTACTTAGCAACAGCTAAAACATCAGTGTGTTATCAACATTATTCTCATACTGAATCCAAAGCACAGCACTATACCAGCTACTAGGAAGAAAATTAACTCTATCCCAGCTGAAACCAGGACAGGAAGATACAGTCTTTGGGAGGAAGAAAATGACAAAATGGGCTGTTGTTTACAGAAATGCTTTTGCTTCTGCAGGTGCCAAGGGAAAATAGATGTTTCTGGAAAGTAAGATTGGTTCATGCTGTGTTATGGATACTTTAGGTAGTATGACTAGTTTATATCAGGTAATCCAAGAATACCTCATCTTCTCTGTGGGACAAGGTTTGCTAGAAATAGTATCTCTTATAAGATCACTTGATACTCTTGGAAAAACAGGCAAGCATTGGCATGCTATTTTTCCTTTGCTTTGCCTAGGTGTTTCATGAGACTATTGTGGCTGCACCAATTTTTCGCCTTTGCTCCCTCTCAATCTTGTTTTCATTTAATGTTTCTCAGGTATTGATTTTATCTCTGCTTATATTATCTCATCTTATCTCTGTCAGCATGGGACTGTTGCATACTGTCCTATTTACGAGTGTCATGTGCTATCGCTAAACGTCTTATGCAGTTGAACGCATTGCTGGGAAGTTATGTTATTGAATCTGAGCGTCACCCTTTTTTATGTCAATCTTTTTTCCCTTTGTGTTAGCTAAAATGTTTCCTTGGGATCTTTGGTGTTTGTGTTTGCTTTGTATATCTGGACTGTGTCCATCTATCAACCCCAGCTTTTTTTAGCTACATATAAAAAAAGAGGGCAATGGACTCGTGGCAGGTCATGGAGGCAGAAAATGGACAGAAACCAACTTTCCCTGTGAAATCTGATGGACCACTATAGGTACAGGAACTCACACCTATTTTAAAACATGGGAACGTGGTTAAGCAGAGCAGAGTCTGCCCTCCTGCTAGCTTATTCCCAAACAATTTGTTTCCCTTTCCTGGAGGAGTGGAGACGCCTCTCTAGGGAGTGCTGCTCCCGGCTCTGAACGCAAATGTATTGGTAATAACGAGCAGCTCCAGGAACTCACAGAAATGGATGTACTGAGACTGTGGGTGGGAAAGCTGGAGGCAGGTGCCAATCCGGGTTTGCACAGGGAAGCTCTGTGCCCTGTGAGAATGGATTGAGCCAGGGGGGAGATAGGGTGGCTTTTTTGGTGGGGACCTGAAAAGAAAAGAAGTTTGTGCAGATGCTTGGCCAACCCAGGGCTCAACAGGGCAGTGCTTATGGTAGTGGATACTCTGAATTATTTTAAAGAGAGCATGAATAAGCATACCATTAGCTTAAAATCAAGGTGGTTTTTTTTATTACTGGTACTGGCAACATACATCATAACAGCATTTTTCTGCTGTAGAGATGTGATTAGAGATGTCAGTCAACTTACCCTCTTAACAGTATTTTTTAGTTCTCTTTTTTGCCTTGGCTGCTGTATTGTGCTCACAGCCCAGTAACCCACCTGCCCTCTCCCAGCCATGCAGTTCTTAATGCTGCGTGCATGCGGATTTCCATTCTCTAAATTCTTTATAGAAATTCCTATTCAATTTAATAATTCATATCCTCATTAATCTAGCCTATTACACCATATTTTATAGCCATTAAATTTACTGACAAGGAACATGTTACTTTGGAGACAGCCCCTGTGCAATGTCTCATGTTACAGATAGGTATTACAGACAGGTGCTGCATTTCACGTAATGAACAAATGTCTGTGAAATCTCCGTGAATTCCATTGCAAAACTGAGGTTTGAAAAGTCTTGACCACAATAAATTCAACTTTAAAAAGTCACTATAAATCCTGCTTTTATTTATTTTTCCCCTCAACGATCATATTCCTACCTACCAGCTGATGCTTTTGCTCGGTCAGCTCTGCTCAGAGAGGTCTCCCCCCGCAGGCTGTCTCACCCATACCACTCTGAGTGTCCCCAGCATCACAGCAAGGAGGAACAGCTGCAAGGAACCGACACCTTGTTATGTCTTTAGGTGTCTTTCTATGACTGTGTGAGGCTTTCCGTTTCTCATGTGAGACTTTTTTTGCTTGAAAATGATTTTTAAGATATTTCCAGTGGCATTGACATCTCCTCTGTCCCATCCAGTGGTGCAGCCTCACCCCTGCGTCGTGCCTGTTGTTTGGGATACGCTGCTCGCTCTCTTTCCAATCGTTTAAATCTCTTCCCTCTGTACAAGCAGCAGTTAAATCTTTATTTGACCTGTACTTGTGTTGAGGGCTCTGTGCAGTTTTTGAAGGGCATCACAGCCTAGGAATCAGAATGGATTTGGGTGACATTTGCGTAGTTTAAGTACAAGCTATCTTATGGGGATTTGTCAGCTGATGCACTGCTAAGGATTTGCCAGCTGCAGTCCAAAGGCTGTGCCTGATTTACCGGCAGTAAAGCCCATTGCACTGGCCTTCATCTTTCTTGAGGAGAGCCTTAGAGTGAAAGAGAGAGTGGGAGAGGAGTAGCTGCTCCTATCAGTCTCTCCTCTGTCGTTAGGGGTGGAGGGACCATGTGTTGCCTTCATGATGCCGATGCGCTCTGCCTTATCTGGCTCTGTGTTTGGCGCTGCGTGTCTTTATACAGCTGACAAATTATATGACAGGTTAAAGATTATTCTAATATCTGCTCTGGTACTTTTCTGGAATAAGCTGAGAAGGGAGCGTTTACCATATGTGCTCTGTTATTCTAGCTAGCTTATCCAACCTTGTTTATCTGTCGCCTTCACACCTCATGTTTTTCTGTGATTCAAAACTGATTTGCTGTTAACTGTTTACAGTGATTTGAACACAAGAGGCTTGAAAAAGAGACAGGAAAAAGGTTTAATTGCTGGTTTCCCATGTTCTCCTGGGGCTGGATCTGTAGGATTCCCATTCAAGTGATTAAGGAGAGAAGCAAATGGCCTGTGTAAGCAGACTTTTTTCCTGGCTATCTCAGCAGTTGCCCTTGACACAAGTTGACAGCGTTGGATGTCCCAACTTTCCACCTTTCCTAACCCATTTTTTTCCTTTCTGCAGTATAGCTAGACAAGAGGGATGAGTCATGTTTGAGCTCTAGCATTAGAGACTCAAAAGGCTTTTGTGCAGGACGTTGTCTGTTGCATTGCCAATGTTTGGATTCCTTTCTGTACTTGTTTTACTGTTACAGGAAGCATTTTACTCTGTAGGTGATATCATCCCACATCTTCCTCCATAAGATCTTGTGAAAAATTTACATAAATAGACTTTGCCTTAGCGGTCAGGCATTGCCTCCTTAGAAACCTGGAAGGTCTGGCTGCTCCTTATCTCTGTGCTGGCAGGATGGGGAATAGTGTGTGCAGCCTGTGCAGGGAAGGGTGTTCATTGGTTTTGCAATGAGTCACGAAGCCTAATTTAAAGAATTCACGCTTAGTAATGTGACAACTGTGATGATAGGGTATGGAGTGGGGAAACAGCTAAGGGACATGTTAAATCACATGGAGAAAAGAAGATCTTGGCTGGAGATAACCATGTTGGCTTTCACCCATTTTGATGAAATGAAAGCTGTGTTGACCTGTCTTACTTGTTCAACACCTAGATTCATAGTTGGTGAATCAGTACAGTAGATCTGGAGTTGATGAGGTAATTCACAGTTATATCTGAAGACCTCCAAGAGAGGAGGGGACAAGAATAGTGTGGATGAATGACACAGTGAGAACCTTTTTTTAAAATGCTGTAGTTGAATTGGTTTATGCAGTAAATTACATTAACTAGCAGAAATGGCATCACACAGCCTTTCCTTTCAAAGAAGGCTGAGGAAAGAGGAAAGGTGGGAATTGTGCAAAAACAGCTTTCACCCAGTCTTGTGTCTGGTACTGATGCTTTCTCTTCTGTATGCTCTACCATTTGATTTATGAGTTTTTGCAGGCAGTCTCTGAAGTGCCTGAAGAGTTGGGGCAGCTGTGGCCTAGAGCAATAATTTCTCTCTTTCTCTGCATGACTGCCTGCCTGTCTGTTAGGGACTTCATATAAGAATATATTTCTCTAAAGTCAGAATTGAGCAGCAAGCAATTGGTCTGGCTGGAGATGTGAGTTGGTCAGCTTATGGAAAGCAGAGCTAGGGGACAGGGAGAGTAAACTTCTGTACCCCTCTTTCTTCTACGCTGGTAAAACTGCTGCTTCAGTGGTTATTGTTTTCCTCATCTGCTCATTGTGGGCCAGTGATTCTGGATCAAAAAATTCTAATACTGGGTCTGAATTTGATGTTCATATTTCAGCTTGTGATCTTTGTGCTGCTGCTGGAATGCCTTGTTGTCTTAATGAAGTTGCACAAATGCTGTGTATCTTGACTGCCCAATGAGAAGAAAGATAACCTTTGTAAACTTCCTAGGGGTCTGTAAAGGAAATGCAGAATTACAGTCTGTTGTGTCTTTGACTTTATATTTCAGTTTCAATTTCCTGCTTCATCCATAGTCAGGTACAGATATAATCAGATTCACAAGGAGTAGCTTTCTTGTTCTTTGTATAAGTTTGATCCCATCCCTGGGTTCCATGCATGTTCACTGCCACCATGCCAGTTTGGAAACCACTTGTCCCTGGAAGTAGCCAGATCGCAATGTGCTTGGGCACATTTTCTCTGTCTAAATACTCTGTAGTTATGCCTCCAGCAACTACAAAGGGGTGTTACTCAGATATGGCTTTGCCATAGACAGGTGTAGCAGAGTGGAGTATAAAACCTGATGTGGTATTCAACTGCAGAAGATTTTTCATGTTTCCTGGTCAAACGTTCCTACAGGGGCCGTCTATGGGCTTTGCAACCAGCAACAGCTCATAAGAAGAGTAGAGCGTGCTGAGGCATTGCATATGCATGCAGCCTGGGAGAAAAGCACATATAGGGATTTAAATAGCTTATGAAAATATTTGTCATCAGTACAACATGATGCTTCTCAAACTGGATTATGATAGGAAGCTAAAAGTTTGTTTGTTGTTTTTTTTTTAATAGGTTGTTTTAAGTAGATTCAATGCAAAATTAAGTAGAGGCAGAAAAGAAATTAAGCTCTTTGACAGTTATGATGTTTTAGAAATTCTTTGGTGCATCCCAAACCAAAGAAATTAACTCCTTCTTGGCAATGGTTAACAAGAAACTCTTGGTACTTCTTTTTACTAGATGTGGGGAAAGTAGTCTGAAGCTGCATTTATTTTCTTCAGCCTTTGGTGGAAAAAAAAAAGCTGGTTTTTTTCTGGTTAACTTTTTAATTTCTTGTTCCTGTCTTCATGTCTGTTTTGTCTTTTTGCCATGCTTTTTTTTTGGTGCAGCTTTTAAAATTTAAGCGTCTCAAGGAAGAAATGCTTGGTCAAATTCTGTCCTCAGTTACTTGGGGGGAAAAAAGTCAGAAAAATATATTGACTTTGCTGATATAAAGCTGGATGTTTATTGAAGTAACCCACGAGCAAACCAACAGAACTTTATCCTGTTCTTTGTTCATTTGCAAATTGACTTGTCTGGTTATGAGGGTACAGAAGTAAAACAGAGTACGTTATTTTCAATTGTTTTTAATTCAAGGCAGAGGATCCAGCACCTGCCAAAGTGGGGTGACCAAAGCAGTGTTTGTCTTTTGGTGAAAAGGTCAAAAAAAAAAGTGTGGTGTAAAGCCAAAAAATGAGCCTCAAATAATAAATAATAAATAAATTCTGGCTCTACAAAATTATTTTTTCTCTTTATCCAAATGTTTGGCTGCACTGACACCTTCAAGCAGATCCTTAAACCCAAGAGCAAATGGTTTAATGCTATTACGTTTGCTATGTCAATATGACACGTTAACAGTGAGTTGCAGCCCTGCATTTACATGGCAAGCGCCAGGCTGCTTCGGGCTGGTGACTTGCTCTTTGACCTCATTCTTCCTTTGAAGCTGCTGCCGCGGTGTGTGCTGGCGAGCCGTGCCGAGGCACCACGTCCCTCAGCCCTGCGCCTCTTTGTCTTGTAATCTACAGACAAGAAAAAAGCAGGCAAATTCCAGCCTTTCAAGAAGCTCTTCGGTAAGAGGAAGAAAAGAGAACCCGTGTCAGACTGCGAGGAAGCCAAACTGAAGCCCAGCCACTCCTTCGGCAACGTCTGCAACGGCACCTTCTCCTCTGATGAAGAGCCAAACGGTGGTCTGAGGTAAGCTCACGCGGGTCTGCTGCCAGCCCGTGCAAACGCAAGGCTTGTTCTCCCTGCTTTTAATGGAATTAAATTTAAATTCTCCCTCTGCTGAATGGTAGCAAGTTGTATGCTGCTTGTTAGGTAGTGTGTGCATTTCTGTCCCTCCTCTGAATGTGACATCTGCTGCTGTAGACCCTGAGGTCTCACTTCTTGCTCATGTTACTTATTCGGTACATGTGCTGGTCTACAAAAAAGAAATCCCAGGGTGAAGCAGAAATGAATTTCAATCTGGTTCTGTGATTTAACAGAATTCCATGGTGAACACCTGACCGGAGGTATTAATGGCACCTGTGTTTTTAAAACTGGGGAAAGGGAAACTTGAACTGGCTGCTACAGATACTTTATTGTGTACTTCTCCTTGCAAGGTGGTATCTCTGGGTCAGGATGATGATGTCCTCTTTCAGTCTATCCCATACAGTTTTTGCATTGTAATTGGGGTCAACAGGCTGCTTTTATTCTGATCTAAATTGAATGTAGAGTAGAAGGAGCAAGAGAGGGGAGAGAGGCACCAGGAAATCAGATCTTATTCCAGTGACAAGAGAGGACAGGAGGAGAGCGTGAGAATTTGCTGCAGAAATGATGGGAGAAAGAAATTGCACAGAGTTAACTAGTCAGCAATCTTGACAGCTGACACTAGTCAGCAATCTTGAACTATGAACAGAACAGGGAAAAAAACCCAAACCAAAACAAAAAACCCCACCCCAACAACAACAAAAAAACAAGACCAGATGCACAAACTAATTGGTCAGTAATACTTACTTCGCTTTCCAGCTGAAAGTCTCAGAGAGGTTAGTTGACTCCTGGCCAAAGCCTGCTTCTTTGGAAAAAAAGGAACTGTTTGCACTGGGGAGTGTGCAAATAACAAAAAATCTGAGAGGATTAAAAAACCATACCAAATTCCTCTGCTCAAGAAAGAAATGTGTATCAGAAACATCACCCTGCACAGTATTTTCAATGGTGCGAAATCATAGATGTTAAAATGTGATTTTTTTTTTTTTAATTTTATTTTTTAAGCTTCTGGATTTTTTGTTGCATTCTGTGAAATTCTCTAAGTTCTAGGTTTCCCCTTTGGTTTCTGCAATGCAATATTGTACACCTCTTTTGCCTGTCCCAGCTTTCCAGAATATCAAGACTAAGCATAGCCACACTGTAGATGGAGACGTGACTGACTGCTACTGCGTTGCATTGCCTGTGTGCATGATGCCAAGCAACTGTAGGAAGTTACAGTACCTTTTGCCTCAAGAGCAAAGTAGGGGACAAGAGCAAAACAAAGGGCATCATCTCACTGTCAGGAATTTCCCATTCAGTGTAACTGAAAATGCAGTGCTGCGCCCAGAAACAAACAGTGATATGGGAACTTGTCCCACTCCTCAAGGGTGAAGTGAAGGTGTGGTAGACCCTTGTAAGACTGTTAAATGCTTGCATTTTTAAACATATTAATTTTTTTATTTAATAAAGACATTAAATGTAAGTCTCTAGTGGAATAAACTAGGCTGCACAATTTAAATAACAGGAGAATAGCAAATGTAAAGAAAGAGTCCCACGACTCATCTCAAGTGGAACAATTCTTTCTGTGCGTGTGATTCGTGAGAGGTGCTTCCGTTTTAGCCTGCTAGAAATAGTCAAAACTCTGTTTTCCCTGTCAGGCTTCATGGTGCAAATGTGAGTGGGATTTGGTAATAATTTTCAGTTTGCAGGTAACTTTTGCTGTGTTACTCATCTTACAACAAGCACAGATGTTCAGTTCAGTGCATTAGATTGCTTTGGGGAGCTTAGCTTTGCCACTCTTTCCTGTTTTCAGCAGTGTTGCTTCCATCCATTATATTTTTTGTCCTTTAGTATCATTTCAAATGTTTATGAATTGAATGCAGAGACAAGCTATCTAAGTGAAATAACATACGCAGTTGTTTACAAGTTGTCTAACAGTAAATACATTACCATACCTTCCATTATTCATATAGAAATGGACCAGAGCAAATATAAATAGTAGTATATTTATATAACTAAATTCTTGAGTAGTTTTATAAAATCATGTGCTTCAAACTCTTTAAGAATATAAAATAACTATATATACACAAAAGCTTAATAAAAGTTCCAATTTTGCAATGAGAGTTCAGGGATGCTCCCATTCTCTTAATAGAGCTATATTTCTTCATCAACCTGTAAAGTACATTAACTTGTTATCTGCAGATGTTTCATGTGGATGTTTTGTTTTGGGGAAGGGAAGGTTATTATTTGGAAAAGATATTAAGGAAGAAAGCTGCTTCAGGAAGGTAGAGACAAGAAAATAAATGAGTATAAGCTAAATAAGAGATCTGTATTACTTCCAAGACCTAAGCTAGTATTTCACTGTGTGGTGTATTGGCTTACAAGCCTGCTCAGAGCTAATGCCTGAATCGCTAATAGAGACTGCGCCGACCGGGTGATGCAAATGTACCAGGAGCAATTTAGGTAATCTGCATGCGGTGTAGATTGACTAGCTGAGTTGGAAGCAGCCTGAGAGATCTGCCTGTCCATCCTTTCTCACAGCGACTTCCTGGACTCATCAGATGCAAATAACTTGCTTGGTATCCTGATGTATGCACACTTCAACCTATTTATTCATCCATGTTGTTTTGCAGTTCCCAGGTGGGATGTTTGCTACAGCAATCTGTCTTGCCTGCCTTGTGAAAGACTGGAATTCCTTTTCCCACTTTTATATTGCCCTTCTCGAGTTTACAAAGTTAAAACTGTATTCATTAACTTTCTGTCCTAACCATATGAGCTATGAGACAGAACTGCCTATTACAAGACAAGTTAAATTGCGTTTGCGGGGCTTCACTAAAGTCTCCAGAAGCTTCGGTTCTGAGGCTATGATTTGGAACTTTATAAGATTTTATATTTATTTGTCTTATTTGTCACAGTTGACACTAAGCAAGCATCATGGGGAAATACCTGAAAGGGCACCTGTGTGGTGCCCTACAAAAAGTTTGTCATTCTGCGTTGATGTGCAGAGGGAGTGGGGAATTACATTTTTCTTATAGAGGGTACAGTAGAGTGCCTTTACTTGGGCTGAATGCAATATTTCAAAGGAGCTGGAAGTAGACCTGTCAGGTCTTTAAGGCTCAAGTGTGACAACATTGATCTTCTTCCAGGGAAAAGTCTCAGCAACATCCAGTCTCTTGAATGTGTCTGTCTATGAAATGGGACCCCTTTATTTGTAAATCCCCATCAAGTTCTGCAGAATCCCTGTAAAACTGTTCTCAGGTCGCCTACATAAAGTCATCTTCATGACAAAGAAATCATCTAAGGATCTTAGTTATCTATATATACTGAGGAAGACTGCCTGTGAAGAAGAAAGCATGAGAGATTTCCTCTCTCGTAAACAACTTTGCCTAGTCAAACCTTTGTCAGCATGAATTGCTGTTGGGACTAGACTGCGAATCACCCAGCTCTGCCTACTAGGGCTGTGCTAAACTGTACAGTGGTTACTACTCAGCTAATGAATTCAGCTTCTTTTCTGCTTCTAGGGACCATGTGCATAAGCAGTGTGATTTCTCCAAATGTGTTCTTTGAAAATGTCTCATTTTAGCAAGCAAAGTTGCTATTTGTTATTTGAGCTGTATCCTTGTTGCATGTGATCAGATAATTCAGAGAGATCGCATAATTACATTGATTTCTTCTACAATGATTATAGAAGCCAAAAGCATTCCCTTGCAAATATAAAGTTTGGTTTCTGTCAATTTTACCAGCAGAACTTCAAAATTATCTTTCCTTGACAATTGCCCTGACATCTTGCCAGGAAACTTCAATTCTAGAAATGTAAACTGGGCATATGCAGAGCTGAAGGAAAACCTTTCGGTACTTTTTGTAATATTTGCCCAGTGTCTGCACTCAAAGACAGGCTTCGCGTGGATTTAAGGCAAGTATTTTGCACAGTTCTCATCACTAGGCTATATAGATAAGCAAAATAAGCAATAAACCGTTTATGGACCTAAGCTGGAGCAAGGAGTATGGTGCGTTCCCAAGCTGCATCAGGAGTTTTATTGCTTGTGATGGAAAATTCCCAGGGGGAAGGCCCCAGGGCAACAAACTGGGACGCAGTGCCAAAGATGCAGCACAAGTCAGGTCACGCATCTGTATGGAGCTGCAAGTTGTACCAGTGGCTGTCTCCTTGTAAGAACTCAAGTCTCTTGAATTTCTCTGGGCAGTCCGCCTGCCAATGCCAAGAGTGAATCTTTCCATTTGGAAGAAGAAGGACTGGGGAGAGGAAAAAAAAGCATTTCATTGTCATCTTAAGAGGCTTTCATTTAGTAATTTGCTAAAGGTAATTTTTGTCAGAGGCTAGGTGGGTTGGGCTGTTTCACTGGTGGTTTGCACCTGAGTCCAAATGCTAAAGAGTCTGAATGTGGAAAGGAGATGATGGTTTCTTACCAGACATCAGTGTTTATAGTGCAAATTTGGCTTCTTTCTGCTTAAGAGAGGCCAAGGGCAGTGGCAGAAAGAATGCCGGTGACACATGGACTGGGCTTCCATGGGATGGGGCACCTGCGTAGCACATTTCTTGGAGGATACTTGGCCACTACTAGCCTTCCTCAAAGTATTTTTTAGAGGGAAAACAACGTGATCAAGATTTGATCAGTCAGTTGAGTTGTGGTTTCGGCAATAAATTCCAGACAGCTATTATTGTTTATCTCAGAGGTATTTGACGTATAAAGTATAAATTTTAATTTTATATTAATTTTGAATTCTGTGCCTGAATGGCCACAAAGGGCACAAGCACAAATTTTCAGGCAGAGAAAAGATAGGAGGTATGGCTATCAACATGGCCATTATCTCTTTAATGCATTGAAATTTGAGAAAGAAGCCTACAGAAAGTGGAAACAAATGATGAATCACAGAGGGATGTAAAGGAGAAGGAGGGGTCGTTTTATGAATTCTATAGTGATAGGAGGAGGACTAAGCAAAGAGTTGGTCCTCTGTAAGCAAGGAGAGAATGATGGCAACAAGAGAAAAAAAAGCAGCATTAGGTGTACTTTCAACATGATCTCTGTTTTTAGCCTGCATGAACTTTGTTACTGTGAGTGCAGTTTGCACTGAGCTCGTGCATACATGGATAGCAGGAATATCACAGCTTTGAGAGAATATGTACAACAAATAAAATGCAGGTTCTTCTGGAGGGTGCAGACTGGGACCTGTATTCTTGTGGATGTTTTCACAGAAGTTACAGATAGGAAAGGCTTGTTCAGTGCTCAGACACCCTTTCTGTGATTGCTCCCAGCTGAGCATTTACCTCAGAAAACAAAATTATTCATCTGATTTTTCTAAACAGCATGTTCAGCTTGAGAATTTCTGCAGGTATTTGTGGTCTTCTACTCCTCCTATAGCAGCATATTATATAAGTTAGGTCTAGGAAGTGATACAGTTTGTTCACTATTACTCATCTCTTGTATCTCCATTTTAGTTTCTGAATATTTAATTTTCATTTTGCATTTCATGTGAATGAGAACAACTCATCTGCATCAAAAGTGGCCTTGGTTACTAACTGCTGATCAATGGCATTCACTATCGTCGTCATAGAGACTGGCCTGAAAAATGAATGTAATTATATTTTCCTCATCTCTCAAGTGACTCTTTTATTATTGCTCAGGTAATTATCTGACACATACCTTGAAAGAATGTGTGGTGATTGATTAAGTAAGGCAAAAAAACCCCAACCGTAATCAGGAGAAACTGCTCTGTCTCCTTCTTTCTGGACTTTGCATTGCCTCTTCAGCAATCCCAGCCCCTGCTCTGATGGCACATTCACCTTGCAGCTCAGATTTCCACGTCATCTCAATGGGTAATGTGTTTCACGTGAAGAGTGTCTCCCTTGTTACTTTGATGGGGGATAGTGAAAAGAGTAGGACAGATGTTATTGTCTTCTTTTCTTAGCATTCTCCTGTACTACCTGTAAACATCAATTTTGCTGCAGATGACAGTCAGCAGCAGGACACGAAGATTCACGTTCCTGCTCCAGATCACCTCAGGGATTTCACTAAAGGCTTGATCCCAAGGTAGTGTCTGGTTTTGGCATCTTGTTTAGATGGACTCTTATAAAGCAGACATATTAAAGTAGTTGTTGGCATACAATCCGTCCCAAAATTTCCAAAAGCAGCTCATGATATTTTAAAATCTTCATAAAGTGAAGTCTTGCTTTTACCTCCAACTCAAATTGTAAGCCTCAGGTATAAGCTTTTAACGTCTGTGTATTGGTTTTTCTGCATGACTATTAAAACATTTGCTCTCATGAAAATGATTCACCAACAGTTCAGCTGTTCAGTTTCTAAATTTGAGAGTGGGGAGGAGGGAAACCCAACAACCTATAAATGATAACTTGGAAGAATCTGCTTTGTTAAAATAGGAAGAATAAGAAAACTTTATTTGATGTATTGGTTTATTAGCTGGTAGTATACTTACACATTCATAAATCCCTATGAATTGAAGGTGCTGGCTAAACATGAAAACAACCAGACCTAGAGAATCACAAGCTTTTGTGTTTTGGGTCCAGAGGAATGTCCTTCTTGGACAATTTCAGCCACTAGTTTGACACATTTCCATGAGGATGCAGCATTGGGCAGTTCTCTATGAAGCAATCTAGACCAAAAAAACCCAAAGTGATCTGTCTACCCACTTGCAGCTTCAGAGAGCTCTCTTCCCTCTGTCACATCCAATTTTCAAATACTGGGCAATTTCTTTTTTCTTTCTTCTGCTTATTAGCCTGATTTCTGCAATTGGCTTTCGTCAGTCTCCTAATTTCCCTTGTAAGTGTCCTGTTTTGAGTGCCTTCCTGACTCCAGTGGGAGTGCCTGTGGTGTTTGGTGTCCACCTTCTCCTGGAGACTTCATCTTAGCAGCATTCTGATTTCAGTAGGTATCTCTTCAAGCCCAAGCAGAGCAAAGTAACATATGGGTATTGCAAGGTTTTTAGAAAGAAAGCATGCTTGGATTTTCCGCACTTGTGTCAGCTGACATGGATCCATGTTGAACAAGTTTCTTATTTCTGGATTACGAGGTGTATTGTGGGAATGAAAGGGTGTTCCAGGACAGAAAAGGTTGTGGCAAAGAGCAGCTTTGCTCTCTCCAGTTGTTCATTTGCATGGATACTTTTGTAGGAGTCATTACAGGTGTTGGTGAAATTAGAGTTGTTTCACCTTTTCTGTAATTTATATTGCAGCTGAATGCCACAGGAAAAGGAGCCACAACTACCGTATGAGTGGCCATTTCTGACATGTACTGACTGGCATGCAGTCAGGGCGGAGGAGTGGGCAAAGCCTCCCTGAAATAGTCCCGGGTGTCTTGACAGAACATAAAACTAACATCATGCTCAGCGGTTTTGTTGATCTTAGCCTTTCTTGACACCTCAGCTCTTGCCTTCCTCCCTCCTGTTACCAACTTGATTAAGTCTTTGTGCTCCAGAAGCTTTGTTCTCAGGTATGTGAGCTAGGACTTTTCAGCACTTGTTGCAATTTTAACACTTACTAGAAATTTGCACTAAATGCCATCAACTTGTGATTTTTATTTTTTTTTTAGCTGCTACTTGAGTGCAAAGATGCCTCATTATGTACGCTATAGTTTGTATATGATCCTGAGAACCCTTCAGTAGGCTTTCTCTCTGCAAGATCTGGTAACATTTTATATCAGGTCCCACTCTGTGTCTGTCTCGTTTTTTCCTTGTCTTTTGTCCTCAACCCTGATCATGACTAGCTTCACTTTCACATTAGTAATCCCAGAATTTTTTTTTTTTTTTTTTGAACTCTGGTCTTCATTTCTTCCATCACAAACGCTGTCTTGCTTTTGTGTCCCTGAAACGTTAGGCTGCCCTACCATCTTGTCCCCTCCCTTGCCTCCCTTTCAGATGTTCTCATTGCATTCCCCCTCCTAATCATCATCACCTACTTTATTTCCTTGCAGATTCTTCATGGCAACGGCCTTTTCTGCAGCTGGTCTAGGACTGGGCTCAAACCAAGCAGAGTTGTCACCTGTAGTATAGTGTGCTGTCTTACTTCCTCTTCCTTTCCTTCCTTATGAGCTAAATGCAATCACACTATAGCACTTACTCCTGCCAAGGCTAACTTAGACTTTTCACTTCCTTTTCTCTACGTTTTGCCATATTTTAGAGCAAATTTTGCATAAACATATGCTGCTGTTTGATAGAATAGTGTCACATGCAGTGGATTGCCAGGTCATGTGAAATTTGTCACTAGTCTCAATATTTCTATAAACTAGTCTCAATATTTCTATAACAACTAGTGACTTGTCCACAATCCTCAAGCTGTGTTAGGGATTCACTTGCAGAATTACTGGAAACCAGAATGATGCCTTTCTTTGCTCTGCATACTGAGACTTTCTGAGGTTGGAGCATTTGGTGAATAATTGCATAAAATTCATGTGTCAAGAACTATCTAGTCCCACCTCATTACCTTCTTGTCAGAAAGCAGCAAGGGTAAGGCTACTCCATCAGGGAAGGTGAGCGGGGCACCAAGGGGGATCCCACAGCAGGATAGGGGCCTCATTGCCCAGGGCCCAGTCCCACAGTATCTAAGCAAGGCAAGCAAGACAGATGCTGGGATGGTGGCCAGGTCCAACCAGGAGTACAGAGAAGGCAATATCTGGATGATAAGGCAGGTCTGAGGCTGAGCCAGGAAGTCAGTCTGTAGGTCAGGATTGGATCCATTGATCACCCTGCAGGTCCACAGTGGGAAGGCAGGTCCAAGGGCAAGCCAGGAAATCAGTCTGCAAATTGAGATCTGCATCAAGGGACTTCATGGCCAGGCACAGTGGTGGCTGAGCTGTAGACCAGCACTCCTTCAGCACAGCTCAGGCAGGGACCAAAGCCTCAGCCATGGTGTTAAACAGAGCTCCTGGACACATGTGTGTAGGTGGAGGTCCCAGGTGAGGCTGGTCAGGGATATTAAATCTTACTGGTGGACTCAGGGCCCTGACACCTCCCATGATTAATTTCTATGCCCTTAATGTTCATGATTTTGGTTAGATTATTAGCATGCATTAAAAATGCATCAGCTACTCAAAACAAGGCTTGATCCTTACTTTTAAAAAAAATTAATTTACAGTAAGTTCATAGGTTACAGATCTCCTGATGACATCAAACTGGAGCTTTGTATAAGGCAACGTACGCCTGCACAGAGGCTGCAAAACAGGTCACTGACATCAGCAGGGCTCTGGTGGGTTGTAACAATGGGACTGTGCAGGTTTCCCAGAGTTAGTGCCCTGAGGTTCAGCAGTTCCTGAAGGCGATACGGATATATCTTTAGATTGAGCACAGAAATGATCCTTAAGTTTACTTTATGAAAAAGAATCCTACAACTATCCTGCTAAAAAAATCTCCCTTCTGCCTGTTCAGCTTGTAAGGACCATTTTTACCAGTTTGTTAATGCAATGAAGCAACGTGCTGTCTAAGCACAGGTGTAACTCAGAGTTATGTTGCAGCATGGACAGTATTCCCCATCTAGGCATGAGTTAGAACTAAAACTCACATTCCAGCATGACACTAAAAATAAAGCTCAGAATTACAATCCATTTTCCTCTATTACAGTATTAATGCATCTCTGGAATGACTAGAAAATGCAATTTATGTTTTTCATCTCTAGCTGCCCTGGGGACATTCATGGGAGATGGAAAGAGTTGGAATCGGATTTCTTTTTCAAAACAAAGCATTAAATAAAGGCAACCTATCACTGCACTTGTCATTTCCCTGGGGCACTATTCTGGGAGGTGACTCTCAGATGTCTTTGAAGGAATTATACTATGGGTCAATACCTGGCTAAAACAAATTTGTTCTTGCTATGCATGCTTTCTGAATTTTTTAGCGTTAAAAATGGCTTTATGTTAAAAAGTTGGCTCTCATCTCTAATGATTACAAAATTGGTTTCTAATGGAAATCTAAAAGAGTAAAAGTCATGAGACTGGGGTTTTTTTGGAGCCAGTCTCTACAAACATGAAAGAACAGAACAACTCATTCTTTCCCTTTATTTTCCAGTTTCTATTTCTAACTCTTTAATATCAGAGTGGGAGGAACATTTATGACACACCGAAGAGGCAATTGGTGGTACAAGCTTTCTGTACTCCAGTAATGCTCTGATACGGTATTATGCAAGAGCTGAGACCTCGATGTTCCCTGCTGGCAAAACTTCCCCTTTTTAAAGACCCCACATTTGCCTTTGAAGGGAGAAATAGCTCTGGAGAAAAATGGGGTCTAAAGCATAATAGCCACCAGTACCGAGGTAAACTTAGCCTTCTCTTCTGTGCAGTATTACCCCTGCACATACTCTGATGTACTTAAGGGCGCAGTCCCACAGCAGTATATACTGATTGAAGTCTGGACTGCAGTTGTCTGACTCTTTCCAGCAGCCCTCTGGCCATGCAGCTAGCATGGAAGCTCGTGTCGGTGTTTGCTCAGCCAAACCAGGAAGTTGTGTGGGTTTTTGAGTTTTGCTGGGGTTTTTTTGTAGTTAGTTATTCAGTCAGAACAGCTCTCTGAATTGTTTCATGTGAACCAGGAGCACTAAGCAGGCACAAAAGAGATGATGGGAACATGTGGGGAGGAGGATAAAGGGAGAAAGGGTAATACCTCACCCAAGTCGTGACTTGGAGTATCTAGAGCTGATGGAAAATTATATCCTAAACAGATAATGATGCATAGCAGTGGATGGCTGATGGGGGTTCAAAGAGAAATCTCTCTCATTTTCCTGGTCTTCATGGGAGAGGAGTAAGGCTTTTCTTGTAGCTTCAGGGTGGTCCTATTCTGCTGTGAGGGATTTGTTTCATGTCTCTTAGTTTCTTAGAACACACAGACACCTCAGCAACTGTGAGTAATGGAAAGAGGGGTTACTGCACAGAGGTTTTACAAGCCAAATTCATACATAGATACTTTAGATCTATGATACTTGCACTATCTATCTAACCTGTTTCACCTGTAGTTTTCTGGGATTCTTCCAGAAGTCTGAAATACAACAGACGGTGTTCTCCCTTTCCAGGGGAATGAATTTATCAGCACTGATTTAAACAAGGAGTCTGAGAAACATATTCATTTTGTGCAGAAGAAAGCTAGTTAGGGGTGAGATGTATTTGAGGCAACTCTTTTTTACAGCTACATACAGTAAAACCTGGGCTAGGAGTCCACGTCATGTCCATGGTCAAGATGTGGTGTTGTCCTCGTACTCCATGTCTTGCTCTATTTCCCACCCATTTGACACTACTGGCTTAATTATTTGTAAAAATCCTGTGGGATGGTTGGCTCTGCTGTACTTTTATGCTCTTGGAGTACCCTTAAGATAAAGACATATCCTGGTGTGCTCCTTTTGTGCCAAAGCCCATGTGTATCAAAGAACCCTTCATACATTCTCAAAAATGTAGTAGTTCTTAAGAATTTCATCCTAATAAAAGAAGCTGAAAAGTACATTCTTAGTTTTGCTGAGAAGCCAAGTATTCCGACCTATCTTCAGGAGTCTGAAGAGGGACACAGGTGTGGCAAATAAAACTCTGACAATGAATGGAATTTAAATTTGCTTCAAGTATGAGAAAATTAGTTTTGAAAATTTATGTATTGGAGCTGAAACTGGAACAAGATACTTGGGTTGCAACTCATCTTCAGAGAGAATGTCTTTAAGGATTTGCTAAAAGTGCTTTGTATTTTGGTATAGCACATCCATAATTCATTTAATTTAGTCAGGTTTCTGGAAGTGAGTCAGATGTGATTCAATTATTTTCAGCACAAACAGCCTCTGAAGTGTCATCATCAGTATTATCAACACAAGTGCTCATAAACTGAATCCACTGTTTTCCCACATCTCTTGGAAGTGATATGGCAGTTTGAAACTGTAATACCTCCAACCATGGCTATGACTGTAGCCCAGGTCTCTGACATACCATGAATCTATCAAAAGCCATTCCTGATGTCGGCATGCCTTTTAATTGAGGTGAGGGCTTTCTGAAGCACGGTCTCTAGATGTGGATTGTGAGGATGTTATTGTATAAAGGCTTCTGAGAAAAACTTCAGAGATGGGAATGTTGGTAGCAGTGAAGGAAACTCAATTATTCATACTGCATTATGACTTAAGAGAAATTCAGTCTTTCTGAAAGTAGAACATGAGGAGAGTGAAAAAAGGGGTGGAAAAGGGACCTTTGTGATATAATCTATCAAACCCACAGCTGGGAAGATTTGAAAGGATTGTGGGCTCCAAGTGAGTAAAATAAGAGACCTTTCAGAAAGTTCAAGTAGCCTGGAAATCACCTTAAAAACTATTTGAACTCGCCTGTAAAAGAAACTAGGTTACTACGATGTGTGAATATATTTTTTCCAATGTACTTTAGCCTACATAGATATTTAAGCAAAATCCTTAGAGCATTTTTACTGGTTATTGGACACGTGGCTAGCAAAATTGCTCAGTCACCCAGTTCTGAATTTTCCAGTATATCTGCAAAACATTTTGAGGAGATACAGTAAAGAGAAGTCTTGGGTTAATTCACTGTGGGGTTTCTTGTGAATGTTTCGCGTGTTCTGACAATTTGGAGTATGTTTGTTTTGGTGGCAAGTTAATAAGAAAACAAAAATGGACAAAAGCTTTCAAATATGTTTGGCCTCAGCTCTATGAAACAAAACTGTGTGATGCCATGTAATGAGGAAGTGCCTAAACTGAAAGCAGTTGGCATATGGGAGAACATCAGAGAGAGATGCTGTATGTGCTTAGCACGGTCCTAACCTACCATCGGTACCCCTGCGGGCACTTGTCAGAGATAGGGTTGGACTTCCAGTGGTGATGTTCTTATGATTGTGGGTCATATGAAGCTCCAAAGCTGTTTCACATGACCTGGTGCCCCAAAGGAAGCTTTAAAAGACATTTTAACAAGTCTGATCATACTAGCCATAAACCCAAATCTGCATATAGCCAAAAGCTGGTGTACTGTGTATCTCAGTCAGGAGATTCATTGGATTAGTTCACAGGCAGGAGGTGAGACTAGATCACTAAAGGTATCCTCAGCAATGTAGCAGGATGGGGAAGATCTTCATCCTCAGCCATGTCCTACGCAGTCCACAACCACTGAGCTCAGCAGTTGCTCTTTTCTTCTATTTCAGGGACTCAAATTATTGGGCAGTTCCTACTGCCAGAGCATCCCTGCTGCTGGTCAGCTCAAGTTTTGGGTTTGAACTGCTAGCAAACCCTGTTCAGTTCAAAAGCTGCAGGTTGGCTGTTCCCGACTTAAATATTAACAGATTCATTAGTAAGGTCAAGAATGACTTGTAAACAAGTCACCAAACTCTTTGGTGCCTGAATTGCAACCCTTGCCTACTAATTAGTTGTACCAAACAATAGGGATAAACATGAGCTGTCTAATTTTAAGTATGAGAACACCAACCCACTGGACAGTAAAAGGGGAGAATGGTGTCATATGCATGGTAATAGCTGTGAGACAAAGCCATAAGTATCTGAGCCACAGTATTGCTGGAAAAATCTTTGAGAGAGGATCCTCTCTGGAGCACAATATGACTGGATTATGCATCCTCAGCAGATCTCTCAGCTCAAAGGTAAATAGTAAACAATAAATTCCCCTTGGCCTTGCCTTCTGCACCTGCAGCAGTTTCACGTATGGAATCGTGCAAATGTAGGAGGAGTTGGCATGGGATGGTTTGTCAAATTTTGCATCTTCACTTCAGTTTTGGTTGTGAATACAGGCTCCCGCCCCCCCCTCCTTGTTGAAGGCAATGCTGGAGCTTTCAGTTCAAACAGACCTGCATGGTTATATGAAAAAAGGCACCTTTCACTCAGCTTCATGTCAAACCACTCATTTTGCAAGCCAGGCCTGCTAGGAATTTTTCTCTGTTTAAGGGGCATTTCTCAAGCTGTGGTTCATGGGCTGACTCCAGGATGGCCAAAGAAGGTAGATATGTTCCAATGGCGCACAATTTTACCACAGCTCTGTGTACAGGCTGAGTCACGATGATTTGGTATAGAAACCTTTTTAGAAGAGAGTTTAAAAATGTACTTTCATGGTTTCTCAAATAAAAGGTTTCTAAAAGAAGGTGTATTACCTTTAGCAGCCAAAGCCAGTCGAGTTGTGGTTTTTATTTTTTTAAAAAATCTAACATAGAATATAGCATCAGTTAAATGTTCCCCCTCTTTGATGGCTAAAAATGCTATGAAATATTGACCAGCTCTTTGCTTGATTGTGTGCTGGTTTGTTTCAAAAGAAGCATGTTGTTCAAATATTAATTTTGGGTAAAAAATAGGTTTTCAGTTAGTCTGTGCTTGCATGGAGGATGAAATGATATAGGGAGCTGTGTGTGTTCTCCCCAAAAGCTTGGATGATTTATTTTGTGAGTGTATTTTAAATATAAACTAGAGAGAGTAAGAGGTTGCGGGTGGCTTTTTTTCTATTATTTTCAGGTTACCTGTAAGAAATTGTGTTATAAAAGTCAAGAATAACCTATCATTTAATTGGTTATAAAAGGTTAATGTAACCCTATATAGCATTCTTTCTTGGTAAGAAAATATTATCATTTTTACTTAAAAACATTATTTCCATACCCCAGAAAAAAAACGAGATAAAAATGTAATAAATACATTCCAAACATATTTTTTTTCAAACTATGAATAGAAATATTTTGAGCAATTCATAAAAAATGAGCATAATTTAGAAAGGAGAAAAAGATAATATACTGGTTTTCTTAAATATGTGAGGCTTTAATTTTTCTTGTTGTTTTACTTATCCCTCTCTCTGAAAGTGTCATCTTTCTTGGTTTTGCTGAAGTATTTGTTTATAATGTTTTTATCACATGTAGAAGATTGTGTTAGTTATATTGGTATAAAAAGTATTTTTTTTCTCCAGATTGTTTGTTACTGAAGCTGTAAATGGGTTCCATAGAGCTGCCAATAGGTTATTAAAAGGAGCCCTCTCAGTTCAATTTTCTTCAGCTGTGGCTTTTGTCATGTTTCATTACACTGGCTTTCCACTCACCATGAAATATTCTAGGCAAGACAAAACATAACCTTCAAACTCAAACATTTTCCCCCAGAATGCCCCCCAAATCCCAAAGTAACAACCTGCAAACCTTTTTTTTTTTAATTCTCAGTTTTCTTGATGGGCCTTTAAAATCTCCAGGAAATTAAACCACTTTTTTGTTTAATCCCTTTGCCCATGGATTTACAGCAGCCATATAACTAGGTCGTTCGTGACACGCTCTCCTCCTTGGCATCGGTATCTAGTTTAACAGTAACACACGGGCATCTCTCGCTGTTTGTTGCTGATCAAACCCACACGGGATGGTGTAATAAGCTTCGTATCAATTCAGGGGTTTGATGATAACATTTTATTATCGGTGTGATCATACTCATGGTGATAGGAATAGCTAAGTAGTCAGCTGAACAAGGTAGCTCTTTAGAAGTAGTTTACTAGAGTGTATTACCTCTTTTTGTGTTATAGTGCTACCTTTGCTTGGGACCTGCTGTCTTTCTTTGACTAAGAATGACAGCAGGTCCCAAGCGTCAGGACTAAGCACAAATGCAGCCTTTCTTAAAGATGCAGTGTGGTAATGTATGCATCATCCTCATCTACCCTGTATCCTAAAAGTAACATTTATATTTGAGGCTTCTGAGGAAAATCCATTGACCTTTTCAACATGCCCATTAAAAACACCTCACTCTATGTCCTTCCAAGGAGGAAAACTGTATGTGAAGGAATCGTATACCTCCATTAAACTTTTGATAACAGAAAATGTTTGGATACCTCTTCTGAGAATGTTCAAAGCTTTTATGTACCAGGCAAGGGGGAGGGAAAATCTATACAGCAGGGCAACTATGATATGAAGGGTCACTCTCATGAATTAATTGCTGTGCTTATTTACTTTTTAACTGTTTTTTCCCAGGTCCTCCCATTATTCTATGGGCAGTCGAGCTTTTTCCCATGACAGTATTTTTATACCTGATGGGAGAACAGAGAGCGAACAGGCCATCCAAGCAATGTCACAGGAGAACGTTTTAGGAAAAGTCAAAACTCTTCAGGTAAGAAATTTTAAGTGGAAAAAATATTTAAAATGCAGTGGAAAATGTTCTCCAGAATGTGTTAGATGTGGATAAAAGTGAATTACTTTTTCAATAGCCTTGGGGCAGTTTCTCAGCCATGTAAGTTGTCTGGCCAAAAGCCATGTCAGTAATTTGGATAATCTGCAGAAGATCTAGGGTTTGGTCTTGGAAGGTACAGCAGTGATGCTGCAAGCAAAGCTGCAGAAATGTCTGCATCTTGTGGAACTCATTTGAATTGAACTCATGGTTTTGGCATATCTGGATCTGCATGTCTGAGACCTACAGATGTGGTACTGAGTGAAAAAATGAGGGTAGTATTGGTGGCAGGGAATGGCATGCAGAGTGAGACTTCTTTGCAAAGCTGATTTAATTATCCTTTTATACGTATTACATTTTTTTCTCCTTCTTTTTCTCTCTGTCCTTTCAATGGTTCTCATGAAAGGTGGATATGTTTCTCTCCAAAGCAAACAGCACATAAGTAACTACATAAACAACACATTTGGGTATTTGCTTCTAAAGGAGCTTTACATGACCTTCTTTTCCAGGATTCTGTCCCATTAGTGCTCTAACTAATTTTTTACTTTACTTCTTGTAAGAAGCTACTCCCAGCTCTATGCCTATCTAGACCTTGAAAGAGCTGTCCTTCAGAAGCACATTTCAGTTTGTTGCTCAGGATGCTGACATGTCCTGTCAAAATGCTGATAAATTTTTAAAGCTGTGTAGGTGCCGTTACCCTGTAGCTGACTAGTAGAAAACCATTGATTTCTTTTGCCTCCAAAGTCTACCCGCGGTCCATCTTTTCTGGTGAGTGAGAGATCACGCACAGTAGAGAGCTCTGACATTCAGGATGAAATTGTTCCTTCTTCCTGCACGGTGCTATCAGCAGACAGAGCACCAGAACAGCATTGGCTGTGCTGACTGTGGATGAACTTTGAAGTCGAAACCACACTAGGACAGCTCCAATTCCTCTGTGCTGTTTTTTCAGCTTAAATTTCCCTGGGTCAGGTAGATTCAACGCGTCCTACTTTCCAGGCTAGAAACCGTTATATTTTAAATGACTGCTGACCCTGGGCAAAGATGTGAAGTAGTTGGACCTGTCTTGCAGAATGCTTGAGTGTCCTTTGGATACAAAGCTTACTGACTTCTGCAGGGAGCTGTGCCCTCCCTCTCTGTTGGATCTCTTGTCTTGGCTTCAGTACATTAGCTTTTCTCTGCATACCTTTTCCCTTTGTAGGAGTGGCTTCTCCCATTTCCAAACTCACCTTAAGATTTCTAATGGAAATTATTGCCTTCACTAAACTCAGAGACATGATAAAAAATACAATTACTGCAGTTGCTAACAACCATCTTCACTAAGCAAACGGTAACTCAAGAAAATTAAAGCGAAAATAATCACCTTTGAAAGTCACAAAATAAATAGCCAGTGATACGCTCTTGCTCCTGTGACCTCTGCATGAGCTTTTTTTTTGGAATGGTTGCTTGCATGTATTTTAAGGGGGAGTGTTGTTTCAGCTGCTTGATGTCAAAAGTGTGCTTACCTTTATTTAAAATTGAAGGACAGTAGTTAATTTTTATCATTTTAATATAGCTGCAACCCAGCCTGTAACAACATCCCCGATTCAGCGTTTCCCACTTTACTGATGATGGTGATATCCAGAGCAACCTATTCAATCAGAGAGCAAATGCATAACAGATTGTAAATGACACTTTTAACTATTTACATATTTACACTGAAGTTATATATTCATCTAAATGTCCATGGATTTTTTTCATAACTCCATGGAAAGGCTCCTCTTGTATCTGCAAAACCTGCTGCCCAGCACATGACTGTCCCCATTTCCTTAGCCATGATTTCTGCAAATGTTCCCTGAGTTTTAGGACAAGATCATGCCAAAATCCCATTGCACATTTTTAGGTTGACCTTAGAGTTGAGTCCCAGGTCTGACCAGTTTGGACTATCCTTCCTGTCTGAAGGTTTTATGCACTCCATAGCCCATCCCTTTTTTTTTTTCTGCTGTAGTATTCTAAAAGGAGATTGTGTTTGCTGCATGATTTTGCAGTCACAGAAAACACCGACATTCGGTCTCCAGTTATCGGAAGCTTGTATCTACTTTGAAGTCCCTTTCTGCAAGCTCACTCCAACTGGGAACATCTGTATTTCTTCAAGTGGTGGAACAAGAGGAGACAGTCATCTCTTCCAAAGAGCGCTCCACTCCTTAAAACCAATTCTGTGGCCAGCTCCCAGTAAAGCCATTGCTACGCCACCAACATTACTGTGGTTTTGCCCAGGCTTGTGTGCCACAGTGGAAGCAGAGCGTTCCCAGTTTCCATTTGCCTGGCAAGGTGCTCCTCTGTAAAGAAGTGTCGCCAGGATTCAATGCCCTGTGCTGGCTCTGAACTCGCTGTATTCCAAATGGAGATCAAAAGCTCTGCAGATTTTAACCTTTTTCAGGATTTTTTTGGGGGTGGTACAGTGAACATTACTGGACAACTTAAATCTTTTTTGGAAGAGGCACCATGCTAACAACCACAACTGATACCATGGTGAAAAGGGTTTTGAAATCAGAACAGAAATGCAAGCCATTTAATACTGCTGGTGCTGGATCTCATTCTGCTGACCACCAAAGTATTTCCCCCTTCTTACCTTGCATTTCTGCTGACTTTGGAGTGTTGATGAACCCACAGAAAATGTTGTGTAATGGTGCAAAACTCTGTAGCAGTCTGGGCAGCTGGCCAGCATATGCGCTGGTTCAGCTTCTTATTGTAGGAATTCTCTCTTTCTGATTACGTGTACAAGGTAAATCAGTTCTTTCTGGAATAGCTCTCATTTCTTTTTATTGATTTTCAGATTGGCAGCATTCATCTTATCAGGCTTTCTATAAATGGATTTGATCATGTTCAAAGGTTTTACCGTGTGCTAGAAGTCAGGCTGAGAAAAGCCTGACTTCTTGTTAACCTCCAATAGCTTTTGTGTATCCTGAAGTAGATTTGTGTTGGCTCAAGCCATCTGCTGTTGTAAAAGCAGTCTTTTCCTTGCCCTTTGGATCTGCTGAGATTTATCATTACCTAGTTTTTAAGATCCAGTGTAGAAAGCCAGCCTGAACCCGCTCCCACAAAGAGATGGTACCCATGCACTGGTACTCTTAACACTGAACTCATTTAGTTTCTTAGCATCTGGCGCTTCTCATACAGGACTGTGAATGAGACACAAGGAATGTTAAAAATCTAAATCTAGCAGTGTGTCGGAACAAACCTAAAAGAAACTCTGGGAGCTTGTTTTTACACCCTTCCCTTTCATAAGTTAGTGGGGTTTTTTTCTTGCGTCAAAGTGTGTTAGATCCACTTCCTCGCATTTTGTAGCTGTGACTCTTCTTCCTGCTACTGATATTTGGCAGAAATGGTCAGCAAATGAACAGAAGACAGTTTTTGTTTCAGACCCACAAAAACTGCAGCAAGTAAAATGGAGACTTGTTTTGGGCATTAGTATCTTGATGCATCTAAGCCATTATCTCCCTTTTGCTGTGACAGTACCGTGGTGTGGCACTGCTGCAGCCTCTGGAGGCAGGAGGACAGCTTGTTCTCCCCCTCTTGCCTTCACTGAAAGTATCTCAGGTCATCTGGCATCCATGAGGCTGTGGCAGTCAGCTGCAAGAAATATTAAAGGTCGACTATGGCATATGGCTTATTGCATTTAGGAACTACTGGGTTACATCTTTTCTGTTTCATGTGGCGACGTGGTTTAAAACAAACAAACCCTCTGCTCTGTAAATTTGTAAAACACCCATTTATTACATAGATATTAATTATGATAAAACATGTCTTGAGAATCCAGGCTTCTTGATCAAATTCTAAAGGAGCACTTTTTAAATTCACGTTACCCTGGCTTTGTAATGATGAATGTCCCCAATAATTTTCTTCCTGTCAGACCTAATGACTGTTCAGTTTTGGATCCCATTTCTTTCAGTCATTAACGTAGCTTAGCTACTGATCAAGCCGGTGCTTCCCCTACTGTGCATTGCACATCTGTATTCTACCAGCCATTCCCATTGTTGTTTCTGTTTGATATTGTCCAGATCTCAAGAAGGCTACCAAGTCGTTTGCTAAACCTCAAGCTATTATCTCTTAACTTGATGCTCTGCATTTTATAGAATTGGGAGTGAATTTTCACTGCATGATTGCCCAGCTTTGTATTTCTTAAAATTAATTTCTTTGTTGCCAATATTTTTCTAGTGCCACTGCAGCCTAATTATTTTCTTCACATTTCACAATTGTTTTTACATTATAAACTGAATTTATCGTTTTTTCTTAATCATTCTAGCATTTCTGGGGCAGACCTCCTTTTTCCTGTGATCATATTAAGCCCTGGAAATGAGCTTCCATTTTCCTTACTCACATCTGCTTTTCTTTTGGTACTCTGCAAGGAGAGACTCAGGTGACAAATGCCGCAGATCCTGTAAGTACCTTCAGGCTTCTCCAGAAACTCTTGCTCTTAACACGTGAGCATCTGTCAGTGGTTCATTGCCACTGTATACCGAAATCTTCATTTGCATCTGGATTTACTGCAAATACATATCTCTAGAGATCCATATACAGTTCTTCCATCCATATGCTTCTTCACCATTTTTCTATTTTGGACTCCCTCAAAATCTTTTTTGAAGTGTAATTTCCCAAACCACATGCTGCTCCAGCAATGGAGAGTGGAATAGTTCCCTCCCTGCATCTTATATCCAAAACACCGGGGTAATACTTCGTATTTTCCTCCTTTTTAGTAGGTTTACATGTTAATTTTACATCTAGTTTACTTTATAAAGCCTCCAGCTATACCAATATAACTTCTCACACAATGCTTTCCAGTTTATTCTCTCTCTTTAATTAAAAAAAAAAATTGCTTTCGTGGGGTGTTTTGCTTGTTTAGATATGCTGCAGATTTTCCTGTTTGGATAAAGAAGTGGACTCACTTCCTTAGAAAGAACAGTTAGGTAAACTGTCTTTTCAGCCTAGAAAAGAAATCATAAGAGAGAGAATATGATAGAAATTCATGAAATCATGAGTGGAATTTAGAAAATGAATAGAGGACAGTTATTCAGTCTTTCACAGCCTGAGAACACATGAGCATCAGTTGAAACTAGTAACACTTTCAAACCAAAACAAATATTTCTTTATGCATAGTTGGACTGTAGAATTCATTGTCATACAGCACTGTTATTCATGAAATATTTATAGAAGTTCAAAGAGCAATGAAACAAATTTATAAAAAGAAAGTTCCCAACTGGCTAGTGACTCCAAAAGCCCTCAGAGGCCACAAATCATTGGAGCGTTTACAAGGAAAATCTCAGTACGAGCTCACCCTGTTCTTATATATTCCCAAGGCATTTGATTTTGGGGTCACTGAGAGAGACAGTACAGGACCAAGTGGAATTTCAACAGTATGGCTCTTCTTAGGAAAAATATTATTGTATAAGTCATTATTTCAGTCATTTTATATAACTAGAAAACATAATTTAATTTATTTATATATCCGGGCATTGCAAACAGACATGAAAAATAGGTATTTGAGTTGAAGGCAAAATATGACCAGCATTTCTTGTAAGACTTGTTTGAATGGAATCAGCTGAAATAGTACACTCTGTTTTAATGATTTTTAACTGAACAGAGTAAGCAGCTCAGTGGATCCGGTTTTGGATTCACTCCAGGCATGGAGCCATAAGAATGATGTGGTTTCAGGGGGCTGAATCCAACATGCATGCAAGCCGGCATGTACACAGAAGAGGAGCCAAGTTGGAGTGAAAGAGGAGATGTACAGCCCGATCTGGGCTCTTTGCCGGTTAGTATGGCAAGTTTGTTCTGTGGCATTTCCTATGCAAACACAAAGAGTGCTTTGATAGTCTAGGCTTTTTAATTTGCTGCAGGTGCCAACCAATGCAGAGCGATTTAACTTAGGAGTTTTATTTCTGAAGTTATTAATGGTAAGCTGGAGTAAAGGTGTCAGTTAAATAGTATCACATTTTAGCAAATTATTTTGCATTAGATAAAAGTGGGCCTGTGTCATCGTCCAGTTACTGAGGAAGGTTTTAAAAATTGGATGAGTGTAAAACTTAGTCTTTTTTTCTAAATTCCCAGTATTTCTTTGCCTTTATTAGATGTGCAGCCCTGCTCCGCACCTCACGCTGAATGGCACCGCACCAGTAGCCACCCGGGTTGAGTGTGAACAGGCAAACTCTCATGCACCTCTTGAATCTCATAGAAAAAAAAATTCAGGGATGAGGTAAACCTGGTCTGGAGCACAGCTTGATGATCCCGTTCTGAAGCTCCTCTGTGTGCGTGGTCCCTCCAGCCGCTGTTTCATGGTCTAATTGTCATATGTGGTAGCCATGCTGTTTTGGTGCTGGGAATGGTTTGTAAGTCCTGTGGAAATACCTGTCCACTGGCTGCAAACTGAGGGACTGGGAAAGCCCATTAGAGTTGGTAAGGCTGCAAGTGGAAGGTGCAGGCAGGAAACATTCGTCTCTTTCCTTCTGCTTCTAACCGACAGCTAGATTTTGGAGCAGGACAGTGATTTTTGGCTGCTAAATTACAAGCCTTCTTGCACAAACCAAAGGAGACCAGGTTCATTGAACTGAGACCAATATGCATCTATGGAGACTTCCAAAAGGGTATTTAAACACCCTGTGCATGACTGTACAATGGTAGAAGAACAAAATGTCATGCTTGCAACTTCTAATGACTGGAGTTGCAAATAATCCTCCTCTCAAGTACAGAGAATGTATAATTTTGTGTTCAGAAATATGTCTAACTGAAACTTTTGAGAAATTTAAAGCAGATGCTCCTTTTCAGGGAATATGGCCTCTTCTCAATGGCCTCGCAGCTTAAATTGATGCATCTCTCCATCTCTGGGTTGGACTCTGTGTGTTCTTCCAAGTAAAAGTTGTGAGTTTTTTCTTTTCTTTCAGGGATGATGCATTTTTAGGGTTTTTATGATTGACCAGGTAGAGAATGTATCTGTATGAATTGTTTTTGAGAGAGGATAAGTGCATTGTAGTTACAGTATAAGCACATTTTAGAAAAGAACAAGGAGCATGTTTTACATTGGTCTTTGAAAGCAATAAGAATAAATTTGTTCAGTGGTAACAATAAGCTATTTGAGATTTTGACATTTGGTGTTCAGCATCAGCTTTGGAGATTAGAGTGCACTGAAAGAAATTGGCCAATGGAAAACTATTAGTGGCGTTCATTTAAGCTAAATTTGTTTAACAATTTTCAATATATAAATAATACAGAAAAGAGCCTTCTGTCCTGGAAAGAATGTGAGGGCTACTCAAGTTTCTTCTTCAATATTCAGACTAATTTATGCAAGTCTGAGCAAACAAACTTTTAAAACTTTGAAGTAATTTAAAAAAAAAAAAAAAACCACAACTGTATACAGTCCATAAATATTGAGGATACTCTATTTAGTGTCAATATCGGGAAAATAACATTTTAAACTTTTATATACACAAATACACATTTTTATAGCAGAGGCCTCATGCATCCTTGATGACAAGTAAAAAGGCCATTCTTTTTAAAGCAGAGACCATTCCACACAATAGCTCCATCACCACACAACTCCCACCGTGCATTGCACACACAGTAGATCAAGAACTTGTTCAGATCAAGAGAATAACACACCATCCCTTCCTCCAAATAACACACCATCCCTTCCTCCAAAACACATTGCAAGCAATATGCGTACGCATGCATGTTCTCACCACGGCACAGATGCACAAATCCTTGGTTTCTTGGGTAGCTGCTCAGGTAATGCTGACAGTTCCTGTTTTCTGCCTGGGAGAAGTATTTGTCTAGGAATATGGCTTTTGTAAGAAGAAAGGAGCAGCCTCAACTTAGAAAACGTTATCAAATTAAGTAGCTATTCTGAAGTAATTTTCTACTAGCACCAGAGGACCTGCAGGAATAGAGCTGAATTACAGCCTTCACACTACCTAATACAGACCTGTTTGTTCTCTCCAACTCCCATTTATGCAGTGGAAACATATAAGATTTCAAGTCAGAGAGTTGCACTGCTAGCATGAAAGCTTGGGAGGACTTGGTGAAACCCTTGCCTTCGGGCTATGGGTGCACTGCCAGTAGTCTAGGCGGGAATAAAACTGCCCACTATGCCAAAATTATGTACTAGATGAATTTCATTACTTTCTGCCCAAATCCAAATGGGCATAGATAGTGCACAACTCAATGAGGAGACTGAGAAAAACTATTTGTTGTGGTTTAACCCCAGCCAACAACTAAGCCCCACACAGCCGCTCACTCACTCCCCCCGGTGGGATGGGGGAGAGAATCAGAAGGGTAAAAGTGAGAAAACTCGTGGGTTGAAATAAAGACAGTTTAATAAGGAAAGCAAAAGCCGCACACGTAAGCAAAGCAAAACAAGGAATTCATTCACTACTTCCCATCAGCCCACAGGTGTTCAGCCATCGCCAGGAAAGCAGGGCCCTATCACGCATAACAGTTACTTGGGAAAACAAACACCATAACTCTGAATGTCCCCCCTTCCTTCTTCTTCCCCCAACCTTATATGCTGAGCATGAGGGGAGACCTTATCACTCTCTACAACTACCTGAAAGGAGGTTGTAGAGAGGCGGGGGTCGGTCTCTTCTCCCAAGTAACAAGTGATAGGATGAGAGGAAATGGCCTCAAGTTGTGCCAGGGGAGATTTAGATTGGATATTAGGAAAAATTTCTTCACGGAGAGAGCGGTTAGGCATTGGAACAGACTGCCCAGGGAAGTGGTACAATCACAGTCCCTGGAAGTATTCAAAAAACTTGTGGATGTGGTGCTTAGGGACACGGTTTAGAGATGGATCAGGCAGTTAGGTTAATGGTTGGACTCGATGATCTCAGAGGTCCTTTCCAACCTTAACGATTCTATGATTCTATGATGTCATATGGTATGATGGAATATCCCTTTGGTCACTTGGGGTCAGCTGTCCCAGCTGGGTCCCCTCCCAACTTCTTGTGCACCCCCAGCCCACTCGCCTGTGGGGTGGTGTGAGAGGCAGAAAAGGCCTTGACTCTGTGTAAGCACTGCTCAGCAATAACGAAAGCATCCCTGTGTTATCAACACTGTTTCCAGCACAAATCCAAAACATAGCCCCATACAAGCTACTATGAAGAAAACTAACTCTAGACCAGCCAAAACCACCATATTATTCTAATTTAATAACCTGGTTATGAGGAGTTTCTGCATGTACTTTTTGTCCTAATAATTCAATACAGAAATCTCGTAATGTTTCGGAGTAATATGGATAAACTTTATAGAAGAGTCTAGTCCACTGGGCAACAATGGCAAGCAAGACTGCTCTGAACTGAATCTTTTTAGAGGTCCACCCGCTGCTATTAAAGCATATCTTCCCTTGCCAACTGCTCACCTAAGCCATGCTACTGATTCTGTGCTACAGGAAAAAAAAAAAAAAATCTTTGTTTTACATTCTATCATCTTCTCCAGTTTTCTGCAGTTCTCGGGGGCAGACTCATGACAGGGGTCCATCTATGTAGCTGACATTCCCACTGAATAGAAGCTGCACAGAGTATTGATGAGCTGTAGATGTTCATAGTAACACAAGACAGAAATGGGAGGTCTCCTTTGGAGAATTTTCTGTGCTTGAGAGAGAGTAAAGCAGGAAAACAACTCCACTGTTCCTTCCTTCCTGAGAATGGTTCCCTGAAATATTTCAGGAAGAAAATCTATAATAAATGTTCCTTACTCCATTTGCTCCTACTAGAGAATGTCTTCTAACTCTTCTGCAAAAATTTCACTTTCGAAGACTGCATGGTACGTGTCTCTGCAGTAGCTAGGGCTGTAATTTCTCCAACTCACCCTACCAGAGGACAGATATTATATGCTACTTATTTTACTCATCTTACGCTTGACATAATTCAAGAGTACTTTCTTGTAACCCTTGAGAGAAGATTACTTCAACAAGGAAAATAAATGGTAGGAAAGCTCTTTTATCCATTCATCTACTGCATGTCCCCTGCAAACTTCTTTGTGTAGAAGCGGTGATGTGGCACTGCATGTGAGCATGAGCAGACATGAGTTTGTGTGCTGTTCCTGGGAGATCAAGCATCTAAAAGGAGCTGGGTTTCCCCTCCTTTGAGAATTTGCCTCCTCTAAGCCAGGGTTATGCCAAACCCTTAACATTTAAAACTTACAATTAAGCTTTACAACAAGGATATCTTTCAGAACTACAGATGCATGAGACGCAGGGCTTGGGGGCTGGAGAAGAAAAATGTTGCCTTTTGGGCTATTTTAGCTTCTCGGTGTACACTTGGCTCATGATCTTATTTCTTTGCAACCGTAAGGCTTCATAATTAGCTTGTATCAACAAAGTCTTAATCTAGGACATAGATTAAAAAAAGAGAAGGAAAGTTTCAAAATTCACACTAAGTTTTCAAAAGCTGGCAACACTGATGAGAACTCAAGTTGATCATCCAAAACCAGAAGTCATGCAGTAAATTCCTGACCTTGGTCACTTTGCGGGCACAAAGAAGAGGGGGTGGCCACTGTGCTGCAGCAATGTGAGCCTCAAGTTGATCTTTTTGTCCAGAGTCAGAAGTTGCCCTGAGTGTTTCTGTGCAGCTGTCACTTGGAGAAGGGGTGTGTGCTAGACTTGGCTTGTTTTGCTCATAATATAAACACCTTTTTTTTCTTTTCTTGTTTTTCAGCAACAGTTGGCCAAGAATATAAAATTTGGACAGCCTCCACAAATGACAGTTTCTGTGAGGACAATGGGGGAGGCAAACGCCAGTATAGAAGAGGATGTGTTGCTCAGTAGCCCCATGGAGATTGAGACTCAGCAGGACACAGTGATCTCAGACAGTGGTAATAAAGTAAGCACTTTAAATCGACATATTCATGGCATTATAGCGATATTAAAACAGTAAAGTTCACTGGGGCGTAGCAGATGTCTCCACTGAGGCGTAGCTGAGCTCAGCGGGCTGTTTTATGTGGGTGGGATCTCTCAGCTCGTGCTTCTTGGACTGGTGAGACGTGTGTGCTCTTGGCATCCTGAGCCGGGTCCCACAGAATTACCGGTTTGAACGTCTGCTCTGAACTTCCAGCAATGCAGACATCACTCGCAGTGTAGCTAGAAGACAGGAAATTTTTCTCAGACAGAAAATGTCATGAAATATGGACTTCCCAGCATGGAAAGTTGTGCACAGCATCAAATGGCAACAAGGAAAATCATTCCAAAATGAGAGGGGTCTGGAGCCTAAATCTGTAAAATCCTGGGTCTTGGGGTAAATATCCATATTTCTCATGGACAGGAACTGAAGGGAAAGGGGGAGAAACATTTTGAGAATGCTCCCTAAATCCAAACGTCCAGTATAATTCAAATAATTATTCAAATTATCCATGAAGATTTTGATACCGGGAACTGTGGGCATTCAGGTGTCCAGAAAGGGCTTGAAGAAACACAGCGAGTGATGGAAGCTCTCTGGAAATCCCCTAAGGTGAGACTGGTTCTGTGTGTTGCTGTAATGGCTGAAGGGAGCGTGAGGGACAGAGGGACATCCTTCCCTGCCCGGAGGAGGCTGACTTTGTGCCTGGGAACCCTTGGGGAAGGCACGCAGCAACCCACCATGTGCATGCAGCCTGTAAGATCCTGGAGAGACACCAGGGCATGGGCCTCAGCTCCTGTTCACTAGCACTAGTGCTAGCTGTGTGAAAAGCAAAGGCAGTAAGCGACCTCTGCAGCTCATGCCTATATTCAGCCAAACACGCAGAAGGGAGATCTATGGCTGACGTGGCCCAAATTCTTCATCAGCCTTCAAGGGGCAACACAGCTCCTCTGTGACCACTTCCTTCGCGGCTGTGGTCGGGTCTGTCAGGGAACCAGGCATTTGGGTAGGACCTGCACACTCACGCCTCTCCCTCTGCAGTCTGGAAGGATAAAAACGCAGTCGAAGTAAGGTATATTTCTTGTGCTTCACCAATACTCCCTTTTGAAGCAATCAGTTAAGGTGAATCAAGAGCATCCTGCACACACAAAAAGTGAAGTGGGATTGCGGACAGGTTTTGGCTATGCACCCTGGTACTAGGTGAGACGCTGTGTTTGATACCAACATACATTCTCTGCAAACAGCCTTCTTGCTGGGTCTGCAGGACACCTGAATGTCACCTAGTATCAATTCAGCTTGAAGGAGAAAATAATTCAAGCACTAAAAAATCACTAGGATATCTTTGTGTAATATGGAGGGAGAGATTCAGTCCTTACAACCTACTCTTTTAAATATTATGTTTTGAAAGCAAAATTAACGCCCCTTTGCATAGTTCTTTTTCCAAATACTGAAGGAGGAAACATCCCTATTCAGAGGAGATTGCAGACACCAACAAACCAACACTACATGCATAGGGTCAGCCAGAGCACTTGGTACTTTCCTCTTCTCTTACTGTGCATTACTCATTACCTGCTGTATCAGAGATTTCTGGTGCACAGCAGCTTGCCTGGTTTCTGCTCCTGTCTCTGCTGTGGGCCTTGTAACTCCTCTGTGTGTTTATCTGCACCGGTCCTGGGGGGACGGGGTGGCTTCTGTCAGGAGTTGGTGGCCAGGACCACATAGCACTGCTCTACTGCAAACAGGTTTCCCGCGTTGCTTTGTGACTTTTGATTTTCCCGACTGAGTAACTTGGATCAATGGCAAGAGATCTGCACTTCACTTAACCTCTATTTGTAAAGCTTTTTTTTTAGGCTTTATGCTAACAATCATGTACACCTGGTGTAATGGGATCCCAACATTCATTAGGTTATGAGTAATACTGTGATATATAATGATTAAAACCAATGTTTCTGGGTGTGATGAATGCTGCTTCAATCCCTGCGCCTTAAAAATCCCCTCCTGTGAGATGGCTAGGAGAGGGACAGTAGCTAAGGAGTCCTAGTGGCTGATAGGCAATGATTGCTCCGGGGGAGCCAGTCTGCTTTGTAAGAAGAGGAGTCGTCAAGAATCTGGAGTTGAAACTCTTTGCAGCAGAGGTAATGCCTGATCAGGTTCCTATTTTTTTTCCTTAGCTGTAGGTCAGGAGAAAATAAAGTTATTAAGAGCTGATTGAAATCCTACAAAGCTGTGCTCTTTCTTTTGATTTGGAACCTGGTTATCTTGCTAAGGAAGTGTGAGTGTTTTGCCTTTTGTAGTGTCTTGTAGCAGCAACTGCTTCTGTATAGACAGCAGTGATTCAAGGAGCAGCAAAGAAACCCATAGCATTTAGGAACAAGAATTGTTTATCCATCAATCCTGCAGTGACAGGGAACAGGGTAAAAATCCTACTCTAACTTGCATGATTTCACAAGTCCTTTGAATCGTATTTATTAGATCCTTTGCATTTTAATATCTGGCTGTGGTAATCTTGTTTTCTAGTCCACTGACACCCCAGATTTGTTGAGAACAATGAAGTTGCCTGGAACAGGACATGAGGTGGAAGAAAAGGTAGCAAAACTTTTACACTCAGTTTGCACCAGGTTAATTTCTAATTTTAGTTATGAGAAGCCTGACAGTCAGTTTTTGCTTTAATACCCATTTCATTGTTCCATGATCATCCAAGATTTTGTGAACGTTGCACAGTCTGGCAGCTAGTCAATAAGCAATAACTAAGATTGAGAAATCTGTAAGAGCTGATTGCAGGAAACAGCAGAACTCGGTCTCTGCCAGTCTTGCAGCATTCCTGCATTTGATGTATTAATCATAGAGCCATAATTTTCATAAGTATTTCTACTACTTTGTTATGCCTCCATGTAATTCAATAACCATATGCAAAATGTTTCATCAGCTTTTAAGTAATTGGTTCCCTAATTAGCATATGTTTAACCTCGGAAGATTACAGAGCTGTCTTGAAAACAATGTATGTGATTTTCTTTCCTTACAGAAGATGTTTTCTCCCTCCTTTTTTTTCTGTCTTCTTTTTCCACTTGGATTGTGCCAAATACCAGTCTCAGGATGACAGCTTAGTGACTTATGGGAGAGACTGATTACAGGCTCACTCTTACACGTCTAGACATACAGTGCCACTGTATTTATTCATGAGAGGAGTCACACTAAATCACTTTGTATTTGCACTTTCTGGACCCAAATATTTGAAGGGCAAGAGAAAAAAACACCAGTCAAAGCCAGTATTGTCTTATTTTAATTTTTGCTGTTCTTTGGTGCTAGCTTGGACAACTCCACATGACTGTGGAGGGAAAGTTTTCCACAGGCACTGTGCCAGTCTGATATCCCATACCGTAGTCATCTCCCATGCAGACAGTACAGCTCTGTAGCTCTTCTATTATAATGCTTAGACAAGTCAATCATCTGACTTGCTCTTGCCTAAAGTGTATAATCTAAATTATTTAAAGATGTAGATATCTTTTCCCCAGTAAGCAAACTTTAAAATGTCCCAGTGTTTGATGTTGCTTAAAACTCTGCCTCTGCCCTTCCCATTCCCAACAACTTCTGAGTGGAGCTAAACTGTGAAAAAACTTCTGTTAGAATGGTCTAAGTAATTTTTAAGTGAAAAATATAAAAATGTGTAGTACTGGAAATAGGAACATATTACAGCTGTAACTTTCATGTCCAAAGTTCATGATCTGTATAATGGAAAAACAGAGTTTGAAATCTTTTCTGCTAATAACTCCTTTGAATTCAAAACTGCAAAGGCTTTTGTGTGTGTATTATTTATTTATCTGTTTATTTAAATGGAACAAATAGCTTAATAATAGTTTCTTGTGTTTGTGATGCAAACAGGTCACTCCAGTCAAATCATCTCGGCCAAAAAGACAATTTTCCTGTTCTGGCACAATTGAAACGATCAATTTGGATGCAGTTCCCCAGGCTGTTGCTCGTCTAGACAACAGTGCAGCTAAACACAAAATGTCAGTGAAGCCAAAAAAGCAGAGGATGTCAAGAAAGCACAAGAGATTAACAAAGGTATTGAATCACTGGTCAAATAGTGTGTGTGTGTGTGGGGGGGGGGGGTTGCTTTTGAAGCCGGGTACAAAATAACCATAACTGAATGCACCGGGAGTAGCTATAGACAGAGGACTGTCTTAAGATGTGATGAACACTGTTAGAGATAGCTATTGAAAGCTTCGACAAATCTTGTGTCTTCAGGGCAAAACAAAATGCATGCTTCTTCCATTTTGTCTTGAAATCAAGATAGAGACCTAAAGATGAAACCCTAGCTGGAGAGAAGATGCAAAGAAGTTTTAATGTGGCCAGTTGAGACAAATACTACTTACACCTGAGGTACTTCAGCTAGGATTTTACATTGGGAGAGCGTTCCGATTCTAGTTTTTCTAATAAAAAATATAGGTCAGAAAGGTCTGAAGGATATCTGCCACTGTTAATGCTGCTCTGGTATAGGCAATCAGAGAGTACAAAATTTGGTTGGGAAAAAAAAACAGATTCTCTAAAACTGGCATGGGTTCTGACAGTGATAATATCCTTGTCTTATAAGAAAGAATAAGACTGAAGTAACGCAGCTCTTGCTACAGCTAGAGTGAATTATCAAATCCTCGCTTTGTACACTTACTGCATGGCTATTTTGTTTTTTATCCTGACATCTTACCAGTGCTTGTACATGGGACAAGACTATTCAGCTAATACAGGGTTCAGGAGAGGCCACTGTCCTTTCTTCCGCACCATTGTACTTGCATTTATCACTCTTACAATGAAGAAATTAAATTTAAACCTCTTGTTTATACAGAATGTTTAACTGGAGCCAAATGATGGCTCAACAAATGATAGCCAGACAGGGCACTAGCTGAGCGGTTTTCCTCAAGGGAGGTGCTGGGAAGCACTCTTCAGGTGCAGCTCATCTTCAGACAATGTCGCTACAAAGACAAGGAGTAAGCTGTGAAGAAGATCGGTATTGAGTTTATTGCAGGTATTGCACCCACATGCCAGGGCTGTGGGGCAGGCAGGGAGCCCCAGCAGTCAGCAGTGAGTACATGCCTCGGTACAGTATGGTACAGTATTGCTGAGGAGCTCTAGGTTCTCTGTCCATGCGTGGTCCCATGGTTCCTGCAATAGAACCGGAGTCTCAGCACAGCTAATGGAGGAAGATATCCTGGCTCAGGATTTGTGAAAAGCAACCAAATTGTGTTTCCCAGAGCAGTGTTCTTTCCTGACTAGTGTCGCAGAGCTCTTTTCTGCAGGCAATAGCTTCTGTCTCTGCGAGTAACAGCTAGATTTGCCATGAAAAAACTGGCAAAACAATACCCTTAAGCAGGTGCTAATTATTTCAGGCTTAAAGGATGGAGTTCTAAGTAGCAGAACAGGCATATGAAACTTGTGCTGTATTGCTCAGGCTTCTGTAAATTTGAAATGGCAGGTGTCAGTCTGGATTAGCTCATGTATGTCAAATGGTGATTCAATATTTAGCATTAAACTGTTATCACTGTTGGGATGTTTTCTTTCTTTTAAAGGCAATTATCTGAATAGGTGAGAGGCATGGGATATATGATGATGTGAGCCATAAATTCGGGTGGGTGTGTTGGTGTGTTGACTCTGGATCTACATCATTGTTTTAAAAAAAAAGTTATTTTGCATTTGCAACTGATTGATTGTTCACTGTAAAGAATAACAAGCCAATAGGCAATATGCAGTAACTCCAAACTTGTCTCCCAATTTTAGGGATCACAAAGTTTAACAATAACAGAATTTGAGCCAGAGGACCTAGAAACTCAGCTGTATGGGGACAGATACCCAGGTTATAATGGACACATCATAGCAGACAAGCTAATCCAGAACAGAGATGAGCAGAAACAGCTTCAGCTGGCAGAGGAGAAGAGAACGGAAGATCACTGGGGGGTCTTTGAGGCTGAAAGGATAAGGCATATTGTGGAAATGGAAGAACAAAGAGAAATGGAAGAACAAAGGTACCAAGAACTTGAGCAGATGCAAAAAGAGCAGGAGAGAAGACGTTGTGAAGAAGAGAGGAGGCAGTATCTCCTTGAAGGAGAGACATCTATGAAAACAGAGGAGCAAACGTGCCATAAAGAGGAGAGAAGACTGCTGGAGACTGAAAAGAGGCAAGAGCTGGAGAAGCAGAGGCAGGAGTCAGAGAACCAACAGGGACAAGAGCTGGAGGAGCAGAAGAGCCAGGAACAGGAGGAGCAACAGAGACGAGAGCTGGAGGAGCAGAAGCTCCAGGAACAGGAGGAGCAACAGAGACGAGAGCTGGAGGAGCAGAAGCTCCAGGAACGGGAGGAGCAACAGAGACGAGAGCTGGAGGAGCAGAAGAGGCAAGAGCTAGAGGAGCAGAAGCATCAGGAATGGGAAGAGCAAAGGCGCAAGGAGCTGGAGGAGAAACAGAGACGAGAGCTAGAGGAGCAGAAGAGGCTAGAGCTGGAAGAATTAAGGCAACGTGAAATTGAAAAACAGTGTCAAGAGGAGGAAGAAAGAAATTGGCTGGAGGAACAAAAAGAACTCAAGGAACAAAATAAGGAACAAAAACAGATACGAGAGCTAGAAGAGAAAGAGCTTGAAGAAGATGAAATAAAACTGAAGCAGGAGAAAGAAGCTGAGAGCCTCCAACAACAAAAGAAACAGGAGGAACAAAGGCAGTATTTGAAGGAGAAAGGAGAAAAGACAGAGAAGGAACAACCCCAGCAAGTAATGGATAAGAAAAAGAAACGGGAAGAGCAGAGAAAACACAAGCTCACAAAACAAATGCACATGGAAAGTGCAGAGGGCGTGCAACAAGATGAACTGAAGCAGCAAAAGGAACAAAATGAACAAGAATGGAACAAACTGGAAGAGCAGAAGGTAGACACAGAAGGACAAAATCTTCAGCAAAACCAACAAGAAAAATCCTTGGAAAAGCAACAAGACAAGGATCAGTTTTGTTCTGGAGGGGCTGATAGGCAGCCAGTAGAAGAGAAGCTCCAAGAAGGATCAAGACCCCAAAAACTCAAACAGCCAGAAAAAGGGAATAAAACAGCAGAAGAAGTCCTAGCCGAGAAACTGAAGAGAGAAGTTGAGGCTCAGGAACAAAAGCGGATAGGGGAAGAACTTAGGTGGCAAGAGGTAGATGAAAGACAAACTGCATCCAGACCCTTCACATTTCAAGTGTCTTCTGGAGATAAACAGATCATATTTCAGAAAGTAAATCTGAGTCCAGTCATGCCTGTCAAAGGAGCAGGACTCTCTTCTCCATCCGTCAAAGATTGCAGGATGCACGCTGCCAGCAAGGGCTCTCATACACTCCCGTCATCTGTGTGTGTGCCCCATACAGCTATTTTGGTTACTGGAGCACAGCTGTGTGGCACAGCAGTTAACTTGAACCAGATAAAGGACACGGCTTGTAAATCGTTACTTGGCTTAGCGGAAGAGAGAAAAAGTGTGGATATTCCTTCACCAGAGAAGGCCCAGAAAAAAACCCAGGATCCCAAGCCAAGCAGCAGTAAAATGAAATATGCACAAGAGACATCGAACAACCAGGCCGTACTAGCTGAGTGGGCTTCTATCCGCTCCAGGATCCTAAAGAATGCAGAAAACAGCAAATATGAGAGAGACCGAGTAAGTGTCTGCAGACACAGTGATGACTGGACACCCCGAGGACGGGGTGGTCCCCATGGTAACTTGAGGAAAACCCTCTCTGCAAATGCAAAGTTCTCGATAACACCAGCATGGCAGAAATTTTCAGAAGCTTCAAAAAACAGTTCAGATGCGGAGAATATAAGCGTGGCAAAAGGCAATGAAACAGTGGCTGTGGGAAGAATCACTGGCTCATCTGCTGATTTGAAGGAAGATGTGGCTTCTGCTTTTAAGGATAACTTAGCTGAAAAGGCTAAAGAGAAAATGGAAACCCATAATGATATGACAGACAACACAGAAGGCTGTAAATTTGCAAAAGATCTTCCATCTTTCCTTGTTCCAAGTTTTCCTCATTCTCCAGGCAAAGAATTACCCCAGGCAGAACTTCCGGGTGCTCTGGAAGATCAGCAGAATAACAGCACAAAAAAAGCAGATAAACCAGCACCAAACGGAGAAGAAAATGTTTCTCCTTTTGGGATAAAGTTACGAAGGACAAACTACTCTTTACGTTTCCATTATGATCAACAGGCAGAGCAAAGGAAAAAGAAAAGATACAGTGCAGGAGATAGTTTTGATGGTGTGCCTGACCCACTAGTTACAACAGAAGGTGAGAAAGAATCCTCTGGTTTTGCTCCACAAGAGAGTACATCCCCTGGCACCGGGAAAGCGAACGTCCCTGTTATTGTAAAAGACTCAAAAGACTCCTCAATTACTGTGGTGGAGATTTCATCACCAGTGGGCACACCAGTGGTCCTACCAGCCACTGGCCAGAGTGCTTTACACCCTCATGAGAAACCAGCCTGCAAGTCACTGGTCCCACAGAAACCTGCTTTAGCTCCAAAGCCCACCAGCCAGACACCACCATCGTCTCCACTCTCTAAAATGAACAGATCAAACCTAGCTGATAAGCTAGGGCAAAGGTTGGTTAAAGCTGAATCAGACGGTGGCTGGAGAAAAGATGATAGAGCAAATGCAGTGCACCCCACGCCATCTAATGAGTACAAAAATGAAGAGGAAGAAATCAGAGAAAAGAAGTCATTTTTCCCATCTATAAGTATTCCATGGAGAGAAAAAAATGACAAAAAGCCTGAGCCACTGAAGAAAGGTATGTCTCTTTCAAAGGTCATTTAGCTATTGTCTGCATTTCCAAAATGAGATACTGGAGGTCCAGAGGAAGACAATTGCTCTTAAGCTAGAATTTTTAGCTGGCATGTTATTTGTGGAGTACCACTACTTTGCTTAGGGTTGTCTGAATGAATGGGACTTCCCATCCCCACAATTTAATTCAGAAACACACAAACTCAGCGTGACCAGTGCGACCTGCTTAGAAAATTAATTACAAGGAGGTAACTGAAGTCTGTGTGTGTTTTCCTTGGTAGAGATGTTACCTAGTCAGTCAGAGGATGGACTCTCTTCCATGTGTAATGGTGTCATCAGAGCAGAGGGAGTAATTTTTATAATTTATATTATAACATTTCTATTTTTTAGGGGAATATTATCTAGCTTAAAAAATATTAAGATCAAGTCCCCTTATAGTGCCTATCTTGGGCAAATGCTCTAACCCAATATAGCTGGGCACAGGAGCCTGCATTTCAGAGGCACTCTTCAGTAGTAAAAACAATTACAGTAGCCATAGTGGCTCTTCAGAGGAGGGTTAAAAGCCCCTGTGTCCTGAAATAGTGTTCTTGTACAAGAGGAAAAATTACCCATTCAGCATAAGGACACTCAAAAGAGCAAGGCAGGAATTCAGCATTTAATTGGGAAATCCCAATTTTTTTCCATTCTTAAATTTTGCAAGCATCAAGACACTTCTGAAAGCATATCTCAGTGGAACTGCTGCTTATTTTTTACAATTTTTTTACACTTTTTCCTTTCACTTCCATTTTTAAATGAGGATTGACGGCACAGCTGCCGGCCTGGGAGAGCGGGGTCAGTTGAGGGTTTCTGTGCTCACTGAGCTCTGCAGGAGCACCTTTGCACCCCAGTGCTGCTCCCTGCCACTCACAGCTCCATGCTGGGTGTTAGCCCCAATTTCATGCGTGGTACAGAAAGTCAAATGCTCAAGTGCCGATTTAAAAAAAAAACAAAAACAAAAACCCCACATTTTTTTAAGAGGGGTTGCATTTCTAGGAGTACATAATTTCAGTGCCCTTTATTTGGCTGAAGTTTGGACTTCTTCCCTTAAATAGGGCTGGAAACTCAGGGAACGACAGTATGTAGTGGCTGGATGCCTTTCATCAGAGGTGTAAACAATCAATGCATATGTATCACTTTCACTTAAATATGTAGTAAATTAAGCTATAGCTCTAAGAGTCCAGGGTAGGCTTTTTCACCAAAAAAAAGGATAAATTTGGACAACTGTATGAGTGTGTTGAATTAGGTCTTATTCTTGAGGCATAAAAACTGCTTCAGGATTTGACACAGAGCCCACCAAGGTCTGTGAATGGCATGGCATTCAATGGGCTTAGCTCCAGAGTTTTCACAGGGTAGAGAAGTTGTACTCGTTTGCTTGAGACAACAGATGTGCATTACTAAACCAATTCTTTTCATGTTTTCTTTCAGAAAAACCAGTCCTCCAGAGCAGACACTCTTTAGATGGATCTAAACTGATGGAAAAAGTTGAAACTTCACAACCACTTTGGATTACATTAGCACTGCAAAAGCAAAAGGGATTTCGTGAGCAGCAAGCTACGAGGGAAGAGAGGAGACAAGCCAGAGAAGCGAAGCAAGCAGACAAGCTGGCTAAAGAAAATGTAAACAATCTTTAGAAACCTGCCCATTAGAAATACTGATACCATAATTATAACTGTTAGCTACTTTTATTATGTGAAAGGGAATTTTTTTTATGTTTGGTTTGTAAGATTTCATAAAAGCTAAAATGACAGTGAGTAAAAAGTAGTCTGAAAGCCTGGAGTTTCCTTTTGCAAAACTGAGACCTCCAGGAGAAAATACTGTGCAATAGTGTGACAATTCCAGTGTAAGCTCTGGTGCCTTAATATCAGGCGGTAGTTAATGGCAATCATAAGCACGACCACTGCGCAGGTGCTGGAATAGAAAAAGTGTATGCAACATGGTTCTTTCAAAGCTTCAGGAAATAAGAAGTTAAGCCTTAATGCTTGGGGAATAGCAGCTGGAATACTCATTTATAGGTGAATATTGGTGAATATTAGTAAGTTTGAATTTATTTTTATCACAAGATGTATTATTTGGATAAAATGTAGACAAATGAAAGAAACAAACTGTCATGTGAAACATCCAAATGCCTAAAGCGGGCACTGAATTCAAGTATCACTTCTTTCCTGCTCTCTAAATAGCTATTTACTCTCCATGGTTTTCTTTAAGAAAAACACTTCTACTTATAGTACAGAAGTGATGCAAAACAAGCAGTGATGCTGTATATAGATACCACAGACGGTAAAAAGGGAGATTATGTGAGTAACTAAGTATATTTTGATGTTTGTTATGACACCCACATTTCTGATGGACACGTGCATAATTACAGATATAGATAACTGGCGGAAGAGAACAGCAGTGGGGGGTGAAGTTGCCCACAGATGCACACTGTGTTTCAGTGCTGTATTTAACAGGTAGGGCTGGCTCAAACTGTTCAATATTTTAACTGAAATGACAACGTGACAAACCATCAGCTTTAGAAGTATCAGAGTGTTTTGAGTCTTTGCCAAAAAGGAAGGTTAAGAAAAGGACAGGTGATGAATGAAAGCATGAAGTATGACATCTCTTACTTGTAGCCACTACGTGACAGACTGTTTCTCATTTATCAGTTTTCCTTCTCTGTTCTAGGCTGCTGTAAGTAATCAGTCAGATAATAAAAGCAGTAGCAGCAAAACAAGCACACTGCAGAAATCTACAACTCAAGAAGGGGAGAAGAAAATTGAGACTGCTGTGTCAAGACTAGAAAGAAGGGAGCAGCTAAAAAAGTCGAACACCCTTCCAACGTCTGTGACAGGTACAGTGAGAGATTCAGATTTACTCTAGGAATAATGCACTTCAGAAATGGTATTGCATGTTTTTGAGAAAGTGAATGAATGATTTTTTTTTTCCTCATACATTACCCCTGCATTTGCTTTCAGCACAGAACACCACAACTTGTCCCAGTCTCATGTGCTGGCCATTATGTTGGAAGTACGTAATTTTAACAGTTTTTTCCCAGGTTCCCCAGGTTACCAAGGTTGCACTACTGCATTTCCTTAGAATTGTCCCAGTTCAAGTTAAAAAAATTAGGCTGCCTCTCCAAGCCATATCCAACAGTATTTTTGGAACATGACTAATGCACATTAGAGGGATTTGATTTACTGTAAACGGCAATTGCAGTACTGTTCTGCCTTTAGGTTGGGGTTAGCACAGAGGCAGAACGATACTTAACTTCTACAAAGTGTATTTGAGTAGGAAATGAAACATATTGTGTTCCCACACCTCCCAGTTTGCCAAGGAGAAATACTCACCCCAGAATATTCGGAATGAGTGGTCTCGTTTCATTCAAAAATGCAAAACCTACTCAATTCAGTTGAAGGTAGCCTGTCACTTTGAATTTAGGACTTCTCCCTCCCAGTCAAGTATTTGGTACAGAAGGTTGGAACCAGAACCTACTACTTTGTCTGTCAAAAGGCAGGCACATTAAAATAAATACTTCCCCAAAGGGCATAATACTTGGGGTGGTGTAAGGTGATTGTTGAAATAGAGACTTGCTGAACATTTCTCTAGCCGACATTAGTCCTAGGCAAAAGGTTTTGTCGAAGAGTACAGATAGGTGTTGAAGAAACCTTTTTACAAGTTGCACAGTAAATAGCGTGGGCTTCTTTGAAAGCAAATCCACCTATCAGCTGAATCTATTCTGTACCACTCCAAGCCAAGAATTATGGAATGCAACTATTGAAAGCAATGAGGTAATTAATTTATCTGATCTGTAATAGTAAAGGCTAAACCAACGCTACTCCTGCCTTACACACCGTTCCAAGCTGAACAACCCCCATGCATGCCTATATTCAGCTGGTTCAGCAGCTGCATGTCCATGCTGCAGCTGCACGCCAGTGCAGATATCCCTGAGAACTTTACTTGCCACATCTTGGGTTGGACTAGATGATCTTTAAAGATCTCTTCCAATCCAAACCATTCTAAGATCTCGCACAGATGGCCCAAAACGTTCATGCTCCCTGTTAGCCTGCTTCCAGTGTCCAAGCTGGCTTTGGAGGTGGGCAGCTGGAGAAGCTTTATGGCATTCCTGTCAACCTGCAACAGGGCTCTATTGCAGCCCTACCCCAAAAGATTCAGTAGTGTGATGTTACGCTATACGCAGTCAATTCGAGAAGAAATCAAACTCTAGCACAATAGATGATGCCAAATTAGATCAAAGAAGGGCCAAAGCCCAATTATCCTTGGTTGGTCTGTCTCCACTAGAATGAGAGTTTCAGGAGGAAATTCAGGAGGAATTATCGATTTTCAGTTACCTGAAGTGAAAGCATAGAACTGTGTTGGCCCTAAAGGAAACAATGACCGCATTTCTGTGATTACTGGCTACATTTGGAGCCAGGTAGCCATTATCAACTACACAAATATGCAAGTATTTGTTTATTATGGATGATGACACTGATTTGGGTTTCCCAGAATTAGGAGAGCATTTAAGTCAGAAGACCAGGCTAGAACACGTTTAAAATAAAAGTTTGCTTAGTCCTCCTCTAAGGACGTTAAAAAAAACCACCCAAAACTTGAAGAAGTTGGTATATTTCAGACTGGCACTTGAGTCTTGTACAACAGGAACTGATAAGAGGGTGTAACCTTTAAAGTAGCATAAATTACCATAACCTTTAAAATAATTAGCTTTTCAAAGTGTCTGTCTACAGCAATAGCTGCTACTACTGTTCATTTACTTATAGCCAAAAATACATGATTAAAGATGTACTAAGAAGAAACAACTTTTTCCATCCATGCAATTTTAAAGCTTTTTAAAACATTCGGAACCTGAAAATGAAATGCAGCTAAAAGTAATTTGGACTGAATATGAACATTTAACAAAAAAAGCTTTTTGGGTCATAAAAAATAAAACATGTAAGGAGGGATTAGCGAAGAGTTATTCTGCAACTAAGATTTTTAGAGTTACTCCATGGGTTTCCGATAGGACTCATTTCGATCCAGGCTGACTTCAAGGGCATTCACTGTCTCAGAATTAAACAATCTTCCCACCTGACTTCTACAATATACTTCTACAGCTCTGCTCTGTAAAGTTGCTTGTTAGAAATCAGTTGCTTATTCAACACATTTTCATGCTGACACAGCTGTTTGTCTTTACAATTTTAAAGCAAAGCGCATGTGACAAACAGCTATTGGAGAAAGCTGGTTCACTTCTTCAGGATAGTCTCATGGGAGAGGTTAACTGAGGCGGAAAACTATAGGACCACTTTCTTTGTGCTTATTTAAGAACTCTTATCTGAGGAGGCAATCTAAATCCTACTGAATACAGTCGGGTTACACGTGCTCAGCAGCTGCACTGCCAAAGAGAAAAAAAAAATCCAGCTTTATTTCCCATTGTTTGCTACATTGCAGATGTAGTTAAAATAGTTTTTGTAAAGATGATGACTGGCAAATTGGAAATGTTTTCTCTGGATCTCACAAAGACTGAAAATTTTGTCCCTATTTTTGTGCGTTAGTTACCTTACTTGGAGTGACCTCTCAAAAAGGAAACTCAGCTCCTCCTAACTTGATTATTTTGCAAATATGATGAAAAGAAAGATTTAATTAAAAGGGCTAGAAATCAATATGAAGTGTTAGCTCAGAACATCTTCACAGAAAATAAGTGAAATCTCTAGAATCCTGCAACAAAGTACAGGGTTCAACTAATGTTTTTTTCTCTTCCCCTCCCCATCAAAAACAGTGGAAATTTCAGATTCTGTTCCATCAACCCCACTGGCAAAGGAGGTGGCCAAGAGATTCTCTACGCCTGATGCTAACCCTGTGTCAACAGAACCAGCCTGGCTTGCGTTAGCCAAGAGGAAAGCAAAAGCCTGGAGTGACTGTCCACAGATCATAAAGTAAACTGTAAAATTACATCTCTATTGCTGACTATTAATTGCTTTCTTTTTATTTATTCAGCTTTTTACACATGACAAAACTGAAAATGCATGTACTGAAGAACTGAAAACTGGTTACCGTTTTGCTCTAGCTCACTGTAACGTCTACTCAAGTCATATATTCCATTGCTTTGACAAATAGCTAAATGAGGTCACAGCAAAAATTCTCAGATACTGGATGTAAATTTTAGCAAGTATTGTAAAAAGGGCCAGAACTTCAGTTCAGAAGCTCCTTAAAATTCTGTGAGTATTCAGTTCTGGAATTTTAGATCTCTACACTTATGTGGAGATCTCAGAAATTTTTTTCAACACTCCATTGTTGAAAATTAAGGGAAGATGCATGTTCCCTTCTCTTATTCCTACATTTGTTTAAAGTGTTAAACTGTATGAACAGTCAGTTCTACCTGCTATTTGAAAGCTTCTTCCCTAATGAAGAACTTTGGGAGATATCTTTCCACCTGCAAATGCTAAGTAGAAAGATGGTATCATCCAAATGCTGAGGTAATTTCTGTCATCATAGGATGAATACACTATTGTCTATATTCCCTCACTCCTAGGAAGAAAACAATTCATCCTACTTAACAAAAAAACGTTATTTAAACAAAAGTCAGAAAGTTTTCAGAAAGAAGCCAGGGAGTCAGTGTTTCTTCCAGTCATTTAAGTGCATCACTTTTTGTGCTTGGCCATATTTAAGAAGCATAGAGACAGTGATTGCAGATTACAACTTTAAATAAATTGACTGGAACTGAAGTAAAACTGTTCCTGCGCTCATGTAGCTGTAGAATTAGTCTCAGTAAGTTCCCACAGGAGTAAGACTTGCAGAACTGAAGTTAACTGAGAACTGAAAGCTCAGTCAGTGAGAGTCTCAAGAGTTTGAGCTGCATTCTTCCCGATTTTACTCCAGGTGCAACTTCAGGTGGTTCAGATACCTTCCTATACTTTGACCAATACAGCCAGAACACTTGAGAAAGAAGTCTACCTGCCCCACCTCAGGTATCTGCTGTGGCAATTGAACACTTTTTATTACTTCTTACAAAAATGGATAAAGTCCATAATATAATAAAAATTTTACTGTCCTCAACATCCCACAGAAATAGCTAGGTCTACATTTTAAAAAGTCACCCTCGTAAATAAATCTGTAACACACCCGAGTTTGTTTTACAAGGAAGTCTTTAACAAATTTGAACGTCTCCTTCTTATAACCGTAAGGCTCAAAGGAACCTTTAAGCCTACAACATCATAAAGGGAGACATTTTCATGAGAAGAAATTGCATCATTATAGAATGATACCACATATGTTTCATGGCAGTATTTTAGCCAAACTGCTGTATGCAGCATGAGTAGCACTTTAAATTATGCAGAAAACAGACTGAAACCGGCCATATCCTCCCGTTCCAAGAATCAAAAAGGGCTTGTCAGCAAAAGTCATTACTGAATACACTATTTCCCACCAAACAGGATACAACGGTTCAGTATCACGGTTACAATAGCACAAACACAATGGACATGTTAGATCGAGTAGATGTGCAGCAGCAAGATGGGGTTTTTTGGGTCTCTTAAGCCATCAGTTTTGCTCAGTTTCATATTTAAAACCAGAACCTCTACAGTAGCTTTATACCCTTAATATAAGTGTTTAAAATGTTTTATACAGAGATGGGGCAAGGCTGCTCTCAAACGCCTGGGAAAAAAAAAACACTTAACGCCTTCAAAGTAAACCTCTGCAAGCTTATCTGAAGAAAGAATTGGGCCCATAATTATTTTTGCTCTGCTAGCACCATGAATTAGTGCTTCTTAAGTTAAATTTACACTTTTTCTGAGTTTATAAGCCTGCAGTATGTATTTGTAATTACAAGAACTAAACTGCCTGAAATCCATCTTTATGATTATTTCTTGGGAGAAGGAGCCAGGCAGAAATACAGACAAGGTGAAGTAAATCAGGACTAAAGAATTAAAGATACTGGTATTCTGAAAAGCATAGCAAAATTAGGTGCTATTGTGCATGACATAAGGATGCAATTTTCCAATACATTTATAGCACATAGAATAGAGCTTTCATTAAGGATGGTCTTAATCTAAAGCTTCAAAGCAGAGGTTTTTTTCAACCATAAAGGTATCTAGTGTAATAATGGAAACTGTATTATGTACAGTACTTGGTGGAAACATTTCTAAAGTGTACATGTTCAACAGTGACATTTCATGTTAAATTAACAAAAATTTGCACTAAATACCAATGAAGTGAAGTGTTACTTTGCTTTAGCTTTGTTGCAACCATTTCTGATAAAGTGTTGGAAATCTGTAAAAATAAAACCAAAACATTACTACCAAGTTTAAAACAGCAAAAATGTTTTAAGAACCGAACAAACCACTATGTAGTATATTGTCTCAATTTTTTGTAACTTATACACACAAAATACCATTTCTTCTGACAAGGTTATATACGATTAACCTCTATGTTCATATAGTAATGTATAAAAACTATAAGATGTATAATTGTGGGGTATTTGTTGTGTACTTTTTTAATTTTTCAAATGTTTTAAAGTGCAATTGTTTATTATACTAATGTCATTTTAATTCTTATTAAACTATAACCCAGTCAAAATTACCTAATCAATGATGTATGTATTCTGTGTCTCCTTTTGGTAACCGTGTAGTTCAGGTTTGCTTTATAAATAGAACTTCTTACAGTGCTAGAAGTGTCTTGCCTATGCATTTCTGCTAATGATAAAATGGAGGAACCAGATGTGGTAAAGCAACACAGCCAGTGCAACTTCTACTTTACTTTTTAATTCAAGGTGTTTGTTAGAATTCAAAGTAGGTGGCTCATCAGAGAGATTGAGATAATAGTTTCTACTATAGTTCTTTCAGAAGACTCATAACCAGGAAGATGCTCTCAGTTAAGTGTAGTTTTGTCACTGCAAATACTTGATTCGCATTACTAAGACCACTGGTAATTCCTTTTAAGGTGTTAAAGACAACCAAAACCAATTTACACAACCCTTTATTAATAGTTCTCTGTAAAGACACTGTAGAGAGCATTCATTCAAATCTCTTAAAAAATTATTCGACAATGGTTGATTTGAGCAGTGCACACTTCATCTTGGAACTCATACTGTACCTGTCATTGAAATTTAATAAATATATACACATAAGTATATTCTTCACTTTACAATACAAGAAGTAACTCCTACAGACTTCAACGGAGTTTAAGTATATGCTTGGCTGAATTGAAGCCAAGGAGGGCCTAGGCTGACAAAAGATAACTATTCAGTTTATACAAACTGTAGTAAACAGGTCACTGCTACCAAGTATATGCAATGCAGGCTATGTCTTCAGAAATCAAGTTAAAAGTTAGATTCAAAAAAGGACTTGGGTTACCTTGCCACGGCACAGGAGCCTCGTCAGACTAGACAAACCCCATAATATGCATGGAAGAGCCAGGCACAGGCTAGGAAGGAACCTCAGGGCACAGGCTACGCTGGACTCATAGAGAGGAATACATTCCTCCATCAGGGAGACAAGCATGTTATTCTAAGGTGCAGAGTATGGCACCTTACCACAGTTTCTCCCAATCCTGCAAGTGTTTGAAGCCAAACTACTGACTTTTATTTTCTTACTACACAGGTCAAAGCACAACATTAAAATCCAAACCATCTGAAATATGTTCTTTCATGAATCGGAGCTGGGAAATGAGGGAGGGACAGTGAAACTTCTGGCTGGGTGCTGAGCAACCATCCTCCTCCAATCAGTACAGCAAGTCAACAAACATCACTTTACCTACTCTGGACACTGCCTGGTGCAAAATCCTACCCGAGAAGTCTGCAAAGAGCACCTCTTGCCTACAGTAAAATAGGCAGAGAGGTAGAGAGCACCTGTGAGTTCTTAATTTACAAATGTAAACAAGAAAAAGGAAGCAGCCTAACATCTTAGCTGTTCTTTTTTTCCGTTGTATACAAATCTAGGCAATAAACATAATCGTTTCTACAGCCAACAACAAGCTTTGTTCCCCATACTACAGGGGAAGAGAAAACCTCTCCTGGAAGCTTATCTACTCCTGCTGCTGTTCCACTCTTGGCATTCAGGATCCACACTTTGCCATCTCTAGATACTGCTGCCAAAAGAATTTTGTTCTTTAAGTCATCACTTTGGAAAACAAATGGTGTTCCATATACACTTGAAGTAGCTTCAAATTTCCACAGTAAATTACCCTCCATGTTACAACAGTAGATAAAGCAATCATGGGAGCCAAAAAATATTTCTTGCTTAGTTAAACTTGAGATGCATGGAGATGAAAATACCGGTCCATTAGTGGAAAACTGCCAAACCTACAGAAAGAACATAACCACCCATTATCAAAGGTTGTTCACATTACCAGTTTGACAGCAACTGTAATTTTTTAATAGACTAGTTGTTGACAGGAGAGCATTCTATTTCAAGAGCATACTAGATTTCAGTGAGGGCTGGTAGATACTTGGCAAATTACAAGTTAAGTTTTACACACAGAGTAAGTGATAAAAGATTCATAAAATAGATGTGCAAGAGTTACTGCCTTCTGTGAGGCCCACGTAAAGATGGCCAACTTAGGAAAAGAATATTCTTGGCTGTTGTACCACAATTAGTAATGAACTTCAAGAATTCTGTTAACATGCCATTCTTTGCCAAAAAGGCAAATATTCCTTTTGTAATATAGATTTCCTCTGCTCATTCTAATGATGCGCAGATCCCTCCTCAAGAGAGTATCAGTTCTGCAACACTGCTGCAAGCAGACAGAGAGCAGGGCATGGGCTAACACATATTTTATAATCAGAAAAGGCTTAGGAATTGCCATGTATACTGCATCTCAGGCAAACAGAAACAGTGTCAGTTGTTTTAACACCAGATACAAACCACATTCATCTCTGAGGAAGTAAAAAAATATTCTCATTTAATTCAACGTGAAGGCTGACACACATTTTGCCAGAATTATGATTTGGCATATTTCTGCTGTGATGTCAACATTTTTTGATAAATGCATAAACATTCTAAGAAACCCTTACTTCTAAAGAGCCACCATCCTACAGAAGAGATGGCTTTAAACGTGCTTTAAAAACTCCAAAACCAAAAACATACCGTTTCATTTGCTGGCACTACTCTTGACCATTTACTTTGAGTATAAACTCTGAAGTAGAAATTCTGTTACTGCAACAACCAACTTGAGAGTTTGCGGTTTTGCCATCAACCACATGGACTACCCTAGGCAAACAGTTTTTCTACTTTTTCCTCTCTTTAACAATAAATAGACACTTCTATTTCGTTCAAAAAAAGGTATATGTCAATCATTAAACCTCAGAAAACAGTATTAATAAAGCATCTTATTCAAGGTTTTGTGTTGAACATAAAAAACCCAACAACACCACTTTTACCTTTTCTCCAGAATGAGTGTAACAATATAAGTTTCCATCCACACACCCAACACAAATGTACTTCTCATTGCAATGAGGAGAGGAGAAGAGTGGTTTTCCCAGGAAGCTTTTCCAAATCTTACTCCCCGTCACCTGCAAATGGCAGCATGGAACATCTGATGCTGGACACAACTTAAGACGCTGCAAAAAACAACCCTTCCTTCACAGCTTGACCCAGCCCTTAAGAATTGGGGGGGAGAAGCAGCAAAGAAAAGCAGGCTTCTCCATCCAGAATGCATCCCAGAAGCAAAATTACTCTTCAAATCTTATTCCAACAAAATGTTTAGTGTTTTCGCTGGGATACTCAATACTCCTGTTCCACCCTTCTCTTCCTCCCCCTAGGCAAAATAGTAATGATAATAGTGTAGTAGTGGTAGTAGTAGTAGTGGTAGTTTTAATAAATGACAGATTCATTTATTATTCCATTCCCAGCTCCTCAGTATGTGACAAGGACCAATGAAGCAGAGGATATCTTGAAAGCAAGTCATATTGATTATGTCATAAACTATAAATACTGTAGGAAATGCTGCAACCCACAATCTATGATTGTCACAATAAGCTCCTAATGTAGCCTGCACATTCCTATTTTTATAAATAATCACTTGGAGTTACAGCTGGGTTTCTCAACTACCTGTTACTCAGGATTACAGAAAAAAGAAAATAATCTGTTCTTCCTTAACCACAGCCCACTAGAGCTGCAAAACCATACACTGGTCTTCTAACACTAGGTTGGGCATTACTGAGGAAACTCGTAGTGGGTGGGAGGTAGAGATGGTTAGGACTGATGCTCTGGGTTGTGCGAGTATAAAAATATGAACAGCTGCTCCAAGTGACTGTTCCTTTTATCAGGCAGAACCAGCTGTAAGCCAACAATGCCTTAGAAAACCATGAAATTGCTCCACATCTATCAAGAATGCCATCTCCCCAGTGCACAGAACATAACAGCAGTCCAAGATTAAGAGGGACAACTCTTTAAATGACTATGGGGAGGGAAACAGTAAGAGGAATGAAGGGGCTTCTTTCTCTGTTCTGTTCTGATTTCAGTAAGTTCTGTGTATTTTCTTTTCTAATTCTACTGTCAAAGGCAGGGAGGGAAAAAAAAAAAAATCTACAGACATGCTCTCACTAGTTTAATTGATAAGGTAGTATATGGGAATGAGAAGACACTGATTCCAACTTCGGCCTACAGTCAGCAGGTAAATTCAAGCAAGTCACTTCAGTTCTCTTTATCACCAGATAGCTTTCTGAAATACAGGAATTATTACAGTAACCTTGTGCATAATAAGGACCTCAAGTGAAAAATATCTTACGGTAACATATGATCGTCTAGTTCCTTTCATCAGAAAAGCGATCTTAACTTCAGAAATGCATTTTGGTTTCATTTAAATTTGAGATTGGGATCAAAGACAAGGAAGCAAAGATACATACCGGGTTTACAGCCAATAGTAGTCCTCCTAGCGTAGCAACATAAAGATGATGCGGAAAAGAACTTAGACAAGGAGATGAAAACACAGCTCCACCTTCGCAATGTAACTTCCATATACATGTTTTTTGCTGTAAGCACAAGAAAAAAGATAAATAAAAATGTTTCAATTGGAGTTAAAGCTCATCGTGTTTACAAAGACCTTCGAATGACAAAGCTTATCAAACACTGCATTGACTCAGCAAATACTAGTTAAGAAGTGAAGATATAATCTACATGCCAGTATAGCAACACATATGCCATTGGCTACTTTCTCTTCCAGTCAATAAAAGAAATTCAGCTAATGAAGAGGCAGAATCTGCCCCTCTTGTTTGCCATCTCCCTTCACCTACTCTTTTAGAATGCAAGACTCTCTCTCCACCATTAAGCCATAGTTTTATTTCTAGCTGGGCACCCTATTCTGAAACACCCACTGAGAATTTAATAACTAAGAAACTTACAATTTGGTTTCAACCAGGACTAGTAGCACAAGAACCACAGCTGAGAACACCACTAAAACTATTTACGACCAGACAATCCTAACCCCACTTCAAGCAGGCCTAGCTATTTCAGAAGTGTAATTGTGGACTCCTGAGAATACTAACACCAGTGGAGCTTTATCTGGTGTACTACAAATAGGGTCTAAGTTGGATATTTATTCTTCTATACATAAAAGTTAGTCAGTGTTCTTACATAAATATCCAAAGCATACACATGTTGGTCATGTGATCCTATGTAGACTAGTCCACTGGAAGGGTCCACAACTGCAGAACTTTTCACAGTATCTTCTGTGACAAAAGTCCAGTGTATTTCTCCATCACTGCTTTGAAGCACATACACTAAGCCATCATAACAACCTGTGTGAAATAAAATACAACAGGGGAAAAAAGGATAATGAATATTTGTATTCATGGTATGATTTATGCTGCTAGCTGCATCACTGCTGGAAAGAAATAAGATGACTCACAAGGTACAGTCTCAAAACATTTTCCAAAGCTCCTCCTCTTCTTTTAGCTCAAAGTCTTTGCTGATAGTTCATACATTCAAAGCTGATTGTTCTGTGTGTTCTTTCCAGGTTACATTTAGAATATATTTATTTCACTGCCTTTCTATCAAATTTTACAGTAATAATATTAGAAGACATGGGGAGCTGCTGAAAAGGGAGAACAAGAATGTTTTTTTAATTACCTCTTTCCCTAATTTTCCTTTCTGAAAACAAAGATACTGAAAGAAAAAAGTCTGTATGTTTTCTAATGAAAACTGAACCGTAGTTCTAGAGACTTCTTCAGTTTTAATGAAACATTCAATTTTGTTATCAGAGTAAAGAGCAATCAAAATACTAGCAAAAAGATGGCAACATTAGCTTTGCATAAAAAAACCTCACCCCCTGGACATCTGTGCTAACCAGTGATACATATGTATTAGCTAAAAAGATAACACTAAGATGAATAATGGCAACTCCGTTGACAACACATATGACAAAACCAAAAAACTATCCAAACATGCTCTTTACATTTCCAAAAAGAAGAGTCGAACGAGATAACTAAACTCTGTGAAAAATAATCTGAGGCACCATGTACTAATTTCTACCACTATCAATTTTTAAAGACATTTTAAGATTGTATCACCTTTCCATAATTTTTAAAACAAAACAGTTTAAAGGTCACATCTCAATCAACCACTAAAAAGAAACTGTACCGATTGGCTATTCCTTAATAAGGCCTCATTAATAAACTGGCATATAATAAACCACAAGTGTATATGTTAGATAAGCTCCATCACTGGTTATCATGAAACTTAAGTTACTTATTCCCTCTGTTTCTATTTTACAATAAATTGGTTCTGAAGCTATGGATAGTTATGGAAGTTTATGGATAAATATAGATGGAGGGCATTCAGAAGGAAGAAATAAGATTCTCTATCATTCATCTTATATTTAGCAGAAAAAATAATTTAAAATGAAGGCTAAAACAAAAGACTTACCAACAACAATGAAATTTCCACACTTGGATACGCATGCAGAAGATTCAATACGATCTCCAAGGTTCTTCTCCCATTTTCTCTCTCCCGAATCTAGATCAATTGCCTGCATTGCATGAGAGTGAGAGCCAACATATACAGATGCAGATACTTCTTTAGATGGTATTATAACCAGTGGTGATGCATCAACACATTTTCTTGTATTTGACTTCCATCTTATGCATAATGCCAACTCTGCCATTGTTACATGACTACATTCTGCATGGATCTGCTGTGCAGAGCAACAGTCGGTTTTATTTGCCTTGTTCGTAACTGTTAAAATTCTGTTCTCCATTTCATACCCTTGCACATGGCTTTTCATTATACTTGGAGTCACTAAATGCGGAAAGGATGGTGGTTGTAGCAGTTCTACTCCTACCTGTACTGTATTACTGGGTTGCATAAAAGACTTGGTGAAATTCACAGAAAAACAATGATTTCCTCTGCTTAGTGCAATAAATGACATTAACCCTGAAGCAACTTCAAGACCTCTTTCAGATTTCAGTTTAATATATTTTCCATGGAAGTCCTCTCCACTGTTCCCACTTAATTTTCTTTTCACAACGTTGTCATAATTCATGAATTGGTCTTCATCTGGAAACAGAATTTTAAGAATATGTCTATAAACCTCTTCAATCGAGCGGCTGAGAATAACTTCAAGGAGTCCAGGCACAGCTTTGCCTACTAGCATCTCAATTTCATCATAAAATCGTAGAGCCTTTAAGGAGTCTCCACCGCTGTACAGAAATACCGCATCTTTAGAAATTCCAGTGGAATCACCTAGGAGACCCAGAACAGACTAGGGAAAAGAAAAAGGAAAGAGGTAACAGTCCATAGGTGTTACACCATGTCACACATAAAAACTCAAGTTGGGTAAAAACCACCCAAATACCCAGAAGTCCCCCTAAAAATCAACAACTGAAGAAACTCACTATTCTGCAAAAAATCACACGAAATGTGTTCGTGCCAATAGAGGTAGCGATGGAACAAGAGTTGGGGAGGAACAGGGAAACAGGGACATACTAGTTCTGTGCTACAAAGTGTTTTGCTCAATTCCAATTCTGCAGTCTAAGAAATTAAAGCAAATTGTGCTGTATTTTTGTTGGCCGTTTTCAATCTTGATACCATTTATTAATGACAACTTCGCAGATAAAACATTGATGCCTTTTGATAAAATTGGTTTAGGTGCTTTATTTTATTAATAAAACTTACATAAACTGGTATCCTTCTGAATTATTTAGGTAACCTACTTATGTACCTACTTTTGAAGCTATAACCCCTTCAATTCATGAAGAATTTTGGATTTGGCATTGTTACTACAACAAACAGCAATTACTATGTCTCCTCTCACTGCACTCCCTGCTTGTTAAGTCTGGGTGTGAAGCCTGGTTTTGGAAGCCACTTTCTGCTGTCCATAATGGGTCTAGGGCACATCCCATCCCTTTAGGTTATCATTTCTATAGCCACCAGTACGGTAAGTATCAGCACAGGCAAACTGTGTTACTAATTTCACTACATTTACTTTTTCAAGTCCTAGCCACAGCAAATCCCATTTTCAGGTGAAACTTGGAAGTCTATCTTTGAAAAAAAAAAGTAATACTGTTTGGCATCACATTTCAGTACCTTGAAAAACAAGTCTTTAGCACAGAAATTTATAAACAATACAAACAGACAGTCCAAGAGACAATTACACAACTGTGCCATCTATTTAAAAAAAGACTCTTCAATTCATAATTGTATTTAGAAATAAGAAACTCTACTAACACAGTGGCTATTTTGTACAAAGTTTCCATGTCCCAGTGCCTTGCTTCCCTTAGGGATACCTTCTTTGGCACGTGAAGCAGTATTCAAAAAGCTACTGATAGGTTACGTCCTTCCTATGCTAACTGCTTATACCTCATAGCCTGCAGTTTTATCTGATAGAGAAATATAAATGACTCCCTCTTGGCCACTGCAGAGCGACTATATTTAAGTATTAACTGAACAGAAAGAGCTGTACTGCTTAAATCTATAGGCAGCTAGAATGTTCTGGTTGCATTAGTCATACTTCTTAAAACTGTTTAATTCCTGACACATGTATAATGATCCACTTGCAAAGATAAAAAGGCAGCTCAAAATACTACCTTCCATAAATACTGCAATCTTTCCCACAATTCCTCTGCGCCACTCAGCTTACTGTCACGCCTTCTGGAGTTTAGATGGCTCTGGTAAATCTTGTTCAGTTCAGATATATCAACTTTGCCTTTGTAGAAAATAAAGTATGATTTTTTTCATTGCTCTTTTAGCATTTACACTTCCAAAACCTGCTCTGCCCAAACAGTCACTTTGTTCTTGTACACACTTCCTCATTCATACTCAACTGCACCTGTGTTTTTTTTACCCAGCCAATCAACTACACAGAACCCAATAGGTTTTTGAAAATTTAGCCTAGCCTCCCACATAATCCCACCTTCAAGGCCTGATCTTTCCCCAGCCGAAGTCAGGGTTCTGTTGCAGACTGCAACGGGAACAACTGAGAAAGGAAAGGTGCAGTGTTAATACTAAATTGATTTTACCACTACTCTTTGACTCTCAAACGAAACATTATCAAGAAAACATAATACGTAGTCAGGATTTCCTATTAGGAGTTAGTTATCTAATCTACATATTTAAAAAGCACGAATCAGGTACCAGATTTTGGTCAATAAAAAAAAAGAAAATAAAATAAAGGAATAGAGACCATTAAAATAAGTGGCAAGAGTACTTAATAGTTTCATTTACCATGTGAAGTTAAAGGCAAAGCTTTAATCAGTACAAGCTCATCAGGGACTGCATGAGCTGGTAGATGTTTCTGGAGTTCTTTAAGTGTTTCTCTCTCTTCTAAATCATCTTTGGGTACAACAAACAGGATAAGTTTTTCCTGCTGATACCAGGTCACTGCACAAGCTTCTATTTGACAAAGATCTTCAGCAGCCTGTAATTAAAATTAGTCTTGCTTTGAAATGCAGTTCATGCATAGAGTAAAAGGAGTAAAACCCACAACTTAAAAAAGTACACATTTAAAACTCGTATTTGTCTCACATTCCTACATAACATCCTATGAAATACCTTCTCTTGTAGCTGAAGTTTATACTTCTTCACATAAAAATGAACTCAGAGATATATGTATTATATGCCTAAATGCCACGAATGAGATATAATCCATGAGTCTGACATTCATTCTTGTAGAACAATCACTGTACGAGCATTGCAGTGCAACGCTCAGTATTTTTCAGGTGTTTATACAGTTCTCAATTCTGCTAGAAGAAACCATACAATAAAACAGGTTTCCAAGAACTCAGAACCAAACTCCTCCCTAAATTATGTTACTAGATTTTTGATAATACACCCTCCCAATTTCTTTTAGACTCCTAAAAGTCACCTGAAAATAAGTAAACACCCATTTCTGATGATAATGATGTGTTCTTTATCCCTGCTCTTTTATACTGGCATACTCTACCCACTAGATGTTATATTACCTGCTGCAAACATTCAATATTAAAACGTTTGCCATGACGTTTAATCTGATTGTCCTTCCGACCCAAGAAGAACAACTTTGCATTCTGCACTCTTACAAAATCGCCTGTTTCTCTCATTGTACCCAGGGGTACAGTTATTTCATCATCAAGAAAGCAGATTCGTTCTTCACCACCTACACAAGAAAAGATCGTGGTCATATATATTAAATGGCTAACCGTAAAAGAAAATTATAAAGAGTATTTTATCAAATTCTCCTAAACTCTAACAAGCATTATAAGAAGTACTAAAAGATTATTATCAATGTCTAAACTTCTGCTATGTACAAATTGGGCCATGCAGTTAATTCAGTTAATACACAGAAATTACTTCAACTGAGAATGTCAAAATGCAAGCAGGAAAAAAAGTCAATATAATGAAAGCACAGTCTGCAGATAAAATGATGGTAATTTCCTGTTCATCATTCCAACAATACTATCAGAAGGTTCTCAGCCCAATAGGAACTTAAAATGCTATATTAATCTGCATATCAGAGGCAGACACCAAGTAAAATAATCAATGTATTATTAAAACTCAATCAATTAAGAGAAGTATCTTAGACGAATAAGAAATATCAAATAACCTATGAATATTTGTCCCTCGCCTTCTAGAACTGCAGAACCATTGGTATCTCTGACCTCAACTTTTGTTCCAAGGAGCGGTGATCCCAAAGGTATAGGGAATTCAGTTCTAAAGACATTAAAGAGAGAAACAGTAAACACCTTTCCCTTCTAAACACAAAACAACTGTTCCAGAAATGAGTTAGCATACAGTCTTTTAAAGGATTAGTATTAGAGCAAAAGTAGATGCTTGGGGCTTCTCTCTACAAATGCTGCTTCTTTAAAAACATCTCAATTTGTTCAAAATTAAAAACCTCATCAATGTGTGTGGGTTTCATTACCAGATACCCAAAAACACTGAATGATAGAAAATAAGGCCTGAATGGACCCTGAAATACCCTGAGAGTACCCCAAGAGTTTCAGCCAGTTTTTAAGTCCCTCAGGTTGAAACTCCCACCAAGCTCAACCAACTTAAACATGTTGAACTGCTTTCTAATTCATTCTTTCCCTGTCCTACCTAGTTTGAGCTTTTATTCTATTTTATTACTGATGTTGTGGCAACAAGTACAGTTGACTCTTTCAGAAAAGACTGAAATAAAAGAAACTGTAATTTCAATGTTATGTATCTATTCTAGACTTCTTCCATTGAGCTGCAGACCAACTCCAGCCTTTCCTTTCATTCTCTAGGCTCTTCGAGCACTTGCAGAACCTCATTTATTGAATGTATTTCTGAGCGGGAGTAGAGAATAACATATTTTCTTCAGTAAAGCAAAATTTAAAAAGCAAAGTAACTTTAAATAACTTTAGTAATCTATGAAGTTAGGCATGGGTTCCAGTTCAATTTCTGTCATAAAGTATCATATTTTAACCTAACAGTTCTTGTTCAACTCCTGTTATTTAGCCTGTTGAAACTTTTCCTTTTCCCTGATCAGTCAATCAATTCTTTATCTCAAAAGATAAAGACTGCTTATTTGACTAAAAAGCAGTCAAATTTTGTAAAACAGGTATTTCTGCCAAGTGAGAATCTACTCCTCCTTTTTCTTCCTCTGGTTAGCTTCAAAATATAATTACTTGACAAATAGGTATGAGAAAGCATCCCAGATATTCAATGTGTCTGCCCCATATGATAGGGAAGTCCCAACATAAAGACAAAACCAAAAAAGAGTAGAATTTAACATTGCCAAACAAAACCCCAGGATTCCTATATATACCACAGAACAGCAAAAATAAAAGACAAACAACACCTCATTTGGACATTATTATTAAGACACTTGGGATTAGACATTTAATTTTGCCAAACTTCTCTAAAAAACAGAGGGGCACACACCACTAAGGCACTAACTTTGTGCTAACTTTTTTCATTTTCTAGTGTTCTCTAGAAACTCTGCCAGTTTTCATCATTCAGCTAGCAAAAATAAAAGTCCACTGTATTCCAACTGTCCTACTAATACTAAGAAATGAAGAAGACATAAAATGGTCTGTCCCGGTTTTGTTGTACCTGGGGCTGCTTACTGCAAAGGAACCCTAACTCCCTTTGCAATGAAGCTTAGAGAGAACAGGCTCCGAGGTGAATGGTGGAAGACAACAGCCAGAGACTACAAAAACTTTCATCATTCTAACTACACCTCAGTTAGGACTGAAGAACAACACGTTATCTCTGGAGCACAGAAACTTTTGAGTAGAAAAAACAGTTTCACTGAGGAGAAGGTAGTGTTTGAACTCAGAGAAACCAGAATGAAAATGAGTTTTGCATGATAATTTAATAACACTTTATGACCATCCACCATTTTCAGTCTTCAAGGGTGTAAGTACCAGGTTAATATATCACATAATTTCTCCAAAACATCCCATTTCATAGGACACGTCTAACTCAAGTCACACATGTAATTATCATGCCAGGGAATAACTTTACATTCCAGAGAGCAAATGAAACATTGAGCTCACTGGAAGCACTTTTAATGACTTTGACACTCCTGCAACTCTCTTTATGAAATACAATGAACAAAAAAAAGTCAGTAATTGAGTGAAAATGGCAGAGCGCTAAATGATGAGAAGAGAGCACTTCTGGAAGTCCAAGTAAAATTACTGTAGGACCCTGCGTGAGCCACTCTGGACAAATTTCTGTCATCCATACTAGTTAAGTAATATCAGTGGGATCATTTGCTGAATAGTATATTACCCAATATTAGAAAAAAAACAGTACCTAGTCTCCATTTAATCAATTATTTGTGGAGTTTTAAAAACTGTAGGCAAAAGCACGGTAGCAGTAAGAAACACACATATATCTACTGATTACATTTGAAAGTAATCTTTGAGCATTTTCGCTTAAAATAATTAAAACTCAGAAGTAACATTCTGAACTTGATAGAGCTAAGCTATGAGTATATCTTTGTTCTGAGGCTATGATTAGGAGTTACAGAACCCCATTTCTTTACTCTCAGACAGCTGTATTAGGTTTCTTCTCTTTGAACATGCAAGATCTCACTGGAAAAGCCTCAAGATGAGCAAGAGTATGGCTAATTGATGTTACTAGCAAATTAGGTAGGAGCTGTTTGCCTGCAGAAGCCTGGCAATACTGACACGTATTCAGAGATAGTACACCCTGGACTAGGCTAGTCAAGGTTCAGCATGTGGAATCCCAGGCTGGAATAAGGAAGAGGTCTAGATACAGAGATGACTAAAACAGAGACCATCATGACACATTATGTGAAACTTAACAGGTCTATGAGAGGGCTGTATTAGAGCAAGAGAGGATGGATTAGTCTATTTCTACATAAAAACCAAATGTAACTTCTACCAGCATAAACACTCATGAGGACTCAGTAGCCCTGGAAACAGGAGACCGCGGTTCTATTTCTAGTGATTTTCATCATTCCTATGCCAAGCCATGAAAACAGTGAATTTACTTACCTAAAATCAGCACTAAAAACCTCTTCAGGAATCTTGTAGCAAGTGGCCCAGCTGGACACTTCAGTAATACCATACAGATTAAAAATACTTGTTTTGTTCTCCTTGTGCTTCCAACTTTTCAAGAGATTCAGTACAGGAAATGTTTCACCACCAAGGGCTAAGACACGAAGTGAAGTATTTGCAGACAACACTGTTGACTGAATAATGTGAGCTCCAAACCTTCTGAGAAGCGTTGGTGTTGCCTGAATAATACATATTAAAAAAAAAAAGATAAGAAAAAGATTTGTTATATTTTTTCAGTATATGTGTACACCTCTTCCTGCTTTACCATATCCACTGCATAGCTATATCGTGGATGTACTTAACGATCATCTACTTATAGTAGGTGACATCAATCATCGGATACCAGTGTAGATCACACTGGTGTTTTGAGAGGTTTTGTTTATTATGTGAAGCCTTTAATGGGTACTATCAGCACCAATCTGTGTTCTTCTGCAGAGTTTCTTCTTTACTTAGATGCATTATGGGTACCCTGTTGTGTCTCAGCTATTACCTAAAGTGTGTGCATATTAGTTTTTATGTTAATTACTTTGAAACAGAAAGCAGCACACACGGTATTCTCTTGATGTTACTGTTTGAGATTTTTTTTTCCCTTCATTCCAGGATGTTACAGCTGAAATATAACCTATACATCTGATTAAAATGCATATAGAACATTTAAAGACCTTTCCATAACACTAAAAATTCCCAGGCTGCCAGATTCTGGGTTGTTCCTGATTTGTGTAAATGTAACAGTTTACAAAGATTAGTTTTTCTGAAAGCCTTCACATCACACTCTAAAATGAGCAGGGGAAAAAGAAAAGAAACAAACAAACAAACAAAAAAAACCCCCAGCTTCCTTAAATATAAATACTTCTATAAAACTGTTGGTGATGAAGAGCCCTTTCACTGAAGGGAAAAACAGCAAATCATTTTAACAGACACGCTTCACTCTCATTCTTGCCTACTTTTTCTAGTAAGAGGACTGGAAAATGAATGGAATTATTTCTTACCAGGTTATTTTCTTCTAGTAATAGATGAAGAGCTGAACTTTCCAACTGATCATTTTAACTTTAGTGAATTATAGTGAAGAAAAAAGGGGGAAAAAATTACTCTTTCCCTTCCTCATAATCACTTTTCAGATTTCTCAAGTATGCTCAAGCAATTCAAGAGGGGAAGGGAATTTCTTGCTATAATTTAAGAAACATCATTAAAATTATTCATCAACAGTTAAGCTGTAAGGAGAACATTTTTGTCATTAATTCAGCTGAGAAGCCCTTCCTTCACTGATAAAGACAATGATCAAAAAATCACAAAATCAAACTTTTCTTAGAAAGGCATCTCAAACACCTTAATTCACCAAATTTCGCCTTTCTCTATTAATGCTTAACATGCTTAAATAAAATATATATCTTAAAAAGCCTTAAAAAATATACTTTAAAAATCTTGCTAACAGAGATAATATCTCTGAAATTTCCTTCTAAAAGCAAGTGAGCTAAACTGATCAAGAAACCTGCATAAAATAGGAAAATCTGCACCATTGAGATTTATAGCAATCATAATAAACAAAAATAAAAGCAGAGAATAAAGTTACAAAATATTTGTAACTAGTGGATTTCTTCTGCTGTGCAATTTTCAGCTAACTACTCACTAATCTTAAACTTATACTCTACAATCTCAACTACGACCATTCCTCCAAAAGAAAAGGAAATCTCAGCATTTCTATGAGTGCAAATACTTCAGAATTACAACACTAACAACAAAGCAACGCTTAGGGGTTGATTTATCACAATTAATAGGCTAATCAGACCATACTAATTTTGTTCAAAGTCGGTTATAAGTGAGATCCATGTCTAGTGACTCTTCCCCCCACACCTTGATTTAAGTTTCTACGCTCAATTACTAGTTTTATGAAATACCTTGTTACACTACAAGGCAAGGCCTAGGCTTATTCAGCCATGCTGGGTGCTCATAACTTCAAGTAAATTTTCCAAAAATGAACTTTAAACCTATTAAAATTGAGATAATATAGAAGATGATCTATTCCAAGACATAAGGGGCACATGAAGCCTCATATAAATGGATGGCCTGAAAACAATAAGCGTTGCTGTGGAATCAATTATTCTCTTGCTCTCGTTATTGTAAAAATGACAAACATTTTATCACCCTATAAATGGCACTGGTTTAGTAGTTGTATTTTTAGCACAGAGATTACCATTAAAACTTAAACGTTGGTTATGAGGAAAGGCTCCAAGATCAAGCCCATTAAAAAGTGCTAAAAATGTCTATAATGGGTTACTCCATTACCAGATTCTTCAGAACTAACTGCTTAATTAACAGCATAATTTAATTAATTCTTAAGAATTAACAGTTTCTTAAGATGAATATTGACTTTATCTTTAGTTCATTGTTTTCTGTCACAAAATGTTTGAGGCTTCAATCAAATAGTAATTTTGTAAACAGCTAACACTCTACAGCAAGAAGGATAGCATGAGCTACACCTTCAAGGAAGAATGCTCCAGCTCCATTATCATTAGTGTCTAGACTGATGAAAAAGTAGTACACATTAGCAAAGGTGAGAAGCAAGACACTGAAGACACTTATCTTAGGTGTTGCCTACCTGCAACACTGTCACGTGGTGATGGTGAAATAGAGCAGCAGACAGCTCCACAGGCATCATTTTAACAGTGTTTGGTACTACAAGAATAGAGGCTCCGCTTGTCAGAGCAATGAACAATTCAACCACAGATGGGTCAAATGTTAGAGGAGAGGCCAGGAATAGCATATCATCCTGTGTGATCTCAAATATGGATCTAAAATAAGAAAGCAAGGAATTACAAATCTGATGCATGTTGTTAAAAAAACATCCAAACTGGAAGAGCAGCATGAAAGAAACAAACTTTAGCAAAGCTCAGGTGTTAAGGGCTACTCTGAATATATAGGCATATGCAGGCCAGACTATTTGAGCAAGAGCTCCTGCATCAAGACTGTAGCTGATGAGGTCCTTTACAAAGATATCCACCACATTACACACCAATACAGTACGTTGAAGGGCATATTTCAACTTACGGATGCTCATTAAAAAAAAAAAAAAAAAAGGTGGCATTTTCCATAATAGATTTTTTTTAGAAAGAACTAAATGAAAGAGAAAGAAACCCAGGTACCTTAAAAACGAATTAGGACTTTAAAACTACAAAACACACTAAATATAGCTGTGAACGAATAATTAACTTTGTTATCTATTTATTTTAAGCCGCAAGCCAGAATACAATACTTACAGCAACAGCATATTATTTGAAGTATACCCCTCAAAAATTCAGGTAAAGCACCATTTAAACATTAAAAATAACATTTAGAGAAACAAAATTTTATATGATGCTGTTCAGAAACAATAGAATCAAACACCAAGAAACCTGAAAAGGCAGGGAAGGAGGAAGAAGTGAAGCAGTGTTAGTAAAAACCCAATCTACACTCCTCTGAAGTATTGAAGAGTCCCTAAACATCAAATTTGTAAAAGCATTTAAAGCAAAAAGTGGAAACCACACTTACTTAAGATGCTGAATATTTGGCACTATGCATTTATGAGGCACTCTGACTATTTTGGGGATCCCTGTAGTTCCCGATGTGTGCAAGACATACGCTAAAGAGTATTTCTGGCCAACGTCCATGTATCCTCCTTCTGATGTTTTTACTTCGGTTTGATCTGGGCAAATGGTATATCCTGGCTGTGAGTTACCCATAGCTTTGAAAGGTTCATATTTACTTTTCACATCGTCTACTTGTGAATTTAAATCAGTGTTGCTTGAGCTCATTTGGAAGAGAGTTAAACCAATATGTTCTATTGTGGAAGAATTGCAGTAAAACCAACCAACATAGGACATCTGGAATTTCTGTAAAAAAAAAAGAAACAATTTGAACAGCAGAACTCAGGATGCGCTGTTATTGTTCTACTATATGCAATGAAATATGAAACAGCGTTTCATAGAAATAAGCTGTGATTTTTCATCCCTCAACTCTTGGAGGACACACATCAGACAGTTTTAAGCTCATGCATTTTTATATAGTAAATATGAGTGAACACAGACCTTATAAATGAGAAATAAACAATTCTCTGAGCAAATAATGAGAAGAAAGGGAAAATATACAAAAGAACTCTGCAGAAGACAAAGAACTCTGAATTATAACTAGATGGTCCAATCTTGTCTATTCTGTTTGCAATGAGTGAGGGCATAAGATCTGGGAGGAGCTGGACAAAAGGAAACCAAAGAATTAAATGCAGGAGTTATTTTCAACTATTGCAAAGATTTCCAGCTCTCAACCTTGACATATGGAGAAACAAGCCTGGAAAAGCCTTCCAACCCAAGTGCCGAACAAGCTTGCCTGGACAACATTGTAATAGGAAAGTAGGCAATTGTTTTGAAGAGGAGGAGAAGCATTTTGTACTTCTAATTTTAAAGATGTTCTTTTCTGAATGAGAAAGACAACCTCTTGACATGAGGAAACAACACAGCTGCATCCAAGCTTATTAAAACAGAACAGAATCTGAATACCTACACATTTCTAAATTGCCCTTTAATGCTTCCTGCAGAAGCCTGAACACTTACATTTATTTTATCATTCTCAACAAGAATATACTGAAGATTGCTTTTCTTCATGAAGTAAGTGGATAACATTGGTGGTGCATCTGGATCAACAGGAGAATAGGCAGCTGGAACTTGAAGGATTCTAACAAGACAAGAATGTTATAAACTTATTTTTAAAAAAACTAAGAAAATCCTCTTAAATTTCACTAACATTTCTTTTATACTTTTATAGTTCCCAGAGCCAGAAAATGTAGTCATAACATGACTTTTAAAGATTTTGTTGGAAATAAAGTAGGAAGAAAATTATAATCAGTGTTGCCTTTTGGTATTTTACAGCAAGGAAAAAGATTAAAGCTAGATGAAAACATTCAACATTATTTCTGGTCAAGCAGGCTGATGATTACAAAGGTATCACTGACATCACCAGCACCACGTTTTAAAAGCTTCTACTATTGACAAGGAACAGAAATATAAGCTTTCCATTTATACATGTACAACATATAAACATATTAAAAAAACCCACCAAAAGTCTGCACACTGAAAACACTTTCTGTTCTCACTAGTCTAAAGAATCCAGCATCTGAGCACATACCCGAGTTTTTTCCCCTAATAAACAGAGGAACACGAAGTATCATTCTGCTCTCATTCACTACACTTTACATTGTAGTGCCTCCTCAACAGTTGTTCACTCCAATTCCCCCCTCTAGTGGCTCCATTTGATAAAGACAAGCACTCGAATTTATTAACGCCACGAAAAGCCAAGATGAGTAAGTGGCAACTAAAATATGGACGGTTCCCATAAATCTTCACATTTCTTCTAAGGCTGGGTTCCCATGCACAATTAGTTGTATTTTCTCTTTGTGCAAGTGATTTATCACTGCAGTAACGACGAGATCCAGAACGAAGTCTTGGAAACCGCAGCATTCTGCATACTCAAATAGCCACTGGTACCAGTAAGCACCTAAGCCTGCCCTGCATCCTACATAGCTGTTAATTACTCAGCAACGATAGCTGTAGGAATCAAAACGCCCCGGTAGTTCCCAGTCACACAGAAAAAGAAAACTGCGTTGCTGCTCAGTTCATTGGGACATAGAACAAATCAGGCGGGAAGGGACCTCAGGGTGCCTGTTCCAACCTCCTGCTCAAGCAGGGCCAGCTGTGACACCAGACCAGCTTGTTCAGGACTTCATCCAGTCAGGTCTTGAAAACCTCCGGGAACAGTGCCTGCACAACATCTCTGGGCAACCTGCTCCATTTTTGGGCTGGGAGAAACGCGTGTCCTGATCAGTGAGGAAGTTCCGCAGGGCCTCTGGAAGTTTTATGATTACAGCGCTCACTCACACACTTCAGTGAAATATTTATAGTCAACTGTGATACATCTTCTTGCACTATTATGTATTTTAGGTGTAGAGTGACAATAGGAAAATACTGACACAGATCATCCCCCTAAGAAGCACAACTGCTGCTGTATACAACAGCTGAAGAAAATAAGCTTGGGATGCTAGGATTCTATATTACATCATAAATGCAATGAATATAAGAGATACAATATTAAGTATACAAATATATATGAATATAAAGGATACAAACATTAGAATTCATCGGCAGAAGCTGGATTTTTTAAATTGCTGAATTAATATGAGTGCTGAGATCACAAACATTTCCATTTCCTAGCCATTAAATAATCAATGTCACTTTAGTGCTGTATTGCTCATTACTTTTTTCTACAATATTTGTAATGGAACTGTAACTGTATACTCAATTAGCTTAAAGCATGAAATTTGTTTTCAATGCATCTTTTTGCTAGCAAGACAAGAATACATTAAAAAACCTGCATACTCATTTTATTGTTAGATCCATTTTTAAATACGCAGAACAGATACTAGTCATTAATTTTTTATATTTCTATAAATATGCTTAATCATACACTTTTTTAAAAATGGATATACATACACTTCAGATCAATGAACTTAAGATTCAAAAAAACTTTAGCAGTGGCTTTTCAAAAGATTATAATACTGCCATCTTTTTTCTTAAAGAATGCAAGACTCCAGTGCCTCTTGACTGCACTACTATAGTACTACTGCATTTTTGTTGTTATTAAAAATATAAACAAACTGAAAATTTGCTTTAATACAGATGACCCTTAAAAAACCAACACAGAATGCAAGCATTCAAACCATTACCCTAAGATCCAAGACGGTAAGTTTATTCCTGGATAGCAGTAAAGGCCTATTTCACATTTTCCTTGCTGATCACAGTGCTTTTGAAGGAAAGCTGTTAACTCCGTGGCAAGCTTAACCACCGTTGCATACGTGTAGAAAGTTGGAGGTCTGTCATTGCATTCATCAAACCAAACTGCTTTTCTGTCGGAGTACAGGCTAGCTGCCTGATTCACCATTTCCTGAAGAGTCATCTCAGCTGCATATCTTCAGTCCCCCTGAAAGATGAACAAACCAGACTGCATTGTCACCTCCTAACTTTTAATATTTTAGTATAAGTACACAAAACACTACCAAATAGGAAAAAAGATACTTGGCAAAAATCACACAGCTTCCCCACACCTTATATTACAAAAGTGTAGAGCTTAATACTTTTATCGTTTACTATGGGTCTCCTCCTAGGGCCCGGGATACAGTAAATCACCACGATTTCATTGCACAGAGGTAGTTTGTTCCTCACCATTACCCCTTGATTTTTAAAGCTGGGCACGACTGAATTAATAACTTTATTAACACAACTTAATTAATAATTTTCTCTTTAATAGACTTGTGAAATACGAATCTTTCCTTTGCAAGCAGAAAACCCAAGGCGTTGATTGCCAAGGCTTTTAGGATACGGCTACTGCTGCTGCACGTCTCTGCCCAACGAGTCCCTCCCGTCACGCCCGCACCGGCTGACCGAGCCGCGGACCCGGGGGCCTGAGCCTACCGGTCCGCGGCTCAGGCCCCCTCTCGCCTCCGCCGCGCCAGGGTCAGGGTCGGGGCTCCGCACTCTGCGCCACGAGTACCGCGGGACCTCTCCGGGACAGACGCCATCAGCGCAGCCCCGCCGACCGTTGCCGCTGGCCCCAACGGCCGGGGCTCCGGGCAACGGCCACGCCGCGCGGGTCCCCCACCTGAGGCAGCGCCGAGCAGCACCTCCCCGCGCCCTCCTCCTCTCCGCCGCCACCTAGCAACGGAAGGTCAACGCTTCTGATTGGCGGGACAGTGTTAGTCCGGCCCGACTCTGCAGGAACGCGGCGCTCTCATTGGCCGATGTCCGTCGCGCTCTGTGGGCATCCACAAGCTGCGCCCGGTCCGCCAGTGGCCTGCGTGGGGCGGCGCCATTTTTCCCTGAGGGTGAGGGGAACCGCGAGTGCGCCAGAGCCCTCCCAGCCCTCCCCAGCCTTCCGGCAACTCTTCTTCAGACATGAGAAAGAGGCTAAAACAAACGCAGGGGGCCGGGGTGAAGGGCGAGGCTCCCCCTCGTCCACGCACAGTTCACTCGGCTCTGTGCCCATGCCCCCCCGCTTGGAGGTGGTACGGGCCTTCCTGCCGGGGCGATCGCCGTTCGGCCAGGGCAAGTACGTCATTTCCGGGGTCAGCCGTTGCCGCGGCCGTTGCGGCAGGGGCGGTTGATAACAGTTCGTTCCTCGGCCGAGCTGTGGCGGCGGGGAGCGGGGCTCGGAGCGGCCCCTGCCGGGCTCCCGGCGGGGCGAGCGGGGGCGGCCGGGGCCAGCTTCGTCCTCGCCAGCGGGGAGTGAGGGCGACGGAAAGGGGAGCCGGCGCTGGGAGGGGGCAGCGGTAGCGCAGCACGGGCTGCGTGCCGGAGAGGGTGGTTTAACACAAGAGTCGAAATGATTTGCTCCAGCTTCGGGGTGGCTTTATTAATGAAACCTTGGATGCGTAGTGCTGGCGAGTGCAGTGAAGGGAGAGACAACGAGAAGACCAGTTTGTAACCGTTTTTAATATTACACATGGGAAAAGTTAGACATTAGCTTTCTACTGTTTTGTCACATTTTGTATATTACAATTTGGCACAGTTGCACATTGGTAATACAGTAGAAACGGTTTCACAGTAAAACATTAAAGTAATACAAATAGGGACACCTAAAACCAGAGGAGTTTTCTCCCTCGACATACTCAGTACCTGGTAACCTGAAGCATAAATCCAGCTGTCAGAGAATAAATTGACACTTGAAAAGTATCTCCCCTTCCAACTTAAGGTTTTGAAAAATATGTACTAAAGATTAGGCATGTAGTGTATCTAAAAATTACAGTGCTTACAGTAGCAGACCTTGTAATTTCACATGTGTAACATGGAGGGAAAAAAGGCATTAGGACTCATTTCATGGAAATCAGAATTATACCACCTAATGCTCAAATCACATATAAGTAATTATTACCAGACTTCAAAAATACCAGTTTTGTTGAAAACATGTTAAAAGAGTATTAGCACAAGTTTCATTTTCAGTCTGTTCTATAGACAATTTCAGATAAATTGATAGACTTCTGCTTGCAACTCTGTTAAACTGTGCGCCTAAGCTTTTACTCAAGTAGAAAGGGCTTCTCACACCCATCTATAACCTAAGAGCTCGACTTATCCCTTCTTTTAAAAATGATAGCTTTTTTGAGAGCAGGAAAGAAGAAAGGTGAAAAATGTTAATGACAGTTTTTCTGTTTTCTCACACTCCTCCCTGGTTAATCTGGAAGAGGGGGTGGTCAGAGTGACTCCACCCTGTTCTTTTTTTGTTCAGTTTACTGTCCAGGTGAACTGCTAGGGTTCTGTTAAAAAAACAAACAAACTTGCTGATTAGACAGAGGAGATCCACGTGCATCCCCCAATATGCAGATCTGGGCTGTGGTGAAGAACACACAGTAAGAGCCCAACACTCACGAAAATCTGCATTCTCTGATAGGCGTGACTCCAAGTAGGCTCCGATTCCACTGCACAAGGCAGTCTTGACTTCATTCAACATATTTACATGCTTTCTTCAATCGGGACTTTTGTGATTGTCTATCAGGCACAATTGCTACAAATCCCATGTAAGAAAGCTCCCTTTTGAATTTAATCACCAGTGCTGTAATTCTCAACTATAGGGAAGATGATGGGGAAGGAAGAAGCTCTTAAACCTCTCTATTTTTTTTAACAGTGTCACAAACAATTATAAGGCCAAAATACATAATATTAAATAGAAAACCTAAACTTAAGTTGCTGGTATTCAGTGAAAAAAAACTGAGGTATACAAAATATTTTTACAATTGTGCGTAAATTTGCAATAGTTTTCAGAAGGTGCTTTTCCATTTTCAGCTAGTGGTTCATTGTCCCAGTGATCTTCATGTATACAAGTAACTGTGTAATTGTGACCAATTAAAAAATACAGTGTATTCAATAGCTAATGGTTTTTCAGAACTCTTTTTTTTCCTAAAACAATACATTTATTGTAACAGCAGTAATGTAGCAAAATAAGACTACACCCAAAACAACTCATAATCTTCAGTTGATATATTGTATTTACTGTTAAGAATGAAAAGTGACTCTATTTTTCAGTTTAGCTTGGATGTTGACATATGAAAAGCACACTGAGCATTAGCTCAGACTTCAGAAATTGTCAGGACTTACCCTGGAGAAAACAAGATGTAAAACAGAAAAAAAAATGTCAGTGCCAAGTATTTTTTCTCCTTCCACTTCCTATTGGCAACTGATAGAAGCACATAAAGATAATGTCATTACACTGGACTTCAAAAAAGGAATTTTAAAGTTCTAGAACTAGAGAGCTTTTGGCTGAGCATTTCCCTGAGTCTTCATTTTTTAAAATCATATGCTAGACATTATGTTCACAGAATCTGTTACAAAGGGCTTGATTAATAAAGGCTGTTTAGCTATCTGTGCAAAAGTTAGGTACTTCCATTCTTAAAAAGCCTAAGCAAGAACTGCTGAGGAAGCAATTTGATTCTTCAGAATCTGGTATTTTTCCTAAGGAGAAGAGCAAACTTCACATACTTTTTGCCTTAAGGCTTTGATAATTTGAAATGACACCACACAATTCATGATGTGTACTTTGTGAACAAATCTAACAGGGATATCTTTCCGAGCAAGACCGAAATAAAAAACTCTGGGACCGCTACATAATTAAAAAAACTTTGGTTTTTATAATATTTTACGAGAAAATAGAAGGCACAACTGTGCATTAAAACCATATGATTTTGTACTTTAATCTGCTTACATTGTTTTCATCAGCACATTGGACTTTCTGCAAGTCTGTCCTGTAAAGATGTATTTTAGTAACAGTAATTGTAACAAGATTTCCGTATTACCTAAGTATAAGAAGACTATTAGCAAGAAGGCATCGTTGAAAAAGGTACATTCAACAAGAGATGAACTGGTGTCCATCCACTAGAAATTCACCATTCCAGCTCTACAGGATACTCTCCAGTGAGACACGCTGTGCAATGACCGATCTTTCCAACACGCGATTTCTGGTTTTTAAGGCTGTTCTCATTCTCTTGCCTTGCTTTGATGCTTTCTTGCACAGACGATACCAGCCCTTCCACAGAAAGATAGACCACACTGTCTGCTCCTAGAGGAAATAAAGAATTCATCAGTTAAAGCTGCAATGTTGTACCGAATGCAATGCTCTTTGGAAATGAAGTCACATTATTGTATGGAGGTGGATCACCTTACCTAAAGAGAATGGATATGAAAAATTATCAGGCCATAATAAGCCTTGCCCTTCTCAAATTCTTTCTGCAGGGAGCAGACTCACTGAAATCTAGACAGAAGGTTTTGAGTTGGGAACAAATGTGTCACACACACTGCAAAAATAGAAACAAAATCCACAGTGGGCATGAAGACTCCCTAAACCTCCTCTACTTTCCCAGAGCTACCCTGTAGTTCGGGTCTGGAAGCAGACGTGTGCGTGGCTGGTGCTTCCCAAATGGCGCACCTAGGACTGCAAACCCTTACTGGGACTTGGAGGAGGGGAAGACCATCGTGTTAAAAAAAATTCAGTCTGCAGTTCATGCAAACGTTCTAGCAGTAGGAAAGTTTGATGGCCTTTTCACATCATTAGTTTTCTATCGTTTGCACTCATTATTTTGTGAATAATACTTAAAAATGAGATCCTACAAACTTGAAATATTTCAACATGTCTTCACAATAATTTTGGGGAAAAGAATTCACTGCAATATTAGACAGTGAGAGTAAGTATTTAACACAGGAAACCTGAGTTTACAGTTTCCTAACTGTACACACATCTATGTTCTTAAACCATTTCTAAAAACGTTTTGCAGCACAATAGGTCATATATAGTAGATCTCCTCACTCACAAGCCTTCACATGACTTCTGTTGCTGATATCCTGATGCAGAGCACGTTATTTACCACATCACAAGCAACATAAGCTGTTGGTTCTTCTTTTGTTCTGCTGCAAACGACTCATTCTAGAGATTTGAGAATGTATTTAACATTCTTTGATTAGTTTCAAATGTCGCTTCTTTCAAAGTGAAATATATAATGCAGTTGAAATCATTTACATAAATTTAAACTTGTAGAAAAATCAGTGGGTGTTTACAAATTCCCAACATATTTTTATGAATATCTCATGAAAGTGAAACTACATTAGTTTTTCATTACAGGACAGATTTTCACCACATATTTTCTCCCTGGTATTTTGGCCACAGTAGCTCCTTGTTGTAAAGACTTTCGCAGAAGGAGCTCTAAGTATTGGAAAGCTGTGTTGTCACACCTTATTTGTAACATGATTATGCAAGTATTCTAATGCCTTCTGTTGTTTGGAGAAATATAATTCTCTAACTGTGTTTAAAAAAAGAGTGTAACTAAACTGGTTTGATCCGTAGGGTACTCACAATGCAGAAATTTAGCGTATATCATCAACCTTATGATTTTTTAGTCAGTTTTACCACTGTTGCCTTGATGTGTTGCCCTTTATTTTGATGTAGACAATAAAACACCTACAAGTAAAATCTCACTTGAAAGAAAAAAAGAAAAAGTAGCGTTTACCTATATAGTTTGCAAGATCATGAAATTCAGGTCTGTTGGCAATGAGTTCTTCTTTAGTTGGAATGTTTATTCCCATGTAACAAGGAAATCTTATGGGAGGTGAAGCCACACGGATATGCACCTGAATAAAAATACAGTTTCAAAACAGACCGCTATAAAGTAAAGGTCAGCAGATCGTAACACAATAGCAAAGTCCCAGTTCTGCAAAATAATCATGAAGAGCAGAATACAGCACTACACAGAAGGCACGGAAGGGTTAAAAGTAAGATAAAGGTTTTTTTAGATGCCAACACAGCAGGAAAGAGAAAGACAGTTTTAGAATTTATTTTTACAATGTTTCCTAATGTTATTAAAAGGCTCCATCCTGATTTTGCTTTTCTTCTGTTGTGGTCAATCCTTGATGCACATGTTTCAGTTTACAAAGTCAAGTATTATACAGAACATTTTTTCTCAAGTGACAGACTTGCATATTCTGTTTCAATTAAAAAGTCTTAATCAATTAAGAATTTTGTGCTCTGGTGACTTAAGGCACGTGCGTGTTTACTGCAGTACGTGACTGTACTTAAGGCAGTACCACAAGTCACATGTATGTCAGGAATACCACACCGATACTTGATTTTCCGGTCTTAACTAATCTGTTTTCCATTCTCTCTTTATTTGTCAGATAGTGCTTTATAAATGGAGACCTGTTCCTCCCCTCCTAATGTCCCAAAAATCACAGTCATACAAAAGAAACTTCTCGACCTGTCTTCACAATAAACATGCACTAGGCATTGTTTTTTTGCACATTTGCTCTTTTAAATAAGGAAACAATGTGTAGTACAAATGAAGACAAACCCCTGCGCTTTACCCTCCCATCAATCTTCTATTTACATCTGTATTGTATTGACTGAAAATTAACTTACCTCTTTGGCTCCTGATTCTCTCAGTAGTTTTATTATGGGTGAAATGGTATTGCCCCTCACAATTGAATCATCAATGATCACAACTCGCTTGCCTTTAAAATTATCAGACAGAACGCCAAACTTCTTTGCAACACCAAGTTGCCGTAACCTCATATTTGGCTGGATAAACGTTCTTCCTACATATCGGTTTTTACAGAGTACTTCAACATATGGTAGTCCGCACTGTAGAAAGGAGACAATTAAACAGAATTAATATCTATAAAACTGGTTATTCTCACTTACTGTTTTTTTAAAGCAACCTTAGGACTTAGTATGACTTTACAGTAACCAAAGAACTTTGAAATACCTTAATATAGTGGAATAATGACAGAAAAAACAAGTGCAGGTGTCTCAATAGGAGTACCTGTCATACTCAAGATATAAAGCATTATCGATACAAAACTCTAACGGCCCGTACCATAATACCCCAGTACAAAATGAGGTATGTGTAAATATGCTTGGGAAAAAAACCGGCAAGTTACCATATACCTTTTGAGCATAACCAAGGGCTGCTGGGGTTGCAGACTCTGGAACAGTGCTGACCAGGTCTGCTTCCACGGGTGCTTCAATAGCAAGCTGCTGCCCGCATCTTCTCCTGACTGAATACACCATCTGACCTAGGAACGGCAAGAAGTGTTTTTCCTGGTATGCATAATTCAGATTTCCTCTCAGTTTGCTGTACAAATTCCTGTGGCAAGTTGTAGGCTTAGAAGTCAGTGAGAAAAGCTCCAGAACTAATAAGCAGTCACTCACATAAAGTAATTTTTTATTTCCTTCCATAAAGTCATATTCTTACATTGACATTCATATCACTGCACAGAGAATTAAAATCCAGTTTGCCCTAATCGGGTAACTAAAGGTCCTGTGGATGTTACAAAATCTATTTACATGAGGAAAGAAGTAGAAATTATGCCTGCCTGTTCACAATGTGCATATTCTATTTTTAGGCTGGTTTCTCCAGCAGACAAAGTTTGTGCAATCCTGCTGTCTGCCTCTGCCCGCTTATTAACTTTGAATCAGTTGTCAAAATTCACCCTGAATTTAGTAAGGGGATAAGAGGCCTCAAAAGCTTTTAAGGTCCTAAAAAATTTGCAACGTGGGAGGGAACTGGAGCTATTGTGATGAGATGAGGCACAGCAAACGGTACAGCAGCGGTACTAAGGAATGTAAGAAGTGAGGATATTGAAGGGTAAGAGATCATGAAAAAAAGGGATGTGGGGTGAAACTGGCTTTATAAAGGTGGGGCACTGTATAGGATCAACAGATGGCATGGCTGTAGCAAGCAAAGAAGAGCTTGTTTGTTAGGTATGAGAGTGCTGTCTAATATCTTGTCATTGAGACAATTTCTGAGAGCTTCTACTGAAATAATAATAAAAGCATTAGACTGAAAACCCCACGTACTTAGACAATGCATAATTTACAAGTTATAGTAAAAGCATCTTCCTGAAATAACTCTTTCCTGTGAAAAAAAAATGCCAAGATAAGTTGTTTTGCAGATCCTATTTCATAAGTCTAATTCTTAAAAAGTTTTCCAAGAACCAATGAGTTCCTTTCTTAAGTCTCTCACCTTTAAGGGATATTTCCTCTACCTTAATCTTGTTTGTGGCTCTTTTCATCCCTTCCATAGGGCTGCGCAGGCAGCCTGACTGAGGCCATATGCACAGCCAGGAACAGGAAGGTGATGTTACATGCTCCTCCTGATAAGTTTGATGTCCTCAAGATCCGTGCCAACCCGTTCTGTCCCAGCCCTGCTCTGCAAGCTCACATTCAGTGGTACCCTACTATGATCCCAGATCCTTTCCAGTCATTGTTCTCCAGGGTAACATCTCCCGCTATTTAGGGAGGAGCTTTGTACGTTACATCTTCTTACCTTCAAAAATACTGTCTGGTCTTGCAAAATAAACATATTCAAAGATGCAGAATGCTGACGGATCTCCTTCAGGTCTTGGCACAACATCCAGTGTCTGGACATCGTATCTGGATATTTTCACAATCTCTCCAGGAAGGACCTCACGGTAGTACCTTGAAAGAGAAATACATAGCATTTAGAAATGTCCTGAACCTGGATGATAGTTTTGAAGTATAAACAAGATTCAAAGGACAGGAAAAAATCCTTTTGAATATCCTAACACGACAATTTGCTTCTATCTTAGGATTTGACCTGGAGTGTTTTAAGACCAACATGCTAAGACAACTGACCTTTACTAAAACAGTCTGAATTAATACCCAAAAGCAGTAAATTAATACTTAGTACCAGAGAATTATGGTATTCTTCCTACATGTGATATGTACAGTACTCAGTCTAGTACAGGCTTAATTGAGATTAAATCTATTTTAATAATTTAGTCCTGGATCAATACTAGAGGACTTTTCTACAAAAGCTAATAAACATTATAATGCAATATAAAAAACGTAATCAAGAATAAAGATGGTAGCCAGAAAAATCCTGCCCCACAAGCCAATACCTAGAGAAATATCTGTCTAGTAGTGACAGGCAGCTACCCCCAAATGACATAAAGCTGACTGGAAATGTACATTCCAATTCTCATATCTGAAGAAATATGGAATAGTATTAGGTTTATTATGTTACAATGTTTAACCCTATTAAACATTTTTCTAGATCCTTCAGTGAGTCCTCTGGTGGCTATTCTAATAATTTCAATCTAAATCTATCCCACAATATTGAAATATTCTGGAGATATAAATCAGAGGTAAGCAAATCTGTGATTATTTGCTGGTCAGATACTAGCAGCAGCAGCACTGGCTACAGCAGAAGTTTAGGTAAAATTGCTTTTTTAAAAACCCACAGGCTTCAGCTGATGGTCCTACACTGTAAGCTTCTCTTAGAAGATTTTGAAAAAGTTTCAGAAAACAGTTGTTCTTATCCATATATAGAATAAATTGCCTCAAGAAAGCCCCTGTTACCAACAGCTAATAGTTCCTATAGAGACAGGGTACAAGTTACAGCAGGAGAACACAGAACACCACACCTACAATAAAACACTGCAGAATGGAATACAAGACCTCTAAAGTGCCGTCACGTTGCTTCCTGATTTTGCTTTACATTTCTTTTTATTCAGTAGTTGTGTTTTTAATGCAATTTTCCACAGTTTTTTTGTTTGAAGAGGATCCAACTTATTAGTCTAGTCCCCAAATGCACGTTGTTATAATATCTGATTAGGAAATTAAATATTCTTCCTCATAATCTTTCTTACTTTAATTATGTTCTAGTTCACAATTGCCTTCCACTCCAAACTTCTAAAGATCAATTTGCAGTCTCCCAAAGAGCCTCTTACCCTTCTCTTTTTGTCCAGAGAAAGTATCACACCTTTCTTTTCAGAGTATCTTAGCTAAAGAGGTAATGTGAATGTCATCTCAAGTTTTGGCTCTGATGGGTGTTTGCAGGCATGGAAATAGTTTCAAGTGCCCATCATTTTTTTCAAACAAGGAGACTAGCTCATCAGACAGTATACGCTACAGCTCAGGTTAGTCCAGCCTGTGAGCTACCAGTGTAACCTTTCTGCAGTTGAAGACTTGTTTTGTAATACAACAATTCTGCTGCAAATGAGGCTGAAAAAGTTATATGGATAACCAGGTTTAATGCAACAAGTAAGAGGCATTTACTTTACAACAGGAAAGTCGTCTTTACTGTTACTTTCTGAACACATAATTCTTCTTTTACATTAATCTGTTCAAGAGAATAAACTGGCAAAAGACAGGACTGGCAAAAAACGACTCCTCCAAACAGTCCAACAAACTAATCCTTGATGTCTTTCATGTTGATATAGATTACGATATTTGGCAATTTGAGGTTTAATTTTTAATCACTGCCTGAAGAGAGCTTTCAGATAAAGTGAGAATCAGGGCACTTACTCTGCACCGATAGACAAAAAGCTACAGGATTCAGAAGAGACTACCCATCCTTCTGTTTCACTGTTATCTTTTCCTGAAATGAAAGATTTCAGTTAGAGTCCACAATTCTTGTTACCATTACCCCCCCACAATTGCATTTCTGCTGCAGTATCTGGCTTGCTATGGTTTAGGTTGCCAAATGCACAATTAAAGACTGTTGTAATTTCCAACTAAAAGGTATAGCATTCCAACATTTCTGTAATATTATTTTAAAAAAACCCCAACAACGTAAACATCATAAACCTGTTCTAGGCAGAAGTGGAAATAACAGCATCATATTCAGAGTTCACAAAGAGAGACAATTCAGGTAACGATCTTTGTTAGCTCTGTACTATTTCAAACTTTTCCAGTTCTAGTTCAGTGACTTTAGATATACATAATTACTTTTGTTCACACAAGAAACTCTTTACTTTTCCTGTGCTAAATGTGTTGATAGGTAGATCCTTTTGATTACAATGGATGCTGGATTGAACTCCAATAAAGAGAGTTTTCAGAGACAGGCACAGGAAAGATTGAATTGTGTAACATAGGGTAGGAATGTCTGTATGCTTTAAAAAAATCTTGATAATTTTTTTTTTTATGGTTAAAATTACCATGTTTTGTGAAGATACGGAAGCATTTACTACATTGCCTTGAATTATTTTATTTTTATACAAATGAACAGAATTTAATCTCACTTCATGGAAAATGTTGATTTGCAGGCTAAACAGGAACACAAAGAATTTTTCCCATAAATTGATTGTATAGTGTTCCATTACCATACTACATGTGACTGGGAGTGCTTGGAATTTACAAATACACTGTGAGTAATCCAGCACTTTTCAGCTGCCTTACTACAGGAGAAAGGAGGAAACCAGACTTGTTTCTGGACTGGACGTAGTCCTGAGCAACTGGCTCTAGGCAGCCCTGCCTGAGCAGGGGATTTGGACCAGATGACCTCCAGAGGTCCCTTCCAACCTCAGCCATTCTGTGATTCTGTTCATCCCTGCTTTCCTGTTTAGCTGATGAGACGTTAATTACATTTTCACAAATATTCTATCACAGTTGGGCTGCCTAATTCTGACACTGTCATCAGGTGACTAGGATTTCCTTTTCCTGGGAATAGAAGAGATGTTTGCAGACTTCCTACAGATTATTTTTTCCTTACCAACATTTTTTTTGTTTTGAATTTTCAAAACTGACTTTTGCATCACATATTCCTACTTACACCTCAGTAAATGTAGCTTTAATTACTTATATCAGTGATCTCAGGCACAAACTATATATATACATATATATATATGTATATGAATATATATGTATGGTTTACCTTTTCCATTCATGTCCCCTACTGGAATAAGGCGACCAATGCAGAGTGGGCGATTCCCATATGGATCACGTACTGCATAGATTATGTCTTTATGCATAATTAGCAATGAATATGAAGTTGGAGTTTCATTCATTAAATTTTTTATTCTGAAATGAGACAGAGGTGAACATAATCGTGTGTCACACAAACAGCTGTGTGCATTTACAGCTGCATATTATGCTGAGATTAGGTTGCTGTTCTTGATTCCGAAACCCATCCTCCTCACCTTGCTACCCAGTCAGCTGTATCGTCATTTTCTAGAGGAGGTGTGAAAGCCAGCAGCTGGGTGATCAGTTCACTGTCAGAACTGGTCGACAGTCCTACACCGTGCCGCATAAGCTTTTAAGACACAAAACAAAAGTGTTACTAACATTAAAAAAAATCCACATAACACTGCTCAGATTTTAATCTAACACCACCTTTGTGCAATGAACAAATGTTTTAAAACATCAGTGCTTCCGGTGATCAGATCACAACAACATCAAATTTCTTCCAACAAACCAAATATGTAAAAAGAGCTGGTACAATCATCTATGCCTTGGACTATATTTCTCCCTTTGCATCTCATTCCTTTGCTCCACATGCAACCAAAATTAATACCACCAATATTCAGGGCATAAATTCATGTTGTTTGGGCCATTTAATCAGCTTTGTGCTTCTGCTTGCTCTGGGAAGAGAGGTAAAATATAAAAGGGAAAATCTGAAATTACCTATAGCAGATACAGAAAGAGATATCAAGGCAGAATGGTGATTTGGGCACAAAACAACAAAAACAAAAAAAGAGGTATGAAGGGAAGCAGAGTGGGATTAAAAAACTGAAATCCCACAACTTGAAGTTTGCTAGACCTGGTCAGTCAAATTGTTCTGTCTTGGCGTATTTATGCTTCTAAGGGAGAAGAGAATCTGCAATGTATCTAGCCAACTATTACAACCCATTCAACACTGTATGCATTACAATTCCTTATTTTTATTTTTAGAAATCATTTTACATCTCATGTAACTCTGATTCTCCACTCTCCATCTCCAATTCCTCACCACTGTTTTTTTCTCCCATCCATTCATACACTTGTGGCCCTGATTAAAGACGGGTGAGGTTCCTTTGGGCATGCCATACATTTGCCTCGCTTCAATGCAAGAGTATGTCCTTTCACTTTGGGATGGAACATATCATAGAAGAGATTTCACAATGAAACATCTGCTAAATTTTAATTTGGTTCTTTAACACATACCCTTCTAGACAAACACACTATAAAATTTGGCAATTGTTGGTTTATGTCCCGACAGTGTTCATGATTAATTTTGCAAGCCAGAAAAACAAATAAAGACAATATTCCAAACCATTTCATATTACAATGCATAAGCATATGATTTGCTCCTTCTATCAGCCACCACAAAGGAGCAGATATTCAAGCCAAGCTACCTTTTGTTATGGCTGAGTTAGTTTTCTCACTTGATCAATAGGGATGTGACTACCAGTCTAGAGGACTGGTGAATTATCCTCTGTGACAGTTACAAATGCCTCCCCTCCCTAGCATTTTTTTTCCCCCAAAATGATTTATTTTGATTATGGGACTCTTTCACTACGCCAAGCAGTTTGGTATTAAGGAAAAGGAATAGCAAGCTTATTGCTCATTGCTGCCTCATACTCAGAAAGCAATGATGCCAGAGCCTCCCAAAGGAGATACTAACCTTCCTCCTGAGTCGTACAGCGTTTGTTAGCTCCCCATTGTGTGCCACAGCAATCTTCCCATGAAGAGTCTCTACGACAAAAGGCTGGCAGTTCTGCAGCTCAGAAATACCCGAGGTGGAGTACCTCGTGTGCCCAATACCGAGGTTTGAAACGTACAGCTTCTTCAGGCTGTCTGCATTGAAGACGTGATTTATAAGACCCATTCCCTTTGGGACAAAAAGAAAAAAAAAGTTTTGTTTGGTTTTGTTTTCTTGGCAACTTCCTCATTTCTCCTTGTGTTTGTTTTTGGTACAGCGTTAATGCAAGCAACTTTAAGAGAATGGCGAATAACCTGAAAGACATGGGAAAGAAAGAAGCTGAGTAGGTGTCACAGTGATATATCAGATCCCATTATTCCTGTTCTTAAATAAAGCGATATGCATTTTTCTGCTGAGGATTTTCATGGAACAATCTATTCCCTGACTAAAAATACATCTTCCGAAAAACACTACCAAACTGTTGTGTTGTTTAAAAACACCAGAAAAAAAGACTGCCAGAAGACAGGCAAAGAAGAAAGAAGTTGCGAGAAGGAAATTCTATGTAGAGGTACCTTTTACGAGTTAGCAGTATATTGGATTTACTTTTATACTGGGTCCATGGTAATGTTTATTAGATTCCACTGTCATTCTTGCCAGTGTCAGAAGCAAAGCTTTTTTCAAGAGGTTTTATTTTTTGCTTAAAACAAACTTTTCATATAGCCAGGTTGCCTTCTATCTAAAGCAGAAATGCATCCAAACTTTTTAGTCAGCTGTCAGGAGCTTCTTTTGGCAACAAGCACTATGTGCAGACAATTTAGCAGCAAGAATAGTCTGAAAAAAGTGCACAGAGAGTAGAAATTAAGACTGGATTCCAGGCCCTCCTGCAAACTCCTGCTTCTGCTGCTGCCTGTGGAAAATGTTTACATCCTTCTATGCTCGGTTTCCCTATCACATATGGTAATTGTGTTCTAAACGATAAGCACACATGATAACACTCCTCTAGGACCTTCAAAGATACACAGGAGAGGTCTGAAGCTGTGAATAGTCCATAACCTGTGCTGTAGGTACAACAACAAGAGAGTGGGATGGGACAGGAAGGATGGAAATTGGCTGGACTGTTTTCAGAGCTCAACCAAAAGAGCTTAAAGAAAGCTCAGCTTTAGGGCATTTTCTGCTGGGACTGCTATAGAGTCAGAATACCAAGAGGCTGTGGTTGCACATGTGGTTTTAGGATACTTACTATCACGTTAAAAAGTTACTGCCTCAAGCTGTCAAACTGGTATAAGTTTGCTTTAATTGTTCAGCAAACTTTTCCAGATCAGTTATCATCTCTTGTCTCACAGATGACAGAAAGGTGGTCTAGAGTCTCTGTCATGTGCTCATATATGTACAGAAATGCAACCATGCACTCTTATTTTACTTAGGCCAACTTTACCCTAACAGGAGATCTGGCAGTTCACAGGTCCCGTATTAATGGATGTGGCCACGTTAAGCATTGCAATAGCTTAAACAAGCAATGTTGCTTTAAACCAGATTTGGTTACACAAGCACATAATCTTTTAATTGCAGTTTGAAATATTCCTCTGATTTAGATTACGCTGGAGTGGGATGGCAAATGTGAATTACACCAGTATAAAAAGTTCCCAATGGAGACAATCCTATGTCTGTATTATACAAGGCCTGGTACATGCCAGAACATGATAATGGCCTGATGAATAGCTACTTTAATATATTTTTCTGCATATCCAAGTGTGAAACAATCAGACAAATTCTTTCTCCTATTGACATTGCTATGTCCATACAAGAGATTTACGTTTTTCCACATCCTGAGCCAACAGAGCTACAATGTTTTGTTATACAAATCTAGCTGAAGGGCTTTGACAGACAAATCTGGACAAGTCTTTCTGGGAGAGTTTAAAACAAAGGATTAATAGCCTTTGTGAAGGGCTATTAAGCCGTGGTCAAAGGCTGGTAGCAATCAGAAGCGAACACATACCCATGCCTTAGGTGTTCCAGTTCGTACTCTTAATATATGTATTGCCTAAAACTCTTGACAAAGGTGAGTTTGCATGGAAGCATTGGGTAGTAAATCGATGCAGTGAGAAGCAGGCACCTTTTCCATCCTGTTGTCTCTGCTATGAAGAAGGCTCAACTGGAGTTTGGAGGACAAATGGATATGGTAGCATCTTAGCTGCTGACATTTTTATGGACTAGTTTACAAGTCAGAGTCCTAAATATATTTTCACCAGTGTAACAGACCCAAATGTTTGTTACATTAGCACCACTTCCAGGATTAAACAAGTCATATAAATTGTACTCTACAGGCTCTTTATTACACTGTGGTTATTACAGATTTTAAAAGTGCTGTAGCTGAGAAACATATTTCAAGGATAAAGGAAACCATCACATGCTCTGCAGCTCTTAAAATATCAAAGCTGATATGATGAGATAGTCAAATTCTTAGCATGACAGCTAAGTATTGCAGCTCAGTAACATGGAAACACTACAAATTATGGTATCACCTGCTGTGAGTTCATTCTGAGCAGCTCTTTTTACTACGGGCTATATACCGCAGCCCACTTTAAAGGAAGCTGGAGTTCCCGTAAACCTTAAGGAAAGCTGAAACCCAAGCAGGAGCAGGAATGAAGAACAGGTAACACGGTGCTGAAGTTGAGAAAAGCCGCACTTATAAAAGTGTGTGCATGTGCATGTGTGAATCAGGCTGTAAGTAACAGACAGAAGGGGGGAAATGCCTGAAGAGGCAACAAACATGATGCTTGATGAGACAAGATTTTGCGTGAGGCATTGAGTAGTCATGCATAGCTATACATGCTGCTGCAGCAAAGCAGTTCTTACTCTCGGACTCATGTGAACAGCTTAACCAATCTTCCTCAAAGACCTCTGAACACGGAGACAAACTGCTTTCTGAAGCAGTGTTCTCTGTGTCAGAGAACACATCAAGAATTGCCCCATGGTTATTTTGCCGATGTACTTTTATTTCCTGCTCTTCCTTCTTTCCTTCCTTCCTGCTGTGCTTTATTTCTCTGCTCTACCAGGATGGAACAGGCTGATGATTATTTTTTTCCTGATCACTATTCAATACAGAATGAGCAGAAATATCCCCAGAGCATGCAGGTACTCTCCTGGCATAATACTTTTTGAGGCTATGGCCATTTTATGTCTTTTAACATCCCCTGGGATTCTCTCAGCTCAAGAAAGACTGCGTGACCTTCTCAGGCCTCCATTCAATCTTTTATTCTGTTTATTTTTACCTATGGGTAAAGTAGCTGCCGCTTCCTCAATGAGCCCCACTAAGGCAAGAATTAGTCATCCATTTGCTTGTGCATAGCCTGTAACTGTCTTTTCTCTTGATCTCAAGTTGCATTGGTGCTCCAGAGTTAACACCTTAGGTGTGGGGTGACTTCGGTAAGTAGTTTTTGTGCTATCGATAGCCAGATCTGGATACTTCTGTGTGTCTGCCACTGTGTGCATGGATACACCCAGCAGGATAATGTTGGCGTATTTGTTTTAAACATGCACTTAAGACAGAAATCGCACAAATAACAGAATTAGATACTATCACTGACAAAACCAAAACAGTCCATCAAAACATGTTACTTTCCCTCTAATTATTCTGTTTCCTAGCTGAAACAAACTTCCATGCATCTCAGTTAGGCATCTACAAAACATTCATTTACATTTTACCTTGTGCACTTTGAATGCCTGGGATGACTCTCCATCACTTGTCACAATTCCAGCACTCTCCTGGCCCCTATGGACAAAATATAATTAACATAAAGCACTGAAGTGCTTAGAATGAAATGCTTTAACATACAATGGATTGGTGTTTTTTCTTCTGTTCTTTACAACATGAAATTTTAATGCAAGCTTATTTGTTGTTTTATTTTACAGGCTTGTAATCAAAACTGGTTTCTTGCCCATGTTATGCTTTATTTCAAAACAGTCACATAAGGTTTGTGCCTAAGCCCACTGAATTCAGTGGGAATCTTTCCACTAATAAGTACTGGCTCAGGCTCTTACTGCTGTCCTGTTTCAGTGTGGGCATAAAATAACGGCAGATGCTTAATCTGAAAAGCCACTTTGCAGTGATGGTCTAGGCTCTAGTAGTAGGCTGTATAGCACTACTATTATTTCTGCTTCGGTTTGGGGAGGGGTGCATTGTCTCCTCCACTGATCACCTCTGCAGAAGCTTTTGCATTCTTCCACTGAAGCAGTCAAGCCAGCATTTACACCTCTAAAACGTACATGGACCCTCCGATATAAGTGTTTAAGCATATAAAACTAATATCGGGCATCACAGCTTCTGAACTCAGGCAAAACAAGTCTGGTGTACAGCGTCACTGCAAATGGACAGCAGATCAACCTCAGGCTGGCAGTTGTGCTTTGCTGAGCAGAAGAGCTGTACCAGCTGAAATGACAGAGTTTTCCCTGGCCTGCTCCCTGCTCTCCCCAGCCGTGCCTCCACGCTCGCTCCCCCGGGGGGGCATGCCCAGCACACGGGCAGGTTCCCTGATGCTGCCCTGCCAGAGGCCCACAGAATACTGCACAGCTGCCCAAGGTTTATAATTCAGTCCTTATGCATTGAAAAGGTATGTTTTGCAGACCGGATTTTTTGTGAGTACCAGTGCAGGCTGCTCGATCCTCCTTTAAAAGGCTTCCTGGAATAAGGCAGAGTGTTGCCTCCAACAAAACTGCTGCCATATACCCACCGTGCCTGTAACACTCATAGGGACGTTGGTGGACTGGTAAGCTCCCATCCACTCTCATACATAATAATGACTGAAAAGCAAAGATGTTTTTCTTAAAAAAGGAAACACTTAGAATATTTTTAGAATATTAGAAGAAGACGCTATTTGCACATTAGACTGGTTTAACTCAACTGAAGTCACTGGAAGTATTTCGTATAAGCAACAATAAAATTGGGCACAAAAAGCTACAGAATGGGTGCTAATCTACAACCGACCATGCTCATTACAAATTTTCTCCAATTCCTAAAATCCCTTTATTGGTCACTAGCCCCAGTTGCGTGTAAAGCAAAATTTTAAAGAACCTTTGCTTACAGAAAACCAAAGCAAACAAACTTCACGCATATCTGAACGAATTGACCCTGTTATTGACACAGATGATGCTCAAGAGAAAGATCAGAGATAAGGGTATTCTTAAACGCATTTATTTTAACTCAGGAAGATGTCCCATCTCCAAACACAAAGACTGGTAGTAAAACCTGAGGGCTGATATACTGCTGTTCGGGAACTTTAAATCCAAATGCTAATATTACAGGCAATTTCCATTTCAATACTGACACTGTCCCTTTAAACATCCACAAAGTCAATAGCCAGAAAGAGCGAAGCAAACATCCTGAAGGAAAGGCCTTTCCAGTCGTTGGATTACATCTTTTAGGTGGTGCTAATGAAAGAAAAGGAAGCTCAATTTTGTTACCAGAAAGCTTACACAATTTTACCAATTTGGTGAGATTTTTAAGTATGCAAGCTTTTTGTTAAAACATCACTAATAACCAATGAATATTAGAGTTAAAAATGTGTATATACGGCCATCGATTCAAGAAGAAACCGGACAAGCACACGTGGAGCGGGGTGATCCCCTCCGCGCTGCTCTGGCACCAGCGCTGCCCGCTCGCCGCCGGCGGGGAGGCTCGGCCCCGGGGCGGGCAGCAGCCGCCGCGGCCCCGCCGCGGGCAGCCACAGCAGCGGGCTCTGCGCCCGGGGGGTGTGCGTGTGTGTGTGTCTGTGTGTCTGTGTGTGTGTGCCTTTTTTTTTTTAACGGAACAAGATAGCGCGACTCTCCTTCCCCCCCCTCCCCCCCTTGTCACCCCGCGGGGCTCGTACCGAAGCCCCCTTTCCCAGGGGTTCAACCAGGCCCCCCGCCGGGCAGAGGGCCGCCTCGCCGCCCCCCCGGCACCGCTCCCGCCCCAGCTGCTTTATTCGCCTGCCTGGAATACCGAGCCTGCTTATTTGGCAGTTTCTCAAGTTACTCCCCTCAGGCAGCTTGAGCCAGTAAAACTAGATCCTTTCATCTCGGCGGAGCTTACTGACAACCAGCCGTCTGGTTTCCTAGGAAACAAAATCTTGGCTAGAAATAGTGAATCATTTCCAGGTCACTTTCAACATGGAGAGTGGAGCAGGGAAGCATTGGACTGAGGAGGAGGTTAAAGCCTTGTTAAGCGTCTGGTCAGAAAAAAATATCAGAAAGCAACTCCACGGCACCCTGAGGAATAAAGGAATATTTATCTACATTGCTAAAAGGTTGCAGGAGTTAGGAGTTTGCAGGGATTGGAAACAGTGCCGTGCAAAGTATAAAAATCTGAAGTATGAATACAGAACCGTTAAATATGCCCACAACTCTGGGGATGTCACTAAAACCATGAAGTTTTTCCATGATCTGGATGCCATATTGCGATATGAACCTGTCACACAATTAGCAGCAGAAGAAAACGGCAGGTGTTCTGCGACTGAGGCGCAGCTGAACACAAGCCCCACAACAGACAGCACGCAAGGTAAAAAACTGTTTTTGCTTCTATTTTTCTCTCTTTGCTTGAACACCAAAGGGAACCAAACCGAAGCCCGAGTTTGCTGGAGCCAAAGCGGAGGCTGCGCGGCCCCAGCAGCGCTGTTAGAACTGACTTGATGCACTCCTCACGCAGGGGAATAAAATGTTAGCACCCACCAGTGTCGAAGTCTGTAAATACAGCATAATTCTAGCAAAATTATGCTAACTGCTTGTATTGCAGCCTCGGTGAGTGCTCGCTGGTATCAAGGCTCCTGCGCTGGGTTGAAACGTTAAATTAAGAAAAGCTGTTTTCCTTTGACGTTCATTTGCAGTACTTTGGAAGCAGGTTTTGTGGATGTAAACTTAAAGAAAGATAAAAGTAAAGGTTGAAACTGTCATGATTTTTAAAAAATCGTTATTTGTGATACATGTGAAACTTAGGACTTTTATTCTTATTTCTCTGTAACTGAAAATTTAGGGATGATGACTAAAGGTAAATTAAATTATTTTGTAAGCAACTTAAATATGTGAGAAACAGAGGGATGTTTAACAACTTCTCATTAAAAATTGTAATGTAGTGAGGAAAGTAAAAATCATCATGTTTATCAGATTACTTTGAGGCAAACCAAATGAATACAACTGCTTTTATTCTGAAGCGGTTTTTACCAAATTATTTGCATCTCTTGTTTTATGCAACCCTCTCTACATATGCATTTAAGCTGTGCTTAACATTTCATTGGGGTCAATCTGCTATTTGACATCACTCAAATCTCCTTGTCACATCCTAAATGTCACTGAAGCATAAGCCCCAATAATAGCTATAAGTACTAAAATAAGATGGCTAAAAAGAGAAATGCAAATATTAGTCGTTTGTTCCCACAGTATGTGGCATTTTACGTTAATTGTAATGTTTTTTTTTTTGAGAAAACAAAAAACTCAACATTAGTATCAGGGGAGATTGCCAAAGGCACAGAAAGCAGCCAGACACCTAGCTTGCCCCTGTACCCTTCCATGCTTCCCTCTACAATGCTGTTTTACAGGTCTGAGGAAAAGAAATTGCCATTTTTCTTGTCATTGTTTACCTTAACGAAAAGCTTGACCTTAATTTGTCACCACTAGCAGAAAGCCTCTAATCTGTCAAAGTCACTTTAAATTAAAATGGCAATTTTAGAATATTTTAACATGTGCTCTCTGCACTGTGTATTGCAATCCATTTTTATTTTTCAACTTGCAGAACTGAGGCTAATAGAAGCTGTTACACGTCTGAGGACTACACGAAATTAAGATAGTGTCCTTCATCTGAGGATCTGCCCTTAGATTACCCTCTGTGTTTTGATGTAGTTCGCACCAACTGTTAATCCTAATTCTCATCTGCCTTAGACCTCTAGCAAGTTTAAATCAGAAAAGGTTAATTTCAGTTGTGAATCCCAAACTAGAACATAAAAAGAAAAATCACCCCTGGGTGAGACACACCTCATTTTGAAGCATTAGGACAGTCTGGTTTTAAAGGTGATATAATTAAATGTATCTTCTAGATGCACAAGCATTCCTGTTACTCCCTTAAAGAAAAAAAAAACAAAAAAAAGTTTTATGGATAAACAGAAATTAAATGCAACTAACTGTAATAATGCAACACTAATGGCAAGAATTTAAATGCAAAGATTCCCACAACGACCATAATTCAGCCGCAAAGAAAACACGCTAAGATAGAAACGCGTCCTGCAGCTACGCAGAATGCATACATCCATAGCAAGGGGCAGAGGGAACAGCTGGGAGAACACCAACTTTCTTCATGGAAGAATACAGGTCAAGCAAGTAAGGCCGTGCTAGAGGCCCAGCCCTTTCCCGACTGCAGTCGGAGTTGCAGTCTCTGCTCCGGGGAGGCTGCCCAGCTCAGCACTCCGAAGGGCACTTGTAAGGCTAAAATGGCATCTGCGGCTCTGCAGCTGATGCTCACAGGTTCCTTGGTGGGGGCAGATCTGACGGTGTCGCTCCCACAGAAGGAAAGGCAGGCGAAGGCCGCCCCGGCCCTGGCCCCGGCAGTGAACCCGGCCGGTGCCCCCCGGCCCGCGGGAGGACGGGGACTGCTCTCCTGTGGGCAGCATCCACCGTAAGGCGAGCAGAGCCAAGTACCGCTGCCTCCCTGCAGGCCCCCCGCCCGGGCTTCTCCCTTTCAGCCACAGGGTGTTAGAGGAGAGGAGGGGAACATGGGTGAGAAGCCTCGCTGTGACAGAGCTGGGGGAACCAAGGATATCTAGGCTTGTGACTTGGGTAGCAGGAACAAAATGCTATCAACAAACTCAAACCTGTGCCAAATAATACTGTCCGCCGTGCATGCCTTACTTTATTTTAAGAACCTAGTAGCTATACTGATTTATTTTGTTTAAAAAGCATGACAAGGGACAGGGCATGCTCCCAAAGAAATGACTGTATTTTTACCATTCTGCTTAGCCTCAGTCCAAATATTCATATCCATCCTTAATGTAAAACTACAAAGCATATCTTTGTGTTTGATTTGCTTGATTGTCTTGGCTACTGGGAGATTGCTGGGGAGGGGGAGAAAGGGGAAGGAAGGAAGGAAAAAAGAGAGGACTTTTATGGGACTGAATGGTACTTCTATAGTGTTTCCCTGCGTTTTTTCTTCATATCTTGCGAAATCAGTTTTCTTTCGAAAGTGTAATTAAAGAAATTAATACTGAAAATCACAATCAAATCTGAGAGGTGTCTCAGGACAAACTTGGTAGCAACACACACACCAATTCCCAACTCATTCATGGAAAGACAACACTTTTTCCATAAGCGCATACAGCAATGCAAGCCAGAGATGTTCATGTTGTCCTCCCAAAATACATGTTTTCAGAGGCAAACACAGAGTTGTAGCTTAAATAATCATTAAAAAAAGATACAACTCAATGTTCACTTCTTTTAAAACCTAGTTTGCATATTATCCCAGTAATCAACAACCAAGAAAATCCATGTAGAGTGATGGTGCACTACAAAAAATGGTATCATTCATTACAGTTCAAACGAATGACCTTCCCATTTTGTCAACCAGTTTTGATTGTTTCAAGTTAAATCAAGTATTAATAAATCGAGTACATGATTTACAAAAGTAAAGCTGACCTAGTAATTCATGTTAAGTTACTTATGCTCTTTTATATTTCTCTCTTTTAAATCTTGTTTAGATATTAACGCCCTGGCCACTTTCCTTGCCTTTCACTTTACCACAGCAAATGCAGAGAAATTATCAAGTCTAAGCAGAAATGCATCAGCAATGACAATATCATCATATGTACAAAACTCAGACAGCTACTAGAAATGCAAAAAGATCCTTCAGAAATGCCGACTTGAAAATGCCACTCATAGATAGTTTTCTGTGTCTGGACTTTAACATTAAACATGTCATTGACAAGTATTTTATATACTTTTTTTTTTTTAAATAAGTGTGCAGTACTCTTACTGAGTAACTTTTTTTCTCAGCAGATGCTTTTTTTTTCCCCCATCAAATATTGTAACATCTTTTTGTGTTAACTGTTCTTATTTACTTAAAATAATAAATTGTTTCTTTTTAATATTACAATGTAATTAAACTTGCTCATCCTAGTACCCATGGCACACTCAGCAGCCTTCCAAGAGAGAATTTATTTCCCCTTTCCATAGCTCGCTTTGCGGCTCTTGAGCAGATAAAACACCAGTCCTGGTGCTGGAGGTGGAGGCACGAGCACACCTTTCCCTCCGTCAGCCCGGCCGCAGCGGGTAGCAGCTCTTGCCAGAGAAGCAAGGCGGACAGCTGGGAGCAGTCGGAGATCAGGCCACTGCATCTATGAGTCATTCTGAGCCTTGCTGCAAGCCAGGAGGATTAGGATAATGTTTTCAAACGAATCCAAACGCAGATTTCAGTTTCACCTACGTCAGGGATACCAGGTTGCATCCTAACCGCACCTCGTTACTGTTCCTTCTGACGAACTACCGCGGTGCCTTTGGACAGGTAGCTTTGATCTGTGTGACCGGCCTGCCTGGAGTGACAGTAGCTCACTCCCCGTACAGTCAACCAACATTTCAAACCTCCTGTCAACGTGGTACATTGAATACACTGTATTACCATAGAACAACTTAAAAGTCTGTCCTCTGAAAATTAAGCTGATTCAGAACCTGACTTACATGTGCTGCTTTCCAAACTTACACAGCAATTGCTATAATACTGCTTTTTAAACAAATGTAGGAATGCTATACTGTAAAAAGCTTGACTGAATCCTGTTGGCTACAGATACGTCTGTTCCCTAGTCACAATATTTTCCCGCTTTCTCTGTGCCACTGATGAATTCCATAGATTTGCAGGGCTCTTTGCAGAACACTCTTGTTTTCTTCATACTCTTCTCTAAATATTCCTCTTGGAATTTCTTTTTTTGTTATGTAAATCGATTTGTGGTTATCTGAATCCATGTGCAAAGTCCACTTTTATTTGTATGATGTCTCTTATTTTCATTATCTACTTTCAAACTATACTTTTAATGTGCTGGCCACCCCAAATACTGAGAGTCAGAAAAGCATACAAGTCACTAGAATCAAGTTGGTTTCTACAAGAATTTTCAAATGCATTTCAAACAGGCTTCATATGCAAGATATAAAATAATTTAATTTGCCTCCTATAACTCATGTCCCCTTATGGGGACAGGCCAAATGAATTTTAAATTTAAATACAAATTAAGTGTGGAGATTACAATGTTAATAATCTTCTCATTGTGTATGGACATTTTCACTTAAACTAATTTAAGCTAATTTAGTCCATACCTATTTTTCATCTAAAAACTTTTTCCTTCCCAGGTGAAATATCAGTTTCTTTAGAAGATGATGAGGATGCTCCAGGAGATCCACTACTTTTTATGTCACATATCAGACCAGTTCAACTAGGTATAGTATGATGGCGCAGAGAGATCAAAAATTAAAAAGGAGCATGGCTGTCAGAGCACTTTCTGATAGCTTGACTACGCCGTCATTCTGTTTCTAATCAACACAGCTTTAAAATAGCTACACTTTTGCACCATCTCCTTCCCAGTTTTAGCACTCAGCAGTCTCACGCATCGCTAGATACTCACCACTGTATATGATGTAATTCCTGCATGACCACCGTTCACATTCAAAACACATCCCATGCTACAGCTTAATCATATTAACCCCATTAATTTTGTTAAATGCTAGTGGAAAGTATGCAAAATGGTAGTGTGTGATACCCATGTCAACTTGTGCATTTTCTCCAAATCATGTAATTTCTGCTTAAAGCAGCATGAGTGATGGCCTGAGCCAGGAGAGATAGGCAGAGGTCAGACCTGTCCCACTGAGCAATACAGATTTGCAGTGGTCTTCAAAGCAGCTGTATCCACTCTCCAAGCAAGGGGTAGTCAGCAATGCTTTAGTCCAACCAACCATACAACAACTCATCTGGAAACCATCCTACTATAGTAGTTTTGCTCAGGAAAGTCATTACAGAGCAAAGGCACAAATCTGGCCAGCCAGAAAGAGGGACAAAATCCTAAGTGTGAGCCTCTTCAAGGGGCTGCTAAAGGGAAGGGAGAAACCTGAACACATTTCAGGAAGAATTAGGCAACCGATGAGCTGATTCCTTGCCTGGATGAACAGCAGCACTGTCCTGAACTTCCTACGTGCTCTTTCCATTTTTTACATACCCTCTATGCCCTAGCATACGTCCCGGTCCACTTAAACCACCTTCACTACAGAATCTCCAAGGTGCCATATTCAGGGAGAAAACAAGGCCCCAGCTAAACGTACGGCTTTTACGTTACACACTACACCTCTCTTGCCTGGCACAACAAGAAATTAGGGACAAGAATCTCACATGGAATTATATGCACATATCTATCTATCTATCTATCTATCTATCTATCTATCTATCCACAAAACTTTTCTTGCATAAGTATCTGAATCAAATTTTCTAGGACTATGTCTGTGTCACTCAGTGCTCTTGCAACACACTGCCAAGCAGATTCATTTGGCCTGCTAAAAAATCTTCAATTCTGAGAAAGCTACTTTCTACAAAGCCAGCAACATAAATTCAATTGCATGGGCTCTCAAGTATGTACTGATATTAAAATGTCTTCCTTAGTGCCTCTCTCAGTCTTTAGATTTCAGCCACTATTTCAGACATCACTGAAAGAAAAATGTTGAGCCCTTCATATCTATATTGCTTAATATTTTTGTTTCATTTCAGCAGATTTCTCTTTTTGAGGAAGCTTAGAAAAAAATCAAATATGGTATAAATACATCTTTCAGATCAAAAAATAATGCATATCCTGTCTTAACAAGTTTTTTAAACAAATTAGAGCTAAAATACATTTGAGACATAAGGAAAATTTTCACAGTGGCCATAACAACTTTGTTTCAAAGTAGTGCTTGTGGTAAGATATTTTGAATCACAATGTTTTTTAAAGGGAATGAGGAGCAAACAAAGCTACCGTTTTCCACTCTGCATACAGCAGAATGAATGAGCAATGCCCGAGTCACTAGAACTCTTTTGAACTAATGCCCACCACTGAAAGTGAGCTCAGTTGCAAATGAACTTACTAGTGAGAAATACTGGTCTACACAAGAACTAAAGAAACCTTATCCCTCCCAGATTGCCCCATACTCTGTGGCTTTGACTGGGAAGTGCAGGAGCACCTTCCCCATTATTCTTCCTCTTTTCTTCCCCTGTGCCTTTTCTCTCTGGTCTCTGTGGCACTCTCTGGTAGTGAAGAATGAACCACACTGGAAATACAGATAGTTGAAATACTCCTGGTCACACTGAGCAGAGACTACATCAAACCTATCTGATGTTGGCAGTTGTCAACCGTGGCAATTCCTATGGTTGCATTCACCTGTAAACAAGCATTTTCCTTCACTCCCTCAGGAAGAAATGAAGAAAGCATAATTGATATGTCACCTGAAAATTACCCTCAACAACATACCAGTGAGCTGGCTGCTGCAGAGGTCCGATTAACATAGGACTAACAGGGAAAAAACTGGTACCTGTTAGTACAGCTTTTTCACAACTAGAATGAAGTACGGAGACTACTAAAGAATGCCTCTATCTAGGACAAGTTTGTCCCCAGACAGGTTATTTTACACAAGTATGCTCCACTGAAGCTGTATGTGCAAGCAAAGGTCAGATATTTTTGCCATCACACAAACCTCAGTGACTATAAAGTATCCAACCCCTGTAACCTGGCTTGCCCTTTTAGAATAAGACACTTGCAAAGGCATTTATCAGTTCAGTATGATTGCAAAAAACTGTGTCCGTTACTATGCACTTTCATATTTGCTCTCTTTGATAAAGCATTGGAATTGGGGGGGGGGTGTTTAATAGCTATTTTTGCAAAGATTTAGAAAATGCATGAGAAACCACTTTCCAAACTAATTTGATAACCAAAACGAAGTCTTACAGGAAATTAATAACTAGAAACAAGGAAACATTAAAGAACTGCAAGAGATCATATTTCAGTGTTTTAAGTAATTGTATGGCATCCTTTACCACCTAATATTAAAAAATAAAGTTGAAGACTGGAGAAAATAAAAAAAAAAAATAGTTCTGCAGAGTAAGATAACTCAGACTTTTTTACTAAAAAAACCCAAATATTTTTGATTATTCAAATATTAATGTTTATATTGAGCTGCACTGAGAAAGGGGGAGGTTCTGTACCATGAGAACCAGGTTCATTATCACACAAATATTCTTGTGGGACTTAAGGCAAAAGTCTCCATTCCTCAGCTCCCCACAAAGGGGGGGCTTTGTTAAGAGTTAAGGATCGGATTCTTCAGATCCTTACCCAGTTTAAAGCTCTCCATGTGTGTAAAACCAAAAGTATGGCATGAATGCAGAAAGTTAAGTCTTTATGCTAGTGTCAGTGACTCAGGGCCCAATTTATTGTGCTAACGCAGCACTTTTTGTATCTTCCAAACAGCACTCTTCTCCTCTCTAATGTCTGAACAACAAACCAGCTCATCGGTTGTTCTCAAAGGTGTTACAAGTGAAAGTTCAGTGTATCAGGGCACAGAAGAAAGAAATGTTCCTCTTAGATTAATTAAATGTAATACGCTATCTTAATATTGGTTTTCAAGAGAAGGCAAAAATTATTTCAGAATTAACAAAAATGCTGACAAATCAATAACCAGTAGCTTGATTTTGATGTCACCTCTGCTCCATCTTCCTCTGGAGAGACAAGTCACGTGGAAACAGCATACTTCATTCTCATTCTCTCTGTCCTTTCCCCACCCCAACCACCCAATGCAGGTAACCCGTATCTGTGTCTCTCCCCTACCACACACGATGCAGGTAATCCAACGTCAGCAATAGAGGCTTCCAAAACACCGGCTTTTATTCCAACAGTAGCAAATGAAGGAGGAAAACACTGGACTGTTAATGAAGTCAGAGCTTTGATACGCATATGGTCAGACAAAAATATCCAGCAACAACTGGAGGGGACAGTGAGAAATAAAAGAATATTTGAACAGGTTGCTGCTAGACTTCAAAAGTTCGGAATTGACAGGGACTGGAAGCAGTGCAGGACAAAATACAAAAATCTGAAACATGAATACAAGAGTGTAAAAAGTGCCCAAGACTCAGGGAGTACAAGTAAAAGTATGAAATTTTTTAATGAACTGGATGCTATTCTGGGGCACAGCACCATGGAACAAGCAAGTAAATCAGATAATGATGAAAGTGAGAGGCCTCCAGAATGGACAGAAGCAAAATCAGAAAAGGACTCCATAGGTAAGTACTTCAGCTACCCATGTATCATTTAAAATTTTTAGTTTGCCAGCACTAGAGAGGCCTTAAAAGAACCAAAAAAAAAAAAAGCGCCTAGCTACATTAACCAATTTGTGGGGAGGGGGGGAAATGGAAAATTTACTATGGAAATTTACTATTTTGTCCAGTTGTTCACTTTACATTATAAGATAATCTTTCAGATAGATTGATTCTTTTTTTAGTAGAATTGAGAAGCAAAAACAGGAAAAAAAGATGAAGACATAGGATAAGATAAAATGATATAGAGACCATTCCAGTCAAAATCATGGCAGAAGAGACTGTTTCCAGCTTAGATAAAAAAAGTGGATGAGATGGTCAGACTGTGTTACTAGAAAAATGAAGACATTGAGCAAAAGAAGTTTGTACTTATAGACATTGGCTAAAAACTTAACAATTAAACTGTCTTTCTCTTATGATCCCCAGTGGCCCAGTTTTACCAGCCTTTGGAGCAAGACTCCCAAACTAGTGAGACAACTATTGTGAAAATAGCAAAAAGAATAGCACCAAGAACGCTGGCAGAGCTTGCCTTTGTTTTTGTGTGGTTGTTGACGAATAACTTGGTAATGGATGGATTAATGCAGAATTAATTAGAGTAGACTGATGAACCTACACTACTCAGGAGTTAAAACATTTTTTATTGGTATGTACAACCAGAAACAGGCCTGTTGTTTAAGAACAGAATTAAACATAAAACTCTTTATTATGCAGTAAGAATCTTACACAGGGGATGATATTACGGTGGCCAAATATAAGACTAGAAGTTAGTAAAGTAATGGAAGAAGTCAAGAAAAATATAGCACAAAGACTGTCTCTGGCTGAAAAAACTATGAGAGCATTTTGGGGAAAGATTCACTCTTCAGTTGCTGTTTCTGTGCTCTTTGCTGATGCATCTACTACTGCCTGCTGGCAGAAAGAGCATCCTAGGTTGGATGGATCTTTTGATTTGACACAGCACAGCTGTTCTTATGTAGTACACAAATGCAGTGCCCTAATTAACATAGCATTATTTATGCAGAAATGCCTGGAGACACAGGTGAAGAGGACTCTGTTAGTAATATGTCAGAAGACCTACGGGTTGCAGATATAAAGAAAGTTTCTGACGCAGGTAAACTGAAAAGTCTTCTATTTTATATAAATCCCTAAATTTAGCAAGTTAAACTGGATTTCTAAAATAAGCCCACATTGTAATGACGGTTAGAAAATGCAGAGGCCTAAAAAACTTTTAAGCAAGAGATAACATCATAGCGATAACCATACTTTCAATAAATACAGGCACACATGCACATTTACAGTGCTTTGCTAAATTTGATAAAAACAGTCTAGCAAGTAATCTTTCCAAAGAGTCATGACCCAAGGTGTAAAGAAGAAGAAACTATTGGTCTAAGCAAGTTGAGTGCAATGTATTACTGCATTTACTTTTACTTAAACGGTGTCTTTCCTTTTACTTAAACTATGTCTTCCCAAGGATTAGAATTGTTTGGTCTCCTGTGCATAAACTAATACGGCATTCTCTTTTTCACAATATAATGTGATCAGTATTTAATATAATTTGTAAATGCTCATGTCAGGGGATGAAAACTTAATTTAAGAGTATCACCACTAGCACTGAATATGAAGGTCATATACTCTTTACAAAGAAACATAGTTTACGGAGGACCTCATGATCTCTTTCAGGTCTAAATTAGGCGTTAAGGAGTAGTCTTACAGAATTTAAAATGGTATAAGGTGAACTCAAAAGATTTTAATGTCAAATTAAAAATCTTCTGACAGATAATGTTACAGTAAATACTACTCCAGAGAATCTAGTAACTCTGCATATAATGTAAGAAATAGCTGTGACAAGTAAAGCCATGGTTGATCATGAGAGATAATTTGAGGTATACTGGACAGTAGTATTCATGTTTTATCATTCAAGAGCAATTACATTTATTAATTTGAATTTACTAACAAAGAAATATATAACTGGCCTTTTACCAGATCACCAAAGGCACTTGAGGCATTCATTAGGGAAAAACAGATTGTCATGAAAAATGCCTTGCCTACAGGGACCTCATTTTGACAGAAACAAAGTATTTAAGAAATCATAAATAGTACTTTGTGGGATCCAATTAAAACTATTTGTAAAATGCATCAAATTCCATTTCTCCCCATCAACAAGTAAAATTACACAAACAGTAGCAAGAGACTATAATAATACATAGATTCAGCAGTGTCACTAAACGGTCATCTGACATAGTTTTCAACTGCCTGCAGCTATGTAATATTGTAACTTTTTAGACTGCAATCTTCCAAATGAGTTATTTAATATGAAGTTATCTGAATATTTCTAGTAACGTTCTGACTACTCATTTTTGACTCTTTAACATTCCTTTAGGATATGTGTAGGTGTTAGACATCTATAGCTTACCATGGTTACTATTACCTTGTCAAATATATGTATTTTAACTGCATATTTTGTTTGTTTCTGGGTAATTGTAATTGCAGTCTGATTTTGTGGGGAAAGATTAAAATAGCTAGTGTTCCAGAAGTGTCTCTGGCTCAGCCTATCCACTCTGAAGACTACCGTTCAAACTTCTGTGGGGAAAAAAAGGCAAAACCACAGCACTTCATCATGAAAAGATGCAGTTTCAGTTTCCAAAATTCTTTCCCTCACTCCCAAATCAACCATACAGACTCAAATCATTTTATCACAGGTGGTAAAAAACACCTAGACTTTAATGTTATTAAAGGTAACATAATTAGGTATTATATAAAGCAGAGAAAATATGCACGCTTTTTATGTTACAGTATCATGGAGACCCTTTATTCTCTAATTGTGGTATATGCCTTTCCTAGACAGTTCAAATAAATAAATTTAAAGTGCAAAACTGGTAGGTAAAGAGATTGTATGTACCTCTATTCATAAATTTACTTGCTGATAAATAGTGAAGAGGCAGTCAGGCAGGGATACCATATTACATTGGTTCTTTGATATCAGTAGATGTCTAACAATCGATAGCCTTTAGGATGTGACTCCTTAAGGACTACTCCATATTCAACAGAACTTTTGTAGAAAACTGTTTCTCAACAAGCATGTAATTATACTTTACATATACATACTCATGTGCTTTTAAAAAAAATTTGTAAAAAAAAAATTGACATAAATAAGAATTCAAAAATTCTGTTAATGTTGTATCAGGGTCTCTTCCTAATTGGTGCACGGAGTTAACGTACTCTGCAGTCAGAGTTATACGTACACTTGTCTAGATATACACTAGCTAGCCTGGGCAGCCATCTGCTTTCTGGCAACAGCAGCTGCATAAATGTGCAGAGGTGCACAAGCTCCCTCAGAAGTGCATGTGCTTCTCACGATCTTACATGTGGATCTGTTATTAACCAAGGTAACATCGTCGCCACTGCCAATCTTTATAAACAGTCCAATCAGGCTTGCCATACTCTAATAAGGAAGTCAAAAGACAAATGCACCAGTTTCAGGAAAATACCTAGTTATTTGATGTTTCATGGTATTGTTTTTCTCCTCTGCCCACATGTATTTGCTCAAATGCCCACCTAAGAAAGAAAAGACAGAGGTAAATAAATCCTTACGCGTTCTTCTACAGACTATTAGCGGTTTACTGAAATTTCTCTCGCAGCATTGCCCTGGAGTAGCTTTCTCAGCAGACTGGCCAGCAGAGGGTGCAAGAGCTTCATAGCAATCACAAACCCATTTAGTTTTTTGCAAAAGCAGCCTAGGAAAGGTTAGGGTCACTGTAAATTTTTCTCTTTTCTGGTAAAAGATACCCATATTAAATCAATCTGGAAATAAAACCTTCTGTAGTCATTTTGACTGATGTTTTCTATTTCATGGGATCACTTTTAAGGACAGTTAATTCCAGAAATGTATTCAGAAGAGCAAATTGCTTCAGTTTGCACAGGCAGTAGTCAGTCAATTTTAACTCTGTATACATGTATGTTCCACGTGTCAGACTTTGCAGTATGACCATAGACTGTGTATAGGTGTTTGATTAAATCTGAAGTGCCAAGGGAAACAACAGTGGGGATGAAAACAAGATTCTAAGAAATGCCAGTAGCCTGATGTTCTTAAAAAAATAGCTACAGCAAGTATTTTGCTTCAGACAAATGACTTTTCTTGTGATTATTTTTTTAGGATTTTTGGTGCTCTGCATGCTTTACTAATGCCCCTCTCATGACACATGTGGAGGAAGTCATGACATTGCCAAGATACATTCCTAAGCAAGGGCTTTTTAAAAAGTGGTTGTTTAAAGTCAAGATCTTAAGTCAGTACATACTCATGCACTTATGTTGGCTTCTTTTGAACGTTTACTGCTGCATACTTGGAATTTTAAAATGTACAGACATAAAGTCAAAAGATAGTGTTTTAATACATATGCCTTGGGCTGGTGTGAAGTAGAGTCTTTCAGAGAAGTGCAAAAGCAAAAGTTCTTGATTATTCCCTGGCTTAGCCCCAGGCATACTCGGGCTGCAGACACAAACTCCTAACTGTGCATCCAGAGCTGTCTGCATCCAGTCTCAGAGACCTGCATGACAGAGATGCAAGCAACTTTGCAAACTGAGAGTAAACACAGGCCACAGACTGAAAACATTTCCCTAGCTTTGACATTCCCCATTCTGCTTTTATACTATACAAGACACACATGAGAGTAAGGATTAGGAGACAAATTACTAATCTTGCCTCATGAGCCAGAAAACAGGATAAATAGTGATAGCAACAGAGTGCCAAAAGAGAACAGAGCTTGTATCAGTCTGAGCAGGTAAAAGGAAAGACTGTGACAGCATTGCTCTGATGGCCTTGTGAGCAATGTTTCAAACACAACGTAGAGATTAAGCGTATTTGCTGGCAACTGTCTATAGCTTCACTAAACAATGCGGACGGAGCCACTGTGTTTTATCCATGCCAGAAACTGTCGATGGTTTGTTCTGTTTGGCTCAGTCTTGCTCTCCTCATGCCTTCCCCCCCCCCCCCAAAACTCTGAATGGTGGCTTAGAAGAAAACCCAGGCTCCCTACCCACATTCTTGGCTTGCCAAGTTAAAAAAATACAAAGGCGCATGATGCCAGTCACGTCATAAAGAAATGCTAATGCAAACAAGGCCATATTGATTTGGGGGGTAATTTTTAATAAAATGGCTCTAGATTATGCTTTATTGCTCAATGTTTAGGGGCAATATTCTTGAATGGACTGAGAACAGGCTGGAAGCCAGAAACTGCTCTCATCGATCTGCAGTGTGGCCTTCACCATTTAATCTCTGTACAACAGTGTCCTCACCTGGAAAGGAGGATCGGAAAGACCACTTGCATCATCCGCCTGTCCATCTGTCCGTCCCAGGGCAGAGGGGTGGAGTCCTCCCTTAAACACCAGAGGGCCAATGGCAGAGGAGCGGAGATCTCCTCCCCGTGGAGGGGAGCCCAGGGACACCTCTGTCACCCTGGCCCGCGCCAGGGCCCAGCTGTGTGATGTAAAACCCTCGCAAGCCACAGCAGGGGGGATGCTCTCAGGACAGGCATTTAGTACTTTATCACGCAGGCAGGCAGCCTTGCAGTCAATCATCCAGGTGCAGCGCCCTGATGCAATGTCAGGACCCTTGCCCCTTCTGGGGCTAATTCAGTGACTCTTGGCATCAGTCGCTTGGGAGTCTTTCAATAATTTCAGTATGTATTGAAGCACCCCTTATGAAAGTCACCATCTGTTCTGCTGCACAGAGGTTCACCAGTTACTTCATATCTTACAACCACGATCAGCGAACCGTTCTACAAATTCTGAACCAGGTTTAAATAACTTAAGAGTTTGCACATTTAATCCATAAACCTGTATTATGCAGCTGTTATGTGGTGTCCTGGATTTATTTTAATATATAAGTACATAGACTCTGCTCTTAAGCCCGCTACTGCAGAGAAATGGCAGCTTTAATGTATTAAGAGATGAAATCTTTAACAACAGTTATTAATGGCATTCTGAAGTTAGTGATCCTCAAGACATAACTCAAGACCTGTTTAGTTAATAAGAACTCTGTATTTTATTTTTTTTTTACAGAAATCATTGAAGATGAGGGGGACTTTGCCAACTCCACCCCAGCAGCTCTGGAAGCTACACAAATAAAGAAGGAGACTATTGACATAGGTAGGTCAAGACTCTGTTTTGATGGTTATAACAGCACATTCTACTTTACTGGGAACTGCAGATTTCTAAGGTTCGTATGTTATTCCTGCACATTATACTCGGTCTAGTTCTAGGTTATGAGAAAATCTGTTTTTTGTTTGATTTCATAGTGCAAAAATGCATAAACACTTTATTTCTCCTTCTCCCAATTAATAACAAGACCTTATTTTCCCAGACAACATACTACTTGTTATTCTAGATGTGACAAGTCTGCATTTGATTGTGACAAATACTGTTCTTTTTCATACACAGTTGCTAGAAAGGATAAACTGGAGAGCAAATACCTGTCTCAGAAACACTGAACATTTTATGCCTTGTCTGTCTTTTCAAACTACTTCATGACAGTGCAATTAATTTCAGACTATTCACTATCAAACAATTGCCATAAATATTTTGAACTATTTTACAAGTAAAACTGAAATCAGAGCCTCAGCAATATGTAGAAGTCATACATTCAATGACAAGTATTCAGGAGAAGATTTGGTTTTATTAAAAATGTTAAAGTTTAACATTAGAATACAGTAGGGATATTGATCTTCTAGAATAAATGAGCATAGAAACCATGGAAGGTCATGAAAAAAAGGCATCAGAGGAAATAACGATGACATTGAAATCTATTGACCTGACATCCTGGATCAAAATATACTTTATGATACTGCTGTTTACACCCAGAATTTAATGGAAAGAATAAAAAAATCTATTATAATGATTCTGTGAACAAGAATTCCTTGCCCTTTTACACTGAAAGTTTCTACCATAAGAATATTTCTATTGTATGTGTCAGTATTTCTGTGACCGAGGCAGGAGCTTCCTTCTCAGCAATTATTTTATCTGGAGTTTGGGTGTTGAGACCTGCTATCCAACACAGCTTTGACAACTGTTTGCATAGGCTGATCCTGATTATGAAAGACAACTGTAAGGAGTATGACACTGAGGACAACAACAGAGCAATGCTATCACAGCAATGACACACAGAAACATAAGTTACATTGAGGATAAAGTAAAGCTGTGTCCCTGAAAGTTTAGACACATAGCGAGGTCACACTAATGCAAAGAGAAGAGTTCATACACAATGACACAGAATAAAAAATCATGCAAATCAACTGACTACATTATACACACAAACTCCCTGTTCCTGTCATGTAGTATCCAATTGAGAATAGTAATCACTCAAGTCAGCAGTCCACAAGTGCCATTGCCAGAGGCAGAAAGAGATTAGAGAGCCAGCATCGTTTAGATAATGAGCACATAAATGAAAGCCATGGTTTTTTTGGTAATAGTTTAAGGAAAAAAAAAAAATCACTCAAGAGCCCAGGAGTAGACCTACTGCTCCATTTTGGCCCCAGGCTGTATTTCCAATAGCTGCAAGTGTTAAAGGAAGGTGCAAGAATTTTCTTAAGAGTTATGGGGTAGCCTGTTTTTGAAAAAACACTTTTTTTCTACCACCCCAAGTAAATCATACATGCATGCGTATGAGAGTATAATTTCTGATTCTGTTTTCCATAGGTATAAAATTTATTCTTGTATATGGCTTATGAAAACAAGTATGAAAGCAAGTTATAAAGCAAATATGAATTCCAAATACTACTCTGTGCATATGTCAGCAAGTACCATTATAGAAAGCTCATCAAATGAACCACTGCTTATTTACCAATGATCTCTTATTTCTAACAGAGTCTAAACCATGCACTCAGTTTTTCAAAACACATATGGAATATTTACTTCTCCCCTTTACTGAATACTGCGTTGAAGATAACTGGTCTGTGACATCCCCTACCAAAATGATGAGAACTAACCTTTCTCTCCCTCCCAACCCAAAAAGTAATTCCACACAAAAATGAAATTTCATCCTCAGAGAAGTCCAAGCATGAGAAAATGAGCCCAGAGCCAGCAGAGGTGGGCTTTGATGTCCATAGATGATTTCAAGAATTCTGAGGGCTTCTGAATTTTACTTCTGAAGGGAATAGTTTTTATGCTGTGAAAGAGTGCAAAGCTATTATAACTTCAGTTCTGCAGAGGGAAAAAAAACCTGGCATGTAGACATGCATAAAAATAATATAATGATGTTTCTATCCTGTTAGAGATGGAATTTTGAAGAGAACTCAAAACGCTGGTAGAATAAAAAATAGTTCTTCTGTCTTCCCCGTTTTGTCATTTAAGCCACATAGAATAGTTTCAGATAGAGCCATCCCTACATATAGAAAGTGCAATTTAAGCTGAGGCTAAAGATTTCCACAAAAGCATTAATGGTTTGTCTTCCAGTTTTTCTTCTGCTTGTTTTATCTCCATCACAAAAGCTCTGTATCAGAGATCAGTCTTTCACCCAAAAGTAAATAAGCATAGCTGTCCCCTAAAGGAAGGCAAAAGTATGCAACCTTCCCCACAAAACCTAACACCCCTCCCAGAATCAGGGAAAGGCACACCTCAAAGCCCAGCTTTGAAATCTACCATGGCAGCTTACTAAAATGGACTCTACACCAGTTTTTTTTTGTGGTAAAAAGGAGTCCTGAAGAGAGGAGAACAACTAGGAATAAGGAGCAAAGGTCTCTTTTCAGTTTCTTTCTGCTGTACCAGGGAAACACACAAAGATCGGAGAAAAGCCCCATCAGCAGTATGAAATGCAGCTTATGCAAAATCACACTGCGTGCTGGTCTGCTGACGGGTGCCTGTGCCTCTCCCTCCTCCTCATCGCATCCCAATCACGTGCACAGCTTCCAAACTCGAGAGGGGGACAGTGGTCTTCTAGGGCCCAAGTCCCTGCTCATTTCCCGACAGCAGTGGGGGAGCATGCATGACCCCAGGAAGGGAAAGGCTGCAGTCCAAGCCCTGTTAGGCGTGAGTGAATCCGCAGACGCCTGCCCTTACAAATGGCACCAAAGCCGCACCAAGCCTGCCCTACCCACATCGCCTAGGAAAAAAATGGAAGGCACACCTGTGCTCTCAATGTGTACAAACGTTCCGCAAATCGACTTATATGTGAGATACAAACCATCCACGTATGCCTACATCTTTAATCAAGTATTTTAAATCTGTGTTGCATCCACAGCTACCTTTTGGAGAACGCGGGGGCAGAAAGAAAGATAGGGCTTACGAGAAATGCCAATAAATAATTTGATTTAGGGAGGCATGTGGCAGAAGACTTAGTTATAACTAATGGGTTAGACTACCAGGTTATGACATTTTTAATTGAAGATAAGTGTTATCTGCAGAGGATGACAGTAATATTAGCAATTTATTTGTCTAAGTCCAAGTCTATTTTATTTAAAACTGTGTGTTTCTATAGATGATGATTCTATAAGCACTACCTCAGAAGACAGATCTTGTACGCCAGTAGCAAAACGGATGGTCGGGACAGGTGAGTATTAATTTCCATGCATTTATTCTGAAACAAAATGGTAATTTGTAATTGTTGCATTGTAATTTCAGTACCAAAGCTGGAGCAACCAGATCTCTACTGTAAATACAGCTCTACGTTTCTACTTCTGATGCCAGTCTAGCTTTATCACTAAACTTAAAAAATTAACTTCATAGCTCTATTCCCTGTCATGAGCAAAACTTGCATTAATACTATAGTTCAACTTTGCATTCTATACTTATCTGATGAGTAGAATCTGCCTACTTCTGAACGTGTAGGTAAGATTTTTTTCTTCTATTGAATCCCCAGTGGCATTTTCATTTGCATGATATTTTGCCTTGCCATTCTAATTTGAAACCATACTGGAAAGCCATTTTCTTATCAGTGCTGATATCTTGTTGCTTTAAAGCTTAAGGCCTATTGCTTTCCTACATGTAGCACTTGGATAAATATGTCTTTGATTTGACAACAACAGCAACAAAATTACACTGACAAAATGTTGAATTTTAGATGCCTTAGAGAAACAAGAGATTTCACTTGCTGCATATTTTGCATACTTAAAAGAAACATAATCGTGTATGGATATTAACATTGTAAAGTTAAAATATTTTTGTAACAAGAGATTAATTTAAACATTAGTTAATCCTTCATGTTGTTACCAAATCATTAGCTACAGCTACACTTTAATGTATGTATATTCAGCAATACTCAGTTGTTTCATTTATATTTTCAGACAATCACATTCCCTTGGAAGAAGCACAAAATCACTTTAAAGTTATTACAGTTAATGATACTGGAGCAGGAAAACACTGGAGTGATAATGAAGTCAGAGCTTTGATAAACATATGGTCAGATGAGAAGATACAACAAATGCTTGAAGGGGCCACAAGAAATAAAGAAATATTTGAGGAAATTGCCAGAAGGTTAATGAAACGTGGTATAGACAGAGACTGGAAACAATGTCGCACAAAGTACAAGAACCTAAAATATGAATACCGCGCGCTGCAGAAGGAAAATGAACATCTTGGTAATCCCAGGAGAAAAATGAGATTTTACGATGAAGTTGACTGTATCTTAAGAAGGCAGCCTCTGGGTCCCTCGAGCTGGGGATGTGAAAGTTCAAGTCTCCTATCAGGTACTAAAAACTTCAGTGATGAGATAAAACGCTTAAAACGACACTTAAAGCTGCCTGTTGACCCATGCTGTAAGGGTGAAATATGTGGCCAGAATGGGGAGGGAAAATAATGGAAGAACCTGTAGCTGCATGGTCACGTAGGCAATATTCAGCAAATGGAAATGGTCTTTGGAGGAGTTTAGAAGTGAGAACATTAACAAAAAGTTAAAGCACCTGAAGCATCCAGTGTTACTGGAGAATCTTTACACTTTTGGAAGCTTAAGTGACATATAGTGAAATGGTGCTAGAAAACGTGGCAGGTTTCAGAGGTGATCTAGCAGGCATGTAAATTCTTATGGATAGAGAGCTGCAAGCTCATACCATTTAGAACTGCAGAAATCTGTAACAATCAAGCCAAGCGCAAGGACTCCAAAAAAGCAAACTTGATTAATTCAATTCACACCACAGTCAAGAGAGAGAAAAATCCAGCGCAGTGATGTTTATTTGAGCACTTGCAATTATTATATTAATTTTGCTAAAGCAGAATCAGTTTTCTAAATAGAGTTTGCTTCTATTTTAGTATCAAAAGGCCTCTGATCTAGGAACCACACAGCTAACCTTGTGTCCGCTGTAAGGGTTCTCATGACAGGCCAGCTGCTCCAGCTCTCAGGGGCACCTGCCCCTGCTCCAGGCAGATCTGATGCTCTTTTAGAAGCAACTTAACCACTGCAGCTTAGAGCTCAGTGAGTTATGGCAAACTAGAACTAATTCTGATTTTTCTCAATATGTTAGATAATAATTTGCAATGTCACAAATGTTAGTTGAGGGCTTGAACCATTTCTGCAGCAGAGGCCGGATGGACAGCTTGAGCAGAAATCGCTGGAGCCATCCTTAAGCCAGCAGTCCTCAGTCATGAATCAGAGCCCCAGTGGGGTGTCCAAGGGCACCATACAGTAGTGCCATTAGTTGGGGCTGGAATGACATCCACACAGCCATGGGGATGCCACCACTGCTTCTCACCTGCTTCATTCTTGTGCTTGATCACATTCTTAAGACAGCCGTTTTCTTCCAAATCCAGAAACTGAAAATATTACTGCTCATTTCTCTGCTCTCCATGAATGGAATTTTACACCACCAAAAATATTTGAGCCAGCCTGGCTGTTTTACATTTTAGCATGCTGGAAAAGGACTGTGTAATCTGTGCTGTGAATGCTGATGCAGGAGACAGTAAAACAATAACCTTTCAGAAAAGAAGCTTTAGTTATTAAGCTGTTCAAGGCATCTACCAAATAAATGTGTCTCCACCCTGAATTTGTCTGCCAACCCAGTACCTAAGTTTTCTAGAAGATTCTCATTGCACCAGGTCACCTGTCCCAATGTATTTGCTTTTGTAATATACAGCTTTTTGGTGTGTGACTGACTGTGCTTTGAGAATCTCTGCAAAATACTTAGTCACCTTGCTTTTCTCTTCTAAGTTTCAGTGGGAGATGTTACAGCAAACACAGGATCCTTGAGTATCAAGAGAAAAACGTGGAATGATGGTAAGAGCCCCTTACTTTTTAAAGCATCTATACACTGCTGTTGAATTGGATGCCAGATTCTAGTTTCCAGTACTCAAACAGTTAAAAAAAGAAAATGCTAGAACTTAACACCAAGCTCCAAACCAACATTCTTCTCTCAACAATCTGCAAAAGAAGAGTCCTGATAAAAATGTGGGCCTAAGGAAAACTGCAATTTCTTTATTTCAATCCTCATGCCTGGTATAAATGAGGTAATCATCTGGAAATACTTCTTTGATTTATAAGAATCAAGTGCAAGGAAAAGAAAAAAATATTTTAAAAAGATGTCTTAATTACCTGTATTGCTCGGAGGAAAATGGGGACAATATCACAGTCATAGTTGTGGTTTCCTCATATTATCCTATGTGTCAGTAAATGAGAGGAGAAGTTACATGTTTAGACATATAATGCCTAACATGTAATGTCTAACATGTTGTACAAGAGAAAACAGGTTAAGACAGCTATTCCAAAGAGAAGATATGGTGTAAAATCACCGAGAGACAAAAAAGAAGGGATGGATAGAAATATGCAGCATGCAATCTGATATAGGAAAGGTCAGGAGCTTATTTTTCTTCCTATCAGAACTGTCAGTCCGTAAATAATCAAAAAGTCCAACAATGAGGGATGACAAACTTACTTTTTAGGAGGCTCGCCCCTGTTTTTAATACTAAAATGATGTCTTGTCTAGAGACAGATGAACACAAACAGATCCGAACACCACAACATTTCTGAATTCAACCTACTTGGTTCACCATCACAAACTGTACTAACAGGACTAACTATGTGATTAAATATATTTTCATTTATTGTCTGTTAGATAAGTACATCTTGCAGAAGGCAGTAGCTAGGCAAAGCTGAAAGTTTCAAATATGAGTGGTCTTTGCAAGGTCTGCTTCATTACTACTGGCCGTTATACAATGACCCCTTACACAACACCAGGCAACGCCTGCCAAAAGAGCGTAACAGGATAGCATTAGGAAAATCTAGCATGCGCTAAACTTCAGTGTCAGCAGTTCAGTGACTTGTGCACTCTTAACTACATACTTTGCTTTTGTCCACAGAGGTGTCACCTGTTCCACTTAAGAAAAGTGCTTCTGAAAACACCATACTCCACTTCCAAAAACTATTAACAGAGAGAGTGCACACAGTAACAGAAGGCAAAAAGTTACTGTTAGAAAGGCTTTGTAAGCAGGAAGAAATGCAAGACCTCAACAGAACACAGCTGTATGCTGATCCATCAGCCATACAACAGGTTGGTTTAATGAACTTTCTACGAAATTAGCATGCAAAGAGATTCTCTCAGATAGTAAGAAATTAAATAGACTTATTTATGAGTGTAGGTCACCCACACGAGTACATGCTTGCTCCCCTTTAATATATTCATCTTCAGTCACTTAAACTGAAACAAGGTGTGAGATCCCATCATAATCCTTAACGATGAGCTTTTAGCAGTGACGTCAGTTAGTCTAATAAAGATATAACCGCTGCCTACATGCCTTGGCTCACCTACATGCCACAATTAACAGGCTTAATTGGAAGAAAATATCACTTTGATCAAAGAAAACGCATACAGTTAAAATTTCATCCCATCATTTCCAATTATGATTTCTATGACCTTCCTAGCAAGTTAGTCCTCTGCAATTAACCAAACAGTTGAAGCCATAAGAGAACTTCTTTTTGGTTAGGCAAGGCTGGTGGAGAACACACAACACTTAATTCCTTTATCAGCATTTACCCTCCTCCTAGCCTTGCCACCTGTCTGTGCTGGGGTGGGGGACCATCCCCATCTGCCCGCTGAAGGTATAGTGCTGTGCAGCAATGAACTGGAGAATTCAATGAGCCAGAAAGTACACAAAGTTGATGCCCACCTAGAAGGGCAGGCATGGGTTCTGGTCCCTATTCTGTACTGGGCAAGGGGTCTGCCTTGTCCAGTAACCAAATGAAGTACAGAAAATGTAGAAACAGTGCAGGGAACAATGACATGATAAGTGACAAATGCCATGCCATAACTAACCGTTACTCTGCAAAATCCTACTAGCTACTATTTCATTTTGTGATTGTGTAAGTACTCTACAGCCTGTACTGCCTGCAAGGCATGCACTTCCAGAGTTTTCCTTTCAGTGTATTCAAGCATAACAACTCATTTCTAGATCTGTCATGTTTGGGCATAGACCTACACAGCCCTGCCAAAGCTAGGTCAGTTCTGGGCACACACAAGGGCACAACTGAAGTCAAATAGTCAAGTCCTTACGGCAGCAGCAACAGCCGCCAAGTTTTTTTATACACAGAGGCCTGAATTCCACCCAAGTCCCTCTTCAGAAAATCTTACACAAAAATATTCCTGGATATAACGCTTTGTTTCCTGCTCTGTGGTTAGTTATTTTCTTGTTAATTCGTTCATGAGATACATTACAAAGGTAAATAATTTCCACCAAGGTAGATTTTATGTGCCATTTGACTATCATTTTTAAAACATTTCTGAGAAGTCAGAAAAAGATCCCTAGATAACCACAGTTTTTTGATCATATTCATTTATACAGTGACACGAACATACAGTTATTCCAGTGTATGCTTATCTACCACTTTTCATATTTGACATTGGTTTCTCAGGATAAACCTCCTTTGGCTTGTAATACTAGTGTCATTGTTAGTTTAAAAATCTTTCTTCTCTTTGCACTGAGTTGGTTCAAAGATACATCCTTGAATTTGCATCATATTACTTGCATACAGAACTGCTGTCTTTGGTAGGAGAACAAGGGATCTGTCCCTGCGATCACGGCAGTCGGGTATCCTTCTAGAACATGCTGCGCCAGCTGAAGACTTCATCATTCCTAGCAGTACTAAGCTCACAGGTTACTCCTTCCACGTGTGAACCAGAAAAATGCGTGATCCAACCCTAATTCACTCTAGGATATTTAAACAGTTTAGTTCAATTTAGATTTAAATTAAGTTTTTAAAATAACTGTAGTGAAAATAATATGGACCACCTACATGTTCTGCTCTACCTGCTCTGTTCCATGAGTGCAAGGCTGAAGTTGCATAAAGCAGCTGAAGCCGATTTGATAACTCACTGCAACAAGAAGATCCCTTTTTCTCCATGCTGCTTTGAGCAATCTGATGCTTGCTGGATCCTCTATCAACCAGTTCAGCTCACTAACCTGACACAAGATTAGCCCCATTAGGAAAAAAAAAGCAAATGGTTTTCTGTGTGAGTTGAAGCAGCCCAGCAAGTTCCCAGCTGTGCTAGCCCTAACTTGGAGCAGCTCAAAGGTTGTTTTTGTTGCAGTGTGACTGGCCTCGCAGAAGAAGGGCTAACCTGAGGGAGGCAGTTAGCACTGCAAAGGAGACAAACTGCACTTAAAATTCTGAGTGATGCACAAGGATCCCACTCTTTCCAAAACTTTGCTGTCATTCAGTACAATGTTCCCCCCAAAACTTTCTCTTCTTCCAGAAAATAAAAAATAAGCAGATCTTTCAAGAAATATGTATCTGTTTTTAAATGCTGTTGTACAGGTGAGAACTGCACAAAAGCACTGAGGCAAAGGATTGTCTAAATTCTTAGTAGGTCAGAGCAGAGAATTGCAGAGCACATTTGCAGTCTCTTCTTGGAAACTGTTCATATCAACACTAGAGGGTAGACATGAAGCAAGAACTGACAGAAAAAAAGGAACACAAATGGCTTTCCAAGTAAAAGGTTTTTGTTTTCCTCAGAAAACTTTCCAGACAGCAGGATTTACCTGACAAACAAATATCCAAAGAAGGTGGACTTCCCTTTGTGTGGGATTCCACTTCTATTCTGCTTTGTGGCTGCAAAGCATAGCTTGCTTTTTGTAATTGTTTTGTCAGAAAGCTATCTCCTTCTTTCCTGCTGTTCACATTTATTTTCGGTCAAAGATGGTAAGAGATGTCAAGTGCATGGGGCATTTGGCATCATCTAATATTTATGTGCTATTCCCATTTATACAGATAACAATTAATGTACTTGAATATGTAGGATGTTGAGATAGATAAATCGAAGTGGCATCAAGACAACCTTTCTTCACTGCAGTTGTAGTTATGATTCCACATCACTTTTTGCTTAGAGACAAAATAACATGAATGTTGAACATTTAGAATTTCGGTTGTCTAGAGCTATGGCCTGCCTCCTTTTGACAGCATCTCCCGGGGTAGTGACAATGGGCTAAATAGAATGTCACTAGAGTGAAGGATTTCTCAAAAAAAGTCCCTTCAAAAATAGCACTAGTTAATCCAACTCATCCTTCCAGTGTACTTTTATATCCACTTGAGCTTGTGCTGTGGCTCTGCTCTGATCACAGCTTTACATTTATTACAGTCACACAATATTTAGTTTAGGCACAGTTACGGGTGAGTTAAACAGAATGTGGGACACCATCTGACACATGCTAAATGGTTATGTGTGAGAGCACTACCGGAGGACTGAAAGGGTTTGGGAGGAGAGGCCACCTTAGACATAGATCCACAACATGGTTCCTTTTTAGCAGAAAGGCCAGACCGAGTTGTTTCCATGTAACTGCTCCTGGGAATCTTAATATAAATTACATCATGAAAATGATCCAGCTTAAAAATCAAAACCAACACCAAGTAATGACAGCAAGAGCAGCATTCCTATAAAAAACAGAGATCTTTGCTCTTCTCCCTCCTCAAATACCTGCACTATTACTAGGGGGACATTCAGATTACTGTGAGGACAAATCTGCCTCCTCCCCAGTTTGCAAATGGCAATACTGAAATTTCTGAGGTATGACAGATAAATGGAGCAATCACCACTCTGACCTGTATTAAAAAGTTCCATTCTTCTCTAAAGCACGCTCATTCAATGAGATGAATGAGTCACTTTACACATCTTTGATAGGGCTGTTACCCTGGGAAGTCCTTGAATGCCCCATTTAGATTATTTCATTGGTAGACCAAACTACATTTGGGCCAAATGGTGGAGAAGGAGCTTCAGGAAGCAGAAATGCTTGCGTTGTTGGTGGATCCACAAGCACTATCAGCATCACCATCAGCTTAAAAGACTCCCCTCCAGACTCTCACCCTTTGTTCCTTCTCCTGCAGCAAGGTCTCCTTTGTGTCCACTCATGTGGCCAAGTGGTTAGCCAACTGACAGAACTGGTTTAAATTAAAACTAACCTAATAAAAAGCCCCTCCAAACAACCCTGGTTTTTTTAAGTTCAAGGAAAGTATGTAAGACACGGCAGAAAGAGCAGCCAGGACAGTTTATTTAAACTGAACTACCCAGCATGGACCTCCCATGCTGTGTACAACCCTCCCTCCATGCATTAGGCTCAAATTTAAGGTATGGGCAGACAAGCCAACAGAGCAATCCTGTGAAAATTACTGGAGAGCTGTATCATGCCTACATGGATGACTTAACTACAGTCGATGTGAAGAAAAACCAACAGTCTCACCCCAACTCAGTGGCTAGGTCAATGTAATGGAAAGTCTGTTGGCCACAATAAACATAATGGCTGTCTCTGAAGCATCCTCTTGTATACATTTGGCACAGCTTCCTTCCTGTTTTTTCCACTCCTCCTTACGTTATCTCATTCCAGTTGGTTACTCCACATCCAGAGATAAGAGCTAAGACCGAACTGCATTTTGTGACATGTACATCTAAGAGATTTGAACTTGGTTAGAATGGAAATCTGGCTTATCTTCACCTTCCAAAAACGAGCATGCAGGAACCTGAGCCCTGCAGGAAGTTAGCTAAAACAACGCTCACCACAGCAAAAAGGTCTCGCTCCTCCTCTCTTCCTGCGGGAGTAAGCTTTGTGGCATGTAATTAAACTGGGCTGTCAGCACCTAGCAGCACAGAAAGGCCTTTAAATGTAAACCAAGATAGAACTAAAAGATAAAGTGTTACTATATCCACATTAAGTCAGTGTCTCTGAAAGTACTGAGGAATGTTTTAACAGCACATACAACATGAATGTTCTGGTAAAACAGCATGCAGACTCAATCACTAGCTAGACAAACATCTTACCCAGTATATACCATAGGGAATTTATATAGAAATGCAGTTAATTACAAAATTTGGCACTTAGACAATTAGAACATTTAACACTGCAGTTCTTGCATCTGGGGATAGGGGATCTGCTGAACCCGTAATGGGTTCTTGAGATGAAGAGGAAAATATGTTGCATACCAAATTATTAGGATCATTACCTGCAGCATATCCATGTTCATCAGAAAATTCCCATCCAAATACTCTTGCAATTTCAAGCTTTTTGTTTGAAAGATTCATGGGGTAAGACAGGATACCAATAGCTTTCTAAATAGCCTTTTAAAAAATCTATCTTGTAGTCGAGAGGTTGTATATAAAATGCAGATAAACACCTTTATTATGCCATATTGAGTGTAGCTATTTGGAAGGATGGCTAATGGGAAGCAACCAGTAATTTTACTAGATTGAAAGAGAAGTAAAAATTCTTAACTTACATTGGTGATTATTTGGGTTCTGTTGTGTGGGTTTTAATAGTGGATAGTAACAGGGAAGGTATCAAAAAAGCATGCTGGCCAGGCCTCCACTCCACACATACACCCAGCTGAGTTGGGACAAGGAGTATTCCCTGACTTAATAGGACTTCCACCTGCACAGAAGAGACCTTTTAAAGACCTTTTCTAAAAATCAGCTGGATACACTCAGGTTTCAGTACACAGTATTACTGCCAAAAATATTTTCCAGGGAATTTTGCAAAAAGTTAACAGAAATCACACTTGTTCCAAGATTAACTTTGCAAATTTGTCCTGGTCAAGGACTTGAATGACGTTTAATAGATTTGTAACTCAAAGGACTCCTCCTCCCTCCCTCACCGCCCCCAAGAAAGTCCTCTCCTTACCAATAGTCTCTGACTTTATTTTGGCATGCTGTCAGTGGGTTGTCCAGTGACTTTGTTCCCTAGCTTACAAATTGTGAAGATGATTTAGAACATCCACTTTTAAGCCTTGTTAATGTTGATGCCAGAGGAACAGCATTAGCTTTAGCAGCTTTAAAGTTTCAAACATAATGAGAATTCACTGCTAACATAGCTGTAAAGGGTGTTAAAACCAGATGAAAATCACTTTAAAAGGGTCTCAAGTTAAATTGTTACAATGTTCTTAGTGTGTGAAAGGCCTTGATTAGCCTGTGAGTAGGAATATACTGGTTTTCATTTCAATTCACAGTTCACCATTATAAAGTAAAAGCCAATCAAAAGCCATGTTCTAACTCTGCTACAAAGGAGTGCAAATTTAAGCCTCAACAATCTAGCAGCTGCTTTTCAATTAAAAAAACCCAACTGTTTAAAGTTGTTGCTTTTGTCAAGATAGTGAAATTCCAAGTCTATCTTTTATCTTTCATGATGTGCCTACTTGTGGGCCCAGTCCACAACCTTGCTTACAAATACACACCGATTTTTCATGCAGAATAGTTTCAGTGAAACAATGAGCACCACTCAAATACATGCGGTTGAATACATGCTTAAATATTTTGGTGGTTTGATCCAGTGTATGGAGTTCCAAGTTTTCAGTTACAAACATCCTCACTGAAGTCAATCTCTCCAGTGCCCTAGTACTTTTTTAACATTGTAATACAAACTATCAACTCATTTTAGGTCATTTATCAGAAACAGCAAAGTTCTTCACATTGCTGCAACCAGCTGTATCAGAACATAAAGCACAAACAATTTACGCTGCATGTTTTTGTGGCATTTAACAAATACTCTGGATCTTTCTGTATACAGATAAGATTTCAAAGATTAGAAGTTGTAACACATTCCCAACAGCTGCCTCTTCTTTGTGGATCAGTCATCTCAAAAAATGCACTTTCATACAATGCCATGCTTGAATATTCTGATTTTTAAAATCTAAGATGAATTAAGGGCCAAATTCTGTAATTTGATTTATTGCACAGGACTAATATGCATATAAAAGAACATACCGATGAGCATCTAAGGCCAGTAGTCATTACCTAAACACCCTTACTAATTTGAAGGTGAAGTCCAAGGGCTGTATTTCTAGTGGCCGATCAAATTTCTGTTAGTCATTTAGGCCTGATTGGGGCTGCCCATTAATATTTACCATATCTCTCCTTCATATTTACTTATTTTTAAAGGAATACGGTTAAGAGACACTTCTTCGTATTTAAGTTTAAAAGAACGGGCTTAATGAAATTTACTGGTACAGTTAATGCTAAATCTTAATTCTGGTTTTCAAGAGACATTCCAAAAAGAAGGAAGAAAAATAGCTGTTATCCTATTACTTCCTGATAGGGCTGCCACTTCTTCTATACCTCACAGTAGGAAAAATGAGAAGAGGTTAGTGAGAAACATTAAAGAAGGAAATGGAAACATGAACATCTCAGCTATTTAATAGCATTTTACTGAGTGCTTGCAAAGGTATACCTAATTGAACAGCCTGTTTCACTTTACAGATGCAATAACGTTTACGTCTCTAAGAAAGCATCCCTTAAAAATTTTGACAGTTATTGAGTTAGAAGATCAGAATCAGAGGTAGTGCATGTATGCCTTTAGGTGCGTATCTTCCTGTAGGACTTGTGAATTGCTTACAGTTTCAGTCACAACATTAGTATTACTGTCTACAGTTGTGTCCTTCACAGGGGATATTTGATGTTAAAGAGCTCATGGAAATCAAATATACTTGTCAAGTGCCCATCAGAAAAAAAGAAGAAAAAAATGTGTATTGAAAAATCATGAAATAAGGTTGCAATGAAAATTGAGATAATAAGCTGCAAAGTAATGAAAATACATCAATCATTTTATTTCCAACTAAGAAACTCCAGGTCCACCAGTGTAACTGTGTAAGCACAAATGAGGTAAGATTTTTTTCCAGCCTCTTCACAGAAAAATGGCGCAACCTAAAATGAGACTATTGATTACACAGCTTTGTTCCTTGGATTCTGCAGCTCTATCGCTCCCAATAAAAAGGTTTTTGATGGACACTGGCAAATATATATAGTTTATGAATGATACACCTGCAACCCAAAGAAAATTATTAGTATATGAGAGTCATGTAGGGATGCAGCACTTTACCAGTAAAAGTATATGAAACTCAGCTATAATAAACAGAAAATCTCAATGTAAACAAGTTTCTGTTGTTGGTCCAAAACAACTGCAGAGCAACCTTTACATGTCCGTGACCTCAAAAATACAAAGAACATATAATTTTATCTATGCAGTGCATGTGTACTTAGAGAAGCCCACCTCCCCAGACTGTCAGGAATGTGATTATTCAGCCCACTTTTTGCAAATGGAAAGTTAAGCATAGTATGTAGGTGTTTGGACTACCACAAAACTAGCATGTGCGTGCTTGGCTGTGCATGTGTTCCCACAAGGAGGCTATACCTTTCTGGCACTGCTGAAAAAATGATTAGTATATGTCAGTGCGTAACATTATCACTTCGAATACCAAACGGAAGCAGAACCCAAACTTCATTTTGCAGCTCTGCATCCACATGGACCGCAGGGAATCTAGTCTGTTTTACATCGCCACAGACGTGTCAGGTAGCAAAAAAGTTTTATTATATCGTGGTGACGAATCTAAGCAACTATGGCTAGTAGGCGCCTAAAAATGCTTAAGAACCACTCCGTTTCGGTCGTCTCGATTTGTGTGAATTACACTTTAGCATAAGCCTCCCGAGTAACGCCGAGAACGACGGCCGGGCCCCGCCGCGACGCCGGCGGGAGGTCAGCGCCCGTGTGACACCGCGGCGGCGCGGCTGGGACGGGGCGGCGGGCGCAGCAGCCGATGAGCGGGGCGCATCCCCGCCGACCGGTTGCGCGGCCACGCCGCGGGCTCCGCGCACGGAGCAGCGGGAGCGGATGCGACTGAAGCGGGATGCAGCCGAGGTCCAAAGCGCGTCCGAGAGCCGCTCCTTCGGCGGGGCCGGCCCGGTTCCTTGCGCTTCGCCACCGGGATGCTGCCGGGGCTCCCCGCCGGCGCGGGGCGGGAGGAAGGGACGGGACGGGACGCTCCGGAGCGGGCAGGCCCCCGGCCGCGTTCACCTCCCAGCCCGCTCCTGCCGCCGCCGGCGACCCGGCGCCCTCCCGGCTGCACGTGCCGGCGCGGGACCCCGGCCGCCCCCGGCCCGCCACGGAGGCGCCGGTTTGGGACGGCGGCCCCGTCCGGCCCGATCCCGACCCCCCCGCGCCCCCCCCGCCCCCTTACCTGTGCTGCAGCCCCACCAGCCCCAGCGTGATCACATGGGGCACGTCCAGCTCCGTGGGCCAGACGCCGGAGGCGATGCAGCCGAAGACGCCGCACTCCTCCCGGATGCCCAGCTCCTCCAGCTCCATGGCGCGGGCGGCACGTGGCGGCGGGCGGCGCGGCCCCGGCGGGCGGCCCCGCTCCCGCTCCCGGCCCCGCTGTGGCGGCTCCCGCGCGCTCCTGCCGGCGCCGCGCGCAGCCAACAGCGCCGCGCCGCGCGGAGCCGCCGGTAGCCTGCCGGCGCGGCCTCCCTCATTTACATACGGGGGGGCGCCCCGGCCCCCGCACCGCCGCCTCGCCCGTCCCCTCCCCGCCCCCTCCCCCGCCGCCCCGGACCCGCTGCCCCCGCCGGGCGCAACAGGCCGGGGCGGGGGGCGGGTGTCGCCCCTGGGGCGCGGGGAGTCGGGGGCCGGGCGCGGCGCGGCGCCGGCATTGGCCGGGCAGCGGGGCCGGGGCCGTGTTTGCACGGGGGTGGCGGTGGCTGGGGGGGGGGGGGGGGGGGCGGCCGGCCGGGGTTCGCCCCGGGGGCTTGGCGGGGCGGAGAGGGGCGCGAGCCGTCCCCGCCGCGTTGGGCGGCGATTGGCGGGCGGTGCCGCTGCCCGCCGCCCCGCCTGCCCGCCCCTTCCGCCGGCCCCTTCTTACCCCGGCGGCGGGGCCCGGCGGCGTGCGCTGAGCCTCTCCTCTGTGCCCTAGGTGCCTGCTCCCGCTGCCACAGCCATGGCTCCCGCAGCATCAGGTAACCGCCTGCCCCCCGGCGGGGGAAGCCGCGAGGGGGCGGCCCGCGCGCCGCGGCCGTTGAGCGCCCCGGGGGTCCGGTAACGGTCAAGCCGGGGGGAGCGGGGGAGCGGTGCCCGCTCAGCCGGGCTCGGGGTGTGGGAGCTTGCGAGCGAGCTTTTTCCTCGCTAAGTTGTAATTTCTTTTTTTTTTTTTTCTTTTTGTGGGTGGCCGCCCCCCAGCCTGAGGGGCGTCACGGCTGCCCCCCGTCCCGCAGGAGAGGCGGCGAGGGGCAGGTGAACGCTCCGAGCCGAAGCTTCAACCCGCCCCGGGCGGAGGATGCTCCGTGCGGCTGCCGCTGCCGAGCCGCGCCGCTTGGCTTTCCGAGCTTCGGGTTTGTCCCGAAGCTAAAAAAAAACAAAACAAACAAACAAACAAAAAAACAAACCCCACACTCGGTAAAAGCGGCATGGCTTCTGCCAGCACCGCCTCAGGCGGCACCAAACCGGTGGTAGCCTGGAGGTGAGGGTCGCCGGGGGAGCGCATGGCCGCTGCCGGCGAGAAGCTGCCGCCCGTGGCGGGCGCGTCCCCCGCCTGGCGCCCGGGCCTCCTGGGCAGAAGTTTTGAGCGATTGCTTTCGGCCTGGCTGCTGGGAGGGAACCCTGGCCGAATTGCCCTGGAGAGGGGGGGCTTAGCGCGCTCTGCGTGGTCGCTGGCTGCAGCGCGGGGTCCTGCTGGGTCCCGCTTTGCACGCAGCTGGTAGTGTGCGAACTTAGTGGGCTTACGTGCATAAGTAAAAAGCTTCTTTCAATCTAAAACTGATTTTTTAAATTTTTTTTAGACCTTAAACTTGGTAAAAAAGTTAATGAAGGTAAAACCAAAGAAGTGTACGAGCTGCCAGATATCCCGGGATGTGTTCTCATGCAGTCAAAAGACCAAATAACAGCGGGAAATGCAGCCAGGAAGGACCGAATGGAAGGGAAGGCTGCCATTTCCAATACAACGACTAGCTGTGTGTTTCAGTTGCTTCAAGAAGCTGGTAAGTATTTCAAAGGTAGAATACATGCCTGTGTATTACAGATATTGTTACAAAACGGTATTGTTTCTATATATTGGTTTATCGTGCCTTGAAGCTCTGATGGGTTTTTTTGAGACTCTCTTCTATTAGTTTTTAGTTACACTTCTCCCTCTGGTACTACAGAGCTGGGTGGGCGACTTGTTGCTTTGGAATGTGAGACTATCTGAAGTGATCTTCTAATCACAGATAACGCTGCAGTAGTTTCTCCTGCTTGTTTGGACACACCCCTAATCCTCCCCTCCACGCCCTCTTGCCCGTAATACGGGACTGGATGCACCTCGCCTTTCTTACTACATCTTACTGCATGGAAGTCACTGCTAGCTGGTGGCACTATCATGTCTAAGCTGTGTGAAAGTTGTGTATAAATGCTGAAAGATAAAATTGGAGTATCTTTTTGTGTTTTTTTTTTTTTTTTCTTTCCACCTCTTAGTTGTGTGTGCTATATCAACGTAAAGGTTCTGTATGCTTTGTACTTAAACAGTTATGGGGACTATATCGCAAATGCATATATTGTCTGTATTGAATGTATCAGGAATCTAATATTTGCTTTAAAAGACTCAAAGTATTTCTGATGCTAGAAGCGAGCTTTCATGGAGTACATAATTCACTGTTACACGTAAGTTTTGCACCACGCTTCCAGAAATGGAGCCATTATCTTTGCTTTGAGAAGGCATTTTGAAGTGTCTTTGACTGAGAAGTTTGCAAGTTGCAAAGAGGAATCTGCGCTGGTGGGTTTCTAACTTGAGTCTGCAAACACTACTATAATACAGGCACCAGTAAACTTGGTTAAGACTGCTTATAGCTGTGTGCTCAGTGCACTTTGAAACACTTGCACAAAGGTTGCTTCAAGTACCAGCTGAGTTACTCTAAAAGCTGTATTATCTGTTATAAGATGTAGTAATAGTTCTCAGTCAGTCAAATAGGAAAGTCCTAGAATGTTTCGTACGTGGGGAAGATTAAGATGGCTTCTGTGGAGTTCTGTCTACCTATATTTCTGTGCAAGTACTTCTTAAAATATGGGCCAAGACAAAGATATATCAAGTCATTCAGTGTAATCCTCGGTCACCGGCCTTCCTTGGGAAGCTATTGTGCATGCGGTACAAAGAAGCCTCCAAGGTCTTTCTGATTATATTTGCAGTTGGTTAAAACTACCAGTTTTCATTTAGGAACAATTAATGAGATGTTTTGCCTAATTCTTAAATAGCAATAGTTAACAATCAAAATATTTAATATCCTACAGATACAAACTTTAAATGTGAAGAATCCATGCTGTAGACCTCTCAAAGATCCTTAAATGTCTTGTACTCCATAACTTCAGGTGCTGTGAAAAAATACACGGAGTAAGCTGCCGCTGCATTTTAAAGCAACAAAAGAACTTTCAGGGCTCTTCTCCAGTTTGCTTATTTGACTGGCATAAATTGCAGATAATGCAAATGCCTTATCATAGAAGTAGTTTGTTTGCTTTGCGCAACTCTTCTTAACCCACTCTTTCAAAGGTGATGATTTACAAAGTTCTGTTAAAGTTTCTCTCCCTTTTATAATAGAGCTAATGTCAGCCCTTCAAAAGCATGCATCTGCACTGATGAAAAATGTAGTAGTAAACCATATGGGGGCCTTAATGCCTGGATTTAAAGTGGCTTAATGTGCAGTTGGTTATTTAAATCATTCTGCCCTTGAGGGAAATGCAACAAAATCTGAAGAGTCAATGTTAATACTATATTTTAAGACTTTAATTCTTGCTTTATGGCTCTGGAAGCAGAACAGAACAGAGCTACTTCTTGGTTTGACTGGATGCAGCTCCTTTGTCTTCTGTTTCTGGCAGATGCCAGTGGGGCTTGGCAACTTTGGGGGCAGAAAGGTGGGACTTTCCTCGAGAGTGAAATTGAAAAAAGAGCCGTTTTGCACTTACAGTGCTTATCTGCATGTGTTGGCTGTCCCTGTTTAATGTGGAATAATCTTAGATCTTAGAATAATCTTAGAATTATGTAAGAAGGTTGACTTGCCGCTGCAGGCTTGTGTGTGCGCATATGTTTCTGAGTCTTAATGTCTTTTGCCTAACAAATCACTAAGATCTAGTGCCCTAAATAAATGTTAGTTTGTAATGAAAGGGAGGACTAAGTCATTCTCTTCCCTGGCCCATCCTCCTTTATTAAACGAAGTAATAAAGATTACCATGCTCCCAGACTCCTTTGAAAGCCTCCAATTACTCTTCCATGTATAATTGGATCTTCCACCAGAGAGCATGGTTGGGTACTTGGTTGCTGCTAACTTTTGTTTAAAAACAAGCCATTGTGAGGGATAGATTTTTTTTTTTTTTAAAAAAGCTCTGTGAACAAAATTATTTGCAAGAGTAGGATTTCTGCCCAGAGCATAAGGTTCTGAGCTACAAGTGAGCGTTGTATGATAAAATGGGCAAAACTAATGACTTGTGGAAGATAACGTCATTGATTGCCTCTCGCAAGGCCAGAGTGGGCTTAAAATACCCTGAAGAGATTCAGTGTGTCCCTTAAGTCCCAAAAAGAATGAGATTCAGTTGTACGTAAAGATGTTTGACTCCTGTTTCAACTGTGGAGTGTGCCTAGTAATGGAACTAAGCTGCCATCTTTATATTTAGGAATCAAAACAGCTTTTGTCAGGAAACAGAGTGACACGGCATTCATAGCGGCTCACTGTGAAATGATCCCAATTGAATGGGTGTGCAGAAGAATTGCTACTGGCTCCTTCCTCAAAAGAAACCCTGGTGTCAAAGAAGGATATAAGTTTTACCCACCCAAAATCGAGATGTTTTACAAGGTAAGTTTCCTTTCCTGTGATGTTAATAAAACTTAAACAGAGCTAGAGCTCTGTATTATCTCTTTTAAAATGCTGACAAATAAAGTGAGTAGCGCTAGTGGCTGGCTGATCCTCTTAGTATTGGTAGTTTTGCCATCCCAATGTTTTCTTGCATTCTTGTCCAACAGCTGTTTTGTCTGAAGTGCATATAATGTAATACTGGCTTACAGGGTCATCAAAGAATACAAAGCCAAACTGTACATAAAATAGAAAAAATGTTTTATTTATAAGGTATAAGGACTTTCTGGGCATAAGCCTAATGCATCAGTTGAAACAGGTGCATTGATATATTTGAAGAAATGTAAACAGTACTCGCATGGTGAGGTTAAGTAGCTAGCTAGGCAGGATTCTGAACCTCTTTGGGAATGCCTGCTGAAAGAAGTGTCTTGAGAACTATGACCTGAAGTGGTGTTTGTAGTGTACCCTGTCACTCTTGGGGTACTGTCCAAACTTGCAGTGCTTTTAAAGATGTTCAGGTGTTACAAGAAGTGTTTTCAATGTTGCTGTCACTTTTTTTTAGTGCTAATCATAAAATACTAGTTTGAAGCCTGTATTTGTTTTTTTTTAAAACAAACAAACAAAACCTAGTATTATCTTCTAATGGTTATTTTCCTTGTATAGCAAGCTTAAATTACATGATGTATATGTTTTGGTTTTCTTAACAGGATGATGCTAATAATGATCCACAGTGGTCTGAGGAGCAGCTAATTGAAGCAAAATTCTGTTTTGCTGGACTTACTATTGGCCAGACCGAAGTGGATATTATGGCTCGTTCTACTCAAGCTATTTTTGAGATCCTGGAAAAATCATGGCAGCCCCAAAACTGCACTCTGGTAGATCTGAAGGTATAAGAATCTGATTTCTCATGATCCTGGTGCTGACAGGAAATATATCACTGTATAGTCCCTAAAATAGGATTCTTATTGTCTTTTTAGATTGAATTTGGTGTTAATATTCTGACAAAAGAAATTGTTCTTGCTGATGTTATTGATAATGATTCATGGAGACTGTGGCCATCAGGAGACAGAAGCCAGCAGAAGGACAAACAGGTAGTGTTTTAATATTTACCTTTTAAGTCAGTTGGGAAGGAGAATGAAAGAAGTAAACCATACAGTTAAACATCTGCTTTCAGAGTGGCTTTTTCTAGATAGTCTTACCTTGTTCCAGAGTAGCTCATAGGGTACCTAATGTCCAATCCTGTTCTCATTAAATAGTTGGTTTATGGTAGGAAAAAAATCCTCTGCCTGCCTGTCTTTAATAGGAATGCCCAACATCACTATTGACTGGAGCTATTGTAATGAAGCATGGAGCTTCCAGGGGTAATAAGAATTTCTGACTTGTGCAGGTAATAAAATAGTTGGACAACAAATCGGTAGGAAGAATAGAAGTTTTGGTTCCAAGGTCTGCCTGCAACTTTCTCTGTTTTAGAGTGGTATCCTCCACTAGTAGAGATCTGGTGATACATGAGAGGGATCTGCAGGGAGGATGCTTTTCTTCATTATTTTGGTTAAGCTTGAATTCAATATTCAGTTGTCTCTAAGTGTTACTAACAGACTGTGTCCACACATGAGGGCTGCAAACATAAGTTTGAAATAAAACTTGTCCTATATTTAAACTTGTAGCAATTACACTTGTCAAATATCTCTGAATTACCAGATAAGTGGTTATGAAAGAACTGTTTTGGGAATGCTGCAGCCGTGGAGCTTCTGTGACAGTTGTTGAGGCTAGTAACAGAGACCCGGTGAGAAAGTAGCTGTAAGCCACGGGGGAAGGTTTCAAAGTGTGTGTGTGGGAGGAGGGGTATTACTTTTAAATTAGGAAGGAGAACTGCTCTGTTGTTTACTTTAACTGAATTATGTAGTAGCATGCTTGAGTGGATTGCTCTGACAGTGCTTTTGCTCATCTCCCTAAAATAAGGTACATGATAACATCATGCAGAACCTAGGTGGGCTAGTGCAGTGCTACTGCAGGCAATCACGTTGTTACAAACCAAATTTTTAAAAGGTTGTATGTCTTTCCTTAAATTTACTCTTTGGGAAGCTTCCAAAACCTTGATACTCTTGTGGCTGAAAGCTTTTCGTGTTGCAAATGGCCATGAATTGTAATGTAGAAGGCTGTTTACACCTACTGAGATGGTTCTTCATTAAATAGCTCTTCCTTGCCTCCATATCCACACTCTCCTATATCTGTACCAAACTGTTCTTCCTGTGGAATTGCTAGAAACTGCATAAATATTTCAGTTGGGGTATTCTTACCAACTGTGGTAGCAAAAGGAGTGCTTTGTGTGCCCAAAACATATTAACTTCAGTACTTTTTTTTTCCCTCTTTTCAGTCCTACCGGGACCTTAAAGAAGTGACTCCTGAAGCACTGCAAATGGTTAAGAGAAACTTCGAATGGGTTGCAGAAAGAGTGGAGGTATCTGTTTTTTCTGAACAACGTATCTAGACTTCAATAACTGCATGTCTTCAATCCTGTTGACTGGTTTTCTTTCCCTCACCCCCCTTCATTCTTTTCCCTAGTTGCTTCTGAAAACAAAGAGCCAAGGTAGAGTTGTGGTGTTAATGGGATCTCCTTCTGACCTCAGTCACTGTGAAAAAATAAAAAAGGCATGTGCAACCTTTGGAATTCCTTGTGAGTTAAGAGTGACCTCTGCTCACAAAGGGCCAGATGAAACCCTGAGGATCAAAGCAGAATATGAAGGTAAATGCCAAAGAACTACTGATTTGGATTGAAACATTATCATGTTCATGAATGACTTGGCAACTTAAGAATTTGTGTGGGGTTCTGCTGCTTTTTGCTAAACGGAATGCCAAGCTGTTACAATGCTGTTCTACACTTGCTAATTACATAATGACAGGTTAGACTGCACTAAGCAATTAGAGTAGTGTATTGTCCTACTGCCCAGCCACAGCTTCTATTACTTAGTCTAACATCTGCTTTTATCCCAGTACCAGAACTACTTTGCCCAAGCCTTGATCATGTTAATACACTTACTGTAGCATCTTTCTGGTGATGCTGTCCTTTCTGAAATGAGGAGTGATAGTTTCTCTAGCTGACTCTGAATATTCTTATGTTATATTTACAAGGCAGATGTTGCTCCCATCATGTTTTCCTGCCTGTTTAATGAAAATACTCTTGCTCGTTATTTTAGATGCCATGAGAAAAAGATACTTGATTTACATTCTTATCTTTACCAAGAAAACTTGACATCTCTTCCAAAGTGTTTATAGCCTAGCAGAAGAGAGATAAGAACTATTTATGTTTGTGGGAGTATGCTTTCTGCTTGGTGAAACTACAGATGTGGTAACAGAAGTTGAGAAACACTGTGAGGTGAACTGTGTAAGATTTGAGGAACACTTAAAGATGCCAGAGGTTTAATGGCTATGTTCTCTACAAAGCTAAGCAGCACCTATTCTTCTGATACTGAGACTTTCCCTCAGAGGCAGAGTAAGACGTGCTAACTTCAGTTGTGGTAAACAGTAGCTGGGATTTAAGGCTGCTAGATTTAGAAGATGTTTCTGTAAAGGGGGAAGTTGGACAGACAATTCTAGTGCTACGTAATGGGATTGACAAAATAACTGCAAACAGAATTGTGGACTCAGATAAAATTCCTACAAAAGCAAGTGGCAGAGAACAAGGTGGATTGCTTATTTCTGAATGTCTTCCTCCTCCCCCCGCCAGGAGATGGAATCCCAACAGTGTTTGTTGCAGTAGCTGGCAGAAGCAATGGTTTGGGGCCAGTAATGTCTGGTAACACTGCTTACCCAGTTGTCAACTGTCCTCCACTCTCAGCTGACTGGGGTACTCAGGATGTGTGGTCCTCTCTCAGACTACCCAGCGGTAAGATATCTTCAACTTATGCTCTTGTTCTGACCTAGCTTTCTTTTTGTTGTTGTTCTGGTGTACATACACATACAAACACGTGGCAAAACACTGGAAAAGTAGCTGAATCAGTACTGAACAAAGTCTTTAGAAATATCTTGCATACAGTCTTTGACTTCTTGATGGCAAAAAGCCCACTAGACAGAGCAAAGATCACATACAAATGATCTTTAGAAAAACAGAAACCTTGGCTTAGCCTTGCGAAACATTCCAGTTTGAAATTGGAATTAGTATTAATGGGGATTTAAGTAACTTAATTTCACAGACCTGCATTTTCCTTATGATCAAAGATCAAAAAAATATCTTTTTCTACAGTCAGTTTAGGTAAGATCTTAACTCTTACTTCAGTGCATTGCTGCCTGTATGATTTTTTAACTTTGTCAGTGACTTGAATGCATGCTTGGCAACTAGGAAGCCCAGAAGTCTGTTGCCTCGGTATAAGAATGGTCATTGGTATGCTGGCTTTTGGTTTAAAATGCCATGAAGCAGTCATGTTAGAAGTAGTGGAACACATGACACTTCAGTAGCTTTAAAACTAGAGCATGTGTTTCCTGGAGGCTGAAACAAACATTGTCTTAAATTGTTCTTCAGAGGCAGTGTTTTGTTTGACTATAAAATATGCTTTGGTAAGTGGCACTCTCTTCTCTGCAGGTCTTGGCTGTCCTACTACTCTGTCACCTGAAGGAGCTGCCCAGTTTGCTGCCCAGATATTTGGGTTAAACAACCATTTGGTGTGGGCCAAACTGCGATCAAACATGTTAAACACCTGGATCTCCTTGAAGCAGGCTGACAAAAAACTTCGGGAGTGCACCTTGTAAGTCAGGCTAACAAGTAACTTTTATTAGTTACGGAAGGATAATGGCGTGCGTATTCATTCATGTTAGGATTTACATTTGGGTGAGCTCAAAAGTCCTGCATCCTTTCTCACAGAAGAAAGCATTGTTAGAGCAGCAGATGAAGTCTGTGTCCTCATCTTTCCCTTGTGTATTTTTTTTTTTTTAATACAACAACTTAGTGAAAGATGGGGAAGTAGTATTTTTAGGTATCTCTTTCTGTGGCTCCAAAATGGTGCTGTTCTGCTTCCTAGTGTGTATACTGTTAACTACAGACTATATCAAGAGAATGATTTGGTACGATCTAAATAGAATTCAACTAGTCTTCTGTATTTCTGTAACAGTAATATTCTTCCATAGTAATAATGTGTGTCTTGAACCTTATTAACTCACCTGGACTGCTAACTAAAGCCAGTGTGCTGATGCTGTTCTGCTTGCAATGATGGTATGCTTTCTTTAGCAATAAAATGGCAACATATGCTATATTAATAGGAAAAGGGGCTGGAAAAATGTTTTAAGAGTGTGAAATAAATACCTGCCTTATTTAAAAAAATGTATATACATACATGTGTATTTTTTTAAATATGTATGTGTATACATACCCCACTGATACCTCCTGGAATGTGATAAAGTTGCTACCAATTCTCTTGTTCATAACAAGCTATAACTACAAATGGTTTGAGTGAACTGTAACTAGGCTTGCTGCCTGTTAGCTGTAACTCTTGCCTAGTCCAGTCTTTGCCCTTTCAAATAGTAGGCAGATCTCTACTTTCGGTAGTTCTAAAGGGCCTATGTGATGTTGTCAAACTGTCTTCATACACTTCAATGACTCTAGCTATTATATATCCATATTTTCTCACTCTCTTTCTATGGAAATTTTACTGAAATGAAGGGGGGAATAAATAGTAAAGCAACAAACTATTGGGGGGAAATCTAAGCATGACTGTCTTGTCTTTGCACACACCAGTCTTCTGAGTAGGTACAACTCTAACATATGCAATTACTCAATGTATGTAACATTTATGCTTTTACAATTATAAATAAACTGTTGAATTCAAAGCTTCTTCATGGAGACTTATTGAATAACTAGACTCAAACTAGCCATTAGCTGTGGTACATAACTTCAGGACCTTAAGTTAGGTAATGCTCTTGTAAAAAGCTTATGCACCAAAACCAGCATAGAATGGCATTAGGTGACAGTCTTCTGGAAGATACAATACTACTTGATTAAGTGTCTCGCTGTTAGAGGCAGCTGGGTTGCTTTGTTCCTAAGGTACTGCTTTATGTTTGTGTGGTGGGTCAGGCTTACCCCTTAGTGTGAGGAACTGGAGTACCTGCTGCTGATGGCCGCCTTGTGCACAGGAAGGGACCGCATCTTACGTGTGGTTGTATACAAGAGCTCTAAACAGTGCTCTCAGCAGTGTTCTCTTCTGGAGTTAAGTGCAGAGGTTTTTTAGTTGGTCAAAGCTTAACACTAAAGCAAAATAACTAGAAGTCTTTTCTTAGTCTTCAGGGCGGTTGCTTTTCTAATGAAATTCTAAATGAAATATCAAAAATAGTGAGGGCTAGTGATGACAGTGAGGTTGAAATCCCTTGGTGGCATACTGATGCAGCACTGACTTAAAAATGAAGATCCTCAAGACAGTGGTTTTCTTAGTAAGCAAGCTATTTACCAAGATTGTACTCAACTGCATACTTAGGCTAGCATATCTGAAAGCATGCTGCCAGCTAGCTCTCCTAATGAGGTAGTGGGATTAACTTTAACTAGCAGAAAAATTAACGGGTGAAAAGAGATGAGTGTGTGCTCTTTGTTTGCTTGGGTGAGTGAATTGGATTATCTTATCTTGTAATCAGCCCAGAACCAGAGCCAACAACTGTAGAGTGCAGCACTTCTTCTCCTGGTGGCAGCAGTCTGCTAGCTCAGCTGTACAACAATACATAACCTGAGGGTAAAGTTGCGCAAGAGGTGAAGGTGTCGTTTCCTATTCTTCCCCCACCCTACCCAATGCTACACTGGGTGTTAGCTCTGCTGGGTAATCAAGCTGACAAGCTTACTAGACACCTGGCCACCCTAGCACCGTGGTGAGACGCAACCGCAGCCAGCCACTTGTGTCTCGTTTTCCACCCGTATTGCTGTCTCTGTACAGCCTTCCCCCATGCAATAAAAATTGGTGACAGACAAGGGTTTGAGTGTTATACCTGGAATATTCTGTACTGCCTCTGGTTACTTTTCTCAAATTACTTGCACCCTGATTATACTAACTTCATTTGTAAAATTGTGCCAATTTACATTGGGCATGAGCATGCTAAGTGCTTTAGTTGCCATAGAGATGGTCATTCTTCAGCTTCTGGATGGGGTGGGTTGTTTAGGGGGTTTTTGTGCAGTCTGTACTGAACTCTTGGAAGCAAACCTTCGCTTGAGCAGTTGCCTTGCAAAGACACGCTAGAGACAGCAGCTAGCATTAACAGTGTGTTGCTGCGATCAGCAGATGAAACCTGCAAAGTCTATCATATTTGCAAGGACTTTACGTAGTTGTCCTAAAGGCTGAAGTGCTGCATACCAGCTGTTTAGTTCAGCTGGAAGTTCTTCACAAAGCTTTTGCTATGAAATGAAAATATTTCCCCTTGGCTCAGCATTCCAGCTATTACATCGATGCAATAACCTGAGAATTTCTTCAGCCAGAAACTGCTCTTGTAGCACTTGCTTTTTCTTGTCCAATTTTAAAAATATCCCAACAAATTCTTAAATAAAAAGTGCTTTTATCTTCAAAAAAACTGTTACATAGAGAGGTTACTGAAATTTATTTGCATTTTTAAAATTGAGTTGGAATACCTGTAATGAAAAGCTAATTTTTAAGCACTTGCTGTGGAACCTAGGACTGTGGGTTAGATCATGTCCTAATTAGCAGAGTTACCTGCTTAGCAGTATGTGTTCTTTACAGATATCGGCAAGGAGCTGTTTAGACTTAGCAGAGGGCAGGACTTGTTTTACAGGTACAGGTGAGTGGCACCTGGTGTTCAGCCTTTGTAACATCATTTAATTTCTAAAAAAAGCCAACCCCAAACCCAAAAAACCCATTCTGTAAAAATGAGGGGAAAACCAGTCACGGCTCCCACTGATTTGTCCTCCACCCACAGTTCAAAGGTGAAAGCACCTATGCAGGACACCGAAGGTACGGTTTTAATACTCTCTGCCTGGGGAGAGTGGTAAAAAGTGAATTGAATGCCTAGGAGAGGATGTGATCTATACGACTTGGGGATGGCATTAAGGCACTCCCTGGTTTTTGAAGCCTTTTGTTTTTGAAAGCTATTAAAGTAATTCATACCCAAAGAAAAACCATGGCTGTTGCCTCACTAGAGGGCATTTGAGCCTTTTCTCACAGCCCCAGTGATTTCTTTAGCAATGCAACTTAATTGTGAAATAGTGTTGGAAATCTTGAGCCATGCTTTAAAATGAAACCAGAGGTGCCTGTTGCACCGTGTTTGGGTCACGCTGCAGTAGGCATGTCATAGGCAGCTTCAGAGCACGCTTCCCTGTTCAAAACTTCCAAAAGCTTACACATGAGGACACTCAGTTTCTGGGCTCAGACAAAAATAAGGTGCAAAGGTTGTTTGAACAATCAAGACTCGTTTCAAGGTATGCACAAGAGAAGAACTTTAAAGTTTCATAGAGGGTTGATTTAAAAAAAAACAAAAAAAAACCAAAAAAACCCCACCACAGACCCTGAATTTCCTGCAGAGCTTAAGTACCTCTAGAACTGGGTTGCAGCCCCAGTTCCCAAATGCCTATTCCATTCAGATCTAAGTGTGTGCGTTCAAAACTCCTCAGAGTTGCTGTGCAATGGCTACTTGAGCAAGAGGGACCTAAAGCCACTTCAGCATCTGCTGTTGTGCTTTTGCAGGAGCATTTTCGATCCTGACAGGGCAGAGCAGCCTCTTGCTCATCAAAGCCTCCTCAGGATACACAAAGTCAGCGTTCCAGCCATGATCTCAACGCATACCTACTCACTCAAAACAGTACGCACTCTACAGGTTAGAACAGTCACCCAGGTTACAAGCCATTAAATCGCCTCTCTACTGGGGGAAAGGGACAAAACTTGACTTTTCCGTTACTTCTTAGAAGAGCGCTTTAACCATCACAGGCGTGCGGAGATTTGTAGGAAGGGAAGATCGTAGTTTCCCCTTCCCCTCGCCCCCGTTTCAATTTGTTTCCTCAATAACTGCAACAGGGGTTGGACCACAGCAGTGCTGCAGCTGCCTCCAGAGCCCTGGCTCTCTGCCTCAGGAGCCTTGTAGCAGGCCTTAGGCAGCTCCCCTTATCTTTCTTGGTATGGAAATCGCGCTGACCATGAAACACCAGTTCAACGAGACTGGGAGCTTTCTGAAGGACTGACTGACTTCCTGAAGAGTATGCCCTGTGTGTAGGGAAGATCTTAGACTTGGAGAAGACAGAAGATTTGTTGTTCCCCATGGAAGGTAAAATTCAAAACTTCTGGAAGAAGGAATTAAGACGTATTTGCATGGAACTTAGTAAAAGAATTAACTATTAACAGCTTTTCTCTCTCTCTCCCCTCCTGATGACAGATGTCATCAGCAGTAGGAGGATATCTTGATAGAAAAACAGTACAGCAAACAAGTTGCCAAAAGCTTGACAGATGCTTGAGAATATCAAGCATCAAGTTCAAGCCTGTTCAAGGACAGAGCTTGTCACAGAAAAGAACAGGTTGTCTTTCAAAGGAACTTGGAGCTTCCAAGAAATCCCAACCGGGATTTCCTTCAGCAGGGGCAGTAGGCTGAAACCTCTGATGGAGAGCTCTGTGGTAGAGAGCTCTGTGGCAGCCCCAACAAGTAGCCCTCAGGCAGAACTAAGTAAGGTCTGATGCAAGAGGCGAAAAAAAAAAGAAAAAAAGGGAATGAAAGGAAAAAAAGAAAACCCCAAAACAACCACCACCACCTTAGAGCAGCGTCGGGGGAAGCTAGCCCACTCTGCCAAGCATCCTGTATAGCTCTTTATGCTGATAAAAAGAAAAACATTCCCAGCTGACAGACCAGAAAGCTCTTGAACACAAGGAACCAACACTCACACAAACAGATGATATAATTAAGTAGCTTAAGATGCCAAGCTGCAGAGAATTTCTATTTGGATTGGAAAGTGACTGTATTTGCCTTAATATAGCGCAGCTCCCTCTCCCCAGTTTCCCATTACATCATTTCCCTTTTCTAACACACTTACATGGCCAGCTTCCTAGCTAGTACAGGTTCATATTCAGTCTGCTTTAAAAGTTATTTCCAAGATAGGACGTTCTTCCATCTTACTTCCCAAACAAAACAAACCCCCTCAACTAGAAGTATAAAGACTTCTTTACCAACTTCTTTCTCTCTAACATTCAAAACTTCTTCCCTGGAGCGCCTGCCACATCCCCATAGGCACTCCTGACTGCATCGAAGCTACATCACTGGTACTATCACTAGTGCAATGATGTTTTTAAATCCATGGTGAAATCCTGGTGTTGGCCTTTGCTTGTAAAAGCAGTCGCAGTCACGAGCATCCAGGAAAGTACAACTTCACCAAAATCGAGGCTCAAAACTCAGTGAACTCTTCATTTTGCTTTGTATTGATAAAGGCTTTAGAATAACTTACATCCTAGCATTAAACATTTTATAGCTTTATGTTTTTTTAATTGTAGAAAAGCACATAAACGAGGGGCTAATGGCCAGATTTCAGCGTGATACCAAGTGGCATGGATACAATAATCCTTGAACAGGTATCTCATGTCTACTCGCTAACTGGAACAACCTTCTTCCCATAGAAATCCAGTTGTGGATAGCCAGGTTTCTACAGTCAAAGACAGTACCGAAAGAGCAACATCTCAGACTGGCTCAGGTGCAGGCCAGGCGGATGTGGTTTGTCCACTGCTCCTGAAGGCCTGCTCCAAGCCGAAGTGTCAGCCATTCTCCCTGCCGCAGCTGGTAACGCCGAGTGAGCAGTGCCTTGCACTGTAAGTCTCCCTTGTGCTGTTGTTCAGAAGACTCAGCTGTGCCGATCAACTCTGCCCTGTCTCACTTGTAATCGATGCGAATGAGGCGATAGTAAAATCTCCATATTTAGCAGATATTTACCCCACCCCGCACATTGGGAGAGAGCTCAAAGGAACGGGTTAGATGACTTATAAAACCAACAGGAGGAGCATACTGTCCTTCTGAGTCTTGTAAGGCCTCTAGCAACGTTCGAGTCTGGCCTAGTCTTTCATGGGGTTCAGAGCAAACATTTCTCCCTACTGACGTTCTAGCATCGCTTCAGTTTCATCAACATGTCTTACAGCCATCTTTGCATATCGTCCTTGAAGAAACTTAGGACCAGTAAAAGGCCCCCAGAGGAACGATTTGCTAGAAAGAATGTGATGGATGAAGTTTGTGCATTTGCCAACTTCCAAAAGAAAAATCAAGTTAGAAGGGAGAAACACGAAGTCTCCATTTCACAGTGAGAAAACTGAAGTTTCTGAACCTAAACTTCATTGGTTCTCACCCAGGGCACAAAGTTGTTACAAGAAACGATGTTTGCTAAGAGTAATTTAAGGTAAAGAGACTAGAGGTGTATATGAATCATGAATTAAGAATTTCAGTGAGATCTCTGGCCACAATTTAGCAAAACTGGGAGGAGGTCCTTGCCAGAAAGATTTGAAGCACACACATCAGTTCTGGGCAGGTACCTCTCAGTACAGTGACTCCTATCCCTCATGCTGAAGTTTATGACCTTTCTCATATTACCATCCATGCACATCCAATTGATTCTATAGCTATTTACAGATCACCCATCTTTTGAGACACATCTAATCTTGTTCTCACACTGAGGTAAAGAACATGTCTACATCAACTTGTCAATCATACGATTGAACAAGGAAGGCGCAATCCCATAAATAAGGTGCCCCAACACTAACTTGGGGTAGCTCTCGCTGGCTGGTCCAGGGGTGCTGCCCAGTGAAGGAAACGTTCTTCTATCGTGACAGAGAACATGAGAGTGACAATTTCCCTGACTGTTGCTCATCATCAGGTAAGACTAATCATTAACAGTGTTGTACCTTGCCTGCACAGCGAGTGAGCTTTCCCCTTTTCCCTTCTGCTCATGCCTAGATTGCTCGCATTCCGCTCAGGCTTAATTACATTGATTGTCAACTTCACTATAATAATATAAATTGATCAGACTTGGTCCTTAGTCTGTTGCTGTTTTATCGTTCGATAGCTAAAGAACCCTTGCTGTGTGACATGGGGGAAAAAATAAAATAAAATAAAAAAAAAAAAAATCAAAAGAATAAGGAAGTACTCCCCAAATTCAAAACACTATGTACAAAGTACACAGCATGGTATCTCTCTTCAAGATATTTACTGAAAGGTCTATGCCAACATGCAGGCGAGCTTGTTCTGCCCCACTCTAACTGCACAAAGGGACAAAATCTCATCCACAACACCACCACCACTTGAAAAAAATTCCAACTTAAAAATCCTCTTCAAAATCTTTCCTCCCCATTCTCAATTTCGTATCATTCCCAACAGCACCTACAACGATTGTGTTGTGGAATAGTTACCGAAGAGTAGTACTTATGATCAGTCTTAATGCAGCATGTATTAATCACAGTAACTTTGCTTTTTTTTGTCGTTGCCGTTTCCTTTTGATTAAGTTTTCTCTTACATGGTTTACAATTCCAGAAGTAGAACCTACATATGCACAGGACAGCACAAGCCAACTGACACTTTATCTAAATTTTTGTTTTATTAAAAACTCATGGGAATGTATAAAAACACCTAGAAGCCACATCTTCCATCAGACTAGGGAATACCCGATTTCAAAAAATAAAGCTCTTTGTAAGAAAAAAACAAAACAAATAATCTAGTGTGTTTTTTTTTTTTATTTCAAGCCCGGCTACAGGGACTTTTTGCTGTCAAGAAAAAAAAAAAACCTGTCACCTGCATTCTTAAGAAGATCATGGCAATACACAGATTAAGTTTCTAAGCTCATAACATACTGAAGTGGAGAAATAGAAGATCCCCTTTCTTTACTATGCAAATAAAGCTTTCCAAATATTAATCCAGGACTTTATTCATACAATAAAGGGGAAGTTTACCCTAGATAGAAGCCCATATTAAAAATGATCCAGCAGATTTTGGGTTGCTTGTAATATTTCAAGCCTTAAACTCCAGAAGAGAACAAGGCCAGAGCATCTGATGAGCAAGTCTGTGAAATACCTAACTGTTCTGCAAGAACAGTTTCCCACAACTTTTGAGTTTTGTGAAATGCAAACTTCATACCTGAAACCACCTCCATTTCAACAAAGTAGATACAAAATCAGGCCACCAGCAAAAAACTTGTCTGGCCAATAATCAGTCTGAGACAGGTACTATACTGAGAAACAGATTATGTACATACCAATTACATCATGAAGTGCCCACAACCTTGATGTAGGTTAAACAGCTGCTTCTGGATTTACTTAAGATCCCAGAATAGAAGCATATGGAAAATGAAAGTGATTTTTAGTTTCTGATAAAGTTAAAAATATTACAAACTTTCAGCTTTTATTGAAAATTAAATATATTAGCAAAAGCAAGATTTAAGAAATATTTTACAAATGATTTACATACAAGAAAGCCAGTATCAGACATATTCACAAATATGCAAACCTTTAATTACAAAAAGTACCTATTGGCAGCATGATGCTAACCTTGCCACTGCAGTGTGCTCTACTATTGATATGAATAAGGCATAGAACTCACATTTGCACCAACTTAAAATGTTCAAATAAAACTTTAAGCTTTTAAATCCTGGATGCACAATCCCCAGCACACAGACGCACGCATACTCTAAGATTTCTTCTTCTAAGCTCGATAAACTAAGTGTGTGCTCTGGAAGAACAGTCAGCCTGAAAAGCCCAGTAGAAACGTAACTGGTACTAGCATTTCAGTTTCCTCTTTAACATGTACAGGCCTAGATATGTAAACCATATTCACAGTTTAAGTATTTTTAGACAGAAGTACCTTTTTTTTTTTTTTGCATTTGTTCCTTAAAATTGGCTCTCAGTTCAGCATACAGTTCATAATGTCACCTGTTTTGTGATGCATACATTTACAAGATAACTTAAAAATCTGTGCCATATTCATGGTCAAGATAATTCAATAAGAGTAGTAATATCCAACAGTGACATTCAATACTGTATCTCAAATATTTGTGCAAATAGCAAAAGAACAGTTGTATGAGGCAAACATTTGCAAAACCTTTAATACCTCCTCAATGTTGTAAACTTGGACTGTCAGCCTTAAGTCCTGCATTTCCCACAGCTTTAAAAAGTCAGTGGCTAAAATTATCAAGTCTCAAAAAGGTTCTCTTCTACATAGTGCAAATTGTAATGTAGATAACGTGAAAGACATATCCAGCTGGATTGACTTTGTGCAATCATCGGTGGTCTTCTCTCATGGTTGAAGAAAGTGTGCATTCAAAGAACCACATGGTTCAGGAAGTCGGGAGGGTGGGGAGGAGAGAGAAAAAGCAGTTCCGTTACACTTCTCAAACCAGCGCTAGATGTGCAAAGGCAGCAAAAATTCCAGCTGCTACTACAACCAGAACAGAGTAACTTTTCAGGAAGACCCAGGCGGTTAGTCACTTGGACTGGTCTCTAGAAAAATATGTGAGTATATGTTGGATTTTTATCAGACGGTCTTTTAAAGACATCATGGAGAGAACTGACAGCTGATATCTGGGGTCTACTGGGAGAACAGCTAGAAGCCACCAACACCAAGCAGGACCATTGGGCATTGCCTAAAAATAAAAGATAAATTGGTTACCCATAACCAATGTAGTATAGTTGACTAACACAAAGACATCAGAAAACAAAGTCATCAATGGCAAAGACTCGTTTAAAGTTTGATACTAGAGAATTCCAGATCCACGAGATCAGAAGGGTTCTGAAGGGATCTCTTCTGATCCCTCCCCAGCTGAGAAGTCAAATAAAGTACACTTAAACTAAGCTTGATAAAGCAATTATTTTTAAGGCAACAAAGGAAGCTCATAGCTTCCTTGGGAAAAAATGGCCAAGTATAGGACAGTCACCTAATAACAACCCCGCTGATAAAAACTAAATCTATTACCTGTCGTGCTATTATTGAGCCTTGAATATTCTTGAAGCCTAACGTTTTCATTACAGTTGTCTTTGCTATATTTGAAGGACTCCTCTATCACCTCCCAATTCCACTTCCTTCTCATTACCTCCTAGACAGAGCAGGACTACTTAATCAGTTTCTTCTAACTTGATAAAACATAGTATGTAACTTTTTCCTGTACTTTATTCAATTCTCTACACCAAGCCTTAGATGTCATGCCCAGAACTGGACATAATACTCCTCAGCAGAGGTCCTATCACTGCAGAGAAGATTAGTTACGTCAAATGACTTGCAAGAATATTACTGGTAATGGTACACTCCAGGATGACATTTCCTCCCCTACATCTGTATCACACAGTTGACACATTTGTGTTCTATTATAAATCTCAGGTACATACCCATAGTATTGCTGCCCTGCTAGTTATCCTGGTTTTGCACACTTATTCCTCCTTCCTAGTATGTTTTTTTTTTTTTTTTTTTTTTTTTTAATTAAATTGTTCCAAAATCACTTCTGAATTCATGTACTGGCCTCCACAGCATCTACAGTCCTCCCAGATCAGTTAATATAGTCTCATAAAAGTATGTAGCAGCTGGGTGAGGGACAGGCTCTCATTAAGATCCCATTTCATATATAATTCCACTTTGAAAGCCAAATTTTACATATTTTTAAATGTTACTTTTCTCCAGCCTCCACTCTTTCAGGATCTCACCAACCTTCATTAATTGTTTATAATAACCATTAAAATAGACGGCTGCAGCTAGTTTCTTAAGAAACATTTGTCAGATCCTAGCAGCTGCAGCAGTTTATGGCACTATCTCAGAAAGGAGAAAAGTGTTATTTGTGATTACCTATTTGCCAAAGATTACTACCTGCACGTGTCACAGGGCAGAAAATACATTTTTTTTTTCCCACTTTAATTCTAACAGCTTTACACAAACCAACAGTTTAAAATGCTACTGGAACTTAAAGTGTTCTCAGTTTACTAGTTTTATTTTCACAGCAGCATATCATCCTTTCCTGCAAAAACTGTTGAACAGTGACAGAACTGCCTTTTGTTGCTCATCATAAGAGAAACAAGATGAAGCCTTATGCCTTCAAAGTTGGGAAAAAAGTAGGTTTTTTTTCTTTTAATGTTCAGCAGTTGTTAACAGGGTTTTTATTTTTAGAAATAAGCACCTAATAATTGATATTAAATGATGTCTCACCTGTATGTTTTCCTCCCTGTCAGGCATTGGCCCGAAGTGCTGAAGAATTTGAGTGCGAAATTTGTTTCTTAAGTTTTGGAACCAACTGCAGGCCTGATTGTAAACAAAATTGTGAAGTTCTCTCAGTTTCCTTAGTTCTTCTTCATCAGCAACCTATAGGGGGAATGTTATGAAAATATCATTAAAGAAACAATTAAGATGTTTAAGCTAAAACCCAAACCCCATTCAATTTCAACTATAATTACATGTATTTCTTGCATTCTCCTAAGACTTGATTGCTAATGACTGAATAGTAAAGAAGTCCCGTGACATTTTAAAAAGTTACAACTTCCAACTATTGGTCAAACAAAACCCACAGTATTTCTTTGTTGCTTTATAATAATAAAAAAAATTAAGCTAGCTTCCATTTCTTCCACATGCTGGCACTGAATCTTCCAGTGGTCTAGAGACCTAAAACTTGGAAACAGCACTCTCAAGAACAAATCAGGCAAAAAACTTGAGATAATAATACTAGTAAGTATTTATACAGGATTCTGGATACCTTAACATCTTCCAAATATTCGATGTCTGCAGTGCAATAACCATCTTTCATCCCTCTCCGTAAAACTCTAAATCTCTTTCCACCAACTGTATCAACAACAGACCGTCCATCAGGTAGAAAATGAACATTCCTAATTTGCAGCATGCATCCATAATCTGCAAAACTAGAAAAGAAACCTTCTCTGTAATGCAATTACACACTTCTAAAAGGACACTTTTTATAATTAAAAAAAGACCTAAGAGCTGAGAAGCTTAGAATTAGGATGTAAACCTACCCATTTTGAGAATCACTTATACACATCCCAAACTGTTTAGTCCCAGTTTCCATACTTCTGCGAATCATTAGTCGGTATCTTGGCTCAAACACATGTAGAGGGCAAGGCACAGTAGGATATGCCATAGTGCAAACAAACATTGGAACATTCTTGGTCAAGCTTCAAAAGAACATCAAAAGAAATATGTGGCTTAAAAATCTAATCACTGAACTATGCCAAGACAATCCATTTTTTTCAGTATGTTTGCTATATTTGAGGTCATAAAGCACTCTTTTCAAAGTTTAATAATAAGCACATTGTAACAACTTTCATAAACAATAAAAACACATACTAATAACAGTGACTGAAGACCTATGTGCTGATTTGAATACATACTGGACAGTAAACCTCATAGTTATCTAGTCACTGAATATCTAGTCAATGAACGAAGGACTTTGTTTTGGGGACAGGGTGTTAGTTATTTTTTTCCTTTTTGTTTTAGTTTGAGCCATACAAGCCATTATGCCCTCAGAGTCACAGTCTTCCTGGAACAAAAAAGATGCAGCAGTTACTACATAGTAGCTAGGTGCCCATTTAGATTATTTTCAACGATGGACTCCAGATCACAAGATGCAACCCAGGGTCTAACTTTTACCTTGCAATATGCCTCAGCAGGCCTAACTGAAGAACAAAATATTTTTTTCGTGCTATTTTATCAAGTATGTCCAGTTGATAGTTGATACAAACAAGTGAACATTAAAATATTACCAGGTATTTAATTTTAATACCTTTCAGATTATAAAACGTAATTCTAATGCATGGATTTTGTTACGTATGTGGCATGAGCTGTAGTTTTAAATAGTTTTCTATTCGTATCTACAATACATGACACTTTATACATCTGAAGAACTCTACTAGAGATAAACATCGAGATTACAAAGAAATCCCAATGATTTCTTTTCATCACATCTATCTTTATACAACTAATGTCTATCATGAACTGCTTTGAAAGAAATTAAAGTATCTGAGACTGGGCAGCCAACTCAAGAAGACAATTCCATTAACAGCAGCAAAGCTAAAACTGAAGCTCCACGACAGTGCACACAGAGAAACAGGAGGACAAACATATTTTGTAGAGGACTTAAGAGCCTCACGTTGCTACTATCAAAGTGTGATTTTTTTATTTCCACAGTAGTTAAAAAATTTAATTTTCTGAAACACACATTTAAGACACCAAATTAACATGTCTTTATATTCCTTCTTGCATCCATAATATGCATTATTAATAATGACAAAAATGATAAAACATTTCTAAAAAGGATTTCCATACTAATCTCTCAAGTTTTCTAGATAAAAGACAGCAAGCTTACTTTGAGTGCTCAGCGGTTTCTTCAGCATGAATTCTTTTTCTCTCATATAATTCATCAGACAAGTATTTCATTATTAATTCCTCCAGCAGTTCTGTGATGCTGTATTTTCTGCTTGCAAGGTACTGTAAACAATGTAAAAAATATATTAATATTTCTTTTCATATACATTAACAAAAGACTTGAGAAAATGCAGCTTTTACTTAAAACCATCATATATGAAATGTGTCATCAATTAGATTTAAACCCATAAAAACTTAGAGCTCTGAAGTTGTTATGTTTCATTACTTAACACCTAATGTTACTCTAATATTTGAAAATGAGATTCTCTATTTTATTTCTTTGTGCCTGACAACTCGAGTGTCTAACTCGGGTTGTATTTCTATGTTTACCAGAGACAGAATTGATTTCCCAGGTTATACAGCCATACAAATAAGGAAAGTGTACAGAAATTACAGAAAGGTTTTACTGAATAGTTACCGAAGTTTACAAACACTCAGGATTTAGTTACACCAATAAAGCAGATGGTCACAGAAACATAAAATCTCTAAGACCCTGAGGCAAACCTGATCAACTTGTATTGACAAAATTTGTCTCAAGTTTTTCCTTTCTAGTAGCAATCCTTAATGCAAGTGAATCCAAGTTGTTGAGTTTAAGTGAAAGAGCCTTTAAAATGATACAATGTTTGTATTTGTGAGCTCTGCTGAGAAACAGTACCTCTTTCAAACTCTCCTTACAGAGTGGACACTGAGGAGCATGGTCTAAACACCGTTCCAAGCAACCTTTGCAAAAAGTATGTCCACAAGGGGTTGTCACTGGCTCAAAGAATAGCCTGAAACAAAGATATTAGAAGTTAGATACCATGGCAAGTGTATGTTTTGCTAAAAAAGTCAGTGACCAACCTCTAATTTTTAACACTAGTTATATCATAACAAAGCAGAGAAAACTAATCCCATGTCTCCTTTTTCTGCTTTTTCCCCTATACTGAAGCTTTTTTCCATTTACCACTACACCACTCATTTTTTGTGTTTTCTGATAAATCTAGACATATTTCAACACTAAATATCTAAACATTTATCCCAATGTACAAAGATTTTGGTCTCACTACATAGAGATTCAGAATACACAAAATTAAGTGATTCTTTGAGGAGCTAAGTTGTTTTAATAGCAGTATTACATACTAGTAACGTAACTATAGACAGTTTAGTATACACCATATGTTTTAAGGTATTTATTCTGAAAACCACGATGACTCAATAAGAGCTTTCAAATACATCACCTACATTTAAGTAGACTAACATTCTGAAGTATCTACATCTCCTAGACAAATATGAGGTTCACGGGCAACACTTCTAAGCATTAGCCTTCCAAAAATAAGCTAAATAGTTATATTGACTGAAGAAAACCCTAATGTTTAAGCACAAAAGATCCTGTCCTTTTTAGGTTACCAGTTAACAACACCAAGTTTCATTGCAAAGGCAGCTTGATTAAAATAATGCTGTATTATATAGCACTATAGCAACTGACACATTTAAATAAGCATTTAACTGCAGGGATAGAAGAAGGCTGAAAATTATTGACTGATATCAGAACTCATCATAACCTGTAAGTACCTCAGTTTATATGTGTAACAGATACCTGGCCAAGCATCTATAACAGAAATATTGAGTCACAGAGGAAATCTTACCTCATACACAGAGAGCACTCAAAATCTGATACATCAATCAAATCCCCTGGAATTGTTCCAAAAGCCAGTGTCACGTCCCTTTTTGTACTTTCTAAGGAAAAGCAAGACAAAACACTCCTTCAAAGAAAGGCACAAGACAGTAAATACTTTAAATTTCAAAGTAAGTGACTGTTTACCTCCTTGCTTTTTGTGTTTGTTTCTTCCATCTTCACATACAACTGTATCCTGTTCTGAAAAGGAAAGCTTTCTTTTCAACAAAGCACCTTTTTCTTGGCCAGAGAGAAGGGGTTCAGAAGACACTCTCTTTAAGCCATCTTCCTTGGCAAGGTCTTTTGTGGAGTTAAGAGCATGGGCAGACTGCGCACGATTTAAGCTTCCACTGACAGGCTCCAGTACCTCTGATCCGCCTAAACTCTATAATAATAAGATGAACTGAACTGTACTTAAAGAGTAACACAAATCTAAGTATATAAGATGTGAACATGCAAAGATATATAAGCCAAACCGATACCCACAGTTAGTTCATTAGTTAACTAGAGGAATTTGATATTCAAATTTGCTTAGCATTAACAATTTAAAAATCTTCATCTGCTTCAAAGAGAAAAAACCCTGTCTTTCTCTCTATTTTGAAGTCACTAGTATCAAATCTCAGTACCTTCTAATAAGTAGTTTACTGGAGTGAGGAGTCTAACACTCCGAATGAAAATACATTACTCACAAATCACATTTTTTTTTTTCTTCCAATTTAGCCAATTACAGAAAGTCAGCAGGTAGGCTGGAAAGTAAGTATGACAAATAAAGGTATTGTCTGCTGTTTGTGTATCAGCCAAAGAGAAAAGTTATCCTATAGTTTTTGTTACCTGCTCAGGTAACTGTAAGTTGCAGTAAGACTCAGTCACCTCAGAACCAAGTATAAAAGGTTTATTTCGAATATGTGGTGAATTCCAAGCAGATTCCTTCAGGCTCTCTCCTAACTTCTCTGGTGACAGCACATCACACAATGTCTAGAAGACAAACAGCTAAATGTTCATAACAATAATAAAGCTATGCCTGGATTCTTTTTCATAAAACTACATACCAAAAATAAGAATTTAATCTCTATGAAGTTATCTTCATAGAGCTTTATTTAAGCAGTAACTGAGAAAGAATGGTTGAGAACAGAAACCTACATACCTATATTACTAAAAAGAAATTTATCTCGTTATCATTTCTACTACAAGTGAGTGACCTCTTCAAACAGAGTTAGACATTATCAATTCATTATCATGCAGCTTTTTCAATGTAAATTTTTATTATCAAAGAAAAACTGTTGTGCACTGGGCAGGAAGGAGTTCAACTTAGAATATTTAACTTGCTGCCTGCTTTCCAGTTTTCTAGATTTTCATTTAGTAACTTGAAAAGCATATGTACTTTGAAACGTGTACTTAAAACTTGTACATTAGGAGTATTTCTTCAACATAGCATGATATATCTTGAAAGGAACTAATCTACCACGTGAAACTTCTCTGTATGTATTGAAGACTTTTAGATGCTCAGAGTCTACCACAATGGGAGATTTATAAAGGAACCAAGTCAGAGATAGTAACCCAGTTTCATAAATAAAATTACCCTTTCTACTTCTAGCTTGGCTGGAAGAAAGTCCTCATCAAGGGCTAAGCACTGTAGAAACAGTTGTAAGGCATCACCTACAAAGCCAGAGTCTTGCAGCACTTTTCCTTTCCGGAAGTAGACCTGAAAAACAGATACCATGAAGACATTCCTAGAGAGTATGTAGAACTGCAGTATTCATCTTACAGGCATTACAACAAAGTTAGAATTAGAACCCTCCATGACAAAAAGAATGTAGCTCTTCAACAAACTTCAGCTGTGCACAGTGTGGATGATCTATATGACTTGTCTAACATACATCCCCTACAGTGTTTGAGAAGAGTCATTGGATAGGCTGGTGTTAGTCTCCTTCCAGTTAATTTGTTTTGGCTTAAATGAAGGGTTAAAAAACCTGTGCTGAATTCACAAAGGGCCTTAATTTCCCCTTTCTGTGAGGCTTTGGAGGGGAAGAAGGGGAAATGCAATGCAAATTATTACATAACCTCATAGAACAGCTTACAGGACACCCTTTTTGCCCTCTGTTTCATTAAAAGCCTTATAGTTCCAGCCTGCAGAAGGGTAACTACAAAGAAAACAATCCACACAACCATGCATCTCTTACATACATCTTAATCCATATTCTTAACACAAAACAATGCACTGTTGGAATTGCTTCCTCCAACTACATTTTATTCTTGAACACTAGACAGCAGCTACAAAAAAAAAAAAAAAAAAATCTGTTTACTATAAAAAAAAGGGAGAAAAGACTACTGAATTTTGCTGAACCTACCTATAACTATACGACATTGGAACTAAGTAGTCCCTTATCCAACTTATCTCAATTTTAGAAAGTTGCATTTGCAGTAATATAAATACAAGTTAGATATAAACAACAGTTATCTAACAAAAGCTAGATAAAACAACACCACCTAGTTGTATATGAGATTCGATAATGGGCCAGAAAACTGAATAAAAAACCCAAAACAACAAAAAAAACAAACAAAAAACCCACCCAAGTGCAGTTTCTACAGAACAACTGCCAGTATCAACAGTAGAGCCTGTTAAACAAGGCTGCCAGATGAGGGCATGCATCATCTTTGATAGATTTGGGCAATTTCATTAAGATGTATCCTGAAGAAGGAAAGTATGCTAATCCTCCTCTTACAGACAGTTTATTTTCCTACAGAAATAAGAATTGTTAGAGGAATCCATCAAACCAAGCTCACTTAAGTGAAGTGAAATTTCTTTCCAGACAGAAAAAAGTAGACAGTACTACCAACGCTGAGCGGCAAAAAGTAGGATGCTCTCTGAATTTGCGGTAGCCATGGAACTGCTGAACACAGGAGAGATCAAGACAGCAGCAGTTATCTCCCCTTGTGTGGCAAGATCTTGCTGCTCCTGCTGTGCTCAGAGTTTAGACAGTGCTGCAATATGCAGTATCTTACAGTTCTGAAGGCCAGTGACTCCCCAGCTGCCTGCACTATTTGCAAAGCTCAGTTCCCACTGAGTTTCTTTGGGCTTTTCGAAGAAAAACTTTCCAAGCTAAAACAGCAAAGTGTCCTTCTCTTAATAAACATTAACAAATAAACAAAACAAACCCCGAACCCCAGCTATTACAGGTTACATCACCATAACCTATCCCAACTCCAAGTATTGGAGCCACTAAAAAAGGCCCAAACACATGCTTACATTTTTTAGCCATACTATTGCAAAAGAATTTCTTGCTTGTGCTAAGTATTTTTTTGACTCTTTGGTAGCATTTGGAAAAGAAAACTGTGTTGTCCTATTTACATAGCAAACTGTTTTACCAATAAAACTCAAAAGCGATGAGAGAAATGTTGACTTAACATAGAGCCAAGAATTCCAGTCCTGACTGGCAACAGTGCTCACTCATCTCATGTGATATTTTCACATGAGGTAATGCTTAAAATGCTCTGACTTTGGGAAATACAATCAAAGTATAAACACTTCAGGGAAGTGGGGAAATGCAGAGCTTTAAAAGGACTAACTTGTGCATAGCATAAGAAATTTCAAAAGTTAATTACATCGACCTACCAAACGCACAGGCCTCAGAAGTTCTGCTTTCAAGCAATTAAAGCTGGCTGCACAATTTCAGCCAACCATCCAGTCAAATACCGTTAAGCTGAAGTTAAGTTTGTAAATATTTAATAACTTTTCTTAAGAGAACACATAAAAGTGTTCTTTTAAAGAAATAATCAATAACAAGTAACTACAGACAGCACAAAAGTACTTCATAATACTTCCCAAGAAGTCAGTTCTACCGCACTTAACCCTTTGTCCAAAGACACCATCTCATGTTATGATATGAAACAAAAATACCTGAAGTTTTTGAAGAAGGCTAAATTAACAGTTTCAAGTAGATTCAATAATCAACTCTAACCTCCCATATTCATCAGCAGCCTGTCTCATGTAAGTATTTTAAGATACCTTTAAGCATTTTGCATGCCTTACATGATAATGTTTAAGGTAGCTGACCTAGGTTCTTAACTTGATGCAAGTATAATTCAGAATTCATTAATGTTATAGATAAACACAGATTTTGAAAAATGAAGAGTTCATATCAACTTACCTCTGGCCAATTTGGCATTTTAGAAATAACAAAATTTAGATCTTCTATGGCTGTTTTATATTCTTGGAGGCCAACATATGACTCAGCTCTGTAAATTCTCAGCATCAAGTCACTGGAATCTGAAGACAAAAATTAAGCAACATTTTTAATAATTCAGAATTTTGACATTTTTAATTAGATATGCTTCCATAGTGATATGTCATAACCACACTTTTTTGTACCGTACCGCAGAATTACTGGAGTACATTCTCCCCCACCTCCCAGTGTTTGGGTAATAAAAGTGGCAGTAATTCCAGGCTCACGTCTTTCAAGCTAAAGATCAAATTTTGTACCCCCTAACATATCTTGCAGCAGCAAGATGATGTATTTTAAAAGATCTAACACTGAGGCTGACAGAATAAAGTATTGCTCAGTACTGCTGTGACAACAAATATTGAGGACTAAGTAGACTTCAGCTTTACAGTACACCCATTCAAAACCACAGAAATCTGTGAATTCAGTGCACTTGTATTAAAAAGTCTAAGTATTACAAAGTTTGCTTTCAAATGTTCAAGTTTTTCTCTAGACTGTCATTTGTTTTTATAATGTCCAACCCCTTCCAACTATGGCTGGAGATACAGATGCCACTTTCACAATGGTATCCATCTGGTAAGTACCAGAAGTAGGCTTTATCACTATGTGGTCTGAAAAGAGATAGCCAGTAACAGAAAGCCTTTAATACCAGCTGGCAGCCCTGTTATAAGGAGTTGTGCTAGTGGAACTTCTGCAATGGGAAAGCGTTAGTATGTGTTCAGCAAAGACAAGTTTTCATGTCCAACATACAGCATTTTGCACTTTTAGTAAAGCAGCCTCTAAATGCGAAGCATGGCCATATTCATGCCATTAAACAATGGTTTTCATAACACACCTAAGTGTAGTTGTTGCTTGGAAAAAATGCCAGCACACTCCTTTGTTCTTTATTTTTTTTTTTTTTAATACACCTGTGTTTTTCATTGAATGAGATAAACAAGTCAGACATTGGTCTACTGTAAACAATATTAAATTAAATAGCTCTCTAAGTTTGTTTCAACAAAATTTTCTTGGGAGGGGATAATTTCAATTTGATATTCTATCTTAGTCTATTCGAAATGTCTGGTTTAAATTTTCATGATTTCCAACATTAGCTTGTTTTACATTTAAAAGCCAGACTGATCAATGTTCCCATGTATTCCAACATATTGCTTTGTATTTAGATCCACAATGCTACATGTAAAAAGACTTTAATGGAAAAGAAAGGGTTAAGAAAAATCAAAACTGACAGAAGATTTCACAGCTGAAACTAAAGTGTTGTCTTTCGAGTTGACAGCTTCCCTTGAAACACAAATATTCCAAAACCTGGTTTGTTTGGTTTTTTAATTTTATTTTGGACACAATAAAATGTTTGTATTAACAGAAGTCTGGGAAATTGTCTTTGTCTAACTTAAACAGGTAATTCTGCAAGCAGAACTCTGAAGCCTGCTTTCCTGTGGCTTTGTGTTTTGTGACTGTTATAGCCTAGTAAAGCGGGAGCTCAGATCAAACTCTTCAGATCGTTTTTTCTGTTGTATTTGACTGTTTGGTGCCCAGCAGGGTTAGTGTCAAACCAAATTCTTTTCTTCAGAGGTAGCAGTAAGTGCAGGTCTTTGTTCTCTGGTAAGCTACCTATTTGCACATAATACGGGAGGGTGGGAGCTCATCTTTTTCAGACTTGCAAGTGTAGAGGATGACCTGAGGAACTCCCAAGCCTTCCTTTCTGAGGGGAGGGTGAGGGGTGGTTTGACGATAAAAATGTGAGCTCAAGTCTACAGCAGTTGGACATTTTGTCCATTTCTTTTTCAAAGAGAAAAGTATGGTCCCAACCGAACTGGTACAAAACAAAGGGCTAAACCAAGGAACTGGGACCCCATCTCTGCTGCTGAACACACACAAACACTGCCAATGCATGAGCAATACATAAAACAAATTTGGTCTAAACATTTGCAAGACCAAAAGATCTAAATGCATATGTCCAATTTTGCACCCATAATTTAATTTCTAGGCTTTGTAATTGTGAAAACATCATTTTGCAATGTTTCAGCATATATTTTAATGTTTGCCACCTAAAGGGACGATGCAAAACTATTTCAAATCCTTAGATCAAAGGCCAAACAGAGCAAAAACACAATTTGTGCTTAAATTTTCTATTTCAGTAACTCAGTATATGGTAAATACAGAAATCACTCGCTTCTAGCATACCCAAAGACAAATGATTTTAATAAAAAAGACAGCAAGTACTTTCAGTGCAGAACTGTGCATACTAGTTATTATTACATTAATAGGAAAGCATACAAAGGTGTATATACTTTTTTTATACTACTTCCAAAGCATCAGCTCCTGGCTACTGTCAGCATAAGCATACCAATAAATGGACCATCTCTGCTCTAATCCTGCATGCTTTTTATATGGTTCTTATAGATTTATCAAATTCTTCAAAATAAGACATACACGTCACAACCACTATACAGAAAAACTTCAGGACACTGTATTTATTAATACAGTACTATAAGGTCACTCCAATGATCAAGGGTTGGAACACACAAGACATGAGAAGAGGCTGAAAGAACTGGGCTTGTTTAGTGGGAAACAATTCCCGAAGGCCTTGGGAGAACCCAACAGCCTTCCAGAATCTATGAGGAGGCTACCTAGAAGACGCTTTACTGAAATGCATGGGGGAAAACCAAGAGACAATGGCTATAAACTGAAACAAGGGCAGTTGTGACTTGAAATAAGGAGAAAATTTTTCACTCTGAGAATAATTAACCTTTGAGCAGGTTGCCCAGAAAAGCTGTGGAATCTTCCTCCTTGCAGGTTTTCATGACCCAGCTGGACAAAACCTTAAGCAAACTACTCTGAACTCGGTAAAATGTAAGAAAGTTATGAAGAGATGCCATGAATATGTTTCTTATGCCACATCTTTTCCACGTCTAAGTATTTTCAAGAATTCATGTTCTGGAGGAAGATAGAAAGTGTACCAGCAGCTACTAATTAGATCTCTATTGGCCTGAAATCACCTTCAATTTGTAGTTGTGAGCCCACAGCTCTAAATTGACATTTAATGTACATCTGCATTCCGATTCATTAAGTTCTTTAGTATCTTTACCAGAATACTTGGAATATCGATAGTTCTCAGGGTTGGAGAAATAGGAAATAGTTGTACAAAGGATCTTAAACTGAGCTTCTAACATGTGTACTGAATGTGAATTACAAAATTGTGGATAAGCATCACAGCTGATAACTATTCTCAAATTTGAAAGCCATTTTAAAGCAAAAATTTAAGATGTAGCTTCACAAAAAAAGGAATCAAAATTCTTTCCCCATAGATATCTAAATGATATTGCTAAATCCATAAAAGAAAGATTAACTAGAGTCTGTAGAATTAATTTTCTCTTTCATTCTTCCAAAACAGTCTTGAAACATGAAACAGGACCCCTGTAAACATTTGTGATCAGTAGTGGATTCACTAGTTTGTACCCTGAAGGCCACTGAGTTTTGACTCAATTTCTTTGTGACTTGCATGAGTCAATGCTGTCGTTCAGAACAAAGAGAAAAAAGTCTGCTTCTTACAGTTCCAAGATTTAAAATAGATCAGCCACTTTCTCAGGTCACATCTATCCCATATCCTACATTTTGGAAACACCCTGGCAAATAATGTAGAATTGAAGGCCACCACTGAACCTCTTTAAATTAGATTGCCATATAAAATATAACTGAGATTTAATCCCACCTACCTTGAAAACAGTTTATTCTGGAACTAGATCTAACGTATCTCCCCAGAACAGATTGGAAGGATTTGACTTATGCAAGCTTTTGTTTTTTTCTCCGCTGCAGACAACTGTACAAATGTAATACACTTAATCTGTAAAAATATTAATTCCTAAATTTCTGGACAGAAATAAAATAGCACAAATGAAAATGGAACTCCACAGGTCACCAGGTGTTAAAATCCATAGCCGAATAAGAACAACAAAGGAATCCGCCACTGGATCCATCTACGTATATCAACCACACAAATTTGATGCCCTCTACAAAGACTAAACTCTGAAAAACTGACCGTATCTCAAGTGTTCATGGTACCAGACATACTGCTTGCGATCGATATAGGATAATCTAACAGCGTGCCTCTACCTCCCGTCTTTGCACCCTCTCTCAACACTATATTATAAAACTTCAACCACACCCACCTATGATGTCACTGCCATTACACAACCTGTCCCCCTCCATGCCTGTCTGCTTATGCAACTGGGCCCGGCCTGCTGGGAATTGTCTTGGTGACACTTAAGACTGTGAAAATAGGTCTCTCTCAGGAAACAAGGTTAAATACAGCAACAGAATTTATCTTATCCCTGCACAGAGATTACTAAATACAAAACAAAACAAAGCCCACAAACTCTTCTGTAAACAAGTCCCACGAAAGCATGGGGGGGTGGGGAAGACGTGAAGAAGCCCAGGCTGGAGGCTCCTCCATGGCTCTGAAGTGTGCCCCGCTACCAGGCTTGACGCCCAGCTGAGGCCCGAACAACTACGCGTCCCGTAATCGGTCCCTCCACTCCACCAGACTACGGGGAGGCTCCCTGAATCCTCTCGGCAAACTCGCGAAAACTTGGGATGTTCTTTGTCGGTCCCTTTCGCCCACTGACGGCCTCAGCAGCAGGGGAGGGGGGCCGAAGGGCAGGAAGAAAACGCACACCCACGTACTCCACCACGCTTCCAGCCCCCCGACCCTGCCGCGCTGTGCCACCGGCTCCTCACGCTCCGGGCGGGGAGCGAGGCGGGAGTCGGCGGCTGCGGCCGGCGGGACCGGGCGGAGGAAGGGCCTGCCCCCCACAAGCCTTACCTGCTCGCAGAGCCTGGCTGGCGGCGCCCAGCGCCTCTCGGAAGCGGCCCTGGGCCAGCAGCTCCTCCAGCCGGCTCCCCCTCCTCGCCCTCTCGCACTCGCCCGGGAACCACTTCTCCGCCAGCTGGTTGAGGACGACGCTGGTCCGCAGCGGGGCAGCGGCCGTGCTGGTGCCCCCCGCCGGCAGCAGCCAGTCCCGGCAGCGGCGGCAGCGGGCCCGCAGCTCCCTCCGGAGACAGCGGCGGCAGTAGGTGTGCCCGCACGGGACGGTGACCGGCTCGCTCAGGAACCTGCCGCACCCGCAGCAGCGCAGCGGCCCCTCGGCCGCGCCCCCGCGGTCCCGGCTCCAGCCCAGCCCCTGCCGCAGGCGGTAGTTCAGCACCAGGCAGTCCACCAGCGTCCCGAGGCGCTGAGGTCCGGCGAGGGGGCCGAGGCACAGCGACGCCAAGGACGCGCCCACCACTTCCTTCAGGCGGCTCCCGGGCACCAGCCTCTCGCCCAGCCGCGGCAGCAGCTCCCGCTCTCCATCCGCCTCTTCGCCCGGGCTCCCGCTGCCGCCCGGCTCCGGCGACGCCTCCGAGCCCTCGGACGCGGGAGAGAACGCCATCGGCCGCCCGGCTCCGCCAAGGGGGGGTGTGGCGCTGCCGCTCCGGCCGCCGGGCTCGGCTCCGCGCGCGGCGCTCAGGCACTGGCGGCGCGGAGAGGAGGAGGAAGCGAGGCGCCCTCGCGGGCGGGGGGCGGGGTCACGTGCGCCCCCCCGCCCCTGCGCGCGCTACCCGGGGCCACGGTCCCCCGCCCTGCGAGGAGGAGAAGGAGGCGGCGGCGGCGCGCGCCCCGCGCTGCCCCCCTTTCAAACCTCTGCGCCGCGCGCCCTCGCCCCGCCGGCTTACATAAAACGCGACGTCAGCTGACGGCCGGGCGGGCCGGCCATTGGCGGCGCGCGCGGAGCGGGGCGGGGCGTGAGGAGGAGGGCGCAAGATGGAAGGAGGTTACAAAACACCGCTCCATGCGTGCGCCGTAATGGGGCGGGGCTGGCACCGGGCGGCCGTGGAGTCAGTCAGTCAGTCAGTCAGTCAGTCAGTCAGTCGGTCCGTCCGTCAGTTAGTCAGTCCGTCAGTCACGCGGGGGGCGGGCGTGGGCAGGGCAGCGCCGCGCGCGTGGTGCCCCTCACAGCCAGCCCGCCGCCGCCGCGGCGGAGCCGAGCCCTGGGCGCAGCCTTCCCCGCCTCTGCCGCCCTGGGGCTGAGAGAGAGCGCGGTGCGGCGGGGAGGGAGCACCGTAGCGGGGCCGGGGGGAGGAGGAGGAGGAGGGTGGTTGGCCGGGGCGGAGGGACGGGCCGGCGGGCTGCGGGTTGGCTCCTGGGAGCGGCTGCGGCGGTGAGGGCGGCCGCCAGGGTCGGGCGTTCGCAGCGCTGTTGGGGCGGGTGGAGGTGGGGGAAGCAGCCGAGCGCGAAGGGGCAGAGTCCCGGGGCGGGGAGCGGGGTCTGCAGCGGGTCTCCGAGCGCCTCGGGGGGACGGGGTCTGGAGCTGCCGCGGCCCTGAAGGCTTCAGCTGGCGGGTGCTTGTCGAGCAGCCCCTGCACGGCCGCCTTCCCGGCGGCTGATGCTCACGCTTGGCTCCGGCCGCTTGGGCTGGTCCATTTTTCTTCTGCGTTAGTTTTTTTTTTTAATGGAGGACACGATAAAAGTTACATGATTAAGAGAAAGCTCTTTGTCCTTAGGGTTTATGTATGTCTCCCTCTTTTCTTGAATGTTTCCGGCAGTTCGTGTAGCACGCCCATAGGATGGGCTCCGATGCTTTCATTGTGTAGACCTGCTGTGCATGTGCCGTGCCGTAACAGCCGGTTGGTGCAGTAAACTTTGTCTTCCACGAGTGTAAAATAGTAAGTTTAGTGCTTTTGGGGAAGTACCTGATCTACTTTACCTAAACTAAGTAGTAGTGGCAGTGCATTTTCATGGGGAAATATTTAGGGTTTCCAGATGTATGACAGCCTCTAATGAAAGCTTAAAGTCTATTGTATAAGTGCTATCTATTTACAGTTGCCACAATGCCTTTTTTCTTTTAAGTTAGAAGGCTGTCATAAATCTAGAAGTCTCAGATAAATATCACAGTTCCTCTAAAACCTTCCAGGCAAGACTTACACATCAGGGAAATTAATTTATGGCCTTATGAAAGGAACAAAGCTATATTTGGCTTCAGCTGTATTTCACATATGGCAGGCTGGAGGATGATACTGAAGGTTGTTAAGAGGGCTACAGGCAAAGATGCTGTGAGTGGAAATTACCAGACACACACATCTGGATTTATATCAGGATGTTTTGTCTGAACTCATCCACTCTAAACTGCATCCTTTGCCTTTACAGTGACTTTCCAGTTCCTAAAGTCAAAGAAAAAAAGATGTTATGTTAAGTGAAATATGGGGGAGAATATGGGTATATTGTCAACATGAAGAGATAGGAAAGATAGTCTCTTAGAGTGAGTAATTAAAAAATGGCGCGAGTTAGGAAGTGACAGTCTAAGAAACGATCAAAGTAAAAGAGATGCCTGTAGTGTGAACTTGAATGGTGGCAAGATGAGGTAAAATGGTTTGAATTATGAATGGTTTGAATAGGTTATGGATTCTGTTTTAGACATGTCAAGTGTGAGCTCACCCTTCGCAAAGTATCAGGGAGATAAGCAGAGAATTTGGACAGAAGTAAAACTCTGAAAGAAGTACTGTGAGCCATCATTGAAGAGAAGAGTATTTTATTTTGCATTTCAGATTAAATTACCTACGGAAATGGAGAAGAAAATTAAAACAGTACAAAGGTCAGGGGTTTGTGGAACTTCCTTAAAAAGCTGGAGTTAGAATAGTAACATTGTCCTCTGCAGGAACAATTAAAAACAAGTAGAAGCAAAAACTTCTTTCCACCATTGCCATTTCAAATGATTCTTATCAAAGTTCATATGTTAGCTTTCGTACTGATGATTCAAGCAGTGTTGTCAGCTACAATCAGTGTTGTCAGCTACAATCAGCTATTTTTCATAATTCCCAATGTACAGGAGCAAAATACTTGTGGGGTCTTGGAGCAGAAGAGTTGAGGTTTTTCCCATGATCCTTCACTTCAAAACAATTAAAAATGGTGGAAGAACGGAGTTGGGGTGGGACGGGTACATAGATGGGATAGGGAGCCTGCCATTTTACACTGCTTCTGCCAGTTTTAGAAATCTATCTTTAGTTAGTACTTTTCTTCAGAGCTTGCTCCTTCTGCTATCAGTACTTACTGTCACTGTAACTCCTTACTGTCTCCTAACGTTTGTGATACGTGCTGTTCTCTACATTCACAGTTGCCCTTATTTTCTTAGGTTTCTCTTGGGAACGCAAGACTTCCATGCATCAAGGAAAAAGAAATTGTCTAGGTTCAGATAGACAAAACATTGATTTTTTGCTTAAGTTTGTTCTGTGTGGTTGTAGAAAGACATTGAAGAAGTTAATTAAAGATAGACTTTAAATTTGTCTTAAATACATGTCAGCAGTATGCTGCAAGAATAGAGGGAGTCCTCTGGATAGCAAGTAATTTTGGAGCCTGGCATACTACGTCTGGGTTTAAGAAGAGTATAAAGAAATTCATAGAAAAGAATCCATTACATAAAAATAATCACTTTTGTGTCAGGAAATGTCTGAGAGAGAGATCTCTGGAATCTGGGAGATTATTTAGGGAGAAATCTCAGTGTATGTTTGCCTCGTCCTTATTCTCTAGATATTCATTTTTGATCACCGTTGGAAACAGAGTACTTGGCCTAGTTGGACCTTGGTATTACCCAGTGTGGTCATTCTTCAAGCTTTGGTTTGGTGCATTATTTCACCTTTGGCATATTTAACTGAACAAGAAAAAAACCTCAATTTTCTAATCTTTCACTGTGTTACCATCAGGATGTGATAATTATGTAAGAGAGGGAAAAAAAAAAGACATGCAACTTTTTACTAGATTAGATAACATGCACAGCTCCACCACCACTCCATTAAAAATAGCGCGCACACAGAAGTCTGTTCCCCCCCCCCCCCCCCCCGGTAGGGTCAGATAAATGATAGTTTAAAACAAAAGAAAACCGGGCCATTGCACAGTTCACATGGGCCATTCTAAGAAAGACTCCAGGGACTGTCCTTCCCCCTCCTACCGTAGAACAGTATTTTGCAACTGCTTATGTAAGTCTTGGTTGTCCTTGTTCAGAAAGGTACTTAGAAATTACTGTGCCTTCAGTACAGTGAGGCAGAAGTACATTCCTTGCCTATGCTTTTTAAGCTGTTGATTGGATGTTTCTGTAAGCAATTCCTTATACAAGTAGTGTGTACAACCCAATTAAACATGAGATGAGAATAAAATAGTATTTTAAGTTGTATTTGACCCCACTTTAGGTAAATTATATGCAATTACTCTGATTTAAGATCTTCAGAAATCGTCAGCAGTATAAACAAAATGAAGCAAAACCAACCCAGGCTAAGGGAACAGGCAGTGGCAGGCAGTGGACCTAAAAATTAATACCTGCGTACTGGAAATCTGGAGCTGAGCCCCATTTTTGCAGTCTCTCTTGGCATATATCCCAAGAAAAAGTAGTTAACCCAAAGAAGGTAGTTATATTCTAAGAGAAATGTAATGGCTTTCTGGCTGTTTTCCCTCTATTTGTTTAATGGTAGCTGGCTAATTATCCAGCTGTTGTAACTTTTTGCCAAGATATGTGTAGCAAAGGCAAAATAAAATGAATTGGTGAAAGATTAAATTAGGCAAATAAGAGTCATACTCTTAAAAAAAAAAAAAAAAAAAAAAAGCATAGCGTTCCTGAGAACTAATTGTTCTGCTGGGAAACTATTACCACCTTTACTTCTAGAAAAAGCAAATAAACATAAAACCCAAAATCTGAAACCATATTAAAAATAAGCAATCCTTGAATGGCGTAGCTTTTGAAGACCGTAGCCAGTGATGTCTGAGTCACTTCAGCTGTGGCTAAGGAATAATGAATCCTCAGAACCAACTTGGTTCTGTTTTATTTCAGTTCTTTGTTGCTTAGTAGACTTTTGGGGCTTTAGTGAGATAGTTCCGGCAGGCAGACTTTTAAATGGAAAAATGCTCAGCATCACTGCAGTAGAACAAATAGTAATCTTTGTGCAACACAGTGCTGGGCAGAAGTTGGCTTTGAGTAAATTTTTTTAGATACAAGAGTCCACAAAGCTGCATTTGCAGCTTGGTCTCAAAAGTTAAAGTGACCTGAACAGGGCTAGGCTGCTACCAGTATCTCTGGCATTTCTGTACAGTACTGCAGTATGGGCTTTCCAAGGGATCTTAATTCCCTTTGAGAAAAATGGAGCTGTGGGTTCTCTGTACTTCTGAAATAAGGCCCTTAGTAAGTTATTTAATTACACTTAGTAATTATGTATGCACTACTGACTATAAAAAATAACCAACAACACATAGGATAAACAGTTAACTACGTTGGAAAGATAAGGATCTCATTAAAAATAGAAAGGGAGGCAAAACATAATAGGATCTAAAATACTTAACCAGGTAGAGTAAAGACAGAGAGACTGAGTTTATTGGCTACATCCAATAAAGGACTTATGTACCTAAAGCAGGATTTAGGGAGAATTCAGGTGCCTAAGTCCAAAAATGCGATCTGAGAAATCTCACACACTGCTGCCTAACCCAGGAGATGCCTAAAACCAGAAGGCTCTTCCTTGATTTTAATTTATCTCTAGAGTGTCTAGGATTTTACTTCTGTACACATTCAGTGTGCAGCAGCTAGAGCAGTTTAGCACGTTTCCCATTCAGCCATTTACAATCCTCAGCTTAAGTGTCCAAGGGCTCTATTTGTCAGTATTCTCAGGCCACACCAAGCACACATTCATATCTAGAGCTTCTTAGTTTGGTGTAGCTGCTTGCTTTTAATACGAAGGATGGGAAGATTGAATAACCCTTTATTTAACAACCTGTCATCTGTTAGGTTACTGGTGTAAAAGTTGGAAGATTCAGTTTGGTTCTGTTTGAGAGTGTTCAAACCCATCTCCTCCCTTCAAGTAATCTATCTTAAAGAGTGACTGCATGAATTTAAATTGTCTTGGGAGCATGAATTAGAGATGAGGATGTGTCACTCCCTGCTAAATGCCCTGTTCCTTGGGATAAATCTCACACATCATTTCTATTCCTACAGAGTACAGAATTCCTTGCTTCACAGTGGCACAACTATCAGGAACGGAGCAGAACCGTCTTTGTTTTCAATAGCCCTGTCTCTTGCTGGGTAGGATCACTTTTCTGCCATATGTTGACTTGAATCTTTTTTGTTTAATGGGGATACACAGCAACAATAGGTTGCTATCTGGGAGGCGTTTGCTTTCTCACTTCCTTCTGTTATCCTGGCTGTGATTTAACAGAATACAGCAAGCCCTGCTCCATTTTTTTAACAGAATGGTAATTGGATCCTACAGTTGAGGGAGGACTCTAGGCTGTGTATTGCCAGCACACTGAGGTGTCTGTGTCTTGGCCTGAGTTAAGTTTCTAAGGAGTTGCAATAACACTGCTGCATTTCTCGCAGGCTAGCATTAGACAACCGTGATGCCTCAGGACAGTACCAAACTTCATCATACATATTGTATAGCATACGCGGGTGGTTCATGTGGAGTTCTAGATTCTTTGTTGGGAAAGGAGAAGCAGAAAACTGAAAAACAGTTTGCAATCACATAATTTTAAGTGTCCAGTTAACTTTTTCCTTTGCTTGTACCAGGACTGAATGTATCCCCTTCTAACATGCTACACAGTTGTCACACGTAATATTGACAGATTTGGATATGTATGGATATATTTGTCTGGATATTAATGTTAACTGCCATTAATGAGTGGGGATTGGTAAATCTGTCAATTATACTTTGGAATTGTGGAAATATATTGGCTATCCTGGAAACGCTAGAGTGGAGTCACTCATTTCCCTGTTTTCATGTTCGTTGTATTTTTTCTTTTCCCATATATGATGATATGTGTTTGTGCATTCCAAAAGATAGCTGAATGTTTCTACATTTACAGGAGAACAAACTTAAAAATATGATCAAGAAGGTTTTATTTTAAATTTCTCCAGTTTAAAAAAGTAATTTAGCTCCAGATATGACATGAGTCATATTTGTCTTTTCTTTAGGAAGAGAATCCTTGGACTGATTGGACTCCTTCCTTCTGCCATTGTTGCCTGGTAGGAGAGTTGCATATAATCAACAGATTTATAAAATAGCTAAATATTCAGTGAAATATTTGCTGCTATTAATATATGTTGTAATTATTCAAATAGTAATGCACTTACAGTGTGAAATACTAAATTGAAAGAGATGCAGAGCTCTGAATAATCGGTTATTTGTTCTTGAATTTAAAGCTCTTAGTGCAGGACTGTAACTGACTAATGAACAAAAAGCAGAATAATAGCTAAGGAAGTACTAAAAAGACTTTCATTAAAGAAGGATTTTTTTTTTAAATAAAAATTGCTCACTAAGAAAGCATGCAAAAAGCAAATAAGTCAGCACTTTTTCAGTTTATCAGGTTGTTTTCCTTCAGCTGAAAGTTGCTGGCTAACAGTTGTGTTGCATATACTAATATTTTTTTTGGGGTGTTAATGGATTCACATTAAAGAAAAAATACAAGCTGGTTACTTTTAAAAGAATGTATAGCAAAAGTAAAAGATAACGTTTGGGATATGTGTTCTGTGTTATAATTTGATATTTAATGAACAATTTATTTTGGTATCTGTTTATATATTCACTAATATTTTCTAATATGTTCCCTGAGAGATATATATATTCTCTAATATTTCCCTTGCTATCAAGTTGAATGTTTTGCATCTACTTATGATCATCCTCTGAGATAAATTATATTGAGATATATTTAGTTTTGAATATATTTTGCCAAATAGGAGAGTTCTCTCTTCATTTCTAGTAATTATTGCTGTTGATTCGTACACAATTAAAAAAGGGGAAAAAATTACAGTCATTACATCATATTTGCAGTAAAAGTATGCCTGTATTGTAAACCCAAATCTTAAACCAAGCAAGAAGGAAGGAAAAAAGCTTATTATGCTTTATGTCTAGCTTCTTGAAAAAACCTTTCTTTTCTGGGTAGTCAGTAATAAATGTGGAATTAAATTTAGAGTTTCAGTCAATTGAAATACATTTTAAGAAATGTGTATAGCAATCAGAAAATACTTCGCAGCCTACTTACAGTGGTAAGTGAGAAAAAAAATTATTTGTTACTACTGTACTGGACTTCAGGCTGGAATGAGGTATAATACTATTGACCATGACTGTTAGGTACCTTTGCCTACAACCAGACAGTGTATATCAGTGCTGCTGGTACTCAGTGATTTACACTGAGTTTCCAGATAGTTGAAGTTACCAGTCTTTAAAAATTCAAAAGGAGTTGATATAGTTACAAAATTTGGATTTACTTATTCTTCTTAGATTAACTCTTTAGGATTAGAGGAGCAACTGCTTCTTGTTTTAGATATTTCTCATTCATAGAGTTCCATAGAGTCTGCATGTGTATCTGCTTTTTCCTTATCTAATGAGCGTCCTTCCTTCAGAGGTTTTAGAGCACTGGACAACTATTTCCCATCAATGAGAACAGACAATACATGAATTTTCTTCAAAGACAATGAATAGTACTCTTTACTAAATGTAGTGTTATGTGAAGAAAATCTGAGCTGGACAAAAAGTGATTACTTGAAACTTTATCAAGGTGGCAGAAAATATTTATTTAATTATATGGTCTAACTGGCAATAATTTACCTCTTAGCAACAAGATGAATGTTAAAGTTTATTCTGACTATTCAATATCCCCTTTCTACTTTGGCTTATACATATTTAGTATTACTTATGTCCTGTTTGCTTCTTGAACGTTAGTAGCATCACACAGCACATGGTGCACTAGAGGCTGGGATATCACAGCCACATCTTTTCAACCTTTCCCACAAGCATAGTGCAGGAAATTTACACCTTTATATCACTTCTGCCAAAGACAGCAGATGACAGGATTGAATTTAGAGACCATTAGTTTTTTCAACAGAGCATGGGATCATACAGGAGAGAAGTGAGCACTGTCAAATTCTTCATTTCAGCATGACTGTGTAAAGAACATTTACTGTTTCAGTCTTTCTCCTACGTATCTTTCTCCTTCACCATAATTATACAACAAAATAAATGAGTATCTGGTCTTTGGCTGTTGTCCATAAGTGATCTATGTAGAGACAAGACAACTCCTCATTTAATTTCATTTTCATTCCTGAAAAAACAGAATAAAACAATTTTTTTTTTCCTCCAACATATATTGGACATAACTTGTCCACACAGCAGTACAAAGGTTTAGTTATATGAGTCTATGATCTTGCTTTCTCACAGGTAGCTCTGTGGCAAGTAGCCCATCCCAAGTGGATTCTGTCTTATGTGTTCTGTCCTTGTCATGCTATATATAAGCATTACATTTTAGGGATCTTTTTTAGTGATTTGTGTCCCTCAACTCCTGGTTGTCCAGGAAGGGTTTCACAAGAGCTGAAAGACTGTGATAAGCCCAGGCATATAAGACTATTTTTTAAATCATACAATATACTCTATCTTTGTATTTCTACCTCTAATAAAAAAAAAAAATCACAATGATTTAAGTGAACAGCTTATCCTGCTGTTTTTCAGGGGTTTGTTGGTATCCTGGATCTGTTTCCCACGTGTGTTTTGCTGTGCTGGTGTGGTAGATGACCTGAGAGCCCCACCCCACACCCTGTTCATGCCTGTCCTTCACTGAAGAGCTGAAAACCTGACAAGCTGTTGTAGTTGTTTTCCTTTGTGACACATTGCAGTGCCGCCTTGTTACAAAGCACTTGATTTGTGTCCTGGGGCTCTCAGCTATGGAGATTCGATGTATGGCTCACTGTGTCAAGTTTCATCACTCCTGTAATATTTCATCCTCCCACTGGGACTGTTTTAACACCCTGATTCCTGGCCATAAATCTAAGCCAAAAGTTAACAGTGTAGACTAGATGTAAATATTTATTAATTGCAGAAATAGAATGTCCAACATGTTTTTCTTTACTATATTTAAACATTTATTAAGAAAAAAGTTGCTCTTCAAGGTGCTTCTTTTGGTACCTGGATTACCTTGATAAAAATGGTGAGTGGAATACTCTCATGTTTACAGTATTAACACCGGGGGGCTAACAGACTGTCAGAATTCTTGAGGTCTGTAACATCATTAACAAAATCAATAGTCAGGCCAGTAACTGATTCCAGGCTTAAAAGCAGGTTATACTGATTGTAGGGCTGATTCATATCTTAGGCAGAGTAGCTGTTAAGTAAACTGTTACTGTTAAGTAAACGATAATACATGAGAGTGAAAGGTTTCTGAATAAGCTATATGCTGATAGATCACAGCGTATCAGAGTCCACATGTCAAGAATGGCAAAATGTGAGCAAAGAAGGCGGCAGCCTGTACTCTAGTTTATCCAGATGGCTTTCTCATTGAAAAAGGCTTACATTGTAAGAGAAATATCGGGTATTTGAAGAGGGAAACTTTAGGTAGAATAAATAATTATTGGGAAGGAGGTAGAAGCAGAAGGGAAGGTGGTTCATTTATGTTTTCCAAAGACATACTGCAAATCTCTTTGATTATATTTACACTAGTGGGACTGAGCGGTCTCTCTTCTCACTGAAATCACCTCTTTCCAGATGGTGTAAAGCTGGCAAGTCATGGATGTGGCTACTTTCTAGTGTCACCTAAAGCAAAATACAGGTTCTGTTCAGATTGTGCCATAGCTCAGATTTCCCTCTGTCCACAGCGTTTTGGGAGCACAATGATATCTGGAAGGAATCTCTGACCCTTCCTTTCCTGCCCCAAACAGAAGCTTATGAATGATAACATGTGCCAGGAAATCTGAAACAAGTCTTCAGTCTTGATACTGCTCCATTTTGAGACAATGACTACTTTTCCGTGGATCTCAATAGAAAGCTGTAATGCTTTTATCAGTTCTCGCTGCAATTAACAGTTTTTCCCCAGAATGACTGTTTTAAGAAATCCTGCTTTAAAATCATAGTTTTTAAGGTGATTTACATAAGAAATAAAAATGCCTATACAGTGATTGATCATTGCTTTTAAATAAGCACTTGTATGATGTCATTGTCTTAGACATTCTAGTCAGTTGATTTTTATTTTTTTTTAAATTTTGGTTTTCATAATACTGGCTTTTACCTTAGATTCCACTATTGTTTCCACTGCATACTTCATTCCTACAATTCTCATGTCATTATCCTATTAAAATATATACGTGAAAATATATGTATGCACCTGTGAACAAAGTATTTACAACCTTTTTAAAAACAGTTTGCGTTAGCTTCTGTAAGGCTTGGTGTTTTCTGAAACAAATAAGTAGGGTTTTAAATGAAGAGAGTAATAAATGCTATTAAATATATATTAAAAAATTACTACTTTTGTCCCTGTTTGTACTTCTGTCTGTAAAAGTGATACAGTGTGCTTTCATGCGTTCCAAAACTTTCAGTAGTTTATCTTCCCTGTGATCAGTGTGCAGTGTGCTGTGCAGGTCCTGTCTTAGACAGGCTTACCCCCTTTTGGTTATTTGAGCTATTATATGCTTTTCTTACAAGTAAACAGCTCGATTCACCATTTCTGCTGTCAAACAGAAAGGATGTTCACATGAGAACTCCTTGTTCCACTTTTAGGTAAAGGGAAGGACACGCAGGTGGTGGAATCATTGGTACCAAGCGGGAGCTGCCAGTTGCAATGAGCTGGCTAGGTTTATCCTGTGGCCAAGGTTTATGTGCCACACAACACAGGCCTGAAGGCCAAACTGGGTGTGCAGCATGGGCCTGGTGGACCTCCCCATGTTAACTGCTGTGTGGGTCACTAGTTCCTTGATGCACAATGGTCTTCTGGTCAGGATCACTGCTACATGTTAGAGGTTAAAGAAAAGAAAATGATCTTTTGAACAGTTTATAACACGTATGAGCATTAGTTTCATTAGTAAGTATTAGCTGTGCATACCTGTATTTCTGCTTTAGCCCATAGTGCAAACTGCCAGCACCACCCTATCAAAATGTACGTGTTGCTTTGAGAAGACACTATCTTGTGGTTCCACTACTTGTCTCTTGGAGTTAGGAACAGACCCTACAAAAAAATTCTCTGAAGATGCTCAAGAGCAATCAAAAGTTAATTGTCAAGCAAATTCATGATACTCATCAAAAATTCCCTTCATGGAAGGTATTAGGTAGTGATGAATGAAATTAGGAAGTTTTTTTTTCCCTAGTGTCCAATTTTTTTTTTTTTGTTTCATTCCAGACAGAACAGAAGTTAATTTTTTAATTTTTGCCCACTCAGTCGAGCTACAGACTGATGGGCACACAAACATGCATCACTAAAACAGGATTTCTTTTTGTTTATTTATTTATTTTTTAACAACTGACCTAACATGCTTTATTTCATGTAAATTCAACTCTCAGCATTTTCCGTTTTAGGTCAGTACCACATGGGAATTTTAGAGGGGCTTGATGTGCCTGTTCTGCTGTACAAGCTAGATTCTCTGGCCAGAATGTACTTCTCACGAGAAGAAAATTCTCAGATCTCCAGGCAGATGTTGTTTTCCTGCAGGCTTGGCCCTTAGAAAGAATGGAAGTTTGAATTCCTGCTTAACTTGGTAAATGTGCTGAGTTGGAGATATAGTCAGTGTTTAATAAAATAGTTGGGAATGGCATTTCAGACGAGATGGAGAAAACAAAATATAGTAGTTTGATGTATGTTTAGTTTTTGCACTAGAAAATTGGCAGTTAACAACTGCATTATTTGTCAAAAAATCTTTCAAGCAAGAAACTGAAGTCACCTCTATTTGCATGAAACTAATGGTCTAAGATTTTAAACAATTTTCTAATTACTTCCTGTCATACATAACACATCCCAGAAGCAATATATGTTTGGATGTAAAAGAACTGCACTTTTAGGAAAGTAAAGATAGAGACAGAAATAGAGATTGTTGCCAGCCTTTCAAATAATTACTTAGTATGATAAGTTCAGTAGTGAAGTTTTAAAAACTGCATTTTTTTTATTGAGGAGATTCAGTTTTCAGCGGAACAGTGTAGTTATTGAAAACAAAAAGAATAAACTATTTTTTAGTAACAGGGAACAACAGATTCATTTTTAACTGTTTTTATTCCATTGTGCATAACTGTTTCAATTAGGCAGGAATTTTAATAAATAAGTGCAACTTTATATTTAATTCCTTTTGGTTTGTCGTCAGAGTTTGAATTTCATGAGTACCACAGGACAGTTTCCATACTTGATCTGCATAATCCCCACGGAAGGCCGCCGAGTTCTGGGTCACCAAAGCTTCATTCATATTGGAGGTAGTAGGTATGTCAGGTGTTAGGCCAGAGTGTGGAATCTCTTACGTTTGCACAGAAAAGTATTCCTGCAGTTGTACTTGCTTTTGAGTGACTGACTTTTGTCCTTACATGCTCCATGCTTTGGTGGCCTCCAGTTGTGTTGTGTCAGAGCAGAATGGGATGAGGTAGCAATAGGAGCCCCCGTGCGGTTTCGTTCCTTTTGCTCTCCTCTTACCTCAACCGTTGTATCTGCGCAAGTGCTAGAACAATGAAATGCCTGGTGTAGCCACAAACTACCAGTTGGTTTTGCACTAGAGAAATTTCCACTGAAGACTGTCTTTGGGCATAGGCAAAGGAAGCAGATGCCAAGGGTATTAGGCTGCTGGGAGCAGTCACTCTCTGTTCCATCTGTGCCGGAGCTGCAGCACTGCGTACAGCCTGTAGCCCCTTCCTTTTGCTGCTTTGCTGACGTTAAGGGAGAAAAGTGTTGGAAAGCACAGAATGGTAGTTGCTGCAGAGTCGTCAGTGGCTCTTCCAGCCGTTAATTTCATGCTCTCCTCCTTTTCCTCCTACTTTATGGATCATGCAGCTACAGAAGTAAAACTTGTTTTCTACGAATTTGCTCTGACTTTCTAGGCATAACTCATTTCCTCACCCACCCTCCACCCCTTTTGTATGACAAGTCCTTTCTGGTTTCTGGAACCTCAAACAGTAAAGAAGTGTTGGGAGATAGATCTGGTGTTTAGGGAAAAAGCGCTTGCAGGAGTAATAGTAGGAAGTGCTTATGTAGGAGTATGGTGGGAATTTAAATTTGCTTCGACACACTAGTGATTGACAGTGAATGATGTTTTGAGTGATCTTTTGTACAGCTGAAGTGGAGTTGCGCTGGTGGTTTTGCAACAGTGGAGATTGCCAAATATTCCCCCAATATATGTACAACTACAAGGTGACACCACTGCAAAGAAGTGACAGAGCAAGAGGCAATGGGCACAAACTGAAATACTTAAAAATAAGAAAAATATTTTTTACTGGGAGGGTGGTCAAACTCTGGACAGGTTGCCCAGAGAGCTTGTGGAGTCTTCATCCTTGGAAATATTAAAGATCTGAGCGGATATGGCCTGAACAACCTGCTGTAGTTCACCCTCCTTTGAGCAGAGGGTGGACCAAAGACCTCCAGTGGTCCCTTCCAATCTGAACCAATCTGTTACCCTGTTGTAAGAAAAGCATGCAATAATCCTTTTTAAAGTGAAGTGGTAATTCCCTGGAGTATTGTTCTGGCTTCCTGCAATTTGTGGTTCAGAGACTTCTTAACACGTTCTGTTGTCACTTTAGCGACCTTTAATTATTACAAAGGATGTAAGTGTAAATTACACATGCAAAAAACCAGACGCCAAAATCACTGTTAATGAATAGCTCCAGTTGTATGGTCACTAATTAGAAACATTTTGAGTAATAATGAGACAGATTTGGGTTTCTTTGAAGTCTGTAGTTAAAACTTCCATTGACTTCATGGGGCTAGGGATTTGACCCATCACATTTTATATCTGACATAAAATATGAACTAAAGCAAAGTGGATAGGTTAGTTATATATTTAAACATTCTATAAAACCAAAACCTCTGATAGTTCAAGTTACTTCTGCATGGAACCATCAAGCAGCTATCTCTGGTCAGCCCTTTGCACAGTTTCGTAATTGCTGTGCACCAGCTGTGTGCACTACTTGCTGGCATGATGATCTGTCCGTTTGGCAGGAGGGAAGAGCTGGGAAGCTTCACTATTCTGTAGAAAGGCTTTTAAATGTGTAGAAACAGCCTGGGAGTGCACAGTTGAGGAATGGGCCCTTTTATATGACAAGCCACACTTTGTACACTGTACAAAGAAATCTCTTAATTTCTGATGCTTGAGAGTGGAAAATATTATTCTCCTGTTTGATAAATAAAATTATTTATCTCCAAAGCAAGCATATAAGTAACAGAATAAACATTTTTTCTCACTAAAGGGATAATTTCAGGAAAAGAGGATTCAAATTTTTGGAAAATCAGCGAGGCAGCTACAAGTGTCAGGTGATTATATGGCCTTATGTAACTGCAGTGTTTTGTGTCTAGCCAAGTATTTCTAAAACTTATAGGGCAACTTCTGTTCGCATTTAGGCCAGCATAAATCTGAAAACACTTCAAAAAATCAGAGAGCAGTGTTTGCTCATATGTTAGAGCTTTTTCTGAAAAGAAAAAAAAAGTCTGTATCAAAAGAAATTTCTTTACTACAGGAATTCCTAAAGGGGAGGATGTGGTTAACGCAGGGGCTTGCAAGAATTGAACTTTATTTCTGCCTTTCTTGTAGATCTCCTGTATTGTATGGGGCAAGCTATCTTTATGGCTCAATTTCTGTCTCAACCATGGCAAATGTGTTTGTGTATATCTGATATTCAAGCAATATAGTGTGTGTGTGGGGGGGTGGTTGGTAGGTACACTATTTGTTGAATGGCAGTGTGTTAAAATTATTTTGTTGGTTCTTGATTTTGTTTCATGGAGAAGAACTCTAGTTGGAGCTAATTGGGAGAAAATATTTTTAAGTGTTGTTTTTGTTTTTTTTTTTAAATTTTACTCCCATTTAGTCTAGTAGTGCAGGTTGTAATAAACTGCTTCTGAAGTGAACCCATCTTAAATAAGTCATTTATTTGTATTGTTTGGTAGATTTTTTTAATGTGTAATAATCTTTCAAAGGCTGTTTTTTTTTCCAAGATAGCATCCAGAATGCAAATTGTGTTCCATAATGTTATTTTTCTTGCACATCCACTCTTTTTTATCTCATGCTTCGTTTTTGTGCAGTTTATATCACATTACTTTTCACTTCAGGTTTGAAATATCTTTAAACTTGGTGAGCGACATAATACCATTGAATAATTCTCTTTGACTCATGCAAATCTTCAAGTATTTAGAATTAGAAAAGCAAGATCTTACATTGATAGAACATTGCTTGAAGGGCTGAAGATGACTGGCTAAATCTGGTGAGTAGTAATTAGGTAGAATTTGTCAGTCTGTCAATCAGTCAGTCTTACAGATTTTCGTGATCACATACTGAACATACACAAAGCAAGAGAATCGATACAGTGAGTTCAAGGATTGTCTTCGGAATGATCCTTCTTTCAAAAGAGATTTATGAACTGATGTTCAAACAGAAGCATAAAATATTTCCAGATGACAACAGAACGAAAGATGTCACAGAGATCTCAGGAAAGGACGTCAGAATAGGCAAGAACGTATTTGGAAACATCTTGGCTTTTACTGAAAGTGCAAACTTGTACATCAAGTCTGGAATGCCTGCCAGGCTGTATACTCTGTCCCCACTGGGCTTTTAGCACTGTAGTTGCCCACGAGGCAGCATCAGATGAATCATCATGAAAACCAAACAAGACAACTTTACTTGAGAGAGAAAATACAGAATATGAACCCTTGCTGAGACAATCCAACTGCCATCCGTATGTTTTTCTGATGAATGGCATTATCATATCTTTTTGTGCCAAATGAGTAAACTATTTTCACCACCCAAATACTGTCTGCTCCAGCACATATTACATGCAAACTACCAAGCACAAATTTCAGGGTGAATGTGAATTCACTCTGCCAGCTGGAAACCTATCCAACAAATTTTGGTTAGAAAACTAATGCCAAAAGAAGTGCAGGCCTGTGATGAATGACTGGCTCATCATTGGGTCACAGCTTTCCAGGAGCTTATAAAATGCAACTGCGTCCATCACTGCTAGATCAGTGAGTAAGTCTGTATTAGCAATCAGCTGACTCAGTTGCAGAGAGATACACAAGCTGAAAATGTGTAAAAAAGAAAAGAATGATGGCAAATAGGAGGATGGTATGCAAGAGCATTTCTGTGAAGAATTGGAAGAGAATAAAGAAAAGAATTAAGATGTTGAGGTATTCTCTAGTGCTTTACAGGAACCTTACAGTACATCTAACCTAGTTTCAGTAAGGAAAATAACATTATTGGTTTACAGTCTGGTTAAGTAATAGGAATATGTATTCTATACTTGTAGTAAGAACTCTTTTTAATCAATACCTGATCTTTATAAAACAAACATTTTTTTTATAATGAAATAGTTACCATAGCTAAACTATCCCTCAAAGAAGGTTTTCATATTAGCAAAGCGTAGAGATCTGTATTCTCAAAAAGCATTCACTAGCTCAGATGTGGCAGCTTTTAAGATCTTAAATTTTGGCTCATTGAGTGGTGTTTCTTTGTGCAGTCTGTCTGCCCATATAATAAAGCCTACTCACAGATTTCCCAAAGCCTCTGTGCAAATACTAAATTTCTGGCAGCTCATGTTTATGCCATGATAATGTGGTTTCAGTGGAATAATGTTAGTAATGAACCAATGGCTGCCTGAGTGAAGCTGTGGAAAGAGAAAAGTCACAGAAAAACTTCAACTTTTCCTGTCAATTAGAGGAAACTAATTTACAGCAACAGAATATAAATACAGTCAGAGTTCACATTATGAGTATATAAGGGAAACAATGATGTGACATGTTTGACAAGTGTCCTTCCTGGTCTTGGTGCTGTTTGATGTTTCTTGTTGTTCTGTCTTACACAGCACTGTTTAGTACTAAATGCTTTCAAAGACAGAAGATATCAAATGGTGTTAGTACGTTCCCTCTTCATAATACTGGTAAGTGCAGCATGAAAAATGCTGCCATTACAGATCAATAAAAGTAAGATTTACCATGAAGAATACCTCCATTATACAGCTTTCAGCAGTAGTGCAAAAGGACTTTCTGGAATTGTGTTGGTACGACCTCAGTCTTTGAAGACACAGCTAGGATTTTGGTTATGCTTGTAACAGTACATACTCCAAACTGTTGACAAAAAGTTACACTTGTTTTTATTATTCCTTTGTTTAAGATGTGTATTTATCTTGCATTCTGTATGTACCTTTCATCTCAAGATATATTTAGTAAATCATTTATGAAGCACTAGAAGTTTTTTGCCCCCACTTTTGGGTGGAACAAACTGTGTGTCAGCAACATGACTTGTTAGGACAAGAAGTAAAGCACAATGTCTAGTTGATATTGCAGTGCAAAGATTTGAGAGGCAAAAAGTACACCTTTACTTGAAATTCACCTCTTAACATTGGAATGGACATCTCTACTCTCCCAAAAACTCATTAAAACTTACAAAAGTTGTTAGGACAAGAATCTCGGTCTTATCTGAAGAATGCTGCTTTCTGAAATACGATTTTAGTAGATATATCACTCCCTGATACTGATTGAGTAGAGGATCAGAGATTACCTAATGAATTATTTATGTCACCTCCTGCCGCACCTTGGATTTACACACCAGGTCCTTTGGTTGGGTATGTGATTGACTATTTAACTTTGGGAAAAATAAATAAGAAAACAAGAAGATTGCAAGATGTAAATATAAAATGTCCAAAATCTGAACAACTTGAAATTTAATCAAATTTGGAATATTTCACCTTTATAACAAATAAAGCCAACACAAAGAATTCTTTCGTATCTTCGACTCCTATTACAATGATTTGTGTCTGGGGGGGGAGAGGCTTTTTTTTTAAACATTTCCTGATACTATCTGCCAAACTCTGTTAAATGATTTACTGAGTGGTTTCAGGGCTCAGTTATTGTACAGTTCTTCAGTGTTAATATATCACTCTTTCATCTGGAATGGAATTACCAAGACAATTATTTCTTGTGAGATTTCCTTGGAAGCAGTAATCATTTTTTGTGTCTCATGACATTTGAATTCCATGATGATTTTTAAAATGTGTTTAATTTTTTTTAAGATCTTTAATCATTTCCACATCATTTCTTTCTTTGTTTTTCACAAAAACCTCTAACATTACCAGCAGCAATACTGTTTCTCTGTGTCATTCTCTGCCCTATTAATTACCTCATTGGCTCTCCCTTGCCATAGGGGAATCACATTTTTCTTTCAAATTGTCCAGTTTTTAAAAATCAGTAAGGTAAACTGGGATCAATTTGTTCAAAACTTATTTATCCTTTCAAACCTGAACAAATAATTGTGTGCCCTGAAGTTGTCTTTTTTCCCAACTACATCAGGTGATCTTGTAGAAGATAATACTTGTCCCACAAACCTTACGTTACTTTCCTGTCAAGCGATCTGCATTCACCAAGGCTATGGTATGACTAAAATATGGCCGAAGGAGGAAAGTGTCTAGAAGAACTAGTGATTACGTAACGGTTGATTCCGATTCTTCGTTAAACCTGGGAGATGAGCGAGGGCTCACATCTGGTGACTCTGCTATACAATCACAGAAGACAGAAGGGTTTTCTTAGGGCCCTGCAGTCCCTCTCTCTGCCAAGCAAGGTTGTGCTCTACATTGAGTTGGAGTTCAGCTTTTGAGCTTTAAATGTCTGAGGATGAGAGTTGCAATCGGTTTCCTTGAGAAACTGTCCCTTAGCAGAAGTCCAAACGCGTAAGAAACTTTTTCCTGTTCTTCAGAGTAAGAATTATCTACCTTATTTTTATTGAATTCTTCTAGTTATTTTCCCGCCTACAATTCTAGATGTTATCTCTGCAAACATGTATGACCCTGCTAGTTGTTTCTTAGCCAGTTGCCTTCTGACAGCATATTTGATGTCCAAAAAAGTCAAAGGAAAAAGCTTATTTCATTAGTTACTCTGTTTTTGCAAATCATTTTCTGAAATAATTTTTGGTGAAAAACTTTTCAAAACAGAAACTTTTTGTAAGGCATAAAAGGCAGCAATGAGAATTCATATTTTTAGTTTGTTGTAACTTCTCCAAAATGTCTACCGTGTTGTTGACTCAGAGTAGCTTTCAGAGTAGGAGAACTGGATCTCAGCCATCATACTTACATAAGAAAATTTAAAAAAAAATAAGTAATTTGTTGATCTTCAGTCCTCTGACTGTCTAGATTATCCTCACAATAAGCTTTGTAACCTTTGATTAAAAAGTGCTACGCAGAAGAAAGTCTACCTGTTAACGAAGCTGTTTACTTGTGCTGGAAATTAAAAACGTGGCTGACTGCTTTTCCAACCAGAATAGTGAATTGTGTTACAGGACTGAGAAGGTTGATACACAAAAGTAAACCAAAGCAGAACAAATACATAAGTAAGAAAACTTGAAACTCAGATTAATTATGATATGTGGTAGCTTTGTTAATTTATCAGAAAAGAATGTTATTCTTTTTTAACTTAGTGAGCACATGAGTGTTTATCACATGCCTCTATAAATAAGTGTCTCTGCAGATGTTTTCTCTTTGTTGAAAACAGTTTTTCTCCCCTCAGGGCATGCTACACTATTAAATTAAACTATGAATTTCCTTGCTTATTACAGAAGACACTTAGAACATTGTAGCAGGCATAGCACTGGCATAACTTTTTAATATAAATTTTAAGAACTGTTTACAGATTGTTTCAGTAGTATAGCACTGATATATTTTATCTGGAAAAACTTTTTAATATAAATTTTAAGAACAATTTACACATTATTTCAGTAGTTCATTGATGCTATGTCTGGTTAATCAAAAATGATCGACTAATTTCATTGATAGTGGTATCTGTTAATACAATAAATACCATTAATTTCACTGACAATTAAATAGTCTGGGTCACTTATGATAATTTTATGATCCTAATTAATTATTAATTATTTGCCCACCCTATCCATACTTCCTATATCTGCAACCCCCATTTCTTTCATAGTATGGTTCACATTTACAATTATCATCCAATGTCAAATGTCGTGTTGTCAGTGTTACCTCAGCAAACCCATCTGTTAATGACTGGACAATTTCTTCAACAGACAGAATAAACACAATCACAAAACTATTTCTAAAGAGGCTTTATAAAACTCTAAAGAGGGAAACATGAATGAAAAATCAGGAGTTACTGTGCAGTTTAGGAAAAAAAATAATTATAAATTACAATGATGTACTCTGATATACTCCCATTTATTTTATAGTTCAACCTGAGAGAATTCATTATTCCTGTCTTTTACAGTGAAGTACTGAGATCACTTGGAAACTTAACAATTAGTAAAGAATAATAATAGCTTTCATTTGCATGCCCTGTTTAAATGTGGTACCTGCTGACTTCTCAGCAGTGAAATGTTGCCTTTTTTTTTTTTTAAGGTAAAATGTTCAGATCTGGGTCTGCTGACTAAGGTAATACCTAGAGAGTTAAATATTACAAACCTAGAATGTCTTTGCTTTCCAGTCAAGGTTGGCCTGTACTGATGCTTGCAAAGTTAAGCAGTTGTCACATTCTTTAAATATAGCTATCTTGCCTGGGTATAAGAAACATTCAGCACAGTTTGCATACACTGTAAATTACTTTGGGCTCTTTCTAAAGAAATGTTTCTTGGCATAGTTTCTAAGACGCACGCTTCCTTCATTAGAAGAACAGTATAGGGAAATTAGGTACAAAACCGCAAGAGGTAACAAAGAGCTGCAAAATTAACTTTGTATTTTGTGATAATGGCTGTGAAATCCTTTCTAAGGTGATACAGAGTGGACGTGATGTAAAAACGCATTGTAAAAGAAGCTGAGGCTGTACAGAACCATCACAGAAGTCCTGACAGGGCAGCATTCTACCAGTCCATTGTATAGTGGCCAAGGACATAGGTGTCTTTTGCAAAGAAATAACCCAGGGTAGTGCTATGTCATCATGTAACGTTCGGTTCCAGTGGATGGCCTTAGTTTGAATCATTCACCCACAGAAGAAAAGGAAGGAATGTTGGGTATGTGTTTAGTTGTGATAAATTATTACTGTTCATGCAACACTAACATCCATCAGGCACTCTGAAGGAATGGAATGCAGTGGTTCTGCTGTGAGGATATGTTTATGTTGGATTAGCCTGTGCTAATGCTGAGTGTGTTTTTCACCATTTTAATCATGCCATTATAGTGTCTCTTGTAGGTGAACCACATTACAACCTTACTGCTGTGGGCTGTGACTTGAACACTTTCCACATGTGGAAAGGGTTTGCTTTCTGTATCTATAGTAACTAACCGCTGACATTTTCACTAAGTACTGTGCATAGGCTGAGGGTGTATAACTGTTATTATTATCTGCTTTATAACTTATGCCAGAAGGCAATGTAGTATGTAGTACCTAAATTAGCTTGAAATAAAGCAGTTCATGATCTGAAGTGCTCCAGCTGTGGCAGCAAAGATGCTCGTGAAGTTTAATTGACCCTGCCAGAAATAACCTTTAGTATGTATAGAGAGATCCTTGGGCATTATAATTTAACTTTCTTGATCTGAGCACAGATAAACTACAGTGGCTGCGTGGGCTATAATGGCGCCAGCTCCTATCACTTCCCTGCATGGTAGACATGCCCTTTAGTTGGTGATACAGTAATGGGCAGGTGAATTTGTGTTTTCTTCAACACATTGCTTCTAATTAAATGTCTTGTCCTCTCACTGATGTCTAGATCTGCTGAACTGTTTCTATTCAACTCATAAACATTCCTTTGCGCATTACATATATAGCGCTAAGTGTAATGGCAGTTACATATGGTGAAGGATTACTCAATGACAGCATCTTATCTTACCTATGTGTGGAAGGCCAGAGGTTTTATGATTGTGAAATTCCATGTTGAACAGACTTTCTTAATGGTGAACCTAAAGAAATTAGTTTGAAAGCAAAGCTAAGGGTAAAGAAATAATCAGAAAGCAAAACCATGACATCATATTTGTAAATAGAATATTTTAAAACTTATCGAGCTGCCACTGTCTGGCTTGTGCCACTATGACCCTCCCCTAGCACCCAGCCATGTGGGCTTAGGGGCTGTTGATTTCCTCCTTGTGGTTTTTTTACTACCATCTCCTTAGGGTTGGGATGGTAAAACATGAATGGACTTGGCAGTAAAAACCATATGGGAATTAATGATACTGCAATCAATATTACTTTGTTGATATCTTTGCACCTTTTCAAGTGAAAGTAATTATGAAGAAAATCCGTCTCTCACTCCATGTTTCTTGTCACCTTCTCTCTGTCACCATTTTACAACATGTATTTTGTCATTATAGCCTATTTCTTAGTAGGTAATATGTTACAGAGCATGGCGTAGCATGTTGCACAGCACTCAGTGTGTATGTTAAGTTCCATACTGTTTCTTCTAGCATGTGTTGTGTATGTCGAGAACCGTCATGACCTGAAGTATTTTATTGTCTTAAAAGCAGACAATATAAGAAGACTTCTTGTATATTGTGTATCTGAAGTCAAAGTGGAATTCAGGTTACATCACTTTGTAAATGCTGTGGTTTTAAAACTGTGGTTGACAGCTTGTTCTGATATTGGCATTCCATAATAAAGTTAAATGAGTGTTTGAGAACAGGGCAGTATGTTCTCTGCCATGTTGAAAGTGAAAAATGCGGCTCCAGATACTGGAAGTTCCTGCCAGACTACACAGTTTGTATTAAATCATCCAACCCTTATGTTGATACTTTGCTGCAATGGTCCTTTGCTCTGTTCTGCCCTGTGTAGAGATGGTTAACAAAGATTTGTCCTTGCAAGAGAAGGTAAGCAGGCTAAACACAGTCATCCTGATTTATTGCTGTAACATCAAGGCACTGTAAAATCTGCAAACAAAGCAGATGGGAGAGGAATCTACAGCTTTCCTAAATGCACTTATATGATCTTCAGCTTTTCAGCTCCATTTTTATGTAGGAAGAGAGCACCTCATCACTGTACATACAATCTCTTACCTTTCCCATGCACATCATTTTAGAATTTTTGAAGTGTCAGGATTCCTTCACATCTCTAAATATATTAATCATGAAATCCCTTTTGACTGGTTGAAATTAACCTCTCCTAAACATCCACAAGTAATGATGGTTGTTGGCTAATATTTTCATCATTGTTGATAAAACAGCAGATGATGAATGATCAGACAAGTATTGCAATATTATGGCAGTAATTATTTGTTTACTTAAATTATAAGTGATAGTCTAGGGTATGGGCTTATTGTACATTAGCTGCTCTGCTGTAAAGCCCGCATGTATGGGTAAGTCTCAGTTTATATCCCCTTACTGGGTGCAAAATTCCTTAAATTCTATTAAATGTCATGTAAGAGTTGCATAACACATACAGCTGGCCTTTTATAAATTCGTACTCTAGATTACGCAGAGATAACATTTTGAAGTTAAAATATCAAGCATTTGTCTGTTTTTTTCAGTCTTGCCAAAACCCACGGTATCAAAGTCATAGTTCTCAAAGGCTTGGAAAAGAAGCTGGGTATGATTTTAAACCCTGCTGCCTTGCTGACAAGGCATAAGTATAAAGCAAAGAGGCAAGATAACACCAATCAGCAAATCAGCAGCTTCTGGCTCCTCCCAAGTTTCATCTGTCTTCCTACCAGACCTGTGAAGCAAGCTGTAAGAATTATCTTCCTCTAGGTGCTAGGCAGCAGTTTCCAAGTCAGCTTGCTCTACAATGCCTGCAGAAACTTGGTGGAAACAGCAGATTTTATCTTGCCTGAGGATTGTAGTCTGCTGTCTAAAAAGGTGGTGGTGACAGTCTGTCCCCTATTAAAAATGCAGTAGTGCAGTATACAACTTACATAATCATCCACTATGGGGACTGTTAATAGAACTCTCCAAAGCATGTCCTTACCAATCTCCTTTTCATATAAGCAGGGATAATAGCCCTGGGGTTTATCTGAATACATCTGAAGAACAAATTCTGCTTTTAGGATATCCTTGGCTCATCAAATTTGCTTATTCACTCACATCTGTGTGTCAAATATGCAGGCTGAAAAGTCTCTATTCTGGCAACTGATCCCCTTGTACTAGGGACTGCATTGCCTTGCACTTGCAAAAAACTGTTTGTAGTCTTATTGGATATCAAGAGAATCACAGAATCATTTAGTTTGGAAGGGAACTCTTGAGATCATCTAAATGAGTCCCTGTGCTCAAACAGGGTCAGCTAGAACCAGTTTCCCAGGACCATGGCTATCAGATTTTGAATATCTACACAGATGGAGACTCCACAGCCTCTCAGAGCAACCTGTGCCAGTGTTTGACCATCCTTACAGTAAAAGTGTGATCTTGTGTTCAGATGGACTCTCCTGTGTTTTAATTTGTGCCCATTGCCTCTTGACCTGTTGCTGGGCACTACTGGAAAGTCTGGCCCCCTCATCCTTGTTCCCTCCCATCAAGTATTTATAGAATCATAGAATCATAGAATAGTTTGGGTTGGAAGGGACCTTTAAAGGTCATCTAGTCCAACCCCCCCTGCAATGAGCATGGACAATGCTCTGCTGCAGACCTGTACCCCTGCCTGACCTATTATACCCATTGATGAGATCCCCCTGAGCCTTCACTTCTCCAGGCTGAAGAGTCCCAGCTCTCTCAGCCTCTCCTCATATGAGAGATGCTCCAGTCCCTTAATCATCTTTCTGCTGGACTCACTCCATTAAAATCCATATCTCTCTTGTACTGGGGAGCCCAGACCTGGTTACGCAGTGCTCCAAAGTGTGGCCTCACCAGTGCTGAGTAGAGGGGAAGGATCACTTCCTTTGACCTGTGGGCAATGCTCTTCATAATACAGCCCAGGATGGCACTGGCCTTCTTTGCTGTGAAGGTGCATTGCTGGTTCACGGTCAGCTTGTTGTCCACCAGGACCTCAAGGGCCTTCTCTGCAGAGCTGCTTTCCAGCAGGTTGGCCCCCAGTGTATATGGTGCCTGAGTTTATTCCTCTCCAAAGTCCTCTTCAGGACTTTGCATTTCCCCTTATTAAACTTCATGAGGTTCCTCTTGATCCAGCTTGTCAAGGTCCCACTGAATGGTAGCACAACCATGTGGTGTTTCAGCCACTCCTTCCAGTTTTGTATCATCTGTGAACTTGCTGAGGTGCACTCTGTCACATCACAGGTCATTAATGAAGCTGTTAAACAGTATTAGCCCCAGTAATCATCCATGGGTTATACCACCCATGATGTGCCTCCAATTGGACTTTGTGCTGCTGATCACCACCCTCCAAGCCTTGCCCTTCAGTCAATTTTCAATCTATCTCACTGTGTAATTATCTAGCCTTTAATTTGTCAGCTTGTCTATGAGGGTTGTTATAGGGTCAGACTTACTAAAGTTGAGGTAAACAGCATCAGTGTCTCTCCCCTCATCCAACAGGCTAGTCACCTCATTGTAGAAGGTTATCAGATGATTGGTAAGGCATGATTTCCCCTTTGCAAACCCATGCTGACTGCTCCCAGTCACCTGCTTTCCCTTCATGTGTTTGGAAATCATTTTCTTCATCACCTTCCCATGGATATAAATTGCTGCTATATTGTTTGCCTGTGGTTGCAGAGCTCAGATAATAGATTTGATAGGTAAGCTGTTCTATTCATTTTATTTTAGACACCCCTGAATTCTGAAATCTCTAGATCCTGGATTTTCTAAAATGTCTCTGAATTATCTCATGGAGATTAATTTGAAGTTTATCTTGCAGCCAGCGAATGGGAGGAGGCATGGAAGAGGAGTGAGTAGAAACCCTGTAGAGCATTGCAGACAGTGAGGTTTGAAGGAATTGAGGGGAGAGTTTGTTTGGGATGTGTGGACGAAACATTGCGTTTGCAATGATCGCAAGACTGTTTTTCCTGTTTTCATAGAGTCTTCTCCTGTTAGTGCAATGCTACATCACAACTGACTTGATTAAAAAAAAAAAAAAAAAGAGATGTCAAACATTCCCCGTTAATGCCTATATGTTTGGGGTTTTTTTTTATGAAAGCATAATGAAACCCTGAAGAGTGACACAAAACCAGTGGCCTTACAAAGGTTTGGGTAGATTGCATAAAACTTTGTCCTTCAAAATTATTTACTTCTATTTTGGCTTTTCAAGATCGTGGATAGACCAACAGGAATGTATGAGGCCAATTCCCTTCAGTTGGATATTGCCTTACCAGGAGTGGGTCTGGAGGACATACTGGTGGTTTTGTGTGGGTAGGTGAGATGTTGCTTACCAAGGTAACCATGACAGAGAGAGAGAAAAATCTGTCTGAAGATGCCTCAAAGCAATGCATATTCTGATAGCTAATTTTCATTTGCTTGCTAACCAAGGAGGACAAAGTCATTCCTGCTACTCAGACACTGTTGGTTTTGTCTTCAGTCTGTCCCTCAAGCATCAGTATTCCTTGTCTTTTTAGATGTGAGGAAATCAGACAAGAATCTAGGTGGAAAGGCAACGGGGCAAAATGAAAATATGAGGCTTTATAAATAATCCTGTTTTGTTTTATTGTTTTTATCTACTGAATATACTCAGAGAAGTTGTGTGATTGGATGTGGCATATGTAAAATCAAAGGTCTAAAAAAAATTGAAAGAAGACTGTCAAAAGCTTTTTGCTCTTGTGATTGAAGACTAGAAAAAATGAGTTTCATTATCAGCACCTTATTATCAACAGTGTTGAACAGCCTGATTACTGCAGCAATTAAAAAAATTATTATGAAAATTAGCTGTGCTAGTCAGATAGATAAAAAATAAATTTTTACTTCTTACCATGGCCTGTTTGAGAGAATGCTAGTAAGAATTCATTGCACTGACTCTTGTGAGAGCAAAACCATCAAACTTCTGCATTCTTTCTTTGTTTTTTTGGTATTTAGGTCCCTCGTTGCAGTTTAGAATTTGGTCAGGGAACCGGCCCATGTATTTTCAGAACTAGTTCTGAAATTTCTTTATCCTATTCTGATCGTTACCTTTGTCCTACCTTTTTTGCAGCAGTTTATGACTTAGCTCAGTATTCTATCTGCTCTTGGTTTTTAATTTTTTTTTTGGTAAGCATTTTCCTGTAGTACGAAAATCCTATAAGTAATGCATTTATCATGTCTTCTGTGAACAACTTTATTCCACCTCTTGCAAAGTGACTGCAGTCACAGAAGTGGAGAGTTTATCAACCATGATGAGGTTCTTTTGAGACAAATAAACAACTGAGAGCTGAAAGTTCATTAGTTATGAAAATGGTTTATCTCATGTTATGAGTCACTTAGGATTTTGAACATGGAAGAGTGACTGATAGTTTAAGGTCAATCCCTGTATGAAATTCAGTGCCTACCAGAAAATGCCTGAAACATGTGCAAGTCTGGTTTAACTGCTTCTTCTGTTTGTGCTCAGTGCTGCTCTGTTTTGAAGAGCGTTGTTAAGGCAAAGGCTACTAGACACTCTCCAACTAAAGAACAATATACAAAGTTTGTAGTGTGAGGAATCAGCTGAAATTGCGCTGGAGGATTTTTTTTTTTTAGTAAGTTCAGAACTGGCATAACGTGCAGGCATTGCTTGATGTTTCTGAAAGCGTAGTTATCTTTGATTCAATACTGTCCTGAATCTTAAAATTTGCTGTTGTGACTACTACCATGCTTGCATATCCCTGATTTCATTTACCTTTTTAGAAACTTAGTATGTCTGTTTCATGTGGCTAGTTTCTGTTTTCATTCTAGCAGTAGAAGAAAGAAAAGAAAGAATCATTGTTTTGTGATGACAGGACAAAAGGTGTTGCTTTAATTCTTCCTCTGTTGTTCACAGACCTAAGAGTAATTTTGGAAATCCCCTCCTGGTTTAAGAGTTATCTCCACTGATTCTCTCCTTGTAAATAGCGCTTAGCATTTTGATTGTTCAACATCCAGGTGAAGCACAGTGTATATGGATCTCTTGGGATAGAATGTTCTAACTGTAGAACGTCCAGATTTGTAATTTCAGACTTAATGGATACGGTTGGCAGTTTCATTATCTGCTTTGGCTTGGAAACATTGGTGCTTTTATTTTCCTGTGGAAAGATTCTGGTCTCACAGTTCTACAATCAATTTTGTTTTGGCATCTAGTTCATATTTTCCCAAGAGACATAGTTAGTTCTTGCTGATCACCCCTCATGGCTGAAGGAAAATGCAGGGTACATTTTGAGACTTGTTCCTGAAAAGCAGCTTCTGTGGGACACTTACATAAGCAGACTGCGGTGCACCCTTTTTTTAAAAGGCATTTCTGGTATGGATTGTCATTTGCTGGACAAAACCATTAGCTGTCACTGTTAGTAATGCTATTGGGATTATTTTGTTCTTCTTTTATTTCCCTTCTTCATTACATGTTACAGTCTCCTTTCTGGATCCCTTTGTGTTTGTACTGGTTTAGGGAGATACTGTTTCCAGACATTCTGCAACATTTTTCCTCTTGTGTCTGGGCATCCTCAGAAGATAGTGTTTTTTGACATAGTGACTTTGGAGAACCATGTTCCTAACTATCTCTAGTGTACTAGATAATTCGGGAATTTTTCTAATAATTGCTTATCTCTCAGCCCCATATGATGTCCTGTTTCTGTTAATACTTTTTTTCATCTTCCCATAACCACAGTGCAGGATTAGACTGTACAGGGCTGTTCTGAAATTATTTGCTGATTCACCTTTGTTTTGCTGTGTGAGTGAGATTGTGCCTTCTCAAAAATCACACTGTGGTGTGGCATGAAACTTACTTTTTTATTGAATAGTTTTATGTAAGCAGCTGTAAGCCTTCTGGAATAGATTATGTCCTCTCATGCACACCCCATTAGATACACCAGGGTATTCCTTTGTCTCTTGCTGTTGATCTAACCCAGATGTAATCCCTAGGATCTGCTTATCCAGCATGACCATCACTCAAGAGAGACGTTAGCTAACTTGTGGCCATTTCTGTTGTTGCTGCCTTTGGCCAAAGTGGTGTCACTCTAAGGAATCGGACTGATGTTTACTGCTGAGTCTGGCCTTAACAACATGCCAATGCTCACTGCATGTTGTATCCTTGACTCACTACAGTGCTTTTCTTTGAGCTTTCTGTGTTTTTAGGATTGTTTTGCTTCTATTACTTTGTAAGTTCTAGGTCAGTTGTAGCTAAATTGCAGCTCTGGCTTGCCTGTTTTTTCTCCCATTTCCTTTTGCTAGAAAGTCTTGTGGATCTTAGATCCTTATCTGCTCTGATTTCTGACACCAAATGAAAATTAGAGACTCAATTTACTGGAGTTAGAATGAATACAAGAGCTTTTTTCCCTCATTAATGTTCTCTAATGTTCACCCTGGACATTGCACTCTTCACAGTTAATGTGTTTAATTTGTCTTTGGAAGCCTGATTGGGAAACAGCTTCGATTAAAAACACATATGACAGAAAGGAAGAAAGGCAAAAGTAGAGCCCAGTTACTATCCCTGCTCCCATCCTGGATTTCTGGTGACTCTTAAAGCACGAGTACACAACTTATTCAGTAGAACTCTGAAGGAATTAAATGTGTCAATTTCATTGATATCACACCCATGTTCGGAGGCTGCTTCCTCTCCTCTCCCCTTTTAATCTTCCGTTGAATCTGCTGATCTGCCATGGCCACTGCTGTTGGTTTTTTGTCAAGGGAGCCCCGCCTTTGACATTGATACAGTTACGATCTTATCTCATAAATTTCAGAAAAACATGCCCAGCAAGCGCAGTTTGCCTTACCGTTTGATTATTTCTTTGAAAACCTTTCCATTTAAATGGAAAAAGATGCATAATTTGTCTAGCTGTTCAACCTTGTCATCAGGGACATGCTCCAGGGATAAGCAGGATTTAGCAGGGGTTAAGGGGGAATGTTTGCACAAGAGCTACTGTTAATAAATTAGTGATGTATCACAGGAAGATTCACTTTGGGCAGGAGCTAAGTGTAGGCTCGATACATCAGCTGATCTCTGACAACGAGCTCCAATCTAAACCAGATCTCTCGATCTTTCAAGGTTCATTGATTTCTACAACAGTATTTATTGCTTTTGAAATGTTTGAGTAAATGCTTACACTGATAAAGATTTAATGGAGGAAGTCCAGTATTGATAGTCTTTTTTTGACCTCAGACAAAGTGTAGTTGAACTACAATGTTAGCTTTTAGTACCTTGACAGCTTCTTCAGAAATATGCTTTCTTTGGCATAAGCACTTAACGCATAACCCCTGTCGGTTACGTCTTGCATGTTAACTCTTAGCACAGGATGTGATATAATGAAACCCAGAGCATATCTGAATTAAATTTGGCATTGCTGAAGGAAAGAGCCAGTTAATGTCCTTGCGTAATGCTTATGTAATAGATTAGATTCTCTGCCTGACTATTCTAGTTGTCTCTGGTGGTATATATAAAGCTTGCCACCTTGCTAGTACTCAATTAGCTCATTCACCACAAGTAAACTAGTTTTCTAGCTTATAGGAGGAAAGCACTTCCAATCCTCTAATTGGTTTATGCATATAATCTTTTCGACACACCAACAAGTGCAAAAGTTGACTAGCTAATAGAATCAGAGAATAAAGTGAGAGGGGGAAAAAAAGATAAAGATCTGAACTCAAGCTATATGGACAACTTGTACAGTAATAGCACCATTCGTTATCCCTTCAGTTCTTTTTGGTTACTTGAGCCAAGAAGTAAATCTTAATACAGATGAAAAGGAATCATAGTCACCTAATGGAAAAAAATTGATTTTTTTGAGATATACAGTTGCTGTCAAACTCTCAAACCAGCTTTGTGGTGTAGATATTATATTAATGTTCTACATATTTTCTTTATAATGTTTTTAAAGGATGCAAATAAGCTTTAGTTATTGCTTGTTATCAGTTATTAATAGGTAGTTGTACATTTTATAAAACTTAGATTATAAATCTGGTAAAAGAGGAAATTCTATCTTCAGAAAGCACATTTGAAGATACCATGACATTGTTCAGTTCAGGGTCATTGAGAAATTATGCTATATAGCCTTTTTTACGGCATAGAAGATGACCTTTTAGGGTTTTTATCTGAAAAAGATAATAAGCTCAAGATGATATTTTTAGTGGACGTACTGAGCAGGGGCTCTTGAAACAGACTTTCTTCAAGCCTTTAACTGTGGTCATTGTCAGGACAGAACCAAGGCAGTGCTGGGCCTTTGTTAGTTATGCGGTTCCTCACAGGACAGAAGCTGTGGAGGTCAGAAGCAGAAGCACTGTGTCTGGCACAAAATGTCATCCTGAGATTGCACATACACCTTCCAGGCCTCAGCTGCTTCTCCAGCCTTTCTTGCTAGTCTTTATGACAGCAAAAAAATGCAGCAATGCCTCTTCTGGAGTTAACTAGGACTATGGTGATGCTCCACTTTAAATTTAGTTATGCAGCCCCATGTCTGGCTTCTCACCCATTAAGAGTCCTACCATGAATAAAACTTTGGAAATTCTTGCTTTGAAGTATTAACTCTTCAATACTAAGGAAAACTTGTATGTATTGGAAAGCTGTCAGTAACATCTATTTCATATTTTGCTTTATTTATTTTAAAAGGTTCTTAAAACAGCATAATCTTCTCTTGAGATGTTGAGAAGTTTTATAAATGTTTTGCATCTCAATGTACATCTTCTAGCCTGCTAATCTCATAACATGTTCAGAAATCTATTTTACATGTGAGCATAGCAAATAATATAGTTTTTAGTTTAAGAGCCTGTTTGAGAGTAACTGAAGACTTAATTCTCCTACCAGAGTATAAGCAGCTCCTTGCCACATGCAGAAGAGCAAATAATTTCCCTGAAGACTCTCAATGGTCTTTCTTCTTTAATAATCATTAAAATTTGAAAAATTGCACCGAAGTGGGATTGAAAAGCTTTATGTAGGAAATCAGGGGCATGGTTTCACTTGACCTACAGTTTTAGCTCCTATTAAACTTCAAGAGAATAACTCAGAAAATAGGTTGAATTACTAAAAAAATGGCCTGATCAAGGAAAATACGTAGTTTCCTGCTGCAACATGACCGGGTGCACTTCCATTCGGCCAAAAGCTTTGCTCTGTGCCTGTGAACCTCTGTTCATTGGACAATGTCTATTCCTCATAGGCAATTTATATAACTGCTTCCCAAAACAGGCAGCGTAACTCTGTGAGAGAACAGCACCTTCTGGGTATTCTCAGGCTGGGCACCTGGTTCTGCCTGTTACTGGGTAAGAATGCAATGTCTTATTGTTTGTCTGTTCTTCTGAACCTCTTTGGTCCCTTATAACCCCAGAAACATTCATCAAAGAAGCTGGGTGTGTTGCTTCTCCCCAAGCACGCTGAGTCTCTGAGACAGAAAAGAATGGTACCTTGTAGGGTCTCCTTGTGACATGGACTCAGTCAGAACAAATAAATCTCTGAGAGCTTCCATTCTCTCTCAAAATGCAGCTGAGGATACTTTCTTTTCCACACAATGAGATGGAGACTGAAAATGGTGATGACCTTAATAGCACTCCTCTGACTGTGCTTTGTTGCTGAGGCTCTGACTCTGTCCCATGACTTAGGATGGAGGTATTCCTCAGACGGGAGCAAGGAGGCTGGTGTGTGTAAGCATAGGGAAGGGGAGTAGGGCTGACCTGCAATATGCCAAAGAGTTGAGAAATCTGCAGTCTTCAGAAAAAAAAAAACCTGAAATGGCTGGCCAAAGTGGGCTTTCTAGGTATGGAAAGGATTTGAAGATTGATTGGAAAAAGCATTTTGGATTCATGGTGGACTGCTATTGTAATTTTTCTTCAGCATGGTGTTACAGCCTCAGAAAAGCATTCATCTGTGGAGTTGGAAATATGTTCCAAGTTACAAAATGCTAAATCACTGTTTTTGTACAAATATCTTACTTCACCAATATTTATTTGCAGTTCAAATCTCAGAAAAGTTGCCCATTGGGTTGCACCTCAGTCAAGAAACCACACATCCTATTTTCATGTTTTGTTTTGCTGTATAAGAGCAACTTGGACATTTTACATATCATCTATGCGATTATAAACCCAGGCCACATAGCTGGACCTAGGTCTTTATAGAAAGTTGGCATCCTGTGTACCTTTGTGATTAGTTTGTTATATGCTCTCGATTAATGAGGGTGTCAGAGAGCAGCGAGGGCCAGCCGTTCTGCAATGGCAGGTGAGCCAGAAGCCGAGCATGGTTACAAGGCCAGCAGAGAGAAGTGCCTCGCTAGCCAGGGTGCAGGACTGCGGTGCCTGGCAGGGCAGGTCTGGTCAGGGCACCCAGGGTAAGGCACAGCCCAGCAATCACCAGGCAAGACCATAGTGACGAGGCGGGGCTGAGGCCAGGCCAGAAGGTCAGCCTGCATGTCAGGGTCTGGGCGTGAGTCAACAGGGCTGATGGCCAGGTGCCGGCAGGGCTGCAATGCAGTGGGATTCATAGCTCATGTGGGAGACAAGCGGTAGTGGCTCAGCTTAAAAGCAGTTTGTGTGGGAAAGCGGAGTCAGCCCTGGCGGAGGCCTCCCCACGGTGCTGTCTGGAGCGCTCTGTCCATGGCTGCCAGCAGGAAGAGGGCCTCCCTCAACTGCACTATCTTTAAGCTGGCCCCAAGCCCAGGCAGCCAAACTTCTGGGAAGGGGTATCCTCTCAGGACCCATACAGAGGGATATAAATGTGTCTCTAGTAGAACATTTCCAGTGATGGATGTGCCTTTCTGTGCAGTGTCCAAACCTCATCCCTGTTTAGCAGTTTCCAGCACTGATTCCATGCTCAGTTCGTAAGTCTGCCAAAGGTTCAGGTGGCTTTCTGGATGTGACGGAGTATGTCTGTCACTGTGGCAGAATGCTTAGGAGAAAAATAAACTCTTGGGTGATTAGGAGTTCATTTCTGCTGATAGATATGGAAGAAGCTATTTGATAGACAGATTCAGTTTTCTGCAAACTTAGTCCAAAGCTGTCTGCAGAATCTTAAGTTTTATGTACTAGCAACTGAAGAGCTTGCTAGAAATGATCCACCATTATGCAGTCATTTATATCCAATAGTATGGAAAGGTTAAATATTCTCCTACAGTGCAAAAGTGAATCATGCGGCTTGCTTTAAGGTCATGCATTGCTTTATCTGATACTACTGCACAATATATTGCAAACAGGATCAATCATAAAACACATTCATCTTTCATAATGCTTGTCATAAGGAAGAGGTCAGATGGATTTTACGAGCCTGTAATCTGCCAAGCATTGTGCAGATCCCTCAAAACTGACAGAAGCTTTTTTGGACTGCCAGATCTTTTTGGAAGGTTCCACATCCTCTCATATTGTCATAGTTAATCTCTATTTATCATAGTTTAGCAGATATTCTTTTAAGAATGCATGGTGTAGTATTTACCAAGAAAAATTGTTAAAATACATTAAATTATATTTAAATATTCCATTTAAATCATTACTAGCAAAAAATCAAAATAAGTTTGCAAGTTTATGATGCAGAGACTTCTGTGATGCTCTCATATGGTATAGGAAAGGATGACAAGAGCTTTCTGTTTTTTGATCCTACATTATCATACCACTGTCATTTACAGACATTTGTTTGGGTGGGAGTCAAAATAAAAAGACTGGACTCTCCTTTGTTTAGTGTCTGTGCCCTGAAGAAAGGGATTGGCATCCATGAAATTTTTCCAAGACTCCTGAGAAGGAAAGCCTTTTATGAAGAGAAGACAGAAATGCTAACTGTGGGAATAAGAATCTTTATTGTTTATGACAGAGATTTGCTTGAGATTCTTTGTTGAATCCCAATGAAGAACTTCAAGCAAAGTCCTACATACCACAAATACAAAGCAATAGAAATTTAAGGTATGTTAGATCTTATGAAAAGGCAGTCTCCCTCTTAAAAAGTACATATTTTAAAAGTAAAACGCTTACTTGCTGTTAACCAGTTAAAAATGTTTTCTTTAAATGAAGGTTTCCCAGCAGCTATAACAAGCTGCCATCAAACTTGGCAAAGAAACCCATGAAATCTTTGCTTAATACTCAGTCCTTTAATTTGCCCCATGATAAAAAGGAGGCTTACCAATTAATTATTTCCCTCTGCTCTTGCACTTCCTCCATATCCTCCCACCTCTCTCTTATCATGTGCAAATACTAGAAAACGTGGCTCAAAACCATTGGATGAGTATGTGAAATGAGCAGTGGCCCAGTCTCATGGAAGTTTCAAAATCTAGTCCCAAATCGCTATAGGGCTAGCCATCATTAGATATGTGCCGAGTGAGATAGGAAAGGCCAAGGTGAGGATTTTCTATATATCCTTAAATATAATATAATTATACAGCTATGTCCTTTTTTCCCACATCATTGATAATTCCTTCTTGAGAAAATAATGCATCTGCCAGTACCAACATGTACAGGGATTTGTGGATTAACATTTTTGTAGTCATGCTTTTATCCTTAGAAGCCAGAACTGTAAGAATTAGAAATTAGTATTCAAAAATACTTATTACCAATAGTCTGCTTTGTTCACAAGCAAGGCTGCAGTTTACCCAAACTGGAATAATTTTTACTCCTTTTGATTAAAACGAATGTGAACTTCAGTGATATATTTTGCATAGATTGTCACATCTCTCAGGCATTTGTGGAAGAATAGTAAAAAATGGTCACCAACATCTCTGGTTTGCTTAAGAGCAGAATATTTGGACCAGCAGTGTCTACTCTATTGCATATACATTTTCATTTCTTTGTGTATCAAAAACTTAAGGGTAAAAGACATGATCAACTTCCAGGCAAATCCTTTTCATCACGCCTACATTTAAGAGGAACTCATTACTATCAGCCATGAATTTCTAGTTCTTTTCCCCCTCCTCTTTCAGTTGTTAGTGTTTAATTGGTTTGCTATCTGTTTAATTAGATATTGGTAGACCTGTAAGGCCCTGTGCAGACTTGGTGTACTGCAGCTAAAGGATCAAATCAAGTGGATTACATTTCTAATATAAATAGTTGAATTGATTTTTGGTTTAACACATATTTATGATTTATCTTAGTTAACAGAAAATCTGTAGAGTTACCAGCAGATTATAACTATGGCAACAAGTATGGAGGAGATGGAACAATTTCTTTTCAGGGTGTAATAGGCAAATGAGTCTCAGGGTTTTTCTTCTACTACCAATATTCTGTTCAGAAGTCAGAACTGTTAACGTGTGATATCTGGAACATTTGGCAGTTTCATTACTATGAAATGAATACAATGGGGAGTCAGAAAATGATTAACAGTGGATGTTAAACAAGTTTGTGATTTGGAGAAATAGTCTACAAAAGATTTGGTGAAATTGGTGTAATTACAGAGGATGGCTCCTTGTTATGTATGTGGTTGAAAAACAATGAAAACAAATAATTAAATCAGTGCCAGATTAATCTTGTACAGCATGGAAGTAATTATATTTTTCATAGCAATTAGCAATGAAATATTCAGAAATTCCAAGTTATTTTAATGATAATCATAACAATGTGTTTACACTTTCCACTGCATACAACAGAAAGGTCCATCTTCAAAAATAAAATTGGTTTCTCATTGTATTGCTCTAGTGAGGATGATGAAACTTTAAGCCCTTTATTTCTTCTCAAAATTAAAAGCTGTGTCAGTGATTGTTGTCATTATTTATCATGGTTCCGGTCTCCTCTTTTAGAGATGTTCTTCCTCCACTGAAATGTATGTTCTGTACGACCTGGGTCTTTCTCCCTCCATGCCCTCTGCCACATGCATAGGCGCTCTGGAAGCTGTGGTTGAGTTCCCCACCAGCAGAACCTGGTTGCAAGGGTCCTTTGGCAGTCCAGCGATGCCAGGTTCGAAGGCGACTGTTCAATGAATCGGCATGGAGGAGAAAGAACCTGCAGTTTTGTCTGGTGGTCACGAACACTGCAAGTCCTTTGGTGCTTCGTTACAGTTTTACTCTTGCTCTCAAACAAAATACTTCTTCCGTTCGCTTTTCTGTGACAGTTATTTCTTTTTTTCCTTCCACTGACAAAACAAAAGCCTCACTCTAGTGCCTGACAGCTCTTCTGTAGAGCCTTTGGTGGTCTGGTGTTTCCCAGCTGTGACTTCTTAGAAGAGTCATAGGGATCAGGTCAGAGTCCAGGTCAGTGGACTGAATACGTCCTCCCACTGGAGGAGAGAAAGCCCGATGCCCCAAGTGGAGAGATTCCGCTGTCTCTTAACTGCTAACTCTGAGCACTCCCTGTGCAATCAGCCTTTGCCAGCTCACAGCATGAGCCTGAGCTTACCCAGGGCTTGGGGAAAAGTAGGACCACTGGAGGTTTTTCATTCATATCTGGTGCTATGGTAGAATGGCTCCTTCTCCCCAGGAACTTCTACCAGCCAGCTAGCATTGCCACCAGGGCTGAGGGGCACAACTTCACTGCAGGAAGTAGAGAAGGGCTGATCACCAGTACAAGCAGTAAGCATTTAGTTAATCTGCTGAGCAGTATCAAGGGTCAACAATATGTTTATGATGAGTTATCCTCACTCAGCTGAAGAGAATCATGAAAATCCTATGGGAAAGTAACCCCTCTGAAGAGAACAAATCAGCTCTTTTTAGCAACTGAGCTGCTGTTCAGACTGTTCGTGGTGTTGGAGGCTAAGCTAGTCATCGGTGAGCACCCAGCAGTGGGACAGAAGGACGTTATCATCTCAACAGTTTGGTGGAGTAGAGATGAAGGAGGCAAGGGAAAGCATGCAGACAGGTGTAGAGGCAGAAGGTAATTTAACATCCCTGCAGAACTGGCAGTTGAGCAGAAGGTGGGCGATGCAGGTCTCCCACAGGAGATCCCACAGTCACAAGCAGTAGCTTTTCTTATGCCACAAGTCTCTAGCCTCTTTGCAACCTCTGATGTTAGGATTCCTGGGATGAAAGTGTGCAATCCCAACATGGCATCCTGGGGAACTGAACCTGTTTACTTCAGGACATACAAAGCAGTCAGGTGGAGGGGTGAGTATTTCTTCACTTGCCTCCAAACACAAAGTGTCCAAAGGACAGCCAAAGCAGTTAGCTTTCTCTTTCTTCTCAGGCTGTTCCTCCAAATGACGTGTGCCATAAGGCCCAGAAACACGCTGGGCTCAACTTTTCTATCCTCCTTATTCATGTTGTGTCTCACTGCATTCACCTAGGTGTGCTCCCAAATTCCTGCCTGGTCTGCTAACCCTGCCTTATCTAGTCAAGCCTTTATGTTCTTCCCAATAGTGCCACTGAGTTTCACTACTGGAATTTAAGACCTTAGCTGTGTTTAAAGTCAGAAGCCTGCACCTAACTAATTGTTTTGCCTGTTTGTTAGCCCTGTGGCCAGGGTAAGCCTGTAAAGGACTATGGCTCTTATACTTGTGGGTGAGCCCTATTTCTGTTTTGAGGACTTTGATTAAGATCTGCTTCCTGGAGTACCTGTAGCCTCTTTTGACTGGGAAGGCTTGGTTAAGAATTAGGGGAATGAGTCAAAACCGTGTTTGAGAAGAGGATTGATGATAGCTAAGACAGAGGGGGGATAAATGTGCCATGTGTGAGTGAGGGAGCTTGGCCTTCGGGCTTTTTTTGTTTTGCTGTCAGTAGCGGTCTTGGCTGTGAGTTCAGCATACATTCAAATAAGTAATTTACAAATCAAGTTTTTGATATAATTGCTTAATTTTTAGTCTGCTGCAATGAATTTGTAGTGCATATATTAGAAAATAGCTTTACTCACACATTGAAAATAAGTAAGTTAGATTCAGCAATTCAGATATTTATAGAAGGGCCAGGACAGGTTTGCAATGCAAAAGAAAAGTTCCTCTGCAAGTAAGGTGTTACACAAATCTGAGAGCAAGCAAAACAACTCTGAGAGCATATAAATCAACATTGCGACCAGCAACTATTAAAATATATAATGAATGCTTTTTACAAATTTGTTTTAACACGCTCTGGTCAGATCTGTTGTTATCTTGAACCTTATGGCCCCACGTTGGGCACCAAAAAGGGCTGTTGTGGTTTAACCCCAGTCGGCAACTAAACACCACGCAGCCGCTCGCTCACCCTCCCTCCCCTGTCAGTGGGATGGGGGAGAGAATTGGGGGAAAAAAAAAAGAAAACTCAGGGGTTGAGATAAAGACACTTTAATAGGAGAGCAGAGGAAGAGAAAATGATAATAATAGTAGTAATGATAAAAGACTACACAAAACAAGCGATGCACAATGCAATTGCTCACCACCCACTGACGGATGCCCAGCCCGTCCCCAAGCAGCGATCGCTGCCCCCCGCCCAGCTCCCCCAGTTTACATACTGAGCATGAGGCCATAGGGCACGGCGTAGCCCCTGGGCCAGTCTGGGTCAGCTGGCCTGGCTGTGCCCCCTCCCAGCTGCCTGTGCACCGGGCAGGGCAGGGGAAGCTGAAAAGTCCTGGGTTTAGTGTAAGCACTGCTTAGCAACAGCTAAAACATCTGTCTGTTACCGGCATTATTCTCCTACTGAATCCAAAGCACAGCGCTATACCGGCTACTAGGAAGAAAATTAACTCTGTCCCAGCCGGAACCAGGACATCGTCTTAAGGTGGTTTAGCTTGATAGTGATTAAAGGATTACAAATGCGTAGAAATCTGTACAAATGACACGCATTTCCTGTCTGTTTCAAAACTATTCTAAATTAAAAATGTGTGTGTGTGTATATATATGTATATAGGGGCTTCCTGGAATTCAAACAATTAAATGTTTCATTTTGTGCTTTTTATGTATCTGTACGGAAACAAGATACACTATGTATTTAAGTAATACCATTAAATGTAAAATAATGGCTACTGAGTCTGCTGACCCTCCTGGGAAATCTGTATGTTGCTCCAGCTTCCCTGCAGCCTGCCCTCTCAGCAAATCTAGCTCCATTTCATGTGGAGAAGTCCCGACTCGTGTATTTTGTTTGCAGAGTGAATAGCGACGCGATAGCTTTCATGTAATTAGAAGACATTTTGTGGAGCTGTGCCCTTTTTCTCAGAAGGTGTTGCCTTGTAATTGAAAACGTGACTTTGGTAGCGGTACCCAAAGTACTAGTACCTTGTGGTTGTGCCTGATCATTTCAAGGTTAGCTTTCTTAGTTGAGAAAAAAATTATTAAAGCTTGCGGTTAATCAGCCTGCACACTCACGCATATTATGCATTTCCCATTGGAAATGCAAAAAGAGGATGTAATCAAAGGGAAGGAGGGAGACTTGTAATGAACCTTAACACGTGTTAATTCCGACAAGGACTCCAGCGGCGGGAGTAAGGCCCGCTGCGCTGCCGGGGTCGGCGGTGGCTGGGGCGGTGCTGCCACCCGCTGGCGCTGGGGCTGGGCTGCGGCTGCCCGCGGTCCCCACGCCGCTCCCGCCGCCCCGCCCGGCACCGCCCCGCCCCGCCCGGCACCGCCCCCCCGGCACCGCCCCCCCGGCACCGCCCCCCCGGCACCGCACCGCCCGGCCCCGCCCGGCACCGCCCCCCCGGCACCGCCCCGCCCGGCACCGCCCCGCCCCGCCCGGCACCGCCCGGCACCGCCCGGCACCGCCCGGGCCGGCCACCGGCCTGACTCACGGCGCCCCCGCCGGCACCCCTGCCCACGGTGCACCGGTGAACCTCCTCGGGGCGGAGGTCCCGTTTCGACTTCTGCTTTTGATTAGTACGAAGAGGGGGGATAAGTGGTTCGCAAGGCTTCAGGCAAAACGAAACGCTTGAGGCGCAGGGATATTTTCTGGAGTTGTGCAGGAAATGGGTATAATTTGTCTGAAGAACACTGGGACTCTTCGACGTCTGTAGTCTTGTCTGACAACTGCCACATTAACAGAGCTCTAAGAAGTGCTTAGATTGATATTTTCTCTTTAGGTTTTTTTTATGATTTTGTTCCCTTTGTTGTTGCAGTGACTGCATTTTTGAGAGTGGTATATATTAGGGCTAGTGATATTTCATTTGCAAAAGGCTTCTTATTGGAATCTGTCCATTTTAGTTATGTATAAATATAAAATGCCACTTGTCTGTATAACAAGACTATCAGTTAATATCTGTTTAGACAGTAGCAAGAAGTCCAGCCCATAGCAAAAGAATACGTCAGACCTGAGGAGGTTATTTCAGCTGTTACAGAGACCTTCTTCTCCCCTCCAATTTACTCAGATGCCTCAATCCCTCTAAACTCCAGAGCAAACAGATGAGCTTGAAAGCATGTTCTGAAGGTCAACGTGTTTTGAACCTCTCCAGTGAAAGTATTGCAAAATCAAGGCACCTTGGTATTGAGCATTCTGCCAGGATCTCCCGCTATTTGTAGACTGCGTAAGGTTTGGCTGGGCACTGGCCTTACTGCAGCACAGTGTCACTTAGAAACATTTGACGCCTTAATTGCTCTTTAGAATGTTTTATTAGGATGTCTATGGTTTAATACACAGATGCACGTCTATTTAACCTCAGCATGTACGTGAGCTTTACCGCTCTTTACTGCTTGTTATCTAACCCATTTTAGGGTATCGCTTTTCAAAAAAAAAGGTTTGCTAAGCTAGGATACAGACTACACAAATATGAAGTATTAGATATTGTAATTATTAACAGCCAGGTTTTGATTAGCAACCTTAAGCTATCATCTTATATGTTATTGCATTAAATGTTTCAGCTGTCTCAAATTTCTCAGTCTCAGTGTCTCTCAAATTTCTCAGTCATATCCTCTGCCCCAGGCGCGGGCTTAGGTTACAGGCATCCAGGACTCTCTCTTGTTATACGAGTTGTTATGGGAGGAGACAGGTATGAAGATGAACAGTAGATTTTTCTGGAAACTAGGAAGGAATATTTCCATACAAGTAAAGGGAAATCTAATTACTTGCAGAGTGACTCTATTTGCTGTGATGCTTTGATCTAGTAAAGAGTAAAACAACAATAGAATCCAGCATAGATATCTCTGTGAGTGAATCCTGTTTTTTCTTCAAGGAGCTCATTGTGAGATTGAAGTTACTCTCCTTTATCTTCGTTTCTGGAAGCTAACTAGAGCAGAGGTGAAAGGTAGTGGACAAATTACTGAATTTTTCATTTAATGGGAATAACATTTTCTGTTTCTACTGAAATGATCTTTTTGGCATCATTTCAGTGCATCATAGACAGGCAGAGTTTAAAATTTTGTCAGCACGTGAGTAGGAATGTTCAAGATGGAACTGGGGTGGGAGTTGACTTACTATGCTCCAAAATAAATAAATTAGGTTCTGGGAGTGGTAATCTGTTCCACCTCAGTATAAAAGATTTGATATTTTATACCCACACCAAGTGCTACTGACATCAGTAGGACTTCTTACACAGTTTCACAGCGTGTCCTGGGCTGACTGGTGTAGAGAGGCGACAGGATGGGGCACAGGAGGGCTGTGCAGCCTCCCGGTCCTCAGGTTATCCCACGGGGGAGCCATGTCGTACCGGGCTGGGCCAATGGAGGGGAAAAAGACGGTCAAGGTCCCCCTCTCCCTAAGTTTGGGTGTGTTTCTGGGATGGTGGGTCTTGCAAATCACATGGTGCAGATAACGGATGCTGTGGTTGGAAGGCGGAGATTGGTAAGGAGGGTCTTTTGAATCAATATATTCTGAATAAATATAGTCTTTTTTGCTTAAAAAGCAGTGGAAGAAGCCACTCACAAGGAAATAAGAAGAGACGTAAACGAGTGAAAGAATTACAAGGTAACAGTTGGATGCTTTAGCTTGCCGGCGGAAAGATGCAATATTGCATTTCTCCCACGGTGTGGTGCTGAGCGAAGCTGCAAATCAGCAGAGGCGCCGGGGGGCTGCAGCGTCCGTTCCGGCCCTGCCAAGTTGCCGGGTCTCCAACAGGCTGACAAAGGCAGGGGCGTCTTCTCCCGCGGACAAAAGAGCAGTTTGATGCCTATTGCTGGGATATACTGGGAGAGGGAGGGAAGAGGCTTTGCAGCTTCTGTCTTTCTCTCTTTTTTAGCCTATTCGTAGGCTGTATTATCAGACACCGAGGAAATGATTTGCTATAAATAGGATGAATGGATTAACTCTTCAATCATTCTTTCACTTGAGCTTTTCCTTCTCGGTAGTAGATTATTCCATTACATTACACATCCTTGGGAAAAGGACACTGGGGGCAAGCAGGGCAAGACACTGGTGTGTTGTTTTTTTCTTATTGATAATGTACTTCAGAATAAGCAGTAAATCAGTAAATCTAGACTCACAAGAGTGACTTTTAAAAGTTGTGGGATACTGGCTCGAGTCTCTGACAGTTTTGTCACTTTATGATCTTGTTTTTCTGTTTTTGTTTTCTCTTCTTCCTTTCAATGACTGGTCTTTGTTGTTTGTTTGCTTGGTTGGTTTCTGTCAGTCTAAGACTGTGGCTTTACAAATGATTTTACTGGTGGCTGATCCAGATACCAACCCTGGCCCCCTCCCAACTGTGTGTTATCACCTCCTTGATGGCAATTACTACCCCAACTGTTTATTCTGCTACAATAGCATTTACTTGATTGCTCTATCTGCTAAAGTTTTGTAATAAAAAATTCCATTCGATGATGGGGATTTTACCCTACATATGTTATGCTACTCTTCTGATTTTAAATTTAGGATACTTTCACAGGTCTGTTTAAGAGACTGGTGAAACATATATTAGTATGGAGCAGAACTGAGATAAATGTAACTTCAGCAGCAGGCTGAAGGGTTAATTATGTGATAATTGATAATAGGAGACAAATGGACATTTCTATTCCCTATATATGACCCTATGTATTTCCTATATATTCCCTACACGTGAAAGTTTTTTTCACCAATAACGATATTATGTTCTAGTTCAAGGCCAAATTTTGGCAGAGGAACCTTGCAGCTCCTTACAGGAATTTGCTCACTGTCAGAAATGACATTTGTTCACTGTCAGAAGCTGCCGTCTACACGGGACACTCTGTGGTGTTGTCCCCATCTTTCAAGCCTCATGGGCTAGGTATTTGAATCATGTCTGTGTCTGCAGACAGGAGACAGCCTTTCTAAGCACATTGCAATTACACTAGTATTGTTTTTCAGGAACAGTGAGATATCGTTAGAACTTTCACTGATTGAAACTCTGTGTTAGAGATCACTAGAAAATCAGATTTATGACGAATATATACAGGTAGTGTCAGCATTAAGTACTTATGAGTGGTGAATAACAAGGTACTCCTCTGCAGTTTTGATTCAAATAACATTGACTATGGTTAGGATAAAGTATGGTTGAAGATTTCAAATTATGCCTTTTCTAGGTATCTAAATTGTCACTTTTTTTTTGGATACATACCTGTGGCACTTCCAGATGAGAGCTGTTGACTTATTGATAGTTAATTTTGCATAAAACTAGGGGCTTTCTTCAGCTCCAAATTAAGAAGACCATGCGGTGATTCCTAAGACAAACATACAAATAGAGATTATGTATATTTTCTCTGAACTGCTCACTACAGAAATCAGTTATATAATTTATTTTGTGTTGGGTCTCATCAAATAATAAAGAAATTTCTGAAATATGAAATGTGATGGATTTTTCCTTCTTTCAGTCCCAGTGTACCTAAAATGGATTTGCTGCTTTCCCGAATCATTTTTTCTAGCATAAGCAAGCTCCATTCCAGATAGAGGAAAACATGGAGAGTCATTTCTATCTAATATTTTCCAAATGCTTTCCATTCTTCTCAAAGTGCACAAGCTTTGAAGTTCGTTTAATGAAATCTTAGGGGTTTTTTTAATTGTTTGGTGGTATACTAGAGTTGTTTTATTGACGGAACTGAGCAAGATGGAAGTTGTCCTGGTATTTTAAAAATAAAGAAAATAATTTGTATTCTAAACAGAAAGGATTAGTAAGAATGTGCTTGAATTTATATTAGTTAGTTACGAGGCCATACAAAAGCGTTGAAGCTACCACATCTTTATGTTAAAAGTAGGGCACTATGGGTTTCTATTTGTAAAATCCTTTTTTAAGAGCTGAAATTAACTTGGAGCTGAAATTAACTTGAAGCTGAAATTTCAGATACCTGTGATTCCTGAAATTTGAATCTTAAGACAAGCTTCACGTTTTCCTGAATGTATCAAATATAATGATAATACCTATACAGCCCAATCTGTTGAAATCAGGGAATAAGCAGTTCCCTCATTCTGAAATGCATCTGTTTACTGTTTTACAGTCTTCCTGTTATTTGGGTAACACTGACAGGGACTACTATTTGCAGCTTTCTAAGGAATAATATTTTTTCCTTCCATGCATGCAACAAATAGAATTTGAAGTTGGACTGCTGGTGTTCCATAATCAAACTTCTCTACTTTAGTGGGTGAAAATAAGCTTACCAGAAGACATGGAAAAATAGAATATACCAAGAGCAGTTACATGGGGTAGTACGATATTCTTTCCCTTCTCTGCACTGCCCTTGTCTCTAATATCCTTTATCCAACCTCATAAATTTTCTTGGAAATAGTAGTAGCAGTACTAGTCCACGTAACAATTTATAACTTGTTTGTAGTCCTTCCTACCTACTTTCCAGATCTTGACTGATGGATAACTGAAATGTTTGCCTCAGTTTACATTACATTCTCAGGGCATTACACCGGTATTCTGAACAGATTCTAGAAACCTCTGTACGTATCCAGATTAGTTTTTTCATTTGAGAGCATGCTTATTGTAGGCTTGGAATATTGCTTCTGGGAATCCAGAAGAGTATTACTGAGAAAATTAAAATTAATTTAGAGGTCAATCCAAGTTTGATTACTGGATCCTGTAAAACAGAAGTGCCTTTCTGGTAAAACTTCAGTTGATTTGTGAGATATGTCTCATTGATTATCTTTCAGCCAGTAGACATTTCAATTTTATTGATAGCATTACAATGTAGTCTAACTACATTGCAAATTACAGGTGTAGTTTATCCACAGTTATTTGTCTAAAATTATTTAGGAGCTTTGCCTAAGCCAGAAATATTACCAGGTTACCTATTTTCCAAGGATTTTATCTTTTTTGTTTGTTTATCATCTGACTTACTTACTTACTTACTTTCTGATTGATTTATACTGTTTTTTTAGCTATGACAACATGCAAGTCTTTAAGATAGCATGAAAATACTGACTCTTCTCCATCCTATCACTGACAAATGTATTACTGCCCAAAATAGCATGCGCCTGTAGCTGCATCTGGTATTCGGTATAAACTTCAAAAGAAGTCAACTATCAGAATACCACATGACAATAGTTGCCAATTTTTATTGCTTTCCACTGTTTTTCTTAAATCTCCTTTAAATGTTCAGTTTACACTCTCTGTTGTTCCAGAGCTCAGTAAAGTTGCTTTAACAGGAATGGGTTAGCTCCTGATCTGATTGCCATTACAATATTTGGAAGTGGCTTGACCACTAAAGCAGTTTCAGAATTTTCAGGCTTGTTTGATGGTCACAGAGAACAATATTTTGCTTCATGCTTTGCCATTCTTTAGCTTTTTCATATTAGATCCAGAAAGGATCTAACCTGCTGTGGGGTTTTGTCGTTTATTGTTTGCTTTTTGTTTTTTAAGTCAATGTGGTTTTTAGTAAATTAGATTTTCAGCCAATTAGGTCACATACTGCATCGGATCCATACTTCTAGCTGTTGCATTAACAGGGGAGGCGAAGTTGCTGTTGATCAAAAAGTAGAAATTCTGTAAATGCTCTGTGAGTTTAATAATAATCTGAAAGTAATTCCACTTGGTCTTTTGGCACTTGAGTTGGTTTGGAATCCAGCCAGTACTTCAGAGTTTCAATGACTGCGAGCAATTCAGTGCTACAGGCTGTTTTTAGGATTGAAAATTTACTGTGGGTGGCTTATCTTTGTGTGCGGACTCAAGGGATACACCACGTCCCAAACATTTTCCTTCAGAATCATAAAAACTAGAAACATCAACAACAACTTTTAAAAATTGATTAAAATTCATGTGAATGGCCAGAGCAAAACAAGGTTTTCTCTGCTACATTAGAACCACTACCAAAACATTCCTGGGGCAGTCGGTCTTTCTGCAAATGTATTTCCCATAAAAATGATATTTCATCAGTAATTACCTTAATTTGTTTACCCACTACTTGTGCTGCCCCAAACTAATTTGGCACTGGGTAGCTCTCCATCTTGAAGGCTATTTGGAAGTACCTGTTGGATCAGGGCATGGGGAGTTTAAGCCAATCAACTAATCAAGTATATCCAATGGGAAATAGTATGTGATAAAGCAAATACATTTGTTTATTGTAGATTGTATTGGTCTTCCACTGAAATACCAAAACTCTTGTAACAGGAACGCTGATGCTATTGGTACATGATTATTTCCTGTTTCAATTAAAAACAATTTCTGATAATGACAGAAACAATCCCTTTTTTAGTTGAACACTTTTCTTGATATACCTTACTATTCATTTCCATTCAGCTCTTTCTAGGATATTTATGCAAAGGCCTATTAATGCTACTATCATTAGGAATAAAAATATTTACCCAGTCCTTTCAGGAATCTGTGCCAAGGGACACTGAAAGAGGGAGGAACCTTTTGGATTTCATTTACCTTCTCCTGGTTAGGCATTTGGCTGCTCACAGCCAACTGAGTATTCATTCACAGCGAATGAATGTGCTGTGGCTGTGAATAATGGCTGTGTTGCACTTAGAGTCATATCATTTTTCCAGTTCTGGAATTGCAAATATAGCTTCAGTTCAGATGTCTGCACTATGCTTGTATTTTTGGCATGGTTACACAGAACTGAACCAGCTCAGGAGCATATATATATATATAATATGGACATACCTAGAAAAAACAGAGCTGCTCCTCTTATTCTCTTTGAAATTATCCATAAAAGAAGTTTTTGTATTTGTTTTTTTTATGTATAGCTTTCCTGATTATGCTCTGCATGAAGTTATTTTACAGAATATACTGACAATTGTAATCAACAGAGCTATTCATTAAAGATGATGCAGAACTGCTTTTGCACTAATGAAGTGTTGAAGATCATCTCTTATAGCTAAAGTGCATTTAGGTATAGGTTCTAATTCACAAAACACACTAGGCTGTCAGGCAAATAAAGTTCCTTTATGTATTATATGCAGATGTGCAAAAGCAAGAAAATAAGAAGTTTATGAATCAAACAGTATCAGCTATCACTTTATTTTGAAGCAAAATTCAGGTCCATGCAGGTCGTCTCTGTCAGGAAAAGCATGAAATTGTGTGTCTCTAAGGGCAATCCCCCCATTTATTGACAAAGAATTAAAAACTCAAAAAACCAAAACACAACTGTTTCCTTACTCACAAGAAGGTAAATTCATTTTTTAGGATCTCAAGAACTCCAGTCAACACTTAAACTAAAAAAAAGTAGTTTCTTGTGGTAATCCTATGAGATCACAGTGTTACAGGATCATTGGTGGGAAAGCCCTTTCAAAGGTTCTTGCCCTTCTGTGCAATTGCCCACCCTCTCAGGTTGTGTTTTTGCAGCCATGCTGTGTACATAACAAAGATGCAGATAGGAATGAGCAGCTGGGGGCAGCAGAAACAAGGCAGGAATGCTTTTAGCACGGAGTTACAGCCTGAATACTTTTATAACTGCATTTTGATGTTACCTGTCCTTTATACTTCTGAAGTTTTGTTCTTCTTTTTCTACCTCCCTCTCAATGGAACTATATCCAGAGAATCCCCGCTTATTTTAATGATATTTAACATAACCTACCTGTACTGTTCTATACAAGACCTGCCTCTCTCTGTTAATGTTAGAATTACCATTGCCTTTCACAGAAAATGCCCTATTTCCCAGTAGGGACTACACTCTTCCAGTAGTTACTGTTCAAACCCTGATCTGCCAGAACAGAGCATCTCTCATTTCCAACTGTACCTGCAAAATCAAACTCTTTGTATCAGAGGAGGAAAATTCAGGTTTTGAATAGATAAGAAAGATGGGGACAGACATTTTAGCAGGGCTTGTTGTGGCAGGATGAGGGGTGATGGTTTTAAACTAATAGAGGACAGATTTAGACTAGATATAAGGAAGACATTTTTTGCAATGAGGGTGGTGAAACACTGGAATGGGTTGCCCAGAGAGGCTGCAGATGCCCGATCCCTGGAAACATTCAAGGTCAGGTTGGATGGGGCTCTGAGCAACCTGATCTAGTTGAAGATTTCCCTGCTCATTGCAGGGGGGTCGGACTATATGACTTCCAAAGGTCCATTCCAACCCAAACTATTCTATGAGTCTATGAGCATGATGGCAGATGAGTAAAGGTTAATATCTCTGGAAGAAACCCCATGTCCTCCAAGCCAAAAACAGTGAAGCATATTGTTAATGGTCGTTTCCATTAGACAGGACTATCTACCTCCACGTAGAAGAATATTCACCCTGGATTTAATTGACTGCATCTGGTATCCCTTTGGGGACATAAGTTTTTAGCTCGTGCTTTTTCTGCTGAAAATGTCTGCAGTCATGTCAGGGTGTGTCAGGGCTGCTAGAGTGACATTTTTATAGGTGATACCAGGGTTATGTACTGCATGCATGGAGCATCATATGCGAGGGTAGTAGAGACATGTTTGAGAGTACTGGTCTACTGAGGATGAGTCTATTGAAATAGTGTTGGTGGACTATGTAAGGAGGAAAGAGCCAGCCCTGGTGTCGTCTTGTTCATACTACATTTAGGCTGAAGTCCTCAGAAAAAATTACCTCTGGACTGCACCTAAGCTTTTTCTTAGAGGAGCTAGTCAGTTTGCTCCAAATGAGAGCCTAAGCAGAACTCAGATGCCTGCAGTATGTGTAATCAAGGGACCAAGATCTTGGAAAAAGATGAGAGCTTGCATCATTTGATAATATAAATCAACTCCATGTACACCTCTGATTATCCATTATGCATATATTTCTGCTGTGAGAAATATCTCTAGTCTTTTCTTTATCTGTGGGTGCAAGGACTGATTAATAAAGAACGTCTGACAAAGTAATGGATAATTTCATGAAGATTAGGATATTCAAAGAAAAATGTGTCTAGGGAATATTCAGAAAGATCAAAAGCTTGTTTTCTTCATAATGCTATTAGGCACTGAAAGTAAAACAATAAATTTTGCATCAAAGTACCACGCTGTCTCATTGCAGCATGAATAAAAACCAATCTGACTTACAGCAAGGTTACTGAACTGCTGGCCTGTGAACTGTCTGGCCTGAAGGATGAATTTGTCTCAGGTCTGTATAATTTTGATACAGTTATGCTGAGCATCTAGTTCTGCAAACTACTGCTGAGCCTATCCATCTTCAGGAAATGATAAATTTGATTTTTAGGAGTCCCAAAGCTCATGCCAAGCCACAGTTCTTAAAATGCTAGGCAGCCCTGATTTAGAAAATAAGCTATTTCATTATAAAAAATGTAGCAACTGCTTTTGCTTTTAAATGAAAATAATATAAATATAATATAAAACAGAATACTGGACTATTTGGTATGTCATGATGTAGTATGAGAACTTGACATAATATAAATCATATTATGCAATGACAACATCCAATAATACATATAGTACATACCTATAATAGGGTAAGATAAAAATAATAATTTAAGCATGAAAAAAATCAATTTTAACACAGCATTCTAATTGTATTTCATAGGAAATATTGAGAATACTCAGATTTGTTCTGAACTGGAATGAGGTCAGATTTTGAAATGCCTTTGTTTCCTGTGAAGTGGAAATTGGAAGTGCTGATCAGCTCTATTTTTAGGGGGACTTTGTAACTGATTAGACCTCAGACTAAATAGTAGATCTTGTTTTCAAAAATCCAGAAAAGGAAGCTGTCACTTTGAGTTCCTGAAATGAGTTTCTGTATGTGTGATGCAGTTTGTACATCTCTGTAGCTGATCTACTCTTAAGTCAATCATCTGTATGCATATGTAAATTTGTCTTTGTTGATTACCTTTTTTCCCCAGTCATAAAAAATAGATATACCAAACATTGCTTTCTTCATTACTTTTCCACCTACGGGAGAAACCATGCTAAAACTAAAGTTCTTAGAAAAGTCAGAATCCTGAACTATTAGGCTGTAGTTACTTTGGATGTCCATGTAATGTACAAGAGTATACATGATTAACTGAAAATTATTCTGCTAAAACCTTGTGTTCTGAGTGATTCACCTGATTAGCCTGCACACGATTTTCAAGGTTTGACCTTTCAGCTTCAGCTTAGATAATTACATTGACAAAGACTGTTAGAGCTGCTACTGTGCAGTTTCCTTATTATAGACAATGTCAGAACAAGTTAAGAGATTCGTGTTTGCATGCTTTCAAATTCTGATTAAATGAAATGTAAATCTCAAAACTTCCAGCTAGTATTTCAAGTTATAATTTATCTTTACCTATAGGATGAGAAGATAACAGCACCTCAGTCTATTACAGTACAGGCATGTCTTGTGGGCATTTTTGCATTAGTTCATCAGCACACGTCCGTTGATCTTTTTATTGCTATTACACTGAAAGAGCAACAACAGCCCCCAAAGAGACTCTAAGTGAAATACAGCCAATGGAATTGGAACTTGGAAATACTTGCACAGCATTTTTTAAAAAAATGCCAGTGTGCTGAGGATTCATTAACTGTCACATGTTGCCAACAGGGGAATCACACCTTTTTCTCTCCTCCAAGCCACACAGGCCAACCCTATGTCTTCATCTGACAAACCAGGGATGTGTTCAGGCTCTGAAATAATCTATGGTAATGTGTTTTACTCAACAAAGACAGCCTAGTGAAAAATTCTGCTAGTTTTTCGATCTCAAGATACACACTTTATCTTTGTCCTTTGAAATCTTTTAGAGAAACATAAAGAACGTGTCAGTTAGTTAGCAATTTGGAAGTGCATCAAGTACATCCATTTTTCACAGAGAGTAAACTCTTGCCAGGAAAATTTAATAAAGTAATTTGCTGAAGCAGAAGAATGTTGATAATGTTGGATGCACTCAGCATATCTAGCCAGCATACAATACTGGCAGCTAGTTCTTTTTCTAGATAAACACAGGATCTTAGACCTAAATGTTTAAGTGATTCATATGCACCTACATTTAAAAAAACAAGATGTAGGCTATCATCACCTGGTGATTAAAAAGAAACCGATCCCCATGGTATCTTACAAGGCATCTTAGAAGATTTGCTGTTTGTATTCCCATCATTCCAGATTTTCATCCACAATGGCAGAACCGTGTTATAGAAAATTCCTGCCAAATAGAATTCTGTGGCAAATGCTTTATCATCAGATAATATTCATTCATAAGATCCAAAAGCTTTTTCTGACAGAGGGTGGTTCTGCTGAGTTGTTCTCTCGACTTGTTTAATTTTCAGTTTCTTTACAATATTGCTGTTTTGAAAAGTGCTTTTATTTTAATTATAATGAAAAATGATCAAGACTCAGAAGACCTGGTGAAATTCTTAGTTTAAAATTTTCATTGAACTAATCCAATTACCTGTTTTGAATACTTGAAGCTGCATCAAAACTGACATCAGGATTTCAAATAGTATTGGAATATGTCAGTATACTTATATGGGTAGAATGGGAAATCAGGATTAAGAAATTATATAGCTATGCATGCATTGTGATTACAAAACAGGAATGTGCAAAAGTAGAAGAATATGAGAGTTTTCAAGTATTTGTTTTTCTACCATATGTCCATGGTAGAAACCTATGCCTAAAAAAGCACAAATGGTGATTTTATATTTTCCCTTTTGTGCAGGGGTGCATAAAGCCTGGACTAGAAGTCAATTGTTGTAAATTAGACTTAGCTGATGTAATAAATGGCAACTGAATGTGCTGTATCCAGAATTTACTAACATGTAATTATCTGTGTATTCTTAAAGAGTATTTTCATGTAGCTATTTGTTTTAAAAAGCTGTGGCAATCAAACTGTTTTCTTACCAACTTAACCCATGGTCTTTCAGGCAATTTGATGCATTTTTATGGCCCCCTTTTTTTTCTTGTAGGTGGTTCTCTATCAAATGAGTTTTGATATTATTACTGGAAGTTCTAATCCATTCAAGTACATTTAATTTTTATTGTGTAATTTATCTATATAATCATGAGGTGCTTTAGATTATAATCCTTTACATCCTGGGACAGCAGGCCAAAAAGTATAAATCTTTTCTAAGGCAGGAAGATGAGAAAGATACCCAATCAAGCAAAATGAAGAGAAACGGCCTTAGAGAAAACTCCCTGAGAGAAGCTGCTAAGCCTCTGTTTTGTGAGACTTTGTTCTCTTCTGTTTTGTTGGACTGTATGTACAGTAGACTTATATATATATATGCATAATTAAATTGTGTCAGACTAATTATCATAAAAGCCTTATCTTAGCATTTTACAGCTGTAATCTTAACCTATTTTAGGTTGGATGATAACTTGGTGAAATGCCTAGTAATTTGGAAGGTTAGTGGCTTAAGTGCTGACTTGGTAATATCCAGACTACTAAAATATTTTCTTTCCAATGATCAAATAACCTTGATAGATTTAAGTAACCTTGAAATAGTTTGTCAAGCTGGCAACTTTAATTGCTCAGCAAGTAGTTGGATGGATACGGAAGCACACTGTGCAAGTTTTCAGAAAAGGCTGATTTCATTGACATAATTTCTCACTCCTTCAATTGCTGGGATATGGTGAGCACAGTGAGGTGAGTACTTGTTTGAGCAGCTGCTGCCAATAATGTGCTTGTCTGAACGCTGTGCGAGCTGCTGGAAGTTCTGTAATCATATTACCACAGTATGTGCTTTTCTTTGGAGGTGAGGAAGCTGTGAAGCCTTAAACCTTGGATCAACCAGTATTCTATCTACTGTTGCAAACAGACTTTGACCAGGCTAAATTCATTGTAGGAGTTTAGAAAGGAAAACATGGCATGATATTTTCATGACATCCCTTCAGATCTGAAATAGGTTCAGAAATGGGTCTCAGTTTGTGTAGTTGTTGTCTATACAAGAGAAATTCAGAGTTGCCTATTCACGTCACTCAAACTGTGGGTGACTCTAATCCACTATAAGGTGTTTAAATCTGGCTGTTGCCTACTTCACTGTCCTGGAGCTATAACATATTTTCTGACTCAGACGTTTTGCCTAACCCTCTTCTTTGGGAGACAGACTGTGACCAACTCCACGTACAAAGTCCTCTGGAGCAGGGTTTGAATCCTTTCCAGCCTCAGGAGCCCCAGTCTCATTCATGCTCTTTCAGAGTTCTTGTTCAATCCTCTGAAGGACGGTGTAGGAGTAAATAAAATAACTTCTCAGCTGCAATTGCTTTCCTCTCAAAGGACTGGAAAATCTCAAAAGAAAAAAGAATTTCCAGTCTGGTAATACTCCTTTTGCATCTGTCCGCAGATTTTTGACAGGCAGGATCATTTCCTAATGACAATTACATATAGCTTAATTGACTTGTTCAGTGGAAAAACCACACCGTAGATACATATTCTCCCTCTTCTTACAGAAGTAGTGATAGTTTATGCGACAACAAACAGTTATTCCAGGTACAATGTGATGCTAAAGTACCTTATGCTGCATCTAAGCTAGCTGGGTGTCTCTGCTCGGCTGTGCTGGAATGAATATCGGAAAGCAAAGGCCTGTGAGGCTGGTTACAAACTGTGATACGTTTAGAGTAAGAAAAAGAATTGCTGTTTCAGATTTCTTACTTATATGGTCCTGTTGTTTCATAGGCTTGAATGAGGAGAGGAAATGGCTGAACTGCTTGCATTTGATAAAAGTTATTTTGTAGGTATGCCAGTAGACTCCAACTGAAACAAGAGTTATACTGTCATAGGTGCTATAATAGCTCACCTCTACCTCCAAATGGTCTTCACATTCAGATACGAAAATCTGACAGGGTTAGAAAGAAGCAGATTTAGAGAGGTGAAATTACTTTCCTTAATTTGTGGATCCAGATTCTCCCACTGAATGAAACTCTTCTTTCAAGACAGTACCTGTATCTGTTCTCTTTATTTTTTCCAGCCATGTGTTCCTTGGGTAGTTAAGACTGAGTGAAGTTAGGGGATGAAGTTTTTAGGTATCTTTGGAAAAGGTATAGTTATAGAGGTCTGATTATGCAAAACAGAAAAGAAGATTTTCCACTTTGCAAATGCCAATTAGCTTTTTCAGTGGCTCAGTGTAGGAGTTCAGCATGATTTCCATATTTTGAAAATAAGAATTTCTGAGAGATTAGAACAATATGCATTACAAAAACCCATGTATCATGTTAGAAATTATTGTCTTCCCTTCACAGTTTTGAGTTAACAGAGCGTATCAGAAATGGTGTTATACAAATGTTTCATTAAAGAAAACAGAATTGCAAATACAACCTTCTCTTCTCGCTTGGAAAACTTGCTCATTTTTCAGTTTTGTTTTGATTTAAATATTTTTTCTTCAGGAGCATGTCAGATGGAATTAAACTAGTCACCAGTGCTATACATTTCACTTAATTTCATGTCCACTACATCTCAAGTTAAATCCACCTAGCATTTTTTACCATTCATTCGCAAAAACTGCTACAGTCATAATTTATGCTTCTCAAAGTGTAGCCAGTGAAAGGAAGTTTTACAGAGTGAAATGCTTCTGTGCTGATGTGAAAACATGAAATGAACTCAGAATTTCTGGCATAGATTGATTTTAAATATAACTCAGCATGATTGAAAATCTTCAGTGTCCTAGATTTGCACTTTAGGTTTCAATTTATACTACGCGTGAGTAAGTGTTGTTAGCTGCATGAATAATGCATAATTTTCTTCAGCTCAGCTCATTCCCTTCACATGTTTATTCATTTATGCTGTTTAAATGAACAGAAATGCTTGTATCAGTAGTCACTGGTGTTCTGAGAAGCAGCATGGTAGATCAGTTTCCTCAGGCTTAAAAAAACCACAGAAATACTTACCCAGAGACCATCTTTTCAAATGATCATTTATATTTAGTTATCATCTGCATTCAATAACAGAAGCCCACTTACATACTTTTATTAGCTTACCTTGAATAAAATTCTTGTAAATTTATATACATTTTGGTAATATATTTCTGGTGTCAGGGATACTAATCGAAGAAAAGAGAAGTAGCTTTACAACAGAACCCAGGGTTTGAGACCTAAGGATGTGTTTTGCCCTTAGACACATAATACCACAATCAATCCACACCTTTTCAGAGCTCAGGGAGTCCATAAACAAGGGATTGGATCAACAGAAGGAGGAAATAGGGCTGAATTTGTCGTGTTTCATTGTTAAGATGAGCTGCACAGGTCTGTTCATGTTAGTTCACAAAAATGAATTTGGGCACAAAAGCAGCTCTGTAGAGACTAATATATTTAATTTTAGACTATTAGAGACTAATTTTATCACTTCATTGGCGATTTATGTTTTATCATTCTATAGTTTAAATGTCACAAACTTAGTTTTTATATTATGGCAGTCATTCAGACTTGTATGGATAGATAGTTTATTATTGTTTGTATGCAGATAATTAGTGTATTTCTTTTATATAATGAGGTTTAGTAATATTTGTTAAGGTAGCACATTTTTATTGTGCTCAAAGCATAAATTTCATCTGCAAAAGGAACTTTTAAAAGATATTAGTGATAGGTATATGCCACACAGCCATCAGCTTCTGTATGGCTTTTTCCTCAGTTTCTTACAGTCATTAATATATTTTCCTCATCCCAGTGCTTGTGTTGTTTGCTATACATTAGGTACTAAGAAATGCCAATAAATAATTTGCACACAGTCACACAAGAAAATCTGTGATAGAAAGGGAACTTAATTTGTACTACCTGAATCCAGGTTACTACCTGGATTCTATTGGCTGGATACTACAGTACCACCCATCATTTTTATACCATAGTTGTGTCTTTGAAAATAATCTCTAAATTAAGTCTTACTAGCTATTAGGGTTATTCAAATGAAAAAGATGAGAAGAATCTGCTTCCTATTTAATCTCACCCTCAATTCCCACTTTTGGTAACTGGTATCCCACAAAGACTGCTGTTTCTTTAAAAAAAAAAAAAAAAAAGAGAACAAGAATTCAGCAAAGTTGTTTTTATGTTTATTTGTGGTGCTGGGTAGAATGTAGATTTTCTGTATTATGGCAAATGTTGCAACTTTGCAAAACTTTGCCATGGTGAAGTTATACAAACCTAGAAAATTTTAAAATTTAACCCAGAATGAAAATGTGAATAATTCTTTTAGTTTCTGAAGCAGAATTTCTTTGAAATGAGACAACTAACTTTTGATAATATAGGACAATTTTTCCAAAGGAAAAGTCCTGATTAGCTTTATGTATTGTCTCTCCATTTTCCTGAGACCCATGTAACATTCTTTAATCAGTTATAGAAACAAGCAGCTGTTCCATATTTATCAAACAGTAGGGCTACATGAAATAGTAAGGCAATGAGAGCCTTGAGCTGTGAGCTATTGGGAACTGTTACTGACTGTCAGTTTAATAAGACTTTCTCAGAAATGAACAGATTTTCTACCAGTGCAGAATATAGATTTTTCCATCAGCCCAGTACAAATAGAAGTACTGAGAATTTTCACAGAAAAATGTGTTAACATGCAAAACGTAATAACACAATGGTCATTAAGGCTTAGGTACCGTTCAGTGAAATGACCTTAAAGAATGATAGATCCAGGAACTAGAATCCCATTAAGATGTTCCCCTGTTTTTCATGTCTTAGCTGTGTCAGTCAACTGAGACTTTAGAACACATTTCTGATACTTTTCCTACTTCTTCTCTGAGATGATCAAAAAGGGGCCAGGTAGGCTAGTGTGGCAGCATTCTGCATGCATTGGATCCCTGCACTTTGGAAATAACTCATCTGAACTCAATGCCTTGCCATATCTGGATTACGGAAGCGCCATTGGGTGACAATAACTTCCAGCTGCTCTTAGCCAGAGTTGGATCCAAACCAAATGTTTTTAGAAAAGTCTGCTTCACTTAGCTGCCTACATAAACTGCACTATTTGTTAGTCTCATTAGCAGTCTCAGACGTCAGAAGTATGCCTTTGCTCCAACGCTGATTCTCTTCTGCAGATCCTACCTTGGTAGTCTTTAAGTTGTCTTTTTATACCCTCAAGATGCCTTGACCTATGACCTTCTGTACTTCTCAGTATGTACTTTTGTACATTCTCAGAGAGATTATTCATTACTGCTGTTGAGTCAGTTCAGTCTAAAGACAACTGGTCACTGTGTCCTCTGGTCACTGTGTCCTCATCCTGCAGCTGTTTCCCTGCAGTGCTGATTCCATGAAACCGTCCCTCTGCCCTCATTCCACAGCTGTCTTAACTGCACTGGTATTGCAATATTTTCCTGTATTTTATTAATGGCCTACAATCACCAATTTGTTAAATTGATTTATTTTAGTTCAGCATTTCCTCTGTGGTTTTGTAGGTATACTAAGGTCTCACACTTGTGACCAGCCATTTGGTTAGTCTTGCCACGATGCCAAATATGTGTGTGCAGGGTTAGTAAAGTTACATCAAAGGCCATCTTGACTTCCCTTAGCTCTCTCTTCTTGAAGCTGAACAAACAGTGCGCTCTCTGTCTATCCCTGTATGTTATGTACTCCAGCCCCCTAACTATTTTTGCTGGGCCTATTGCTGGGCTCACTCCAGGTTGTCAATGTCTTTACTGTACCAGGATTCCCAAATTGGGTGCATTACTTCAGGTGCAATCTTACAAGTGACAAATAGCAGAGAATAATTACTCGCTGGCAACACTGTTAAAGCAGTTATTTATTAGCATTCATTGCTGCAAGGGCACACTGCTCATTTCTATTCAACACCTGGTCCACCAGGATCCCCAGGTCTTTTTCTGCAAAGCTGCTTTCTAGCCAGCTGGCCCCCAGGCTGTATTACTGCATGAGATACTCCGTTCCAGGTGAGGAACTTCCCATTTGTCTTTGTTGAACTCCATGAGGTCCTGCCAGACCCCTTCTCCAACCTGTCAAGATCACTCTGAAAAGCAGTCATAACTTCCAGCATATTGACTGCTCTCCTCACTTTCTCTTTCCAAACTGCTGCTTTGTTTTTGTTGGTTTTTTTTTTTTTTTTCCCCTTTGTCCATTTCCTGCAGTTTTGGAGGGTATGAGACATTAGTAATAGAGGGCCATATTCAGTGCCCATTGGCCTTTACGTCAGGGAACAGCCTAGGGTACTTTTAATTTACTGGTATAGTCATATCCCCCAGTTCCGAGGTGAAACAGAAGCACACCTAGGTGGTGCTCAGAGCTGCAGTGCTAGATGGCAATGTGTGCTCTGGAAAAACACATGTGTGGTGTTGGATGTCACCTTCCATCATCAGAGCCACGTCCGCTGAGGCTGTGCCCCAGCGTTGGGTGCTGGGCTGCTGGCAACCCCACACGTGTCCTGGGAAAAGGGCTTTGGAAGCACTTGGACAAGAGGGTCCTGCACTGTACTTGCAGTGGTTAGTGAGGCCATGGGAAATAGTGGGAGTATTCCTCTCTGTGATTACGACAACTGAAGCCCCCTTCCAGGGAACACTGGATTGGAAATGTGCCTTCTTGATGATCTTGGTATATTTAGGCATGTGATTTGGCCTGACGGCTCTGATGTTTGAGACCCCAGACAGGGTGTACCCAGATGGTATATTACTTCACACAGCTCCACTGTGATGATCCTAGCAGTGGATTTACTGACACAAAGCTGTTTGTGCCATGGATTCAGATGAGAGGTGTAATAAGATTTCCTGGCATCAAACTGACCCACTTTTGGGACAGGATGGATATGTAAAAATGAGCGTGCTGTGGCACAAGAACTACTGTCAGCTCATCACTGAGGTCCATGCAGTAGCCTTGTGCATTCAGATATTAATGGCCCAATAGTGGTTATTCTTCAGCTGGTGGATGATAATGTGTGCCCCACCTCCAAGTGCTGGTGATCTGGCATCTGAACCACTGTGCCATGGCTTTGGGAGTGGGTGGCCTGCACAAGGCTGGAGCTAGGACTGATCATAATAGACGTGACAGTCCAGCTGCCAGAGCATCCTCGAGAGCCCTGTAGGGGCAGCTGCTCAGCACCACCAGTCAGACCACCACCATCCCATATAAAAGAGCCTCATTTTTTCACTCACAGAAAATTAATATTGTAGTAAGATCACCACATATTATTATGTTACTAATTAACATTAAGTTATTAATTATAAAATATTGTGTGGGTTATTATTACATCATTACAGCCCACATACATAAATACACAGCATATTAATTATTTTAAGATTATGAAATCTTGAAAATCTTATTATTTTAAAATCAAATCATTTCAGGTTTGCTAATCAAGGAAAAATGCAAGTTTCTGGCTTGTTCCAGTGAATAAAAATAGGTTAGAAATTACACTACCCTTCTTACAGAACTTGCTTATTTATCAAACATTATTAAGGGCTGCATTTCACCTTTTGAGTGCCTAAAAAAGTGAAAGTGATGTTTAAATAATACAGAAACTGGAAATCTGTTATGGAAGTAAATTTTTAATCTTGCAGCCACCAAGAGTGGTTGCTGAGGAAGTGTTTAGGTACTGTAATTGGTGTATTGTATATCACGTAGATTCATAAATCTGTTGAATAATGTAACTCATCATAACACTCATTTTACATAAAACAAGTGAACTGACCAAAGCGAAAAATAACCCTACAAATAAAAAACCCCAAAGCCTTCAAACCTGGATTAGTTCGTTGATCTGATTTGTTACCTCAGCCCACAAACAATTGTTCTGGTATAGTGATTTGGGCAATGTGGGGTCACCTGAAGTTTGCACTAATGGAAAGAAAAAGGTCTATGGAACTACCTGGAATATGTGGATTAATTTGTTAATTTATTGGTATAATACAATTAAGATCCCAATTCAGCAAAACACTTAAAACACGTTTTACTTTTCACTAATGTCACAAAGTAGTCACTTTGGGTTCATTGTACTTTTATGTATATAAATATCTCCACACTCTGCTCTTTATGTTTTGATGAAAACATCTTAAATAAACTAATTTTTCTGCTGTCGTACTTTAGACAGAATAGCATTGTGCCAAAGCAAAAATGAGATTAAACTGTTTATCTTTTTTGATCAAATTGAAGAAAAGCAAATGAACCAATATTACATAGGACAAAAAACAAATTTGGTTTTCAAATGTTTCTGTTTTAATGAATGATGGCAGCTAAAGGAGCAGATGTGAATATTTTGCAATCTTTTAATGTACCAGTAATAATTTGTAAACATTGGGTTATACCTTTCTTTTGTCAACACTCATCAAGCATCTCTCATTTTTTAGTTTATACATTCTTCAGAACAGGATGTGTTTGCTCTGTGCCTAGCACAAAAGGGCTCTTGATCTTAATTGGGCCCTTTGGCTTCTATGGTAATCTAATCTATTAGGGAACAATAGCCAACAAGACTGTTAGGAGTATCAGCAAGGACATTTAAAAATGTCATTAATGTCAGTTAATGTTTATGTATCATATGAAGGGCCATTATTACTATGAAGTTAAAAACAGCAGTAGCAAGATGTTATTAAGCTTAGGAAATTTGCTTTTGTGGGCTCGGATTTTAATAACAGCAAGTTACTAGTTTACAGTCTGGATTCTTCTGATGATATATTGGATAGTAACTTGGTAGAAGTGTGTGGGTGTCTAATGTCACTTCTATTTATCCTTTCCATCACCAGTGACCTGCAAACTCCAAACATATAATCCTTTAGGGGATTCACATTTCAGAATGAAATAATTCTTGATGTATGGAATCACAATGATGCTTTCTTAGGCATTTCAGCGTTCTTTTGCTGTCATAGTGGTAAAATTTCTGATGGGGTTGAGAATGGTAATAGTCTACCTGGTTCTTATTATAAAGAAGAGAAAGTCAGCAAACTTTGGTTTCCTTAATAATAACCAAATAAGAATTATTTTTTCATACTACCTCCTCTTTCCAGTTTAGAGATTTAATGTGGCTTTATATGACAATCAATCTCAATATAAACAAAAATATGTAATCACAGTTCCTCTAGGAATAATCGTAAGCTCAGAATGGCCAGGGTGATAGCAGGAAACTGAACAATGAAATTGCTTGTGTGTTTTTAGCATCTTTTGCACCACATAATTTCCTTTTTTTATGCCCAGAGTGGAAGGAGATATTATATTTGTGCAATTGTCAGATTGCTTACCAAGATTTATCTACACAGATTCTGTAAGGTTTGCCTGAGGACCCTGCTTGCGTACTATAGCCATTGTCCAGCATTCGGCTGGCAGCTAAGGATGGAGTCAACCAACCTGGGGAGGCTTGATAGCAGGTAGAGTTGGAGTTGTCATCCGCCCTCTGCTCTTTAAGGCTGTATCTAGTGTTTTAGGAACTGTCACTCAGACAAAGGCAAAATGTCGTCCTTCCTCTGAAATGAGCAGCCAAATGCAGTTAGGATCTCATCCTGTGTGCTCTGTTTCTTCTTTAGTTACAGGAAATCTCTAAGATCATAGGCACTGTGATGGAAAATTCAATTTGAGAGGGGCAGCACAGCGTTCATAAAGATCAGAAAAAGGAAGCAAATATATATTAATTAAAAGGTAATGACAATAAATAAGCAATAATGGTAAAAAGATTGTCTATAAATAACAGTTAATCAAATATTGTTGTATATGCATATGTCATTCTGTGTCCTTACTGTCACAAGCTGTTGATTCTATGACTGGGTCCCTTTTTTAAAATGCTGTCAGTATTGTTGAAAAGACTCCAGCTGGGCTATACAAGCAGTGTGTTAGCTGAGGCTAAAACATGCTCACCTTACCTAAAAATCTGCAGATTTTCCAACAACTTTCTTGTCATTTTTCCAGATGGGTAAATAAGTTCTCATATTGCTGACTTGACTTACCAGGTAAGACACTTGAGCACTGCAGTGCAAAAGACCATGGGATGTCCCCATAGCGCAGAAACAGTGAGGTTATGATTATTTGTGCAGGGATTTAAAATGGGGAGCCTGTTACCAGGCTAGGCCGATCCTGGGACTCAGGTGAAAGCATGCTCTGTGGTGTAGACATCATCCCTACTCTAATCAGGGTAATCACATAGGGCTGAATTTCCTCATAGTTGGTGGGCTTATTCCTTCTCCTTTTCTGGTGATCTTGGTTTTGTTTCTCCTGGTGTGCTATCTTTAATGCTTAGGAGAGTTTTCCTCCAACTTCCTTTCCAAGTTTTACTCACATCTCTGCTCTCAAATCCCCCTTGAAGCACCACTTGTCCAGGGATTGTGTCTTCTTGTGAGAACTCACTTTGAGCTCTCTTTTTCAGTAGCTAATATTCTGTTTTTTTTTTTTTAAAGTATTCCCTTTTTTCCCCAACCTTTGACTATTCTCTTTTGTAATGAGAAACTGTATTTAGTTGGAGAATACAATGTAAATATGTGGTACTATAGACAGGCCTGCATTCACAAGAAAGAGCAGCTACTTGTCTGCACTTCCAGATGATGTGACACGACATGGTGGTGCAGCTCTCATTTCCTCTCCTCTCCTCCCTATTTTACTGTGCCCAGCATCAGCATAACTGCTTTTCTGTGATAGTTGTAGCTTGTGAAGTTACTGTGCCTATTCAACAGGAAGAAACTTCCACTCTTAGATAGACCTGTTCAGTGACAGCAAGCTAATACAACGAAGACCAAATTTATGGCTAGGCACCTGTTTTCCAGTTTTAAAGGGGCACTGTCTTGTGCAATGTAACTCATCTCAGTACTTTATTTATTTCAACTAGCTTAATGAGGAATGTCCTATGAAGTATAATACCATACTTCTTGTCCTTGTTTTGTTAAATGAATCACCCGGAGGCATATTCAGAAGTCATGTAAATTTGATGATAAAGAATTGGCTGTTTTTTTCTCCTCAGTGCTCCAGATAGATAAAACAGCTGTAAGCACAGGGATGTTATTTCTAATGCAGGAAATGAAGAATAATTTTGTCTTCATGGTAAGCTAGCATAAAAGGAATGAGATATTATTTAACTAGCTGTTTAGGCAGAGCTCATAGCTGCAGTATCTGAATATCTGTTTAACAATGAAGGCTGTCTTGAAAATGGAAGATCCTTTTACAGTGATTTACAAGGTAGTAAAAGAGTTGTTTCTTGCTAAAATCAGACCCCAACATTATAAGCCTGCACATACCTCAGCACAGCAGGCTAACTTGAATGTTGCAGTGCTCTTATATTCACAGGTTGTGTTCCTGTTGGAACAGTATTAACTCTGAGAGTAAATAACTGAAAGCGTTAACTCTGAGAATAAGTCACTAAAAATGCCATTGCGTGAGGTAGTTTACTCTGTTTAGTGTACTCCAAGGTAATCTACACGGAAGAGTTACAACAGAATGGTGAACTAGGCTCTGAAGGTTAGCTTCCCAAGTAGACTGGCCTTTAGGACACCTAAAACATTCTCCATCCTTTCTATTGTAGTCTGAAATTCATCCAGTGAGTTTTCTGATATAATCAGCTTCCTTAAGATTTGTTCTTTAACATCAAATTTAAAGAAACGTAGAAGAGGAGATCATTAATTATCTTACTTCTAGAAACAGAAGTATTGATGTCATAGCCTCATATTTAATTCATAAGAATCTGACATGATTTTCAGAAAGTTGTCAGTATGTCACTAAGAATTACTCAACATTGTTTACAAACAAGGGGCTTATATCCTCAGAGATAAACATCATCCTTTCAAGTTGATGTGTCAGACATCACATTAATATGATAATGATAAAAGAGATTAATTAATTTTATGCATATTAGGGACATTGTAATTGTTGCCTTCTTTTACATAAATTCATGTCAACATGATGGTTGCGAAGCCCGAGTATCAGGAAAGAGAAATGAGCTCTGTCCAATCTATTAGAGCTCATCTGAGCAATTAGATTAAAAAAAAAAAAAAAGTATTCTTGCAGGTTCAGCTTTTGTTTTCATTCATAAAGAGAAGGACAACAGAAGAAGCTTTCAGAGCACTGTTTGTATCTTAAAGATATGAGTGACAGCCCATATTTTGCTATGATCATTTAGGGGGATTACATGAGATATTTCCAAGCATTCAGTGGAAGGTCTTACACTAGAGACCTGACATTAGTCATAGAATTTTTGACTCTGAAACAGAGAGCCAGTAACTGCCAGGTGAATGCAGTATTTCAGCTTACACAGGGTGCTCCAAATGTGGAATGACAAGACTAAATGCCAGAATCTCCTGAACACATACTTTTCTCAGCTGGGTGTTGAAAGGAGCAATTACTGCATGATACTTGCCTAGAAGAGGAGAAAATGCCGTATGTGCCAAGTTTGATATTTCCCATGATTGGAATTTTCTTGTCAAAAATACTCCTTTAGCACCTTTTGTTTTGGCTTACAGAAGTTAATCTATTTCTCCTGCATGTATTCTTTGAAAAAATGATGGTGTTCCTTTACTTTGGGACTGATATTGGATGATGGTGTATATAGATCAAGTGTAGTGAGTTCTTTTGGGGCAGTGTAACAACAAGCAAGGTAACAGGGATGCTGGATTGCATCATTGATTAGCACTGACAATTTTTAAGACATAAAATGACAGTGCTGTTCAAGACTAATAGAGGATCCTTACAGGAGAGAAATAAAACAAAGAGAAGAAAAATAGTATATTTTCAGATGCCTATAACAAATGCACTGAAGTCCCTAGAGACTGTTTTTTTTTGTCAGCAGAGTTCACACCAGCTGCCAATATGTCTGATGACTGATGTCCTATTATGCACACCAAAGTCTGTGAACCAGAGGTGTCCTTTTAATATTTATACAGAGATGAGTTCATTGTTTTCCAAGGCAATTTCCTCTAAATCTCTGTTCAGTCTTCAGGATCCTAAATTCTTTTGAAATTCTTTCTTGGGGAAAATCTGTCCTGCTTTAAGAAAAGATCTAATGCCCTCTTTTAGGGGTATACAATGTAAAAAAAAAAAAAAAAAAAAGACAGATGTTTTGGGAATACAGAAGTTAATTGAAATTTCTCAAGATAGAGAGAAGGAATATATTTTCACAGAATTAAATTAGTGAATTGCTATATTTCTCTTGGAACAGAAATGAACCATTCTGGATGAGGAAACTGAGAGGTGAATTGGCAATAGTTATATGCCTGTTGAAGGATAAATAAATAAATAAATAAATAATGTATAAACATGCAATTAAAAAAATCCCTCCTGATTTGGGGCTAGTACTATATTGCTCTTGAAAAGCTAATAGAACTATCCTGGAAAGAGCACCAAGAAAGGAAGGACTGGCAAGTAGTCAGCTGACTAACACATGTAATATTTGTAGTGTTTGTGATGAAAGACTGAAACTATCTTTTGGGCATTAATCCTAAAGCAGTTGTTACCCTGACAACTGCAGGTAATGGATGGTTGTAGTGTTCATCTCTCCAGATTCACTTTTAACTACTAATAAAAAATTAGAACAGCTTGTCTTTTAAATGGCTTCATGTGCCTTTCCAAAGATTTGGTGCTCAAGTGATTAATTTGTTTCTGTGAGTGGCAATTTTGCAAATAGAAGTGAATTTGGGGAACCTGACACATAGCAAAGACAAACAGTTATAGAAGAGGTCATCTAACTTTGTGGCTGTCTTAGTGGGAAAATCTTCATATTAGGGAAGTAAAGCCCAGTCCATTTCTATACTTTATTTTAAACGCAGGTCCTCAGCTTGTGTCTGAACGCAGACTCGCCTTATGTCGTATTATCTGAACACAGGCAGACTGTGGGTAAGCTCACCAGCACGGATGGGCTCATATGTTTCTGTCTGTGGTATGGACGCATTCTGGCCATGCCTGCCTGGTCAGGTATTTCATTGCATCCCCCATACTGCATGGTGGTAATGTCACATGGCATGCTGGCTGGGGTCCCTGGTGGAAGAAGGCAACCCCAGGTAGCAGTGCAGCAGAAGATATATCTTGAAGCATAGTCATGTGAACATGCATCAAGAAGTATGTCATAATTTAAATTGTACTGAGCAGTAGCTCTCTCAATAACCTTCATTTACTGGCTATTCTAGGTCAGCATGGTCTGGCTGCTGAACCGCTGCCTTTCCCTCAGAGGAGGCAGGGAATGGCCATTTTGGCATTTCATGCTACCCTAACAGCTGACTGCTTCCTCGTGTTTCTACTCATAGCCCAGCAGTTAGGATACAAGCTTGTGCATGTTTCTGACCCTGCTTGTGTGGATGTGCAGCCTCACCCAGACCTGGATAACCTCTTTGTGCACTGTGAAAGGAGTCTCTAACTGGAATTTGGGCCATCCATGTATGACATACTAAACAAGTAACAATGGCTGTACCTTAGAAATGTTCTTAATTGTGCTTAATGATGACAGTGTTAAAGTAAATATAATATTAAGGCTTCACATTTTCTGTGTGCAGACTGATCCTTGAAGCTGTCCTCAGTGCTCCAGACTGGATTCCCAGGAAATTCTTAAAGGTTAGCAAGAGTACAATTTCCTACTCATGTTGCAAACCAGTATTTTCAGATACGCTGAAGTTTATAGTCAGTATATTGGCCCCTAAAAAGAACTGGGCTTTCAAAGATCCTCAGGATTTGCATGTGTTTTGTCAGTTCATTTTTTACTGCAAAAGCAAAGGAAGCTTAGCAATAGAGATGGGGTTTTGATAATTAACTCATGAAGGCAAGTTATACAAATATCCCTCGGGGCCTTTTCGTAGATTTTCCTTTATGGAAAATATTTGTTAAATCATATACTTAGTTCTATCACACTTTGATATGTATTTTGATGTTTATCTTCTCTAGCACAGAGGCATTATGTTTTCAGCTGATGTACATCCAGTTACTTAGCAATAGAATTTAATGTCTTCTATATTAATAGCATTGTTGGAAAGTGCGAACAGTCCTTTGACAGAGCTATTAAGTCAGCCCTGGGAGCTACTGCTATTTTTATATATGAGAGATAAACAGAGAAAAGTTTAATATTGATACTGAGAATTTTACTCTGATCCATAGCACCTTATCTCTGGCTGCTGTGATATATGGCATAGCCTCAGGGTATGAGCTCTGCAGAGCTGTTCTCAGAAAATTGTGTAACCACTTGCTCAGTTCCAGTAATTCTGGCTTTTGTCCAGGATATATTAACTTCTTAGGTTTTTGTGCATTTTGTGTGCATGTGTGTATGTGTGTGCATGTTTTAAATTTTTATTGTAGAAAACCTTTTGCTAAATCCCCTCTTCTTACCAACACAAGAAAAATATTCAAAGTACAGTCTTGTGAGATTATTAAAAAGCCACAAGTCCATTCTTGGCAATGAAACAAAATTATGTAACTAAATACTACTGACATATTCATCAGTTTGATTTGTTCCCAAAGACTTTGTACAGCAGCAGAAAGGCTTCGATATCCTTTGCCTATGTAATACTGCAGCTGTTACTGGTTAGGAGATCACAACACAGAGGGTTATCCAAAATGACCAACCAAAAATTCAGCAATGTTTCAAAAGCACCCTCAAGAGGATCAGCAGGGAAGCTGCTTCTCTCTTTCTGCCCTCCTCCTTTTCTCCTGGGATCATCTGCCTGCTATCATCAATAACTTCATCTGGCCTTCCAGGTCTACTAGAGATCTGATGTGCTTTCTTACCAATAGATAGGGGATTCTGATCAGTTGGGTGATGTCAACATCTATGGGGACTGAATAAGGAAAACATATCCTGAATACCAGTTTGAAGGCAAGTGTGATAGCAAACAGGAAGGCTTATCCTGTGTCGTAGCAGGTGCTGACAAGCTTAATACAGTTAAGAATGTATACAATTAGAGATATTACATCACATCATTTGAAGAGATCTTCCTCTGCGTTACAATACAGTAGAATCTGTGTGATCCTTTTAGCAATTTCTTTTACAAGGAAAAAAAAAATTGTGGAAGTAGTTATAGTGTTTCCACTGGCCTTAATTCCAGATGGAAATAAAGAGAATTAGCATCATCTACTCTGTCAGGTCAGTGCAGGAGGCTCTTTGGCACTCTAGCAAGAGCAGTTTGGTTGCCAGGAGACGATAAGTTAATTTTGGAAGGTAATGCCCTCCAAGCAAATAATGCGATCGTTCTAGATCAGAGTAAAATCTAATGCTCTATAGCCACAAGCTTGCCTTTTAAAAGGATTTACCTCTCTACCTTACTGAGAATAAACAAAGTGTGCTGCTGCATTGTCTATTGCTGGCAGAATAAAATCCTGAATAGTAAAATCTCAGGGTACTGTTAAATACTCGGCATAAAAATAATGCTCCAGCAGGCTCATCTAGGTTAGGCCATCTGCTAACTATGCTGGTACATATGTCAAATGACAGATTGCCAAAACTATTTTTCATGACCTTAAAATGAGAGGGAGACCAATGAAATGTTACAAGGACAAATTCAAGACAAGCTGTGTGACATTAGTTTCACAATATGGGACATGGTAGCTAAAGGCTTTTGGGACACTAAACATTTACTGATCCTGTTAAAGTCTATAAACAAAACTGTACTGACACCTCAGAATGCAAATGGCAGCAGAGCAATGTAAAAGTAGGAAACACAAGAAGCTGAAGCTCTGACACCAGTGCTGACTAGTACGATGCAGAAAGCATCTCTCTTCAGACTAGCTGCAAATCTGAACCCTTGTATATTCAAATTCAAAGCCATCAAGAGTTCTGGAGAACACACAGAGGACAAGAGTTTGAGATGGGAATCACTCATGAAATCATTTGAGCTTTTCTGGGTGGAGATGGGATACATAATCATAGGGGTTGTTCGGAACTGAAAATCTGTCAACCATTGAAGAATTTGGAAAAATGGGTAAACAGGTACATGGACTGCAATGGTCAGCACAGGGTCAGCTCTGATGTTGAACAATTTTGACATATTCTGCTTAAAAAAAACTACATAGAAAATACCTTGTAGAATATATGTACTCCTTAATCTATTTTGTAGAGTAATTCTATACCTTATCTGTCTCTAAGGATGAGTGGGAAAATGACAGGATTTTATGGTAGCCCAGAAAATGAACAAAATTGTTTCCTTGTGTATGCATGTGTTTCTTTTCTTTAATCTCCTCTTGTTTCATTCTGGACTGGTATGTAAATTGGTAGTAGAGGAAGGGAGATCTAGAGAAGATATAAGTCGCTGCTTTTTTATAAATGTGGTGTTTTTCATCTGAAAGTTCACCAAAGACAGGAAGTAGTCTCATGCAAATTTTACAGATGGGGAAACTGAGTCACAGACCAGTTACTAGGAGTTGACAAGTTACCTAGCACACAAATGGCTGACTAATGCAGCTGCCCTTCTAGAGTACCAATCCAGTGTTCCTATTGAAATTTCCCCAGATGTGGAAGGATTTCTGAAGAAAAAATGTCCCCATCCCTAAGAAAACCTCAGAGCATAGCACACAGGCAAGGAATCTAGAGCAGTTAGCACTAAAGCAGTAGAGAATCATACAGCTTCCATTCAGTGTTTGGGATAACCTTGAAAAATATTTTGCTCTACTAAACCCCCTTTATAAGCAAACAAAGACAATTCCAAGAGTACAAGTGCTTCAGAAAATGATTTTTGAAGAAACTATCAGGAAAGGCAAAAGAAGGATGTCATCAGAAACTTGCATGATGGGTATCAGTGATTGTTTTTTAATATTTTTCCAGTCATTTTGCCATGCATTGCATGACACTTGATGGAATCAAGCCTTGTTGCCATCATGAGATGTATGGGAGGGGAAGGTCCCTGCTTGCTCTGCTATATTTACCTATGCAGTGCAGGAGAAGGACATGGAAGAAGGAAAGAATGTGAGGATAATGGAAGAAGAAGATGGTGGCAGAAAAAAAAGCAGATGAGTGCTAAATAGAAACTGGAGAAGGGCTTAAAAGGTAGCGACTAAGAGACAAGGAATGTGGATAGTAGCGGAACAGGGAAAAAGTATCTTTTGAAATGAAAGTATAAGTCCAAAAACATTACTTTCCTTAATTACCTACAAGCTTTGTAGAAAAGAGACTAATATCTCCTCCTGCTTATCTGCACTCCATATTTTCCATTTTATATATTAATGCTCTTAGCAAAAAACATAGGTTGTAATTCAGCCTTACCCCATTTTCTTAAAGTTTGCTAAAAGCTTATGACAACAAAATCTAAACTGTAGTCTGTTATAATGTGACAAAGGTGTATATTTTAAAAAATACCTCTCAGAATATGTCTATTCAAGGCTATTTTGCCCAGTCTTATTAGTGATAAGATCCTGATACATTTTTTGTTCAAAAGAAAAGTTTTTGGAACTTATTGGCAGTATATAATGTCATACTGTCTTTTCAGCCTGATATGTCATGCAGAAATGGATCCATTGTGACTTGTGAATCAAAACATTATCAGCTGTTACAAGTTCATAAGTCCTTAAGTCAGTAGAATAAACTGAAATAAAATTCTGAAATAAAATTTCATTGGTCTGAAAAACATACTTTTTTTTTTTTTTTTTTTTTTTTTTTTAATTCCAGCCATTGCTATGTTCTTCTGATGGGAAATTTTGTAGAGTTTCTGGCACAAAACAAAAAGGAGTAAGACCAATCTGACAAAAAAACAGTGACCTTGGAGGACATTGGACTAAAAGAGAGTAAACTGGAAAAGCATCTTCATGACATAAAACTCAAAATGCAGTGATAATTGTGGTAGCTATCATTTACAAATAGGAGTTTTTAGGTTGCCTGACTAAAGGCTAATCACATTAAACAGGAAAACCCAGTAAGAATGGGAGAAACAATGATGGGTGGAGGAACCTTGCTACACTGATCAGTGGAAACAGAGCATCCTGCATCAGCTAATTCCTAAAGACCATCAAAGGAGAGTGATTTCCCATTGACCCTGGCCTGAGGTCCATGCAGAGGAATTAATCAAAAATTGTCTTCCTAGAAAGACATGCAAACAGAACAGAGCAATTGCCTAAAGGGGTATGGGACTTGTTGTGGGAAGTAGGGGGAGAGAATTTAGGGACTAAAACGTATGTTTTAAGACGGTTGTAGGAATGTGTCAAACTTCCTAGGGGTCGTTTAGGGGAAGGACTGAAGGCAGAAGAAGGGAGTGATCAAGGTGGGCTGGAGATGAACAAATGTAGGAAATTAGAGGGAAAATGAGATAAAAGGGTCTAGTCAAGTGGGCGGCTGCTTGGTGGACTCATCTGAGTGAGCCCTGGACTTGACCATCTCAGTCTGTCCTAACTTCTTCTAATCTTACTTCTAACTGTCTCCTCTGTGTGTGCACTCTCTATTCTGAGCCTCTGTGTGCGAGCACTAGCGAGCTTCAAGTTGGACCAGCTGGTGAGTAGGAGGAGGGGTCTGGCTGCCAGCTACTGGGCTGGGACCAGGAGCCTCTGGCATCTGTAGGTCCTGATGCCAACAGCTGGGTGAGACTGGGGCCTGGAGGCCAGCAGATGCACAGTCTGAGTGTCTAGGGCTGGTGTCTGAAGAGACCTGCACTGTGCATGTATGTGAGTGCTGGTGAACTTCAATCCTGATCAGCAACAGGGGAGTAGCAGGATTAGGCTTCCTGTGCTGTTCATGTCTATATGAGCACCATCTGGGCTTATGTGGGTGCTGGTAAGGGCACTGCTCTCTGCTGGTCCACGGGGTCGGTTTTGTGTGTATAGTTTGTTTCTGCATGTGTATGTACCTACTGGCTATACATGCTCAGCCTGGCCAGCGGCTGGACTTTGGGACATGGAACTTCAGCAGCATCCTCACATCTGTCGGGCTGGGACAGGAAAAATCCCCTGGATCATGAAGCTCACTGTATTCAGCTACCTTTCACAGCAATCATTGCTAAATGGGTCTTTTCCTATTGTGTTTCCTTAAGGGTAGGTAATAGACTACTGAATATTATCATCAATGATCTGGAAATCAGTGCTAATGAAACTAGCAGATATCACAATAATTGATATAAACCAGTCTGAATTATTTTCTCAAGTGGGCTATTCAAGAAAAACAAATGTTTAATACGAAACAAATGCAAGATCATATATCTAGGTACAAATAGTACAGGCCTTCTCTAGAGCATGGCAGTGTGAAAAATAGTAACACTTAAAGAGATGTAGCAGATGAGCAATACAATGAATGCTCCAATTCTGATGCTGTGAAAAAGTCTAGTGGCAGTTTTGAAGTAGTAAACTAGTACAGTAGGAGTAGAAAGGTGATATGACTTCTGTATGTGACATTTTTTACTTCCCACAAAAGAAAGAGGGATTTGAATTTTATATAATGAGTCTTAGTTGTGAATGCTTCTTGCTGAAGAGTATTCATACTGAAGCACTTGTATCTAGCCTGTCTTCTACCTTCTTAATGTTGCTGACTTGTGTGTACTCCTAATATCCCTTTGCACTGGATCAACTGCACATTCATTATTTCGTTTCTCTGACAAAAATTTTTGCCATTTCTGATTAGTTCAGGACAGTTTCGCAGTCGGGACTCATTCAGTACCTGAGAAAGTTCAAGTAGGTAAAGTCAACATGTCTACCTGACTGGTAAAATGATTGTAAACTGATAATGGGATTATGGTGTTTATACAGAAAAAAATAGCAAGGCCCCAGAGAAGAACTGCAACAGTTATTTGAAAATTAGAGAAAATGGCTTATAATGGTGTAATTAAAGAGTGTAAGATAACTGAAAGGTGACTTGATTATGGCACATAAGTTCCAGGCAAATATCATCAGGTAGTAATATGCTCTTCAAGTCTAAAAATATAGCACCACAAACATCAACGTCTGGGAATGAAAACGAAACAAACCTGTAATCAGATATAAAATTAGATTTTTACCGGTGTGGGTGACAAACTATTGCAACAAACTGGGTGCTTTATGAAGTATGAGATTTGGTGAAATGCAAGTAATTGGGCTTGTTAAGAGAAGTAGATAGAATTATTTAACCTGTGATGTACAGAGGGGTGCGATCAGGTTACTTCTGGTGGTCTCTGAACACTATGTCATAAAAGATTTTTAAAGGTATTTGTGCTTCAGTTGACAAATTATAATGGTCCATTCATCCAGAAAGGATGAAAACTATCTGACAGAATGCTGAAGAGAGCCAAGTTCATAGTAAGGTAATATTTCCCATGAAAAATGGGAAAGTACCATTGTGTCTATATATCATCATTTTAATGTATAGTCTAAAATATCCATTTTAACTTCAAAATCTTGAAGTCTGAAACTAGTAACTACATTTTCTCTCTTAAAAAATGATAAAAATTTTCATAAATAATTGACGTATCTTTGCAGGTTATGCCACATGGCAACTTTGAACATTAAGTACTATGCAGTTATTTAAGCTTCTGTTCTGAGGTGCATCTTGTGTTTCAAACACATTAAAATAAATAAATAAACAAACCTTAAATTTATATTTTTAATAGACTTGTGATTTTTCAGCTTCTGATTTTTGAACCAGTGTATCCATGGTGGTTACTCCTGCATGAAAAAGAATAAGTTTGTGAATCTTGTTATTAAAACACCTTACTCCAGCTGAGGCTTTTAGCCTAGAAATTTCCAGTTCAAGACAAAGATTGCTACAGCTTTGGTAGGATAGATGGATTTGGATAGATAACAATGAAGTTATTGTAATGATGACATTCGATCTGCTTGGTAAAACAAGACATAGGACTGTCCTGAATTATTTCCTGTTTGAACTAGTCCATGTCCTCGGAGGGGCGGGGTGTGTGTATGAAATCCAATTATGAAGGTGGACTACAACCTACAGAGAATATAATGTGATTACTATCCAGCGTTTCTTTATGGTGTGAAGAATCCGAGCATAACCAGTTTTGGGCCTAGACAGATGTATTATTTTACCTCACCCGTCCAACCAGACTGTTGCAGTCTTAGATGTTACAGGGCCTACCAACAAGGATTGCTTGGATGCTGTGTTTTAATCTTGAATGTACATTTTGTGTGACCACTTATACAGGAGTTGGAAGCCCAGGAGGTTTTTAGAAGACATAGGGAGTTTAATACCCAATACATTCCCAATCAAACTAAAAATAGTTTCCTTCACTTCAGCTTCAGAGTCTCCCCACTGCGCAACTTAAGGGCAAATAATCATTGAATATACAAGCATCTATTGTCCTTGTTCTTCCAGAAGAGAGAGAACTTACATAGGAGAGCTGGTAGAAGCAGCTAAGCTTACATGAAACTCTTATGTTAGAACAAGAGTTGATGGTGGACTTAAAGGTGACTTGCAAACGATTTTGTTTTGAAATTGAGCTTGTCCCTTTTTAGAGAGGGGGCTTTTAAGTTGAGAAAAAGAAATCACACTGTAAATGGTGTTACAAATTGTGCTCTTTTTGAAACAATCTAATCCAAGGTTGCCGGCACAGTCTCTTGGCTAGCTCAGCCATCATCAACTCTCACACTTGAATGGAAGCCCAGAACTTGTAATGCTATAACAAAATACCCATGATGTTCTGATGTTAGATGGATATTAGTGAAACCTCCCCCTCTCAGTTTTTCAGCTCTTTCCTTTCCACTCTTGTGTCTTCATTATTTTGCCAACTGTTACGGTTCTTACAAGCGGAACATATTTTGTAGTTATGATGCCAAAGGCAAATCTCCCTGTGTTTTTTAGTACATTTTAGACCATTTTCATAATGGTAAATAAACCTAATAGGGCATAATTCCCTCTTCACTTTGAAGTCACTTTAAGGCTTCTAAGTGTCAGATTTATTTGGTCTTCCCTTCCCTTTTGGGTGTTACATCCACAGTCATTTTGAGCCTGTTCCCTCTCTGCTTCACACTCACTTCTTACAAACTGCTGCAGAACAAAAAAAAAAAAAAATGTTGAACATTCAGAACATAGTATTATTTATTGTCTTTGATTATTTTAAATGATAAATTCATATATAAAAGCGTATTAGTCAAAGACCAAATTGACTTTGAGTGTAAATGTTCTTTAATTATTATTGGAGATTATATTTCTATTCTCTAATTATATTGGAGAGGAATTACTTGCCATGTCCTCTATGTTGGCCTAAAATCTGTCTCCTTTAAAGTCAAAAGAGATTTACATTTTACTTCAATGCAGGCAGGATCTCATTCATTAATTACCAAAAATTAAATATTTAAAAGTGAGTTTTTCCCTAGGCATCTAGGACCCCTCAAAAACCTGGAATAGAAAGTATACGACAGAACAAGCTCAGAATATAGAACAAGTTGTTGGTACTAGGATCTGGAAGTGCAAAATTCTCTCCTTCACTCAAATACTTCATGATAATCTAAAATAAAAGAAGAAATTGGACACTTCCTGTTAGCCTGTGGATTTCTAATGAAAAGCTATGTAAAATAGTTAGAAGATATATATATATATATAATCGCAAAAATCTGAAGCAACTTTATTAGTAGTATCTGAGTCACCCCAACATAGTATAGGACATGAGAGTAGTTTTGCAATGGGAAAGGATAGTTTCAGGAATTTTTGATCAGCCAAAGCTCCTGGTAAAACAGTAATGAATCCTTGTAGAAGGGATTATTTCATTATGATGTACTAGACTTTAATTCTTTCACTTGTCTGGATTTAAATTTCCATTTGATGGTAATTTTGTTCGAGTATTATCCAATATATTTAAATTAATGTAAAAAATTAGTTGAATCTTGGCCTGTCAGAAGAAAATAAATACCACTAACTACAACATTTTAAACAGTGAACCAAATCTTCCTCAGCTAGAATGAAATAATGTTAGATTATCGTTGCTTTTTAATTTCTTTACATTCACGTGACATAAAAGTTGCGTATTAAACAAGATGATGATAGATAATGTGCAATGACCTGTTAGCATTACACAGTATGTCTACCATGGCTGACATTTTAAGTAGCAATAGTAAACTGAATTAGTTATTTTTGCTCATATTAATGTATTTAAAGCCATTTCTCCCTTTGGTCTTCAATCTTGTACCAATCACAGTTTATCCAAGTAAAAGAATTTAGTCTCTGCAAAGCACAGGTAGAAAATTTAAGAGACAAATCAGTCCACCTCTGGCTTCCACAGAAAGCTGCTTACTGTGCCTCATGCACAGGGCTGGCCATGTGCACTGAAGACACAATTTGCTTTTGCCAGATAATGACCCTTCCCACCTACAGTAATTTACAGTGCTTATTTATGTTTGATACAATTTCCAATGTTGTTATTCAAAACACATTTAGAAATATAGTTGACCCCAGTGTAAGACTTGTGCAATTTGAGAGTAATTTGACCCAAATGTAAGCTGATTTAGAGAAATTCTGTAAGCCTGACAAGTGTTGGCAAAGTCCTGATCCCCAAATTCCAGCCTGGTCATGGAACCACTAGTTTTATGCCAGCAAAGGATCTACAATAGGAATGAGCGATCCGTCGATTTAAACTAGCATTTGTTGCCAATGGTTGCAGTGTTTGGAAGTATTTTGTTCATTAAATTTCTGTGAAGTCTCCTTGGAAGTCTATTGAAAATGAACTCATTATTTAACCTTTTTGCAAAAATTATACTTTACTCTGGGTTCTACTTGATGATTTCTGTATTTACAGATATCATCAGTATTTTCACGTATGAAGAATAAAAACAGAGAAGCCTTGAGGGTTTCAAGGATTTATGATGATTATTGTAGATTCTTATGTACATCAATGAAAATAACTGAATAAGTTTGCCAGTAGAGGAACTGAAGACAAATAACGTGCTGTCAGCTGCAGTATATAGACACTGGTGTGCTGTGGATAACTCTCTTGACAAGTTTTTGTCATGGAACTCTGGGTCTTTTAAAGTGGCAGCAGGTCAGCAACAGCAACATTTATTCGTCTACAGCTCAAAACATGCGTTTGTGTAAATTGTATTAGGTATTATGACAAAGGCAAAATGCCTGTGGATCAGATATGCAGTCTTCTTTATGGGAAGGTAAATTCTTAATTAACCTCACAGATGGAATAGGAGCAGTGGAAGGTCTTATTCTAGCCCCACTGTTCTCAGTGCAGTTCTCTCTGGTTTACAGTGGGATAGGCAGGGATACAGATGCTGTATGCCCAGGATGAACTCACGGGAATATGAGACATTAGGCCTTATTTCTTCTCAGTATTTGGGTGCCTAAGAGAACCATGTTGGTATAATGAGAACAAAGACCCTAGATAATTTAAGGTGTTTGAATATCTCCATTCCAGAAGATTTATTTGCTTTTGTTAAAGTAGATACCATATGCAATTTAGTTGATAATAGCAGCATTGAGCCCTGAAATTAAGCAGCACAGCTAAAGGAGGGCTGTGAGGCAAAACATTTTTCATGTCTGTAAGCACAGGCTTCAAAAACCCCCTCTTGCCTTGAAATCTCTTAAAGATTGCCATCTAAAGGGAATTTTATGTAACTGAGTAGAATACTGGGTATTTTCAAAACTCATGTGGGAGAATCACAGTAATGTAAGAACCAGTAACTAAGATTCTTGTAGTTATAATTATTCTGCAAGAATCACCTTTTTCCCCAGGAAGGCAGCAGTAATCATGATGCACCCTCTAGAAATATATCCAAATGTTTCTCAGTGCATATCACCTGCAACTCTAGGTCTAATGACTCATTTTCACAATGCTTTTACTATCTTCTTGAGGTATCATTTCTATTTTGCAGAACACTGAAGGTAACTCATGGAGGAATTGTCCTCCAATCATGCTAACAGCCATTCACACAGTTGCTTAGAAGGATTTTAACAGAAGATGCTTATTCACTAGGATGTCTCACTCAATAAGTTGTGATTCTACAAAACGTGCACACATGAAAATCTTCGTGCATGTGAGCTGCTTCACTTGAACAGTGACTGTCATTCAACAGTTAGAGCTAAGATCATGACTCTGAAACTTTTTAGTCCTTTAAAGTTGGTAGTTATTTTTTCCGTGTTGGTAGTTATTTTTTCCGTGTTGGTAGTTATGACTTCAGGGGGTTTGAAGAGGAACAGAGAGTAAATCTAAACTTTCAAAGTTTAATTCTACTCCTTCCTTAATGCTTTCAGATACAAAAAGCAGCAAAATATTTGTTGATGTGTTTTGACTTTGGAATATAGTGTTTTCCTGTTATCACTAAATGTGGCCTTGTGTCCATACTGTAGGGCTGCAGTACATTTATCAGGAGTGTAGCGTGACATCTCGGAGAAGCAACGGGAAGGAATCTGCTGCCTCCTGCCACCTTCTTCAATGAAGGTGTTCTGAAGCCTGATATGGTATTTCATTTCAATTTGTGAGTTCCTTCACTTTCACTGGGAGGTTTTTCTTGGATCTGTGGGAGGAAACACAGTACTGTGTGACATACACATTTCTGAGAGAGGCCATAAGAGTCTACTATTTGTGTATAGTGAGTCTAGACACAACCTGAAATGGGACCTGAATCCTATAAGGTAGCTTGGGGCCAATTTCTTGTAAAGCATGTATATGTCAGAAACATGTGACAATAGGGAGTTGGGATGAAATGAGGCATTACAGTTGCCTCTGTTATTCACTGTTGGGTTGGCTTGCAGTGTATCTGTGCAAGTGCTTCAGCTGAGATGACTGTCACAGGAGTACAGCTGTTCTGCTTTGAGGGACAGCTCATCTGGAGCAGAACACATGCTTTGGGTTGGAGCAGAGCCTGAGCTGTGAGGCCCAGCTGGATGCTAACTGGCTGCATGCTGGTCAAACGTCTTCTCAAAGCCAGGCATACTTGGATGTGCAGCACAGAGACACCCAGATGTCTTTGAACGAGCTTAACCTGTCTCCAACTTGGAGTCTTAGCTGAAGTTCAGGGCTGGCCCTTGTAGACCTGCCAACAGAGTGGTCAACAGTGACAGCCCCGAAGCTCAGAGGGGGACAAGAACAAAGTGGCGGTGGTCCCCGTACCCTTGGAGGGAAAGGAAATGACAATCTGTTTTTTCTGTACTTCGCTTTTTAGCTTAAACAGTGATGTATCAATGCACAGAACAGGCTTGAAGCAGCACTGTGGCCCCAGTCAGTGCACTGGGAAATGTAAATCAGGGATGCCCAAGTGACTCCGCAGCGCTGGCTTTGTGCATTACTGATGCACATGTCTCCCACATCCTGAACTCCTGAAGCTGCCCAGGCAATTTCCTATGTAAGTAAGAAATAAAAGATTATTAAAGAGGCAATAATACTACAGCAACTGAGGGAAAGGGTTTACTGGTTATATTGGTTGTGGATCAGGATAGAAGATAAAGTTTTTTCTAAATAAAATATTTTAGAATAAATGTGTTCATTCGTTTTAAGCACAGTGTATCAAGCCTGAGAAAGCAAAGTTGGCTTCTGCGTACAGGTTGTATGAGAGATCCTTTCTTCTCATGGATCTAGCCACTGAAATCAATGGCATTAGATGCTGTTGAGACCCCATTGCCGTTGAGTTTGCTTACATTTTTGGACGCTAGAGAAGGTGCAGCTGAGGTACTAGATGAACACTGAGGCTCTGTAATATGTAGCTGTTACATATTTGCCTTGCTGCTTAGCTTCAGCACTGCCAAAGTTTCTTTCAGGACTTTCAATAAACCCCTAGGATATGTTACAAAAAACTTTTATAACAACCCGCTAGTAATTGTCAGACAGCATCCAAAGAGAGAGGAACCATAGATTTCTTAAAATTAAAATAGTGCATAAAGAATAGGATGAAATATTGTAAAAAGCACATTTGGAATACTTTCTACGACATAAACCACAGCCAAACTGACATCTTTCTTGCTATGACATATTTTCATGTAAGAATTGAATATAATATGTAAATTTGGTCCTTTATTGTAACTTGAAATGCAAAGAGCCTGTGTAATCTCCACTGCTAGCAGGATTCCAGCAGATCCTCAGCTGCCAGAAAACAGGAACATATAGCTCATACCTGAGGTATGGTATAGATATTAAGACCTAGCTCCCTGTAGAGTTCGGTTTTCCATCAGTCAGCTACAGTGTCCTTGTTACCTCCTGTATTTATAACCATTACCTCTTTGCTCTCTAACTCTCTCAGTTCCAGAGGATTTTTGGGGTATAACCTGTGGAGACCCTTTCCCTCAGTTTCAGAAACAACTGCTGCATATATCTAGTAATTGTCTTACTTCTTGTCAAGAAGATTTTGGGTATCTATCATCTCTAAAAAAGGCTGTCCTGCTCATTGCTTATATGCAAGGACATAGCATATTGTAATAAAAATCCTCCTCACTGCTTCTCTTCTGTGAAAAATGCTGTGTATGCAGCAAATAGACAGATAGGCTATCAAGGAAAATTAGTCAGGTTAGGAATTCTGTCTACTTTGGTTGAGACAGGGCAAAGAAATACTGACTTGAATGACAGATGATGTATAAGATATGATTTCTTCTTTTGTTTAAGGAAAAATAAATCTTAGAGTCCCACTAGCCCATCAGTTCCAGGCTACTCTCATAAAAAAGTCTAAGGACTATCATTTGTTCTGCAGTGAATTACATATTTATGTTCAAATCTATTGGACCTTAAGAAAAAAACAAAAAATCAAAACGATTTGGCAGGAATGTCAGTTTCTGCTCAAGACAACTTCGTCACAGTGGTTACAATTCTATTACTTCCCTGCATGCCAAATCAATCAGAAAAGCTTGAAGAAATAATCAGCAGACATTTTAGAAAGATTAGTCTTTGTTTGAATTAGCCCGCAAGATTCTTTAAATAGCAAACCCCACATTAGGGTTTTTCTAAACTTCTGTTCATGCAACCCAATTACGTGAGATTTAAATAGGCTACATACAATAGCTTTTTATTTCTGTAAAGTACTATCAGACCAGTCAGAACCAGACAATATAATTAGCATTTCTTATTCCCTGGGCAGTCCCAGTAAGGCTGTTACTAACTTTGATAATATCATGGAGAATGACTCAGATAGATACACTGGTAGATAATTTTCCATTGTAATTAGGTGCATAATTTCTATCATGAAATAAGGCAGCTAATTAATGCCTCGTATTTTGTTTAAAATATTTAAATCTTATTAACCCTTTCAGATACTTTTGCAGAAATAATAAAATGAGACTGAAGTGTAAAAATCTAATTGCTGGATATCAATTATAAAAAGATGTATCTTTTGCTAAGTTGCTAAAGCAAGCTTTAAGAGGAAGCTTACGTAATGGGGCAGGACAGGAAACTTAGACTAACACTCTGGCAGAGAACAGTGTGAAATCAAGACAGAAGGCAATGTCCCTTAACAAAGGGACTTTGCCTACAAATGCAGAGGGGTTGCTTCCTTGAGGTAGATGTAGCTGTCATAGTGCTCGTCATTGAAAGCCCCACTCTTTCAGACATTCATCTGTCTCATGGCACTAACAATTTGGCATCTGCCAAAGCTCATCCATATGGTGAGATTTAAGCACATTAAGATGGCATTCATAGAAGATAGCACATGAATCTTGTCCTCAGCTAGCTACTAGAAGATGTGAATAATGGGTTGTGTGGTTTTAGAAAAAAATCTACCTTTCCCTAGCAGTTAGATTTCCAAATTTGAGCTATTTGGCTCTTTATCCACAGATAATTTCCTGGAAAAGCCTAATCCCTTTATTTCAAAAAATTCAGCCTCATATTTAGGGATTCAATAAAAATGATTTTCAATGCCCTCCTCTGTCACAGAAAGCTGAAAAGAAAACACTGTGGCTATGTCTATAGTGCCTGCTGAGGTTCAGTGCAAAGTTACCTAGACTAGGATTTAAGTGAGCTAGCTCAAGTGTTGAATGCAGTCTACCCATGAGTGTGGATCTCTTTGGTAGGTAAATTAAGCCCTGTGTGTTGAAATTCTGCTCAAGATGGTGAACACAGAGGTTAAATACCGATGTCAGAGCCATTAGGGACTTGCAAATATATTGACAAGCAGACAGTACAAAACCAGATGACTTGGGTCCCAAGAGCGATGGCCATTCCTGAAGATGCAACCTTGCATGTTTGTGGTAGGAAGCAAGGGTTGAAAAAAGCAGCCTGAGACTGTAGTACAAGAGGTTGACCCTCAGAAACCCCCAGAGGGAAAGGAAGTTATAACAGAACTGTTCTGTCAGACCCCAAAAATAGGCATTTTTATCTGCAGCTACAACTGAAGTTCCTGCTCTTTCCAGAAGCGTTGCTGAAAACTCCTAGAGAAATGTGGAAACTTGCAAGAAGATGAGAAAACTCACACATTGTTTCTCTTGTTTCCTTGTTTGTCACTGATGCCTTTATACTTAGTGAACATAGCTGTCTACAATGAAATTACTCATGCATCTGTAGATAGCTTTGTAGGTGACATCTTTCTGATTAAACTGCTTTGAACAATAATGACCAAAGAATGTGATATTTCCCCATGTTTCTGTTCTTCACAAACAGAAAAATTTGTTGGTCACATTTTTTTCCTTTCCAACAAAAGAATAGAGAAAACTTGCCACATCACCAGTAAGGATAGCAAAGGCTGTTCTTTAGGTCAGACAGCAGCATCCTTCTTATAGTCAAGGAAAATAACCCCTTCGGTCTAGCCTTTATGATTGTTATATTTTCTTTTTTGAGGTTGTCCTTCCTAAGAAGTATATATGTACCACTTCCCCTTCTTTCTTGTCTGGAAGCCTATGTAAGTTTTTCTTACAGAGCAGAGCCAGCTCTTCTGGATCTCTAAAGAAGCATATTTTACAAAAGCATATATTTTAGTTTATCTCAAAATTCTAAAAGGATTTTTGTAGATCTGAGGGACGAATCAGTCAGAGATGACAAAGAGTGCCTTCATGCATTATTGTAAATGATTTATGAACCCCAGGTTTTCATGGCATGTTAAAAATTCATATGAACATTAGATTTAAAATTTAAGTATCTGAACTAGCTGAAGCACTTCTTCAGGCTTGTAATCAGTCAGATGTATAGCACTATACACAGCAAGGGAGACCTGGGACTTGTGTCCAGATCAGATGTATTATGTAGCCAGCTCTCATTGACAGTCTATATTTGGCCCTTGGGTGAACACCTTGGTCTCTCCCTTTAATCATCCAAAGACAGAACATATCAGTAATCTATGTTCACTCTCAAACAACCTGATTTTTCTTAACTTAAGCTAAATTTCTTTAGGCAGGTTTGGATTGGTAGCCAGTAGCAACTTATTCAACTAGAAAACGCTACTGAATGTGAGTGGTGATAGTGAAATCTGACCCTGCGTTTGCTCTTTGCTATCTTTCTGGGTTTGGAAGAAGTATAAAACAGTAGTCTTTCCCTTGACCGCCTCTTTTAGTCAAATCGCATAGCTTTGTTGGGGCTATATTCCTCTTACGTGACCACAGCCATCTAAACGTTAAGCATGTGCTCCAATTTAGTCTGTTGAATTAGCCTTTTAGCAGACAGTATGAGGCACCTCTGGGAGGCAAGTCATCCCACTTTTTTTAGAGTGGGACAAACTGCCTTGTGGAGCTGTCTGTCTCTCTTTCTCTTTCTCTGCTATCCATATAGGAGTCTGGACTGTTAAATAGGTAAGTATACCTGGTCAGACAGGTAGCTTTAGGTACCAAGTTAAAAGAGGTGAATCTATCAAAGATATCCTTTTTTTTCATTGAGCAATAAAATACGTATCTATAAGGTCCTACTTTCGTATAATAATAAAATATTGGCAAATTGCTAAGGAAAGAGTCTGCTAGTATTCTCTTAAATTCTTAACAAATTAAAATTATTGACAATGGAAGTAAACAGAATGCTTCATTCATCATTTAAAACTTTTACCAAGATGACAAATCAAATACCTTTTGATTTGCGCTTATGGGATTTAATTTGCTGAAATCACTTCTCTGAAATTCCTGGAAAGAGAAGGCTAATAAACTTAACTGCTTCAATGTTGCCAGAAGGAACAGCTCTTCAAACATTAGGCTTGAGAATTTGTCTGGGTTGGAGAAAAACTCAAAGGCCTATATTGTCTTCATTGTATTTAAATTTGAAATTCTAGGGAGAGAGTCTTCTAATATAGAGGTGTTATAGTTTTGAAAGAACTGAGATAAACGAAAATGAAAATATTTACACATAAAGCCTTCTTACATAAGAGAGAGAAAGCAATAACTGATAAGTGTAATGTAAGTGTTTATATTTCAGACGTTCTCTGCCAGACTTTGTACAAAATATCAAATATTCAAAGATAGTTAAACTAAATTTTTACCTGACTCCAGATGGTAGAGTTGCTCCTTGTTGTAGAAGTGAGCATAATCATCAGAAGTATGTGCATAAGTAAAAAGGAATGCACCCAGTTCTGTAATGTAATTTTATAGCTCATGGCTTGTCCTTGGCGGCATGCTGGTTTGAGGCATCTTCTGCTAAGAAGAGGCTGCTTGTGTAAGAAGAAGCTGCAGGTAGATGGAGGTATCAGATATTGCACCTTAGTTCTGAGAGAAGGTGCTCTGGTTGTCACAAGAATGGCAGTCTCCTCCTCTTCGTGTATGATCTTGTGCTTTTTTGATGTCGTCTTCCTCTCCATAAAGCCTTGTTGTCTCTAACAGGAAGCTCATCTAGATATGAGCACTTGCACTTACATTTCCTTTGTGGAAGCAAGTGTAATCAGTGAAGCAGCACAAAAGTGGCATGTTACTGACCAAACTGGGACCAGGTGGATAAAACTTCCCAGCAGCTAGAATTAAAATTTGCTGGCTGTGGCTTCCTTTATGAAGATGTTATAAAGGTCACGGTGTTGATTAGAAGGGCCTCTCCATGGGTGAAAGTCTTGTCCCTGTCTCTCCTTATCTTTCAGTGTCCTACAGCAGTGGCAGCCTTGGACTGAGAATGTACAGTCTGGTCTCTAGAGATCAGGGATCTCCTATCAAGATAATCGTCACTAAGAGTGGGGAGTGTTGCATGAACAACATACCCACCACCGTCCAAAAATTGGTTTGTGTTTCAGATCAATAATCTTTTCTCTGAGCAAAGAAAATTGTTTCAAAACTTGCCATCTCTCTACTCAGAGTAGACAAACAGATAACCATTGCTGAAATATCATTTTTTCTGCAGACCCCTGAAAATCCTCAGAAGTAAAACAAATAAAATCAAACTCCTGGGGCTTGGAGGAGTAATGCAGGAACTTGTTTCCATTTCCCTGTGTACAGTCACCTCAGAAATATATGCTGCCTTCATTGAGACCAGCCAGTCAGTCATATTTGATCTAGGCCTGTACATAGCAGAATGTACAATTTGCATCCACCTTAGGGTGAGCATGTGATCTTGACAACCGTATGTCCTGAATGCACACCAGCACGAGTTCTGGAAGGGCTGGTTCACATGTTCTTCTTCCACAAGAGGACGACTTTCTTGCAAGACTCCTGAATAAGGTCACCCATGCTCATGGAAAGGTTTTAGAGACTTTAGGGTATGCTTAAAAGGTGCGACACACCATACGTTCCTGCCGTAGTGCTGAATTCAGCTGCTGCGTCCTGGGGTAGTGGGCCTTTTGGGCTGGAGTGTCCACTAAACTCATCTCCAGTCTCAGGTATGAGGTTGGGGTGCAAGAGCAGAGCAAAATAGACAAGGCAGAACTGTGGGACTGCTGACTGATGCTATACTCCTCATATGCTGGAAAAGTGATTCAGATGCTTAGATGATGAATACAGGTTGAGAGTCTGTTTAGAACAGAAAAATACAGTGAAATGAACAAGTGAGACACATGTACAAAGCAAAAACATTTCATTTGTAACAATACCAAACAGAAACTAGGCAAAATATCATGACTCTTGGAGAAGAGCATTGAAAATTTCTGATTAATATTTGTTTCTATTATTATAAATGAACAAATGATACAAAGCAAAATGTGCAGTAATACAAGTGGACTACTAATGCTGCAGTATAGATGGCTAAAATTTTATTAAAACCAAACGAATTACATGCTTCCACAAATATGTAAAGTTAATCTGTATGTAGTATACCAAGGAAAGCAAATCAAGTTTCTAGTTGGTCTGCATGTAAGCATTTATTAAAGCAACACAAGAATCTCAATGGGCACCTCACATTAGTAGCACGTGCAAATTTGGGGACAGAGTCTGGTCTTGTGATTCTTACCCCAAATTAACCAAAAAGACCATATTTTTTTTGAAAGGATAGGACTCATAAATCCAAGCATCCTTATATTTTGCCATCTGATATGCTTTCTGAACTCCAGCTGAATAGGTCTGAGTAGATCTCATATTGACTAAAGGGATCTTGGATATTCACTCAAATGAAGATCCTAGGGCACACTTCAGTGTTATAGTATAGACTTCAATGACCTAGGGGATCCTTCCAGGCCTCCACAAACTGCTGCAGAAGGGCATGGGTCTTGAACAGTTCCTGCACTGTATTTTCCAGTCTTGTGGGGATATTTCAGGTGCATAGGCCCCTCTTTGTAGCTGTCTAAATGGAGATATCTTCATCTGTGAGGAAATACTTGTAGCTCAGGTTATATAACTAAACATATCTTCAAACAGATGGCTCAGCAGCATCCATTTGTCTGATTTAGGGAGAATTGTATATGTTGTCCAAGTGTAAGTGCAGGGATGTGCTTATCAAGCTCTAAAAATCTGCACTGGATGCAGAACTAGTGCACAGCTATGTGACAAGTGTGATTGATAGTGGTTAAACTGGTAGAAGCAAAACAACTTACTGTGTAAGCATATGCAGAGAAGGTAAAGGGTGCATTACAGTATGAAGATAGTAATGAGATAGCTGTAAGGATCATGAATGATACATGATCATAATGCTATACAAGCAGAAACACATTCTCTATCTGTAGAAAATAGGAAAGTAGAGCAGGAACATTCTTCTCGCCACACTGTTCTTTTAGGCACATACCAATAACTCTAATCCACCTTCATTCCTCCTCCTAGTTTTCAAGTAACTCATTGTTTTCCACGAGTGAGCTGCTGCCAGAGCTTGTAATCTCTTAAGGTCATTAGCAATTGCCTCAGTGGCATCCATTGGATCTGGAAAGAAAAATCTGGTTTATGGCATTTCTTATGCAGACTTTGTTTGTGAGGGGTGGGCATCCCTGAGCTGAAGCCATATCAGAGAAGCCACTGCCCATGATAGCAGGGCATAGGATTCTTTTCAGGTAAACAGGACTGAGGTCTACATCTATACTGGCAAGGATTAAAAAAAAAAAATAGGGGCTTGGGCTCCACCACTGTGCTCCAATTGTCCAAACTGTTTAGCTGTTAGCATGCTTCCTGCAATATTTTGGCAGATGCCAGTTAGGATTTCACCAGACAATTCCTGAGCTTGGCTCAGAGGACAGCGCAGGCTGGGGATTCTTCCTAAAAGGCAGTTCCCTGATCCCTGTCCCATGCAATAACGCTCAGCATCATGGCCAGGGAGTAGGGGTGCCACGGCCTGTTTGATTCATCGGTTTGAATGTAGTGTAGCGTTCATCAGTCCTCTAACTTCTGTCCCTCCCTGGTACAGATCAGCCATTTCCCTTCAGATCTTTGTTGCAACTCCTGTCAAAACATGGAGATGCTAATCTAAAGTCTACTAGTGCTCAAGAAGAACATTTTACACAGCTTTTTGATTTAAAGATTTTGGAGGGACGCATTTTAACCACATCTTTCTACTCCTTATGTCAGGTGCTTTTCCTGCCAGTGGTGACTCTCTCAAGGCCTAAAAGCTCCAAGTGAGATCAACAGAGAACCATGTTAACTTCACCTCCCCACCGGTGGTGTTAGTGTAACGACAGTTTTCTTCCAAAGGAGAAATCTGAAAGTCCTCGGAATGTCAGCTGTATGGGTAAGTCTAAAATGGTTAACCATTTCAAAGTCTATTAGATTTGTGTTATGTGTTTTGGGTGATCTTACTGGTATTAGGATCTCACTTCAGAGAAACAAGAAAAGCAAACCTACAGCTTTAGTAAACTAAAGAAGGTGTATTTTCAATATGAGAAATGAAATTCAGAAAGATGATTTGTTCTAAAAAGAGAAAAAAAGTGTTGTCAACAAGTAAGTGGAAACCTCTGGTAAAGACCCAGCTGGAAATTACAGACAACTCCCTTCAAAGTCCAGTTGGTTCCATAATTCCCTTTCCCTACAGAAAGCTGTAGCCAGCAGGATAGCAACTCAGTACTTACTGCCCCCTGCAACTGCAGTGAGCCCCCCTGTTCAACATGGGTCTTCTTGGGAGGGAAGGCTGTAAGGAAGCTATTGTCTGGAATGAAGAAGAGAAATTTCTGAGTGAGGCTGTGTTCTTTTCTGCCTAAACCTCAAGTAAACTGAAACTGCAAGGGGCTGGAATAGCAGTTCAGCAGCTTGTCAGGATTTTCCCCAATATTTTTCCCCTTCCTGGACAGCATATTGAAAATTTTCAGATCTGGAAAGAGAGTAAGATTCCTAGGACCTAATAATTGACTTGATTCCTATCCAGAGCAAAGCCTAGGGGTGTTTTCATACAGCTGCATACCTGTAATTCTGTGGGCTGGGGAGGAGGCACAGGGCAGGAGGAACAGGGATTTAGGAGAGTAGATTTTGGGTAGAACATGATATATAATCTGTTCTTCTACCCCCCAAAGCTCTAAAAGGCAATATCCCTAGTCTAGGAAAAGTAGTAGAATCATTAGTTCCACAAATTTTGAAGGCTTTCTGATCTCTTAATCAGACGTCTATCACAGCACTGACTGGAGACCCTCTTTTGTGAACAACATATTATTTGAAGTTAGAGATGGCCTTTGCGAAAGATCTTTTATGTGTGCTCTCCAGAATGTCACATCATTGTTCTTCAACACTCACTTCCATTTCTACTTGCATTGCTGGATCTGAGTTTCCTCTTGCTCATAGGACGGTGCAGGAAGGTAGACTCTGGAATGACGTGGTCAGGGGAGAAGTTTTTGGTGAGAAGGTGATATACAGGGGTAGAGATTTGCCCATTCCACCCCCCTGTTAGGGGACCCATAACAATAACAGGAGTTTCTCCCAGATCTTAAGAAGCTCCTACTTAATTTTAGGTTAATTGTTATGGGAGTGAGAAAAAGACACATTTTTGACTAAGTAAGTCTTCTGTTCCAGACTGAGAGGACTCCTTAACACAAGCTCTTTGCTTGGATTTATTTTTAGCAAGGTTCTCTTCATTTTTTTGTTATTTTTTTTTCCAGATATCTTTTCATAAAACTAAATTAAATGTGCAAAGAAGGGAGAGAAAATCAATTTGATATTTGCAATGAAGCATAAGACATTTCACTTCCTTACTTTAACTTAAAAATGGGCAAAGGTAAAGGAACAGAAAAAAAGTCCTGGAATATAACATCTATGAGCCATCTCTAAGAACCACTTCAAAAAAAACTCCCTTCCATCAATCCCTTCTTAAATATAAAGGAACAGAAGAAACACTTTCAGCATTTCACTGGAGTGAGTATGCAGGAGGAATACTGTGGGAATAAGTTTAGAAATATTAAGAACTCAAATTCAAACTCCTTGATGTTAACAGCTTTTCTTGTCAAGAAAGACCTTTTTTCTCTACTTGGGATAGAAATCCCCATTATACACATGTGCAGCTAACACAAGACTCTTTTCCTAGCTCTGATGCAGTTTGGACAGGAGGGTCTAACTGGAGTGCGTTGCATATATTTTCTGCTGCTTGGCGATCAGAAGGAATTAAATTAGACTAACCTCCCCCTCCACCCCTGAAATGGGTTGATGGATGAGAAAACAGAGCCCAATGCATTGGGTCAAGATAAGCGTTTTGGTTTCTTTTGTTCTTACAGTTATAGGATGTGGGTATGTATGGGAGGAATAGGAGCCCCAGAGGCTAAGGAGAATAGTCAGAGGGCTCTACAGCCCCAGGAAAATGGTTTCTGCTGGGAGCTCAGGGCACCAGAAGTCTGACATATTCATAGTACTTCTGGTAGGTAGTTCAGCAGAGGAAGACAACATTTAAGGCCCAGCATAGTCTGAACTCATCTGCCATCTGAAGAAAGAAGATGAAAAAGATACACATGGTCTTCTTGTAATGGATCTTGGTCTGCTGTGAATATGGGGAGGCCGTGGACATGCTGTCTGTCAATACTGTCCACTGTGTAGCCGCATGTGGCTACTGCCAGCATGACACTTATGCACTGCCTTTTAGTGGTGAGTGATCCATTGCATGGAGGGACTGATGGGATGCTCGCTTATTATATTTCTTTCTGTCCTGTACACCAGATATTGGTTTTAAGCAACATTCAAAAACATTTGTTGGTGGTTCTGTTTTTGCTGTGTTTTGGTCTTGCTCAATATACTAAAATCACATGAAAACTGAGCCACATACACCTATTTCCAAACTGCGTGTGTCATGGTCTGCACAGTACGCGAAACTGATAGCAGTCATTGTATCTTTCAGGCTCAGTAACTCAGGCATCAGAAGACCCAGCTGTATTTTTTTCAAATTCCAACTAGATTTGTAACGCACCTGGTAAATATCTGCCCTTTCAGAAACACAATTTCACTTCTGCCAAAATAAGCATTAAGAATACTAATGCAGGTCAAGTAGTTTACCGTTGGTATGAGCAACAGCATAAGTAACCCATAATTTGAATCTAAAATGAATAATGAGTAGCTGCCATTGTACAATTTAGGACTCTAAACAAAACAGAAGGAGTAAGAAAACCCAAGAAAAAGGTTCCTGAAAAGACAAAAGAAAGGAACGCTACAACTGAGTTGCTTTTCTTGCTTTAGCCATGACACGGAGGTGGGAGAGCAACTGCGGAGGTGAGTGGAGCCTCAGATAAAGGACTGGACAACCCATAAAACCTGATGAGAACAAAGAAGCCCTGAATCTCTGCGTGAACACTTCTGAGCTGAAGGAGCTGAGTCTGAATGAAGTATACTACCTCCAGTTTCCCACATCTCCTGGAATAGCTGGTCAAAAGACTGGTAAGACCCTGTTAACAGAGTGCGTAGAGTCAAATTTGCCACCATCTGTAGACAAATGTTTTCTCTGAACAATGTGCACCATGCTGTTCTAGTCTGTTTTAAACTGTTTCTAAGTTGAATGGCTAAAGCAGTCTGGGATGGGGATCAGTGTCTAGAAAGCTAAGTTGAGCTCTGGCTTTTTCATGGACTTTATGTGAGTTTCGGGACAAATAGTTTGATCTCCTCTGACCCAATGATTGTTAATAAATTAATAGAGGAAGCAAATTTTATGCTTTCCAAAGAGAAGTAGGAGCATTAGAGGCCTGCAGCTTCCTTGACCCAGGAAAGGACAAGGACCTGTTTATTGTACAAGTGCACTGTTCACTCGCTGTTTGCCCTATTTTACCTTTACTTGTCTCTAAAGCTGAATTTCAGTTCATACTGGAGACATTCAGTGAAGTGCATTTTTATTATATGCTTCAATTCAGATCAAAATGTCAAAACACTATAGGAAAGTAATCTTTATTCTTAGCCACAGAGAGGAAATGCATATACTTGAAAAGCCTGTCCTTGTGAATGTCTGCAGCACTTTTGCAGAGGCAAGAAATTTAAGTACTATCCGAGTGCTTTGTCCTGCAAAGAGACTGCCGTTGAATAATAATTAGCCTTTGTAAGGTAAATAAATCCAACTGTCTTTCCCTGCATGCCAAATAGGATCTTATGGCTTCAGGATGCTGGGATGCAGCTCAGGGTCTGACAATATGCCACCCTAACATCTATAGTGCGTGGATGTCAGCAGTCCTGAAACACTTGTGTTCCTCTGTCTTCAACATAGTTAGGCACAAACTTATATTGTGTTGTTTCTGTTTGGCATTGTTATTTTATTAACAAATGCTCTGTCCCTTCGCTACCACAAAAAACCCCAACAGCCACTTCTGCTACTGAAAACTGATGATACAAAACAAGGGAGAGGAAGGTTGATACCAAAATGAAACTCAACAAAGAAACTATCAAAAAATGGTGTTCTCAATCTGATTGATAAAGACAACGGTCTTTCTGTGTTCGTCTTTCTTCCAAAATTTTGACTTAAATAATTTTTAATTTATTTAAGTCAAAGCTAAAATATGTATGAAGTACAATTTACTGGTGTACAGAGTTTACCCATCCTTACTGTCACTTGGCAACATTTTCAGATGATATAATTGATGTATTTGGTCCATCTATGTATTTGGGGTTTGGAGTTGTACTTCCTGGAGAATAGTCAGTGGGTCTACTTGAGTAAGATAGGACATAGATTAAGTAAGGATGGCAGAACTGGCACCTTAAGGAGCCCTGCATTTTTATGTGGGTTTCTTGGATCTACTATTGCATCTCATAATAATTATTTTTCAATTGAGTTTTCTGCAACACCATTACAGTTGTATCTCACTTTAGTCTCTGATAGTGAAACAAGAAAGGAATTTCACTCTCTTGCGGTCAGTTCTGCTTGCTTTACCTCTTGCAACAACTATATTGAAATCACAAAGACTCATGCTAGTGAGGTGAATATGAGTTGTCCTGTAAAGCCTGGTTATAATACTTAAATATTAAATAATTGTGCTTAGCACTTATGCAACTTAATACCGTATAATCTTCAAAGCACTTTACAAATCTTAACTAGGTAATCCCCACAGCAGCTCTGTGTAATAGGTTATGAAGACCACACATTAAAAATCTCCCACAATATGAACTTGTCTGCATACTAAGCCTATGTGAAAAAATATCTGCAGTTATGTCCCCGAAGTCACGAGTGTTTAATTTTACTGAACTGTAACATGCCTTGCCTTCAATAAATTAGTTCTGCTTTCTTATCCCATTCAAGGTAAATCCATTATACCCTGCAGCATGGCTCAGCACACAGTATTATCACAATTTTGAGGATATTTTTTATTGTTAAAACTCCTGGAAGCAAATAAGAAGCAGAAAATCTTAATGTTATTTAAGAAATGAAGTTTCTAGTGCCAACGATTGCAAAGAAAGTGTATGGGAAAGGGTCAGAAAGTCTCTAAATTTAGACTGAGGCACTCAGGAGAGTCTGATCTGAATTCTCTCAGTGCCAGGAGGCACACAAGGCGCGAAAATCGTTCTTCCACTTCGATCGGTCCGCTGCTGCGTGCTCTGGAGTCAAGGGCCACAGCGCAGTCTTCTGTCGGTTTCCCCCTCAGGACACAACCGATCCAGCTCCATTTCCTCCTCCTCACTTCATTACCGATTTTCTCCATCTCCACCATTTCTGATGCTCGTCGTTTCTGCAACTTTTTTTTTTTTTTTTTCTGGGAGGAAGTAGTTGGCCTCCTGCCCAAACTCAGGAGAGTAGCTACCATTTTTAGCCACTTCTTTTGAAAATGTGAGTTTTGTGATATTGAGATTGAGATTGACTGGCAAATAAAATATGCTTATACTCAGTTTCACTGGAGAACTTAAGCCTTCAGAGACCCCACTTCATTTAGGAAATAGTATGTTTTTCTAGCTCAAATTTTCTTTGAATATTCATGTTCCAGAAAAAAAGAATTTTGAATAGTTATTGCTTTAGCCTGTTTCAGGTCTAAAATTTCCTATGAAGTGGAAATACCGCTTTTAGTCCACTGTAATAATGCTAGCTTACTGCTAATGTCACAAACACCACTGGTTCCAGTTTTTGTTAGTTCTGCTGGAAAACTTTTTAAAACAACATTACAGTTCGAAGTTAACATTATAATTCTAAGTGAAGACCAAATTCACCAACCAAAGATGTAAGTTACTAGCTCATGATTACATCTCAAGCATGTCCATAGAAAATAATCCTCTGAAAAGTGTTCATTTTTTATAATACCTAGTGTAGAGAGGAAACAATGGCTTTGACTGGTGAGGCCTTCTTCCAAGAGAAGCAGATAGAAAGCAGAGTTTTTGTCACAATTAAAAAAAAATATCATCAGTTTTCCAGAATGTATACTGAGACAGTGAAGCATTATTTATAAATAGAGTATGATCCTTCCCCTCCAAGGCATCAGGCAACTTAATGCCTTCCTTTTGCTTTTGTCTACAACTGTCTCTCTCTGTAAAGCTTGTAATTTGAGAGCTGATCCTTTGTAAAAAGGAAGCTCTATGATATCATGAAGACTGACCTCAATTCTTTATTTCCTTTCTGCTTCAACCTGGAAACTTGTTTCTCTTTCCTCCTGTCTTTGTTTTCCTTCCTTTTCTTTTCATTTTTTCACACCTTTGGAGAAAAATCACAAATAGCCTTTGAAGGAATAATTAGCAATCTCTGTGACCCTATGGTAAAAACCTTTACCTGATTCACTACTAAAGTGCTTATCTAAGGGTAAGAATTTCAGACAGACTAGGGAAAGAGAAATTTCCACCTGAGAGATGATAAGGGTTGAGCAGAAAAGAGACCCTAGAAAGTAAAGGAATAAATGGATGGGAACACAGGAGGAGACATAATTAGGCAGTCTCACGTGCTTGCCACTACGTAATTTCAAATGTTCCAAATGGAGCCTGGTATTCTACAGACAGTCTCATAATTAAGTCCAGGGTTGCACAAGAGGTCTGAATTAAGGTTTCATGGGTAGCCTTCTGGCTTTCCCAACCTTTGGTCACTTAATTTAGTGACCTAAATCCTTTTTAATACAGAAAAAGATTGATTTTGATGAGGTCTTTTAATTGTTTAGGGAGGAGGGGTTGTTAAGGACTGCAATTTATTATGTAATTGTAGATGCATAGTACTTCAAAGGAAAAAGTATTCCATTTTTATTCTGCCTAAATTTGTATACCATGCTGAGACCTTTAATACCTGTGGTTTTTTCCATAAAGTGCATTAAGCTATATGACCAACATCAAATTTAAATGCATCAGAAGCAGGAAGTCTGCCAGAGGATCTATAGGACCAGTAGGTAATCATGGTTTTGAAGAGCATCCAGAAAAGATTGGGTTGTAAGGGGAAGGCTGCGTGAATTCACCACGGGGGAATTTGAAGAGCGTCTACTTCAGAATCTTTTTGTAAGGAGGTTAAATTTGAGGCAGTTGGTTCAAACTGAAGAGCTTTTCAAACAAGCCAATAATTATGCCAACAAATAACATGGACCGGATGGTATTCCCACTTGAGGAATTTTTAGGAAACTCAGGTACAAAGTAACTGCAGGTGCTGAACTATGAACTGTTATGTGTAGCCTTTTGCTAGAACAGCTTGATACCCGAAGGCAGAATGAGGCAAATATGATGGCATCTTGCAAGAAAGACCTCTGAGAGAATCTGGCAATGGCAGACCCTAATTTTTCTGCACCAGTCAATTTAGCTGACACTACATTACAGAATTAAATTAGCAGACATACGTGGAAGTACAGAATAACAGGGACAAGTCAACACAATGTTTGTAAAGGACCGTCATGTCTTATAGATCAGTCAAAGCTCTTTGAAGGAGTTAAGAAGGTTAATTATGATTTAGCCAACAGCCCTGACTGTTGAATACCTTGACAATAAAGACAAAGAGCTTCATCGTTACTCCATGACTTTGGTGTATCTAATAGAATATTAGGTTCATATGTCTTCAGTATAGTTTTTCTCAGCTTGTTCTTATAATCTTCCTGTGTCAGTGTTGGTTTTTTTTTTTTTTTAGTTCAGGTGGGATTGTCAAAATAAAAGGAATGCATGTTCCTGAGTCATTTTGGCAGGTTTGAAAATCCCATCAATGCACAGTCATGTTCCCACTATTTCCCCATAATCCTGTCTCCAGGTGCCTTCAAAGCTGATTTGAGCAACAGACTACACATGACAGTAAATAGTTCAGTACCTTCAGTACTTTGTGCGATGCTGTGCCGAGTTCCCTGCCTGTCATACTGGCTCGTATTGTTTCAGTGCATTCTTCTTTATCTGTAATCTCTTATACATAATTTATAAGGTCTTGGGACAGGACTATCTCTTTAGCTCATGTTTATAGCGCTGATAGTATTGGTGTCCTGGCGCACGGCTGGGGTTCTGTGTACTTGTCTAATAAGCACCTAGAAATATATGAAAGTATAGAAGCAATCTGCCATTTTTAGACTGCTTTAACAGGAATCAGTGCTGGAGTAGGAGAGAAGAAAAATTATTCACCCTCAGCAATCTCGGGATGCGAAGCCTTGCAAGCAGGACCTAGTCGCATAGGTCAGCTTTGAGCTTAACCTTTAAACGAGCAAGGGCTAATCCTCCTTGGCCGTTTTTATCACCAGCAGAGACAGCACGGCCCCCATCAACCTCGGTTTAGAGGAGCTCGGGGACCTTGCTGCTCCCCCCCACACACACCTTGAGGGAGCATCCCACCACTCCCATCATCTCCATCAGCACCACCCTCTCATCTCCTCGCAGAAGACGCCCAAGGGATGAGACGAGACCGCAAGGAGAAGAGTTAACAGGGGAACTGAGAAACCGGCCCTTTTTCCCCGCCTCCTCCTCCTGTCTGCGGGGAAGGGGGTGGGGGGGGTGGGATCGGGACCCGCCGATCGGGGGTGGCCCCCGGCGGAGAGGCGCGGGGAGGGCTTCGCCCTCCCCGCGCCTCTCCGCCGGGGGCCACCCCCGCGGCCCGGTGCGGCCAAGCGCCGCCTCCGCGGCGGGATGCAGCCGCCGCCGCCGCCGCCCAGCGGGTGCAGGTAAGGAGCAGGGCGGGAGGGAGGGGGGATGCGGCGGGCACCCCCCCCCCCTCCCCCCCCCCCCCCGCCCCTTTCACCTCAGGTTGGCCTTAGGGGAAAAAAAAAGGAAGAAAAAAATAATAAATAAAAAAACCTAAAACCACCCCGAAAAAGGCGCCGCTGAGGACTGGCGGCGGTGGAATTTTGCAAATTGAGATGATCCTCTTAGAAACGCTGCACGCCGAGCCGGGAGTCGCCCCTGGGGCGCTGACCCACCCCAGGACGGAAGGATTTCGAGATTTAACTAATTTTTTACCCCCCCCCCCTTCCCCATCTTAATTGAATGGAGCCGCGGCTTGCAGACCTAGGAACTAGCACGGATGCTGGCGCTGAATTTGGCGTAGCAGTTGGGAAGGGTAGTTTTTAAGAGACGTGGGGGGAATTTGCAACAGAAATAATAAGTTTCTCTATGGTCGCCTGATTAATTAAAAATGAAGTACATGCTCTGCATTGGCAGTCAGTCCTAAGCAATGATCTGGAGAAATCCTAAGCCTAGTAGTTAATATTTTTTTTCCTTTCCTAGAAAATTCGAATTACCTAAGTATTGCCTTTGCAAATCCACATAGAGCCCTCAGCGTTGCAGAGTGTTCTCTGCTTAATGAATGTTTGTAAAGGGATTTTCATTCCCACTGAATGTCGGTGGCAGCAGCCAGAGCTCAGGCAGTCAGGTCACCCGCTCCTTTCCTTTTGCAAAGAAAGAAGGAGCAGAATTAGTTCAGCAGCACTGCTGTGTTGATGTAGTGCACAGGATGACATTCCCTGCTGATACAGTTGTTCAAGTGAAGCGTGCTTCTGGAGTTTATGATTTTGAGTGTGAAACTCGAGAAACAGATAAGAAAAATATGCAGCAGTCTCTACATGAGCAATAGAAAAGGTCCTCTCGGGACTTTTTAATGCCCAATAATGGACCCGGGGGAGGGGTGTTGGGTTTAATTTTTGTAATTTGTTTTCAGTCTAGTATATCAATACATTTATTTCAGTTATATATGCTATTTATAGAGCATCTCTTTGAACCAGTGTATTTTTATTTACTGTTTTCCTTCTCATTGCATGCTGAGATATTTCAGTGGTGCTGCTATTGTTTAACTTAGAGATGTGCATTTTGGGCTAATTAGATACATGTAGGTAACTGTGGCTGTGCATTTTAATATCGCATCTGGCAAGATCTTCAAAGACATAAAACATTTTCAGACATACATATAATGCTAAACTGAACTTGGTGAGAAGAAAAAATACAACTAACTTAATCGTTTTCTAAGGTAAACCCATCATTAATCCATAAATGAAGTTATAAAGCCAATTCAGAGTTTGAAATCAGACCTGCATCAAGGAACAGATGATAAACACTTCCCATGCAAACACTCAGATGTGCACGTATTCTGCCATCCATTCTGGATGGATGAATCAGAATATGGGACGGCCCAAAGAGCATAAGACTCTCTTCTGAAAAAAGTTATGTGCAAATTCCTGCCTTTAGTTATTATTAATAGTCTACCTGAGGTGAGTAAAATGATTTACAGTGCGTAAAGTTAAGCAGATATCCGTGTCTTTGTAGTACCAGGATCTACATGGGCATGTTTATAGGTAATAATAGATACAGAATAATCCTGTGTGGCAGAAAACCACGGCTTGAGGGCTGCACAGTTCTTTAATTTGTAAAGATTAAAGAGATTGAAAAAATACTTTGGACTTTTATATGCTTGTGAAGTAATTTTTAAAATAGTTTTTAAATGAGAAATGAAGTCCTTTTGTTTAAAAGTGCTTAACAGTAAAGACATTGGTTCTTCAAAATTTATGTATGTACCTTCATAAATAGAGACAGAAATATCAACTGAACGTACTGGGAGAAAAAAAGTCTAACTATTGAAAAATAAAATAAATATTTGTGTCATAGCCAGGCTTTATGTAATTGACTAAAACTCATGTGACACAGAGTCCTGCCTGATTTTTTTTTTCCTCAGAAAAGTTTAAACATGACATAGTTGGACCAAAGGCACTGTGTATTTTGGGTTGTGTTTTGCTGTTGAAAAATATTCCATTTTGAAGAAAACTTTACATTCAGATCTACATGTAATCATTTCAGAAAAATGAATTACTTGTAGACCAAAGTTCTTCTAAGAAAATATTTCTATTGATGCTCCAGATACTGATTTTTGTAGGTAGCAACTCTTGTTCCCCATCATACAATAATTTCCTAGAAAATATTGATCTTAAGAAAAAAAAACTATATCTAGAAAGGCCATGGTAGCAAAATATTTTCCAAATGGGGAACTTTAGTGGTTCTGTGAAATTTCAGCTCCCTCAGCGAGCTTTTCCTTTCCATACTGAATAGGAAAAATTGCTTTGTGTAAAGGCCTTTTTTGCCTTAAAATAGAGGGCTTAGAAATATCAACTTATGTAAAAAGGTATCACTCATACTATAAAGCATTCAAAAAGAAACAATCTGTCAGTGAAACTGTTGATTTATGGAAATGAAGGATCTTTTCTAGGGATTTTGACTACAGGGATGCTGAGCCTTCACACTGCTCAGCTACAGCTGGAAGAACCTGTGTCTGTGGCAGTGTCTGGCAGTGGCCTGACACTTCATGGAGGGTTACACCTTGACCTTTTAGTAACAACATAATGCAATTTTTCTGTGTCTAAGTCTAACTCTGAATCCTGATAGGATTAGTGTTGTATCTTCAGGTGCCTTTGTCAGCTGCGTAAGCACTCAATTACTTTTAGATAGTACTCAAGATAACCTTTTGTCTTTGAGCACTAACCTCAAAGACATTTTAGACACCTTTTATTTTTCAAGAAAACAAATGTAAATACATGACTTTCTGTGACTAACAATTAAAAAAAATTAAAAGCTAATCAGTCAGATTTTTGAGTTTTGTAGGATAAAAAAAATGTGATACTATCTTTGCTCTCATTCTGACGGTCATCTGCTGAGGATAACTTGATACCTAATACTGTCTGCCACAAGACCTGTTCTTTTAAAACTGTATTTGGACAGTATACTGAGCACTGAATACATTTGTATACTGAAAACAAATATGAATATTTTAAGATAGGAAAGTATATGTTCAGCTATAATAAACATGCAATAATCAAGAGTAGTTTATAAAAGTTATCAAGAGGATCCACTGACTACTTCTGTAATTACTGTAACTGATTGTGCAATATCTTATATTTCATCTTGGGATCAAAGGTAACCATTGACAGTCTTAATTTGGGATCATATTTGATAATGTGCTGCTTATCTTTCTGACACTAAGATATTAAGTTTCAGCAGAAGATATATTTTCAAGTAATTTAATGTCTTACTTAAGTTGGTTTGTAAATTGTTTTAATTAGGGAGGCTTTGTATATAGCACCAAGTACAATGTAAGTACTGACAGTGATGAGCTCTATGGGCAGGAAAAAAAGGAGAATTATACTGCATAAATTAAAACTAATCCGCCTGGAAACAGTACTCTAATGCAAACCCAGAGTGTGAGGAAACAGAAGGAATTTAGAAAGCTATAATTCCAGAATTGTAGGATGGCATTAAGAAATCAAATATTCCTATGAATACAGTTTGGCATGAAGAATGCAGACATATGGAGAGGATACAGAGAACGACAACAATACTTGTAAGAGACCACCTAGATTGATTCATCAGGGAGGTTGAAAAGTACTAAATATTTAATGCTTGGCTAACTGCTGGTAAATAAGGGAGAGAAGGCAAGATAACTGTTTACAAGTACTTGAGAGAGACAGTGACCAAGGAGGGAAAATAGCTACATTTCAAGCTTATGAGTAGTGTAGCGTGGCCAGGGGCTTTGGGATACTGATGCAAGGCTCATAGGAAACAAACAAACCTGCTGAAACTCAGGGGGAAATGAGTTTAAGAGCTGTACTAATTTAGCTGTAGAAACAACCCCTGTGTTAAAGAGTAATAAACATTGTGAAGCAGCCTTTCATTTTTGTTTTTCTACAGCAGGTCACTGAAATCTTGCTTATAACTTGAAAAATTGAAGTTTTGTACTTCATAGACAGACCGAGTCACAAGGCTAGATGTCCGGGCATCATCTCCCTCCCCCGAAGCTGCATCAATTACATCAGTGTATTTCCTGCCAGGTGCTTAACTAACTTACGTTTTTAAGACCCCATTGATGGAGGCTCCATGACCTACCCAGTCCAGAATTGTTTCCAGTGCTTTTCTGACCTTCTTGTTTTTAAAATGCCTCACCTATATCTTCCTTGCTGTAGTTTAAGCCCACTATTTTTTGTCTACCCTTCATTTTGGAAAACAGGTTATTCCCTCCCACTTTGCAACAGCACTTCTTGTATGAGAAGATGGTCCTCTCCTGTCCTGAGAGAACAAGATCCATCCAAGAAACTAACATCTTTCCTAGAGGTTTACTTGTTTTCTGATCTCTCAGAGATTTACAATGATCTCTGATCATTGTTGTTCTCTTCTGTAATATTTCCAGGGGGTCTACATAGTTCTTGCTTGAAATCAGACATAATACTCAAACTGATATATCAGCAGTGCTGAATGTAGTAGAAGGACAGCTTTATGTAACTTGCAAGTATCTGCCCTATTTCTGTGTGCTGGTATTCGTTTTTTTGCAACAGCGTGTTGCAAAAACCACCATAACACCATAGCATATATGGTGTTAAATCTGTGAAATGTTACAGCGCCCAGATCCACTTCTGTAGAACTGTTGCCAGTCATCCCATCCTGCCTCCCTCAGCCTTTATTTGTGCAGTTGGTTATTCTTATCTAAATGAAATGCTTTGCTTTTGTCTTTTTCAATCTGTCAAAACACTTGAATTCTAATAGCATCATCCAGTGCGTTTGAACCCTTGTCAGTTTGGTCCATCTGCAGATATAATGCTACTCTCTGATCCATCATGCAAAGAAATCACTGAGGAGTATCCAAAACAGATTTACGAACAAATTTCTCTTATCCTTCCAGTGTGATAGTGAACTGTTGATAAGCACACTCCGAATATTCTCTTGCAAATGGTACCAACTTCTACTGCAATTTCATCTAAACCAACTGTCCCTAATTTGTTTATGAGAATATCAAGAGACTGGGGACTGTGGCTGTTGCCCACAGTTTCTCAAAACTGATTTCTGGTGGCTCTGAGACTGTCTAATCTGAGGCTGGTGCAATCAGTTTCCTAAGTACTGGTTATTAGGCTAGTTGTTTTGAAAACCCTGAATTTATTTAAAAAGCCCCAACCTTTCCCATTCCATCCTAATTTCTTTTCCCTTTGTCACTGATGTATTGACTGCCTGGTGGCAATTAACATGAATAGTGAAGAAGAAGAAGAAGAAGAAGAAGAAGAAGAAGAAGAAAACCTAAACACTTTGGTCTTCTCAGCAGCACTTATTACTGGATTTTTCTTCCTGCTTAGTTGACCAAATTCTTCCCGGTCCTCCCTTCTCTTCTAACATCTGTACTGAGTGTTTCTGTACAAGATCTGAAGATGCACATCAGTGCACATCTAGCACCAGGCATTTTTGACAGTGTGGGACCCCAGCAGGAAGGGACCCTCCTTGCTGGCAGCTGATTTATGAGTTTTGATGTGATAGTAAAGATGAATAGACACTTAAAGGGACTGTCAGTGTTTTTTAACGGCAAAGGGTCCGTGTTTGTGCATTGTCAACTTAGCAGAATGTTACCTGTCTACAGAATGGAGTTTATGTACTTAGTGAAATAAATCTGTTTACAGTGCAACCTTTCAGCTACGTAGACTATGACCCTAAATACAAAACAGCAAGGGGGATATTAAATGATTAACTGATCCAAGAATAGGATCTGCAGTGAATAGTACTAGGTTTTGTCTGGACTGGAAAATAAAGCTAACAAAATGAATGTGATGGTGAATGGTTGTCATTTTGAGTAACTAGAGCTTGCACCATAAACTTATTTAGTCCAAGATGTTGAAGGAATAGCCTCAGTGCTTTCAATCTTTCATCAGGGCAAGGTTCTCTATTTTTTAGTAAGAAAAAATACAATGATAGTGACTTTATTTCAATTAATGAAATTACTTTAAAATGCTAGGTTTGCAGCGAGCATTTCAAGTAACAGTGATTCCTGTCAAATGTGTCTTGACTCTTTGTTTTTCACTTCAGAATTTCCCAAATTTTACTGGAGGAAGGGTCCTGAATCAGGACTTCAGCTTAGTAAGGTTTTACACATGCTGCACAGAGGTCCCCTTACTCCAATTTCAGGCTGTGCATTTTCATGGGATGGTGACAGTTCATGTATGGGTGAAATTAATTACCAGAGTTGTTAGCCTTATGTAAGCAAATCATCTCATCTTGCTAAAGTTTCATTGCAGCTAGTTTAACTATTCACAACAGGATTCCTATTATTTTGTTTCATTGTCCTTTATTTACAAATAAAGCTGGTTTAGGTAATGATTCATATCTGGAAGCAATTTAGTATGTCATCATGTTCCTATTTGTTGCCTTCATTAATGAAATGAGAAAGCACTGTCAATCAGAATGGAGGTTGTTACTGTGATTTATAAATGCAATCCCAAGGGTAAGCAAAGTTCTGATAAAGAAACCTTAGTTCTGTTTTTGAGAAGGGCTGCAATGAGGTTTTGCAGTGGGAGATTAATTGGATTTTTGTAATTGCTTGGAAAAAAAGACTATAGTATATAGGTGACCATTAGGGCTGTACACTTAGCTTTCCATGGCTACTTATATTTGAGTGAAAAGACTGGTAAGTCTGAAGCAAGACAGAAATAACCTGAAAGTATTGCTCACTGTATAGATAGTTCTCCCTGTTCTGTAGATGAAGGGAGAGAATGCAAATTGGACTACCTCACTTTTTACCTCACTGTCAGTATCAGCTACAGCTGCACATGTTATCGCTGGAGAGCAGGGTATTGTGGGACATAGACCTGGCCCTTGTGGTTTATACTGTTCAATTTAATGCTGATGATTAATTAGGTTACTGCATCCATAGCTGGAGTTGCATATGTAACCAAGATTTATGTTGCTGTAGTAACATAGAAAGACACAACTGTGCTGAATTTCCGAGGTCTTTGAAGTAGGAGTTCTCCTAATGCAAAATGGGATTGAGAATTCCCATCGGCGAGTGAAGAGTGTAACTAAGATGGGCCCTCATTAGTAGACTGAAATCTTGCATATCTGACTCTCAAACTGAGTTGTGTAAATTCCTGCTGCTCGTCAAAGGGTTAGAGAAAATAGGGAGTTGCAAGAGAGAAGACGAAAGGAAAACCTGTGGCTCAAATTAATCAAGAGCAATTGATTTGAAGACAGATAGGAGCAATGCAGGATTTGATGACTACCATGAAAATCACAGGGTGCTTCTGCGAGGCCATTGACAAAAAGTCTGGAATGTGTTCTGGGTATTGTGACTGGCCTGGGAATAGAGGCAAGGAGGAACAGAACATGAGCCAGGTCAAGACTTCACAGTATTATATATCAAATTAAAATAGTGGTGGTGACATAGCCTATGCTAAGGTAGATGGAGGAAGACGTGAAAATCTTAGGTGGATGGGAGGGATAACTTGAGGTGGATGAGGAGGGCTGCAAGGGATTTTGAAGAACTGCAGGAAGGTGTGGAAAGCTTTGGGTAGGCTGTGGTAGAGGCAGAGTTTTTGGACTGAACACTACCTCCTGCACTTCAATGTTAGGGCACCCCTTGCATCTGGGAGCCAGCAACTGTATTGTCCATTTGAGGATAAAGTATTTAATACAGTTAGTCCAAATTGCAAGTCAGACACTTTCATAAACAAAACAAAAAGTCTGGGGGGGGAAAAAACCAAATAAAAGTAATCCTGACTTTTAAAAATGTTGGAAACTGGGATTATTAATTTTTGGTTGTTGTCATTTCAAGGTCACATGTTTATATATATTTATTACTTCAGCAGTGATAGAAAATGTCCAAGCAACATGACTCTCCTTAAAGCAGTATCCTTGAAAAGTTAATTATCTAAAAGGTTTCAAAGTATTAATGGAAAAGGAAGAAATTAGATTACCTTGGAGTCAGGGAACTTTTAGTGAGATGTGTAGCTATGAAAATATATGATATCATATGTTTTTACAATTCCTTTTACCTCCTGGAAAGCTGTAATATTTTAGCTTATTTTTTATTTTGCCTTTTTTTTTTTGACAAAGAAGGAAACCAGCAAAGTAGGAAAGAGTCAACGGACTATAACCTATTTACTTTCAAACAGTTTTGTTCGTATACCACAGTTACATGTGATGGACTGGTGATCCGTTTCCCTGCAAGTTCAACAGAAATGACACTACAACTTTATCCAGTTTTCTCACTCCATGGATCAGCTGCACCAAGGGCCTGATGTAGTTTCATGCATGAACCTCGATGACCAGGAAGCACTGAAAGAGAAGAGAATCCCGCTCTTCATTTGTTATTCAAACTGCTTGTTTGCAGGAGTCTCACATTTCTTAAGCTGCATCCATGTTTTGGGGACTTGTCAAGACTTGCTGCAGAGTGACTGAACAGCTGGGTGCCAATTTACTGCACGCTCCTGACTCTGCACCAAGTCTCTGCGTGAACCCTTTGACAGGAGCATAAGCTACTGCACAAGAAGAGAAGAATTGAACATGGGGAAAGTGTGTCCATAATTACCACCTTCTGCTCTTCTCTTTGCTGGCTTATCGGACAGCTTCCAGGTAACTTAAATGAGAACTGGAGCAGATGCTAAAGCAGTGGGATTTCTGGACATCTTGGATTTTTTATTACCTCCTTTGCAAAACAGACTTTGCAATTATCCTGGAAGTTACAATCCAGAAGTTGGACGAACTGAACATTTTCTACAATTTATGTGCAACAGAGACACTGTCTGGTATTTTCAAGGCAAAAAAAGTTGTAAGGGTTGGTTTTGTTTATAAAGAGAAATAGAGGTATTGAGTTTGGCTTGTAAAGTTACATAGTTCTAAGTTTCTGATGTTTTCGGTGACATTAGACTTGTGTGAAACTGGTATGGCTGCAGGCCGGGTCAGACTCCACAGGTTTCTCGCCTTTCATAAACATTGGAATGAAGAGTTTTATGCTAGGACATTTCCCTGCCGTGCTGCAAAGTAAAACCTGATAGTGTTATGGATCTTGACTGGGAAGTCAAATTGGCAAGTCTAATTTAATCATGTGACTTAATTATCTCGAAATATAAACAATCAGCAGGAATGGAAATTGTAATGAAACCATAAATGAAATAACTTGTATTTTAGTAGACTACTGTTATTCTAAGATTATAACCAAATAATTATCTTGGCAAAGTTTATTAAGCATATCTAAAAATAATTACCTCTAATGCAGTGTTGTAATACATGAGTCTCTAGCATGTCCTGTATAGCAGAAGACTCAGTATCAGTCCCAGAGAGTGAGAAAGTTAAAGGAAAAACTTAATGGTCTTGTGATTCAGTAGGAAAGTAAGCCAAATTTCAGCCTACACTGGCATTCAATAAAGACATTTTAGTAAAAAGTATAATATAACATTGTATCAATGGGAAAATTCTTACCATCTTCTACGTCAAGTCCAAAGTTGGCTTTTGTGTTTATTTAAAATATTCAAATTAACCTTCAGCTCAGACAGCTACTTCTGTAGTTGGCATAAACTGGAATTCCTGTAGCATTTGGAATTCAGTATGAATGATTGAAAATATTCTCTGTTTTTGGGGTTTTTTTAAGAACTGCAAAGATTGAACAAAGAGCTTCAAGTGGAAGGATAAAAACACTTGGAAACATTGAACCACACAGTAATCAAACGTGAAATATAAACTAGAGCAAGGAGCATATCAGATGGCAAAAGAAAATAAATGATTGCTAGTCTTTGGAATTCCTACTTATAAATAGAGGATTTCTAGGCAGTTGAACAACAAAATAGAGTATGTTTTGAGGCAGAGAAGAAAGATAGCTGCAGACATGAAACACCCAATTTGTTTTATTTAAGGGTCAAATAAGAAAAAAAGAATGGGCTTTTTACTCTAAGGAATAATTATTTGAAATTACTGCAACTAACCCATCCTATTCGACAACATAACTTAAAATGTCATTCTGAGAAAAGTTCTGATTGAGCAACTGCTGGCATGTGTAATGTCATTTCAAGTCTGTGTTTCACTGCTGTCTACTTCTGTTGTTCAGTCTGTTATAGTTTTCCACTCTTCGAGATGACACTGAAAATGTGCTTACTAGGAATGTACGATACTCTTACTGAATTATATATATATATATATATATATATATATATATATATATTCAGCTACTAAAAGGTGAGCTAATGCATCATAAGTGAAAATTGTGGATCATGCCAGAAAAAAAGGAAGTAAGGTTTGTGAAAACATTGAACATAAATGTTTTGAACAGAGATATTCATAGATACTACAGTCAGAATAGACTGTGACAATTGTGACAATTTGGCCTGACTTCTTAAATAGCAGAGTACATAAAACCAGTGAAATGGATCAAGTCTTGCATACTGTTCTTGTGGGCACTCACACACACTTAACCTGAAGTACATTAATTTTTTTTGCAGTCACTGGGATTAACTCTCATTTTCTAAATTAAAAAGATTGTGCTTGTAGGACAGATGTTTGGAAGAGCTCACGTTATTTGTTATTATACACAATATTTTATTTTAAATCTTTTCTCATAATAACTTATTTCAACAGTAAAAGTGACAGAAAGAAACATTTTTTATTATGATGCGAAAATGTATATTATTTGAAAATCAAGGAAAACGAAATAACTTGTTGTGTGTTTAAAGTCTTTGCTTCTAACATTTTCAAATGCAGGCAAAGGAGTCACTTTTATAATTTCATCTTGATAATATATTGCTTAGTTTCTTGGAAGAAGTTTGGAGACAGGCTTTAATCTCTGCTGAGTACTTGGGCAATTAAATAAGTTCTGTTTTAATAATGGGAAGGAATATTTCCTGACTAAACAGGCATTTTGAATTAGTTTGAAGAATGCCTTAACACTTTGAAATGTAATCTCATAAGCCTCCATCAGATATTAATGTCGGAACTGATGGGTGCTTGGATGAGGGGAAATCTTAAGGAAGATGTAAGATTCTGTATAAAGGGATTCAGTGTCTGCATCCACTTGGTGTTTTACATGAGCTTGGAGTAATATTAAAAGTCTAAGAAGATAACACTTTTCAAATGAATCATTAAACTGAAATACTTTGCTAAGAAATGAAGATAGCGGAGTGGGAGCAGGGAAATCATGGTTTTGTTGCTGAAAAATTTCAACCAACTCATCACTTCTAGAGGGTAGATAAACCACAAATAATTTATGCATGATTTAGGGGCTTCGGTTTTGGGGTCCAGGCTACATTTCAAATAACATACTAATAGTTTGCCTACCTACTCACCTTAGCTACAACTGGAAAGTCTGTTCTTAACTTCCTCTTCTTAATCATTTTGCACTCTTGCTGAATACAGGCTCCATTTTGCACCAGATAAGCTTTTACTACATTGGTGAACTTGTTTAGGAATGTGCATATTATTGAATAGGCACAGGCAGTTGTATAGTGCTCCTCAAGCAAGAAGATACATTCAAATTTTTTCTTGACTTTTGTGAAATAAAATCAGATCCTTTGAGTAAAGACCATTTTATAAATATGATGGCTGTTAGAGGGGGGTAATAATTTTATGAATGTAAACTTACAAGCTCCTGAATTATGCACATCTATAAAATGTAAAATCTACGCTACAACAGCTTGTGTTTTGTTCTACATAATCTTTCTTCATTGTGTTTTCAGGATGGAACATGAGGCTACCCAGCTAGAAAAGCAGCACGTGCATAGTGTGTATGAAAATACAGCTGCCTACTTTAATGATTTGCAGAGCAAAGCATGGCCTCGTGTTCGAAACTTTCTGCTGGAGCAAAAGCCTGGCAGTCTGGTTGCTGACATAGGTAAGCCATTCCTTGGGGTGGTGTGAAAGATTGTCTATAGACTTTATTAGTTTATATGTTAATCATATGTATCCTTCAAAGCAATTGTTTATAAAACTTGTTTAAATTTGTTTTAAAGATTGTTTTAAAATTGTTTTTAAACTCAGATGCCATATACCACTTGGTTTATTTCCTTGATGGTATATCAGGTAACCAGTAAATATGATTTTTGCCTTATTTTGATTGAGCTAAGCCTTAATCTACCAGTTTCCCTGCAGATTTAGTGGTCTGTCATTCCCCTGGAGCCCTTTTTAAAAAATGGTGTTAATGGCTCAATTATTTCATATTTCAGTTTCTGTAGATCTCTTGGTTTAAGTACTGCTGGTCTGCAGTTTAATGCTTTTCATTTGTTCTAAAACTCCTCCTATCAAGGCTTTAACGTAAGACAAGTCTGATGTGATCACTGTTAAAAAAAAAAATTATGATCTGAAAATCTCCCTACGATCCTTAATACAGACACCAAAAACTCATTTTCCTGCTTGGCCTTGTTCTTCCCTACATCTTCAGTTTATATCTTGATTTTCTGTTGCACCTCCAGACTTTTTAGGGGTTTTCAGATCCTGGTGTGTTTGCTTTGTGTTTGTGTTATGACTTCAGTGCTATACAGCACATCATTGCAAACAAGATGCTCCTTTTCACTGCTGCGTTTTCCTCAGTGTTTAGACTAATGAAATGCTTTTACACAGCAAAGTGTAATAAATGTACACAATAAATTATGCATCTGCATCCATTCTTTGACGATGTTGTAGGCCACGATCAAAACATAATATAAAATTCTCCTGCTGCTGTTGAGCAGTACCCCAAAAATACTTGATCGCTGTTATTTTGAATATGTATCTTCTTTTATATGTCTGCACCATTTTCACTAGTAATTCAGGAAATATCCTATGGCATACACTCATTCAACAGCCAGCTTAACCTGATATTTCTCAGCCAAAATTTTTTGTCACCTCAATAGAAGTCATTTGAAGCTTAGCTGAAGTTCTTTGAGGCTTTATCAGCAGGCATCACAGTGGTTGCTGAAAGTTTAAGATCACCCTGTTACAGTTTCAGCTGAAATAATTTAAATACATGTGATACATCTGGTGAGGAGGTAGATGCTTACAGTTGCCAATAACAATATTCCCATCAAGGCACACAAGTTACCTCCCTTTATGAGGTTTAATAAGATCTACAGGAATCTGACTATTGTGTTTATTTTTGGTATGTATTTTGGGAGGAGGGTTGCCTAGTGGCACCAAAATTTTCAAAATGAGATGTTCAATTGAAAATTTCCTTTTCTGTTTAATACCACCTTTTATTAAAATATTTTTGTTTGCTAGCTTTACATGAAGCATGGAAATGGTAGCAGAATAAAATACCATTTTATCTAATTGCCTTATTATTATTCTTTCATCAAAATAAATGACAATAGCATGGCCATTGTTAACAGCTTCATGAAGGAATTCCCCTCCTGATGACTCATTTAAAAGTAAATCTCCTGCAAATGTAGATTTTTAGAGTACCGAGAGTGTTGTCACTATTTAGCTTCATTCCAGAGAGGACCCTATACTTCCAAAACCTCACTGTGATTAAAAAGCACTCCACCAAAAGCCATGTATTAAGCAACTGAATCTTCTAAATTAATGTACATTTGACTAAATGTGTTCCTTCTGGTAACACAGTAACCAATAATACTTTGTACTAATTTTAAAACTTAAGCTTTCTAAGCGACATGCAGAACTTCATGTTTTATTGCATATATTCCTTCAACTGCATTAACAATATTAATCTTTTCCATTTCTCTCAAGTGTTACTTCAAAGAATAGTGCTTGCTTTTTGCTTTAGAAATATGCTCTTTTTTCACCACTGAAGTGTTGTGCTGTTCTCCAACGGTTCCTGTGCTGTCTCTCTAGATAATGGTGAACATTAATATCAAGGAGAGCAGCAGCGCTGCAAGAAGCAGTGATGTTTCTAAAGATAACTCCAAGCCTTTAAATTGAATTACCAATACTGAGATGGCTCTCTTTGCCAAGCTGCTATCCCGTTGCTTGGCTGTCAACTTTCAGAAATTATTCTTCACTACTGACCCATAACTGCAGTGAATGTTTCCTAATCTAATTTTGAAAAGTGCCTGTTATGCATACGGTATTGAAGAACACCCTGAAAGATTTCAATTTAGTACAGCACAGTCCTTGAGAAGACATACTTTTAGGTGGAAAACATTCTGGAACAGTTCATTACATTTATATGTGTTATGATGCATTGGCACAAAGACAGAAAGAGGTCGTGCCTGCGACATAGTAGGAATTTTTGTGATTCACGGTTATTTTCAGGTCTGTATCTGAAGTTAAAATTGTCCTCTCTGACTTGTGTCAGTGACAGATGTGGTTTAGGGCTTCTTGGAGAGAAACAGGATGCACTAGAGAGGTGCTGTGTGGTGTTTAGCAAAGACTGGGGAAGTACTTGGAAAAGAGATTATTGCAGGTCACTGAAAAGACAAAACACAGTGGCTTAAGGAAAACCCCTGAACAGAAAGTAGCTGGAAGCTGGAACGGTACTGAGGAAAAGGGTCATAATGTTTACCCTGTTCTTACTCCTTCCCGGGCACCTATTTATGCTCACTGTTGGAAACAGGATACCAGGCTATGTAAAGGCTCAGTATGAAGCAGCATGCTTGTTTTTTTGCTCTAAGATATGCAATAGTGGCTGCAGAGGACCACTCTTTCCTCTTCCCACCTCCACTTACCCTTCTTCCCCAAAGAAATACACATAACCTGCTATTACAGAGGGCTGTGTAATGAGTATTTTTGTTGGTGATGTTGGTACTGTTACACTCATAACAGTGTGAACATGGAATTTCACACAGTCCAAGTGAACCCTGCAGCAGTTAGGCTAGTAGGAGCAAGCTCACATTTTGTTTTCCAGGAAACCTTAGAATTAGGAAAGCCTCCCCATTATTTTCACTGCTTTGGGAGGGACAGCAAGTGTTTGGAACATACAACTTCTGATCTAGTATTCTTTTCTTTAGGTTGTGGAACCGGGAAGTATCTCAGTGTCAACAGTCAGGTGTATAATCTTGGCTGTGATTACTGTGGACCATTGGTAGAGATTGCAAGGAAGAAAGATGATGAAGTTCTGGTATGTGACAACCTTAACCTTCCCTTTAGGGACCAGTGCTTCAATGCAGTCATTTCTATTGGAGGTAAGACAACAGACATGCATTCTGGCCCACAGCAAATGCAAATTTTTTGGATCTTTTTCTTTCCATGTGTCTTCATTCCAGTTAAATTTGTTTTGAAACAATTCCCTTAGAATCACAGCAGATATTACTGAAATGAATGTGGTAAACGTGAAAAAAAAAAAATTAGTTCCATTGCACAGAGGCGCTGTTGACCAGGGAAGTATGTGGATCATTTGTTTGTTTATATGTGGTCTTTTTCACCCTGTGGAGAAAAGATTTCCTTCCAGCACACATTTTAAACAAGTAAAAGCTAATATAAACATGGCAGCTCAGAGTTTAAACAGATTGGGTGGTCAAGATAAACTCTTGGTTCATCCTTAGGATCTGTTTTGACCACCAAATGCATTAAAATGAAAACTTGCTTTCTCTGTAGCAGAACTTGAATCATGTTAATTATTATGTGTTAGGAGTACAAATTTCTCTTAGAATAGTCATGAAATAAGAACTTAGAACCATACAAGTGCCTGTTGTCTAAAATGAGTGAAGCATCTCATCTTAACTCCTCTGACCTCTCTTTTTGAAAATATTTCTCATAATTTGACAAGTATAAACTGGAAAAGGGTAGATGAGGAATAATTAGAGTACCCAGTTGCAGTCTACATTTTTTTAGCTCTGCTCTTGCTTCAACTTCCTTCAAGCTGTGTCACTGTATCAGCAAAAATATAAAGCATGACAATTATTATTGGTAGCAATCAACAAATTACTTGAACTATGGTAGAAATGTATTTTAAAATTTATTTTTCACATATGCAGGGTAAAAGAAAAGGTGAATAATACACAAGCAGTATCTATATTACTTTGCTTTTATGTTGGCTAGTTAGTTAACTAGTAAGGCCTATCCACATTTCAGGTCTTGTAGCATAATTTCAGTGCTATCAATCAGATCAACTGACTTTGAAGGATAGCATACCTATCTAATGTTTAAACCGATTATAGGCCTGACAAGATTAAAAGTTCATGTGGTATTTCTGTACATTTAACAATAATGGATTTTAATCCCTCTCGAATAGAGACATGGTATGCCTGTCTCCATCTAATTCCAAATAAAGTGTTTTTCATCCCATTCCACAGAATAGCAAGTATTTATATATGTAGTCAAATACTCTTCTTGGCTTTGCTAGTACAATCCTGTTTATAGGATTTATGTTTCTGCAGAACCACCAGAGTGATTATATAATTTTAACCATGAAGAATATCTAACCTATTAAATGAATTGCTTAGATAGAGCTTGCACAGATTCTGTTGGTCGATTGGCACTTCTTTCTGGTGAACTAAGCTCATGTGCTTGTACTGTCTCTATCAGTTTTGATATTATTTTGCAGGAGATTCTGTGGTGATATATGGCCTAACTTCAGTATGAGAGAAAATATCAATTCCTTTCTCCCCATCTTGTTAAAGAAATTGAAATAGTATTTTATATTTTTTTTTTGAAAGTTCGAGAAAATACTGGCAAAAGTTAGAAGTACCTGGAAATAAACACTGACTATATAGGCTGGGGAACTCTTCTCAGAGTTTGCTATCTTGTGTTCTCAGCTGCTTGTGAGGGCCTAGTTAATATCAACTGCCAAGAATGCTTTTTTTGGCTTGTGGTGAAAAAGCTACATTTTTTCCCCTTGGTAATTTAATCATTGTTTTGAATAAAGACGGGGCTAGCTGGACACACTTTTCATAACTGCAGCATTGAAATAACACTATTTCTACAAGCAGAATTGGCTACTGTCAGGCAGCACATATGAAGATAATCTAATGTTTCTGAAGGTATAGAGGTGTCTTCAGCTAAGGACGTATACTATTATTAAATGTTTTTATATGGGTAGATTGAATGTTTTGCATGTAGAAGTGGCTGGCTCCAAGTTCACCTGAAACAAATTATGGAATCAGTCCTTTTTACGTCATTGATTTGAAAGAAATCTAGTACTGATGATATATAGAACAACATGACCAATATGACCAATCTCAGTACAAGTTAATGTTTTTGAGAGTTTAGAAAGAAAATAGCTGACTTAGCTATTCTCTGGCTCTTAAAATTGGTTTCTTCAGGTGAATAGGAAGATAGAAACAGTGTGGAAATCTTGAAACGTAGCTTCATTTCACATTGCAGTGAAATTTGAAAATGTGGAAATTATTCTGAAAAGAAAATTCAAATATAGTGATCAATAGTTTTTTTTTTTTAATTTGACTTTTTATTTTTTAACAGCATAACATAATGTAACAAAAAATAATTCTCAGACATGCAATGTAGACTGACATAACTAATTTTTTTCCCTCCAAAAACATCTATAAAGGCAATACCTTTACAAAATTAAAGCAATAGAAAATATTTCTGTCTAAATTTTTTCACTAGCTCTTTTGAAAGTGCACTGATATAAAAATACAGAGTATCTTTTTCCTGATATTACATTTTGTTGTATTTGTTACACTGTGGAAAGATTTTCTGTTTTCAGTAGATAAAGTCTGAAAACTGTCCCAAAAACTAAAGTCAAACTTACTATTACCTAACTTACCTAAAGGGAAGCATTTAAGTGAAAGCTAGTCATGCTACGATCTTTTACGGGTGATGTAGAGAAACAGAAACCTCCAGCTTATATGCCTGACTTTTCTTGAATCCCTGTTTTTTGAGGTGAGATGAATTTCCTTCTTTGGCATATTCCTATTTTTATCCATTGAAGAGAAATGAAACAGAGATCATTCTGGGGTAAACTTGCACTGTGGTACCAATAAATTCATCACTGTTGCTGACTTGCAGTGAGTGATATTTGGGATATGGCAACTAAAATGACTAAACACGTAGAACAGGTTGAAGATGAAAATGCTATGTCCTTACTAATATTCATTACATAATGACTTTCCTTTTTCACAGTGATCCATCATTTTTCAACTAAACAAAGAAGAATCAAAGCAATAAAGGAAATGGCAAGGGTATTGATACCTGGAGGCCAGATGATGATTTATGTTTGGGCTATGGAACAAAAGAATCGTCGCTTTGAGAAACAAGACGTATTTGTTCCTTGGAACAAGGCCTTGTGCTCACGGCATTTTTCAGAATCAAATCAATCTGGAGATAAGGGTGAGTTTGTGCATGCTGTAAAAAGCCAAGACATACACCCTGCACAACTAGTCATCTCTGACTGCAGCTATCAAACCAATCTGCAGCCAGAAACTGATTCAAAACATTCCCACAACACGGACCATTGCTTATCCAGAGCCTGCTGCATGAAAATTTCTGAAGAAGAAAACAGATTTTACAGTGCTCTAGGAAGATCTTTCCGCTCATGGTTTTTCTCCAGATCCCTTGATGAATCAGCCCTTAGAAAGCAAACTGACAAAGTGAAGCCTCTGAAGAACGAAGGAGAATGGGCAAACAGTACTGTACCCATTCAGCATTCGCGACACTGCAGTTTGGATTTAGGTCACCATGGGTCACTGTTAAAAGAACAAAGTTTAGATGATGATGATGTTTTCGTGGAAAGCCTGCCTCTCAAAAAACCAGAGTGGTCACCAGCCACAGATGCACTGAAGGATTTAAGTTTAAATGGAGGACACCAAAGTGTAGCTCAGAGCAAGAGTGAAGAAGCTTCATTTATAAATGGGCCAGTGGAAGACAGGGACTACAGCTGCGGTTGTAATAAAGATGGTGCTGGTAAGTCTAATGCCAACAAGTTTTTCAAAAGAACTTCAACAGCTGACTCCACTGACTCTGCGCTGGATTCAGCAGTGTCTGTTGGGGACCAAACTGATGCCATGTTGGATACAAAAGCCTTCATGCGTTATTATCATGTTTTTCGGGAAGGGGAACTGTGCTCTCTGGTAGAAGAGAACGTGCCTGAACTTCGGATACTTTCTTCCTGCTATGACCATGGAAACTGGTGCGTTATTGCAGAGAAAAGAGGAACATAGCTGTAAGGAGAACAAAGCAGAATTCAGCGACTGAGGATTTTAAGCTGCTCCTTGCATTCCTGTGATTGTGCAGCGTGACGTGAAATTTGAATCTCATGTAGTCGTGTGCCATTTGTTTCTGAGCTCTCTCTCTACCTATTTAACTATCTAATGCAAGGTCTGTATATAGGAATGTAAGTGGTAAACAATATTTACGTTTTGTTAAACTTTTATGAAGTTAAAACTGGAGAGTTTTATATTGCTTTTAGCAAATAATTGCATTTTTAAATATACTTTTCTATTGAAAAAATAAAATGTTTTTATAAGACAAGGATCAGGGCATCTTTTATGAGAAATATCCTCTCAATAGAAAGTTTAGGCTTTGTTCTTCAAACGCTGAAAATTTGTCACATTACTCCCTGTCCTTGAAGTCCTATAGAGACATAGGCACATTTAAAAACATACTTGACTGTATACTGCTAGAGCGCATGCTGCAGAACTGGGAGCAAGCATGGTCCCAGTGCTTCTTAGTTTGGGGTAGAGTTGTTAATGGGTAAAAACTATGTACAAAACAAGCTCTGCATATTCTGTCATTTGAGGTTTGTATTTGGGAGCAAATGACAGAATACATTTTTAACAGTATTTTTGACTTTTGTTTTAAAAAGAATTTAACTTGTGTCTCAGGTGCAGGTTAATTTTTGTATGTTAGCTCTTGCAAATACTTTATCTTAATTTCCTTTGCTGTAGTTTTTCTTTGGTTATGTATATATAGAAGTCAGAGAGATTCGTGACAGTATCAGTATTATGTAAAGGTTACAAAATATCAAATATTTGAGGTACATATATCTTTTTGATAAGCCTGGGAAGCTTAGATGAAATTAATAAAATTCCAGTGCATATCTGGTCAGCTGTCATATTTGCTCTCCTCATTCACTGACATGAGAATTTATTTTAAATGGTGTGTCAAATAATGTAGACAGGAAGAGGATACAAGTCCAGTTTGTATATAAAATACTAATTCCTGGCTTCTGCAGTTTAAATGAATCTTTTGAGACCTAAATGATAAAAGATTGCTTAAACAATTTTCCCATTCCCTGTAAGACATAAATTTTGCTGAACATGGTGCCTGATCATCATCCAGTTGTACTAGACTGTTGCAGTTGCCCTCATATAGCTCTTTACACCCAAATAACCTCACCCCTCTCAGTAGGAGACTTATGATGTGAAGTTATATGTGCTGTGGATAAAATCCACCTGGCTTCTGAAGATCAGTAGTGAAATTGCAATTGTTAGCAGCTGAAGCAGGGCTGGACTGGGCTAATTGCCTTGTTAGCGTGAAGTTACTCTGGTTTTCGGCTTTATTTACAGTCAGTGGTTTTAGTGTAGGGCACATCTTCAGCTGGTGTGATTTCATGACCTTTAATGGAGCTGCACAGATTCACCCCAGAGATCAGCCCTTTTGATACAGCAGTTTGAGAGACCCACAAAATTAACATGTCTGCCCTATTAGTGAGCAAGTGACTTTGAATACAAAGCAACAGGAGTGAAATACCAAACTTTTCCAGCCTATACTGTGTGAGTAGATAGATTTTGGGTGGTTCAGTAGAAAGCCCTGATGGTACTGAGTATTTTTAGATGTAGCCGCCCACAAGTAATTGCCACATGGTAACGTATTATAGATTTATTTACTGGAGTGATGCCTGTAGAACAATTGTCTTTGTCTTCCTCATAGTTTGGGATCCTTGTACTTTATCCTTCCTGGGTCTGTACCACTTGCGCTCCCCACTGCCTTTTGAAAATAAAAGCGTGGTCAAAGAACCATGCATCTGAGACTTCTGAAATGTTATTCCACTCTAACTATTACTTTCAATGCAGCCTGGGGCTGCAGTTCTCAGACACTGTGCCCAAGCCAGACTTCAGAAAACTGGCAATATTCCCTGCATCGCTGAGGGGCTGCTCCTGCTGCATCCTCAGGCTCTAGTTCTAGAAGCACAGTGCAAAAATGCCCATGCTGGCGTATTGCAGAGGCAGCATGGATCGTGCTGAGCTCCACACCTCATCTGCAACGTGCTCATGTCGGACCGGTGAGGCCTGCCTCATTTGTTGGGAATTTCTGGAGGAGCTTGAGGATTTTAGAAGAAAACTCAGTTGCTTCCAGGTAAGACATACCAGTGGATATTCAGCACCCCTGGAATCTGAGCTGTATTTAGGAAGGAGGTAGTTGATTATCATCCTCTATCCAATTTTGAAAATTCATCCCTAAACTCCAGCATGCAGAAACTCTATTACACATATATAAAGGTATTTATAAAAATTTGTGAATCTAAACTGACAGCTGGGTTTAGTTAACTGGGAGAAGGAACATTATAATTTTGTTATCTGCACTTCTGCAGTCTATCTGTAGAGTATTCAGTGTGTAGTCAAGCAGGCTGACAAAATTTGGGGTAAACTAAGAAAGGAAAGGCTTCCATTCTCTTTACAACAGAGACTTACTATCCTGGCAAGAGGCTGAATCTATGTTTTAGGCTCTAGTGAAAACTTCCTGCTCTACCAACTGTATGAATAAGAGCTGCCACCTCAAAGCCACTGACGTACTTTAAACAGCTTTTGTGTTTGTAGACTTTCCATGCGTTGTTTGATTTGAGATTCTTGACTGGGGGTGCTTTTCACAATTATTTATTTCTGTATTGGATTTTCTCTTGTTTTGAGCTGATGCCATTAAGTTGAGTTACATACAAGTTTGGACTGTATTGTTATAAATTCCTGGGAGAAGGAGAGGGGAGGTTTGGTAAACCGCTTTCTTTTCAAATATTCAGTTTTCCTCTGAAGACTTATAATCACCATGTAACATAATTTTTATAGACTGGAGATCAGTCAGCTGGGGTCATGAATGTGAGGTCTGCACAGCAAGCCTTTATTCCCGTATGCAGTCTCCCATCTGTTTATGGAGGCTGCCTAGGTCTGTAACAGCTTTAGCATCTCATAAGAAGCCAGATTACCTCACTCAGAGCACGGTGAATGTCTCTTTTGATTGGTTTCTCTTTTGATGAGGCACATCTTAAGCAAAATGTAATTTCCAGAAGAATCCATGTGATCCCAGTCTTTAATAGTTTACAGACATAGTTAATGTGCTCAGAGAAGTGTGTATACCATTGAAAAGTCTATAGTGAATGAATGAATAAGTAAATAAAACACAGTTGTCCTTGCATGCTGAAACTCCCAGCAATGTCCAGACTGCAAGATCTGACTGTTATAAGGTCAAAGGCAAATGTGTTCTTATATTCCTTGTCTGACAAGTTGGGCAATGTTCTCACCCCAGTTACGCCGATAACAAACGTGCTTCTGACTGCAGTGGGCTAGGATTGCTCCTAAGCTGCTCATCTAGCTTTCAGTGGCACATGGAGAAGTCTTGATTACACAAGAAAAGATGCCCTGTTTTTTTACAATTTAATTTACTAGTATCATTGTCAGTCTGAACTGGCTAAACAAAAGCTGCTACCTTATTAACTCTTACAGACTGTAAGCCAGATGGACAATTGCAATAAAAAAGATACAATTGAACAGACTTATTTTTGAAGGACTAATACAATTGCAATCTTTGATAAATGATATTTTGTCTTGTTTTTAAATACATGAATATATTTATATTAGAAGTGCAGAGGTATCATTTTTTTGGTACTAATAGTGACTAATTTACTTTCTTCCAAGCTTATGGTGTAGGAATTTTAAAAGCGCAGGTGAGGAATGAAAGCTATAAATGTTCTAGCAGAATTTTTTCTGGTACATATTTGTACACGACTTACTTACGTGAACAGTTTAAAATGCTGAGTGAAGAGCTGTGTATGTTCCACCAGCAGAATATTGTTAGTGAACCGCCCGTGTAGATTCTGAACAGAAATAATGGCTCTGATCCTGTGTCCTCTCTGCCGTGTCATGTCTCCATCAGACTGTATTCATATCACTGTTGGGCTGTATTAGTATTGACGTTGTGTTGAATCTATTGGTCTACCCACTTTCTTGCTCAGCACTTTTACAGGATTTGTAGCTACTTTAGTACTCTAGGAAAGTGAAGTGGGTCAGTGTTAAATATATAAAATTGTATATCTCTTTTGTGAGTTTAGCATTTCTTATACTTACAGTATATGAATTCTGGCAGCTACCTGTGGCTTTATCTTCCAATCTGCTGGTCAAAACCATGCTTAAGTACTGCTCTGTAATTAATTCTTTGTCCATACATGGAACCTATTCTCTAGTATTCAACAGAAAACAAATCCTACTTGGTTAAAATACTATTTCCTACTGAACTTCTGTGCTTTCAGATTAGTTAATAAATATATTAGCCACTGGAAACTGTGTCTGGGAAAGTTCTTAATGAATGTTAAATTTGAGAAGACTCTGTTAGTGCTATTTGCTCAGTAAGTTAGGCCACATGGACATGGTGCAGAGCAGGTAAGCTTAGTGATTTGCTATGAAGCCAGGGAGTCTGTCTTTACTTTAGACGACCATAGTCAACCTAGCCAAAAATGTGATCATTTGAACTAGGTAAATAAAGGTGATGAAATATGTTTTTTAACCACGTCAGTACTATATGTCCTGTTGATGACAGAAAAGCAGGAGGGTCAGCAGAATTAATTGCTACAGAGCTACATTTCCTTCTCCTTCTGGTCTATTTACAGTCACCCAGGACGAAGCTTTGTGGTATAAGATAACATTGAAGTATTTCTGTGGTATTATTGATGTTCTTTTTGCACCAATTTAAATCAGAAAAGAAAAAAGAATGTAATTAGAATTATGCAATTACCCGGTGAGGTTACAGCTATGCTGTGTTAAAAGTATTTTTATAGTTGCAGTGGTCATTTATTGTGTTTGTACAATTACAGTGATCGCTTATTGTGCTGATATGTTTATTATAGTAATGACTAAGGACCTAGTAGTAATTAAGCACTACCCAGATGAGTATTAATGCATGCCCAGTAGTACAGAGTATGTAACCTAATAGTATTTAGATTATGGGAAAGTAGTATGAGCACAGGCTGGACAATAGGGTGGTAACAAACGTAATTTCAGAGGGATATGGAATGGTCTTTATGAAGAGGGAGTGAATTAAATCTGATACAGTGTTGAGAAAGGCTAAGGAAAAAGAGCAAAGATAAGTAGTATACAGAGAAAGAAGGGGAATGGCAAAGATGGGAGCAATCACAGCAGAGAAAGCGCAATCAGCGCTGCTGGATATTCTTAGGATACGCGGAGGTCCCTGTTTTGGCTGTTCTTACTTTCTGGAGAGTCTGGTTGATATCTCCCTGATGCCTTACTTCACGAGGATGCGCAGAGGGAGGAATGCACCTTTTTCCCTCCACTTGGAGTTCAGTACTCTTTCCTGTATGCTTCCAAGGCTAGGCATATGCAGAGGAAGACTGGTTAGGGATAACAATTTTCCTTCTTTTATATCTCCATAACTTCATTGCAGCATATTCTGTTTTGATTCCTTTTATTCTTGCTGAGTGCTTCAGTTCGCTCTGGTTGATTTGACCTTGCTCAACTATGCCCACAATCCGGGGTTGCATTCTTTTTACCTAGTTACCTCTCCTACCAATATAGTTGCACTAGTACAAGCTTTGCATGTAGAAAGGGCTGTATGAATAGATTAAACAAGTATTAAGGCACAAAAAAGTGCATCTTTTCAGCAGTTAATGGATCCCAATGGCTTGCTGTTATTATTTGTACAGGAACTAAAGTATATTATCCAGAGTAACAAAAGGATTGCTCTGAGACTCCCCCTTAAAGCATTAGGTATGTGCATGTTGTAGAAGAATGTACCAGGCATGTACCTGCATCTTTGATACTTAGATGAATTTCAAAATCTGCCCTGAGTGAATTACTAGATACTTGGTTTGCTGCTATAGTAGTAAACATATTTAGCATTCTGCATTCAGATGAATGTGATTACACAGCCCCCCTTTGCTTGAGTAATAATCAAGGGCTCCACTATTTCTATTTATTTAACTTCGGTTTCTTTCTATTTCTAATTTTATTTGTTTTCTTCTTTCTGAGCATTTCCTTCCAAAGACTCTCCATTCCAGCCCTTCTCCTTTCTATTCAGATACAGCTGAACAACAAATATAGCAGTGGCACCTCAGATTACCACAAATATGTATGTATTTCTCATTTTTACCCTTAAATGTCTGTTTGTGATGATACTTCCAGGCTGTTTTCATACTTCTGCCTCTGACAGCTGAAGTAAAATGTGCTCCCCCTCCCCCCCCCCTTAATACCTCAAAGCATGATAGCATACCTCATTACAACGACCAATTTAGGGGATTATGGGCACTTTAAATCTCTCATAGTGCAAAACGTAATGGTATCATCTACACATAATTCTTTTTCCTGCTTTTTTCTTAGCTGTTATTTATTTGTCATTGTCTTCACTTAGGTACCGTTTGAACCCTTTAAGCTAAGGTTATATCTTCCTAGAGCTTGGGGTGCTTGAGCCCAGCAGATGCTTCTCTTGCTGTTGTGGCAATTCAGCACCTGTGCCTGCTGCTTCTCCCAGTGCCCAACAGAGAAAAGTTGTCTTAAATAGAATCCAAATAATCTGATTTAAAAAAACGAAACCCAACCAACCAACTAACCCCCCCAAAACCAAACAACAGCAACAACAAACCCTAGTAGGAGGTGCTTCAGCAGTTATGATCATATCCAAACTGAAATGGAAATGTGGGAGAAGAAAGAACGTATGGATATTATGCGTGGTGCTCCTAGCTTTGAAAAGATTCTTGGATATAAATTCTTCATCCCCTTTAGCCCTGTTGACAAGGTGCTACGCTCTGCTTTGATGAGGGGTATGTGGATGGGACCAGTGGATGTGGGAACAGTGAGATGGTATTAGGTTGCCCTCTTCTGTTGTGACAAAGTAGGTTGATTTCTGCAGAATATTAACTGCTTGTTACTGTTTGTACAGCAGCTAAAATTCTCTTTCCTGAATGAAGAAAGGATTGCTTGTATGGCTCTCAGTCATTTTGAAACTGTCACGAGTAAAAGAGATGAAGATAAAGAAGGGGGGCATAAACAAGCAGATGTTCACCCTATAGCTGAAAATATCACCTCTTACCAATGTGCTAACCAAGAAGTCTGCATGTGCAGTCAGATTGAAAGCTGATGTTCCTCTTGCACAGAATAAAAATAAGAGTCATTCGTGGGAGGCTTTTTGGTGAGGCAACATCATGTTCTTTTCTGTGTCTCTTCTGCGTCTTTATAGAAGAGACTATGCTACGTGTCAGAGTTGCTGAGAATAAATTGACCCTTCACATGTCTGCTTCCTTACCACAGGACTGACAGGACAGTCAGATTTGGTTCTGAACGTTTGGACTGGGTAAAATAAAGTGTTTCTTGTGAAAGGAGGAATTAGCCACTTGGACAGAACAAATGCTCTAGTGCAGAGAAAGTACAGCCATTCAATACCAGGTTAAACCTTCCTACTTAAAAAGAGGGAAAACAGACTGTTTTGTGGCTCACTGGCAAAAGCCTCTTTTCAGTGTGTCCGAGAGAACACCAGAGGTGAGATGGTGATAAAATTAATAGAGAGCAAGTCACACACAGCATCTCCAGGCTGTTTTAAATTGACATTTTATTCAGTGACATAGCCTGATGAAGGTCATTGCCTGTACCGAGCACTAGCAGCTCCTATCAACAGCAATAACAGTCAAGAGTGCTCACTGCCTCTTGGGATCTGCCCCTCTCCACTTTATGAAGACTGGCTGTTCAAACATTGACCATTTTAAAAGGTTACTCCTGAGTAATAATTTTAAATAATGAACAGGTACCAATATACATGTATATATATTTTGATGCAACCTTTTTAATTTGCTTTTCTTTTCTTTTTTTTTTTTTTTTTTTTTTTCCCTTCTTCATGTATTAAAGGTTTTACTTACTTATATTACAATACGGCGCAGTTTCTGAATGGCAAACAAACCATTTGACAATGAGGAAGAAAGGACTAAACCGTCAGGACAAATGAGCTGCCAGCCAGAGCATGTTTGGACAGAGGTAGTAGGGAAGAAGGGGAGAGTGCTAGGAGAACCACATTGAGAGTAACAGAAAACTGCTCAAGCCTGACCCGATTCTGGGAGTAATTACCTCAAAATCTGATTCAAAGTCTTCCATTGACTTCCCTGGTCTTTGTATTGGTTGTTCTCAGAAACGCCCGTTTACCTTGGGATTTTCCTTGCTTTGATTCAGAGGAGAAACAAAGATCCCCGGGAGGCTTACTGTATGCTTAAATACATAGTAGACCAGTCAGTTTAATAGTGGAACAAATGTTTGACCACAGGTGCCCAGGGGTGTTTCCATAGTCCCTTGAAGAGTGAGCCACAGGCACACCCAATGCCCTTTCTCTCTCCAGCCTGTACCTGAGATTCACAAAGAAATATAAATAAAAATAAAAATCCAAGCCTGAAGGGCAGACTGGGGCTGTGACATGTTCTCACCTGCTCCTTGAGCTGGATATTCAAAGCACCGAAACATTGCATCCATATTCTTAGCTACGATGAAAAATACCTAAGGCTCAGCCAGATACACCAAATTCTGGAATAAAAGGAAACTTTTCAGACTCATGTGTGCAAAACCTGTGATTCTGTACCTGAATTTGCTTTGAGTTACATCCACTGACTTTGCTGGTGTTTGGGTCAAGGTCCTAAATGGGAATTTTGCCACAGAGAGTGCATGCCTGCTATTGGGATGCAGGTCTTTTGGAGCCAGTATAGGGAAATGTCTGTACGCAACTTCACATGTCCTCAGACACACCTTTGCCTTTCAGGTCTCATAAAGACCTTACAGGAAACGTGAAGCGGTTTAGTGCTGTGCAAAGAAGCCTTTCACATACGAACTGAACTTATAATTGACATATCTATGAAATATTAAACAAAGCATTAGTGTCTCTGAGCAGGTTACCCACATGAGTCCTTCAAGCTGCGCTGGATCATGTCTCTATGGTAACATAATAGGCTCTGGCTTATTGATAGTAAAGAAGCATAAATGAGAACTCACTGGAGACAGAGTATCAAAAAACACCTTTAAGTGGATAAATACCAAAAAGAGATTTAATACAGCAGCTACATAAACAGTTTCAACATTCTTACATTGAAGTTTGAAATAAAGAAAAAATCATGTGCAGTGATTGCCACTTGATGATAACAAATATGGAGATTTCAGGGATGATGACATGGAAATGGGTTGTTGGCAGATGAAACTGAAGTAGGGGAAAGTTATATCTTTGTGTGCTTGGGTCAGAAGAGTTACTCCCTATATTGAACAGGCTTTAGGATGCCTATGTGAAACCATGGAGTGGAAGGAGGGTCAAACAAGGGGAGATGATTGCACATTCCCAAGCTTCTAAACTTGACCCACTGGACATCAATGGAGAGATGTCACTCTTGGTGAATGGTGTAGCTCTGAGACACTCATGGTTCCCTCCTCATGTCCTGAGGAGCAAACTATGAATGGCAACGATGTTCAACCATCAGCATGGTCCGTATCTGAGCTGCATCCTTGTCAAGGGGTATTTGGTAGGGTGGGCTTCTCTGGGATGTTACTTCACTGAAGGCCACATTGGTTACATTGAGTTGACAGTATAAAAATCAGTGCTGCAGCCTCTAATATCTATAGGCTCATGTTCTTTCTTAAATACAAGGGGATTATAGAGAAAGGTAACATAGTCAAAGAAATACCAGCACACGATCTGGGGCTATGTTTCAGCTGGTTTGATCCCTGCAGTTTGTATGTACCGAAGCTGGCCGTTCCTGGATTGGTTGGGTGTGTGCAGAGAACAACGTGAAGTGACCTTTTCCTGCCGAGGCCAAGGTCATTGCTAAGGACGTCATAGTGGTCTCCTGCATTTGTGTGCCAGCTTCCTCTCAGAACAAGTGCAAAGGTTTGAATGAGTAAGTAAGTCGGAAGGATTCAGAAATGGGAGAGAGAGAGAGAGAGGATGCAAAAGCAATAATTAGGAGTATTTGTAACAGTGCTGGAGAATGCCACAATTAAGAAAGAAATATTAAATAAAGTAGTTTAAAAAAATATTAAGGGAGAGGAACAAAAACTGTGAACATGAAATATAAAGTAGTGTTTTTCTCATATAAACTGGCCAAGAGCCTATTCAAGGGACCACAGGAAGTTTCTCAACTTTTTTTTTTTTTTTTTTTAATTGAGAACTAAAAGCTCAACAAATAAATGTAGTTTCACTGAAGTCTAGACTAAAGACACTGCACTGCCTGAGGGGATTAAGTGGATAATCAGAAACATTTTGTGGTTTCTGCTGTTCCCAGAGACCAAAAGTAGGGACAGAGGAAAATGAGTGATGGTAAATGAGCCAAATGGAAAAAAACCCAAAACCCTGCAGAAAAAGATGACTTTCCCATATCCAGCTAGAGGCTAACTGAAAGTAACTAAGTGTTATGAAAGACAGAATACAAACACAGGATCTACAGCTATGATCTAAAGCCCTTGCTTTTCTTTGTAGGAATATAAATAGTCAGAAGAGTTTAATGCTCATTTAAGTAACTATTAAATTTTAAATATTTGACTCAGTACAACTCTTTGAATGTATTAAAATTGTATTTGACAAATTGGAATGAGAACATGAAGACTAACAGATTCTATAATGCAACGTGATTATTTAATTATTTTGATAGGCAAAATTAGAAGTAAGATCTGATCACTGCATGGTTAGAGTGCAGAAGCTTTTATGGGGTCATTAGTCTGGGATTTTGTGTAGGAAAATTAGCTTTTGTGTAGCAGTGCCTTAAACAGACTTGGCTTATAAATAACTTCTCAGGACCTAGATATACATTAAGGTGACTTCAGATCAAGTTGTGTAATCGTTATGAAACCTAACATTCAGATCTCTGGGATTTGGGTGTGAACGGCACTGCTGGTAGTACCAAGTTTTATTCTCAGCTACTTACTATATGATCTAGTTCTCATTAAAAATACATATAAAATTATCTCTAAACACCCACATGCCACTCATTTGAGACAGAGGAGCAAGGCAGAGGAATATGGATTTTCTGGGTCAGGATCTGACAGTTTAGATGATAACTTATTTTGGAAAGTACAGAGAGAGGTACTGGGAGAACGGACGTGTTGTCCTAAGGAAGTGAATACAAAAGCCTCTCAGTACCAGGGAACTATATTCAGAGATTTTGTCTGCAAGAGAATCCCCTCTGTTTAATTCTTCTCCAGCTGGACCTTGTAAATGATTTCTCAGCAAGGCTTGTAAAGCACAGCATTGCACCAGTCACAAGCACATATGGGTGATGGTACCTACATCAGCCTGTGGGAACTCTGCAGTCAGCTAAGCTATGTTTGGCATTTGTCTTGCATTGCAAAATCCCTTCACAGATGCTGAACATTAGGCGACCACCGAGACAAGAGTCTAAAGCATCTACAAATCCTAATGACAAAGCAAAATCATCTCTGCATTCTTATCGTTAGCCAGGCTAAATGATACCATATGATGAACTTCTCTAAGGCCATTAGAAATCAAAATCTAGGAAAAAATTTACTTTTCAGTTCTTAAATATTTACACATAAGTCAGTAACAAGGGAATCAATAATTCCGGTTTAGTAGAAACAACAACTCCAGAGGACTGTTAGTTTTGAGAATAAATTTATGTTTATTTATTAGGACTTTAAGGGCTCCCAGAGCTATGTGTTACCGATCTGCTCAGTGTGAGGAAGGGACGTACTGTGGTCTAATACCAGACTCCTTCATAAACCAAAGAACTTGTAGATATTTAAAATGAATTGTTGTTGATTGTCCTGTCTGTGATTATACTGAATGTTTGTATACACTAATAAAATAGAGATAAAATGCAGGCGATCTGGTAATATTATTGTTTTCTACAATAATGGTAATATGTACAAAGTCAATTTAAATACTGCCTAAGAGGTTTCACTCAGCAGAATGAGACAGAAAAGCTTCAATTTTCCACTAGGTGTCAGTCAATCTATTTCTTTAGTTAAATAGGATCTATGCAGAAGAGAATCGAGAGCAAAATGCAGATGCTCTAAAAATAGGGGATTTTTTTGTATCAACCAGAAGTATTTAGAAAGAATGAGACCAAATGGATGACTTCTGTATTTTAATTGTGCCTCTATGTTTTCCTGTTTGCTTTACATTTTCCATTTAACAGCAGTCAAGAAACCCCCTACAAACTCCAAGCGTGATACAGCTGATCCATGAGCAAGCAATTCCAGGGAAAGCGGAAAGCTGGAAGCAAGAGAAGGGGGAGGCTGGCCCTGCCTACAGAGACACCGCTTGGTTATTTCATGTTAGTCCTGAGCCAGCAGCAGCAGGATTTGACCCTTTCAAGGGGAGGGTGCCTCAGATACCTCTCCTTGCAATGGAAAGCAGAATCCAACACCTCTCAAGGAAGCTCCAAAGCATCAAGCCTTTGAACTGCCATTGCACTAAAAGAAGACAGCACCTTTAACAGTGCAAGACATGGTAATGTCCTTAGGAAAGATCTTGAGAGTGCAGGAAGAGTGCAGAAACATAAATGGTGAAATGATTGTCAAAGGGAGGAGAGAAGAAAAGGTAGATGCAGAGAGAGGAGTGTGTCACTATGGATTTGAAAAGGGAAGCCAGACATGACTCTCCCTAACGGTAGCCTTGGCCCTGCATCGCTGGCCATGATGGCAATTGAAGATGACCAACCACTTCTTGTGCCAGCCTTGACCAGACCGGAGCTGCTGTGCGGAGGGCAGCATGCCGAAGGGCATGCAGGAAAGGAAAGAAAAATGATGGTGCAGAGCAAGACGTGCCAACCGGACAAACTGAGCCAGAGGATGCTACAGAAAGCACACGAGGAAAGAACGCAAATAGAGCGTTTTTCAGCCCGGCTTCATAAAAACCAAACAGCCCATCTCTCGTCTGAGTCTGTCGCACATACACAGTTTCTCGTAACATTTTGCATGTGCAGCTGCTCTGAACAGGTTACATTCACATGGGCTACAGCTTCTTTCATTGCCTGCCTTGCTGAGGTAGATGTATTAGTGTGTGTAAATCAAGACTGTTAATCCCCGAGGCTCTGTAAACCCATTACTCTGTGAGCGGCAGGGTCCTTCTCCACCCCAGCTCAGTAAAGAGTGGCAGGGTCCCTATGGGGACAAGGATCTGAGAAAATCTGATCAAGGGCCATGATGCAAAAGTCAGAGGTACCTGTTAAAAGAGAGCAGCAGCTTTGTGATAACAATTCGGTTCATACCCCATGTTCAGCAGGGAAAGCGTTAAAGACTAATTGTGCTCTAGCAAGATGAAGCCCTCCCTGGAGGAAACGGTGAGCAATGCCCATGGAAGGATGGGGCCTCCCAGGCCGCCCAAAGAGCTGGTTTTTTTGCCTTTTGCTTTTGGTCTGTGGCTGCTGGGCTGCGTGATCTGGCAAAGTAGAGAACTATAAGGAACCACCAATGTGGTATTTTATCGTACAGCCTGTATTTTCTACCCTGGCATCAGCGTCAGTCTTGTCTTCATGATCCCTAGCTCTGCTCCTCAGATAGGGAGCCTTTTTGCTTACTGCTAACATCTTTTTCTGTAATCCATGGAGGTTTCTTTCCCCAGCAGAATCCAGGTAGCAGAAAAACCTTTCTTTCACATGCTCTTCACTGTGGCTCTTCATTTATAATTGTAGTATTTGCCAGGTTACTACTCTTGTGTGCTGGGCTGCCTCTTTTCACCACTGTGCAGCTCTCCCATTCACCTGGCCGTTAGGTTTCTCCCAGTGACCATTACGGTGATGGGAATGTTATTAAAAATACCTGGTAGAGGAATTATTAAGGCATATTTTAACATAACCCCTTCCCCAATCTAAAAATTAGGTTATGATATTTGTTATTGCTCTTCTTTGTTGTTTAAGTATTGGTTTTGGGGGCCTGGCTATGTATGATGGAGAAAGAACAAAATATTTTTGTGGGTCTGTTTGTGCATGTTTGCAAGATGCACAGAATGGACAGACTCAATGGCAGCTACAAAAATCCCACAGGCTTCCTGGTTTGCTCTTCTTCCCTCTGAAATACCCAGAACCGTATCTCATTTTACATAACAAAAGATGGAGTGAACCAGTTGTGCCAGAGGAGAGGTAGTTATAAGAAAAACAAACACCACTCTGTTCTTGCCTGTCAGTGGTGGGGCTGGCAGAGGGGTCAGGGACAGCACGACACTGGAGCCCAGGAGGTCTGGGAAGCAGCAGCAAGGCTTTGCAGGAGGACCTGGGAGCCAGGAGTTCAATGGCTATGTGCAATCCTTCAGCAACTCTCTTCATCCATCTTCACCGCAGCAGAGACCTTATTGCGGCCTTGCAGTACTTAAAGGGAGCTTATAAGAAAGATGGGGACAGACTTTTTAGCAGGGCCTGTTGTGATAGGACAAGGGGTAATGGTTTTAAACTAAAAGAGGGTAGATTCAGACTAGATATAAGGAAGATTTTTTTTTTTTTTACTGTGAGAGTGGTGAAACACTGGAACAGGTTGCCCAGAGAGGTGGTAGATGCCCCATCCCTGGAAACACTCAAGGTCAGGTTGGATGAGGCTCTGAGCAACCTGATTTGGTTGAAGATGTCCCTGCTCATTGCAGGGGGGTTGGACTAGATGACCTTTAAAGGTCCCTACCAACCCAAACTATTCTATGAGTCTATGATTCTATCTTTGTTCAGCTGAGCTTCCCTGCTTGTAAAATGAGAATAAAAGCAGCTCATATCTTCACAGAGTGCTTTCAGCCCCCAACACCAAGAGCCTTATAGTGTAACTTCAGGGAGTCAGTAAAGAATGTTAAAATTGTCTCTTTTTGTCCATGGTACTATAGTAAACAGTGAGTTTCCCCACTGGATCAGACATGGGAAGACTCTTCCCAGGAACATGCTGATTTGGAAGGTGTTTTTCTTTGATTGCCAAGGAACATATTCAGGTACTGTTGTTAATAGCACACCTGTGCTAGCAATTTTTAAAGCCATTTATCTAGCAGAGACTCTGCTTTGGAGGTCACCAGGAACTGGCTTCTGCCATCCTTCCACTAAGATGTGAGTCTGTGAATAGCTCGGCTGCAAGCCGATAGGAGGTTGTTTTTCCTGGCAAGGTAAATGTGGGAGGTTTGGGACCTGAATGTCACCTGTGTCTTAGGGGAGACTCTTCTGTAGGAGCTGGAGGCTCTTGCTCAGCACTACCTTTCCCTCTGTCCCTCAGTTATTTAGTTATTTAACTGTTGTTCAGCTCTTACATGCCTCTTCTTCAAGTCTTAAACTTTTCTTCCTGTAGGCTGATGTGTTTCAAATCAAGTCCATACAAATTTTTCAGCCAAAAAGGTTCTTAGAGCATATTTATATAGGGGTATTGGTTTGTGGCAGTGCAGGGCTGGAGGAAGGAGCCGACGCTCTCAGGATGAGCCAGGAGTGCCCATGGGGGACTTGACCTATAACAAACCTACAGGAACCAAAACCCAGCGATTGGCTGATTGTGTTAAAATTGCAATTCTACTCAAGACTGCTGTCTTCAGTGCTGGAATGGGTGCTGCTCTTACACTGTGCTCTCTTCCTGCTATTCACAAACATCCATGATTTCTAGCTCAGCTGTGTTTTCTTCCCAGTTGATAGAAACCTTGGCTGTGATGTATGGGAATAAAACTTGGGATCTGCTGCAGTCAAGCTTTGTTTTGCTGTTGAAATTTTCACCTCTGTAAAATCATTCCAGAAAAATATTTTTATTGATGATATTTTATTTATTTGCTAATTCTATGACACATGCTTCAGAAATTTAAGAACCCTTCTTTGTTTTTCTGTGTGTATCCAGCTCGTTCCCAAGAAACGGTGTGGCTGCATACTTGTTTGAGATGGAGGCATGAGGAAAGTGCTGGCTCCCAGTGCCTGTCCTCAGTTTAACAGATGGGAGCTACAGCTTTCCATGTGCATCTGAGGAGCTATGTAAGTAAAACTGTTTCCTATAGAGGTCTGCAGGGCAACTGCTTTCTCCTGCCGAGATGCTGAAATGGAAATGCTTGCTGGCTGTTTTCCTTTGAGGCTGATGCTCTGTCCTTGTACAGTGCCGCTTTCTAATAGCTGACTTCCAGTGAGCTTCTGAAATGCCGAGCAGCTGAAAACCCATCATCTGCCTCTCACTGTAGGGAATATTGGCTGCTGGACAGAATTACCGATCCTTAATTACTGTGTCTGTACAGACTATGATCTGCCTGGAGCCATAATCAGATATAAAAAGGCTCTGAAATAAATCTATAGACCAAGTTCTATATTTATGTAAAGCCCTGACAATTGGGAAGGCATTCCAGCACAAGTTATTAATGCCACCATATTTTTATCATGTGAATATGACTGTGTAGTTAGTGATGGTCAGGGTTTTTGGACATGGCATTGCAGCCACAAAACCAAGAAGTTATTTCAGCCAGCTGGTTGCATTTCAGCATGAATTTCATACTTGCAATTCTGTGGTGAAAGGAACTCACTATACTCGAGGAGAAGGAGAAAGAAGCAGCTTTTCTCAGATTTTTTTGGAACAACTGCACTGATTTGGAGACTGTAATTCCCTGAGGAAGCTGTGTCTCGGCTATAAATACCCTCTGAGCTAGCTCAGCGGGTTTATCTGGACTGGGATGAGTTTATAGGTGTTGCATTTGACTCTCATGGGGGGCATATTTCTTATGCTCTGTGGGGCAGTGATGAGGAAAAATGACCAAGGGAGAGTCTGAGATATCTTTTAATGAACAGCTTCCTCCATTGCTATTCTGTGCACCTCGGCGAGCCTCACAGCTGTCCCAGACCTAACAGCCAGAGGACAGCTGGCCTCTTGAGGCAAAGTGTTTGTCTGCAGGGAAAAAAGAAGATGTAATAATAGCTATGTTCCTTTGTCATTGTATATGGCTGGTTTAAAATAATCTTTTTAGAAGCTAAATCTAAGTAAAGCTGCCCATGATTGCCACGCCCACCGCCATTGCAAAGCGGGAGGAGGGACCTGGTAGCGGTAGATCTCCTTTTAGCTGGAGCCAGGCATCTGCCCAACTTGCAGGTATGATGTTTCCTACATCAGAAGAGAGCAGGGCAGTGGGCCAAAATGTGGAAGTGGGGTGGGTAGATATCAGTCCGATTAAATGAAGTTAGAAATATTGCTGTGAGTGATGCTCTGGCAGGAAACAAGTTAAACTTAATGTAAGGTGGCTCTTGCAGAGTATTTCCCCAGAGGAGAGCTGCTGACACTGAACATCCTCTCCCATGTTTTCCCCCTCGTTTTAAAGGTAACAGGATTGAATCCTAAGATGCTGCAGTATTAGAACATGCACAGAAGGGTGTTGAAGTTAGCTGTTGAAAAAGCCTGATGAGGGGATCAGTATTGTCACTGTTCTTCTGAAGTCACTGCATAACCTTGAGGAAATTGATAGGTGACTACCAAAAGCACAGGATGAGTCAATTTGGAAAGAGGTGCCACAAGAGAGATCATCTCCATCCACAGAGCCGTAGGCCTAGGCTTATTCATGTTTGCCGAGAAAGAAAATCAGTACTTTTCCCCCCATCATAGCTATATCATAGGAAACGTGACCAGCCAAAAAGATGACTGAAAGCCAAATTCATTTTTACTAGGCCCATAAATACCATGTTGAACAGTGGCTGACTCCTCAGCGGGTAAGTGTTCATGTGTGATTCTCAAACACTTGGACTTGTGGTATCAGCAGAAAGCAGCTACGGAGAGAGGCTGTGCGGTCGTAGTTTCATCTCCCTCCTGATTAAAAGTGACTGGGTGCTATGCTTGCCAGCGATACACTGCGAAGCAGCTGTCTTCTCTGAAGACATCAGACAGACACAAGTTACAATGGCTGCTTTTCCAGGCAGACAGAAGAATATGCTCAGCCAGTTCATTGCCAGAGCGGGTCTCAGTCCATCAGCAGCAGCTGAGTTGTGGTATAGGGCACATCAGAAGATAAAGGTTTCTTGCTCTTGGACAAAAATAGTCAAATATCTTAGAACAGACAAATACCTTTTGATGATCCTGAACTTGTGGGTGCCTTGTTTAGTGACTTAATCTCCATACTTGAAAATAACTAGCAAGGCTTATTTAACTTTTCTGATCAAGTTCTCCTCTTGTCCCAGCCAGGGAAACTTGTGGACAATCCCTCCTCTTGCACAAACTCATGCATTTTAGGGGAAAGGCTGGTTGTTCAGGACTTGAGCTCTCCAAGAGGGTGATGACAGGCCCCTTACCTCCAAGCGTTGCTAAATGTGATGCAATCTATAAGCAAAATAGGCCACCTAGCCTGAGCTGCGCGTACGCCTGTGAAAGGTTCTGCATCAGGTCAGGGCAGGCATAGGGAGAAGCAAATGAGATACCAAAGCCTGAGCCTGACCTGGCTGCAGTGCTGGCACTGGCGGGATGGAGCAACCATCGCAACCAGACAAAACACACAAGCGGTGGAGAGCTGCTTGGAAAAGAGAGCTTGCAGGCTCTAACAGGAGGTTTGCAGAACAGAAAGTGGCAATACAGAAAACAGGGCTGCAACAGCAGCAAATGATTTCAGAAGCTATTGCTGCTCAACCTCGGCTGCCTGCTCCTGCAATGTTTTACAGAGAGCAACCGGAACGTCTTATCTGTGATTGGGAAGCATTTGGGGGATTGTTGGTGCTTTTGTGAAATGAAGTGTGCATCTTGAAATCACATACAGTATGCTTGATTAATAATCAAGGTAAAGAAAGAAAACAGTATTTTTAGTGTGGTGAGATCTAGGGAGCAGCCCTCTAGGAAACATTTCCTTACAAAGGGTGTCTTGTAGGCTATTCTCTGTTTCATGGCTTGAAACAACTGCGAACTATATTATATATATATGTATAATCCCAGTTTATGACTCCCTGGAGCATGATAATGGGTATAAAACATTAATCTGATTTGTTTAAAAATATTAATCCAATTTTTTGTTTAATGGTATGAATCTGGGCACAAGTGATAACAAAAAATTACAGCATGTTATCTCTTTAAGGAGATAGCTAAATGCGATGCCATTCATCATGGTGATAGGTAGTTCCTCAGGCGCAAAGACGCACATATCGCAGTCCGTGCATGATGACGACCAGATCCAGCTCTGTTTTCTGTCTGCTCTGCGTGGCGCTATCGACAAAGAGCTATGAGCAAGGGCAACGCAACGCTCTTGACAAATCCTTCACAAATGTTTGGGTTGCTCTCTTATGCACTCCTCTGGCAAATTTTAAACAAAGTCTAGAAATCTGTGTTAGCCACAGAGCACGAGCATAGACTGCAAATAAGATTTCGCTCTTACAATCAGGCCAGCATTTTGTCTGAAACTGGATTTCTTGTCTTTCAGTTAGGCTAAAGCTGATGGCTGGGCAAAAGTGGCTCCAAGGCTTGCTGTGTTGAGAAGAGCCCTGGAGAGCAGAGGGCACCTGCAGCAGCCCAAGGGGTGTGCGGGTGATGCGGTGCTGGTGCTGGGTCATGGTCCTATGGCAATGCCACCTCTTTGTCAGCAGTGCTGGCTTCAGATTCAGTAACCACTTTAAGGTAAATATCCATCTGTGGTTTCAGCAAGCTGGGACTACTATGAATGGACGTTACCAGAGGAATGTGGAAATACTTTAAAAATCATCCTCACAATCTTTTAAATTACTGTATTTTTCTTTTTTTTTTCAGTTTATCTAAGCATTCTTTAAACCAGGTTTATCAGCTCTGATATGTCAAAACTTGTTCCTGTGATTAGCGTGCAACTTTGAGGATGTTTTTCGAATATTCTAGTTGCATCTCTACTTCCAAAATCCTTTATGCTCTAGCTCCCCATCACAAAATGGGGTTAATAGCACATCTGTTTCCTCTCTTGTGTATCAAAAGTAATTTGATTTAAAAATCCTTTGGAGTTGTGTATAGGCAAGAAGCAGTTCAAAGGAAAACTTGCTCTCAGCTTGACCTCTAGGTATTTTTGTTTTAACTTCTTGCAAAACTTACACTTTCAGTTTATGATTACTGAAGCACAAAAATCATATTTTTTTTTTTCCCCTTGAAGTTCTGGGGAGGTCTAACTAGGGAAACCAAGGCATAGAGGGCATGAAGTCCACGTGGGAAACCAGACTGAGGGACAGGCTTAAGCCACTCAAAGAGCCTGGGCTGAGTTCCCATTTATGCCAAAGGTTTTTGGATTATTCATTCGTCTCTGAGGCTGGGGCAAAACCTGGCAGGGCAGTGGGAAGGGAGTGGGTGGGGAATGGAGTCCTGCACAACCTGGGAAATACTCCTGCCCCAACTGCTACTTCTGGGACTGGTTCCTGTAAGAATTAGGCAGAAGACAAGGGCAGAGCAGAGTGAGCTTGTTTGTTTAGACACACAATGTTTGCCTTTATTTCCCTCTATCTTTTCTAAGGGCCGTGACGGTACTTCCTTCCTAGTTCATTTGTGTGGCTGCCTGAAAGGGATATGTCTAAATAGGGGTCAGAGCGACTGCAGGGCAGTTTGCTTGTTTGTTAAACAATATGGGAAGCAAACAGAGGCCATGAAGAATACTTCCCTCCCCTCTGTGCCCCAGGGAACATTCTTTATAAAATTTGGCAGCAGCTCTTTCATCAGAAACCAGCAAACCACTGCACAGAGCGGCTGGCCCTGGAAACTGTTTTAGCAATTTAACAAGAGAGGAAGAGGAGGCACAGGAAAGAAGCTTTTAAAAAAAAAAAAAAAAAGTTGTATAAAGCCTCATAGAAAATCTCTTAAACAGTAAAAAATACGTAGCAATTTTCAAGAAATTAAAAAAGAAAGAAAAGCATGTTGGACTTGCATTTCTGCATGGTGCGTTATAAACAGAAGCACAATAAGTATCATGTCATGTCCCAGATTGTGCTGCCGATCAATTTAAATGAATGCTCTCTCTCTGACAGTGACCATTATAGGACTGTTCAGAAAAGCAGTACAAGAAACTTCCTGCAGGCTCTTGTGAAAAATATGTTCAGAGGTAAGCCCAAGTGTCTAGTGCAGAAATTGAAGAATGAGAAAAATAGCAGGAACTTCTGTAAATATATTTGTCTCCAAGCTCTGCAAAAAAACCACCTCTGAAGACTAGTAATGAATTACAAATGTTAATGATATACTGAAAATAATTACTTCTGTAACAGAGCTGATGGTGCCAGAAATCAGCTCGTTTTCCCTTCTTTCCTCAGACAACTTGGTGCAATTTTGAATCCGTGCTTCTGGGCTCAGTTTCTAGCAGTAAGCTGGGGTTATGGTTCTATCCAAGCCTAAAACTTTAGACACTTAAAACTCCCCAAGGTCTGCCAGTTGCTTAGGTTTTTATCAAATACATGCCTAACAGTCTGTTAGCCATGACTGGCCTGCTAAAACCTCTGTACTGCGCAGCGGCAGGGCCTCTGAACTCCATCACTGCTCTCGATGGGTCATTCATTCTCTCATCGATCTTGCCTTATCCGGTAGGATGCTCAGGGCATAGCCGTTCCTCCTTCCCCAGTCCAATAAGTCTGATGAATTGAACCTAGTTCGATAACTATTCTGCCTGATCTTCTTTGCAACTAATGCCACAAGGCGAGTGCTTTACCTAGAAGGTTATATGCTATTTTTATACACAAGCATTTATTCTTGTCATAGGCTGGAAAGGGGAAGAAAGCAAACATGATTTTTTTTTTTTTTCTTTTTTTAGACTATGGTTCAGGCATTAGCTAGAAAAATCTCTACTTTTCTACATGCTCAAGGTCAGTCTTAAAAGGCCTCCAAACACAATTTAATGTGTTTTCAGAGGCCTCCAAAGCTAAATCAGGGAGCTTGCAGACGAAGCACTGTGTAGTGTTAGTGATGCTAGGTGCACTGTTACGGTCCTGGAATTCATGAGTGGTTATGACCCCTTCTAAATGCGGTTTGCTTCCACTTTAATTGAATACTTGCCCCACGTTATTAGGAATATGTGTTTCTATGCTGCATGTACCATTTGATCTGATGAGGAGAATGGCACAGAGATGGGATGCCCTTGGGGGAAGGGAATCACTGTTAGTTCTCACCTCTGATTTCATCTGCTTCTCCCCTCACTGGGAGGTGGATCCCTCACTGTTGCTGAGGATTTACAGGAGGCAGCACCCGAATTTCACAGTTTCGGTATTCCATATGTGCTTCTCCCAGGCTTTAGATAACGGAGTATAGTGTCTGTGCAAAGGGAGGGCAAGCGCTGTTTTCCAGACACGTTACCTTAATGGACCTCCTTTTCTTTTTAAAAAGGTCTAGCAAGGCTTTCAAAACTACTTTTCCATATATCACAAAGCAATTTTCATTGTTATCTGCTGGTGAACAGAATTGTTCATGGGTAGTAAAGTTTTATCATTTTCTTGCTTTTACTTGAGTAATGATTTTAAGTAGTTCTAGTTTTGTAGGCATGTCACTGAGGTGAGATATTCAAAATCAGTTTGGATTATTATGTGTATTACCGTTACTGAATGCCTTATTACTTCTTGTATGCTTTAGAAGCCCCGGTTGATAAATGAAGTAGGTGACAAAGGCTTCAACAAGAAATTTTATCCTGTGGGTAGCAGTAGTAAGGACTGTACATTTTAGAAATGTTAAGGGCAAAGATTGCAAAATTCCCTAACCCCTTTTTATGTTCCAACAAAAAAAAAAAAGCATTCCTATAGTTCAGTGAAAAACCCCATGTGTGCTCTTGAGAGATTCTGTTGTGCTGCTGTGGTGCTGGCAGGTATTTAGAGAAATGAAAAGAATACAGACTGCTGGAGACTAAGTGATTGAGTTAAGACAAATATTTTGGTATCTTTGCATTCCTTTTCAAATGTTTAAATGGACTACTTAAAAATATGCTCTATTGTACAACTTTCCCCAGTAGCAGGGGTAAAAAAGTGGCTATGGGAACTTTGCTAACCATACTGTCAGTGTTTCTACAAACTTGAATTATAGCCTAGCTGAAGATTACATGTTTAACCAGCTCACAACAATGCCTTGACCTAAATTTATTTTCTTTCAGCTGTTTTTGAAACAAAGGAGAAATCTTATCAGATGACCTGTTTGTTTTGAATAGGTATTTCAGACTGCTATGTCACTAAACATGTCGAAGTGTTTGGCCAACTGGGTCCTCTTCTTCCTTTTAGAAGAACCCTTCTGTTACCCACGCTCTGTACACCATCTTAGTCTGGGCTGTGTTATGAACGTGATCTACTTCTGCTACCAGCTGGCTTATCTAAAAAAATGTCAGTTCTCTAAAATGACACTCAAGTGATTCAATTAAGCCCACCTTTTCTTGAAATTCCCATTTCATTTTCTAACAATCTTCCAACTTCTCTAATAAATGAGGTACAAGCCTCCTCAAACCAGAGCCTTCTCAGCTATACTGTCCTGTCTTTATGCTTAAAACAGGCTTATCCCATCCTATCATGGAAAATGCTATTTAATTTTGCTCCCTGGAACACCTACATAACTGCACTGGAACTTTTAACACTCTATCATGTTTTGAATATTTGATATTTGGAATAGTAATATTCTTTCATTCGCTGAGAATTCTGTTCTTAAGGGGCTTTTCCATTTTTAGTGTTATAAAGTATTAAGAAATGTCTGTGTGGGTCAGGAGTAACTGTCATGTTCAGACCCACCACATCACCCTTTTATTAGTGGAGCTAATGAAGTGACTAGTAGAAGACTGGTACCTGGAGAAGCATACACAACACGCTGTACGGCTTTTTCTTCTTCTAGTAACAAAAAAAAATTGAGCCTATGGAATAATGGATTTGATTCTTTCTATGACAGGGAAATCATGCTTATCAGTTATAGATCTTTCTGGTTTTTAAGTACATGTTAGAAAAGTGAAAGACTCTCCCAGTTGTCAGGTAACCTCCCCATGCCAATCTTCATGCTCTTGGCCCATAGCGTGGAGGCACTGCATCTTCCTATTTAAATGAATGTCCACTTCTACAAAACATAAGCAAACTGCACTCCACAACCTCCAATGTAATGCTTAAAGGAAGACTTGCTCATTAGCAACTTCCAAAATAACTGAGTTACCTAATCGTAACTTTATTTTTGACACCATGTTGTTTTTTTACTCAACAAGGCAGTGCTACCTGACATGTCCAGGTGAAAACTGGGAGCCTGTAATCATGTCAAATAATGAAGAGAGGACCTTTTTTAGGTCTTCGTGATGCTTTATGGAAGCTTGTGCAGCAATGATTCCAGGGTTTTAGTCTGCGCAGTTTTAAATGACTTACGCTCTTGCTGCTTCTCAGGGAGAATTTGTCCCACAGCCTCAAAGACCTCTTGCTGTCTGGAAAATGCCTTTTCCTTTCCTTCTGCCTCAAATTTTCCATTAACGAATTTTTATCCCAACTTGTACACCCACTCAGCTAGTTTGAACTCTTCTTCTGTGTTTTTATGACCTTCCAGTGCTAGCAGACATTTACTACATCCCTCTTGTCTAGTAGCCAGATTATGTGTATTGACTCTTTCTGTATAAATGTACCCCTTCAGTGCCTTAATCTCTTTTGATGGAATTTTTTCTTCTTTGAATTCTTTCCCATCCTTCACTGCTCTTTACTGTCCCTGGCCTCAGCTAGGAAGTTCATTTCTTGCGAGCATTCTGGACGCCTCAGGCAATACGGGAAAATATAGTAGGATGGTGCGGAGGGGAGGGGAAAGGGAGCAAGCCATGCTTGGGATGGATAGTGCTCAATGCAAAAGAAGCATGGATGCAAAAGTTGCCTATTAGAATCAATAATAAGAATGGTACTTCACCTTCACTTCCAGTGCTATACTATTCATCATTTTAGACATTGATACCTCTTCTTGCAAGAGAAATGATATAGCTCTGGGCTGACAGATGAGAAATAATAGTTGAAAGCAATTTTTCAGAAATGTTTAAGATTTCCTTGTATAATGGATACAGTCAATGGCTATATTGACAAGTTATGGTATAACACAGTCAAAGGAATTAGCATTTTGTCTTTGCAAATTTAGTGTATTGCTCTATTAAAACAGTATCTTGATTTCATTCCTTATGATTGTAGGACACCTTCCAGCACTTAGCAGAAGATCTGTGTATAACATTTAATTTTCATATGTCTTAAGTGTAAATATCTGCCTTTTATTATGTAGCCCAAGTCATGGATACCGTTTTCATATCAACTTTCTCCTGGCACAGACTGTTGTGGATATATACCAGGTCCTGCTCTTTCCAAGGTCTTGTACCAGACTGCAGAGGTACTGTTTTGCATCGTTTCAAAGTCTCGCTTTATCCTAGACTGTCCATGTGTGTTAGTGGCATTGCCTTCTGGCCTTTAAGATGAAGGCCACTGATTTTTTTACAGCTTCATAAATATCTCATTGTGGAGTGCATTACTTGAGGAATGACAGTAAAAATGTGAATTTTTCCATTTGAATTTGTTAGGAAGCAGTACTGAAATTCAGCATTACTAAAGCACAGAGCAGGCTGGACCTGTGCTGCGCCAGGGACCCCATGTAGGCAGTTAGCCATACCAGCACCCTGCCAGAACTGAACGGGGACCCAGCCTACGCTCCTCTGTGGCAACCACTGGAGTGTTCGAGCAAGAGCCAGCGCTGCCGTGAGTGACACCTGACAAGAAACACAGACATGGAAACTTGAATTCTGTTGTCCAGCTACAACATGGGCACCTGCAAATAAAGGTACCAAGAAAACAACATTCAGGAGATTGAGGTTATTTAGAAAAGTCAAAATTAACTCATGTTTTAGAAATACTTAGGAAAATACTGATTTGAAAGTAACCTCAATGTACTTTAAACAAAATGCAGAGTTAATCCTTGAAGTGCCTGAAGAGTCTGTCGTGCATTAGTGTGCTTAAAAATACAAACAAAACCATCATTACAGAGAAAAATAAATTGGCTCTAACTCTGCGTGTTCCAAGGGCCCAAAACTGTGAACAAATCTGTTTGTTTGGTTGTTTTTTTTAATTGTGCCTTTGTCTTATTTTTAGTATTGACCTGGAAAGAAAAAATATCCTATAAGAGCGAGAAAACGACAGTCCCTTATCAGAAAGGTTCTCTAAAAGACTCCTTGGTGTGTGAGAACTCGTACCACGACAGCAAGAGGTTTGCTTTTGCCAGACTGTAAAGCAGCATCCCTCACCGCTCCCTTGGGAACATAGTGGGAACTGACAGTGATCAGGAGGGAGAAAGAATACGATGATGTTGCTAACTGAAAGGCAGCAGGCCTCTTTCCAGCTACTCTGTTAGACAAGCCTCACAAATCAAAATCCTCTTTCAGATGCCCAAATTATATTTCTGTTGGCTAAGACTTTAAAAACTTTTTAAAGTTGCTTGAATTAACAGCTGTCTTTGGCTTCGTTTTTCACCTTAGTCAGTTGTTTGTATATCCTCCTGGCCTTCTCTTTGGCTTCACTTCACTGCTGTGTGTGCTTTAACTTTCTCCAATTACTTTCACACTTGCATTTTTTAAAGTGAACCTATGGCTCCATAACTCGTCATGCCCTCGTTCTCCTCGTAGAAAACAGGAAAGTGGTGAATTATTTTTCAGCATTGCATACAGCTGCCTATCAAGTAGGAGTTTGCTTTGCTCGTTGTTAAATTCAGGAGTACCTTTCCACAAGACAGAAGCAAAACAGAGGTTTATTCTTACTTTTAAATGTATGAAGCTATTGACTGGGAAGTATTTCTGTCCAGCTCTCTGCCATCATGAAACTGCTTTGTTTTCCAAAAATTCTGAAATTGCTTTGGTACCTGCCTTTAACAATGCTAAAAATATTGACCTGGGATAGGGCAGGGGTGGCTACACAGTTGGTAGCAGTATGTAAAGAACCGGTGGTAAGAAAAATGCCTCCTCCTCTGGGTATGAGAGTGGAAGGAAGACTGCAGAATAAAATAAAAAACATTATGCTTCTCCAATTTTAAACATTTAATAGTGCACTTATTGAGTATATTCTGTACAGACATCTATAGCAAGTTAAACATTTTCCTTTCTCTCACGTAGATCATAGTCATGTAAAGCACATTTACAATAGAAAACATACTTGAGGTACAAAAACCCAAAAAGAATATCTGAGGTATAAATACAGGTATATTTTAAATAATCTTTATCATGCTTTATCTATGTTTGACAGTACACTGTGGGCAAGTATACACGTTTACAATAGAATGGTATGTACAACATACAATTTTACAAATTCAAAAGTGTTTGATGTAGAAGAATATACAAGGTTTTCCTACTCATGAGGAACATTGTTACTAGAAGTACTACATTATTTGCTGTAATAAAAAAATCTTCATCAAAAAGCTTAAAATAATACTGACAATGGTAACAAAGTCTCAGTCAAAATTCCATCTTGCAACTCATTCATACCCTAGCCACAAAATACATTTATCACTTAATACTGCACCTTGAAAGCAAATCTTTACCTTTACAGTAAAACCTACAGGAAGACACCTTTCCAGAGGACCTCAAGACTTCCTACAGTTCATACAAGTTGATTCTCAAGGAGGGGGGAATATCCCAAAGGGTTTAAAACCCGACAAAACCCTACCCTCCTCTCTGCTCCCAAATATAACCCTCCAAATTGCTCACATCCAGGTTCTGCTTGTGTTAACGTGCAGCTTTTAGGAAAAGAGGCAGAGGAGGAAGAGAAAAGGAGAGAGCTTGTGCGACTCTTCCTAGCTACCTCACCCCACTTCCTGCTGCAGGAGTCCTGCCACCTCCTGGCACCGCAACTCCAGTGTTGACTTTTTCCTCTTGAGCCGTTAGAATACAGTAAAATATATAAAAGCTCATTAAAACACTTAATCGTTAACACAGGTAGGAGTAAAAGCAACAAACATTTTTTGGCAAATTAATTAACAATTGACATTACTGGCTCTCTTCACCATTGCATAGACATTTCATTTTTAAGCTGCTATGTTGCTCAGAAGTATATCTACTTAAAATTGCTGTAGAATTGCTAATCACTCCTAAAAGATCATCTGGATAAGGAGTGGACAGTAATTGGAGCAAGCTTCTTGTAACATCTGCTTAGGGTTTTTAACAAGGTTAGAGCTGAGGAAAATGCAGAACTGCCACATGGGAAGGATGGCTACTCCTGGTCCACAGGGGAGCCCCATTCTAGGTTGAACTGTATCCAGCATACTAAAAATCCATTCTCGTTGCCTATCAGTGTACCAGACACATTTCAAGTTCGACTTCTGCTATCCTTTCAACCATTAACACACTCATTCACACTTTAATCTCTGTGCAAACCTTTCTCTGCTTATCTCAGTGAGAACACATTGAAGAGTACCAACTATTCCAGTGGATACACCAGTCCCTCAATGCACTACAAATACAATGACATGGGTATGTACATAAAGCTAAGTATTTCACATGGGAATGATGAGCCTTCACCATATTTCATAATATATTTTGCATTTAAACAATTTTGCTTCTCAGAAGCAATTCAAACCATCTAATAGTAAAATACTACTTTTTTTTTTTTTTTTTTTTTTTTGCACAGTCCTCCTATGTATTCCAGTCGAGGCCTACACTATAGACCTTACACAGACAGGAAGCAGCTTTGAAGTGTATGGTATGGCCACAGTCCTATAGTAATGCTCACAGTCAAGTTCTCATGCTGTCATCCCTTCATGACATGACTTGCAGATGGTACACTAGTCCAGTCTGCAGTGGACGAGCCTCAGTTTTGGGGAATGTCTACGTTGCTGAGGTGTGGAGCGTGTGGCTGTTCCTCTTCAGTAGTCACCTGGATTTTACTTCCTTGCTCTCAAGACTCTGATGACTGAAAGAGTCTCGTATCTTAACGACTTCAGATGCACACAAGTGTCCAAAAGACTTGGTGTACCAGTCTGGCATGTGGCCCCTGATGTGTGGAGAAAAAGTAATGATGAAGTAGGTATCAGTAACTTTGCATGCATTTTCTTAGTCAGAATCAAATACCTATCTAGCTGGTTAAATGCCCGACTAGGAAATTGCCTTATTACTGCTTATTGCTCAGCTCAGCCTTGCTTAATACATGGACTTGCTCAAAAATGTTTGCCACAGTGAGGAAAAGTTATGAGAAGTTTTGTGAGAACTTGGTCCTCTTTACCAACTTAATATTAAAATTAACATGTCCTTGCATCCAAATACAAGGGATTGGGATTCTATACCAATAGCTATGGTGGAGCACATACTGGAGGCTTCTAATGCAACAAACCACACCTGCTGTTAGATGTGCACTGAAGCCAATTTTCTGTGACATCTGAGAGACCTGCGTGCATGCCTTTGAGAAGTACATACTACTGGCCAAACTAAAGCCTGTTGAACTATCTAAATTTTGTCCTGACTACATGAAAACAATACAAGAAAAGTTACCACCACAAAAGGATGAAGTGGAAATTCATACCTTAAATCAATTCTGCACATGTAGGTAAGTTTAGATTTTCCTGACCCGCAGGGCTCAATCAGATACCTAGACAGGAGCACATTGACTCTAACACCTGCCACTGGAGCACGGTCATGATCCACTGAGGTTGCTAGAAGAACACAAGCTCCTTTGGGGAAGTTTGTCCTCCATGTTCTAAGAAGAAAAAAAAGTCTTATCTTTGACAAACAGTAATTCAAACATCTAAGACTATGCACAAATAGATATTTACCTATATAACTTACATTATACAGATATCATAGGCAAGGTTGGTGTATGTATAGGATATAAACATTATCGCAAATAGAAGTTTTACCTTAAGACTACGAAGTCCCTGGCTGGGTGAGGCGCCATGCTGTTCTGGACATACTGGTATATATCTGTCTGGCTATCCAAAGGTTCGATTACTTTTGAATCTATAAGATCTTCATCCCAAAGATGCTGTTCTTTAAGTAAACGATTTAAAACGTCCTCTGGCGTAGCTGGGATTTCAATGGTAGTTTTCCATAACCGGAGTGGGGGACCTTCACATACCTGGGGAAAATCAGCACAGACTCCTCAGGTTTACTCTTCCTTACACTTTCTTTTCCCTTCTATTTTAGTGTTTGCTAAATACAGCAAATTAAATACACACACTTATATGTATATATTGTACTAAGCTTGTCGTAAGCTCAGACTAAGGTTGTTTTCCTAACAGCCAAAGGCATCTGCACGCTGACTTCCAAATTATTTTTCCGTTAGTTATCTTCTCCAGTATGGGTCACTATTAAATTGTGATGCTACAGAAAAATATCCTAATTTTCCAAGTTTATTTTTTAAATATCTTAGAACTCATTGAAACACTTCTCCCTGTGCTAGCTCTGAGCTGTGCAAGATTAGAGCCGAGAAATTTCTTTCCTACTGCCTGCACAGTGACAGTGCTTGGAGGCTTCACTCAGCCTGTCAAGGCTTTGCACGTGTGAGTGAAGGCGTGTAAATGCAACACAGTGAACATTCCTGGGCTGGATAAACAGAAGAACACAAATCTGTGCATGTTAGCTGACTACTGCTGAAAGACATGTTGTTTTTAGACAGTGTGCAACTATGTCAAAAGATTAAGGTTTTTTTTTTTTTTTCTTAAATCTACCTGCAAAGTAAAGGTGTGCACTGAACCTTCTGTAATATCCTATGTCAAAAGCCTACTTCTATTAGAGAAGATGAGCTAAAAACCAGAGCTGTGGCGTGAGTGACAGGGTGCATACCTTCTTGTAGGCCAGCTCTGCTTGCTCTGAGGTGGAGCAGCTGACCCAGCCTTTGAACTTCTCCTTCATCTCTTTGAGCAAGTCATCCACGCAGTCCTGGAGGTAGCAGTGGTAGTCGGAGGGCTCGGCGGTGCTGCTGCCGCCCCGGAGCTCCTCCAGGCTGAGGGGACGCAGGTCCTGCTCCGTGTATGAGTTCCGGCCCCTGCTCATTTCTTCGGGTATCTGAGGGGCGACAAGGGTGAAATCATCCTCTTGCAGCTCTCTCCCCAAATCACAGAGTTAGTCTAGCAGCTTGATAGCCACAGAAAAATTGGTACACTAGCTCTGTAAGTGGTGGGACGTGTATGTGTCAGGTCAAGTACTCAATGTGAAGAAATGCCAAAATTAAGTTTGTGAGTTTGATTTAACTCAAATTAGTCTCTCATTTATGGGGTGTCTTATTTTTTTCTGTGGAGTATCCCTCTTTGCGACACAACTCCTATCCATTCCCACAGCACAGTTTATCCTGCAGACTGAAGGAAGGAGGGATCAGTTGTCAGCCACAAGAAAAGAGACAGGCACGTCTTCAGTTGAGGGCTCTGAAAAGATCTGATGACAGTGAGGAAAACCAGGACTCAAGACTTGTCTGGTTCTCCATCCCGGGCCCTAGAGGGAGCATGCTTTAGTTCCTACAGACCCTTCAACCTACGGTTTGACAGCGTCACGTTCCAGGACACTTTTGTGGCCTAGTCTTGCTAACTCTTGGGAATTTAAGTATAAAACAAGCACTGAAATTCCTGGAAATAGCTTCTTGCTTTGTAATTAGAGCTGAAGTTCACAGACCCTCATGGCTGCACAATAAAAGCCTGAAAACATATTTCAAATGCAGCTGGGATGTAACAAAAATGTCCCAAACCTCACAACTGGCTCATGACTTTTGAGCACCAGTGCCAACAAAACAACTCTCTTTTCTTCTGGCACCACTTCTTATTCAAGTATGCACCCAGATCAGGATGCAAACGTTTTTAAAAAGCTATTTATCATGTACTAAACTTTGTTAAAATAAAGAGACATTCCTACCTTTCCATTATATAGCAGATTGAAGCCATGTTGGCCAATATTATACCCATCAGTTTTGCAAATAGGTGTTTTACCTGAAAGAGCTTCTTGCATTCAGCGATCATATGAGCTAGCCCTTGGGTTGCAGCCAGATTTTCATTTAGGTCTTTCTGATCGGGTTTTCCCAGGCTTGGTTTTCTTTGCATCACCCTTCAGAGGGGAAAAGAGCACACACACACAAACCCAGTTAGTTAATGGAGAGCAAGAGAGACACTTGGTAAGAAAACAGTAGGATTCCCAAATCTGCTGGTGATTTAGAGCAGTGCTGCCTGGGAACAAATCTTGGCATGGTGTTACTGACTTCTCTTACTACTCTCTCTAAACTTTTTCTTTGGAATCCCCCCCGTTTCTTCCTTCTTATGGACTTCTTATATTTTAACAAATCTCTAACAGAAGGTAGGATCCCATAACCATTCTACACCCGGTGCCCTCTGAGGTGTCCGAGGTGATCACAACCCGTAGGGTCAATGCTAGACCGTGCCTGTTGCACATCACTGCTAGCTGTGGTACGGCACCAGCAGCAGCGAGCCCTGCTCCCTAGAGACGTACCTTGGGGAAGAATTCTCTCTTTTGAGAGTGTTTAAGTGGAAGAGGGAAGGTGCTAAGCAGACGGCCAGGTTTGTTGGTGTCATCTGGTTTTCCTTCACTGCAGCTGTGACATCACTCAGGAAATAGAGAAGAATCTGGAGGACCTCCCTGTTCTCATCAGGTAAAAGCATAATGGCAGCCTTGATAGCCTGGAGACGCTGATCCTTTGGCACATCTGCATAATATTAGTAATTCTCTCATCAGCCCATTGATTTTCCACACACACAGCATGAATACATCCCAAAGCAAACTCCAGCTTCAAATATTTGACTCAAGTTTGAAGTGATTTCCTTCAGGACGCATACCATTCGTAGGAAACACGAAGGAATTTTTTTTTAACCCAATAGTTTAACTACCCTCAGCTATTTCCTGCCTCACAAGAAATGCAAGCAAGAAGAAGTTGTGCCTAGGCCAGAGTTAATTTTAGCTTTAATTTCAACAGCTACATGCTCCCGCAGATGCACTAAAATGACAGAAGCCTGGAGTCAGGCAGTGAAAAAGCAAACACAGTCCAGCCAATTTAGAAATTCTTTGGCTTTCAAAGAAATTCAAAACATGAATGCATTTTAGAATAGGTGAATTAATTAAATAAATTGGCTAGAAAACCTTTTCAACAATGATGTCATAAAATATCCAGAAAGTGCTTTACCAAACACAGAGGGTTGCTTTATTGAGCAGATCATTCAAAGTCATGCGGTGGAAAAAGAAAGTCAACGCTGTGAAGCCCCATACCATTAAACGGCTCCTTGGTTACTGACAACAAACAGCCATTGGAAAAATTTGACGTGTGTCTTTATATAAGGCCCTTTCCTCCAAACTTGAAGGGAACAAAAAATGAAATAACCCAGAGCAGATCTGTGTCTTATAAAGGGATTTCCAATAAGCCATCTCTGAAGACAACATCAGAGTTTAAGTCCTGGAGCATTTATATCATCATTGGCACCACACCACCCTCACTCCATGCCTCATAATACACGTGGTGCTAACCAGGTATTTAATTGGTATTTGCTTTGGGCTTCAGCAACTTTATAAGGCTAGCAGGTGAGTTTAGAAAGCAATTTTAAGCAAAAATCCATTGTTTTCCACAGTCCCCTCAATCAGCTCAAAGCACATTTAAGCCACGTGCGGACAATTCCAGTGTGCAGCCTGGCGCATAACACCAAAGCAAAGGGAAATTTTGTCCTTTGCAGGGAAACAAAATTTACAGCTGCTTTAAGGCTCTTTGCTTTACACAGAGATAATACTTCCCGACCACCTCTGGGGAATCCTCAGACCTACCGCCTGCGAAAGGAAAGGAACAGATACTTCTACAATGCTCTGTCAAACTTTTTCTGGCACTAAACCCACAAAGAGTTGCTGTTTAATATGCACGGAAGTGGAGAGTCTGATTAATTTTCTCCATAAACCTTCTTGGGAATCCAAACACACACACAAAAAAGCGGGCACTGAAATAACGGTATGTATGTTTTTATTTTAAACCATCACCTCCACCTACGGAGCTCTGAAGGAAGTTCCTGTAACCTTTTTGTAACCATCTTCATAAGGAAGGCACAAAATACAGCAAGAGCTCAAAGATGTTTTTGCAGTAAGTTCTGTTGTAGCTGTGCTACCATGGGAAGAATACATGGGGAGAGAGCTGGGGTGGTGTTAGGGAGAGAAACCATAGCATCAGCAAGGTGCCCGTAGTGCATCAATCAGTTTGGACCCCCATGAATATTTCAAAAAGCTTTGGAGTTCTGGTCACCAAAACATTAATTCATTTTTGGCCATTTTATAAAGTGAGAGTATTCCCAATGAAACAATGTTGAAGAAAACTTTTGAAAGACAACGTGTTGTTTGGAAAGATCCAGCACAAAATTACCATCTGTACAGAACTCAATTTATCTAGCTCACAAAAGAGAATGTCTCCCTTGCTGGAGCTGAACCTGCCATCTCAAAAAGATTAATTATTTCTTTTCACGTGCATTGATAAACTCCATTTTTGATGTGATTTATTCTAAGCACTTTCTGTTTATGGTACCTATCAGTAAAGTACCTACAAGTCAGTAGCATAAAAGCTTTCAACTTAAAGGTTGTTTTCAAAAGTCATGGTGAAGGATAGAAGAATATGAATTATAACAAAATAGAAATTTTTTGGCAGCCTTGGTCTTACCAAAAAATCTCAGTAATTTAGTGGATTTCAATCTCCTCTAAAGTCCCAAACTCTGTTCATGTAGTGTCTGCACAGCTCCTCTACCTAGCCACATCAGATGGGGCTTATTTTCAAATCGTAATATCAAGTATGCTCAAAGAGGAGAGGAAACTTTATAGCATGTGATGGAGGATTTATATTTGTTCCCAAACTACAGAGAAAGGTGAAATGAAAAGAACTTGTACTATAAATCGTTATACAACTACAACATCAAAAGTCCATTCCTTACAAGACAGCCTGAACTATAACGGCTGCTGGAGAAAGGCAAAGACCAACATACAGAACACAGGGAGTGCCCAGAGGAGCAGTATTAGAAAGTTCCACCCTTGTTACACAAATGACCATTTGCCATCTTCTGTAGAAATCTCACTACTTACATTGGTATATCTGTAAGAAGGTCTCGGAGAGTTTGTTGGTCATGAGAGGCTCAGGGAGATCACGGAAGAATTGCTTTAACATGTCTGCTACATCGTAAGCAGACTGGCCTTCGTAGTTGACGCTGTCTGTTGAATTCTCATTCATTTGACGCAAGGCCTGAATTCTTGATTTGACTCCAGATTTCCTAAACAGTCCAACCTAAATATATATGGAAAGGTAAATACATTTACAATGAGTCCAGCAAATCTGAAATGTAAGTATGCTCTTTAGCTTCTTACGAATGGGTTCTAATTTCATGGAAACCTTTCCTTGCCTTAAAATTATCTATTTTGTCCTGTTTTGAGCCAACTTTTTTCAGCCTGACCCAGGAACGATAAAAATTAATGGAAGGCTGGGCTTTGGGTGCTGCATGCACGTGGCATGAGAGTACAGCAAAACTCACCTGATCGAGGCAGTGGTTGCGGAGGTACCGCATGGCTTGCTGAATGCTCTGTGGGAGAGGCTGCCCTGTGCGCTGGACGTTGACTTGCAGCGGTACTCCAAACACATTTCGGTCTTTATAATCTGGCACCTTTATCCTCTTCATAAATTTTGGTACTGCCCTATTTAAGCAAAGGGAATGACAAAATTAAATTAAACCTCTGTTGACCATTTATCTTCTGTATTTCCAGTAATTCAGAAAGTCAGTGAAAATAAGTGAGACACTTTAGTAACATGAAAAGTAGTGACAGTATAAATTAGCTAATCCACTCAGGGCTGGGAAGGGAGAGAGGACAGAAAGCAGAGTTTCTCTAAGAGAAATGCTTGACATTCAGGGCAGTATGCTGCCTGTAAGTATTAATGTGGTGCTACTCCATCAATATTAGTAGGACAAAAGCTACAGGCTAAAACTGCAGGGGCCAGATTGAATTGCAAAAGAGTCAAAATAAATCCTGCGGTCAGTGACCCCTTATAACACTGCTTCTTTAGGTTTCGGGAAAGATGGGCATTTGAACAATGAGCTTTTGTATGTCAACTACTTGTTCTGCAAAGTCCTCAAACTGGGTCCACCACCCACCAGTGTGCATAACAGCAGGAAACTGATGTAATACATTTGAGTTTGTCAGCTAAAAACTTCAGCTCTATAAACAACCCCTTGAGGGACCCCCCTCCTTGTCAGCCAGTGACTGTTGTTAACCCCACCTCCCACTCCAGTTTCAATGAGAGGCCTTTCCATCTGCTTATGACTCCAAGGAAAAAGTTACTAAATACAAAAGAACGATTTACCCCCAGGTCCCCAAGAGTATTGGTTTCATAAAGGGAAAAAAAAAAGCCATGAAAATGTGAAAATATTGAGATCATTTTCCTGAGCAGAGAGAAAAGCTAATGTCCAGTGCAACAACTAATAGGACACAGTAGCACTGGAAAACAGGGAGACCTATTTAACATTTCAATATACAGTACAGCTATGCAAACAGTGCATTAGATTTACAGCTGACTAATCTGTTACATAGTAAAACAGAACCAATTTGTATTGCCGTATAGTTAAGTTTAGGGCATTATTGATATATGTATGAATAATACTTGCTTTGTCAAAAAACATGCCAATGGAATGTGAAAAAACACATTGCGATCTCCACCGAGAATCTGAAGCATGCAGGGATAACTGGTCAATACTTATTTCTGTCTTTCAGAACAAACAACTTCTGTATTTAGAAAGGCTGACATAATAACAGCCTTTGAACAGGAGGTACTTTGATGCTGAAGCTAAGTACTCTCTATGACTCCTGGGGAAGGGAGGAGGCTGGCCTGTGGTAGGGAGAAGAAAAATTTTATTGCGTCTTTTGCATCCTGAAGGTTACACAGGCTGTACTGCAGATACAATTATAAAAGAGCTTTCTATTTCATTCTTCTGACAAAAAACATTCAGCTGGGTTACAAACACCTGGCCACAGCAGAAATTGCTGCCTACAAAAAACTCCATGGTTCTCCCAACCTTTCTTCCCCCCCTCCATCTTTTTGCAAGCTAACTGGGTTTATAGTGCTTTAAAGAGGGGAGACAGATTTTGGCTAATAAGGCACTAGAACTAAAGGAAATTTACATTACTTAATTACATAATTATATAGAGAAACTAATACAAATATTTAAGAATAACTGAAGAAAAGCAAGCCTATTAAGATCTACTGAGGTTTGTGCCACTGCTTGCTAACTGCCTCAATAAAAAACTAGTCCTTCTTTTGCTATGGATAGTGGACATCTTCCTACTCAGAAAGCTGGCCTGTACTTCATTGCTTTTGTTCCCTCACATGCCCCCATAAACATACTTCTCAAGCCTAATAAGATTACACTTACGTAAAGGGTTAGTGATTTTAGCCCCGTCTTAGGAAACCACAAATCACTACCAACACGGGCTGGAGGAAGAAGTGCAAATATGGAAAAAGAAGGACAAAGGGATTCATTGCATCTTTCCAAAAGTTGCTCAGAATGAGCGCGACTGTCGTGCTCGCATAGTCGGCCTGTCTACACATGGCACTGTGCCCTTACCAGCTGAAACCGTGCTTGTTGGAAGGCGTGTATTTCTCCAGGAGAGCAGTCAGCTTCAGGAGGGAGTACTTCTGCAGCAGGTTCATCTGTGCCACGGACTGGCAGTTGATCTGCAGCGACGCTGAGCTGAGGCTGGGCCGGTGGGAGCTCTGGAAGCTGTGCCACCTCAGCCTGTGCCTGCGGAGAAGATGGGGGACAGGGCAAAGACCGGTCACTGAAACGCCTCTGCAAGACACGTGCAGGAATTACCACAGACGTACTGCTGAACTCCCTGCCCTTGGCGGCTGCTCTCTTCTGAGATTTCACAGGCATCAGCTGGCAGCGTCTCTGCCTCACCCGGTGAGATGCAGCACGTGCTGGTGCTTCAGATGGGAACGTGCACTCTGAGCTGACCCATAGCTCAGTGTTAACTACATGGTCTTGCCCTGTCAGATATCCTCCGGGGGCTCCAACACCCATTTTTCAGAAGCCCTTTCAGTATTAAGGCAGTGGGAATCAAAAAACTCCATTAAGAAAAAACGGGCCAAATTTTTAAGACACATCGAATGGTAACTAAACACTTCTAAAAGTCCCATTAAGTTTATACAAGCAGCTGTAGGCAACTAAATGACAGCAGAAACCAGGCCCTAAATGATTTGAACCAGTTTTAAAGGAAAACTGGAAACAAAGCTAGAAAGCATTTAACTCCTTGCTCTACTCACAATACAAAACACAGTCATTCATCCCATGGTAAAACTCCCAGCAGAAAGTGGGAGGCCACTGGGACTCCCCCAGCCCCGCACTGTGCTACAGCGATCAAGGGAAAGTAAACAAACCTCATTTTCCCTGCAGATTTAATGCCCTAGCATGCTATTAAGTAACAGCCTGCTACTGAAAAGTGCAATTTTTTGAAACAGTCTAAAAGTCAAGGCTTTTACTACACACTGACACAAACCAGAGCAAACTTACACTGGTTCTCCTAACCAACTTAAAAGTGAATAATCCAACTTGAGGACCCTCTCTCTCCTACACACCATTTCAGTTTGAAGAATTATCATCCCCCAAAACTGCCTTAACATTGCTCCACTGACTTGCTGAGCGAGCTGTTTTTCAGTGACGACTCAGGCTGAACATAGAAACATACAGCTACGAAGTGTGGGAATCACTTGTCTAACGGTCTTGCACAAGTACTTCCCTTGCCTGTAATTGTTTTTGGAAGCGATGGGAACAGCATGTGTGTACTTGAATAGCCACAACTTCTATTGCACCTTAACTGAGTGTGATGGAGCTCCTATAGAGACACTTGGAGTGCAGAGGACTTCACCGGGGCCACCCCAAGTCCCAGCGCCCATGATCTCACCTGCTGGACCGTGTCAGCGATGCGCCCACCCCAGAATCCCTCCTGTCCTGCATCCCCGCGGGCTCTTCTGTTTCGTTCAGCGAATTTCCCGTGCTGTCAAGGTCACTTGGTGTTGTTCGATCGTTATCTACATCGAGGTGGATCTGCTTTGGAGAGGAAGGACACGGGGAGATGGAGTCAAGTGCCGAGTCGGAGTCCCCTTCATCCGAGAACTTCTCTGACCACTGGTTTACTATTCTCTGCATCCCTTTGACATGGTACAGGATGTCATCTAGTTCTGGGAATATGTCTTCGTTTTCGAGGTCGGCCAGGTCGCTCGTACTGGAATACAGGATCGAGCCTGGCACGTTGTCATAAATACTCAGGCGGCTGCTCACTGAGCTGGAGGAGTTGCGCCTTTTCCCCATGCCCAGCTCTTTGGAGCTGTCGACGCTGTTTTCCCTCCGGAGAGTGAGATGGCCGTGTCCGTGGAAACTCCCTGTCCTCCAGTTCACAGAGGCATTGCTTTCTGTTGGGGAGAAGTTGCCGTTGGAGAGTGCTTTGGGAAAAGTGCCAGGCTTATGATCTTCTGGGATAAAAAACACCGTGTCTTCTGCAAAGCTTCCCCGGTTCTTGAAGTTCTGCTCCATCACGTCGCTGAATGTTGACTGGTTGAAGGGGTCGAAGCCTTCCAGGTACATGCCCACCCTTTTATTGTACGCACTGAGGCTGCGTGTTCGCGTGACGGGACTGGGTGTGCTGACAGCACTGCTTGTCTCAGACTGACTACTGCTGCTGCTGGTCTGGGTGGAATTGGAGACGCTCCTTTTTCGTACCATGGGGAGGCTGATGTGGTTGCCATTGAGGGCAGAAATCTCCACGCAGTTAAGTTGTTTCAGTTTATCTTCATCCATGCCCTCCTGGAGGATGGGCCCGCTGATAATAAGGCCAAGCTTTGAAGGAGCTTTGCTCTTGCCATGGTGAGAGCTCTTGATTTTCAGGCTCTCCATTCTCTTGAGCAGGCTCTTTGTTTTGGACTTGGCGTTCTTCTCATTGGCTTTCGTGTTGAAACTGAAGCTATTCAGCTCCCTGGGCGAGGGCAGGCTGCTGAATGAGTCATCATTTGCTACGAAATTGCTCGATGAACAAACGCTCACGACTGAATTTGTCCTGGTGGTAGATGCCTCGCTCTGCAGGGTTGGTTGGTGGCTGCTAGTGCTGCTGATGCTCAGAATAGAAGCCACCTCCTGGCGTTCGCTGAGGTCTGTTAGCACACTCTCACGGCTTGCCGCGCTAGTAAGGTGAGGAGCTTCAGGGGAGGGGGTATTCAAGTCCGGTTTTGGAGGGAACACATCAAACTCTTCAAGCCTCGACCACCTCTTGCTGTCCCTCTGAAAAGTCCATTTGCCACTTATTGCACAAGGTTCATCTTCATCCGAATCTTCGCTCTGCAAAGAAGAACAACCCTGAAAGTACTGCTTGCAAACTGCCCAAACAGCAAAGGCGGTTGCATTTAAATACAATGCCCACTAAACTGCTGTAAGCATGACCTTGCTCTCACTGAATTTAAAGTGAAAACGGTCTTTTACTTCAGGGGGAGGAAGATTAGGCCATAAAGCCCATCACAGGAAAAGACAACATGGGACAGGCAATATATTTTAACAGTTTTTAAATACAGAAGATATACACTTCGTAAAAAGAAACAAACAATACAATCTGCTTTAAATTGCTCTTTTCTAAAAACCCTAGTATCCATAGACTTTTAATTAATTAGTCACAGTGGATAGCCCTCAGATCAATGGAAATTCCTGGCATGCATAAAATTTTAAACTGGAGTCAGTCAGGGGTTGGGGTCCCTCTGGACTCTCTCCAAAGTTACACTCTGTTGATAGTGGCTGTGTGTTTATACTCCTCTTTGCAATTACATGATGTTTCTCATACATTCTGAATTGTAGCGGCTTAATTCCTTACCCATTCGGGAAGTCTGAACGGTCTCCTGGCTGTGACTAATGAGATGGCAAAAGAAGCTCTTGCACTGCAGGAGTGTGATGCCTCCAGGCTCTTACCTGGTCCGCTCTTCCTCCCACAGGCTAGCAGCTAACATTTTAAGAATGTCCTGTGAAGTTTCTACTTCAGTCTCGCTTCAGGCAAACTTTAACACTCATAGATAGCGAGCAGCAAGAGCTCACTGACAGTATAGCACGTAAGTAAATTGTAAATAACATCTCCACTGATGATGTTTGATGTATGACTAATGCCTGAGGGCACAATTACACATACATCACTTATGCCTACAATCTTTTCATCTAAATACTGAACGGGAATGATCCTGGGACTGACACATTTGGTCTTCCAAATATCTGGAAAATTTCATGTTAGAAGAATAAAACCAATGAAGATATTTTAATACGACACCATGAAACCACAAAATAACCTTTGGTGTTCAGAGTAGGAAACACTAATTGCCACCCAGCTCCATGAGTTTCACTTCATTTGTTTAGATTGCTTCAATTTAAAAACAAACACACAAGCATGCCCCAAACTGTAACTATTTGTGTGCCAGGAACACAAACATTTATTCTCTGAAAAACAAGTAAATTATTCATATTTCAAGTGTTTTATTTATGCATACTTTAGCTCCTGATCCTCTCCTAGTTTTTTGGGTGTTTTTTTTTAATAGCACATTTCATCAGCTCAGGAAAATAAGTGAAACACCATATTTATTTTTTATAACCAAATACACACGAGACACAGAGCAAGCCTCATTTTCTTTGTTTCCCAACTACTACAAATTACTTCTGTCCATGACTCAGATGAAAACCTAAGAGGACTGGCTCACTTATTTAAAGTTTTCAGGAGGAAAAAAGTCACCTGAACCAGCCAGTGGATAATAATGATGGTTTGGTGGTGAATCTGGTTTGACTAGCAAAAAAGGAGCAGTAAAGTGATCTTAATTTGCAAAGAGGTCAATGCAAACATAAGGAAACGTGTTTCTGTCAGCACAATTTTTCCCTAGCGTCAAAAAGCTTTAAAGGCTCAGCATTGATTTTAATGAAGTCAACAACAAAAGGGGATAGGATCCAAGTCCAGAACATGGGTGGTGAATGAAAATCAGGAAGGACTGAAACAAAAGGTAACATCCAGACTCTGGAAGATCCCGGGTTTGGACCTGAAGTCAGGCCTAGTCTGACCTCTAACAGCAATACTGATCATTCCAGTGTTAACAAGGTTCAGGAACAAGGAGGAGAAATCTTCTGGCGGTCATAAATGGCAATCCAGCTGTCTATTCCTACTTTTAAAGAGTTCCTACATATGCTGCCTCGGAGTGTTATCTTCTGGAGCTTGGATGCTGTTTCCAACATACCACAAACAGATAGGGAAAGAGGGGATTAATTCCTGGTAAACAACCTCAGAGCATTTGTATGCATTCTTGTTAAGGGTAGGGCAGCATTGTATTGCCTTAGCTCAGTCATCTTTATCTGCAGTTGTCATATCCCAGGGGACAGTATCAACTACTGATCCCTCTTAGGACACACACATAGTTTTAGGACAGCTATTGAGTGGTACCTTACTAGCAAACCCCAGCAACTCAGCTTTCTGTCGGTACTACCTTACTGAAATTGCAGTAGGTGCTCTCTTACTTCTCACCACGCTCCACAGGGATCCTGAAGATTCAGGAAACACTTTTAATGCCTGCTGAGCTCCCCGGAAACAGGCAAACTTTCTAAAAACGTAGCCAATGTATTCTGTAAATATATTGCTTTAATTTTGAGCTATGCAATTAAAAAACAAGGAAACAATGTGCCCAAACCTACAAAAGGCTGGCTCTTTCTTTTGCAGGCCAAGTACAGTCTAACTGATCCTGTCTACATCATAATAAAATAATACAATTCTAACGTGATGACAAAGAGCCAAAACTGTGAAGCGGAAGCCAAGGACGATGTTCTAACATTAAGGTCAGCTCATCGTGGCTGGTCAGGATCTCCTCCATCAAGCATACTCTTTACAACCCTGCCTGAGTGCAGGTAATATGCTACAACACAGGCAACCTCACTGGCACGCAAAGAAGCCTAGTGCCTTTCAGACTGGGAGCAGCATCCCGGGGAAGGGGTTTGCTAGACGAATAACCTTTACCCGCAGCCAAGTCCTGCAGTTTTCACTCAGTGAGAACACAAAATGAAAGATAAGCAGAGTTTTGACTGTGTGTCCTTGCCAGGTTCTAGTCAGGTATTATCCTAGACCGCAGCTAAGCGATCTGCTAGATGGGTTTTTTTCAGTTTTATTAATGTACAATGCTGTAACAGAAGATGTTAAAGGAACTTACCCTTTTCCTGTGGGGACTAATTTCTAGCTTCATCACTGCACATTTGTTTAAAGTATTTAAGCGCCTGCAAAGCAAAGGAAACCATATTAAGAGAACACTCCAGTGTTTTGACAGAGGCTATTCCAGTTCAAAAGCTTTTGTGAAGGCTGTCCCCAAACTGCTTTGCATGCAAATAGCCACAAGCAGAGTTTCAATTAGAGCCCTAATTATACTTAACCATTAACCCATTACATTTGGCTGTATTCTAACTTCAGAGGGAGGGAGGGATGACTATTTGTCACAATTACCTGAACCAAAGTAAAGAGAAGTGAACTGAAACTTAGACTACGTTGAGAAGTGCATTATATCCAATGAATTGTAATAATTACATTTGTTTAAATAGCAGACATCCAAAACCTGAAACAGTCAATCTCAACAGACTGAAAATAACAGAAAAGGCTTATTTGACACTGTGTACATATGCCTGTGTGAAAAAAGCATGCTGCTTTAAAATTGTACTTTATAAGCTAAAACTTCCCAGAGAAAAACTTATTTTACACTTAGTAGGTGTCTGTTTGTGAACAATGATTATTTTCAATACAGTCTGACGACAAGACGACTCAACACTTTTTTTTGAAAAGAAAACCAACACAACAGACCTGATTTTTCCTTCCTAAACTGAAAGTTTCTTTTATACATAAAAATGTTGTTCTGAAGGACTAAAATTTGAACAAAAATAAATTGCTGCAGCACCAATAGTTAACCATCCTCCTTGTGAAATGTGATAGCAGCCTGGCTGCATATCTTGAAGTACTGTATGAATGTATATAAGCATCCCTCTATTCCCTGATGAGCTAATGATCTGCTAGGTAACCCTAAAACAAAAAAACTACCTTTCTTCTCCCCTCTTTCCCAGAAACTCATTGTGCAGGGCTGAGCATGAACAGCTTAAAGCAGAGCAGAACGTGGCACTGGTAAACACACAGCTCCATGGCAGCTTAGGCACAGCTAAGTGCAGGCTGCTGTGGTCTCCTGCCCTTCTCCTAGCCCTCGCCCCCACAGAAACTGCTCCAGGGACACGGCTCAGCTAAAATATGCACTGGCAAAGCGTGGTTAGAGAAATGCTGGTGCTATGGCAAGGCAAAGGGCAGGAACAGGCTGGGCGTGGTGCAGAAGGCAGAAAAGCTGAAGCAGCAGCTTCATGGAAGCGATGGTTTGGTCCCTTGTGTTAATACTTCCACTCATAAGGCTTTATTGTGGGTTGGATGGGGAGACTAACCGAGCTGCAAACTAAGCTTTCAGTACTTTGTTGGGTTGAATTTCTCCCAGGTCAGTTCCCTGAGCTGCGTGAAGGGTAGCGCATGCAGGGGGGGAGGCAGAGGAGCACAGCCACCCCTCTCCTTCAGCCAGACTGCAGCCCAAATTCAACTGGAGCAAAACTGAGCTTTAAAAAGCCTAATTCATTCTGAAGGAAGTTGTATAATTTTCACGTAATTCATCTGCACGAAGTGTAAAGAAGAGGCTGTATCAGCAGCTTTGAAAAACTAAAAAAAAAAAAAAAAAAAAAAAAAAAAAAGAAATGCTGACTTGTCCTGTTGCTTCAGATGAGTCTTTTCAGATTCATGAAACTTGTAACTTGAATCTAGAAAATGTGTGCACAGGAAGAATTACTAGTTTCCTCTCTTTCCCCTCGCCTTTTATGCACAGGATTGGTTGCAGATGGTATTTACACAGGGCTTGATCCTGAGGCCATCAAAGAAAATGGAAAAGCTCCTACTGGTGCTTTTGCTGCAGTTGTGAAGTAAAAAAACAAGGCAGTTTGATCTATAATTAGACCCAGCCACAACACAGCAGAAAAGAAGAGAAACAGGAAGAATTGCCATGGGTCAAATAGTAGGGCAGTGGCAGGTTAGGAAAGTTATCCAGATCTCTCCATTTTCATCTTTGCTCTGACTTTAAAAGGCAGAAGGTTCAGTCCTGCCGGCTGCAGCCAGTGGGTACATGCACAAGTTTAGTGATTTTCAGAGGAATTGTATTTATGGTGTGGGTGAAGGGCGAATATCCCATCTACGCGCTACACAAAAAAACTGGTATTTTGGATTTTAAGAGGCCACACAGCATCAGAAAGCTGCCTGCCTCTCTCTGCTATAAAAACATTCTCCTCCCAAACTCCTGGACCTCAAGACCAGGGAATATTAAACTGGTTTCAGTTCTATATTGTGTAATAATTTACAAATTTCACAGTGTTGCAACCTTTGACTTATGCAGAGAGAAGTTATCACCAAATCCCTGTATCAGGCTTTATCTAGCTCCAGCCTGTCTGACCACTAATAAAGACGATCTCTGATTACACAAAGATTACATCCCCAGACTTTTCTCCCATTCAAATTAAAACCCTGAAATAGGTGGAAAAGGGTAGAGCAAAGACATCTGTTTCCACAGAGGGTGTTTAAGAAAAAAAAAAAATCTCCCAGTGCACACCTCACAAAAATGAGTATGAAGGCAAGATAAGGTAACCCCCAATGAGTGAGGTTAAATACAATAGCAGCGAGGCAAATAAAGGCTCTGTTACACATTTGACATGATTTCATCACAAAACCAGTTTCCCTTTTAAAACCTAAATGCTCTGCAGGTCTGCAACTTTCATTATATACATCACACATCCTGCTTTAACTTCTGCTCGAGTTCGGCAATGCCCAGTTCCTTGAGCTATAAGACACTGAAAACACAGTACAATACGCAAAACTGTCTTCCAAACACATTATTGAGTCTGCAAGCTAAGCTTAGAAAGTTTAGGCTTTGCCAGGATGAGAGTTACCTATAAGACTGTCATTAACCTTCATACATGCTTTGCAATACTTTTTAAGCATATAGGCACACACTCATTTTCTACAGATCTTCTCATCAAATCAATGCTTGTTAATGAACCGCAATTTTCTCTTCTGGCTCTGGACCTTCTCCTTTGGTAATTCCATTCCCAGGTATAAATTCAACTTATCATTTCCCTACTGACAGTCAGCAGATTTGCCTCATTCTTTAGCTCCGTCTTATTCTGCCCAAACCTGTCTCAGCAACACCTTTGCAAGGACAAGATGGGAGATGGAGGGATGGGGCAGGATTGCTGCAGACAGCACTTACAGCCGCTTTCACCGTCTGGCTATCTTGGTCTCAATTTCTACAATGCCTCCTACCCTGGCCACTTTCTGGATGACAAGATAATACTCTTTCCCATCATTTAGATAAATGCCTTTGAGTCAGCCCTTTTTCTATACATCTTCGCATCCAGATGGTATCTTACTCCTGTGGAGCATTATATCTCCAAGATGTCACTTCTCCTTGCCCTCCATGCACTCCGACCCAGGCTATCAGCCTCCTTCACCCCAGCTCTGCAAAACCCTTCTTCCTGAGGGTGACCAATGCAACAGGACCTGCCTCTCAGTGCCAGCCCCTGAGCCGAGACTGGCCCATATCAGCCCTGAGCGGCAATTACACTGGAAGCCTGAACCTGCCGCACCCAAAACAGGAGGCACTGGAGCTTCTCTCAGACATGAGCAAACGATGCATTTTTCCCAGTCTTCTCCTCAGAAATAGCCAAACTAGTTTAGCCTGAACTTCTTCTAAGAAAGGCAGCCTGAACAAGACATTCACCATCAAAAACTGCAGTGTCAATGGCTAACTTCAGCTAATTTATAAATTAAAAGATGGGCTTAGAATGTGAAGTCTTTGTTAATCTAGATACCAGTCAGTTCTGTGTTGGCTATAATCCCAGGTAATTCATTCTGCTCTCATTAACAGGAGAAAGCTCTCACCCCATGCACCCCAGAAAAGTAGTAGCAATGCAGAATATTAGATTTACGCATTTTAAATGACAATTTTCAGTCTGAGTAACTGTATGATCTAGCTTTAAAGTTTAAAATATTTTCTTGATGGATTTAAATTCTTAATTCCTTCTTCTTACAGGGCAAATTCCAACTCCTTATACCTGTAACTAATTGATAATACAAGGGCTTTCTTGTCTCACTGCAGTGGACAGCCTCTATGCTGGCTCCCAGGATTCATCTGCACGTTCTAACCTGCCAAGGAGGACAGCTCTCTACAAACCAAATGATATGAGCAGTGAATGCTGCTCACACGAATCCATTACAATCAGCTTCTTGGATGAGAAGTCCTGATGGTAAAAGATTTAAGAAACCTCTTGTGTATATAGTGTGGCAGTTTTCTAGCTATGCGCAAGGAGATTAAATAGGATTTCCATCATGGCTTGCTATGTATTTTGTACTTAGCAACAACGTTTAGGATACGCATGTTTCAGTACTTAGTCTCATCAGCGCATGATGCAGCCAGTTATCCTCTGGAGATAAATTCCCCGTCATTAATCTACATGAAGTCTTATGAAACCAAGGCCAGCAGGGCTTTACGCAGTCACTACATGAAGCACCCTAGCAAATTAGAGTCATTGCTCTTTTCTTACATTTTTAACCCTGCATTTCATGATAAGATCACTAAATGACATTTCTTAACCATCTCTTGTCTACTGTTACCAAGTGCCATATGCTACCTCTGTAATACAAGTCTCAACTCACTTTTCACTTAACATTTTTCAAGAAAATCCTTAATGGGGTGGCTATTGATACCTTTTCCATTTAGAAAGGAATCTGGCAAAACATTTACTAATAAGCTGGTTTCAAAGTTACATTAGTTTTCCTGCTTCCATTAATAAGATTATTAAACAATAATTTACAAAACTGTTCAGATGTAAACTATCATTTAAAATGCTTCAAACTTAAAAAAAAAAATCCCTGTCACTGTGATTTCTACAGTCTTTTTAAAAATTATTTATTCACATGCAGTAATTAGAACAAGGTAATTAGAACTGCTGGCAGAACACTGGTTGTTAAACACAAAAGCAGATTCTCGTTGTTACCACCCACTGCATACAGTGTTCATTTAGCTCTGTGCTGAAAATGCAACTAATGCCAAAACTATTCCCATTTTCAGTCAAGACACAGTGATAGACTTAAGGTTGTGAAACAGCTCTAAGTCTTTTACTGAGTAAAACCCTTTACTGTTTACACACTGACCATGGCATGAGTCAAAATAAACCCAGGCTTCAGGCAGAAATGCCGCATTCCAAACGATGTGCCTTCTCCATGTTTTTTAATGAGCTTTACAAAATTAAACAAGGAGATGTGGGGAAAAAAAATCTAAAGGTGAAAATGTTATGATAATGTACTGCTTTTGTCTAACACAAATGGTAATGGGCCAAATTCAGACAACCGAGATGATAACTGAATTACTTCAGGTTTATTCTGAGGTGGGATCTGAACGCTTCTGGAGAAACATTAGCTTAAGTTTTAACGTTATCTTAAAAGATAACTCTGATACATACACCACAGGCTTCAGAATGATATAGTTGAACCTTTAAAATCTTTGTCTCAAACTACAGTAAGACCCGTGGATTCTTAGGCATATTACACAGAAAATAATTTGAAGATGAAAGTGAAGAGATTATTTTACAATTAGCAGACTTACGACAAACTTCCTAGTTTCACAAAATATCTATACACCCACATCATTTTGGTTTGCTTACCTTTATTAGAAGGCTTACAATATAAGCTTCCATTCTTAGGATACAGATCTTTTTACTGTCCTCTATGTTCAGAAAAAGTGCTAACGGCTTTTATTGATCGCACTAGCAGCAAATCTCAAAGAGATGTGGAAGGCATATTCTTACTCGCACCAGCGAGAAACAATCTGCTACCTTTTTTTCCCATATAAATAAATAATCCCAGGTTAAAAAGCATTCTCGCAGGCATGCACTAGGTCCAAAATATGCTGGCTTGACTGTATTTTGTTTTCCTGGCAAGGGAAGACTATGCTTCTGGGAACCAGCATTTATTCACATTTCTGTATTTTCTGTTCAACGACTTCACAAGTTCCAGAGCACACAAATAAGCCCACCAATGCATCACACTTTAATATGGGATGGAATAGGTGCCCTAGACGTGAGTAGGGCACATCTGGAGTGTGAATTTAACATTCATGAGATCCTTCCCCTCCCAATGACTGGACAACAAATCTGTTTTCTTAGTTTGAAAATCTTGTAAATATTTCTGAAGAACTTTAAATTCCAGTCCCTCTCTTTCCCTTCCAAGTATGGCAGTGATGGCATGAGAACACTATAAACTTAAAGCCTTTCTTAAAAGGGTTTTGTAATTCATTAGAATTACTGACATTTAGAGTTGCAGACATCATGCATGTAGTATCCAAAAGCATTCATTTTGCAGACAATTTGGAAAGCTGCCACAATGGAGGACAGAGGCAGAAAACTGCACTCATTTCTAGGTAACAGGAGATATGACAAGTTAAGGCACTTTTTTGCCATTTAAGATTGTGGACTCACAGTAGAGGAGGCAACTGATGGATGGGTGAAGTGTCAGATGGGGCCATTGTAATTGCTCTTATGATAAAATTGGTAATTCTGAGGCTGTAGTTCTGTAAAAACATGCTGCCACAGACAGTCAAGTCTTGCTCCCTCTTTTTCTCCACCCATCCCTTCTCCTGCCCCTGCAGCTGGCTGTGGGGTCCTGCCCCATCCTTTGCACCTATTCTGAAGTTCATTATGCCTTTCCAGGGGCTGATTTAATTTACTAACCCAGTAAAGAACCATTCAGATTCTTTTTGCAGAGTGAAAGAGCCCATAAACAACAAAGATATGTAATGGGAGCACATGGCTGACTGCAGGCCAGCCTATGCAGCGGTGGTAAACTCTTAGATTTGCTCACATTATCCCTTACAGCCATACCCACAGTCACTTTCGTGACCATGGCACACACAGGGCGATGTGCTGAGGTCAGCATGAGCGTTTGTATACATAGCTTTTTGTTTTGTTTGTATACATAGCTGCTCACCAAGGTAAGAAAGGAGAGTAATAAAGTGCAGCAGCATGGCTTTGCTAATACTGCTCCCAAAAAATAATTCCCATGTGGGAACCAATGCTACAGTTGTATGTGCAGATGGCTGTAGCCAGCACAGCTCTGCTTCCACGTGCCTTACTAATTTGGGGATTAGTAATGAAAGCAAATGAAGAATAACAATTAAGAATATGCCTGTCACAAAGACTCCTGCCATTTTCCTCCCAAATTTGTTTTAAATAAGATCCCCAAACATTACTTAGCCCAATAGATAATTCTAATGAAAACTGCATACTGATAGTGGATAATAAAAAGGTCTCAAGCAAATGGTTATTTAATAGTACAGAATTCAGTTGAGGTTATGCTTTTCCCAGGCTATACTTTCTATTACACAGGAAGAGTTCTGTTTCAAAATGCAGTGTGATTCTTTTTTCACCTACCTGCATAAGGCCTCAATAGCATCTCTGTCCAGAAAGTCATGCTCTCGCTTGACTAGAGCAATGTCAATTGGAAAAAGGAGATCTGTAGGGACAGAGACAGATGGAATCAAAATGACTCTTATTCCCAGTGGCGAATTATTTCAGAACAGCCTCCAGCTGAGCTCACCAAGATGCCAGTGATTGGCACTTCTCAGGTAAACACATGTTACTATCTCAAATGCTTCCTTTTCATGTACAAGCCTGTGACACGCAGCTTTGGTAAGTGAAAGTTCATACGCATAATGGGGGAAAAAATGAGCAAAGCAGAGATGAAACAACGGGAGAGGGAAAGAGGCAAACACGAGCTCCCTATCCGACATCAGAAGTGTAAACTGATTCAGGCTAGCTTTATTTAAAATAAATATACAATCTTCATCAAAGTACTAATATCTCACATTAAAGAAAAAAGGTCAGTAAACCTCAAATCTCTGGAAAAGAATGAGAAACACAATCTCCTTGGCTGTTAATCAAGCTATTTGAAAGTTTGACACTGTTACAACATTAATGAGATATGGACTGAAATGAAAGCAAGCCAAGCTGCGTGGAGCCCATACCGCCTCCTTTCCTTAAGAGATTATTTAGGTAAACAACTGGGAGAGTGAGGGGGAGGAAACAATGTTGGCGGAGAGCTGAAAATTTACTACAGCTCTGAAGCAGCAACCACATATATATTATTTACTGTCCTCCACAGATTCCTGACTGCCATACAGGTCCTGATCCGGCATTCCTTGCACAGCCAAAACTCCCACCAAAGCCACTGGGTGTTCAGGGCACAGAGCAATACAAGAACACACTCTGAATATACTGTTGCACTTGCATACAACTTTCCTGGTCCAAGTGATTGTCTATAAAATATTTTAATCTCCAAAGACTAGGAAAGAGTGAGCTGAAATGATGAAAAGAATAGGATTGGTGTTAATTTGTGGAAAGGTAATTAAAATTCTGGCTTTTTTTATACCAATAGATAATCTTTCAAATGACCTGTTTGTCCTGATTTTGCATTAGGAATAAACAAATTATGACATATTCTGTGAAATGCAAGAAATTCTACCTCTTCTACGGAAAACTGTGGTTTTAGCAAAGCAAGTGACAAAGGCTCATTGATTAATCCCCATTTTAAATGTGTACTGCGTGAGACCGCTCCATAGGTGACTCCTCAGAACTCTCGTACTATACCCAGTTGTTCCATGGTTCTCCCCTTCACTATTTTAAGTCCAAGGTGCAAGTAAAGGAGGCGAGCAGATTTGACTGGTATTTTTCACCAGTGCTGATGTAAGTTTTTCCTCTGAGAAAGTTAGTACCTTAGAGTGCCCACAAGAAAAGATATGGGAGAACTTAAGTGAGAGGTGACTTGGAAGAAGCTGATAGTCTCCGTGAGTCCATTTTTTTAATGCTTAATTTATGCTGCTGCTGGTTTTGTTGCTGCTGCTGCTGCCAGGGAGGCTTGCAAAGGACAATGGTATATTGTTTTCATATAAGGACAGCTGTCTTTTCAATGGGTAGGGCTGGCCTTGCTCTCACCTCTGCAGTCCTTTTGATATTAGGCAGGACATGGTCCTACCTTAGAAACTTTATATAAGTTTAGAGTCTCTAGGTAGGGCAATGATAACCACAGATAGGATACGGTTTTTGAATGCAAGTAATTTGTTAGAGGATTTACAGCTCAGCATAACATGAAACCCACAAGCTCACATATTCAGCTGAGAGTCTTGTCCCCAGTTTTAACAAAGACTGGAAGTACAGTCCCAGCTCTGCATCCCAAGAAAATCTTGGCATCTCCATTAGCACAAGAAAAAAAAGAAGAAAAAAAAAGAAAGAGAAATAATAAAAGGAAATTTAATTTCTGAACAGGCAAAGAACAGTTTTGCCAAGTGCTGCTTTGGAAAGTGCTATTATCATCTCATATTGCCAATGCAGCTGCAAATCAAAGCTCAACAAGATCATTTTTCAAGAAGGTTAGCTCAGCATTTGCTGTAATTTCCAACAGTTATTCACTGTAAATAATGGACTTTCTATGCTCATTCTTACAAGCAGCAGCTGGAGTTTGTTTTATAAAAAAGAAGAGGCAGATAAGAGTGCATAATAATTTCTCTACAATGCAAGTAATTTTAAGTGGTGGCGGTGGGGAAATTCTGAACAATAATACACATATATAAAAAGGATGTCACACCTGAAAACAAAATTCTGTACATTACTCTGCATCAGAGTGTAAGAACTGTATGCCAAAACTGCAAGTTCCTAGTAGGTTAGAGAGGCAAGGAATACAACAGTTTTAACTGAGCAAAACCTTTGTAAAAGCAGACATGCAAAGTGAATCCATCCCACAGAAGGACAACTGAGTGCAGGAGGCTGCAGTCTCTTCAAGGAGCTGCTGCACATCTGCGCAACAATGGCTTGTATGTTCTTTTTTCCCTTCGTTGTGAGCCTGTGTCTGACACCAACCCAAACTATTCTGAAAAAACACACAGGACTTGGGAATCATGAGGCATACAGATGAATCCATGCATACGCAGAATTTCCTACCTCTGCTCCATTAGGAGAGCTGGCCAGTGGAGCTGGACACAGCTTCTGGGTTTCTCCAAGACTGTGGGCTCATAGCAGTGGATGACTACATCCATGAAAATATAGTTCATTTGTGTTTTAACTACAGGGAATGCACCATGGTGCTAACATAACATTTGTGCTATCAGGACATTTGGAACATTCAGACTAAAACAGAAACATGGAACAAATTTAAAACTCCAAGAGTGCTTCAGAGTCTCATTGGCTTTGGTACCTCTGCGTGTGTGGTGGGTAGCAGACTGAGCAGCCCGGTCCCTAAAAGTCATCTTATTTTCACATCTGTGAAATGCAAGTAGTACTGAAGTACTGGCACTTCAGTTGTGCCCCTGAACCTCATTTGTTGGTGAATATTACATCTTATTGCCCCAAAATTGCCACGGGATGATTGAATTGCAAGCTCAGGTGCCTACCTTCATAAAGCTGCGCGTACTGCGGAAACCCAGCAGCCCGCAGCCAGTCACAAGCTTCCTTGGCCTCGATTTCTGGAAGAGGACAGAAACAAGACACCCTCTGATTAGTGATCTGCAAAGCAAAAACCTCCTCTCCACCACTTCTACTATTCCCGTTACAAAATAAGCAGGAAGGTATTCAGCAACTTTGAACTGAGACACAGGTTTGCTTATCCCAGTTTGCTTTTCTTCTCATGATCAAACATATCTTAGATTCTGGGAAGTCACTAGCATCCACCTGTGATTTATCAACAGCTCATCATTTTAATAGTTAGAGAAACAGGCACAGATGAAAACTGCAGGAGTTATGGATTATTCCATACAGGTTTTGTTATCACTAGAGAAACGAGCACCGCAATCAACATGAGCAGCATTTGTTCAACAAATCTTATGATTCTTTTGGCACAACCATTTTGTCTTGACAGAAATTCCTAGTAGAGCTTGTCATACTGTGCACTTTAACATCTTGTAGATAGTACTGACAGACCCAAGCCCAAGAACAACCAACACACTGTACTGCAACTAACTCAAGCGCGTATTTACTGCCCAACAAGAAACTAGTTTCACTGGAGGTCTTCAAGGCATTTATGAGTTATGTGGTATATTACAGGAAATTCACCTAACTTTCCCTCACGCTGCCCAAAACAGCACGCCGCAAAATGAAATTATTCACATACATATACATGACACCGAAAGAAAGGAAACATTTTGAACATGGGTTATATTAGTCTGTGCATAAATTATACATAAATTCATTTGTTACCTAATACAAGCAGAAATAAAGAATCTGTTATCTTACTAGCTCAAACTAGGAAAATATAAAAGGTATTTAGGGTATTCTCCAAGTGTTCAGGTAACAGATTGGGTTAATTTTGTTCTAAAAATTCAAGAAAGTGCTACTGGGAATTTAGCTCCCTGCTTAGAACTGATCAAACAGACAGTGAGCAATCAGAAACTCTTGAAGTTCATCTGGCTTTGATTATATTCACTGTTCTTGATGGACCAGAAAATAAAAGCTTCATTATGTACAACTCAGTAGACAATTTTGCCACCTACTTGGAGAGGATACTATAGCTACCTGCTGCAGAAACCACGTGCAAAGGGGTTTGCTCAGAATTGCTCAGAATACAAGTTACTGCATATAGGGCAGTGAAGAGCCAAACATAACATAAGTAAAATATCCCAAGATTTTGGCATGTTATGAAATATTCCCAGTGAGATATAAGTACATAATTAAAATCAGATGAAACGGCAGACAGCTTTTAGCGTCTCCAAAACGACAGCAATCCCCCTCTAATTTTCCAAATTGCTACAACAGGGTTAAAATATTCGTGCTTTGCCAGACTACTTTGCTAAGATACATACCCAAACCAAGGGGTTAAGGTGAGCCAAAGCACAACATTCCGGATAAATAAACAGCCAAAAATCCACTCTCTCTGAAGTCAGGACAAGCAGGCATTTGTGTAACTTGTGTTTGCTTCACCTTTGGGTTATGGGACCACATGAGAACAAGCACGTACAGACATATTGACTTAGCTACTCATTAAGAAAAAGCATTCTTCAATTCCAATTGCAAGAGATTGTGAAGTTTTGCTTAAAGTAGTATTTTAATTTCAGTATCCTAAGGAAATACCTGGGAAAGTTAATAAAGAAGGAAAAAAAAAAAGAATCTAAAATATATTTAAAACTTGTACTGCTAAAGCAGGAACAAACAACAGGCTATCACTATCTCAGAAGCAATGAAAATACTAAAGTAAAAAAATCTGCATTTAATTTTTAAGAGTGCTTAAAATAAAATGCACTGTCTTACAGGTCACATCCTGCAGAAGTGTCTGGATTGAATGAGGATTTTACCCGATTTAAAACTGAAAAAAAAAAAAAAGAGCCCCGATAACCAGTATTTACCTAAAAATGCAGGTAGATGCTTCTAGTGCAATTGGAAAAAAAAGTGTCAGATTCTTTACTACTGCGGTGGCTCTTAAATGTGTTTAAATATTTGTTCACAGGTCCTTTACTGAGCACCCCAGGTGTATGACCTGTAAAATATTTCTAGAGCTAGAAAATTATGAATATGCATTTATCAGATTTTTTTAAGGTTCTCTATAGAAGCTTTGTGTATCTTTTCTGCAAATATATATGCAAGTTATGTGGAAGTCATATTTTATGGGCACCCAGGTGTCACGTACCTTTGAGATTTTCAGATCATATTTGCTTTCAAAATACCTTTGAGAATCCCCTAAGAAGTATACCTAGGCAATGAAACACCTGAGTTATTCCTGCTTGGCCACAAGAATTGCAGAGAATAATAAAACACCCGTGCACCTGTTCATTGACTAGGCTAGGCAAATGCTTAGGGCTGGGTACAGGACAGCACCAAGGCTTTAAAAGCAATATTTGCCCCATTTCCATCTCAAACATTTTGGGAAAGCCAGGGCTCTTGCAAGTCCTTGGAAGGGCCAGGGGTTTGGAGAGCTGTCTTTGAAGAAGGGGCCAGGGAGTCCCCTGCAGCCAGGGCTCTCTCCATGTCACCTCCATCCACACGAAGCGTGTCTCAGAGAGGGACATGGCAGAGGTATGGGTGACAGAGCGGAGGCAGGACCTAAAAAACCAGCTCCTTTTGTTCAACTCCAGTTGGCCAAACCCAGGATTGCTCCTAGACTGTGCCAATGTGCTGTGAACAGATGAACGGTAAGGTCATTTCCAACCCAGCTTCCCCATCTCAACCCTGCTGGTTACTGAAGGAGCCAGAGTATGAACAAAACTGTGTATGTATGTGAAATTCAGGCAGATCAAAATACAGCCGGAGGGAGAATCCAGCCCAGGGTGCGCTGAATAGGCTGCACAGAAAGCTGAGTACACAGAACAAGCTTCCTCACATAAGAGATACAAACTTAAACAGCTGAAAGGTTGTACAGGTAAAAAGTTCACTACCACAACTTAACTGGAATCTGCCTTTGAGAATAAAATACATTAGTAACCTGAGGTTCTGGCCAAATCATTTAAACTATGCTAGAGGAGAAAGCTTATTCCCACACTTTCCAAATACCACCTTTTCTTCCAGCTCAGCAGCATCAGCCCTGGGACTCTTGGTTTGCCAGCTGCCACGGTGTCATATCCAGATGGACATCGGAATATGTGCAAGTCCTTGTCATCTGGATCAATGGCAACCGGGATAATGAGGGGCAAAAGAGAGAAGAACAGAGCTTCCAAAAACAGATTTTTGCACTATTTCTAAAAAGTTTTAGAACGGACAGGGCGCCCAGAAGCCTTTGTTCAGTCTCCCAGGGGACCTAAGTTACAGCTCATTACCTGAGCTACGAACTCACTGCAGAGCACACCATCTGCTTGCTTGGGGCCAGCTGAGAGCCACAGGGAGGAGAGGGAGCTTGCAGAGGAACTCTACACTGCTTTCCAACCCATTTTAGGGAAGTCCTACTTCAGCCCCAATTAATCTGCCGTGATATGCAAAGCCATTTCCCACTGTGAGCATCTTTCCGACAAAGACCTGGCAGCTGAGCTGATACAAGTTGCTGTGGGCAAGGGACTGGTCTCACTCCCTCCTCCCCGCTCCATCCCTGCAGTGTCACTTCCTTTCTGCATCAAACATCCTTGCTAGTTAAAACCTTTACAATAAACTACAATTCAGTATACATTCCAGGCAAGAAATGTATGTGCGGCTTTTCAGATGTGCGTCCTGTGCCCTCCCCCAGCAGCAGGAGGTTCTCGTACGAAAGAACTGCTGGCAAGAAAGAAATGGCGCTATTATTTCTAAATGTCTTGATACACAAGAAAATCTCTTAGAAAGTAAAACAAAACAAAAAAAACCCCAACAAAACAAAAAAAAGCCAAAAAGGAGTACAATGAAGCCTTTATTCTTGGTGTCGTGTAAGCAAACAGCAGGCAAATGTGTTAAAGAGGAAACAGGAAATTTTTATTGGAAACAGCTTTATTTGTTAGTCCGTTTCACAAAGCAGGCCTCCATGCTCAAATCAAGGGTAGGAGTTCCTTTTGTGTATGGTTGGGAACCATTAGTCCTTATTTACCCGCTTCCTGGGGGGTTAGGAGGACCCAATTCTTCCCCAAACTGGTAAGTGAAAATGGAAACTTCTAACTTCCTTTTTGTTTAACTTTGGTTTATCCTGGTACCTGGCCTTGCAAATTGGCAAGTTTAAAACTTCATAGGAAAAATACCTCAATCCACACCTTGTTTGATACTGCAGTTCTAGAAGGGAGAACTCTAAGATGTCTATAGTCTTTTGTTGGATGATACTTTCCTTCCTATAGAAAGTGAGAACCACACAGTGTGATGCTGCAATAATGTCCTTCCAGAAAAAAATAATCATAGGAAAAAAAAAAACACATAGCATCTAGCAAAGAGCAGCAAGATCATTTACTTGCATTCTTCCTCTCTTTTTGCTTCCATGAAATAACATGCAACTTAAGCACCAGCTTTTTCAGGGTCTTCAGGACAAGGTGCAAAGCAGTTGTATCTTTGTACAGTCATGCATTGATTCTATTTTCACCTAAGTGCTAAACATCATATGAACAGTTCTTCCAAGCAGATGGTTTCCTCTTGCCTCAAGACAGACACCTTTATAGCCATATTAGCACCTCCGCACATCAGTTCTACTCATCTAACCTTTTGGCTCTGCTAAGAGAGTACATTGTAAAAATCTGCAGTGAGACTCGCCAAATCAACGCTGTTAAAATCAAATTTTGGCAAAAATGGGCTTCATTGCTGAAGGTTCACTCCAATGCCACACCTAACGACTGGTTTGTATGGGGTTCTTTTTGGTGTTAATTTTGGACCAGCTAATTCTAGCTGAAATTCACTATTTGATTTTTTCACAAAAGAAAAAAAAAATTGTAAAAATTAAATACAAATTCATCTTCCTGAAATAGCTTGCAGGAGAGTCTCTCCCATGCGATGCAGAGAATGTGATTTCTCAACATGAATGCTAGAGATGAACTCTCTTGCTCCTTACTGTCATGCATAAAACTCCATAAACTACCTGCATGTTTTCTAAGGCACAGATGGAGCACAAAGAGGATTCTTTCCCGTCCAGGACTGATGCTCCAGTTTAATGGCTGCAAAAGGGCTTGCATACTCAGAAGCTCACCCTGCTTTTCTGTCTGTATCAGAAATTACTTGTCCCTACATATCGTGTCCCTCTGCAATTTCTGGTGCTTTGCAAAATTCGTGTTCAACTCCAAAACACTGTCCTGAGCTATTAAGAAGCTTGAGATCATTCAGGATCATATTTTTTAAGACCAGCTGTGGTATATATGAGAAATATTCTTCTCTGGATAGAATTCCACTGTCCAAGTACAAGCAATCATTTTTCCAAGTGCTTGAATTACATCCCTGACATGTGAATTGTGGTCCCACGACTAGATTTGATCACACTATTCCAACCACTCTGTCTATAGCTACATGAACACGGATGTGAAATCTGAGACAAACCGGGAAAAAAACTGCACTATGGCAGCTGTCTACAAATGAGCAGGCCAGGCACTGAAAATGATAAATCAGTTCTGTGTAATGTCATATGCCTGCAGCCCTTTAAAGTTGGGACAGTATGACTTCCTAAGAGTTAGCCTGCTATGTGTCCATGGCCTCAGATGGTTTTCACTTTGAAGATACGCGACTGTAGCTTGAAAATAATTAAATTCCTTTTCATAAGTCTGTTTTTTCTCAAACCTATCTAGTTAAATATTCCTTAGGCAGTATCATTAACTTAGTGCTCCACACCTTTCAAGAAAGCAGCACGTAGCAAGGACTAAAGAAAGCAAAAATGTAATTAATGAAGAAGAGCATTTTATAAGGATAATGCCCTTAAAACAAACACTGAAACTTCGTAAGTTTGTCAATAAACATTCAACCATTAAAAGCTAGAGAATTCTGAAAATCCCATTAAAAGCTCTTGCCAAATTTCTAGCATGGTTGGAATATCTTCTTATTCTAAGAGAACAATCCAATCCTATACCACTATCCTAAAATATTAGTCTGACATTCAGCCCATGAAGGATTCATTTCTAGATAAAACAGTGAGTCCAAGAGAATAATAGGCATGGCTTTTGAACTGATGATGAGCTTGCAGGTTTTGAAGTGAAAGCTAACCACTTTCCCGACAGGGTCCCTCTTCTCCCTTCATCACCTTTAAAGCACAATTTATATTTGCGATAGCAGCTGCCTATTTTGATGTGCTCCTGTATTTCACTGTGCTTCAATCTACCTTCCATAGTCAAATGATACATGTTGTGATCTCGACTTAACGCTGCATGTCTCAACAGTCAATTCAAGCAGATATGGACGCATGCACAATTTTAAGAAAATATTTCTTACCAGAAACTTTCTGGGGGGGAAAAAAACTCAAGTTCTTGAAAGAAACCATATATGACACCAAATATATATATTGCTTTCATAAAAACCCTGGAAAGAGGTGGTGGTGGGGAATTTTACTCAAATATTTCTCAACTACGTGATGACAACTGAAGAAACACTCTCCTGCTGGCTACGGGTTAAACATGGGAATGGCTTTTTCAAGTTATGGAGCCTTGCAGCAAAACAGTAACTATGCTGCTGATGTTATGTATAAACCACAGGACACTGGGAGAAGAAACAGAGTATGTTTGGAATTTGTGTGGGAACAGATGAAGAAGAAGTAAGAAAACAGATGTTTAAGATCATATATTGATATTTTCTCTGAAAAAAATCAGGAAGCTTGAACACTACTTTTTTTCAGCACAGCTTTTTGGAAAGAGCAAATGGCTTACTTCCACTGATGGGGTTTTAAGTTTGTTTATCCCCCTAATGATGAAAGTTAAATTAAAAAAAAAAAAAAAGGTTTCCAAAACATCCGCATAGGTGTACGTTGGTTGTATGTAATTTACCTCCCTACTAACTGTACCAGGTTACATAATATAGAAGCTTTAATTGCTCACCAATCCTCTTGGCTAGCACAAGAAACACAATACCGCTTTTGTGAACCAAAATCTAATTAACTTGAATCTCCTTTTCATAGTCTTCAGTGTATCGAAATCACTTCAAAAGTTTTTCGGCTCAAAACTTAACAAGAGAAACAACATTTGATGAAAATGTTTAAAATGTTTAGTGCTTGAGTCAAAACTTGCTGAAATCAATGGGAGCCTCCATGAATTTCAGAGGAATCAAGCCCTTCCCAACATAGATCCACGGGTCTCTAAAACACAACAATACTCTTTTTCAGGAATAAAGGCAATCAGTTTCACAGGTGTCCTCATTATTTCTACCCCAAAAATACTTAAAATGAGACTTCTGTTTCCTCTAAGTCCAGTTGTGCTGTAAGCCCCACCCCAAGCACAGGGAACAGCCCAGGATTTTGTCAGAGGACAAGGAAGGACAGTGCCTGGTGGCAGGAGGGCAGAGAGGGCACAGCCACCACCCCCAGAGCGTGCCCTGGCTGGCAAGAGGTCCTCCTCTCTGTCAGGAGGACCCAGAGCAACTGTTATGCTCAGAAAAGCATCAAAGCACCACCATTTCAGGACCTACTACAGGAGCACGGGGATGAAGGATACTCCCCGTGTCTCCGTCAAGTACTTTCCCTATACACTGTAAGAGAGGGCAATTACTGCTTATTTTCACACTATCAAGTATGCTTCTAACTGCGCAAAGTTAGCTGCATTGCTTCGCAACTTGTTGAAGACTTTGGGAAAGCATGTTCTAGGACACAAAAGAACCATCATAACTCCTGGTTTACACTGTAGATCATAATTTATTCCTAAATGGTTTTTGCCTTTTGGGCATATATAGGAGGATTAAGAAAGAAATTTAGAAAACAACGAAATATAATGTTAAAAACTAACTTTGTTTAAACAGAAAACTAAAGCTTCATATGGCAGTTTTCCTGCCAAAGAACGATTCTTTTTATAGATTAAAGACAGTCTTCTCCCATTCGTTTTTAAGAAGGTTCACAGATGAAGAGGAACAAGATGTCAAGTGACTTAAAAAAAAACCTTAAGAAATAATTGGGCACGTGGGTTATTTATCTGGCCTGATTAACACAGGGTGGTCTTGGAGGAGGATTATTTGGGGCAGAGAAAGCAGTTAGTCAAATCCTCTGAAGGAGGTCGTGTTGACAGATTCCAGAGTGAGAAACGAATCCTCCTCCAAAGACCGGGAAAAAGAAGATGACTTTAACCTTCTCTTCGCTCAGAAATGACTTGGTTAGAATGACCTTTGAGAACATACTGAAGGGCAAACATTAACCATTGCTACTCCCAAGCCCAGCATTAATATTCTTCCATTGCACCCTGCCTGCAAGCTAGTAAACTTGCATACTGTATGCAAAGCTCAAATCAAAGGCTCGTTGAGCTCCAGAGGGAGGCAAAAGTGAGTAGGTCCGGTGTGACAGATACTTCCTCTAAAAATGCCCAAAGTCTGGGTTACCTGGTCAGATCTAGGAAACAGTAATGGTGTTAAGAGCTGATCTGAGCTGTCTCAATGGTTCATAGAGAGGAAAGTAGATTTTATCCTGACAGTTACTTCTAGCTCGTTAAGCCTCAACCTCAGAACTGTCTGCACACATAGGAAGAACTGTACAGAAGAAGGACTACCTTTGCATCATAACCATTTAGTGCTTACCTCACGGGTGACCCAGTCCCCAAACTGAGCCCTGTGTGGATGATACAACACTGGATACAAAAGGTCAGAAATCCCTGTGGCAGTGAAGCAGCCCAGCATAAAGCTGGTAGTGTCCCAGCTGAATGCCTCTTTCCCTAAATCAGAATTAAAGAAGGAAACCTGGATTTTCCCAAAGCAAGTATTACTATGAACTTTCTACTTCCAGACATTACAGACAGTTAGAGTATTCTGGCTGTGATACTGCACACTTGAAAATACTTTTCTCAGATCCTGATCTAATGGTCACACCTTGCAACTCCACCTTTGGGGATAAGAGAATGGTCTAGATACAGCAGAGCCACGGTAGCACTGCAAATCCAGGACAGCACTGCAGAAGAAAGCAGAGAGAGACTATGTATGGAAAGAAGAAGGGAAGTTAAAACAGATCACGAGGGTTTACACTGGCAAGTTTCTTCTGTCTTATAATGCACAGGAATTCTGTTATCAGAGACACATACAGAGAGCAGAGGGAAGGGTGGCCAGCAGAGCATCCAGTTCTGTGGGTCCACAGGGTCACAGAAAGACCATCCTCAAAGTGCAAGAATGCAGGGGGGTATATTTTTCTTAATCCTGAATCTTCAGCACATGAGAAGAATAGGTTGAGGAAGGTCAAACTGTGCCCATCGCTAGCGTCAGCAAACGTCTTTCATGCATCTCCTCAGGAAGCGTTCTTTGCACAGACTGAGATGAGCATTTGAATGGACTTTTTAGATACATACAAAATAAATATATTTAAAACCAAGTCTAAGGAATTCTGCACCATCTTGGGCTTTAAAAAAATGTCCCCACAATAAGTCAGCCATCATATTGTTTCTTCATTAGAAGAGAGACCGGATAATATTTTTCCTGATCCAGTCTCATCTAGCACAGTCCTTCTCAAGGGAAACAAATACTCGTCAATATTTGAAAGAATATTCATCCTAACAAATAACAATGCTTAGCATGCTCTTCTAAAGACACCAAAGTACTTCAGAAAGGTGTGTAGTATTACCTGTAACTTTCAGATAATGAAACTCCGTGAATTAAAGCTAGCTGGTTAAGTCATTCTTGACTTTATTTTACTTCTACCAGTTATGTCAATGGTATAGTGTACTAACAGACCTACTGATTTCAAAGGTGTTCTCTGTGGGATAGGGTAGTACTCAGTGTCAGCAAGTATGGCAGAGTAAGTGTCCAGCGAAAAGAACCAGAACGCTCCAATTGCGGCCCCGTCCTGTGCCCCTTTCATGAGACTTGCTCATCACTGGTGGAAGACAGACTTTGTTTTTTCCTTAAAACAGGAGAAGAGGGAAAACTAGAAGAGAAAATAAAAAGGAAAAAAGAAAAAACTTGGAAAAAACTTTGGAAATAAAAAAACACGCAAGACAATCTTGATACCCTGTACCAGTCAGAATGACTGACAGCATAGGTACAAGCAAGAAAAACGCCTGGAATTGCTGAAATTACCAAAATTACCAGATATCTACACTTGCTACATCACTAGAGAGGATATAGTGTTTTGTAATTCATTTGCCCTGAAACACCGAGGATCAGAATGTAAGCAGAACAATATGATACCCAATAAAGATATATAAGTTATATAGGGGCATCATCTCTTTACTTAGTGGAGACCAAACCAGCAAGTTTTCTGTGAACTGCAGATCATTTGATTGCTGTATTTCTATAATATGCACAGGAAGGAAGGGGAAACATCTGAAGTTATTTTTATTTCCCCAAGTCTTCTGGCTATACTGTATGAATGCTAGGGTGGGTCTGGCATTGTCTGAAACGTGTCAGGGTCCTTTTGCATAGCCTCATTTCCTTCTTCCTGTTGCTAGGAAGGATAGTTAAGCATGAAAAGCACTTGTTTACAGTACAGGACCATCCTGTTAAGCACATGAGTTCTCTTCCTCCATCCCCTTTTAGCCAGCCAAGGGTGCAGTTTTGTTTATGCTGAAGCCAATAGCACAACTCCAAGCAAGGGAACTGGAAGAGAAGTCTGAATCTCTAAAAAAGCCCAAACATAACATACTGTGGTATTCTGACCAGAAAAAAACTTTATCATGCAAACTGCATCTCTAAATATTTGCAAAACTCATAAATTCACAGGCCTCAAACAAACCATTGCCTAGAATGTAATGAATTAGAAGAACCAGAAAAGTAAAACCAAGTCACCTCTCATCTCCTTCTTCTAGGAATCCTAACATAAACATTTGAGTGCATAAGGACAACTGCAGTACCTTTTTCCTGCCCCCACCAGAGGCAAAATACACAGGCTACTTGTGAGTTTCCATGACTAGCAGCAGTCTTTCTCTCTGGCCCAGCAAGGGCAGCTGCAGAACTGGCTGGGAAGATTCTGACTCAGGAATTAAAAATCCTGGATTGAATCTATACAACTGAGAATTAAAACCCAAACCATGACAAGATATATTCTTTCTTTTAACTACCACTTAGAAATGAAATTTAACAATAGCTCCATGGTGTTTAAAACAATGTATCTGCACTTCCTTTTGATAAAAAAAAAAAATCAATTAACAAACCAAGTTATTTTAGAAGAAGATAAAGAGATCAGGAAGTCCTAGAGGTTACAAAAGGTAGCTCCAAATGCTTTGATTTCTATGAACTTGTAGATGAAAGGGATCTTCTCAAAACAATATCTACATCTGCTTTTGCATATACTGTATTCCGCAATCAAAGACTCTCAGCCCTAATCAGGATCCCACAGGCAAACTGAAGTAGTAACCCAAACCCATTTGCTAGAGAGACATCCATCCCACTTCCTGGCCACCTCAGCCTTTCTCTTTTTTGTTGCTTCTACCGGAGATGCAGATCAGGATGCCCACAGGATATCACTAAGGATACCTGGAAGACAAGATAGCAGCCTACAGCTGGGGAATCACCAGAGGCGCCTAATACCAACTCCGTGTGCTGTCAGCCAGCAACAGCCTGGTTGCCAGACGGATGCTGAATCAGTCTGGCACCGAAGTGTTGATAGATTCATACGCAGAGGCTCGTATGAAATCCGCTTGTCTATTATCTTCCTGAAGTTCACTACAAACAGCCTGAAAACATAACCTGACTCAGAGCATTGATACTGATTTGCTGTTGGGAATTTCTTGATCAGGGCAGGGCAATTGAAACAGATCACACTTACTCCTGTAAAAAAATAAAAGCATCTATAATTGATGGCTAGGATAAAATTACATTCCCCAGGCTTTCAATTCACATGTGTTAAGTACTATGACACATCAGGCAGAACCTCCTGACCTAGTTAAATACATTGTTTAAATGCAGCTATTTCTTCAATACTATGATTTTCCCAAAGAGAACAGAGGAAGAAAAAAAAAAAAGGAAAAAAGAAAAAAGATTGTTGTACCAATAGTAAGTGCCCTTGACTAGCAATAGAGCTCATTAGGCTAATGGCAACACGTCGCTCAACAACTTCACAGTCATGCTGGAAGTAAGTCATTGGTGGCTGTTTGCAAGAAAGGGGAGGGCGACAGGGAAGGTAGAACTGCCCGCCTGGAAAACAGCATCGGTTTTCTGTTTGCCTGGAGAAGGGGGTGGAGGGGGGGTGATCCCGACTGGCAGGAGGTGCTGCTCCTCCACCGGGATCAAAGCCTCCGAGGGTGACATCAGGGCTGGCCACCGCCGCACGGGGGGAGCCACCGGGCTCCTGGAGGCCATCGGGCTAATTACGAAGAACTTCAAAAGAAACTCGGCGTTTCCCGTCTCGCAAGGACTCCGGGAGGGGGAAAAAAAAAAAAAAAAAAAAGAAAAAAACCCCGAAACATCAAAAAAGAGCGAGAAGAGATGGCCACGATGCCCTGCACAGAGGGAAGCCGCATCCTGCGCGCCGCTCCGCGCCCGCGGCTCCTCCGCGGCTCCGTGCCTTAGGTCCTGCGGCTGTTAACCCCTTCGGCCCACACTCCCCGACCAGAGCCGCAACGTACCGCCGCTTCCCAGCGACAAAAGTCATTCCGGGCTCCCGCAGCTCTCCCGTCTCACCTGGGGCTGCTCCCGCCCCGACGGGCGCTCCTCACCCCCCGCAAACACGGACGGGCCGGCGGGGCGAAGACCCGCGGCTGGGGACGCACCGCACCGCGCACCGCACGGCGGGACGCGCCGGGGCAGCCCGCCCGCCCTCCTGCCACCGCTGCCTTTCCGGGGGCTGCGGGATAACACAAGAGGGACCCCCGTCCCCCCAGACCCCACCGCGCTGCCCCCGAAGTACCTCCCGGCAACGCCGGCCGCGATGCGCGGAGCCTGCGCCCCCGGGCGCGCAGCCGCCACCACCTCCCCCATCGGGCAGCGCCCGAGCTTACGTGTGAGGATCATGGTCTCCCGCCTGCCGCGGTGCCTCCGCGGGGCTGCTGCGGAGCTGCCTGCCTGCCTCCCTGCCGGCCTCCCTCCCTGCCTGCCTGCGCGGCGGCGGCTCGCAACTGACACCCGGCGCGGAGGGGCGGCGCGGCCGCCCGGCCCCTTCAGGCGCCCCCGCCCCCGCCGCCAGGGCCCGCCCCGCCGGCCGCCCCGCTCCGCGCCCCGCGCCCCGCTCCGCGCCCCGCGCCGCGCTCCCCCGCCGCGCAGGGAAGGGCACTTGCGCGCAGGCAGGCGCAGCCCGCTCAGGCGCTTACCTGGTCGCGACCCATAAATACGAGCAGAAAGCGACATACACCCCGCCACCCACCCACCCCTCGTTGCACGCCTGGGGCGTCAAGGGGCACTTCACAAACCGAAGGTAATGCTGTCAAAGACGATCTAATGGCTTATGTCCCCTTTACTCCTTTGTCATTTTTAATGGCTATCAGCTATTGCAGTGGCCTTTTAGACGATAGTGATATTTATAAAAAGCAGTCAGCAAAGCTCTAAATACTTTTTCCAGGGTATGTACAGCAGAGTGCTAATAGAGAAGGTAGTGTGGCTCCTTGGTGTTAAAAATTGGCAAGGGTTGGGAAGGCCTGAGCAGCCCTCGGCACGGAGGATGCTGAGCCTTCAGCCTGAAGTGAGCTGTGCAGGGTGGCCAGGGGATGCTGGTGCCTCCATCCCCAGGCAGTGTGTCGAAGAGTGCTGTGAGAAGTTGAAAACGCCTGCACAGCATCAAAGTCTTCGTCTGGACCTGGATGGAAACCAGCAAGTGTTTTTCCTATCGGGACCACAGCGCAGCCGTAGGCATGGCTTGCAGATAGCGAAGCAAAGACTGGCTTCATAGCTCTGTGACTGGGAGTCACTCCCTACACTATTTACTCCCCTGTATATTTTGTGAAGATTGTTCAAATGGTTATTTCTGGGTTGATGCTCACATTCAGGGCTTTAAAATGGCACAAAATAGCTACTTTTGAGCAGCTGCCAAGCTATCAGCATGGAAAAGAGTACTGTGAAATTCTGGAAATATCTGGGTCACATCAAAGATTATGATTGGTTCATTTTCTTCCAAGCCAACATCGTATTTTATACTCACTGGTGTTATTCTAAGATTCGGTTGTCATTTCTGCACTATGATCTGTCAGATATAGAGTATATATAGCGTGGTGCCTGAGCAGGCAGTTTGCTGAAGAGTAAACATCTCCCCCTTCTATAGGCTGCAAACTGTGGCCAGTTGGCTATTATAGTGTTGTTTCTGGAAACCCCTACACAGCTCCAGGTCATTAATTTACTTTAATAGCCCAGAAGAGGACGGAACTGTACTATATCTTCAAGCTTGACTTTATATATGTTACCCGCTTAATCAATTACCTCTTCATATCTAAACTCACTCCAGCTCTTTTTGGCATAGCCACATTTACCTGCATTTTTGAATGCTTCTTGTAAGCCACCAGGATATATGTTTACAAGGTAGGTCAGGCCCGCAGAATGTGAATTCTTAACTCTGACACAGAGAAGACAGACATACGCTATGCCCCAGCTGTTGAACAGACAAGGCAATCCTAGTCTAATTGGCTTTCTCTCTGTATCGTCTATACTTTTATGCACTTGATAGACTAGGAAGTGACAGAATAGTCATGACAAGAGATGGAAAATGCTGGCTGCACATTGTGCGTGAGCTTTAGAGTCTGAATTCTAGAAAAGAGAGAAATTGTTTCTCCAATAAGCATCCTCAAAAGGAAGGGGAAAAAAAAAAAAGAAAAAAATATCCAGAACATGCAGGAAAGCACGCTGGTACTAAGGTGTTTCCATCACAATGGTAACGCTGGAACCAGAAGACCACCATGTGTCAAGTTAATACCCTTGGTAAAAAGCAGGGCTTGTTCTTGTAAACACGGACTGCCTAGGCTGCTTCCTGGACTAAGCCCGCATCTCTGTATAGGAAGCTTTTGTATAGGACCCTCAGGAAGCTTTTGAAGAAGGAGAGAATGGACTTTTACTCTGCAGAAAAAAATGGGAAGGGTTTGGAGGACTTAGCAGCGTGAAAGGGAACTGAAAACAGCTAAGAATGAGAGGAGGAGGTGTGTGCAGCAGTGAAGTAATATCTCACTTCAGAGAGGGTTGTGTGATAGATACAAAAACAAGAATTTAAAGTCAGAGAGTTTTGTTTGAGGACTCTGAAAGGGGTGAGTGATGAGATCGATGAATACACGACAAATGTGGCCCAGACACAGAAGATGGGAAGCTCTCAGTAGTTAAACCAAGGGTTGTCATTCTCACCTCTACCACTTTGTAAAACAGCAAATGAATGCTGATGATGCTGATGATAAAACACTATATTCGTGCTTTAGTTCAGCTCTCCTGTTCTGCTTGCCAAGCTAATCAGCTCCCACAGGAAAGGAGGAATCTCCATCCTCATTTAGTCTTTGTGGATTCCCTCAGCAATGTCAAAACCAGTGACTTTTGTGATGGAGCAGTCTGTCTGCTGGGATCATCGCTAAATAGATGCCGGAGGATTATCACTGACCTGGATTAGATTCTTACTGGTAATCTGAAAGAGAAAGGCTTTGATTCTAGTTTGTTATCAACCCTTGAAGACATGCAGTCTCTCTGGCTTGCATTTTAACTTGGAATTCTATAGGGCTGCTTAAGCAGGCATATTTTTGGAGCTGAAAAGCAAGGCACCAGTCCCACATTCGCTGTAAAACGTGCTCAAAGGAGCATTCCACCTGAGGCATGGGTGTTTAGCAGGCTACAACCTCCCTAATCACTCATCCGGCTGTAAAGAGCGTTGTGAAATCGGTAGAGCTTTGGCCTTTAATATTTTTATTTCTTTATCTCTCTGGCTATTCAAAGAGCAGGCAGCTGCCTGGCAGAGACGCAGGATTTTAGAAGTAGCCTGCCTAAGAGAATTGTTTCTGTGGAGTAGTGTTATCCTTAATGCAATCAATGAGCTCTCGCTGGATGGTAAAATAATTGTAAAGGATTGCCCGACAGGCACAATTACTCACTTTAAAAGGTGAATTCTCCTTCTGTTGTAACTGCATAAGGGAGTGATTCGCAGGACGGCATCTAATAATAAGGACTTGATTGTCCTCTGTTTTCCCTCCCAGGCCCAAATGCCTTAATGGTTAACTGTACCCTTGTCATCCTTTTTCTTCTAAATAGTGCAGTACACAGAGAAGTCCCAATTCGTAATTAGTCAACTGACCTGCTGGTACAAACACAGGATTGTCAGACACATGATTGCAATTCTAAACGCTAGTATTAATATCCTCTTAGCAATAGCATGATAGATTATAGAGCTGTTTCAGCCCGAGTTTCCAGGCCTCTGGCTCTAGGCTTGGATTCCTTGTCAACTGGGGTATTTGTGTATAGTATTTCCACAGTCCAAAGGACCTTCATGTTGCAACCATTGTCAGCGAAATAATTAAGTTTGCATTTTCTAGCACTTGACTTTACTGAAAAGTAATTATTTAAAGGAGCCTCTAATTGTTCAGGCCTCTTAACAAAGAGTGTTTGCACTATCACTTCTGAGAGATAAGCGGTATTAAGAGCGCCTTGCTTTCAGAGAAGGAAAGCTATTGTTTCACCTACTAGAGAATCACAACATGAAATAAAGCATCTTTCCAAAGTACTTTTTAACAAAATACACAGTAAAGTCATTATATTGCATAAACATAGGTGCTGCTCTACTGCTTGTAATTGATGGGCGCTCTGCTCTAAAAATCTTCCTTTAGAAATAAACAGTATTAGAAATATTACCAGCTTGTCATGTATAGGGGACTCTTACTTGTATTTGATCCCAGGCAACAGTTAGGTTTTTATTTTTTTCTTTTCTTTTAACAGTAAATAATAAAGAAAATTAACTTCTTTGCCTTATTCTTTGTGGTGCATATAATGACTGTTTTAAAAGGAACAATAAATGAACTCTGTAATTTTGTCTGCTTTTAATGCCCTAAAACACCATGAGTTCAACAGTTCAGGCTGAAAATTAAATTACCAGGTTCATACTGTTCTTAAGAAAGGCTCTATTATATGAATGCACAAAAGGATGAGAAATAAAAATTGATTATGTAGTTTGATAAAGATACAATTTGGTAAAATATAATTACAGATAAGCTGAAATAGGAGAAGGAGAGAAAATAAATATTTTCATTCAATTTTAAACACAGAAGGTAAGCTTCTTAGGTTAGATGCAATACGATTGGTTTATAGAAATTGGTGGAGATGTAGGGCATCTTTTCCATATTGTGTTTAAGGTGCTTTCACTGGGGATGATTTATTTTTTGAAAGCTTCAGAATTTTCTCCTGTTAATAGGTCTGCCTTCCCTTCAGTGAAAGGCTATATTTTTACATTAAAAAAAGCGATTCGCCTTTGGAAAAATAACCAACTTAATTTAACTTTCAAGAAAGTAGGGAAAGCAGATTTGGGTAGACTAAAGCTTATTTAGAAGAAGTGCTAGAGGAGAGTAGCTAGAATTTCTAACCTGTGATGAAGGCTCAGAGATGATCCAGAATAAATATATAGCTTGTGGCATATAGAAAAAAATCCTCCTTCCTTTTACTCCAAAAATTCAGAATAACTGCTCATTTACTGATAAAGACAGCATCCACAACTGATCACTGCTTCACAACAAGGAATCTGAACCTGAAATTATCAGGACTAAAACCTCTGCATGTATGTGGTGGAAGTGGTCGTGTCAGCGAGACCTATTGGACGTGCAGGTCACAGGGGACCAACTCTAACACACTCCATTAGAGAAAGCTGTAACAAAAGTTTGTCCCTGCCAAGGCACCATCCCTAGGTTTAGCTGTGGTAGCTGCCTTGGTGGCCGTGTGGCAGCAGAGCTCCGTGGCACCGGGAGTCATCCCTGTCCCCTCTCCTCTCTTTGTGGGGGTCATTTGAATGGCGGTGGCTGTGCCCAGATTCACACCCCTGCTTCTCTTCCTCTGTGCTTACAAGTCTCAGTATGCAATGAAGTGGGAGAGGAAGACAGCACAAAGGATGCTTTTACTCAAAATATACATTACAGAATGATCAAGAGATGAACAGCTTCATGATGGTGTATAATGGAGGCAGGCTATACATTTCAGCTTTGTCTTGCTTGGGAAAGAAGAGGTCTTTTTTTCAGACCAACGCTCTTGTTTTCGCTCAGCAGCTATATCATTACTAAATCAACCAACTCTTCCCTCTTAATTTTTAAGCAAATAAATTTTACCTTCCACCTTTAAAACGACCAGTTTCCAAGGCATTCCAATGGTAAGATGCATTTTTTTTAACAAAATCTCATTTTGTGTTCATGCACCACCTCCAGTGTGATGAAGAAAAAAGGTCAGCTTTCACAGAGAGACAACAGTAACCTTCATTAAAACAAGATGTAAGATGCAAGTTGCCCACTAAAGTAGATGAAAACTGAAAGACTGGTGCTTTAAACTTGTCAAAACAGTGGTTAAAATTGGTTTATGAAGCAGCTGTGTTGTTATAATACACATGAGATGCTAGACTTTTCAGCATGATACTCTGGGACAGACCATGTCAGCCATTCAGTGCACAGCTGGGATTAAAAGGAGTGGAAGGGAAGGGAAGTAAGCTGGTTTTTCTCGTTGTTGTTGGGTTTTTTTTTTTTTATTATAGTAAATAAAAAAATTATGAACAATGAAAAATTCCCTTTCAAGAACAAAGTTTTTCTTACTTCCATCTTCCATCTTGTGTGATCCAAGGCTTTTCAGTTAAATGAACTCTATATTCATTAAACTTATTTCCTCTGGAGGAGATAAGCACATGCATCCACCTGGACCAGTTGACCCATTATGTGAAAGACTGCTGCTGCTTTAGCCTTGGGGAATCTCCAGGACTCAGGAAATCATTTTAAAACCATGACTCAATAAAGCATGATAACTCTGGTGACTGGAACACATACACTGTGATGGCTAATTTCACCTCAGCATTCATCAGGGGAGGTACTAGCTTGATACGATAGCATATAGAGTAGCTATTGTTAATGTAATGTGAAGATACAGAGAAAGGGAAGAAGGAAAACACATGTTAATAAGCCCAGTGAACAAAGTCAGGCCTGGTGTAAGTCAGGATAGATTCATAATCTTCTTGGTCCTGTTCTTGACAGCACACTAGACTGAGACTCAAAATACCTATCTGCAGTCTTGTCCTGTTTTAACTTATTGGGCAGCCTTGGTCTATCCATTCCCTTTCTCATACTTCATTTTTCCCTAGATAGAATAGGGAGAATAATATGTGCCTCTTTTGCAAAGCCCTTGAGATGTACTGTGGAAAGTGCTGTATGAGATTATTATGCTGATACTGTGCCTAATAAAAATCCTCTTGCAGGTTGCCAGTTTGACTGCTTCTTTCATTGTCCATGCCCATGCTTTTGCTTATTGCAACTGAAAAACAGCTTACAGCAGCAATTACCTTGCATTTTACTGGGAGATGTGTACATGCAGACAGTTACTTAAGGGCACCTTAAGTAACTTGCTGGAGTGTCAACACCCATAATGATGTCTGAGGAAAGATGAGAGAAGTGGAGGGGGAAGCTAGCTGTCTTGCCAGCAAGAACAAACTGAGTTGGAGAAGATTTATTAGGTGTATATTACCCAGATAAATGTGATCCTGACTTGAATGAGAGCCAGCAATAGCAAGGGGAGAGGGTCAGGCAGAAAGAAGTGGCTGTTTGGCCTTCGTCAACAGATTCAAGATCTGACGGGGATTAGGAGGAGTAACAGAATTGTTGGGGTGTTCATTCGTCACTCTAAAATTTAGGTTTATGAACTCTAAATGGATGGCCAGTTTAGCTGAAAAATGCTTCCTCCTACTCCATGCTACATTTCCCTTTTTATGCCAGCATGTTACAGAGAGTGAGAATACTGTATGATATTATTTGTGAACATGATATAATACATAGAAGTGACTGACAGGTTAATAGGAGCTTGCGTGTTTTAAAAACAAAGACACATATTCTGTTACACGACCACAAGAAAAAGAAACATGGAAAGCGGTTAGTTTGCTTTCATGTTTCAACACTGTCACATTATGAAGGGCTACCTCTTTTACTCTGCTTGTTTCTGAGGTTTTACTTTTGCCTTCATATCATTTTACAAACAGACATGGTAAATGAGTTTGTTCTTGAGAGAGCAAATCTCTTCTATCTAACCTTAGCCCAGAGCAGTTTTTAAATATCTAAATTCTGAAATTAAAAAAAAAAGAAATTCTTTTACTATTCCTTATTACTTGGGAATATATGAAAGAGCATTATTTTTACTAAAGCAAAAAGAAAATCAGGGACCTCTCATATTCTGAAATGCCTTTTTTTTTCATCAGGCTTCAAAACGCAAAGACAAGTAGCAGTGATTGGAGAATGCTTTTACCTAAATCTCTTTGTCCAGTACACCTGACAAACTGAGCTTACCTGGCTGTTATATTAAACTTTACAACAGTTCTGTCACTAAAGCAACAGAACAAACCCTTTACTCTCTTTCTATTATTTTAAATAAAAAATGCAATGAAGCAGATTCTCTAGTGTTGTAGAAGGTCATTTTTGAGGCCTGTGGTTGCACAGTAATTTGCAAGGGCTAAGGAACTACCCATGTAACTTTGTTAAACACGAACAATTTATTCTAGTGTAATGCAGATTTGGCTTACAGATAACAGGCTTAATCATTCTACAGCAAACGATTCACATTTTTGTGCCACACCTTTAGTGTATCAACAAATGCATCCTGAAGAACCCCTTTCTTCCTCCATCACCACCAAGTGTCCAGCTGCCTGGTAATGTGATGTGCCCTGTGGGGATCTGACAAATTGCATACATGGAACAGATACAGCTCTGATGTTTTTAAAATCTTTTTGCCAGTGGATTCTTTGGGTCTTTTGTTTCTGATGGTTTTACTGAAGATTCATTAACATATGTGATGGGTGATACAAAACCATAAGCCTTAAGTAGATATGGAACCTAATTATTTCTTCATGAACCCTGGTTAAATGTATGAACAACATTATTTATAACATGTGGTGCCAACAAGAATCATTTCTGGTCTTGTGCTTCTAAAATGAGAAGGATCTGTTTTAAGAAAAGTAACACAGGAGAAAAAAGTCCGATTCAGCTAACCTGCTTTTTGTTTGATCACAACTTCAGAGAGTTCAAGGCAGCCTGGGACATACCTGTGCTAGGATCAATGGGGCAAGTGATTAACAGTGATAGGACGTCCTGCACCTTTCATGCTCAAACCAGAATTTTCTCTCCTTTGAAACAAGAGCCTTTACATCACTCAGTAGAATTATATTTCTCGTGAGCAGCATTAGAGTACAGATATAGTCTCAATTTTCTTTGCTGAGGAATCTTTATTTTTTCCAGATACAGAAGGTCTCTTAAACCTCAAGATTAACAGTGCTCCTGGCATCTGATTTTTAGTCAGGAAGTATAAACAATGACTTGAAAGGTATATATGCAGAACTTTCCATCTGATTTACCAGTAGCTCTTTAGAATCTGTCATGCATGTCATATTGACCTTACAAACTTAATTACCTAAACGCTAAGAAACCACATGCTTGCCTCTCAGATCCTTAATGTGAATCAGTGAGAGCACTAAGAAAAAGCCCTGACAAAAAACATCCTGAAACATCCTGAAAACTTAGATTCTAACAGGTCAGAATATGGAATTTGTCAGCTGATGAAGTGAATTGAATTCTTTGGAAAATATTTGGAAATAAAAGCCACATCCCACTTGGCCCAGGGTGCAAGAATCTCACGTGTCAAAAAATTATGAGCCAGATACCCCAAAATCATAGACTGTCTTGAAAGTTATAAGTTTTAAACATATATTTTAGAAACTTTTTGGTTTTATATCAAAGACAAGCATTTTAGGTGATTGCCAATATGTAAAAACTGAATCAAACCAAAAACTGGTGTTCACCTCTATGTTAGACAGGTATCTGAAGAGTTCCGTAGGTTATCTCCTTTGCTATATCTGTTGCATTTCAGAAAGTTGGCTGACTTCATCGTGAGATTTGGGCCACGTGGGAAACTTCCTGGCTAGCATACAGAATGAGAACAGGGGCAATTCATCCTTAGCTTTGCGTCTGAGATAGTGAGCTATTCCCCACCAAGGCAAGCTTTTAGCTAACCTAGGATTCTTGGGTGCTCCATCTGTTTCCAAAGGGCAGAATAGCTTCCTGCATTACCTTCTGATAACACCTTTTTTCCCCTAAGCCATGTAAAGAGCTCTGCGTCTGGAATAAGAGTTTCTCATCTTTATGTCTATAGCACCTGGGTCTTTCTTTCACCTGCTGCCACTTTCTTCACCTCTCTTGTTCCACTTCCTTTCCTTCTATTTCTCTCTTCCTCTTCTTTTCCCTCTTCATAGCTAGCTGCTACCAATAGTGATTGGGAGGGGTAGAAGTGCCCTCCTTAGTTCTTTTCCTCATCTCCTCTTCCTTTGGCCAATGAAAGTGAAGAGCAGGCGGAACATTAGATCCAGAACTGTTGAACAGTGTTCCCCAATGAGGGAAAAGGGAAAAGCATACAAACCAAAAGAAAAATATATCTAGTTTCTAGGAGGAACTGGGAATCTAGAACGCAGAAGGAAAATATAGGAAGACTGAGAGATGAGATCACTGCTTGACTGAGTGAACTGTGACCGAGCAAACCATATCTGCAATTGTACGGCTAATGCAAATCTAGCAATTAATTTAATGCTTCCATGGAGCCAAGTGATACCCAGTGCTCAGAACCCTTGAATATGAACAAACATGGTAAATGAAACAGGAAAGAGAGTGGTCTCCAAATATCCTGCTGAATTTCTGCTAGAATTGCTTTATATAGCAATTAGTTATGTTAGGGCACAAATTGTTGGAGCACACAGAGTATGATGTAAAAAAAATTGAGAGCTACCTACTGTCTTATAGCTACTCTATAACGTAGTGCAGAGTATAATGGAAAGCTCAGACAATTACGATGGGTTGGTCTGCTTGTCTTGAAATAATATTTGTCGTCTTGCATGATCTCCTTCCTTGACTAGAAAGGGCTTTGTTTATTTCAGGGTAAAAAGGAATTTAAACCTTGTTCCTACAAATTCATGCATGCAACTCTGTTTGTGTTGAAGGGTATATTGAAATTTCAGTGCAGAAATGCTTGCAGAATCATGGCCTTAGTTTTTAGGTGATGGATTTTCAGGCTCTTTCACAGACCTTTTTTGTGATCTCAACCACACTTCATTTGAAACGCTTATATTCATTCCATTAAGAACAGCTTCTCAAGAATGAAAAGCTGATGCTTTATCCTCTGGCCACTTGTATCTACTATTTCTGATCTGGCTGATAATGCCAGAAATCAAAGTACAGATTCTCAGAACAGCAAGGCTTTTCATAATGGTCTCCCTGCATGAAAAGTCCATGTGTCAGCTAAGAAAATGAATTTCTAATAATACTTGGCACTGAATGAGTGGCTTGTCTCAACGGAGTGCACCAAGCACTGTTTATCTGATCTTTGTAACACTGAAATAGGTTTCACCTATTTGAATGATCTTTGTCTTAGCCATCTTTATATGAAGAAGCTTATACTGGATATGATATCCTCAAAGTCAACACAGGGATTTTTTTTTTTTTTTAATAAGGAAATAAAAACACACTAGGGATATTTGCATCGGTGTGCTTAATAGGTTTCTCTGTTGGACAGGGAACAAAATTTTGGTGCCTGTTTCAAGTTCTGGAGAACTTTGTGCTCCTTTTTTAAGCCAGGCAAATATTATGCAACTTTCTCTATGCATGAGTTTAATATATCTTTTAAAGATGTTACCTATGAGTGTCATGTCCTTTTCGTTCTATACTTAATTACTCAGTATCATTTTCAGAACATGCTACTATGCAAACTCCATGTGATGCCACAAACTTGTGAATGTGGCTCTGCAATTTGCAGTGTTAGCAAATAAAGGCTCTTAGTCATATTTCTTTGTAGTAGTTCAACATAGACTGTGTATGCACATACTGTAAAGAAACAAATATACTTTTTAAGACCGATTTAGAAATGAGTACCTCTATTTTGCTTTAGATTTGAAATAGAAATCTGAAAATACATGTATGCATTAAAAGGCTAATTAGTTATTCTTGGTTCATATGGCAGCAGTTTTAAAAGACAAGCATTCCTTCACAGGCTAAAGATGAATCAAAGTTCTCCGATTCCTGTAAAAATGTGTGTCTCTACAGTCATAGTTTGTTCTGGATCAATTCCAGTGCATTGTGACGATGGGAGCTAGAAAGGAAAACTCAAGAGGGTATTTTTAATCACTTTTACCTCTATTAACAATGTGATGCTATTTCCATTGTTCCTGTTATAAAAATAAGTAGCTGACATGTTCCCCAGAATTGATTATTGTGTTTTAGTCAACAAATCAGCCATCAAGACATTGCAGCCTATCAGGAAAGGGAGTGGAAAGGAGCAGACAGAGAAACCTCAAAGGAAAGGACAAGACACTGTGTCCTTTGTTCCAAGATGGAAATAAACTGTCTCCACTTTTGATAAGCTCTTCTTTTGATCCTTGTTTGCAATAATTAGGGTTAGACACTAAGTTATTTTATGAACCCTTTTAGGTTTAGACCCCTGTAAGTTAATATGAATATGAGTTATTTGTCCTCTGCAAATAACCACATAATTAACTTTTCATGATTTACTTTTATTTATGGAGATTTTGCCTAATACACAAGTGAACTAGATATTGATAGATTTGGGGAAGATGAAAAGTATTTTTTATGCAGATTTAATTTCACTTCATATTTTACAAATATGTAAGAACATAAAAATACACAAAAAAGATACAAAGATCTATCTTCTGTCTGTCTGTCTCTTGTATAAATATATAGAGAATTATATATCATTTTTTGGAGGGGGTCAATTTAGGAATACTTATCACACTGTGCTCCCATATACTTTAGATGATTTGGAAAATCTACCCCCTACTTAAGGCTATAGATTAGTGCCCTCACTTATGAGTATAGGTAAATATGATGTCAGATACCTTTGGCTGCAGAGAGAAGCAGAGTTGTTACTCTAATTCATGCTGAAAGACAAATTGGATCCAGTCACCAGAGGAAATCCTGGGAAATAAGAATTTGGGATTCAGCTGGACTATGTTAGAAGCATAACTGGAGCGTTACCTGCTTCTGGTGCAAATGTAACAAGAAATTCAGGGGTTAGCTTAAGAACAAATGTGTTTTTCTTTGTTTGCAAAGCCAGACTTCGTCCTAGGAAAAAAAAAACCCAAACCAAAACAAACCCAAAAACCAACTCCACGAGAAAGTAAATCAAATTAATTGCAATTATCTAAGAAGTTAAATATATTGTAAATCTAGGCAGTTTTCATGTATATGACCAGGATCCAGAATACTACAGAGTAAAACAAATGTAATTTTCAAAGAATGTTGTCAGCAAACATGTTCATGTATAAACATATTTGTGGTATATAGTTGTAATTTCAGAAAACAGTCCAGAATTAAAGAGTGTATGTATATTTTTACATCACTGTTATTCATAGATTTTAAGGATCATTGCAACAACATAAACTACAAATCTTGCTTAGGATTCCTGCTTGAAGTTGTATCTCTGGCATTTTATGAATGCCTCCCTTAGGAATGCACCTTGATTTTAAGATTTCAGGTGACAACTTCAAAGTTTAAAACGTGACAAATTACTTCAGAGTTTAAAATATGTGCCTTACTCCAAATTTTTATTCTTTTAGAATCAGTATCTAGTCTTTCACCCATTTTTTTTTTTTTTGGTGTCCTGAAGATCATGATGAAGCTGTGGGATTGCAATGAGAACTAAATGATGCAAAGCTATAACATGCCTCCTATAGTCAAGGATAAAAAAAATTATGTATGCTTTGCTGAGACACATCATTGTAATAGTATACAGTTTCATGTCTGTAAGTTTAAAAAATGTAATCATTTTTAGGAGCTTCCTGAAGCATGTAGAGGTGCAGTCATTTACTGGAAAATATAGAACACTACTTAAGGGATCTAAATTGCTGAATCTTTGTGTCTCCAGTGGAATATAGTCTACTCTTATCAGCTGAATAAGTGATACAGTCTAAACAAAGGGTAATAATGTTCAACTGGAATTCCAGGAAAGGAAGCTTAATGCGAACTTCCTGATTTAATCTTACAAAAATAGAAAGGTTGATAGGATAAATGAATCACTCAGAAAAGCAGATTTTGCTTCAGTTAATTAAAACAGACCATAAAAATGTCAAAGTACCCCTTTGTAACATTTAACTGCAAAACTCACATACAAAACTACTTAGAGTATCATTTTCATGCATGAGACTGAGAAGAATCTCTTCAGAGAAACAAGTCAATTTTCTAAAAGTTTCTTCTCATTTTCCAGGCTGGAAATTGTGTTGACAGCTACATGAACATTTCTCATACAATTTCCTGTATCTTCTGCTTTTGGTGGGCCAGGAAAAGTCTTCTCAGAAGTAAATTTGGAACTTCTGCTTCTGGAAGATACCAGCAACTCAGAGATGCATGGAAATTAAAGAAAAACAAAACAAATTAAGTATTTTGAGCCCTAATAAAAGGTTTTGTTAGGTTCAGTTTGAGTTCACTTTGAATTGCTGACAATGGTAGTTAGTCAAGTGTGGAATAAACTCACAAAGTGCAAGGAACGCTTTTTGGACAAGAGACCTGGTAAGTTGCTAGGAAACGAGCAAGAGAGATGGTCCTGCACTGCTGGGAGAATGGAAATTACGATGTTGTAGGCCTTCTCCATCTCTAACTTCTGCAAATTTGTCACCCGTCAACACTTTTAAATACTGCCAATATGAAAAGCGTCTAAAATGCAAGTCACGCAAGTGACAAGTTGTGATTACAACTTTCTTCTTTCCCCCTACCAAACCAGCAGGAAAACGTGTAAAAAATTTGTATGTACTACCATAACCCTCATAGCAATAACAAACAGGATATCCATGGGACTGCCAGAGGCCATCCATATCAGAGGAACATACTATGCATTTCCTGAGGTCTTGCATATGCTCCACCCATGATCAATCCTTGCCTTGGGTGGAAGGTGTTTATTTCACACTTGGGCATGAGCATCTCATCTTCTTAGAAATAGCTTTTTTTGCAGGAGCCCGATAATTTTCAGTTTTTATTTAATGGCAAGGTGGTGGATGGGAGTCTTTTTGTTCTCTTAGGCAGATCCTTGGCACAGTTGTTGGCATTTTTTTCCCTGATCAGGGTTTTATCCAAGGTTTTTCGTTGGTTTGTTTGTTTGTTTGTTACCAGTTTTTATTGCCTTCCAATTTGTTACTACTTTCTTTTATTAGTTTGTGGGGTTGTGCATTTTTCAGCTATTCTTTACTAGCATATGAAGTTGCTCAGAATGGGACATCAGAGAGAGACTTCATGAGATAGGGCTGCTATGTGCTTTTATGACAGACGAGTGCTGCCAGAAGAACACAAGAAGAGACGAACCTGGTGAAACATCACATCTGTGCATGCAAAAGATCTTCTGAAACATGCTAAGGGTGGATATGGATGACTGATAGCATCTACAGTTGGAAGAAGAGCAGCTCGAAGTTAATATTGAATTCTATTTTATTAGCCAACACTGACCTCTGTTTTATTAATTCCTCATCCCTTGGACAATTCAAGGACAGGATTAACCAAGTTTGTTATAACCACTTTGATTTTTTTTGATGCCAAGAAGTGAAGAATAATGTGAAGAATCCCTTCTGCAGATAAAAACACATGGGAAGAAGAAGAAGAAGAAGGAAGAGGTGAAAGAGTGGCACAAAGGAATCCTAAACCATGTGGACCTTCTTCCCTTGCCTGGAGACTGATTCCATAGTGAAAGTTAGAGATTATCTCCCATTAGAGATTTAAAAATGGATAATCCTGAATAATGCTGGAAATCAGGTCAGTGTTTTGTGAAAGTGGGAAATAGATATCAAAAAAAGCAAGTTCATACTGATCTGCAAACAATGCAATCTCCTCACTCCCTGTTGTGCCTGAGATATCTGGGCGTTTCAGACAGCTGTGAGTGATGAGGCACCCATCTGTGATGAGCTAAGGATGGGATGCAAGCCTTGGAGTCAAAATAGAATTGCCTACTTTTGACCAATATGTACTTTATGGGCGGGTGTTGTTCGACTGCCAACTATCTGTTTTGTTTTGGCACTAGAAATAACAGACTTGGATGCCTCACTTTGGAGGGTTAGCTGCAATTACAGATATGTTTCAGAAGATTCTTCCATTTCATAGAAAAAAATGATGAAAATTAGAAGGAACATGCTCATCATTTGCCAGACTTGCAAGATATATTTTTCCTACATATTTAGTGGTTTGGGTAATTATTTTCTTAATGAGGAGACCTGTCAAAACACATTATGGTGACTGATTTCACATCACCACTGTTTTTCCTAGCAGTTTCTGATTACTGATTATATGATACAGGAAAACATTCATTTTTAATTACTGCCAGTAATTTCTTAGAGATCATTAACAGCCAAGCTGCTATAGCCTACCTAAGTATTTTACAACTTTCCTAGGGAAAAGAAAACCACAAACCAAATAGCTTTTTTTGGTTTATAGTTATAGATTGAGTTCAGAAAATGAAGTAGTTCTGTGTTTGATTGTACATTAGGAACTTAAAGGCAAAAGATGATGAAAAAGGCCATGCCTATCTGTGCTATTACTGGACTAGGGAGCCTACAATACTGTATGAAGACAGACACTTGTTTGCATTACTGTGATACTTTCAACTGACATTCACAAAGCGTGCTGCAAACCATGTATTTAGTCTCAAAGTAATTTTAATGCGTAAGCTCTCATTTTACAGTTAGAGAGACTGAAGCACATGAAAGGGTATGGGCATTTTCCATAGCTACATTCTGAACTGACTGAGAAAACTGTGAACAAACCCTGCAAGTCTTTTCCCCTTTCCTGGGCTTTACCCTTAGGCACCACTCACAGCATCCCATAACCCTCCAGGACACAGCTGGCTTGTGCCTCACTTTTGCCCCATTGTAGCAAGAGGAAAAAGCTCAATTAGTCCCAGCTCAAGACCCAAAATTAATGGGAGTTTCTGTCCTCAGCATTCATCTGACTACTTCTACCACACTTCCAGGGCTACCAGGGCCCAGAAAAGGGACCATCTTCTGTATCTCAGAGAGAAGAGCTCACCTTAGTGGCTACACATTGCTCCTAACACAAATCAGTGTCTTGAGGGTGCCATTAAATATAATATCTAGGATGCCATGAAATAAATTAAGTTCTGTGTTGTTTTAGAGAAGGAGGAGAAAACACAGATTGCATCTGAATGTATGGGCTTGTATCTGGTGTATGGTATGTATTCAGGTATACATCCCATGTAGTTTAATTTTACCTTATCACTAACATTCATAGTCTGCTTGTCTAGGAATAATCTTTGTGGTTATGTTATGTTATTTGGAATTCTTGATGCAAGACATAATCTTGCCAGTGTAGCTATACCATTCCGTACCATTTTACCAAAGTAATTTTAAGTATCCAAGGATATGTATTTCTTGGTCATTTTAATATCTGCAAAAGTTATCTGCAGCTCACATTCTCTGCTAACAGATGTTTTGTTACTAGTGTCCAATATTATGCAATAAGACAGTGAGTCCCCAGAACTCCCTGTCAAGAACACAAAGTACTCTAAGATAGATCATTTTCATATTTTCTGGCTTCAGTGATGGATAAATCTCCAAATGGTTTGTAGGTCCATTTAGTTTAAACTAAATATCCAGAGCTCAGATTCCTAGAGCTCAGTTTTCTCAGACTACAAAACCAGACTAGGTTATCTAATGGGGGTAATGGTACAGGTAAGGGAAATGAGAGAGAAAAGACCTTTCTCATATTTTCTAGAACTGTCCCGGTTCAGCTTGAAATCAACAGAAAATCTCCTTCCGTTTTCCTTTTCTTTTATGTCTTTTCCCTTCTCCACCCGGTTTTCACCTTCGATATTTGCTGCTGTGTACATATTCAGGATGAAGTTCTGTCTCAGATACTTTCACATGACCTCTCTGAGCTGCATCTTTCATTTATACCTATACATGTACTCCAGTGCCAAGGACTTGTTTGGAAATAAAATAAGGATTATCTGAGACTTCAGATTTACCTTGATCATAGTATTTCTCAGGAGGACAATTGAACAGAAAGGACTTCATCCGGCAGAAGAAGTCTTTAAAGTGTCAGACACCTTCCTGTTATATACTAATCACCCATGTCAACTGGGAAGAGCACAGGCTGCAAAAGGAGATTTTTTTAGTTACTGCTTCAGTGGTATCAAATATTAGGAAAATGGGAATTGTTCCATTTTCCAAGAGTGGGACAGCAAAACAATTTCATGTGTTTTGACTGATTTTATCTCCTTTGTGCAATATAGTACATTTTCTTGAATGATTAAGCATAGATAAATCAGTTCTTCAGCACAGGTGTATGGATGTATAATTGACATTTTGACACTTTCACAAAAAAATTTCCTTACTGAGGCAATTACATTTAAAATGCTGTGTAGCAGATTATTTTTTTCTTCTAATGGAAGATAATTAAACATAATTAAATTACAATTTCCTCATAATTTTTCAATGGTAACATTTTAAAGCCTATGTCATTTACTTTTTGCAGCTGTTATTTTGTTCAAGGAGTCAGTGTATGACTTGACTTTTCTGTAAGATTTCCAAGTAGAATCACTTTTACTTCCTTTAATGTTACAGTATTTGGCAGGGCCAGTCCCATGTGAATAAATGAGTGAAGAAAATGCAAAATAATTAGTGAAAATGGAAATAATTAATTTTTCTCAGGCCTGAACTTGTGCTAAAAAGCATCAAGCACCATGGGGTAACAAATGAAACTAGCTGTTTAATGCAGTACCAAAATATAAATACAGCAATCAGAGCTGATATTGCAGAAACTCTGTAGGGTGCAAGAAAGGGTAAAGAAATGATGGAAACAACAGCGGGAATTTTAGATGATGGTTTAAAGGACATGAGGAAGCACCCTGAAAGCATTTCCTGTAGCACAAGCAGAGGAAAAGGCTTTCTATCACACTTGCATTGCCTGTGGAGACTCTGTATGAGGGTCATCCATGACAGCAGTCATGCGCATTGCCTGCACAACACTTTCTTGGGACAGACACTTGCGCTGAGCCCACACAGGAGGCACCCAGAAGAAAAGGCCAGTGCGGAGGTTACAAGGGTTGTATATTTTCTCCTGTCATTGCTATGTGTACTATTAACACCCATGAAACAAACCATAGCGTAAGTTCAGACAAACCAGGGTTTCTTTGCTAACCCTTTCAAGCTTTACCTTCAAATTATATAGGGAACAACAAGCTCTGCCTCCTTCACCTCTATGATCTACCACGGACTTCAGATCCTGGCTTTTAATTTGCTCCAAACACAAGGGCCCTCCCCTCAGGTGCTGCTTCCCAGCCATGTTTGCTGTCTCCATTGAGTCTTCTCGCAGCCCAATTGCTGGAAAAATTTTCCCTATATCTGGACTTCTCCTCTGACAGAGGGAAAGAGGCTTATTCATACTCTGCTTTGTTTTCCAAGCAGATTTTCTTGACAGCCTGCAATTCCCCCAGAGCCCTTGCAGCCTCCTGTAGCATTGCACAGGGTCCTGTGACCTATGCCACTGGCTGAGAGGTCCGGGTACTACTTCAGCCAGAAGACTTGCATTGAAAGAAGGGAGAGATATTGCTCAGCAGACTGACTTACTGATCCTGGACCTTGGATTTGTACCTCCAGCCTTCATTCTCCACCCTCCCAAAACTTGGATTGTAGGAGGAATGCCTTTCTCCCTTACTGTGTATGTCCTCAGGGTTATATTTGAAGCCATGCAATTTCCATGAAGTCATTTCATGGCACCTAGCTAAATACTTTTAAAAATGTTGCCTCCTACATAAAGAGAGAACAAAATTAAGGACTCTCTGTTGGGGCTGGTGCACAGCTGGGTTTGTGTGGGAGCTGATGCATAAAAATCAATGCAAATATGTCTGTTCTCCAACTGGATTTAGCAACATAGGACATAAACATAACTGAGTGGGAAAAGGCAGGGTGAAGAAAATACATGTGGTTATTATTCTGCTGTTCAGGGCAACATGCCTGGTTCAACCCCTGAACTGTCTATTCCACTCAACCCCCAAATACAATTCAAACTAAAAGGGAGATTTTTTTATGTGCAAGGATAGGTCATCAAACCCTTGTCACAGGCCAAGAGACGGCCACAAGTTTGGAACTGATTGGTAACAGGTCAGGGAAGGAGAAGAAATCTCCTGTAGCTGTTTTTGTTGCTGAATCACCTGATGTGGGCTTCTGAGGGCTACAGCAAAATGCACATGGGCTTACTAATGATTGTAATTTATCCTAATAAAGTCCAGAAGTAAGGGATTTAGTTATATTCCCTATTATACCCCACTAGCTTGGGAGAGGATCTGGCTTGTACTGTTTTACTCACCTCAGAAAGAGAGAACTGAACACATTTGCTAATAGAAAAACTTTACTGTAATATTACTCTGTAGCTTATGTGCAGTTTTACTATTTTTGTAAGAGCAAACAAAAAAGTTTAGCAGGAACAGATGAAGAAATTATTTCTCTGGAATAAAGATACCAGAAAAGCAAACAAGGAATCTGTTTCAATGAAAAACCTGAGATGGGAAATGCTTCAGCACATATCCCTTTTCCACAGCTCTGTTCTCTTATCTTATGAAGCAGACAGGTGCTGGAAAAAGGACTACAAGGATGTTGTGAGGTTATGCAGGGAGAAGATTAGAAAGGCAAAGGCCCAGCTAGAACTTAAACTGGCCACTGCCGCTAAAGATAACAAAAAATGTTTTTACAAATATATCAGCGACAAAAGGAGGGCCAGGGAGAATCTCCCTCCTTTGTTGGAGGCAGAGGGAAACATTGCCACAAAGGATGAGGAGAAGGCTGAGGTACTTAATGCCTTCTTTGCCTCAATCTTTAGTAGTCAGACTGGTCATCCTCGGAGTTTTCAGGCCCCTGAGCTGGGAGATGGAGATAGGATGCAGAATGAAGCCCCAGTTGTCGAAGAGGTGGCAGTCACTGACCTGCTCCTCCACCTGGATGTTCACAAGTCCATGGGGCCAGATGGGATCCACCCAAGGATACTGAGGGAGCTGGCAGAGGAGCGTGCCAAGCCACTCTCCATCATTTATCAGCAGTCCTGGTCAACCGGGGAGGTCCCAGATGACTGGAAGTTAGTAAATGTGATGCCCCTCTACAAGAAGGGTCGGAAGAAGGATCCGGGGAACTACAGGCATGTCAGCCTGACCTCAGTGCCGGGGAAGGTCATGGAACAAATCATCTTGAGTGCCATTACGCGGCACATGCGGGACAACCGGGGGATCAGGCTCAGCCAGCATGGGTTTATGAAAGGGAGGTCCTGCTTCACTAACCTGGTCTCCTTCTATGACAAGGTGACTCGCTTAGTGGATGAGGGGAAGGCTGTGGATGTTGTCTACTTGGACTTTAGTAAGGCCTTTGACACTGTCTCCCACAGCATTCTCCTGGAGAAGCTGGCTGCTCACGGCTTGGATGGGTGCACTCTGCGCTGGGTTAAAAACTGGCTGAACAGCTGAGCCCAGAGAGTGGTGGTTAACAGAGTCAAATCCAGTTGGCGGCCAGTCAACTGTGGTGTTCCCCAGGGCTCAGTGTTGGGGCCGGTCCTGTTCAATATCTTCATTGATGATCTGGATGAGGGGATCGAGTGCACCCTCAGTAAGTTTGCAGATGACACCAAGTTGGGTGGAAGTGTTGATCTGCTGGAGGGTAGGAAGGCCCTACAGAGGGACCTGGACAGGCTGGATCGTTGGGCCGGGGCCAACTGTATGAGATTCAACAAGGCTAAGTGCTGGGTCCTGCACTTCGGTCACAACAACCCCATGCAATGCTACAGGCTAGGGGAGGAGTGGCTGGAGAGCTGCCTGGCAGAAAAGGACCTGGGGGTGTTGGTTGACAGCCGCCTGAACATGAGCCAGCAGTGTGCTCAGGTGGCCAAGGAGGCCGATGGCATCCTGGCTTGTATCAGGAATAGTGTGGCCAGCAGTACCAAGGAGGTGATAGTGCCCCTATACTCGGCACTGGTGAGGCCGCACCTCGAGTACTGTGTTCAGTTTTGGGCCCCTCACTACAAGAAGGACATTGAGGTGCTGGAGCGTGTCCAAAGAAGGGCAACGAAGTTGGTGAAGGATCTAGAGCGGCTTACAAGGAGCGGCTGAGGGAGCTGGGGTTGTTTAGTTTGGAGGAGAGGAGGCTGGGGGGAGACCTTATTGCTCTGTACAACTACCTGAAAGGAGGTTGTAGCGAGGTGGGGGTCTGTCTCTTCTCTCTAGTAACAAGCGATAGGACAAGAGGAAACAGCCTCAAGCTGCACCAGGGGAAGTTTAGGTTGGATATTAGGAAAAACTTCTTCACCGAAAGGGTAATCAGCCATTGCAACAGGCTGCCCAGGGAAGTGGTTGAGTCTCCATCCCTGGAGGTATTTAAAAGAAGGGTAGACGTGGTGCTCGAGGACATGGTTTAGTGGTGGACTTGGCAGTGATAGGTTAACGGTTGGACTCGATGATCTTAAGGGTCTTTTCCAACCTTAATGATTCTATGATTCTATGATTCTAAAAAGTGGACTAAAAATGAGTTACTGAAGAGCTGTTCTAGCCCATTCCTTGCTGATATATCACTAAGTGCATTAGAGGAAGCAGAGCCTGATTCTCTTAGGTTTACATCCAAATTATTCCAGAAAACCCAAGGACGCCCTCCTTTTATACACTGGCAAAAATAAGTAGGCCATGAGTATTTCCTCTGACAAACTTTAGCCATGAAGGCATATAATTTAGAGAAGTTGAAAACAGTATATTTGCAAACACATATGCAAGTTGTCAATATGCCCTCTGGAAAATCTGCTACAGCTGGCTGATATTCTTACAATAATATTAAATGTGGGGTTATTATTTCACCATGTTTAGGTCACTTTTGGATACAACATACAGGAGAGGGAAGTATTGGCCATATTATATTAAGCAATGAACTTTCCATATGTTGGAAATAGCATCATGAAAATAAACTGCCCAGAGAAAGAAAACTTGGTATTTATGAGAGGGAGTACTCAGTACATCACCAATGATCCCATCCAGCAAGATTCTCAGACTCTGCCTGTTACCATGCTGTCTGATCTCAAAAAAGGAGAGGGATGTTATTTCTCTTAAAGAAATAAAAAATAAAAATAGTTAGGCCATCCATCAACTAAAACCAAGACAAGTGTTTGGTTCTCACTGTTGAAATGGGATATTATTATTCCCATGGGGATTAATAAGCCTAGCTGGAGGAGTCTGGCCCTTCGGGAGGTCAGTAGAGGAATGCTTATGATTAATGTTTTGGTCCATGGTCTCTCTATGCTAAGTTAATAATGCTACATCGTCTTTTACTATCCCTTATTAACACAACATTAAATTTCTACTAACGTTGATGTTGCAGGCTGCCCCTGGCTCTGTGAAGTAAAATAATACTTTGTGGAAAAGATTTTACTGTACAAATAAGCAGATTTAACATCCCAGTTTTTTCCCAGCTCTCAGATGTCAGCATTGCCTGTAATTAGCTGTGAGCTGGAATGTGTGTTGCCATGCAGTAACCACACCAAGCATCTTCCTTCACATCTTGATTTCCCATTTCAAATATCCCCATCGAGTTTAGAAAATGACTTGTAGAAGCAAAAGAGAGCAAAGGAGAGGAGACTCAGAACCAGCATTTAAGGTGAACCTAACATAGAATCAGCCTGTTAAAAAAATACTTTTTTTATTTACAAAACATTGTAGGAAAGATTGCTTAAACAGATAGGTGCCTTGAATAAAATAATCACAGGTATTCAGCAGTTAAAAATATATTTCAAAGGACAGTTTCCACTATGAAATTCAAAACTCAAAATGAATGACTAGAGATTATAGTGACATATTTCCAGATGCTTTTATTTTTTATAATCAAGATTAAAGGTCTGTGAAAGGTGAATGCTTGCTATCTCTGCATGAAGTCCTGTTTTCTTACCTGACAGATCTGGGATGGCTGTGTAAGCCTCCCCGGAAAACCCAATCCTAATCAGTTGCTATCATGAGGCTGCTAGAACAGATTCTTCTATTTAAAGCAAATTTAGTTTTCAGGCTTCCATCATTCTCTTGACTTCCCCAGAGGTGCTCCATACTTGCACTGAAACTTTAGAGCAGACCCAGCCTCCCTCAACCATTTTGATACTAGCAACAAAAATGTCAGTTACCACTACTGGTGAGCATGAGAGATCTGTTGATTAATTTCCCAGTTTTATTCTGCTGCTCGCTAACAGCCTACACGAGTAAATGCATTTGTTGCCTATAGAGAAATGTAAACAACATTGTGACGTGAGCTTTCATTACTTCCTGACTGTATTTTCCAAATGGGCAGAAAGATATTCCATAAACTTCAACTAGACCAGAAAGTGGTTCTCTGGTTTCCACCATACTTCTCTGTGCAACTGGACATGCTCATTGAACTCTTGAGGTTTTAATTGTGGTGACACTGGATATCCCAAACACTAGCACTCCTGTTAGATGCAACTGTTACTTTTTAAAATAATTAAGGCACCAACACTAATAGCCATTGAATTTAGTCATGTGGGAGCTGTAGGAAAAGAGCTTTCTGTAAAGGCATTGTCTTTTCCTTGCTCACTGTTGACTTTAAGGTATCTCTGCAAGGCCTATGGGTTCTTCCAAGCTTTCTAGGAAAGATTTAAAGAAGGGGGGAAGGGGACAGAAGGCAGACATATTTTCTGAACTTGCTCTCATATTGTACCAGTCCACTTCTCAGATTGCTAAAAAGGTATATATTTATTAAACTGAAATAAATTGTGAAGTAAAATCTTTAATATCTCATCCTTGATACAGTGAGTTCTTTTAAAATATACTCCTATAAATGCCCTATAATACACATCATTTGGGGGAAAAAAAGGTAACCAGGAGGCTACCGGCAAGATGACAAATACGGTGATGTTTACGATACACTGCCTAACGGAGGGAGTGTTAAATACTAAAGCAAGCCTTGACAGCCTCAAATAAAAATTGCAACAATGTTCAAAATGTGTTGGAAAAGACGTGTGTTTTCCAAAACCAGTTAGGAATCACAGGCCAAGCATCCAGCAACTTTCTCAGGAAAAACGGTCATCCGAGGGGCTGCTGCTTTTGCAATCACAATAAACTTCCCAACACACAAGCTACATTAGCAGCGGAGCGACTAAACTCGGGATGTAAATGTACGGCTGTGAATCATCCCCTACCCTTCAGACAGAGCATTGCTAATCTCTCCGGACTATCATGTTAAAGCAATACTTTGCATTTCCATGCAGATCGCTCTGTCTGACAGCGGTGGTTAGTCCCAAAGTAGCAATGGAGTTGGGTTAGCCCTGCGTTATGGGGTTGGAGCGAGGCCAGTGTTTCTCCTCATGCTTCTCAGAGAATGAGTCAACACACCTGCTCTAAAAATCTGGATGGAGTCAGCAGCCAACGATGTCATCTTTGGCACAGTCGCCAGAACTCCATCTGAATTATGTTCTTTAATTCAGGTTTTAACGCTTTTAATACAAGATGCTATTGGAATTTTTCATGAGCTGAAGTTTTTCTTTTCCCAAAAGATGTGCAATAAGAAAGTAAAACCATTGCTTGCTTTAGCTAAAAATTGAATCTTTCTTGTGAAAACTATAATAAATGTTACTTTTAAAATACAAATAAAGTCTTTTTTTGACAAGAAATGGTCTTTTAATTTTTTTTTAATTAGCAGTATTTTCTCAAAAATAGTAGGACTGCATTCTGCAAACATGTAATTGTATGAGTAATTCAATATAGTTAAGGAAGTAACTCATGTGAATAATGGCTTGCAGGGCTAGGCCCATGCTTTTGTTGCATGATTTCTTAATATACACAAAGCAGAAAGAGAATTTTAACTGAGGAATTTATTTTAACTCCACAACAAAGAAGAATCAAAATGTCCATGAAATTGTATCCGTTTTCTGACCTCAAAATAAAATGGCTGCCAGTCTCTACAGAAGGATAATGATGCAGGCTATGGTGCAGTAACACCAGCAAAGTTAGCGTACAGGTAATGTGAACCCCACTGAAAACATTTTTGTTGGGGTGTGTAGGAATGGGCAGCATTATGTAAGTGCAAATAAGCACGGCCCATTCCACAGCTACGATCTAGCTATTACCAGCAGATAGATAGTTTTGTTTGTAGGGTGGTTTGGAAATGCTGAGCTCCCTGTTCCTCCACAGCCAACCACGAACAGAAGCAGCCACTAAACTTTTCTTTGTTTATTGGCACATGGTTGCCAAGTTTTTCCAACTTTCTCCTCGTGCAGTAAGAGAGGTTGCGAAATAAACTCTACCAAATGCCTGAAGGAAACTGCTCAAGTAACCTCTATATCTTCCCACTGTTGTATTCCCCCACTTAATTGGTTGCACTGGGAACTAGACGAATATGCTGATGGAGCTCTCCATGTTTCAAAGCCAATAGGGAATTTGGAGCTCTTCATGAGTGTTACCTATTATCTAATGTTGCAAAACAGAATTAATTAAAAAACAGAGTAAATTGATATCACAAGTGCAGAAAGAAATCCCCTACTTATCCAAAATAATACAATACTGGTCCTTTAAAAATAAAAGTCCAACTTTGCTTTAGATTTCTAGACAAACAAACCACAGCTTCTCCAGGGTTTCCTCAGATGAAATATTGGCCATGTTATTTCCTAAGAAATGTTTCAACCAAAGTGGTAAAGACATCTAATTTTCTAAGACTGCTATCCATCTGACGTGTTAGCATACAAAAAAGCAGAAAATTGCACTGTGAAAGACCTGAAGTGTATTATTGGTTAGGCTTGAGTTCAGTATACTAAGAGGAATATGGAGTCCCTGGGACTCTAGGGATGATTCTAGCTGGAATAATATTTAAATATATAACACAGCAGCATAGATGGCTGTCTCCAGATACATTGAAACTTTAGTCACTATAGTAGCTGTGGCTCATGCAGGCAGTCTTCAGCAAATTTTAATCTGGCAAGCTCAGGCATTACGAGCTGTGTAGTAATGCAGCACCCAAGGAAAGCTGAAAAATCTCTGAAGAGAAGTCCTGTTCAGAGAGAGATCAAAGATATTTTCCTTCCTTACTTGGTGGACACAGCACAAGGGGAAGAGAAAGTGAGGAAGGGAGAAAAATCTAGATAGGAGACTGAAAAAAGGTAGAAATTGGAGGGGGGGGAGAGAGAGAGAGAGAAAAAGGGAGCAGTGTACAGACCACCAGGAGGCTTGGCTTCTATTTCCATCTCACCCCTGGAATAATGCATGACTTGGGGAGAGTAACATCATCGCATTATTCCTCTTTTCCATTGTCTTGCCCAGTGTTAACTCTTTGGAACAGGAACCATTTCTTAATGTTTGTAAATAACCTGCCAAAATGGGCTATAATTTTCACTGGGGGCCACAACAAGGAGTAGGAGGCTAATGTATAGAGAGGAGGTATGTCTGAGAGTATGAGTCAAACATTGTCTTCTTAAAAATGGAAAATAATGGATATACAAAATGAATGTAAGCTGTGAGCTTAATATCCTACCAGTTAAAACAAAGTCGTAACCCTCCTAATGATTGTGTCAAGATTTTGTCATTGTCTCTTGATTAAAACCTTTTTTTCCTAACAGTAAAGATTCTCCAAGACCTTGCTCTGTCATTGGTTCATTACTATGCACCAAACCCACATTATTCCTTGTAGAATAGTTCACGTACTGTCAGGAAGCCTTTCATCCAAGTGCTGACCCTAAATCTAAGGATATCCCTGAATGAATGTGCCTTGTATAAACAAACAGGCACGTCAGAGTTATCATGTGAACCTCAGAGTGGAAAATCTTCATCAATGCTGCGCCCAAACTGGCCAAGGAAGAGGTCCAGGATTCCTTATTCAGCCCAGAGTGCTTATTTAGCCAAATTCCTGGTTTAGCCCTTCTAACCCTCTAGGGAGAAACATGAAAAGAAATTGTACACATGTAGACTACAATACAGAATGAAAGAAGGAAGGGATAGCACGTAAAGCAAGACCAGTTTCAGCAACTTAATTTTCAAAGGGCTATTTTCTTTTCTTGTTTAATCAATCCTATCTGGTCAAACTTGACACCAACACTGAGGTACCACCATATCAGCACAAGGAAGACTTGTCCTTGCTTTAATAAATGCAACTGGACTACCGTAATTGTTAGTAAATGGCAATAGGCATTTTCAGAGAACTATGTATTTCATGTCTTCTGCCACATCCCCATGCTTCCTCTCCTCCTCCATTTACCTCAGTTCTCTCCTAGATCTCCTCGTAACCCTCTACAGAACAGACTGCACCTGTTCTGGCCCGTTCTCAGTCTTGCGTGCGCTGACTGGCCAGAGGCTAAGCCAACAGGACAGGTTGCTGCACTGCTCACGCAACAGCTTTTTTGTTTGTGGGTACTAGCCTGAGTCTCCTCCATCTAAAAACTGTTTTTCATAAGGCTCAAGAGCCTCCTCTAATATCTCAGAAATATCTGCCCCATAGTCAAATTCATTTACAGTTGAAGGAGTGGGTACAGATAGACAGATGAAGGGCTAATATTGTCCCATAAGCCACATTTCTTTAGAAAATTGTGTTGAAAAACTATACTCTTAATATTTCCACTGGCAAGCACAAGCCTTCTGTCCAAATGACAGGTTGATTAAATCTTAATGCTGCTGTTGTTGCTATGACATACTGGAGAATTCATACTCATTTCTGTATTTGGCCAGACTAACTAGTTTCATTTGAGTATATTTTGTATAAGTAGCATGTAGAAAAAGCTTGAAAACATTTCATGATTGCTATTATTGGTTGAAAGGAATGTATTTAGTATTAAAATCCATGTAATTGAGACAAAACCTTTTAAAATTTCATCTCAGACTTTTAAGCCACATAATAAACTAATAAATAAATTGAACATAAATCCCAACCACCTGTCTTTTCTTTATTTAACACAGATTAGCAGCTGGCTTGGGCTTTTGTCAAGACTGTGGGAATGAGTTAACATGTTTAAGACAAGCATTTCCACGGCTGACTTGCAGTGCAAGTTGTCTTCCATATTTCAACAACCGCATCAACAAAACAAACGCTAGCAAAACAGCATTAGAAAATGCATTCCTCTCAAACTGCTGGAGCAAGGAGTCTTCAGGTCAAGGGTCCTAAGAGAAATGTGGGCCAACTTAACAGTGCTTCCAAGTGAATCATTTCACAAGCCACCTGCATGTTCATCACTGAAAATCAAGTTTTTCTGTGAAAAAGCAAGCCTCACATAAAATTTTGTTCTTGTTTCACAAACAATTATATCATCATGTATCAACAGGAGTTAAATCAGAAAGAAGAGAGTGTTAAATAAAATAAACTGAGTGGTGGTGTTTAGAAATTTCAAGCTTTCCTCCACAGCTTCAAAGTTCGGTCATCTACTCAGGTATCAAACCCTCCCTTTCCTTAATTGTTTCTCAATTAGTCATTTTAATACTTGCTGTTTTGGCTAGGACACAACATGACTTTTGCATCTAGGAGTAGCATGGAGGTGTCACGCATTGTGCACTGTCATCAGCAGCTCACGCTAGCTGGCAGATTGCTATAATGAGTGAGGGTTATAGGAGATTGTGGATGATTAGAAACAGGAAAATGCACTCTTAAACTAGGGCAAACTGGAGTGCAGAAAAGTTGACTCTGCTGCCAAGAGGCTTATGGAAATATCAATGGGGCTATGAGAAAGAACTGAAATAAATAGCCAAAAATATTCAATATGTCATTAATTTGTGATGTGTTTATTGCATATGAAGATGAACTGAGACTGATGCCAAATTTCTGTTTTATTGTGCTTTCAATAGATTTTGCTTCTTTTAAAGAGAAAAATAAATGTTTTCCTCCCTTTCTCAGTCTGATTTTTCTCTTTTAGTTCTGGGACTTTTAGATTTTACTAATAGTTGAGTATACTATGTAAGAGCAGAGCTTTTGCTAGAAAAATGCTCACAGCAAACAATCACTACACTGTATACATTTCCCATGTAAAGAAGCAGTCTTACAGTCCTTACTAACTTGTGCCCCACTGCTGAAACCCTTACTCCTTCATCCAGTTGCACAATGCCTGCGTACTAACTCCAGCTTACTCTTTACCAAGGTAACTGCCCTTGAGTGTTTCACCCTTCCAGTCCTTACTGGGCTTGGTAGCAAATCTATACTGAGTATCATGAACAGCAAGGCTGGGTACAAGGAGAGTTCTGTATGGTTAAGACTGCTGGATTGGGTGCTGTTTTTTTTTCCCAGTGTCTGTACCCCAATATTCAACATAAAAAGCTCATGGGGCTAGTCAATAAATCAGCGGGAGAAGCAGATAGACAGTGTGTCTAACATTCAGACTTTAAGCAGCACGTGACTCCAGGACATCCAAATTCTGCAGTTTTTACTCATTTTGTGTGCTTCCCGTCTGTTTTTTTAATGCATAATTGTCATGAAAAAATTCCCACATAAACTAACATAATGCAGAGCTCATTGCTGAATGAGTGGTCTATTAATTAGACATCTTTAGAAAAAAGGCTGTTCTATGCTCAACAGATTAAACTGAGCCCTTGAGATATTTCAAGTTTGTTCTGTCACTATCAGATAAACACAACAGAACATGCCGACCTGCAGAGGTTCATGACTAAACTGTTTGCAAGGTTAAAAAGAAAGGGAGAGGAAAAGCCTTGTTAATCTTCTCCATTCCTAATTTTAATAAAAAGTAAATATTTTTGTAAAAACATTTCAAAGGCTTCCACTTTCAGCTATGTGGCAGGTCGAGATTAGGGAAAACCCAAGCACCTCCTAAGGTTAAACACACTATTTGTCTCTGTCTTTCAAACTACATCTGCGTATATTTTGCAGATAAGTTTAGATAGGGTAAAGCTCAAACTCCTTTCCTTTGACTTTTTACCTAGAAATATACAGCCAGAGATGCAGTAAGTTCAGAGCAATATTTTCCTCTCATTACAGATATTCTACTCTGTTCTTAGAACTAATAAAAAATTTTATTACATGAAGGGTACAATGATTTGAAGCTTCTATTCCATTACAGACAGAATACTTTTCAAGTAAAATAAAATTTCTGGCAAATGGCATTTTAGACAATTGGAAAGCTTTAAAAGTGCTATTAGATATGCTTTGTTTACCACACTCAATCATTCACATTATTAACTCATTTATTAGCCTCACGGAAGAGTGGGATAGTTTAATTGACTTCTGGTAGATAATTTGTCTAGCGTACTTTTATTCTGAGGTAGGAAAACTACTACGATGATTTGCATTATCTTGTGGAAATTCAGCTTTTTAGCTTTGATTTGGAACATGAAATTGGGGTGGGGGCAAAGACCATTTCTACAAAGATCGAAGAAAATTGTTTTCACTTCACCGAATCTTGTGCTTGGATGATCCCCCTAATGTGAGTGTGGTGGCAATGGAATTAAATTTCATTTTCATTAATAGCATTACAGATATCTATCGGGCAGGAAAAAATCTGTAACACCCCATAGCAAAAATAGTATTTACAACTGTTACAGAGCAATCTCTTCCAGCCAACACAGGACAAACTCCCTGCAACTGCTCTCTCAGGCCCAATTTTTAACATATTCAGACTCATTTTGTATTTTAAAATCTCAGCCTGGGAATAGACTGTGTAAACATTTGTATCTGTCTTGAGTAGTAGGCATAGATCTCAGCTGCTGTGAACTGGCAAAGTGCCAGCATCATAAAAGAAAACACATTTATTTGTAATGATTGACTTTCTGAGCCAGGAAATCTCTTTGATTTCCTTCAGTTGTAAAAGAGACTGAAGTACAGGTGAGGGTGGACAGGCAGGTAGGCAGACAGACAAATTTTCCTTATAGCAATACCGGGAGATTTGCTGGGGGGAGAGGACCCCAGCAACGGCTTCTTCCATGGAGAGCCACAGGGCTGATGCTCAGCTGCCTCCTCTTGCTCTGGGCCTCTGAGAGCCACCCAGCCAGGGACACTCCCGGTGTGGTTACCCTAAAACCACATCAAAGTGGGGTTTATACCACAAAAAAGAAAACAACACAAGCTACCAAAGGCAGTGTTTCCCTGTGGTGGGAAGGGTAGAAATATCTCATCCTGCCTCCCAGCTAGAGGAAGCCAAGCAGCAGCAGCAGTGCTCCCTTCTTTCTGCAAGGCACAGCCTGCTTGGGGACCCCAGGAGATGATCTGGCCATATAACCTAGGAATGTGGGTAGCAGATGTCGGGGAGCCGAGTGCCCTACAGATGGCTCACACATGTTTTTCACTTCCATGCCCCAGTGCCATATTGTGGCTGTCTTGCCACTGCATTGTCTCAGCAAGTTAAATGGGTAGGGATTTAAAAGAAGAAACAAAGAAGGAAATATGGCACTATACAGGTGCAAACCCTACAGCAAGAGCAAGATTTGGGGGGATTACTACAGAAATCGTGTCAGTTAGTTCAGGCAGGGTGTACGCTGCCACAGAGACCATTTTCTGCAATGCTTGTTGACTGGCCCTGCAATCAATCCATGGTTTGAGAAAGTGGTTCCTTCCCTTGAACATTTATCCAGTCAAATGTTCCTACTGACAGTATCTCAGCCTGGATTTTCTTTGTGAAGAAAGCATTTGATTGCTACTAGCTTCTGACTAAGATAGTTATGTCTTATTTCCAACCTTTGCGTAAATCTTTTTTCTTCCTTACTGTACCTCCATCCTTCCAGGAAAAGGTATCTTTCTTTTTGCTTTCTGCTCATAGACGGAAATGTCAGATAGGTTCAGAACAGCAGTTAATCCCTGCTGTAGGAGGAAGCAGACTCTGTGATCTGTTTTTAGGAAAGCTGAATTTAGGAATAGCTCTTTTCTGAAGCAGTTGGTAAAACGTTGTGTTAGGTTACCTACAGATACTGTATGTGGTTCTCAAGTCAAAAGATGTAGTTAGTTCTATCCTGCCACAGTGTGGTCAGGAAAGATGCCTATTCCTTTCATCCAAAAGTTTAAAATTAAAAGCTATTTGTCACCAACATGACAGCTGTGTTTCTTTCTGAATGGAAAATAAAAGTTGAGTCTGCATTTTTTAAAACTTCATATAAATCTATATGAACTCCTGGCAGGGAAAATAATCCTGTGTGTGTGTCAGCATTCCACAGCAGGGTTTTAACAAAGATCACATGTTGCACATTGGAAAGCCAAAGCACAGAAACATTGCAGTTAAAAACAAAACCCCTGCATATCTGTATAACACAGCCTAAAAACTGTTAATCTGAACAGCTGTCCTGTGCGTGATAGGCAATAAAGGACAAGTTCACTCCAACAAAACATAAGAAAGAAAACCTGCTACAAGAATATGCTTAACTAAACAGAATTTCATTCATTTTTTGCACAGCATATATTGTTCCTTGATCACAGTAAACAGATTCTTCCATGACTTTTCCTTTCTTGCTTTCATAAGGTCTGACTGTAGGAAGAGTTTATTACAGTGCATACCTAATGCTCAACTTCAGAATTAATTATTTAAAGAAAATGGGAAGTAAAAAGCAAAATTACCTATTGTAATTTGTCTATGGAGAATTTAGTCTAGTCATTATTTGATTCAGATTCACAGAATACACTTTCCAGAGGATATAATTATGTGATATGCTCCTGTATCACATGAGTAAGAAATGATATTGTTGATTCATGATCCTAAGGAAATGTTTTTTGCAAAGATTGGACTATGTGCTACTCTGATGCACAAAGACAACAGTAATTAAGAATATGTTTTTGTTTTTTTTTTTCTTATCAGTTGTGAAATTTATCAAGAGCTTTTGTATTTGAATTTCCCTATTTGCTGACAGGAGAGGAAAATCAGGGACAGTGGCTATGCATGTTCAAAATGCCCCCCAAATATTCTTTTACCCATTTTGATGGGCTTTGGCAGTAATTTGATTTACTGATCCATACCCTTCAGCCAATTAGTGCCTGTTGAGCAGTAGGTAGATGTTTTAATGTGCATGCCAAACTGTTAGGATGGGATCTGACAGCACGGATATTAAGAAAGAGCAAATTCACAGCTATGATCTAAATATAATTCGTTCCATATTCCAGTTTTTCATTATCACACATTTGCCCATAAAACACAAAAAGCTGAAAACTGTCAAAATATTTATTCTCTGCCCTCCTCAGGGTAAGCGATACAAGTCTGTTTGTACACTGGATGGTCTGGCAAAACGAGTGACCCACATACTAGGATCTGGCACATTTATCCCTTGCAGCAGCAAATTTCAAGTTAGTCAAAAGCTCTTGGCTTCAATTTCACTGCTTTTAGGAGATCATTTATAGTTTGTGACTTCGCTGATGCAGTGCTGTATGAAAGTATAAGTTTACAAAGCCTAATTTAAAAAAAATGCAGCTATGTAAGGAGATGGTTAAATTCTGAAAGCTTTAGTCATTGATTAGGCTTGATTAATTAAGAGTTCTGACTGAATAAAATCTGTGTAAGGATTTTGGGATTTAATTTCTGAGTGTTTTCCCCAAATTTCTCTGAATGTCTTTTATTCATGTTTGGATACTTAGTGAACATCTGTGTTTGGAACTTTGTTTTGGTCAAAAGAAGAGGATTTTTTTAAAGCGCAGTTAAATGTAAGTAGTTTAGAGATAAATAACATTCCTGCTCAGTTAAAATACTCTTCTGTTGCTTCTGTACGTGACTTGGCCCAGGGCTGATTATTATTCTCCCTGCATCACAGAAGTGTGTAGCAGATATTTTATGGTTGCTTAGAACTGGCAAAAAAGGCAAAGGGTGGGGAAGGAAAAACAAAAACATCTTTTGGTGACTTGGCCCTTGTCTGGAGAATGAAGGAGACTTGGAAGTCCTTTGAAGGGATGCACACACTATGTTCATATGGATAAACCCTGTGCTTGTTAATCATTTAGTAGAGTTAGAGCTACACTTAAGCCAAGAATAAAAGTAGTTGCCACTCGAACAGAAGCTTTATAAGGAGCTAAGTTTGGGATGAGACTTGCTTTAAACAGTTTGGGAGAAGGGGAATAAACAAGTGAGTAGATGATCAAGCTCTGCTTAGAGCTAGATATTAGAATTGCCTGTTTTCAAGCTACAAATCAAACCCAGAGGTTGCTGCTTGCTTCTTGCTTGATACCCATTTTCAAAGGAAAAATAGTCAGCCTCAACATAAAATAGGAAAGTCACATCAGTCCCACATGGAATTTTATTGGTTAGTGAATGGTATTAATATTAGCATGCCAGGTATGACATGCATACTTCCATAGCACCCTGTTCTGGGCATTGGAGAAAAAACCCCAAAAGGTGAATAATCAGTCAGAGCCCAGAGGAAGTACATGCTCCTTACATATAGCCCCAAACAGCCAAATAAAATGCAGTGGCTGCAGCTGCTGCAAATTCCCTGTAAACCCAAGTCATAGTCCCTCTGACATTACTGATCTGAGAAAAAGAATAGCTAGCAGTGTTTTAGTCCTCCACATCTCAGAAGAGATATTTGGTCAATTTTGTACTGAGGTGCATAATGGGAATGCAACCCAGCAGTCCTCGTTTGCACCCATGTCCACCATTAAAATGAATGTGACCTGAATGCTTCTCAGTTTACTCGTTCATTCTCTCTCTGCCATCTGAAAGGCCTAGGACCCATAGCTTTCAGGGTCAACACCAGTGAGCTTGGGTTTTCCCACTGATGACTGCATGACTTATGTGAAGACGAAAGTTGCACAAAACATGTAAGAGCTTGTTGGCTCTGAAATATTGTCACCCATCTGTACTCTACTCAATAGGTTAGGAGTTCAACAAAGTGCAGTTGAGAAGTGGTGCAGAGATGTGACCAGTGCTGTCCTGAGCCACTACATCCACGTGGTACAGTGCAAGAAGCTGTATGTGTGTCTTAATTATCTTGGATTAATACCATAACTGCTGGGGTACTGACTAAAAGCACTTGGGAGTAATGCCACTGCTGCCCTCTCTTCTGTTTCATTTTTGTGATTGATGCCTAAAATGAAGCCTTTACTAGCATGGTTAGAAATGTCTACACCAGAAACAAACTGTGTCCTGATTCAAAGTGAAGAAAGTCTTTCTGTTTTAGCATAAATCAGACATTTCTCCCCAAACCTTTATTTTGTTTCATTCAAAATCCATCCTCCTGCTGCTTTGCTTTGATGGTTAAAAATCATGCTAGTCTGCAAGGTTGTGGGAAACCCTGAAAAACATGGTGTGGGATGATTTTAGGCCAGGCATGAGAAGAGCACTGTGGGGAGAAACGCTTCACAGTGGTGTATGCCACTGTTTAGGAAGACTTAGCAGTTATTTGGGGCTAGAACAAAATACTGCAATGGATACAGGATGAATTTCACCTCAGTGTCACTCCGCTACTTGGAAGAAATTAATCTGAGAAATTTTGATTATCATATCTTTTCTACCCCTTTGAGTCAGAGCTTCATTTCTAGCCAGAGCATGCAGCTGACATTCCCATCTGAAACCAATTTATATTCCTAAATGTTAGCTAGTAACCAGTGAGCAAAACCAAATGCTGACATTTTATTTTGGCTAATCTTTTCAGGTAGTTCAGAACTCACTGTAGCAGCACAGATTAAAACAGGATATTTATTTAGTTAAACCTCTATTAAAAAAAAAAAAAAGAAGGGCTTAAACATTCGTTATTCACTTCTCTTGGAAATACATGGAAATAGATGGACAACAACTGAAGTTAGAGTTTGCTAATAAAAAACTTGATTCTGTTTTTGTCCAACTAAATAAGTCTTAAAGGGTAAAGGGACACTGCAAACTAAATGCAACTGATCCCCCTTTTCCTGAAATCTGCAGTGCAACTCTGTGGCTTGATTGTATCTTTTAGCCAAAAATATCTTGATACAGTACCTGTCCATAGGGCAACAGGGTTATGAATACATATTCAAAAGGCATACAAAACCAGAGATTGTCATTAATGAGTCTTTTATATTTCAGCCTCTGGAATAAATGCTGTTTCTTAGATTAATTCTTTTCTTCACTGAGCTTTAAAGTGGGATATATTAACTTTGAGGGAGATCCTAAGCCATCCTCCTTATAGTAATTTTCTTATTTCATGCCTGACTATTACTTCCTAGCCACACAGCTGAAGTAATTTCTTCACAGACAGCATAAGATTTGGGGAAAAATTCTATCCTAACTTCAAAGTATTCAACTATGGTTTTGAAGGCTACAAACCTGGCCAGAATTATTATTGTTCTTTTTTTTTTTTTTTCCCCAAACTTGGAGCTTGACTACATTTGCCTAGTATCTCTTCAGAGCAGGGAAACAAAGCAGCCATTCATGCCCCAGAAAGCCTTTTGTCCAGGTCCCAGGAAAAGACAGGCAGACCATACAAACAAATGATGGAGGCACAATTTGGGCTTGCATGACAGCATTAAAACGGTCAGAGTTTAGCAGGAAAACAGAGGCCTGTAGAAGGGAAATGGTTTGCACCAGTCTTAACAGTAATTAGTGGAAGCCCCTTACTATTCCCTTTGTGATGGTACAGATGATATCTCCTGATTCTTCTGTGCCCACCTGCAACATCCAGGGAGCCAAGACTTGTATGGAAGTTTCATTTGGCCACCAAAACTCAAAGCAGTGTTGCCAGGAGGAGAACAAAAACACAGGAGGTTGTCTTTGGGCCTTTTTCTCCCTGGCACGGAAGATAGCTCACGGCTTTCTCCAGATAGGACTTACTACCGCTTCCAGCGTACCATTTATTAGCTGAATCTGTCCCACAGAAAATGCTTGTGGCACATTCAGCTGCTGGAGCAGAGAAGAATAAATTGTTTCAGAGGGAGCCTCTGTTGTCTCGGTGGAGGGGCTGATAAACAAATCCTGTTCCATTCAGCAGCTTGGTGTGCAGACATACTTTGTGCGTGCCTCGGGCTATGGGATGCATTGTTAATAATCACTTCAAAGTGCTCTATGGGCATTTAAAGTTGCTCTCTGTTTGCAGCCGTTTCTTTGGTCTTTTGGACACTTTTGAAGTTCTGGCCAGTGGTATGCCAGTACTGCCAGCAATACAAACTGCGCTATTGTTGCGTGGTGCTGCCGCCTTGTCTCAAATACTCCAGGCCTCCTGTCTTGGCATATCGAGTGTGTTTGTGTGTGCATGTTTATTAAGATTGAAGAGCCTTGTACTGTTCGGTGCACATTGGAAAACCTTTGGCAATATTCTCTCTAATGTAAGCACAGCATGCTTGTGTAGCACACAACTGATTAACGGCCACTTTTCAAGGGGTGGGGATCGCAATGATGAGTATTTTATTTTGTATCTACTTACATCATCCTTTTCGCCTGGCAAGTTATCTTAAAAATGGCTTATGAGGAGTCTCAAAGGGAAAGGAGTTATTTGGTTTGCTTATTTGATTAAGGACATTTCAAACCATAGATCATATAAAAAAGAATCCTAGGCTCATATGACAGGGCTCATAGCTGCCTGACAGCAGGTCACATATATTGCATTATATTGCAAAATCCATTGTGAAGATCTTTGCAACAGAACTACCAACATCTACTTTGAATGTTTTAACTGCAAGGCAGTATAACTGTGGATCACCTTGTAGCGCAGATTTTATCCTGTGTAATGGATGTGTTAAGTAATGCATATATGTGGACAACATGAAGAATTAAGAGGATGACATGGGATACAGAAGATCCTGATCCTTCATTGTAACAAATGCTGCTGTATATCTTTTGGTACTGGTGAGGCCAAGGATGGGAGGGGATACTTCATTTGCACATCTGACCATATGTTGTAACATCTCAGCAGGGCTCACATCCTGGACTTTTTTTTAACCCGTGTAAAGGCAGATGTGGTTTCATGGTCATTTAAAGCTGATGCAAATGAGAGCTGGGACCAAAATGTTGCCTCCTTCCTCTGCTTTCCATTCCCACCTATGCACTCCCATTCCTGCCTTTGTTCTGCCATAAAAGTTCAGAAGGCCACACAATGACTTGGATCAGGAATCACTGTGGCTGAAAACTAACCTGAGAGCAAACAAACAAACAAACAAAACAAATCAACCCTGCCTCTAAAAACCTTCACTGATTTTCAGCTAACTCAGTTTCCTGCTCCAGCTCAGCACCTGACAACACGAACACTTACAGCAGCACAAAGGCACGGACAGGAAGGACGCAGCCCTTGTTTTACCACAGTTACTAATCTTCCAAGTCAATGGACTCTGAAGAAGCACAGCATGTCAAGTCTGGGGTCAGTTATAGGCCATTTCTTCACTTTCCTGCTCCTCTGGCTAACATTAGCCAAGAAAGCATGTGAATTTGCAACACTGACAGTAAAACCACCCTGGACTATATTGATCAGTTAAAATCTTCTTTAACCACTTCAGCATATCTGTTAGCTGGCAAGGTGTTCTACATATCCTTCCACCACTGTCTTAGATTTTAGGCTGTTTCAGAAATGTATCTTTCCTCATTCCATCATTAAAGGTTCATTGATGGACATAGAGATGTAAGACCCTGCTTCCTCTTCTGTCCTTCCCCAAGCTGGGAATGGCTAGCATCTCTTCTCTTTCTATTGCAAAAACTGTCCCCATATCTTCTGCAATTGGGCATTAGGATATATTAGGATGTAATTAAAGAGATTATGTCGTTCTGCTCCCTTTTTGCTTCGTTAAACATTCTTGATTAATATTTTTAATTAATTTGTGTGTCTGTTCCTGACTCCGTGGTTTCTTTTACACCCTCGCATAGAAGCGGTCATTAAACTGCATCATTGTTATCTCAAAACCCTGTAATTTTGTAATCTACTAGGTTTGTCAAAAGAGCCATACTCAAATATAGCACAGAATAAAACATCTTAGATCTTAGAAGGATGCCCACCATTATGGCCATTTATTTTATAAATGTCTGCTGGTAAGGTGAAAGCCAGTGTTATGTAATACACAAACATATGCCTCTTCGTTTTAGGTCAACATCTTGCAAGATTAAGTATTCTGGTTTCATACCAGCTGCTTCCACTGGTATCTTGTCTCACCTGCAGATGGGGCCAGGAAGGATCTTGGCTGCATTTCATCCAGATGGTGACTTTCTTTTGCAAAAACATATGTTTACCAGTGTGACATGTTCAGCTGCCAGTTCTGGCCTCATCACAACAATTCATTCAGGGGAAATAGCAATTTCTAATCTGTAGGAAGGTATACAGATACCCTGACCAGCTTTTAGAAAGAAAAGACTGAAGAAACATTAGGCAAGACTGGTCATTCTCACTAGTGGGCTGAAACAGTTGGTATTTATTAAAGGAAAAGTATTAAAGCAAAAAGTCAGAATCTGTTTATGTTTAACAAAACAAAAGCAGCAGAAATAATAAATAAATAAATAGGGTAAAATGCTCCGTGAGAGACTGAGTCTGCTGGATTACATTTGAGCACACATTTGACAACCTGATGGAATTTTTTAGTAAACTTTGGGGTGAAATATTCTCATTCTTCCTGAAGTTGTGAGGTACAAGTCAACTGACAATAATAGCATGATGGTAGAATATAGAAGGAAATATTAAGAAAAGTGTTCTTTTCTTGAGACCAGAAATTATGCAGCACTGAGGAAAATATTTAAACAAGACAGCCATAGTTGTTATAGGAAAAGGTCTTGAAAAGGAAAGTGGGAAGAGTAGGTGGGCCTGAGAACAGGCATTTGGTAACTCAGAGGTGTTACCAGGATTAAAGAAATATTAGAGTGAAACTTGTGACCTCCTGTTCCTTCTGTTTGTGTTAAAATAATCAAATTCAGTCAATGTACAGATGGGCAGTTATGCCTTCGTCATTTTTAGGCACCTCCAAAATCAGAAACAATGTCTCTCAGTACTATCACGAAGAATTTTTTGAAGTTTCATATTTTTCACCTTTTTCTCCCCATAATATTGGTACAGGAATGGCATCCTGCGTTCTTTCAATAGGGTATTAATCTATGTGCCATTCAATACAAACGTTGCAGGCATGTATGAGTGTCTGATCAACCTTTGATTGATTATATTACTAAATGTCTTTCTAAAATGCAGAAAGGCTAAAAAAAAAAAAAAAGACAGTACTATCTGCTAGTACTTCACAAGCTGGTCAGTGGGGCTGGGACGTGTGAGAAGGCAGCTGCTGACTGACATGCAAGCGACTGCAAGGAAGGTGTGCCAGGGAGTGTCAGCAAGACCAGAGGGAAACTGAGTGATGAAACACAGAAACACAAGGAAAGGTGATAGCCGATTGCTATGTAAGCCTAACAGAGAGCTTTATATCAGGGTGGAAATGCCACAGAAGAAAGTGCAGAGAGCGTCTTTTGGTTTTTTTTTTTCTATCCCATTTATGCAGCATACTAAGAGTAGAAGATATTTCAAAATAGGTTAAATGTTCAGCAGCCTGACCTTGGGGGACATAAAGAAGGTCCCTTAAAACAAAGGTGTCTGGAAAGCCATTTATTCTTAGTATAAGGGTTTGTGAAAAAGAAAATTCCCTGTTTCACAAATGCCACGATGACATTTAGGTCAGATGAGGGTCAGATGTGATCAAAATAAGAGTGTGGTGGGAAGAGGACCTGCTTCATGCAGTTACATCCAAGGAGTGTACTGTCGCTTCTTTTGGATTAAATTAACCTCAACCTAAGCTACAGAAAACAATATAATGACAGCTAAACACATGACCAGTACATGCTATGATCAGGCTCAGCTTGTGTTCAGAGAAATGTATGAAAAATGCTGGAAAATAATCAGATTTTCTAAACACTAACTTCAGGAAAATCATACGCTAATCAACTCTTGTATCTGCAATAGGACAGTGCAGTTGTCTGTGAGAAACAAAAAAAAGAATTACTAGTCCCGGATTATAAAGGGACTCACCAGACTATGTAGTCAGACCTTTTATAAAATGCAGACCAAAATCTTGCCCAATAATTTTTGTATCAGGCCTAGCTTCCACTAACTTATGTAGACAGAAGTTACGCACTCTTCTTAAAACAGGTGGTCCATGGCTGTAGAAAACTTGGTCACATTAGTCACTAGGTATTCTGCAGACCCAAGGTGAAAATCTGTATTGCATCCAAAAGGAGTTCTTCAGACTAGTTTTTACTTGAATTTGTTTGTTTAACAACTGGGACATCCATGATATAGGTTTAAACTTGGTTCTTACTCTCCTGATCAAAACTGGAGAACATTATACAGCCTGAATGCTTGACTGTTAGCTGAAATATTAAAAGGATGCTGGAATAAGCTGAGTTTGCTTTTGTGCTCTCCTTTATCACTGCATCGCCCTCACTGTCCTCTGGATCATGTTCTCATTTGGATCTTGAATTTATGTTTTATATTTTCTCTAATATTCTTATATGTGAGAGAAGAATAAGAAGTCCAAATTATAAATTCAACATACTTGCTTTTGAATAAAGAAACATTCTCCTTCATCTTTCAGATAAAATATTATCCTTATCCTTTTGTCTTTTATCTTTAACATACAACTTTTCAGGAAGAATATAAAATGTAATTTCTCCTTCCCTACCTTTTGCATGTTGTACCCTATCAGTTTCAAGCTATGTCTAAGCTGTTGTGTTTGTATCATTTACTTTTCATTTCAGATATGAGCATGACTTGGGACCATACACAGTTCTGTGAGAAATTGTTGTTCAGTTTCAGCCAAAGTTGCATAGGTGTGCAGACTTAGGACATAGCTGTGCCACTAGCTTAAGATTGTGGGTCAGTGCACAGATGCTCAATGATTTTAGTAAGCCTTTGAACCAGACCTTACATGATATGAAATTAAAGCTGGGATGTCATTGCATAACTGTTGGTAGAGGGTTTCATAGAATCATAGAATAATTTAGGTTGGAAAAGACCTTTAAGATCATCAAGTCCAACCATAAACCTAACACTGCCAAGTCCACCGCTAAACCATGTCCCTAAGCACCACATCTACACGTCTTTTAAATACCTCCAGGGATGGGGACTCAACCACTTCCCTGGGCAGCCTGTGCCAGTGCTTGATAACCCTTTCGGTGAAGAAATTTTTCCTAATATCCAATCTAAACCTCCCCTGGAACAACTTGAGGCCATTTCCTCTCTGTTTCTGAAGACATTGCAAGTTTTACCACTAAAAGCCACAACCATTTGAAGACATAATAAGAAATACACTTTTGTTGAAGTGAAGAACCTCCACTGAGGAACTATTGAAACATTTACATTTAGTGATTCATTAAATGTAATAAAAGAAAAGGTACTAAATCAAAGTTTATCTTATATGACTCAGAACTCCAGTTCCAAATACCTACATAAACTGATACCTTGAGCACCCATTCTGTTCTTTTAGACCTGTTTGAAAGTGTTTAGTAAGTCACTATATAAAAATCTCGTTTTATTCTTTACATAAGAATCTAAAGTATTGAAAATGATGTAATACACTTGATAGTTTCAATATCAAATGGCAATATTGAATATTTACTAAATGTTTGATCCTCATTATGCAGACTTTGCAAATTTTTTAACATTTCTAATCATTTCAGATTATTTCAGACTACATCTGTTCTTTATTATATAGTCATAGTCTGTTCTTTATTATATAGTAAAACAGACACAAAATGGAAAGATTTCCTATGAAATGTTGAGACTGTCTGGAGAAATCAGCCCTACTAGGAAAATGCCCTTCATGCAGCATGATCAAGACGCAATTTTGGATTGTCTCCGTCTTACCTTAAATTTCCATGATCTGATTAGGTACTTTTCTGAAGATGCTTCAGCTTGCGAGGGCTATGAATTATTTGATACATGAAAACTACTTTATGTTACAAATATCTTGGGGATTGTGAAGTTAGACCATCCAAAGAGACCAAAGAAAAAAATACTTTCCAGAAATTAAATCCACTAAAATATAATTCTTACGTAAATATATTTTTATAGAGGAAAGATAAAAAAGCTAGAATAGTTTTTAAGTTAGAAGACATGAAGCTATCTAAATAAATCAGTCTGTTTTGCTCCCTATGGTTTGTCTTTGGTGCCTAAATCTCCTCCTTGTGTTCAGAAAAAACTGTCCATGAATCAGTCATTACAATCCCAAGCATATGAAATATTTTTTCTTGTTGAGGAATGTGGCATTCTTTGCAAAGTAGGAACAAATGGTGCAGATTCATCTGCTTAATAAGGACTGGCAATCTGACGAGCATTTAAGAATGCCTCAAATGCCAGTGCATTTTAGAAGTATATTTTTGGTGCAATCATCTGAAGCGTGCTTGCCCTGTGTTTTACTGTGCAATATTGGTAGTACGATGGCAACATGATGTGGTCTAGGTTAATGCTATACTTGGAATTTTTTTGGTTTGTTTTCCGCATTCCCTTGCTTCCTTCCTCTGTGAAGCTATTTCCTTCCAAACAGTGTTTAAATCGGTTTAGACTAGCCAGAGCATAGTCTGGGCTGGTTATCAGCAGGCCTCACAACTGGAACGAGTGTCTCTAGATTTCCTTATCCACCTCCCCAGCAGCTACTGTCATCAAAGCAACTGGATGGGACACAGATGAATAGCTGCTCTTAGAATAGAAATCTGCAGCAAGGTCAATGGTGTTCAAAACAATCTGACCAACAGCAGGAAATTCCCTCCAAGATTGCTAAATCTTGTTTACAAGAGATGTCTTTCTGCAGGATATACCCTACCCAATGTTGTACTGGGAATGTCATGTGACATAGCACATTTTCATGGGTAGTCTCAGAAAGCAGATAGGATGAAGTCCTGGCAAAATGCCCACTTCCCTCAGTGCAACAAGGTTTCAAATGAAATGATTCATTAGAGAAAGGGTAGAAATTTTTGGCATCTAAAACCAGGTGGTATCTAGGCTGGCACAAGCGCAAAAATAGAAGATGGAATATGGAGGTTCCCTTGCTGAGAATGGGTTGTAGCTAAATCACACTGATAAATATAAAATAAATCCTGAACTAAACTATCTTGGGATAATATTTCCCAGAGAAGGCTGAGTGAGGACTGAGAGACAGGAGCGGCTACATCCCACTACCAAATACTCTGTTAGGAATGCCAACACAGTGGGTAGTCACTCATCTTTTGGTAGAAAAAAAAATAAAATCACTTTTTCTCAAGATATGAGACAAACTTGGTGAATACTTCTGTCAAAGACCTCCAAGAAATAGTTACATTTCAGAAAGTCATTATTTGGTCATGCCTATTTTACAAATAAAAACAAAGGTGCAAACCAACAAATGATTTGTCAGTTATACATATCCACTCTGTCATAGATATTGGCAATAATTTTCTCTACTTGAGAAAAGTAACTATGGTTAAAGAGACACTTTAAATGTTCTGGCTGTTCACATCCATTTAATGCAAGTATTAAGACTCTGGGCATCAGTGAGACAGAGTGGAGAGTAAGTGCTTAATATCTGAAAGTATATTAAACGAAACATAACCAAATCCTTCTTTTCCATAACCACCACATATCCTCAATACTTGGCTTATGTCCTCCACAAGAGCCTGTAGGAGTTGATTTTAAGGGATAGGTACTCTGAGGTTCACCAGATCAAGGGGAGAGAGGACCACAGGTAATACATTGGAAAACACACTTTTCACGGTGCCTTCTCAAAACATTCACAGAATCACCAAATTTGTAAGTACATGACTTAGGATCCCCCTAAGATTCTGTTCTTGTTTTTCAATTCCCTTAAGATTATAAGAAAAAAGGAAATCTCTAAAAGAAGTGTCCAAGTTGTGGCCTAAGTGCCACTACTGAAACACAAGCTACTTTATAGCAATACCCCAATGCTACCCCAAAAAGCTGCATACCTCTTTTTGCACATGTGGCTCAGCAGTGTGGACCTAGGAACTTTACCAAAGTCAGCTCAATGGCATTGGCATTCTGGAAGTCTTACTTTACCATGAACGTGGAGATGTCTTTTTATTTGGAATAGCAAGAGACATAAGGTAATATTTATAGATTACAGACTGCATCTAACAGAGGTGTCACGAGTTGCCAAAGGTCAGCCAGACTCCACGTTTTCTTTCTCATGTATGATTACATTGCTATCCAAGACAGACTGCTAATCTGTCATAGGGATTAGTAGCCTAAATTGGGTGAAAACCAATGACAAAAGCCTCATGAAAGTAATATCTTGCTATTTGTTAGTCTGATCTAAGGACAAAATATCCATTAGCACCATTATTTAGGTTTAAATACGAATGATTGTTAAATGTGTACTTTTGACACATAGATGACTAGTTTGCTGCCTCTTATACTTTCAGGTTCTGACAAATTTAAATGCACTGTTTGTGAGCAGCCTTATACATGTAGGGTATGCTCAAATTTATTTGTAGGATAAGCTTGTGCTTGTAAGACACTACCCTAAATTCTGTATTCAGATTCACACAACCCAGAGCCTTCTGGACTTAGTAAGAGACAAGCGTGTAAAATGAAGTGCAGTCAGAATCAGTGCTTGCAAAATTTAAGTTTACATGCTTGTTGCCTTCAATACTTGGTTCATATTGTGAAGAATAAATCTTGTAAGAGCTACAGTTTTCCATTGGGATGGTCTTTGGCTGTCATTTCCACCTTTGGGGGGAAAATTCAGCTTTACATATACACATTCTCTCTGCTATCTAAAGTTAGTATTAATCAAACAACTGTATAGTTTCCTCTTTTAAACAAATAACAAGTGAACGTGTGAACAAAGTAAAGCTAAATAAACAAACAAACAAACATTTTTCATGCATCCATTTTCCTTGATCATTTTTATAAATGTTTATGCTATTTCTAGTTTGTACTTAGAGCATATGATATGTAATATTTGCTATTGGTCTAAAGCCTTGGTTAACTTGTCTTGTTGACTTTGTAAGTGAATTGGATGACCTGACTTTCATAAATAAGAATGAATAAGGATATCACTCAAACAAGGATAGGGTGGAGGGCACTTTGGGGAGTGATACAGACAAGAGGAAATAAGGATACCTATTTAAAGTCACTGCTTGTCCTCTTTAGCTGAAGAAATATGTTAGGTTACAAATAGAAACACTAGAATTAAAATTATCTGTTTTCCTTCCTGAGTAGCGAGAAGGGTTTCTTGACATGTTTTACATGAGAGATTTATTTTTCTCAAATGGTTCAGATTTCTCCTGCATTCTCACAAGTAATTAGGAGTCTTTTTTTGTGAGTACTGCAATCACTCAGAAATAAATACACTGCAAAGCATGATAATGAAGTCCTGGAGTGGACTTGACTCAGGGATCTGCAGTATTTCATCATCGTGTAATTGCTGTTTCACCTACCTGCCAAAGCAGGAGGAAGGAGTCAACTGGACTCAAATGGACGTTGGGTCATACCAACATCAGACACTGAGCACTGTCTTTAATCACAGATGTGCAGTACTATGCAAAAATATGTGGCATTTTTAATTTTATTTGATCAGCTTCCTCAGTTCTGCATGTCAGATGAAAGGAGAGGGAACAATTTAAAGGACTCCTGTATTGTCCTCTCAGACAAAATTTTCCTAAGTGCATTACTAGATTAGCCTTCCTGTCATTTTTTGTCACTGTTCATTATAATTACCGTTCATCACAATGAGATTAGTGTCTTACAGTTTTGATGGGCTGCTCAGCCAGATCTATACGGCCACTTTCAGTAGTAAGACATTTATCCACAAAGTAGCTTCTAGTACATTTTCTAATTACCAGTCTACTACCACCTGATAGTCTGTGCTTATGGAATATGAGTAATATTCCATAAGAATGATCTACTGCAAAATCTTTTGTGGAAAAATATACAGAAAAGAGTAAGAATGGTGTTGGGTAGACAGCGTTTTAATTTGCTAGTGTAAAGTTTTTCTTATTGGATAAAAAGTAGAAAAAACCCCATTTCTTAGAGACTACTGTTAAAGAACATTATGCTTTGAAAACATTTAAGTATTTAAACTGGTTCTCTCAGATTCCAAAAAAAAGGAAATAAATGAGATTTTTGCCAAGTAATACTTAGCTCTTCAAATTTGATCCCAGCTAAATATGATCTTATGAAATGATGATTTCATTTAGGTTTTCTTAAACTACACAAAGGTCATACCATTCTTTACGATTTCTGTTTTTTTTTTTTCGTTTTTTTTTTTGTTTGTTTGTTTGTTTGTTTTCCAAAAGTGAGAGCACACCTACTGTTATAGAAGCAGATCCAGTCCTGGCCTTGTTTGCAGCTGGATATAGTTGCAAAAAATACCAGCTTTTGGTGTTATTTTGAAGGAAAGTTAACTCCAGGACAGTGCTGTCTAATCTTTTTATTTACATCTAGTATAGCCAGATGAGGAGCATCACATCTCTCAACACCTTAGTTAATCTTAGACACAGCTTATATCAATCAGTCGAATAACTTCATGTTAAAACACTTAAATATTTTTAGAAAAAAGATGGGTTGAAGTCAGCATATATTAGAAAAACAGTAATAGCAAAAAGCTTTGTTGTTGTCAACCAGCAAGCTTAGCCACACATTTGATATAATGAAAACAGATGTGCAGACACTGCTGAAGGAAGTGGGGCACCTTTGATCTGCTGGCTTCTGCTGCTCACTCACAAAGGACAGTTGCTTCCATTAATGAGGCTTTTCTAGTTTATTAGGTTCACTGATTTCATGTGCCCAGAGCAGGAGGGAAATTGCACTACTCTGTAAGAAACCACTTTGATATCTTGTAAATATAGAGCTATAAAGCACTCATGTCACTTATGGCCATAAGTGGGATATCTTTGTAAACAATTGGTATGACTGCTTGATGATATTTAGAGTGTGAATGGTGAGAAGAACAGAGGTAACACATTGTTAGATGAGCTGATATATGCTTATCTGTAAGGAATGCACTCAGGTGAAAAAGAAAGAAATCATTCTTCAGAATGAGTCAGAATTCTTCAGAATCATTTTTGCAGAAAACTAAACTTAAGTCTACCAAAGCAAATGTAATTTCTGGCATACTGAGAAATACTTAAACAAATCAGAACAGATGGCTGAATAAACTAATGATGTCTTATTTGCATAAGTCAAGGGGGTCCTATTTACTCCTCTTACACTTATCAGTATAGTATATTGCATGTAGTTAGCTCACCTAGTTACATGATTTAACGAGACCTGCACTGACCACACACAGTGTCTCACATTCATGACAGTCCTGACGTACATACAAAAAGCTTTTTGAAGACAGAGTGCCTAAATCCTGCTAATTTTAAAGTTCAGAATTTTAAAGAGGCTTGCAGAGCTTTAAAGGTCATTCTCTCGGGAGTGCTATTTACTGTAGCAGCTGCTAAGAATCTGGGAGCAGTCATGCCAAAGATAGGTAAAATAAGATTCATCCACATTACTGTTTGTCTAGTTTACTAGCTGTTGCTGAAATAACTGGATTATTTAGATTTTCAGTTTTATTGCTGTTTCACACGGCTTTACAGATAGTAATAAGTTAAATAGTGAGCTCCTTTCATTCTCCTCCAGTAAATGTCAATGCTGCATCATTTTTGTTCAAGTGACTTGTGTTCTTATGCATGTCATTTTGAGCTTCTCTCTTTAATTTCCCTTTTTACCCTTAATTTACAAACCTGTCTGCTTAATAGGTATGTCTCGGCACAGTTTATTATTTTCTTTTTTTACCTATAGTGACGTTTCAATTTACTACAATTTATTTAACACTACAGTAGTATTTAAACCATGACACCAGCTCAAATTAAGCTACAAATGGCAAAGGGGTTATATAACTCAGAAACCAGACCCTGATTCTCCTGGAAGTTTATTGTGCTGCCACATAATGGAATTATATTTTGACTATAAAACTTGATTTTAAGCCCTGCTCTATTTTTTTATGCAAGACTATTTCCCACCTTTAATTTCTCACAACCAGTGGAGTGTGGGTGCACCCATTTGCATCCGAGAAATTCAGTGGTAAACCCATCTGCTCATGCTGAGTTCGTGGGGAAAAAACAGAAACCTCACCTTCACACTCGCCTGCTTGTAGGCCAAGAGATCAGAGTTTCATTTGCCTGGCCCCACAAGGAGAGGAGTAAGGTAAGGCTGAAGCATACTCGCTGCCAGCTGAGCACATCCGTGACCAGCTGCGGAGGTTCAGCAGTTATATTCTCTTCTGAAAGGGAGCCACTCTGCCCAAAATGCTGTGGTTAGCAGCACACCTCCAGCCACTGCCACCACTATGGTACAGTGCTCATCCTCACCTTGGGCAAAGAGAAGGATGGTTTCTAAAGCTGCATGGAGTTTCATTGCTATTTTTACCATTGCGTTGAATTTAAAGACTTCAAAAGAGCAGAGTATTACCAAGGTACTGTTAAAAGGGCCCAGGTGCAACTGAGAATAACGTTTGAAGCCTTTTACTATCACGTACTAATATATACATCATATCAAAAATGCTTCTGAATTAATTTGTGTAACTGCCAGTAACTAAAGGATGGAGTTATAGATAAACATTAAGAAAATTTCCTTCACCCTCAATCTGAGATGGCGAGCTCTCTGGACCGGTGGCTGTACTAATACCCTGTGCTCCTCCATCAGGAGCTGAGTGAGCTGTTTTTTTATGTTTTCCTCCTGTATTTCTGAATAATACTTTATTATATTTTTCATGCTTTCTGGTAAGCGCTAATGGCAAAACAGGCAGGTGTGCATTCTAACCTTACCTGCTTTGAAAATACAGGAAAATGGAAATTCTGGTGTACTCCTACATACAGCCAAACATCTGTGTTGCCCCTCATTTCCACTCAAGCCCTTTTAATGCAATGTATTGTGACCAGCAAAACAAATAACAACAAAATAATAGAGAAGTATAAGATGTACAGAACAGTAGATTTAGTAATATTTTAAATTTGACACCGTTTTCATAATAAAAGTAATTACGTGTATTTTTAAGCACTAAGAAACTGTGTTATAATATGCTTGCAGTCATCTGTGGGTTTTTTTTGCTATGCATATTGCAGTACTGGAGTTGACATTTTAACTGTACTGTCTTTAAAATACAGTCCTATAGAAATAACATACATAAAAATCACAGTTTCTAACATTTTTATTTAGCTAATTTGTTTAAATACTCTTATTCGTTTAAGATAAATTTTCCTGCTGGTCTAATTCTGATCTCTTTCTTGCAACACATTGTACAGTATAAAAGATTTCTCCCATTCAGAAAAAAAAAGTCAGTTTTGCTCATTGCTATGAATCCTCTGCCTCAAGCAAAACTTCATCTACAGTACCATCACTGTATGGAGAGAAGTATTAGTTAGAGGGTGCTCAGCACCTGTTCCAGGCATCGCATGAACACATGGTTGTTTATCCCTGTCTTGAACAATTTTGTACCTAATATTGTGAACTGGCCCCTGGCAGAAAACTGAAGTGATGGGAATGAAATGGTATGATGCACTGAAGACAAAGGAAGAACTGGAGTGAATGATCTTAAATAAAGGGGGCAGAGAAGAGTTAAATCCCTGTGGAGATTTCCCCAGGTGGTGGATACTGAAACCTCATGTTTGAAATTACATCTTGCTGTGGTAGCTCCAAAGAAATGGAACCAGATGTGCTCATCAGTACCCATCAGGCCACCATGGCAAGCTAATTTTGCCAAATAGCCCAAATATACACAAAGCTGTAATGACCTTTAATTCCTAACAGCTTCAGTAGATCTTATTAAAAGCAGTGGTGGGCTCAGGGATCAGAAACTACTGGTTTCAACTTTCAAATGGGCTGTCTGAGGATGCTAACCCCAGTGACATTACAATATAAGATGTCTTATGATCAAAAGAAGTATTATAAATACTACTAATTAAAATATGGAAGAAGAATATGGACTCGAGAAAGAAGTAAAACAAGTTTCTTGGCAATCATTTTTGCTTTTTGCAGTCTGAGAAAAAAATAAGAGAGGAGATTGACGTTATTTCTGTTCTTAAATACATAAATCTGATGGGATGATAGTGTATAGGAATTCAGATAGTGGGATACTGGGAAAGGAACTAGGTTTTACGGTCACCCATAAATGCTGCAATGGCAGTTAAGTGCAAGGGTACAAGTTACAAGCTTTTCTACGTAGGCTTGCTGAATTATTTCTGCTTCTCATGGTAGTTGGAAAGATTGAGAAATGTGGACTATCTTTTTATTGATCTTTGAAATCTCATCAAAATACCTATCTTCAACTTGTTCATATTCTTCTGTTGGACTACATTCTTTCCTTAGTGAAGTTATTGTTGGTTTCACATCAACAAAATTCCTTGCTGCTAGTAAGATATAAGCTATTTAAATTCTCTGCAATGAAAAAGTATTTCCATTTGAGACTGTCTAACTTTATTCTTCACGTCCAATAGCCTATTACAAGATACTTACAAAACTTCCCAAGCTAAGTTCAAGTTATCAATATCTACTATTCGTTCAACAAATTACGATGTTTAATTTCTAATCTATTCTCTCATTTTTTTCATTTTCACTGAGTGTCCATTCTTTCAACTGTTCTGCATATCTGTCCAGTTGAAGAAAAAATCTCCAGAGGATTGTACCATAGATATGTACACTGACCAACTTCAGTAAGGTTAAAATACCATGGAACGTACCCGTGCATGTACTTCACTGCACTTCTACATTTCTAACAGGTACAGAAGGAGGTTTCTTTTGAAATGATACAAAGCAAACATATGTAATATTTTACTATGTCAGGTTGCAGGCCAAAACCTTAAAGCCTATAGATGACAACATATGTCCGTAAGAAATGGAACAGAGTTTACCAAGTATTTTCAAAGAACAGAGTCAAATTGAAAAGTGGCTTCAAGTTCTCTTAAAAGCTGCCATGGCTGGAAAATAAGCCAAGGAGTCTGTGTTTCTATAATACTTGTGCTGATGCCAGTGATAAATATTTGTGCAGTCATTTTCCCTCCTGCTTGAAGTATCTGAGTGCTTGCTTGAGGGTCCTAACAGACCACAGATAATTTTATCTTCCAATGAACAAAAGACTCAAAATCAAATTATAGAAAATATTACTAAAGTATGAAAATTTAGAAAATAGATATCTGAACTCTTTAAATTAAATATATATATATATATATAGCTTTCTCAAATAGTGTGCAAGTTACTGTGTGACATTTTATGGCATTTATAAGGTAGAAGGTTAGAGCTGTTGATCATAATAGTCTTTTCGGCCTTAGAAAAGGAACCATGGCTACTCCATATGATCTGAGATGCAAAAAGATGAAATTACAATCCACCAACAAAGAGCTCTTGGGGGACTCTGGACTGACCCCAAAATTAGATCTAAAGGTAAAGAAGAATCATTAGTAGAGAACCTTAAAAATTCTGACTACAGGGTTATTTTCGCTTAAGAATGCTTCTTATCTCATTCACTTCACCCTATTAGAGAAATCAAAAAGGCCAATCAACATAGCAAGAGTCATATGTATATCTATGTATGTATGCACCATATGTACTAATATATACTAGATTGAAAAAATCACATAGAAACATCATCTTCCTTTTCTTCATTGATACAACTGTGAAAAAGCCCTCTAATTCTGGCTACAAGATCGAATGTCAGGATTTTATCAATAGTGTAAGTCTCATTAGGTTCTTAGATTTCTAAAATATCTGGTGTGCAGAAGAATACAGTCAGCACTTTTGTATTAGAAAGCTGGAATTGTGAATAAGTCCATTCAGCAAATTCTTACAGCAGAAAAACAAACAAATTCATCAACATAAATGTCTGATCACAATCCAGTTTCTCCTGGTTCTGCACAATGAGACATTTTTAGGCACCACCTTCTTGTGTTAGGAACAAGATTAGAGTTTTTCTTCTTCAGATCCATTACATGAATCTCTGTCACTGCATCACCAGTTAAACGCAGTGGGAGACAAAATCAGTGTTATGCTTGACTTATGCAGCTGTCTTCAAAATTTCTATCCGAGGTTTCTTTGCCTTTTGAAACCTACCAAACTTCTGTTTTAATCTGAACTCTCTTTCTTCCAGCAAGATCACTCAAAATTTTTTTGCCCCCCGCCTCCCTTTTTTTTTTCCCCAAATTACTGATTACCCTTTAACAACCTAATTGAGAGTACCAGGCTGCTCAGGAAAGTTCTCTTCATTTGCATTGGAAAACTTTATGCTTTTTCATCACTTTAGTACATGGTTGTGTATGGCAGTGCTCCCTGAAGTTCATCTCTGTGTAGGGTTCAACAAAACCCAGAAATATTTGCTGAACTACCTATCAGCAGAAACAGCACGGCAGATGAATCTCACATGCTTGAAGCTTTAATTTTCCATCTTTCAATGAAAGTGTGCAGGATGAACAGAAGTAGGAATGGTGAGAGCTAGTATATCAAGGCAAACGCAACACACCAGGAAGCTGTGTACCTGTCTGAGGGCAAAATAGAGATGTTTGACAAGTGACAGATATGGAGAGCAAAAAAAAGATCGAGGCCAGGCTGCTTCTTTTGCACCAGCCTTCTGGGAACACTTCGCAGCCGTGTCTTTATCCCTGCAACTCTGAACACTGACTGCAAAGATGTGCAAGACATTGCAAAGCAGAAATGCAGATAAGAAGACATGTTATACAAAAATCATGGCTGAAAGAAAACTGCTTACTGCCTAGCCTTTCAAAGGGAAAATTTCTTTTATATTTCAAGGATTCAGCTGCCTTGAAGAATATCAGATTAATGAACCAAATAAAAGCAAACAAGAGCATCTTGTACATTTAATGTTATATAAAGTATACACCAGACAACACAAATTTCCATTTTCCTCACTCTTACGGGCCAGAGCCAGTTTAATGCCTTGAGATTTTCTGCCATGACTGGCAGGGACAGGCAAAGGCACGTGCCTTCTTGTCTGTGGCTCACCAGGGCAGGCCAGTTGTTACTTCAGCTCAGGTGGCAGATACTTTGCTACTGTAGGATGGCTGCCAAAATAGAGCTTCATCATCAAGTAACAGGAGTAATATGGCAGAAACTCTGAAAAGATGCTGCAAAATTTGAACATGAGCTCATCAGAATACTGAAAGAGATGAAAAGCTTTTTGGAGCATCAACAGAGAGAAAGAGACAATTAATCTAAAGCTGAACATAGTCCTGTGTTGGTTCTGTCTTCTCTCTCTGCCAAATGAAGTTGTATTGGTACACAATAGAGACCTGAAAAAGTGAAAGCACAAGAGAAAAGCAGAATGCAGATTTTCCTTTGTCCCTATGACTTTTCAGCAATTGGCTTTCTATTCAGCAGGTTCCCTCACAGAAATGTGCAAAACTCTCATCCCTATTTGCCAGAAACTGCAAAACATAAACCACTTTAATTTATATTAGAGTATAACCCAAAAGCTACAGTCATGGATGGGCTCTGTTCTATTATCACGTAAGAGAAGATGAGAAATTAAAGACGCAACTGAAGTCAAATCACATGAGAGACAGGGAGTGAAGAAGTAGGTTGAAGTCACAAAATCATACCTTGCAGTCTCTGTGCACATCTGGTCACAACTTTTTAATATATTACATTGAAAATTCCTTCTCGGATCTCACTGCCCACTTGTGCTACACTCATATTTTTTTTTTTTTCTGCTGTCCAAGTAACTGACGGCTAGCTGCTATCCATTTCTTATTTTGTTCATTGTTTTTTGTATGTTTGATTTACCCCTTGGAAGTAGAATCTGCCTAAACATTCCTCCCCTATTATTTTTATTAGCTACCTCTGTATAAGATTAACACAGATATGTGCACATTGAGCACCCTCAGACAAACACATTCATAACTCCAAAAATAAACTATGCTGCTAATTGACCTTCTCACAGTCTGGAAATACTGATACCAATGAGAAACCTCTAGTACAGTGAGATAATTCCTGCACTGGGAGAATTTGGCCCATTTTTTCTCTCTCCTGTTCCTCCACAGAGCCCCAGCCCACCTTGGGTCCCTGCAAGCTGGTAAATGTGGCACTACAGGAGGAAGCGCAGTGGACTGGTAAGTTCTCTGCCTGTGCTTGTCTGAGTGACCGCTGCGTTTTTATGGGTATATAACAAATATATTCATATGACTTCTGAATTTATCTCCCTCCACTGAGCACTGATTATAATCTCTTCAAAACAGGACTTTCTTGATCTCAGTTTCTTACACAGTGCTAAGGATGCTGCAATGTCTAGTGAATAATAGTATCAATCAATCAATGTGCTCTGATGTTTTTCTCTCTCTCACCCCCCTCCCCAAATTTAACTGCATAACTACATAAAATGCAAAATGCAAGTTTAGTCAGTTTTTGAAAACTGCTTCAGCCTCTTAATGGGATGTGCATTGCAAGGGAAGCTGTTCTGCCAGCACTAATTCTATTTTCAGTGGGAAAAAGCTGAAGGAACTAGCCTTTGGGAACGGTTGAAATTCTTGTAAGTGGAATTCTATCATATAAAATTAGCAAACATATAAAACATTTATTGCCACAGAGATACTATACAGCTGCTTGGATCTGTATTTCTTTTTGTACTCCGTTTATTGCCAACATCTTCCTTAAAAGAAGTATTCAGCTAGTTCCTAATGTGTAGCCTACAACATAACTGGGCTCCCTCCTGTGTCTGCTGCAATAGTGGCATTCCCTCAGAGTAATAAATATTCTCTATATGGCAATTAGGTTTAGGCATGATTGTAAATGCAAAGTTCAGGAGGTTGCCATTAATATTATCTTACATCCTTATTTCCTGTTGTCTTCATAGCTTAACATGTTTACTCTTAAATTTGAACGTAATTAGCAAATCATATAGCTCATTTTTACTGAAAATAGAAGCTCGGCGAAATGTTTCCTATCATCTGGGGCTGACCTTCCCACAGGCTGCATATCCTGGAACAGCACATTGTAATAAGAGAAATCAGTTATTTTGGATCTAGGCCAAACACTAATTTCATTTCTCTGGCTGCCCCCCTCCTTTCCAGCTCTTCTCCCTGCTCTCCCCAGTAACAGTCACATATGTGAGTTGGAGTTAAGAAGTTGCAGTTGGTAAACAAAACGAAGACAAAACTGCTAAGAAGTTAATGAAAACATCAGTAAGTCATAGCATCTGGATCTCATCATCCACCTCTGACGTAAGGAAGATGTCCAGATGTTAACAGAACTGTAGCAGTTGAAATATTTTGTGAGCAAGGCTCCTTCCAAACAATCAGACACAAAGCAGTTCAGCACTTTCAGCAGTTTTTAGGAATGTTTCAAATCTATAATGGTCTTTCAGATGTGTGAAATGTCTGCTCGGTGCTGAAAGAATATATAGTCCGGGGAGCCAGGTCTGGGAATCGGGAGTCCCCACTTTTGGGAAGTGCATACGAATGTTCAAAGAGCAGAAGATGAGGCTTCCCGGTTGTCTGTCATAAGGAGAGACTTCTAGCAGAGACACAATGCTGCTTATCTCATGGTATCCAGCATTTAAGACTAGAGTTTAACAAATCCACAATGATGAATTATGAAACTGGGCCCGGAGAGAGCAGACCATAATTTTCATCTTTCTCACTCATTTTTAATCTCTGTCTGACAAAATGTACCACATACAAGCCTTGCATGCTGAAAAGTATAAATGATGAGGCTGGTTTCCTAACAGGTGGTTGCCAGGTGTATTGGTTTTTTCCTTCCCCTCATGTCCAAGCTGCCTGGTGGAACGGTGATGTTTTTCACGTTCGGGTGCCCATTCTCTGTTTGTGGTGCGACATGACTGCTCAGTTCCTCTCAGACATGCTTTGTGGCTGCTCTGGGTGTGCTCCCTCCCTCCTTGGCCTATGCTTATAAAGAATCAGTTTGGACTCCCCAGGAAAGCAGCAAAATTATTTCTAAAAATTCCTAATTGCTGAAGTGTCCCGGTACTGAATACCTCTTATGCACGTCCCTAAAATCCCAGGCACAGGACAGGACATGGGGTTGCTGGCTGTTTGCTACAGTCCTAGAATTGGCTACGATGACTGTGGAAAACCAGAATGCTGAAAAAAGGGTGTATTTCCATAATCCCCTCCAGCTGTTGTATCTTGAATGCATGAGGATTTTGTAGCAACCACTTTTATAATATGCTTAGCATACTGTGTACTTCTTATTGTAAACTTGGCCAAAATAGTGCCATTGTTGTAGCCTGATTACAGAAATGATGGTGGAGCTCCGTGAAATAAATGTTTTAAATTTCACTAATGGAGGAAAATGTGAAAGTCATAAATAAAGCTTTCCAATTGTCCAGTCCCCCAACAGTGTAATTTAGCTCCACCATATGAAAATATCCATTACAAATACCCAAGGTGACAGAGTACGTGCACTTTCTTTTCCCTGTGAGTGCTCCAACCTCTATTGGTATCAGACTTCAAATTAGAAGCACGAGGGTGTTGGAAACAAGACATTACAGCAGCTGAAAATAAACAACACCAGAATCATGCTATAGGCAGCTATGATCTTTTGGCACTTCTCTACATTTTCATATGGAGAGTGAAAACTTAAAAAATAGAACATGGAATAAGAACCTCACAATGCATTTAATTCCAAATGCCATTTTGAATGAGGATTTTGACCGAAGGACTTTGCCTTAAATGAATTCCAGTCATTCCACCATAAAAACACCAGTGCTAAAAAAGGCGTGTAGTGCTCTATATATCTTATTGGAACTTTAGGGTGGCAATGTTTTAAAAAAATAGACAAACATATGCTGTGTATGAAACGTATTTGATGTATCTGATTGCATTTGATGTCTGGATTTGAAAGATGTGAAGAATTATAATCACATGAATGAAACTGATATTATCTCCAAAAATTGCTTACACTACAAGCTTGTTTAGTGATTACATGGATAACAACAAAGCTCTTGAACACTCTCAAAGGGAGGAAACTTTAACATGATAAAGATAGTTAACCATTCAACCAAAATAAATTATTAATATGTTTTGCACTGGATATGCTTTATTATACAAATAGCTTCTTTTCTTATCAGACAGTTGTTGTTTACTGTTTTCCTGTTTCTTTTCCATAAATTACAGTCTATTTAGAAATACACATCAAATACCTGATCATTCTCTACCTCATGGCAAGTGGCTATTTTTAATATTTATATAATAGCCTGAGTAAAGCACAAAACCTATAGGAGGTTGTCTCCAGAGCGGGGGTCAGTAATTTCCTAAAAATGCTGATATAGCCAAACAGTGATATATCTGAAGCTATATATCAAGTGGTCTCAGGTTCTGCAACATATCCATTTTCTAAAACTTTATTTCACCTACACACACTGTAAATCTTTCTCCAATCTCAGAACAAAGCAAACACTTAAAGCAGTAATTTCTCTTCTGCATGAGTATAAATTTTAGGGACAGGTAAAATGTAATGCTACCTTAACCTGGGGCTTTAAAAATGTCCCAAAGATGAAAATTCCTTTCTTTACTTCCTTTACTTCCTATAGATAGCTATATATATATGCATGGCAGTATAAGCAATAGCTGGGAACTGTGTAAGAATGAGTAAGTCCTATACTCACAAATTTTGTAATCCTTAAAAAGGCATATTTTAAGGCATCAGAGTTAACGGGAAAATATGAGAAAACAGCAATTATAAACCCAATGGAAATATAGGTATACTGATAATGGAGAACAAATTAGCCATCAGCAAGTGCAGATAGTGAGCCACAGATGCTCCCAGGGATCCTAGAAAAGTTATGCAAAGATTGATATGGCCAGTAGTAAGAAAAACTTAAATAATGATATAATTCTAGCTATTCATCATAAATTAAAAAATAAAAAAAGTCTACTCAAAGGGGCCTGCAAAAAACCTCTTCATAAGTAGATTCGAAATTAACCCAGCCTTTATTAAAAACATGAAAACTTGATAAAAGCTGACTGATAGTCTTCTGAAAGGAATCTAAATGGAAAAGAATTGTTTGATGGAATTACTTTTTCTGCAGCCCCAGAGTCTTCTCTGTGGATATACTTTTAGCAATAATGTACAAGGACATATATAATCTTTCCAGATGATTCAAACACTAGCAAAGTAGGCATAATGAGAAGAGGTCTGTAACAGATCTTTGCAAATGAGTCATTTTTCATTTCTTTGGCAATTAACAGAAAACAAAACCAAGAAAAACAAGGGTGGCAAAAGCCCACTTTATTTTTAGCATAAAATTAATTTAATTCTGGGGTAAATGAAATATTGGGAAGCTTTAGTGAACTTTATTTGAGAAAAAAATTACATAATTGAAAATGATAAATGGTAAGTAGGTAAATAAATAATATAATTTCAAACAGAAAAGTTGAAGGTTTATTTTTAAAATACCAAATAAGTAATGTTTTCCCCCAGACTTTCAATGACTAAGCCACTGCAGCAAAACTGGCAGTAATTCACCAAACCTAGACTACCTACACATTCTTTTTTTGTCTATAATACCAGATATTTCAGAAGGCAATTTAGCTTTTTCATCAAAAAAACCCTAATTTAAAAAAGAGGCATATGAGTAGTCAGTTGTACTCAATGTCTGACCATGTTTTCTAAAAAATGCTCATCAAAATGAAAAAGCTAGGATCTTTTGGTCATGTCATATGGTGGACATAATAGGTCTTAGTACAATGCAGATAAATGCTACATTGGGTCATCTACAGTCTATCATGCAGATAATTCAGCCAACAGTGGAGGCACTAAGAGAAATCTGCCTACAATGTTTTGAGGATATGTACGTTTCAGAGCTGATAACGATGCTTGCATGCTCTGGGGAAGCTCACTCTGCTCTGCTGCCCTTCTTGTGCATAAAATCCTGGTCTCTATTGGGAGGTCTGTCCACTGAAGAACCTAGAATGTGCTTCCCTTCCCAGCTGAGGATGTGGCCTGACATCAGTAAGGGGAATAAAGTGGGAATTCCCAAGGAAATGTTTCTATTTCTCGTGAATGTAGTAACAGGAAAAGTTACAATTTTTATATCACCCATTTAGGGAATCTGGCAACTTGAGTCTCATTCTGTCCCCTGATTCTTTGCTGTTCATTCCATTGCCCCAAATTGTATCCCATCTCTACTGGGCATTTTTGATGTCCCAGCAATTGAAAATGCTTCCATTGTGTTTAGTGATTTATTTGGTGATTCATTTTCCACATTTTAAGATCACCAGACATGACTATAAACATGTGTCTAGATTTTCTTTGTCTGTGTAAACTAAGAAAGAGACGAAGAGACACCGAGTGGAAAACCATGAGCCATGCTGCCATCAAAAGTAGCTTGACCGTGATGTGACTACCCCGAGCTGCAACTCACTGCTCCTCAGGACAGGTATTTTGCATGCCACTCTACTACAGTACCTTACTATATTTATATAAGAGTGCTTGGCCCCAGCTGGCTGAACCACAGGCTGTTCTGCCACGTGATGAGACGGTACATGGAGTAACTCAACCCTGATGTTTGGGTCCAAAAGCAATGTGCGGGTCCTGCTTTGTGGCCAGGGTAGGACAGCATGCAGAGGTGATCTGAGAGGACAGTCAGTATTCATTTGCATCCCTTTACCGTGCCCGCTCAAAATCAAAGCATCTTTAACTACAATCTTTTAGTTCCATGCAATTTTAATAAAATTTTAAATATTTTTGATACTGTTTGTCCAAGACTAATGTTACCTTTCTTTTGTGTCATTAAGACTACATGATCTAATGGAAAAGACATTTTCCATATTTTCCCAGGGTATTTATAGGAGGTAGATGGTACTGCCTGTTCAATGGTTATATCAAATTATATTGCATGATTTAGTATTTCTGTGTGCAGGCTAACAGTTTTTTTTAAAGGCAAAACATTTGTTGGATTACTTTTTCTTGAATATGCCATAAAGAATGCATATTTCGCATTTTCTTCTTTCTTTTGCAAATATCATGTGCTTTTTTAAAGGTGTGTCCTGATAACACAAATTGCTGATCTAAGCGGATTTCTTATTTCAGTGTCATAACCCTTCTTTACCATTTTTAGGCAGTCAGCAGTTTAAACTGCTGATATTCCGGAGAACAAACAGAACACAACTTGTTGGTGTTTTGTTTCTCTTCCTGAATCTCAGTTATTCATGAAGTATTTTCAGGGATACATCCTGATATCTCTACTCCATATTGCACTGCTTATTGGTGGTTTAGCCCAACGATTTTCTGACTTTCTGACTGACAGCAGTCTAAATATACTAGTGGACTGACAAGCCTACATCACCAGCACAGCCTGGAAAATGGAACTGTCACTGCTTTTAAGGGTTCTCTAACATCTAAGCCTTGTATTGATAAAAACTGTGACGGCTCATAACCATCTGCCAAGTAGAATAAAAACATGCCGACCCTTATCAGTGTGGCTAAAGAGGCTAAAGGGTTCACGTTCACTCCTCATTTCTAGGAATGTGACAGAGTCTCAAGAAATATAATTAGCAGTCATCTATCCCCCAAATATTTGACCATCATATGCAAGGTTAAATATATACGTTTATCAAGGCCTTTTTGTATCCTGATAAAACCTGCATATTTTCATATATAGGTCACATACAGAAGGTATAAATTACATGCCATTATATGCTTTCCTATGTGAACTGATGAGAGGAAAACAATTTTATAGAAGAAGTTGGTAGTAGTTGTCTTATGTGGACACAGGCCAGAAGTACTTGGAGTCTGTTGATGCAAATGCCATTCTGAACTTAACTATAAATTAAAAGGTTACTTCAAAGCATTCACATAAACATCTGTAGCAGGTGGAATGGAAACAAATGCCAGGGTAAACAAGTCTCCAGCTGACCAGGCAACATGCAGATTAAACAAAGACTGACTTGGCCCCACCAGCTTCCCTTTTATAGATTTGTGTAACATCCATGCCTTTTTACTCAGAATTTCTTTCCTCTCAGTACTCCTTCCAGTGGAGTTTCATCAACGTCCCAAACATCACAACCTGCGTTGTGACTGCTGCTCTATGCCCTGCAGTGTTTAAGCTATCAAAGAAGTCCAGTTTTGTAACACACCTTTGAGAGATGAAATGGACTATCTGCCCAGTTCAATTTGCTATGGAAGAGTGGTTAATGTCCAGCACTTTCACAACACTGCCATGTTTGTGAATAACTGCTGAGCACTTAAGTAAATGTCCCCATCTCCTGTGACCATGAGGCTTTACCGTAAAACAGTGGTAAAGCTGAGGTCCTCTGCCCAGGAAACTCACTGTCCTTTGCCATTTATGGGAACAGGCACAGAATTTATCCAGCCACTAACCCCATGGGCAGAACAAGGTTTTTATGCATTGCTCTAATTTAAAGCAGGTTTCTGCCACTGTGTTTCTTTATAGGCCATGGTCACTCACTGCCTGATTACCTGATGTAATCAGTTTTGGAATCTGTGTGCCATCACAAATGTCTGTTAGGCACTTAGCTGCTCTTATTTCTCCAAAAACATAAATGCAGGAGAATGATGTAAAAGTTCAGTTTACATTAGTGAGCCATAGGGTCTGCCTCTTGGTCATCTCATCCTTGATGTTATCATTATTCACATTTCTCCTCCTTCCTTCCCTCCCTCCCGGGATAAACCACCCCCACTGTAAGTATACAAACAAACCAAAGTGATCCCTCTGGCATGTCACACCCATTGTGCTTTTCTGCTGCCTTTTCTGAAACCTCTAAATGCCACAATAATAAAAGTAACAACACCAGCAGGGTGAATGAAAAGCATTCAGTCTAACAGACAGACAATAACAGAAGAGGAAAATAAAGTGAGTTAAATTATCTTCTCCTCCAGCCCTCTATTATGGTTTGCCTCAGGTTTTTGAGTCTTTGCAAGTCAAAATAAAAATGTGAACTGTAACCATATAGTTGGTTGGTAATTTATATCTCAGAAGCCTAGCTCTGGCATACCTGACACTCACTTGGAGCTCACAGCACCGAAATCCTTGCCAGAGGAAATACCAGTAATCGCTCAGTGCACAGCCCAGATATTCCAACTGGCACACTCCTTGGCTGCAAAACACTCCATAACGCAACTCACTGAAGCACATCACAGCAGTAAAGCACAGGGTCTGACCTAACAGCAAAATAAAATGCTTCAGCACACTTCAGTCTGACGAGTTTGCACTGTAATATCAGACCAAAATTCACTGCTCCTTTTCTTTTAACTGATGTTTATCTCATCTAGTTAGAGAAGCACATACAGTCCCACTGTAGGCATAGCACCGAAGTAACATGACACAGAAACAAAAAGCTGGAGAAATACTTAGAGGCGACATTGATACGTTAGGCAAATGATATCACTAATTACCATTATTGATTAAGGTCCCTCAAGAATCTTAAAATATGCTTATGTAATGTCCCTCTCACCTGCCAGTCGTCTGTCTCTGGTGTTTTTCCAGATAACATCCAAGGCTCTAGCAGTGGAGTCCCTGATATGATCACTAAATGATCTTCTTAGAGGGGCTTTCACTGGGTGATGCATAATGCAGATCAATCACACATCCAGAGTCAAACGGCTGTAGCTTGGCCCCAGGAAAAAGTGCATTCTTTGACCAGGGATCTGTCTGAATTTCTCTTCGCCAGGCAGGCAGGTTGTTACTTTATATAATTTGTCGTCAGCCTTGTGGAGCTTTTCCTTGAAGAGTCAGGCATTGCAGTTCTCACTGCGGATGCAGGAAAGCTCAGACTGCAGCCAGCCTACTGGAAAGCTGCCAAAATCTTACATCTGGAACAGTTTACAAATGAGCTAACGATACAGTCATTTAGATTTGGGGCTTTATTTGTGGATATCTATAGGATTCTAGCTTCCTGTTTAATCAAATAACTTACTGGGCACATACTTGCATGCTCATTTATTACAATAATATTTCCCTGCTTAACTGATATTTCAGGTAATCTTTCACGTTTTGACATGAAAAAGGTAAGAAATAGAAAAGAGATAAAGTAATTTTAAGCATTTGCAGTTCAGGTATTTTATTTAGTTACCATATTTTTCTTGCATATCACGCAATCTGTGGCACAGAATAGAGCCTGATTCTGAGATCCCTGTATGAAGTACTTTATGCCAATGCAGTAATGAAGGGATGGAAATACAAAAAAACAGGGGAAAAGGGGAGAGAAGAAAAAAGGAGAGGGAACTAGGCCTCCATATCTTTGCTGAATGGAAAGATAAGGTCCCATATGTAAAAAGTTTATGCATTTAACAGAGATTAATAGTCACAGTAAATGAAGCCATTTGACCTGGCTTATTTTCACCTTTTTTAATTGATTACTGTGTCCTGTGGCTTCCCTGAGGGAGGCAGAAAGGAATAAAGGGGTAGCTGAGACTCTCTTTCCCTTCCTAATATTATGTATAGTAAAGTGTGAAGAAGTGAGAGATCCCAGCCTAAAAACCTAATCCCCTTTGTTATCAGGTAAGCAAGAACTGTTGAATAAAGTTGTCTTCATGTTAACTCAAGGTGGAGTCCTTCATTTTTACAGCAACTACAGCCATTAAAGTCAGATACCATTATTTTCTTGAGAAGTATTATGTTATCATTAAAATTGATTGATTAACTTCTAACAAGGTTGGCACACAGATCAAATTACAGAATCGCAAGTTTCAGCCTGTGGATTTCCACTCCCTTTGAATTCCGTCGTAAGAACAAAACAGTTTCTCTTTTCATTCTTTACTAGATAATTTATTTCACACTTTCTTATTTGTTGTAACTTTTTTCTGGTGCCTTCTCAGTTCCCCTCATTTCTCTAATCCTCATTTCCTCTAAGACAAATCATGTTCTCATCACTACAATGAAAATAAATTTATGGGATTTGCAATAGTGTAATTGAGGGAAGAACTGGCTCACCATCTCTTTAATGCAGATCAGAATTTCTTCCCATCTAGGCCTTTGTCTTTATAGAACACTAATGTCCTATGTACATCTTTGAACAAAACCAAAAGCAGCAAGGGAACTCCACAGTTTGCAATTGCTTTCCTTATTACACACCTCCTGCTTTTTGAGGCTGGATGGAGAAAGAAGCAGCCAACTCTCTTGAGAAATTCAATATGATTACACACTCCTGAAATGCATTTTTTTAATCATTATTATTCTGGCAAAACTTCCTTGTAGAGCAAGTGACAATGCTTACATAGTGTGTTGGTTTTGGCTGGGATAGAGTTAATTTTCTTCATAGCAGCGGGTATAGGGCTATGTTTTGGATTTGTGCTGGAAACCGTGTTGATAATACAGGGATGTTTTCCTTATTGCTGACCAGTGCTTACACAGAGTCAAGGCCTTTTCTGCTCCTCACCCCACCCCACCAGCGAGTAGGCTGGGGGTGCACAAGAAGTTGGGAGAGGACACAGCTGGGACAGCTGACCCCAGCTGACCAATGGGATATTCCATACCATATGACATCACACTCAGCATATAAAGCTGGGGAAAGACGAAGGAAGGGCGGGACGTTTGGAGTGATGGCGTTTGTCTTCCCAAGTAACCGTTACACATGATGGAGCCCTGCTTTCCTGGAGATGGCTGAACACCTGCCTGCTGATGGGAAGTAGTGAATGAATTCCTTGGTTTGCTTTGCTTATGTGTGCGGCTTTTGCTTTACCTATTAAACTGTCTTTATCTCAACCCACAAGTTTTCTCATTTCTACCCTTCTGATTCTCTCCCCTATCCCACTGGGGGGGGAGTGAGCAAGCGGCTGTGTGATGCTTAGTTGCTGGCTGGGGTTAAACCATGACACATAGGCAAATGCTAACATGATGACCACAGTGTAATCTAGCTATCTACTTAGAAACTTAGAAAACACATACACCCTGTTCAGGTGATATCTGCCATTGTTTCTATTAGTGACCAGCTCAGAAGAGCACAGGCTCATTTTTAAATGAGGATGCAGTAAGCAATATCTAAATCTGGAGCTGAATGTGTACACCTCCATATTTCAGCTGAGTAGCACTGTCAGAGGAGAACAGAAGGCAACGAGGGAGGAGGCAGCCTCAGCAGATTTTTAACTACCAGTGGTTATGTCTACGTTACCAACACTGTGGCCCAGAAAGAATGGATTTATACAGCAAAATAAATGGTACCAAGGTTCTGACACATCTTGAGGTGGGTTACTTTGAACTTGGTCTACCTGGGTCTCATGAACTGAATGAATCCTCACCAGGGGTTGGAGATCACCAGTGCACTACCAGGGTGCATCTTCTGGCTTAGTTTCATCTGAAAGCCATTCAGTTCACATGCTCCAAGACTGCTTGTAGGTGGTGGTGGGAGATCCTTTTCAAAAGCATACACCTGGTCCAGGCTAAAATGTCAATAAAAATGCACTCACCATTATTCATTTTAGCAGCTAAACTAACTTTTTAAAATTTATAAATAAAAAGAGCAATGTATATATTGCTGATCAGGGTTTAATTCTTTGAGAGTTATTGTGGGTTCTGTTACACATGTAGACATGTCACAGCTCAAAATATTTAAAACGGTCAGTGCAACAGTTCAATGAAATAGGCTGGAAAATGTCAGAATGACCCAACAAAGGGCAAAGGAGGAGTAAAGATAAACTGTAACAAATCAGAGGAAGATGACTAAGGGAATCTGCTTGTCTGATGTTACAACACATATAAATGGATAATCTAAGCAAGGTTCTGTAAAGGATTTAATTAAATATCAGAAAATTCTTAATGGACCATGGACAGAAAAACAATTAGGTATAGACAGGCTAGAATTGTGGATTGGAAATAAAAGGACATTAATCTTAGAAAAGTGTAGACAGAGAGGTCTAGCGGGGAAGACAGTTAAAAACGAATATATACAAAGAAAGAAATCTGAGATGCATGACATTCACTGTGGTCATAAAATGAGCTAAGAGTTTGCCATGCAATATGAAAGTATAAAATGATTTTTAAATCATGTTAAAAGGAGACATCAGAGCAGAGCTGTGTTTCAGTCTCTATTCTTGCACTATTTAAATAACACCCCCTGTGGAACAATGCACTCAGTTTTGGTCTGGACATCTCAATACCCAAAAGATGCTGAAAAGGCATCCACAAAAAACAATTTGCTGGGATACTGGCAGCGGCTCTTAGTTCTGTGCTGGGAAACACCTGTGCATTCTGGGGAAAGGTGCTAAGCTGCCACGGCCTCAGTGCCATTACCTGATGCCCCTGTTGAGAGCCCTACGCTGCATCTCAGGCAAGCCCCTCCCACGTTCCCAGACACGGCTCCGTGTTTGGAGAAATGTTACTGCCCAAATGATACCTGCCCATGTAGAGATATTTTCCCTTTCAACTCAGACATATTCCCTCTCCCCTTGCAGTTATAGGTGTTTGTGGGGAGGCATCTGCCTGCGCACACCTGCAGTTACCTCCAGATTGTCTGTAGGGAAAAGCTTTCTCCACATTACTCTGGTAAACTCATGCTCACAGTCTGAACTGGGAGAGGATGCCGCTGGTGCCAAGTACATGTGTACAGACCTCAGCCGGTGAATCTCTGATGTTGGTCAACATGAACATATTAGATTAATTTATGGGGAAAACTGTTAAACCAAACAGTTAAACTGGAGCACTGGGAATGGCATTAAAGGAAAAAGGTTTTAATGGAGAGATTTAAGAACTGGCAAAGAAAATGTTTACAAAGAAAATGGCAAAAAGTTTTGCTGATCTATTTGAAAATGTACTGGAAAATCTCCTGAAAACAAATATCTTCCTTTAGGTGAAAAATGGCCTATGCAACCTTCCGGATATTACATCTACAGTTCAGTTAGCTGTATACAAGTACTACAGCAAAATGCATGCAAAAATAAGCAAAGTCCTAACTCTCCAACCAGCATCTAGGTAAAATTTTTGATGCAGCTCTATCGCTTGGCTTCACTGTGTCTGGAAACTTAAGGAAGACCACCAGCAGGCACAAGTTTTGTATTTGAATAGTACTCGTGGTGATCACAGTCACAGTACAGTCAATATTCCAGCTATCTTCCAGAATTATTTTATTTTATTCAGTATTTTGTGTTCGATGGCTGAGATGAAAAAAGCCCGAAGAAATAGTTACAGTCAAAAGGTAAACTGGATGGGTCAACAAAGATGTGTGCCGGACTAAAAATAATATGACGGGAATCTGAAGGAGAGGGGTCTGTTGCTGACAAGAGAGGAATGCAGCAGCCAGTGTTCGGGGAGAAAGGTGACAGTACACCCTCAGGAAAGAGGCAGCTGTGCACACGTGCGGCGCAGCATGCATGTCCAGGGAAGAGTCTTTGTGGAATTCCAGAAGCAAATATTTATAGGGGCCAGATCTCTACCTGCCCACCCAGCCGCCTTAGAGCCGGGCTGAGCCCTACTCTCCCAGCACTCTCGCCAGCCAAGATCAGCCCTGCCACTGCTGCTCCCAGGATGGCATCTTTCCTGTTACCCAGGCCTAGCTTGCCTCCAGACTGCAGCCACTGACTTCTCCCACTTCTCTTTTCAGAAATATTTTTAGAAATGTCTTGTTAATATAAGCAAAGCTGTGCCTCTCCAATCTTCCGCTCGAGGCTGGATCTCCTTACTTGTAAAGTGCCGCTCATCGTTCTTAAACACATTGTTTGTAAACCAGCCGAGGGCAGAAGGCAGAGGCTAATTCCTTATAACCTTACCACTCCTCAGCATTTCAAGCTGAAGGATCTAAGCTTGCCAAACATATCTGTTTTCTGTCCTTTAGTGGTTCTGTCCATACTTCGGTCTGCAAAGATAACAAAGATCCCTTTTCCTCTTTAAGGCAAAGAGCAGACAGAATGCGTCAGGTACTAGGATGGACAGGAATGGTGATCTCATTTTTAGTTCTGGCAACATCCAGCTCCTAGGAAGCAAACAATTATGCAAGTCTCACCCTCTTCAGACTTGCTCAAAATGCATCAACTTCCCTTCTGAGTGTTTACAAATGTGCAAATTCTTATGTTTATCTCTGGTTCATCTATGTGATTCTGGCCCCTTGAGTCTGGAAGGATGTATGCATCCACAATATGCACAGCCAGTCAGAGACACATAATTTTTTAAATGTGCTGCCAGTTTGAGCTTTGCTGTGACTTCCGTACAGGCTATGACAAATGGTATGGCAAATTCAGACCATCTTCGCTGGGTAGTCTATGCAGCTTGCCTGATCTGATGCATGCAACCATCTTTCCCCTTGCTACAGAAACTGAAAGGTAATGCCATAACTCTCCAAAAGTATCACAAAACAAAAGACTGATTCACAAGCAAAATTTTAGGTCTAATAAAAAACGCCTGCTGGGCACATAGCATGTGTGCTCGTTTCATCTCTCAGCAGATGTCTCCAAATGCTATCTAGGAGACCAGACTGGGAAAGGAGCCCTTTGAATTTTGATTTTGACTTTGACATGTGTTGCTTTCCAAAAGAAAATCTGGTACTGCAACATCTGCAATATCTGAGAGATCTGATACATATCAGATCTTTAGAAAAGCAGCAGCCACCAATCAGAGCAGACTGTAAAGATTTAGAGAAATTCCTACAGAAAGGCATGCAAATAAAATGACACAGAAGAGTTGACACAGAAAAGTTTCAATAGAAGCTTGACAAATCTCAACAAAATTCTCAGTAGGACAAAGCCACATCTTTATTCGATTTGATCTGGTTTTTAAAAAAACCCTCTGTTCATCAATCAGATAAGGTAAAAATATCCAGAAGTTTCGTTTAGCACATAGGTGTCTGGGCAGTTTGTCTGTCCCACAAACTACTTTCTAATGCTCAGCTTTCTCCCTTCCTCTTTAGGGAGCAGCCGTGGGAGCAGGCTGCAGGTGGAAGGACTTGACCTTACAGTGGCAGCCAGACTCTGTCATCATCATTTCTTCCCTCCCGTCATGGGAGGAAGGGGGATGGGTACGTAACACTGTTGTTTTTCCAAAGAGACACTTTAATGAACAAATCCTTCCATGACAAGTTCTGCTTTTTTGTTCCAAATTGAGAATAAAAATTTCAGAAGGACATTATTTTTCTTGTTTGTTGCACTAGGAGGGAAAATCAGCACGCTATGGAAGCCCAGACCTCCAGACTTGGAAGGCAGGCAGGGTAGGGGTTATAGTGAGGAAGACTATTCTCTCTTCCTGTGTTTCAGCCTCCTACTTACACGGTACTGAGGGAGAATATTAGGATTCTTTCTTGTGTCAAGTGTCACTGTGAGGTATAGATAAAAGGAAGTAAAAATGAAGATTAGTCATTGAAGCAAGAAAGTGTAGAACAGGTTGGGAGTCTTCCCAGCCCATAGACTGGATTTGTCTGCTGATTTGTGCATGATGCCCTCTCCTCTTCAGCCTCTCCATTTCTTTTTCTCATTTCCAAACTCCTTTACAAGTTATTCCTTGCTCTTCTACCTTCTAAAGACTGCTCCATCATGCTTTGTACAGTTTCCTCCCCATCCCTGTACCAACAACTATGTCCTTCTCCATCATCTGGCTCCTGGTTCCTATGGCTGGCTGCTATCCTCTGGTTTGCTCCCTTGACTCCTTCCTGCTGGGGTGGACAAGGGCTTGTGAGCATTTTGTGCCAGTGGGAGCATTGCTGCACTGGACAAAACAGACTGGGGCTGCTCTGCATCCTGATCTCAGCAGCAGCTGCACATAAGGTAATAACAAAAGTTTGGGTGGTGGTTGCTACAAAGGTGCTGATGATGGGAGTGCACAATTCAACCCTATGTTATTGTATGTGCCACCATATTTTGCTCTCAAAAAAGTGCCCTGTGACACATGTCAACACCCTGTAGTTAACCTTTGAACAACCTACAAGCTAAATGGATGCAGTCTGGAGAAGAGATAGGAAACCATGTAACAGAGAGAGAAAGTTCCCTGAGCTTCCTCCATGGATGGGAAGAGTGCGCTGCCTGCTGTCCCTGTACTTCTTCCCTGTGGTAGCAGAGGTGTGGGGAAGCCCCAAGGACAATCCTCCCTCTCCAGGTGACAACCATTGCCTCTGTGCACACTGCTTTTGTAAGCTGTGCAGGCTTTATACCCTCATGTGGTGGCCCAGACCTGTATTTTTGAACAACAGTGTTTAAGTAGTCAGAAAGAAAATGCACAAAATCCACCTTCCCTAGCAGCAGTCCGTAATGCAGACCACAACAACTGTTGTTGCTTTCATGGACTTTTCAATGCTTAAACATTGAAGACTTATTTTGGTGAAACACTGAGAAGATCTTGTCAAAATATCTACTCTAGCTTTTTGTAGTGTGATAAATACATTCTGATGGGTTTATGTAAACTGAGTAGTCTTCTATTATACATTTATGAGTTTCAGATTAAACATGATCCCAAATAAACACTAACAATATTTAGTAAACTTCATGGTGTGATTATGGCCCTACTTTGCAAGTAGCCCCATAGCTTAACTGGAGTTCTGTGCACTTCAAAGTATAAGCTTATCTGGCTGTTTCTGAACTGCTGTCTCACTATCACTGTGTGCTCCAAAAATAATAAATAAACCAACACAAGAAAGTAGAAAACATTTCTAATCACAGCCACAAATACAAAATAATAAGTAACTGAATAACATGAAAGAAGATATACTTCCAGTTTCAGTTGTACTTTGTTCCATATTAACGTGTATTTTAATGTAACTGGTTATAAACTATCCTTGCATTATCAGAAAACCCAGTCTTGCTCTTGCTGCTGTTTTCTGAAATACTCCATATTTAATGAGAAACAATGGAACACTTAGTGAACACTGGTGCCATAGTTTAAAATTCAAATGAGAAAGGAACTGTTAAAGCTTCATTCTGTTTAGTCATACATGAGGTACGTGCCTAGAGAAGTTTATGGAAGTATTAATCTATAGGGGTGTCCAAACACTTCCAAATACCTAACTTGAGCTGTGGCACTTTCTCAGTTATATCTCTTTCATACAGAATAGTTGATGACAATAGGCTGTGAACTAGGATTAGTTTTCAGCATTAGCCATCTGTTATGCTTTACCACAGCAAAATAGTATTAAACAGCATTGTTTCTTCTTCCTTCACAGTGACTTGACATGCAAATGGCCCATACTAAGATATCTTTTTGTCATCTGAGTAATACATTACAGCTTGAGTGGTCCCATCAGTGGGATTAGGGCATGACGAATAAAATTTCATAGAATAAGATACATGGTCTAAGGTACTTCTTTCTTTTCAGTGGAAATGCAAATGTGGCTCTAAGTGAAATTGCAATAATAGAAAATTGCAGATCCCAACAAAAAAAAAAGAACCCAAACAGCCCAACATTTCCCAAACAACCAACCCCCTATTGTTACTCCCTATTCAGACTCTGTCTCTATAATCTTCTTTCATAATTAGCAATTTTCCTTCCTTGTCTTCTGTTTTTCTCTCTCTCCCACTCTCTCCCACTCTCTCCCTCTTTCCTGTTCATGTCTACCCTGTCATACTAAGATGGTGAGTTCCTTGGGCTAAAGGTCTTCCTCATTAGACATCCCGCGCACAAAATGGCAGAATATAAATAAGATGTTAAAGCAACAGTCTTTGAGCTTGTCTGCAATGGCCAACATGAACATTGATTGTGAATAAAACTAATTTTTGTGTAAAACATGAGTTTAAAATAATCTAGCAGTGGCTGGCTGGTGTTTGTGTACATAGCAGTGAGCAGAATGGGAGTGTGAGGAGTGTTATGTGAGTTGGACTCGTCTAAGTCAGGGGTTGAGCGAGAAGATAATTTAGAGTACAGACTGAGATCATTCTGAACAGAGAGATCAAAGAGCACCAAGAAATTTTAGACCAAAGAAAAAGTCCCAGTGCTTGCAGGATAAGAAAGAAAAAGCTCATTCCTGAGAAGATTTAGTGAGGTTTAGGGGGCTCGTGTAAGTTGTCTTCATTAGTACTGCCCTGTGTAATGTGTGTTTTATTAAGTGATGTAAAGAGTCTGAGCTGTCCTCCTCCCTTCTCATCCCTGCTGCTGCCATTGAGGCACTGTGAAACACAATCTCAACAGAAGTTTGTTTGTCATGGTGAAGACAAGCAGGATGTAACCCTCCCTGAACTGCTGGTTTGTGGCTTCACCAGCAGAGAAAACAGGAGAAAAACTGGAGTTTTCATAGGAAGCAATGACATAGGAAGCAGGATCCAAACTGAATCTAAACTTTTGGATAGGTATTAGAACAGACCGTCAGTAGATTTCAAGATTTCACTAATTAGAGCACTGCTGGACAGTTTGTGAATGGTACCTTCTTCTTGCTCCTTTGTTGTGCAAATATTTATTTGCATAGTTAGGTTGGGTACTTATTTTGAACACTGCCTAACTTCCTCAGACTCCTGGTTTCAGTTTCTGGTATCTGCCGTACTTTAACTGTTTGTCCTGGAGTTGTTCTTTGAGGTGCTTTATTTCTGTGTTCATTTTAAATCCAGCTATTTGATGAAAATGAATGAAAGGATATGTTATTTTCCTGATATTGAAAAATTCTAGCAAGTTTTCCTTATATACTTGGTTATGATTTGGTACAGGAATTTACCCTTTTGTAGACATATTCATTTTTTCATCTTTCTCAAAGTCCATTTGTTGTAGCCATTGACAAGCCTCTGAGAAACTATTTCACAGCAGTTCAGCAGCACTGGATGTTAGCGGCCAACAGCTGAGAAGATATTTTCTCACCTGGGGTATGTGCAGCCTGGGAGGTCTTTGCAAACACAGCTCTGGGCTGCTGCTAGCCCTGCAGCAGGCTGCATGAACAAGACAACCCATCTCACCTGGGCTTTTACTGACCCCACTGCTTCATCTCACAAAAGGGTGGAAGATGGTCAGTCCCTCATCAAATGTAATAAGGAATGAGACAGTTGTGCTGGGGTAGGGAGGGAGATTTGTACACACAGCTTTGTAAAGCAGAGGCAGGAATAGGGAGAGATGCAAGGGGAGGAGAGAGCAAGTGTATCTGTCATCTATGGTAGTTTTAATTGCATGCCTCCATTTGGCAACTGAAGTCCAGCTATTACATAGCTAGTGAGAACTTTCCTTATGTCCTGCTCTGATGGAATGGAATAAATGTTGGCATGGAATAAATGTATTTTTAAAGAACTGTCTTCTTTGCACTGAACAATTGGCTGCAATTATATTACTTTTCTTTTTTTAATAAAAAAGAAAAACCTATGATACTCCATTAAGTGTTGCATGCTATTTTGTAGGATGTCTTTCTTCTGGGGTTCATTATTTCAACTGAAGTCTTGCAGTAACTGCTGATTACAAATTCTAATGCCTAATCTTGCAGAGATAAAGAATCTAACGTTTCACTTCACCTTTTGTAAGCTTAATGTATCACAGACGCAAGTTAAAGCTTTATGGGGAGTGTCAAACATAATTATCCAGAAGATTAAAGCAGTCATCATATCAAGTGAAAGATACATTCTGTTATCCATAATAAAGCCTTTGTGAGTAATGAATGTACACAGCATAACTTAAACACTTACAAAGGAAATCTAAAACTCCAGCTGAAGTTATTATTAGATGTTAATGCTTCGTATTTACTCCGTGAAGTTAGCAACATTATTAAATGAGGTTTTAATGAGACACTCTGGTTTGCTATTCTAGGAATTGGATTTCTTCGTATCTTTACTAAATTTACTTCACAGCTAATCAGCCAAAATTGCTTCTGCATGCACGTTTCTGTTCCTGCTAGTGTCTGATTTTAGACACGGCATATCTGCCCTCTGGAGCATCACTAGTGTGTGGAAAATCTTCACTTAGAGTCACGTTACTACGCTGGTATTGAGGGCTGGCTGGGGAAGAACCATGAGTTTGGACTAGCTGGGTTTGGGACCAGGAGGCTGATAGGATACAGCAGTATTTAGCCTAACTTTTAGGTCCTGAGACTAGCTACCAGCTCACAAGTTTCCCTAATTTATTTTACAAAGACATTTCATTATTATGTGTTCAGCAAACTTTGTACTTCACAGACTCAAGAGAAAGGTGAAAATGAGAAATTTGTGTTTGTAGGGCTGAGCCCTGACCTGTGTTTTGTTATGGCTCCATAGCTGATCTAATATTGTTTTACAGTCAAGTCAAGTTAGTATTTTGAAAGGTAAGAGATATGGTGGCATTCCCACATTAACCAAAGATGTGCCTGCTCATTGCAGGGGCGTTGGACTAGATGACCTTTAAAGGTCCATTCCAACCCAAACTGTTCTATGATTCTATGAACTGGTTCTGAAATGAAGATTATTTGCTGTGGTCTTCTTCAGTCTAAAAATACTGTAGTCATTTCTTGTTAAAAAATATCTAGATGATGCGGTGAGCTCATAGGAAAGCTTAAAATTCTGTTTATGAGCAATGCACATTATTTTCTGTGAAAAAACTTAAAGTTTTCAGAGCCATCATTACACTACTGAATCATACAGTTCTTAAAGAAATAGGAAATATGAGTCTTGCACTCAGGTTCAGTGAAAAATATTAATGTCTCTGGACTAATCAAACATAGGTCTTGGAAAAACTAAATATCTAAAATAGCAGCAGCAACACATACATGGGAAAACTACTTACAAATCTTTATGTACACTAGAAGCAAGGTAAGTACAAATGTTTCACTAAGTTCTTTATAACAGGAGGAGTGAGGGAAACAAAGAGCTGGTGAAATAAAGGAGAAATTATTTCATATTTATGAGTAACTGATGTAGAATTTTCTAGAAAAAATATGGTAATTGGAAGAAAGGAATAAAACACTCCCCAAAACAGCTGAGGAAGCAAACAAACAAGACGACAAAGCTCACATCTGAGATTGGTAGGTTGAAGTAATATTTTTAAGGTATATTTATTACAAATAAAGTATTTCAGTAATGGTGAAAAGGTATACATCTCAAATGTTTAACTGGGAAGAGAAGCGTGGTAAAAATGTATGTAATTTCTTCTTTATTATTCCTGATGTTTTAATTGTAATATTACCTATTTTGCTCACCTATATAATAGAAAAAACAACTATTGTTTACATTCTCAGTATTTCCATAAAGAGCAACCAGATATACTCTATTTGGCACAAATGAATCCCTTCTTGAATGCAGCATGTAGTTTTAGCCTCTCCAGTACCACGAAGATGTCAACAAGTTTTGAAGGAATTCAGATAACAGCAACATAGATGATTAAGAGGCTGGAGAGTTTGATTTACGAGGAAAGATTAAAACATGTTCTCCTTAGCCAAAAGACAGCTAATAACGCAAGAGGAGAGTAACGATAACAGCCTACAAGTATTTAAAACGTAAGCACATCAAGAAAAGAGTGGAAGTGTTTAAGGTGGTACAAGGTTTGAAAACACTGACCTAACATTGAAGAGAGCGTTGTGTCTGTGCATGTTTTTCCTCCAAACTAGAACTAATTAATCTGTGGAGCTTATTGTAAGGACAAAATGAAATATGTGAGTACAAAATAAAGGAAACTTGGAGACCTCATAAATAAAGGACTGGAATATAGTGGTTCTGCCATGCTAAAGACCACTACTGTAAAATTTTCTGGAAAAGGGTAAGCTTCACATCTATTCTACACAAATTAATCAACAACTTTACCAAATTGTTATATTTGCACAACTTCTACTTAACATCTGCTTCCTCCTAGTCCCCTGGATCCCTAGGAACTGAGAATTGATAGAAAGGAGCTGCAGCAGCCCTAGTTTTGTTGCTTTTTTCATATGACTGATACGATATTTGCGGCATTACAGTGGCCCCGATTTGCCTCACTTGTCTCTCCCAGGCTCGATCCAGAGCAGAATCTCTACAAAGTTCATGTCATGAACACTGAAGTCTTTAGTTCAATTCTCACCTTGATTTAAAAACTGGACAAAGATATGGAATATCACAAGACATGGGGACTTAAGACCATAAAACGACAAAGATACTGACAGATGAAAGATGCACAATCAAACATCATCATTGGACTTTTACCTCATCATTTTATATTGACAGACAAGGATACAATTTCCCTTTCTTCCTATGTGCCATATATGGGGAGAATTCCAGTGAACTGCCCATGAAGACAGGGAACCAGACATCCTCTGTAAATGTTTTGGCAAACTAATTCACCTCTAAGGCCATGCATCACTCTCGATATACCTTATTTGCTCTTAAATAAGGGCAGTGTACAGTCAAAAACACAGATGAAAACAGAGAACATTATTTTAGGAACGTTATCTTTTAAAGACTAAATGATTCATGTATGAATCTGCACATTATTTAAGCAATACTTAAAATGCAGAACATTCACACACGTGCATCTGTCTATATCCACACTCATATGTTGGTCCATCCCAAGAACCTAATCTCACTTATCAGTCATTATTTGAACAAACAGCAGACACAGCTAGATAGGGGATCTGCTGTACTAAGTTTTAGTACTTGCATACTCAGTGTGTTTACAGGCTAAACACAGGTATCATTTCTTGTTGTACACAACAAACCAAAGAAAGAAAAAGAAACAGCAGAGACCCGTTGGATGTTTTTTCATGGACTAGGTCAGCTCAACCCTGTTTGCTTATATTGGCAGCTTTCTGAAGGCACTAGTACAGAATGAGTGTGTCTTTAGGTGACATCTGAAGGAAAAGCAGGAGATTTTTTCATGTCAGTGATGCTCTTTAATACTTTATGCATAAGGAACTAAATGAAAGAGAAACATTGAAGTTCCTTAGAAGGGGATATGAAAGGATGGCATTTTTACAAGGATGCTGGTAAGTTTTTTTCAATCCAAACATACTACCTTTTGGTCAAGTACTAGAAAAGATTACATATGTGGGCCAAAATAAAATACTTCTTTAAGTTCAATGAAAACTTCCACCGTAAGTTATAAGAGAAAATGTTGTACTCTTGTATGACAAGCAAGTATACTCTTCTACTGTTGTACTCTTCCTAAAAGACTGAGTCTAGACTGCATGTTTGAAATTTGGAGTTGATAGTGGAATGAGCAGCTATCAGTGTACTGATAACAAGTTTGAGCTTGGCTAACTGGTCATAAAAGTCAGAAATAAAACAGAAATATATTTCAAAAGGTCAAAACTTAAACCTATGCTGTATATGAAAATGCATAAGAAAAAACAAAGAGGCAATTAAAACACAGGTTTTAATGTAAGTCCTTCAATATTAAACATGCTTTGAAAGGCTCTGTCCCTACAAAGTCATGACAGCTCTGAGTTTCAATTAATAGGATTAGATTCAGCTACATAATTAACCTCATTTCAACCTGAATAGCCTAGTTATTTGGTGTTGAAAACCTCCTCCCATACGTAAGAACTGTAAGATTTCAGCATCTGGACAATCAAATTACTAAACAATAAATTCTGGCAGCTAGGATTAAGAATTATGTAGAATTTTAAATGAACTTTCAAAAAAGCTCTCAGATATGTTCTTGACAGGTATTGAAAATTAATTTATGTCAAAGATACATTAGTTTGATCCTGGGTTTTGGGCTTGCAAGATTAAAGATCTTTTACTAGTCTTCATCTAGGGAATTCATGCCCTTTTTAAAGCTTACCATGCCTCGGAGGTGAGATGACTATAGAAAAAGTGTTTTCACTCTAATTTCAAATTAAGATCTTTATATTCATTTTACGCATCTATGCACATACCCTTGCTACAAAGATTTCAGTAAAGTACTACTGATCACCAACCAAAACACGGTCTATATATAGTTCTCATATCTAGCTATGAAATATTAAACATATATCTCACCAAACCCTTCTGTATATTTTGACCCTCAGTAGTTATATTTCTTTCTCTCTAAGAGGCAATGTAAAGTAAATGTAAATATAACCCAAATGAAATATTTTCTATTTTACCAAGGAAGTCTAGGTTGTCACCAGTTTTCTGAATATTGTCATTTCTTAAAGTCCTTCCACAAATGCCCTGCTCACTTGTCATATATAATTTCGTGCTTGTTGCAAAACTTCATATTCTGGAGAAGGTTAGATGTTTCTGCATCATTTTATGGAAAAAGGGACATTTTCTCCTTGTGACTTTCACATTGTTGTGCACGGTGTGTAAAGACAAGAATGAATGTGTGGAACACAGAAAGGTCATGCAAACTTTTGCAATTACTATATTTAGTTTCTCAATGACAATCACCCCATGAAAGGACCTCTCTTAGAAAAATAATGGGAGACCAGCTGCTAACTCCTAACATCTACCAAGCAAGGAAGCTCAAAAAAGGCTGGATAAGCTTCAGGCTGAAGCTTGAAACAAATAACTGAGCGTTGTATGGATTTCAGTAAAAAGGCTGCTCTCGGAGAAGTGTGTGTAGGAGGGCAGCTGGAATCACATATGTTCATGAAATCCATTGCGTTAGCAACAAGCACATGCTGACCTTAGGTCCATTCCGCTCCTCCTTGCCTGAGAACCAACGTGCTGGATTCCTGTTGTGCAAAAAATGCTGACTTGTTCTGAAACGGTGTCTAGTGTTACTGTAAACACACACTGCTTTTACAGTTCCCAGCAGAGTGCTCTCTGCGCGGAGGTTACATGATCTTTATACTCCTGGCAGGAAATAAAAGATGATAATGGTGGGGACCTCTGTTAGGAACAGTAGCCCTTAGAAAGAAGAGGAAGAACTAAAGCATGGTTATATATCAACAGTCTATGTAAAGACACGGTTTGCCTTGTGAATGTGTGACATAATTTTGGAAATGCTAAAGGATCCACAGAAAATTCAGTCCAACAGGAACAAATTAGGGGACTAATGCAATGGACACTATACAGGTGGGAGAGTCCCAAAAGGCAGCAGGACTGAGGCAAGTAACGTGCCTTGTACCAGGGGAGTCCAGATGAGGATGGCTATGTAGCTCATATATGTACTTCATGACCACACCAGCACAGCAAACACAAGGGTAGAAGAGGGGATGTTTAGTCTGCAAATGGACAATCTGTAACAGTCTCAAATCTCTGAAGGGAGTCCATAGTTGCTGTTAAATACCAGAGACTCTTGTAGTAGCTTTTGAACATCTATGTGGCTGATTCAAGTCCTAATTCTAGGTCAGTTAGAATTGCATCTTCTTAGTATTTAAGTACATTTTCTGTGCCAAATTCTCTATGCCTGTCTGCATCTAGTGCAGCCTCTTTAAGACATTTATTTCCTAAGACACTAGCAGCAGAAAGCTGCTACAGGAAATATCTCATTTCTTTCTTCACAGTTTTTTTTGTCTGTGCCCCTTATTGCACCAAACTGTTCTCTCATTTGGTACTGGGGCAACTGTTTGCACAGCTTGCTGAAAGCCAGCTCACTAAAGCAATGTAGATTAAAAAATGGATAGACTTAATGTGAATCATTTCAGTGATCCAGTTTACAGTAAATGCTTGAATTCCTGAACTTAGAAGGCAGTGAAATACAGTTGGGAAAGCAACACTGTGACTCACCTTCAACACAAAGCTCTCTTTCAAGCAATTACAGCTTTCAATCTGTCTGTGCAAAGGTGAATCACAAGCTGGCCCACAGAATACACGAAGAAGGATATATATTTTGCAAGCATAGCAGATTCATGCATAATGAAAACCAGGAATTATTGCCTGAACTGCAAGCCAGGCTATAAATCACATTTAAAAATTGACACCATGCATTTGAACAGAAATCCACATTGAGATCCACAGCTAAACAATTACTAAAACTTCTAGGGATTCACATCCCTCTCTTAACATTTCAGGTAGGTAGATTTCATACAGGTGGCTGAGCATACTACAGCTGACCAAGAGATGCCAAGAGATGAAAAATGAAGTATAGACACAGTAAGAACGTGGTGAAAGTATTCAATCCCCATTGAAGGTCTGCTTTGTTCTGCAATTGGATAGCTTTTCCTTATGAAATATGAGATAATTAATCATGGTCACCTGGTTACATGTTGAATGAACACTTTAAAAGAACAATGAAAAAAATGCTTTAAAAGTATACAGGAAAGGAAGACAAGGGATAAAATCATACTGAGCAAAGACATACACTTTAAAAGAAAGAGTATACTGTATTGGCTGGTATACACACTAACAGGAATGTGCACATGGCTTGTGAGTCCTTGTAGGTGCTACTGACTAAGGAAGTTTCATTCCAGTCTCGGGTTCAGACTCTAACTTTGCTTTTTGGTCAGCTCTTGTGGTGTAGATAGTTTGTGACAAATAGCACTGGGGAAACAGATTTCTTTCCTATTCATGAGAAAAGGGCTTGAAGGAATGGAAACTTATCAAAGAGGAACTGTGAAGGAAATGAATTGTTGAATAGGTGTCAAGAAAGCTTTAGCAGAAGATGGTAGAGATGAACTTGGTTTGACAGTTTATCGTAGACTGAGTCATCGCTTTCTGTTGATTGTGCTAGTGAATAGGAAAACGCTCTGGGAAATGAGCTAGAAAGACTCCCCCATTTGAGTGACATAACATGACCTACAGTAAGACTCTAAGCTATTCAAGATGAACAGACTTAAGCCAGAAGTATATACCACAAAAGTAAGGAAACCGACACAAGAAAAGAGAGTGCTGGCTTTGTTACTTTTGTGTTTTCTGTGTAACCAAGCAAAAAACAACATTATTAAAAAAATACCCTGCATACTATGCAAACTGGTTGACCTACTTAAAAACTTTAGATACCTTAGAAGAATTAAAATGTCACTTAGAATGAAGTCATGAGGTCTTGTCCAGAGGTATGGCAAGCTAGCTGGGGTCAGATCTGGACCTGGAGGCCTGAAGCTCTACAGGTCTTCTTTGGGAAAGCCTCATAAACACACTCAGGAAATGTTTGGGGTAGGGCAGTGAAGGCAGAAGGACTTGGAGGGAAGCACAGAGTTGGAGGGCACGGTGGAGTGGAATACAGCTCAACTCATAAATGGTGTTGAAATTGAGAATGGATTCCCTATTTTTAATGGAACTCATATGGGTATTAAATCCAGAAAGTTCCATAATGTTCAGTAAAAATTAGAAGGGTGCATAGGAAACTTAACTGAGTCTCATAAAGATGAATCGGTGACCTATAACATTTGGCATATGTCTTCATGAGTTTATGCTGCTCTCAACACGAAGCACTGCAGTATAAGCTACAGAGTAGTGTGTGTCCTCTCAGGGTTAGACGTGAAGTGATTTACTGACTTCAGTCTTCAAGTTAGGCAGCTTTCTTTCAAGAGATCCAGAGCAAGCAACGAAGGAAAGAAAAAAATTTGTATTGTGCCTTCAAAATCAGTTAATGATAATTAAGAATTACAGAGATGATTATAGTTTAGCCATAACGGGATATCTATTTTATAACATCACTGGAGAGCAGAATTATGGTGCTCTGGTTTTCTTAACTTAATCTATTTGATGCTCTTTAAGAATAACCATTAATTTAAGTAGCTTGTAAATTTTGGTTTGATGATAACTGCTCCTCTGAAATGTGTTTGATCCCTCAGTTACAGATATGTAGGGTCAGTTGATGCATGTTCTCCACTTTAATGTAGGGATTTTTTTGTGTCTGTGAATATGAATTAGCCTTTTCTTGCTTAAGCAACTTCATCTTTTAATTGATGACACATCAATGCCATTAACACTTAATGAATTAAATTACAGTGCACCTAAATTCCTACTATGATTTACTGTTTGCTCCAGTAATTAAAAAGATTCAGTAGTAAACACGAATATTTAACAAATCAGGTTGTTTAGCATAATCACCAGAACATCTCTTGCTACAGGCTGTGCAATTCCTTAAAATGTTGAAACCCAAAATGCTTTAAAAATTGTAAGGGAAGAGTATGGGAAGAAAGAGGATATCCTAATTCTATGATAAAAGTGTACTCCAAAATTTCTGCTATTTACAGCATAAACCAGAGCTGCTCAGAGTATAGAACACTTTTATTTCTTAAGGACTGTTTTATTAATGGATAAGTCTCTAATTGCTGCAGGCTCAGGAAAGTATTATGCCTTTGAGTTCACTTGACTGAATCAATGAAATCTGCTGCTCCTTATCAGCGAGATCTGCTGTTCAAAGCTCCATTAGGAATAAAAGCAAATCCTGACTCCTGCTGTGTGAGGACATTAGTAAGGCCATGCTTGCTCACTGATGATACGGTTGGGATGTTAAACAGGGATGGTTTTCTCCCAAATTAATGTGGAGCCCTGCCCTGAGCTTCTTTATTCTCTATCACACAGATGTGAGGTTTTGTCTGGTTTCATCAATTTGTAGTTAGGTTGCTGACAGAGTGAGCACTCATGCAGATAATAGTTTGGTATTCAGGCTATAATTATGGCTACAGTGACTTCCACTTACCCCTACTAATAACTCAGCATGCTATCCAAAATACGACTGGTACTGATACATGAGCAACAACTGCTAAGCGTGTCTTGGCATAACTCTGCCCATTCCAAAGGCTTGTCCCAGAGAAGGGGGAGTTTTGGGACAGCAACTTCTGGTACAAAGAGCTGCTCTCCAGGGAGCACAACCTGGGGCAGTCGGCATTGCCTGCCAGAGCACTGTCTGCCACACCTCTTCTCTACAGTTATGCCAGGGATTACCTGGCCCTGAAATTTAAGGAAGCATAAAGGCAGCTGAAGTCATTTGCGTCCCACTCTCCAGGTATGCAGAACAGAGCAGCAGGACAGCTAATTTTCTGGCTCACTGTTTTTTCCTTTTTCGCCTCCTGAACTAATTACTGTTGGATGATAGCTAAAAAATTAAAAGGCAAAAGTGCAGAATCACAGGGCCCATTTGTCTGTGACCAAAATAATTAATTTCCAGAATCTCCTTTTCAGTAAATATTCAAAAATAAAACCTTGAAAATAGTTTGTCAGAAGGAGAGAAAGCGGAGAGAAGAGTTAGGTGAAAGCAGTGGTTCAATCTTTATGCTAGAATCTCACTGGGGTATATTTTCCACACATTACAAGAGGTATTGCCCTTCACAAACCTTATCTGGGAAGCAAGAGGCTAAAGGTGTTTCCACTGAGAAAGTGATTTGTTCATAAATTCATATTTGAATCCTCTAAGCAAGGACTAAACTTGGAGAAGTTAGTGATAGAAAAAAAGGATGCCAAAATGAATTTGTCTGATTGGTATTTTTGATCAAGACCTCACAATAAGAGTAAGGGTGAATCTCCTACCACTGCTGGTTTCAAACAGTCCCTGGTCCATGCTCTCCCTCAAGGTGTTCATAGGTCTTGTCTACAAAAGTGCCAGATGGCATGGGCCAAAACTACAGCAGGAAGCATGATAATAAGTAAACAAGAGAGATAACTGCATGTCAGTACTTGAGCCCATGTCCTGTCTAGTTTACTTGTACAGATCCTGCTGTGTGACTGAGTTCTTGAATGAGATGCCCCTTCTGTCCTTGGTGACTGGCTGCTGGATGTGTGCACGCCAAGTTTGATCGTCATTTAGCCTATACTTCCCTCTGAAAGTGCAAATGAAACAAACCTATGCGACTCAGCCCAGAGCTCTTTTGAGAGTGGAAATTCCTAGTTCTGGGAAGTACTTTGTGGTACTTTGTTTTTGTCATCATTGGATTTCTAAATCCATCTGGATTTCTAAATGAAGAGGGAGAGAGCACTTGGAAGCAATTGTATAGCACTACATAGGAAACAACTATAAGGGAATATAGGAGCCAACTCTCTTCTGGTTGTCTGCATTGTACTGGTTTAGCCAATACAATTCAGATTTTAAGCAGTGCTGCTACTACATGGTACATGGCAGACAGGAAATTTTGATGCTGGTGTGTGTCTCACCTAGTAGTGGTGTGCTTGCTGCTGCTTGCTAAACACAGCTGGAAGTCTGCAATAACAACACATTTACTTGTCTGTTACCTTTGACAATTACAATTCTCCATCTCACTTCAGTCTATTAAAATGATTGTCCATACTGCAGAATAATACAAAGACACTTACTGTGTCTTTTTATGTTCCTTTATTTTTAAGGGTTTATTTTGCTTTGTTAAAGGAAAACAGGTAAGGAAGCTTAAATAATAGATCTCAGGAAATGAAATGATCACTACATCTTTAGTCGAACTGGAATGCACTTAAGAAAATAGGAAAGAGGTTTAAGTTAGAGTCATGGGAACTGGTGAACAAAGCACCAAAAAGCATGAAGCCCCAACACAGATGTAGCAAAGATTTTCCAGATGTGGAATTCTTTCTATGGATCAGTAGAGTTAGCTTAACTTACTTGAGCTATAATGATTATTCTGGGGGAAAAAAAAAGTATGGCTCATTTCTTATCTCTCAGTCTTTTAATATAACTAAATGCAATTTACTTTGCTGAAGATTTTAATCTAGATTTGCTTTATGAAAAGATGTCTGTTTCTTATTCCTCTTAGTTAGTCTAATGTGGCATACATTGCCTCTGTGGAAATGCCTTTGAAATGTTCTGCAAAAGTTAATATATGTAGCAACTTCTTAGGTTGGAACTTTTTTGGTTAGTTTTTCGATGTCCCGTTCCTCATTAAAAAGAAAATCATGCCAGGTTCTGATTACAACTGTAACATATACATATATATATATATATATATGTATACACACACACACACCCCTTTACAGTTTTTAGTATGGTCTTTGGTTATGTTTGTGTTTTTATATTCTTATGAGATACGCTCATACTTTTTTTCTTTGCTCTTTATTCAGCTGAAGAATTGCCTTGACTTACTGTATTCTGATCATTGATTGATTTCTGCAAATTTTAAGATCCCTCTAATTATTGCTAGAAAGTTTCCAAACATGTAGAGGACTACTGCTGTTGCTGTTTAAGTTATATAGTATTCTTAATTTGATGATGGATTGTTTTCTGGAGGAAATACTTGCCTCTTACAAAACATAAACACTCATGTAATAAAATTATATTTGCTGTACATATTAGGGCTGAATATCCAATACATTTTTACTACAAAATACCATTTCTGACACATTAAAAACTAATTCAATGTTTGTATAGTGACTTATCCACTGGAAATATTGCAATACTAATTTGATATCTTGGGTACATAGAGGGTTATGACTTGGGTTAATCTCACAAAAATCAGTGGTAGGACTGCTATTAATTTAATTGTGGAAAGGGTTATACTAATCAATTTCTCTGTCACTAGTTTGTCTGGACATTTTCTAAACCGGTGTAAAACTTCAGCATCCACAATATACTGAGGCAAGGAACCCCATAGCTCAGTTCTTGATTTTGTGGAGAAATGCCTCCCCCTGTATGTTTTGAACCTGTCGCCTTCATTTGATTTCCTCTCATTCTTTTATGGGAAGAGACAAGCTATTGTACATAACATCAAATGATTCTCAACACAGAGTAATCAAACATGGGTAACTATTGTGCTGAGAGACCAAAAAAAAGAAATGAGGTGCAAAAACTTTTACTATCAGAAGGAATGGCAGGTATTAAATCCCTGACTGCAAAAGCCAGGGATTCACCACTTCCAAGCTAGCAGTGAATCCTACTCTAACTTTTGTGCCAGAAACACTGTCTCCTACTTGACCCATTGTTATTGTCTGGTCCTGTAATAGATAATTGAATGGCTGCTAAAAGGCATTTTTCCTACAAATGCTAGTCTGGATCTGTGCTTCAAAACCTAGAGTCAGACTTAAGTTGTAAGGGTGATCTGTATAAAAAGTACAAGTCTGAGATCTTCCTTTAAAACGGTGAAAGAAATTTTAGGAAAACTACAGACTATTCCCATGACTCTCTTTCAACTTTCCAATCATTTTCCAGCCACAAATGCCCTGATAATGATGAAATTATACCTGATAAAATTGATTAACCTGATATACATTTTAAAGTTTTGCCAGAGTGGGTATATCAGTTATGAATGTGAAATAGAAGACACACTGCCGAAGACACACTTGTGTTGACACAAACAATGTTATTCCACTCCAAGAGTTAGTGTGATCTATACCACCAAAATACGTCCTTGGCACTCTCCAAACATTCTGGAATTTCATCCCTGCTTTGAGATCCTCCCATAGTAACTACAAGAGCAAAATCTTTCTAGTGTAGGCGTGGGCTTTGTTCTGTAAACAGGGCTCTATGTAAGTCAATTGATAGATAACTAATTCTTGACAAAAGTCTCAGTCTTTCTTTTTCTTCCTTGCAACATGAAGAAACATTGATTCCAGGATGACATTGTAAATTAGGCGACCTGTCTGGAGGAAGCAGTGGTTTATTTTATTAATTTTTTTTCTTGCCTTTTAACAGATATTTCAACTGCTCTTCTCTAATTTCAAGCCTGTATTTTGATATGTATTAAAATCCCTGGTTACTTTCCTCTTTGCCTTTCAATTCTGCTTATAGGTGGCTGCTGAAATATGATGTACCTGGCTAGCACTCTGAAACTGGTTACCAAATATCTCCTCTTCTTTTAAGCCAAAGTACAGCAGCAGGTGCAATTAAATCCACTGTAGACTGGGCTTTAAATTAATACCTACCAATTGAACTAAAGAGGCTGTTCACTCAGAGAAGCTTTCAGATTTAGCAAACTTCTACTTACAAGCTTAATCCAAACTCACGTGACTGGAATGATTACCTGCAGTAATAACTGCTTGCAGATTTATAGTTTGTAGGCCCTTTGGCAGTTGTGTCTTTCAGTAAACTTGGTTTTCAGTTCTTTCGTTATTTGTAATACTTATGAATTAAGCAACAATTTCATGCAGCTATCTGATTCTTTCCTAAAATATCATGAAGGGGAGATTCACTAATAGCCAAAATCAACACAAAGGTAGATTGAAAATGGTAATAAAGCAATTAATGAGGCAACTGACTGACTTTGCATATAAGAATTGTACACTGGTGCATTTTAAAGACCGATGGCATCTACCATATGCTAGAGAATCAGCACTTGGTTTGATTGCCACTTCCTGATATATGCAAAAACAATCTTATTTTACAAGAGTATTTGCAGAGGAGATTTGAGACAATGGCTAAACTACCACAAGGTATTTCAAAACCTTCAAGATAATGAAAAATACCTTTTGTCAGATACAGTTAGTATCTTTCAGTTTATAGACAATAAAAGATCTAGTCGCTCAGGCTGAACATACTACAAGCAGATACAGTGATTCTCTCAAGCATCACTTGCTATACCAGAAAGCATTCAGAGCACAAGTCAACAACTCTAACATAGAAAAAAAAAAAACAGTCTGAGCAACCCGTGATGCTGCAGTTAGATAGAGCCCTATCATTGTGCCACCAAGGACGGTTCCACATCAGGAAGACACTTTGCCTCTAGGTGTGCCTAATCCAAAGTGTGCTTTTGGGTGTCTCTCACCTGGGTTTTCAGCATGTCCTTAGAGGAATGTAAATAAGCATGACTTCTCATCAAACATCAAAGAGCTCTCTCTTTTCCCTAAGGATTTGTGAAAAGGAGCTTTTTATTCTAATGAGACAGGATTTTAAAATGTGCATGTAAATACCTAAAATATATAAACAACAAAACCCTGTGCTGGCTTTGTGGAGTAAAGCCCATGTCCCAGGTGATCTCGGACTCAAAGAGTTTCTTACCCTTCTGTTTTAACAGATGCAAAAAGAGAAAAGTTACCTTGCCACACTTTAAGTGCTCTAAGCTATTCATATTAAAGATGATTTAAAATTTTTCAGCTCTTTGGTTCATCTTCAACAACTCTGACACAACATAGCAGTCCAAGTGCTATTTTCAAATACGAACACAAGAGCATAATATGATCTTACAGATGTTTTGAATGTTGTCTAGAAACCCAAAGAAGTAAAGAAGAGCTTGTTAAATTTTTTGGAAATGGCTAGATACCTTCATAGTTCTGTGCTATGTGCAGATTTTACAGCCGAAAGCTAATCTTTACTGGGAATCAGTGTACAATTAGCAAGTGTCACAACAGAGAGCTTGTTTTTCACCTTCATGTACCTAAATAACTATGAAAACGTAGCCAAACATTAATTTTAAAATTTGGCCTGGGAACCTCAGTTTTTCAGAAGCTGATGCTATTTCTGGACACTGAAAAAGAAAGCCCATCACCTGATTTCCAAATCAACAGTCACATCACTACTTTGGAAACCATGGCCTAATGATTACATGTCAGTATCAATTAGGACCAAGTGAACTAGTTTATATTTCATCTGAATCAAAACAAGCCTTTACCATGAACTCAGTCCAAACAAAATTAGACTAGAAAAAACTTGATTAACTGGTTATCACCATTCTCTCTTATTCTTGTTATAGCCAAAAAAGGAAAGGAAGAACCACTTGTTCATGTTTGCTTTGATTTAAAAGCCATTTTTGGTCAGGGACTACCTCTTTTGCAATGTTTCTGGTGTCCAATACAATAAGAGACCACAATTTGGGCTAGGTAATATCAATGCTACGGAACCACTGTATAACTGATAACTAACTTTATACTGAAAGGCAGCTTGATTAAGATTAAATATATGATACTAGCCAGAATATACTGAGTACCAGTTTACAGTCTGTATGGTGGTGTTCTAAAAGGTGAGCACATGATAATTAGTTATAATGTAATACTAAATTGAATTTGCTGAAAGTAACAAATTCATAAGCTTTCTGCTGTATTTTCTGCTTTGACAACAAAGAGCTTAAATATGAAACATTGTTTCCCACAATATTTTTGTTTGCCATTTGGGATTTTACAGTCTAGAAGGGTGGATAAATAAATGATAAAAAACTGGCCAGAGAGCAGCTCTATGGAAAAGGCCCTGGGGTCTTGGCAGACAGCGAGCTGTGCATGAGCCAGCAGTGTGCCCTGGCAGCAAAGAGAGCTGGCAGCATCCTGGGATGTATCAACAAAAGCATGGCCTGTAGATGGAGGGAAGGGATTATCCCCCTCTGTTCAGTGCTTGTTAGACCACATCTGCAATACTGAGTCCAATTTCAGGATCCTCCCAATACAAGAAAGACATCAATAAAAGGGAATTTGTCCAGGGGAGGGCCACCAAGCTGGTCAGGGTCTGGATCACTTGGCCTGTGAGATGAGGCTGCAAGACTTGTTCAGCCAGAAGAGATGGCTTTTGGGGTCCTACCAGCAGCTCCCCAGGACCTCATAGGAGGACAACAAGAAGATGGGGCTGGGCTCTTCACATTGTGCATATGAAGATGACAAGAGACAACAGGTGTAAACTGAAACCAGAGATGATCAGACTGGATATAAGGAAAATCATCTCCTCCATGGAGACAGTACAGCAGTGGGGCAGGTAGCCTACAGAGGTTGCACAGGCTCCATCCTTGGAGGTTTTCAAGACTGGACTGGATAAAGTCCTGAGCAACGTTGTCTGACCTCAGGGCTGGTCCTGCTTGAGCAGGAGGCTGGAGAAAGGACCTGCAAAGGTCCCCGTCAAGAGAGTTATTCTGAGTTATCCTTTATTTAACTGTATTTCACTAATAGGTGATGAAGTCTGTGAAGAAAGACATTCTTATAACTTATCAATCTGTGATGAAACATATTATTCATGTCAAAATATGTTTAAAAGAATTCAGTGCTAATGCTTGTTTTTTTTCTAATCACATAGTTTCTGGGATAAAAATAACTTGCCTTAACAAGGAAAGTATATATTGCCGTAAAAACACATTGGATTGGACAGAAAAAGGACAGCTGAAAGATTTAGCATGATGGCCAGCAGCAGTAATCACTCAGCTGGCACTATATACATCTTTATTCCTATCAGGGAAATATCTTGATTAGAATAAGGTAATTCTATTACAGAACTTAAGAAAAGACAACAAACCAACAAAGAAATCAAAATTCAATTGCTCATTACAGGAATATAAGTCACTGAGGCATTGCTTGTTTTCTCTACAGTGAATACTGACATTTGAATATTTGTTGAGGAAATATTTAAAATTGTTGCCACAATTAACACAGTCATCAAAAAAATCTAGAAAAAGATCATAGCTACAAAAGCATTAAAGTGCATGATATGGACAAATGCAATGTAAAAATAATGGCCTATCCTTATTATTGGCCTAAAATAATTCAGTTAAGCTTTTCTAAGTATCTTAAAGATCAAAATAGATGAGACTATATTAAAGAAATTAATAAAATTAAATGCCTTTGGAGATAACAACAGCATATTTTGATTTAAAAAGCTCTTCCAAAGAAGTATAAAAGTAGGTCCATACTGATGGCCCATGCTAATGCAGGTGGAATAAGAAAAGAGAGGATGGCTAAATATTTAAGAATTCAATGCACAAGAGGTTCTTTTAGTTCTCAGATACTTCAGATGTACTTTATTGTGCAATGATTTAATGGAATTTGTTTTAGCCTTCCAGAAAACACGTTTGCCTGTTCGGGCATGGGACCTGAACGTCTGTGTCCTTCTTCAATGGTATAAAGCCTTCTTGATTGCTGGGTCCCCCTCAGAGCACATTCACACTATCTAGCCCTATCCTTCACTTTTTAAGACTCAAGAAAGTAATATACAACAGACAATCATGAGGAGTTTTAGGGGCTGTCCTGCTTCCAGTGCATTTAGCATGGTTTTAAGTGGACTTTCAGAGGAAATCTGCAGTCCCAGGATCTAGTGTTTCCTCCAAAACCTAAAGAAAATGGCCACAGCACATTAAGATTAACGAGACTTTGGCTTTGCATGGTGCTACGTGCATTTTAAAGTTTATGTGTTTATATCCACATGCATACAGTGAATATGGTGTGACTTTTAAAAGTGAAGTAATTTATTCAGAAGAACAACTACAGCAGTGTGCGGTTAATAAGCTACTAAAAATCAAATACCAAAAATCATGACATCAGCTATTTTACTGCATTTAGAAAAAATAAAAAAAACCCAACAGCTAAACATCGTCAGGAATCTTAGCATGACATGTCAGCTTTTGGTATCTATTGGCATCACAAGCCTTTTTTCTAGTAATGAAATAAATGACAGTGGAATAAAAATATATCTATTAGCATCTTTTAGTGTTTGGCAAACATCCATGCATATTCTGGCAGAGTTTCTGTAACTGTTTTTCAGTATGACAGATCGAAATGTGAGGGCTCACCTGACATTTTTATTTAGAAAGCAAACACTCAGCTAAAACAAATTTTATGACTGTTGCAACATCAACAGTAAAAGAAAGATTACCTAGCTAGGAACTGGTACTTCATACTAAGGTCTCACAAAAACACTAATAAGACTGTTCTACTAAAACCAGATACAATACTTACAAAAAGGAACAATTAATAATTCATTTTGCCTAGTTTATTCTAGAATACTGGCTAGAGATATTGTAAAGCAGCCAGAAAACTAGTAACTTGTGCCAAGTAACTTGTATTTCTCTCCAGTTTTTGTAGAAACTGATCTCCTGTAGCCAGTCAGATTCATTTTTTTAATGTTTGCTCTAGGTTCAAAATAAGTTATGTATGGATGAACCTTTAAAGACTTTATGAAAATAGAGAATCCAGTGGGTACTGCTCATAGAAAGAATTGATTTCTCTGGATATAGAACTTTGGTAAGATTTTCTTTTTTTCCTTTTTGGTTAGAGCTGCAGTTAAATTAAATTAAATTAATAGAGCTCTACCTAGTGTGCCAAGCAGTATGTCTTTTATGTGCCTTGTTTAATGACAGTGAACCTGTCACTACTGGATTTTCAAGGTCCTCTGCTGCGAGTTCTCACAGGCAGGCCTGACCTGCCTTGTCATCACTCCATCACCTGCTGTTCTGCAGCTCATCTCACCATGGGGCCGAGCACCAAGTGTCCTCTGCTGCCTGACACTGACAATTAGAGTCTGTGAGAGGAAATACCCTGCCGTTAAGGTCCCTTTTATCATCTGTATATTTGTCTTCCTTGTGAATCAAAGGCAACCAAGGAAATTAAACACCAAAGGACATTGAGTCTGTACTTTATTAAATAGTGTCTTTATCAGAAATCTAGATGGGATGCAGAAAAAAAAAAAAAAAAAAAAAGAGACTTGTTCACTGCTAGGCCCGTATTGTAGTACTAACACCAGGGAGATTTCAAGCACATTACATTGGCCAGAGATCCAATGAAGCTGCTGTCTTCGACTGTGCTTAATACTTTATCGTCTTGTTTGCTTGGGGATCATCAAAACACAGATGAGAAATGGGCTATCAAATCTGTTCTACTCCATGTCAAAGACCGACACTTTTATTTGTGCTGAAGTAGACCTCTCTAACGTACTACTTAGAGAGAGTACTGAGATTTACCGAAAGAGGTTGTGCACTTTTTCCATAGTATATCTTTAGAGCAAGAGGGAATATTTTGGTAGAATCATGAAAGCTCTTAAAAGCATATTCAATTGCTATTCTGCTAGGGAATTTTTACTGCTACAGATGAGTAATGTCACTTGCTTTTTTTATATCAAGTCATGCATTCTGTGTTTTTTAATTGATCCAAGTTTGTACTTAATAACTAAAATTTAGTACTCAATGACTTAAAAACCCCCTTATTTCATTTTTAGAGCAGCAACTCTTCCAAATGTGTGCTCAACCAAAATACCACAGGGCAGTTGTTTTATGCACAGGAAAAATTTATTTATTATAATGCTGAACATTATGGACCAATGGTGTTAATATTTATTTAGGGCTAGACTAAACCTTCTGCCCTGTTTATGTGATAGCACATAGTTTCATCACCTCAAGAGAAATAAGCTGTGCTAGTCCCTGACCAGATGTGGATATTCACTCTACCCCTCCCGCTGGCTCTGTTGTAGCAATGTTTCTGAGTCACAAACAGAGTTCATTATTCCCTACAAATATTTGAGGATAAATTGGGAAATCATGAAGTAGGTCCACAAAGAGACTTAGGCAATACTTCTAATATTGACTTATAGTCATTTCACCTTTTTTTTGGGAACACTGCTCCAGAAACCGAAGTTAGCCCTGAATTAGGAACCTCACAGTGGATTCATTGTACTGAATATTGGTATCTATATTAGGAGCCATCTTGACTCTACAGTTAGTGGAGAATTAACCAGTACCATTCATGAAGTCTTGGGTGTGATTCACATCAGTAAACCAAATGCTGACATATAGCCAGGTGAACCAAAGGTTCCTGTGTTGATTATTTTTAGACTATAAATGAAGCCAACAACACGAACTCTGACACAGACACCTTCATTACTGACAGGTGAGATGAACCTTCCATCCCTCAGATTTCTTCATAGTTCATGGACAGAATTTGAGAATAAAAATCACAACAGTCAGCAAGGTAGATAAAAGCATGGAAATAATACATAAATTACTCAAAAGAAAGATGGATGCATCTGAAAAAACAGTCTTTTGAAGCTAGTTGCTGGCCTGCATTCCTGATTTAGGCGCCGATAGTCCCAGCCCTGAGTCATCTCTTGGCTTCAGCCATCATTTTCCCTGACTGTGCATGTTGCTTGATCTTAACTTCTACCTTAAAAAAGTTCTTTTGAAAGATTTCTTTTTTTCACCATTGCCAGAAATGTCAACAATATTGAGGCTTCTTAAAAATGCATTTATCAGAAACAGCTGATGCCTGTGGTACATCATTTGCAATGCCCTAATTCACACAACTTGAAGCAATAGCGTACACAGTTAGGTATGACTGATGTTCTGCTCAATACACTGATCATTTATAGATTTTTGCCAAAGGGACTCTGCAATTACATGTTTTAGTGCACTTTCCACTGTAAAAAAATTTAACTGGTTATGGAACTCGAGTTATTAATTGACAAAAATAGCAATGTTTTCAGATTATGTTTGGCTTTGCTCTAAATATAAAAATAGTGGTGTGATTTTTTTTTTTTTTTTAAGTACTCCATCTGAAAGTTTGTATTTGATGTAGTCAAAATTTACTGCGTGTTGGAAAATATACAAAATTGAGAAAATATTTAATTTCAAGGATTAACAACTCCTATAAACATAATCAGTAATGTGTGAACTTCTAAGCTGCTTAAGCAGCTTGGTCCATTTAAGGATCTAAATGTTCGGTTGCCTATAGGAAAAACATTTGAAAGTATCAAAGTATCTAGAGTCTACAGAATAGAAAGTCTTGTAAAAACAGGTTTTTATTTATGTATATAGAATTTCTGAATCAGAAACACTGAAATAACAGCCTTTCTACTTTCTTGTATTTCTCATTCCAGTCCCAGATGATTCCAAGTAATATTAAGTAAGAAAGAGGCAGCTACAAGAAATTATTACTTCAGATTCTCAAAATGAGAAAAGATATTTGACTAGACATTTTGAGTGCATTTTTAATCCAGTTTTAATTTTGATACAATGCTGTCCAATCTCTTTACCTACTGTGTTATTAGCATTGTCAATAGTAAAATAAACAACTCCTTTTCATTCTGTAATATTTTGTAATATATTTTAGTCTGTTTGTAATAACATAAACCAGGAAGTGTTAGATTGTTGGTATTTCCAAATAAATATCAAAATTAGTATTTGTTTTGTTCTCTTGCAGCAGACACACAAATATGCTATATTCTTTTCTGAAGGCTTTCACACCTTACTCATGGCTTTGTCATTTATGAGTCTTATGCAATATCATTTATCTTGTGAAGTGTAAGCAGCAATGATCGAGCAACAGCTAGTTACATTGCAAAACATGAGACCTGAATGTCTGAATCAAGATCCAATATAATTTGAAAAAAATAGCACTAACTCCCCCTAGAACCAAGTGACTTCAGTTGACAGGACCAATTTAAATAATCATCTCCCTAATGCATGCTTAATATTTCCAAAAAACCATCATAACCTCCTGAGCTCCTGAGCTGCAAAGAGTTAAACAAAAGCCAAAAGGTTAAAAGGCAACCACAATTCCATTCACATTCTAGCTTGTGCTCATGTACATGGAAACATCAGGAAACTGACTCCACATGGCATGAAATTCCACCTAATATTTGTAATATTAAATATAATGCTGCCCACAAAAAACATAACACTGAAGTCTGGGCAGGAAGAAGCAAGAGAGATACAGATTCATATGCATATGTACAGGTTATAAAGTGTATGTAAAAAATACATTTATTTCATACCATCATTAACACTGACATGATAGGCAGTTTTGACACTAGAGAAGTAAGCATAGAGCTTTGAGTTTTATTTCTGATTTTACAAGCCATTAGCTTGTAAAACACTTGTTGCAGCTCTATTCCTCTAAAATAAAACTGGGGTCATTACATCTCTGTGCCCTGAAGATTTTTTTAATGACTTCCAGATAGCTTTTTTTCAGATGCCGTACCATCTTGTATGGTACATAACTGCTAAAGATGTACAAGAACCTATAATATTGCATGGCTGCTTGACAACCTATTTGAAATTAGCTGCAAAGAGTAGGGCCAGTTATAATCAGTTTGCATGTTTGGACATAATTTAAAGGATGTGGCCAAATACGAACTACCTCAGAAAAAGAAATACCAAATAATATCACCTGCAAAATCTGTAAAGAAAATGCTTATTAAATATGAGTCACAGTTTGGCATTTATGAACTTCAACAGCTAAAATAGCAACATCCTGACCAGACAGCTCCATAGCTTTTACAGTACTGATTAGCACTGTGGTTTTTCTCTCAGAAACTTTTTTAAACTTATTCCTCTCCCTTAATAAGCAAAAGAAAAGAAATAATCCAAACCAGGATAACGCAAGAAAACATCACCAACAAAAATCAGACATAAATCAGAATGCCAGTGGCATTTGGATATTTTGAGGTATTTTTCAAGCTATATTTGAAGTACTGTAGCAAACTATCAATTAAAATAAATGACGAAGAAACCAACAGATATTCTAGATATCTATAGGGCTAAGAGTGGAGTGTTCCCTAGTGTTTATCACAACAATACACTCATTTGACAGCATCTAGCAGACAATCACTAATAGATTTCACATACCAACACCAAAGTACTTATACTGTTCAGAGAACAGAAAAGAACAGAAAAACAACCTTTCAATAGTCTGGAAGTACTTAGCCAAAATAAAAATTACTACCTCCAGTGAAATACTCCAGATAGATAACTGAAATTTCCTGCCATACTTAAAGACAAACAGTAAAGTTCACACTAAGTCATCAGATTCCGTTGACTTGAACAAACCCATTGGCATCCATGTTTTTTAATCAAGACATCAAATAAATCAAAATAGATTTTAACACCAAGTAACAAGTTAGTATCTAGAGGAAGACTGACATGTAAGGGGCAGCTGCAATTCAACTGGGTACTTTGTAGGATAGTTTCAAACATCTTTATTAGTGTCACACAGAAAGCTGGACTGCTTTTCAGAAAGAGAAAATATCCTATTCAGGAAACAATGAATAACCTTTACACAGACATTTGTCAGGTCTGTAACTCTACACATTTGAAACCCCACAGTTGAAGCCTGTCTTTTGTCACTTAGTTAAGTAACACTGTATTCCACAAAATAAATACAAAGAAATGAAAAAACACGTAAATATTTACTCACCAGCCTTCTCCTTCTCTGAAATAATTGGCATAGCCTGAAAAAAAAAAAAAAAAAAAAAGATACCACTATTAAGAAAATAAGAATGTTAGGGAAACATTATAAAATCTTAAAGTAGGTTTTATGAGTGTCCAGAAGGTCTGGAAAGAACTGAGGTCTCACTGTGTTAGGCACTCTGGAGAGAAACATACAGTTCCCATTTGAGTGGCTTATGATCTGTTATGAAATTACTGTTAAAAAAAAGGACTAAGAGAGAAGGGAGGAGATGGAGTTAATAAGATATTCCAATGATCACATTTTGAAATAATCATCCTAGAATACATGCCCACGAAATTCCACTGGGAAATTACTAAATAATTCTGAAGGAGTGAAGACAAAAACTATGTGGCTGAAGATGAGATTAAAATGCCAAACCTTTCTTCTGCAGAACTCAAGTAGAGTTCTGCCATTGACTCCATATAGTTAGGGCTTGGGCTCAAATGTATGTTTTTCTATAACATACCAATTTCTTACTTTTTATATAATTTTTCAGAGACAAGTAATAGAAGTTTTTTCATATTAGCTGTAATTGTTTTTGGACTTGGAAAATTGTTTTCTTGCAATGGATGTAAAAATCTTTCATATTATGCTTTTCTTTTAGACTAATGCAGAAGGACTTTCTGCATGTATTTTTCCTAAAATAAGTAGGTTATAGATTGAACAAATAGTAAAATGGAATTTATATGGCACACATATAAACAGAATTAAAAAATGTGCAGATATGATAAGGATAAGAAAGGCTGGATGAGAAATCCAGATTGTGTATGCAATGTATGAGGAACTTCCATGTGAGTTAAGGTATCAATTTTACATCCCTTTCACTCACGTTGGTCTAGCCTTTGTTCAGCAGATTTTCCTGCTGCATATTTCACAGAAAAAGGGAGAGAAGAGTGACTTACAAAAATCACAAACCAACCAGTTTCAGACTTTCTATAGAGTTCCTAAAATAGACTTTGAAAATTTCATTTCAGGATTTGATTTGTCCTGCTATATAAAATAATATTTTATAGCATTTCCTGGATAATATTTTGTACAGAATTTCAAATAGAACATGTGTTAAACAATATATTTTAATAAATACCTTGCGGATTGGTAATAACCATAAGAATCCTTTTGTGATTCTTTCTGTTTCACCTGTACTCTGCCTAGTTAAATATCTGTTGCTTGATTTCGACATTCAAAAATGTTGTACCATCAGACTAAAATTATTCAAAATAACAGTACTCCCTTGCTTGAAAAGCATTTCTCTTGCTTTGTACAAACATATATTTGTTCGGAAGAAGCACCACTTTGCTCCAATGGAAGACATTACTTCCATCAACTGAAGAAAGTTAACATGCCAAAGAAACAATAAAATCACAGAACGAATCAAGGTATTAGTTACAAAGAAAGAAAAAGTGTATCGTACAGTTTTTTTTAAAAACAGTTGATAGAATTTTGAAAACCAGTATATAATTTTCTTCTCTATCCCAGACCTAATTGGTTACACTGGCTAAGAGAAATAAGAAAATAAGAAAGAAAACCGCAGATTCACTATTATCATTTGTCCAAGAAGGCAATTTGTAGAGAGAACTTTGTAAAGAGGAGAAGGTGAGAAATGAGCAAACAAACAGGAAAAGAAAGCCAAACAGAAGACACAAAAAGAATGAGGAAACATTAGTGTAAATCGAATGGAAGGGTCAGGACAAAAGAAGGAAAGATGAGAATGGGTTATTATCATGTTTTAATTTTGAGCTTTGTTAGCTGTAAAAAAAAAAATCCTGAAGAAGCTGTGATGGTGTCCGTTAAGATAAAATTAGAAGAAAACATTGAGATGGCTGGGGAGTGTCAGCATAGAAATCATAAGCTGTGTCACGGAAAAGAGACAACAGTTTGATGGGGCTAGCCTTTGTAAGGTCTAAAATGCAAAGCCAAGATGAACAGCTGTGATTCAGTGGACTGGGGGGAAACAGTTACAGGACTCAATGGGGATATGACAGAGTGACAAGTACAGAAGATAATTTCTCTGGTGGCTTTATGACAAACTTAAATGGACTTTAATAATGTTGTCTATAACTGCAATGCGAGTCACTGCTAGTGACTTTGGCCTGAATGAACACTCAATCAGCTCCCATCATCATTCATATCAGCATGCAGATTTTTTTATATAAGCATATAAGATTTTAAAACATTTTTCATCTTGCCATTTGTCACTTCAAGTTATTTCCTGGAAATATACAGTATTTCTGATTCATGATCACTAAAACATGTTGATTTACAACCAAACATAAATTTTAGCAAATTTGTTAGATGCTAGTCCTACAGGTTGTTAGAGTTGTTTAGCTGGTTTAGCCCAGGTAAAAAGCTGTAGCTGGAAATACAAAGAACCATAATGCCTCAGGACAGATATGTAAGTCACAAAATTAGTACTTCCCTTAACTGGGATGAAGCAGCACTATAAGTTCCAGACAATTTAAAGGTAAACTGAGTTTTGCAGATAAAAGTACTTTCTATGTTCCTACAGCAATATTGCAGCAATTCATTAAGATTGATGCTAGAGAGCCCAATGTGGATTATACAATCTACTGAAAGTAAGAATTCTAAAATGCTACTAGAGTATTCAGATAAAGAAATACATTCAAAATGATAGCACCACAGAGTATAAGAGTTTTCTTAAAATAATTAGAAGGTCCTCATATGGTGGTGACTACCTGTCACCATCATTTGTCACTACGCCAGGTCCTCCATAGTGCATTATGTAAACACAGAGATTTCTTTTTATTGCCTCACTTTTCTTCCTGATATCAGACTTAGCCCACTTTTTCAGCAAAACATGGTTCCATTTCCTTCATGTGCTTTTAAAATTAGAAGAACTAATTTTCTCTGATTTGGTCTTATTGATTAACTGCGCAAGAAAAAAGTATAGTATTTTCTAAGAATCAAATATTTTCTCAAATTCATGTGAATCCAAGTAAAAAAAAAAGAAAAAAAATTACCTCTAAAAAAGCCCTTATAGTAGCATCAAATTAATGAAAGCAAAATCTTTTCTTTAGAACAGAATAAGAAGCATATTTTTTTCCAAAGAATATCAATATTCTTCTCATTGTAAAGACTGCAAATAACATGAATGTTTCACTCAGAACATGGTACTGTGGCATACTTATAAATTCTGAATCCATTATAACAGTTATGAAAGATGTTTTCCTTAAAATAATGTATATAAACAAGCAAGTCTTGCTCATTAATTTTTTACAATTTAAGGAGAACTCATATATATATCATACTTTTAGTCATTTGCTTAGTTTACAGAAAAATTGTAAATCTTCCTATTTTATTAAAATATATAGTAAATGTAAAGCCCCTGATTAAAAAACCAAACCAAACCAACAAACACCCAAAACCAAGAAACACCCCAAAAAACTACCCTTTTTATCCACAAAGTACAAAGACATCTTGGACGATAATTTTAAATATGTCTGTTTTCTAAACAGAGTGTAATTCTGCTGAATCAAGATGTAAAATGAGCTAAAAATTCTGTCAGAATGTTCTATTGCTACTTAAAAGCTGAGGAAAAAAAATCCTAAATGAACATAGCATTTCTTGAAAATTCATTATAATGTAAACCATGAGCGAATCTTGTTCAACAAGATCTCAGACAGTCCTACTATTGGTTTAGTTTTTCATTAATACAGCTACATATACTGCTTACATGCTGCCCAGTGGGAAAACGTGATTGTTACTTATGAGAAATGCTCTCATCTCCAGTACGGTTTTGAATTCACTGGAGACCTTCTTCCAACGAGTTCCATATGTTCCAAATGAATTGCATTCCCAGGAAGTGATTTAACATTTCTGGCAGTGGAGCAATTAAACCGGATTTTCCTGCTTGGCCAGATGGGTTCACTGTAACTTCACATTATTTCTCACTCTCCTCCAGAACTAAAGAACTGGACTAACAATTTCCACATGATCAGGTCACATGTGTTTTAAAACAAAGCAGACACGCCCTTTTTACACCCTCTTCACAGATTTCAATGAACAACCCCCAAAGTCAGGCTCCTCTCTCTATTTTTAATAGTATGTGCTCTTAGCAGCATCAAGAAAGAAAAGGGAGAGAAAAAAAAAAAAAAAAAAGAAGAGAGGAAATCCCTATCAGACAATTGCTGAAATATACTCAGGATTTTCTTTTAAATTAGAGAATGTGATTTTTAGCCTATGAAAATCTTGCTTGAAATGTCATACTGAAAATTTTTGTATGCATCCTTGCTGTATTGCAACTGATTCCCTGTAAATATATTATGTCCACAAATATGACTGTAAAGCACCTGTAAAACACTATATAGGACATTTTTCTTTAAACTTGCAGTTGCCTTGCTCAGATAGAAATGATTACCAATAATACTGGGTTAAATAACCACTTCCTTTGAATTTCATTAGATGTTAGGTGGAAAAGCTGTCTTCCAGCAAGAATGAAAATGGTGGAAAAAACTGGTAAATCAAAACTTAAAATAAAATTTTTGCACAAATGAAGTTTTGTTTGACCAAAGTCAAAATATCTATTTTTTTCCTGAGCTTTTAAGAATATTTTAACAGGAGAGAGAAGTAAATATGTAAAAAAAAAGCCCATCATTTCAAACAGCAACCATTCATTTTGGGCATGTGCAGTTCTTCACTATGAAAGGAGGAAAGAAAGAATCCCTCCCTACTCCCCAAATTAGCTTCCTTCCATTACAGAGTAAAAATTCACATATTTCATCTCTGAGCTGGGGTAAAAAATTAGCACTGTAGCTTTCCAGATTAGAAGTGTTATAGTCAGTAGATGTGCGCAGCGATTTGGTTGTGAAAGGGAGAGGCATTATTTGCACAGACAGAGTGCATTTGGGGGCAGCAGTGAGGGTATGCTGAGCTGCAAGACTGCCATTGCAAAAAGTTGAGGCACATCCAGTCTGACCTGAACAGAGCTTGGCTCTCCCTTGGTAGATGGTAGTGCAAAACTACTTTTTTTTTTTTGATACCGATTCCAAACCTGCAGACAAAGCTATTATGAATAAAATTAAACTAGCTATCTTTTTGTTTGCTTGCACTAACAAAACATAAACAGCTCTATTATGACTGACTCATCTGCAGAGGGCTACAATATATGGCAAAGTTTTATATAAACCGGCAAAGTTACTGTAGAGGAGCATGTAACACACAATTTCTGAAATAAGGACCTAGTGACATCTATTTATTTTTGTAGTATCTGATAAACCAATTGGAATGAGTCTATATTTCAATTTTTCAAACAAGATAGAGCGTCTTTATGTCACAGCCATTAAACCCACACTTTTTCCCCAGAATAATACTTCTGGGGTTTTTTTGGATTACAGAAGATAAAGTACATTTGGCATTAAACGAATCACATTTTCAATGCTGCCATCCAACCATGATGGATATTCCACAAAGCCTTTCCATCATAGAAAGTTGTCAGCTATCTAGTCTTTTTTCATGTCTGTATTTGAACAGACATGCTGGGAAATTTCCTTGTTAATGATCTGATACATCTTGATTTGCAAGCATTTCTCTAGAATTTTGCCTGTGGAAATATCATCTTCTACTGTCCAGCGTGAAAGTAAAACTCCAGAACAAACATTAGCATACTGGGATTTGACTAGAAAGGGAAAATCCAGCCTTCATAATAATTGTGAGCAGGTAACTGTGGCTGAGCTCACACTGTTATAAATTGCCCACCTTATTTTTGGAAGTGCTTTCATGGTAATCACCTTTTAGTCCTGCAGTTAAAAATCATAGTCTAAATTCTCACCTCAGTGGATGCTTCTTTTATGCATAACAGTTTTAGTAAGAATTGTGTTTTTCACTGAAATGATTTGCTTCAAGACCAAATCCATATTCCTATTCTAAAAAACTGCAAGCTTTACATTGCATTAGGAGCAGAAAAGAGACCAACCTCCAAAGCTTGCAAACATAAAAATGAATGTTATATTTAGTTTTTAAATATGATCATTGACTTTAAGATCAGAAAAAACTACGTAGATCAAAATATCTCTCTGTTATCTTCTTTCTACTCAAATGGTCAAAACACACAAAAATCTAAATCCTCTAAAGAAGAGTGATCTAATGAGCTTCTGATAAGAAAGAAAGGGGGTAATATCCACACAATACACAATTACCAAGGAAGGACTAATGAACCAAATGACAGAGAACTCTCTATTCCAGTAAACAAGAACAATCTTGTACCTGAAAACTAAGGTCAACAACGCTCACACAGAAAACAACTTTTAAGCATGATATAATTTCTCTAACTGTGTATATTCTGTATCATCTGGAGTCCTTAACCAGACATTTTATTTCATTTAGAAGGTATGTTCTAGTTTTCTTAATTTGGATAAGTAGTAGTTAAATTTAACTGAGTTATTTTATGGAAGAAAAACATCCACAATCACTCAGATGGTTTGAAATTAGGCAAATATTGTAGTCCATAACTGGGAATTTCCTCAGTTACATCCCCTTTACAGGAAAATACTGAATGAATATCTCTACCAGAAAATTCTGATTTTTTTTTTTAAACCAAAGCCCATAGTGTAAATGAATCAGATTAAGAGAACACACATGTAGAAAACCCTTTTTGAAAAAATAATTAAAGTAATCTTTGGATATTAGCACTGAACAGAAATCATAGCAATACTGTATAAGAAAACTCAAGAATGATTCATTTATCATTCAGAATTATTTACAAAACATAATTTTATTAAACTTTAAAGTTTTTAAAGTAAGTTTTCAGTTCTCCACACTTTTTACAATTTTAATTTTTTTTTCAACTGGATAAGGAAAGAGAAAAAACAAAACCATCAACTTTTAGGACAGACCAGCTTTAAAAGGGGAATTTAGCAAGGTCTTTCTTCTTTGTGGTCTTTCATTTTACTAAAGATTGAAATTACTAGAAGTAGAGCAGAAAGCAATTAAAATCCACCCAACAATAAAGCTGTGTCAATTAACTCCATTTTAAAAAGGAATTAATGTCACATTCAGAGGTCTCTGACTAAATTTATGAGAACGCTATGAATTTAGTTCTAGTGGAAGTACAAAGCTATATGCTTGCCTGCGTATGTTCTCCTCCAGTCAGTTGTATGCCTCTCCCCAACTACTTTCTTTTCTGACTAGATATTTCTGTTTGCTTGAGCCTCTTTATGCCACTGAGGTCATGCACAGAGACCCCTTCTAGTTAGTGCTGGATGGTTGGCAGCTGTCCTTCCACGAGGCACTTGCCAAAAGCCTGCACTTGGGGTGGTCTGGTAACTTCCTACATCTTCATCATTCAGCTGGCATAGTGCGACTCTTGCTGGATTGGAAGTGCAAACCAAAGAAGCAAGATAACTGTCTTGTGCTCTGTTTGGTGTTGTTATAGACTTTCCATGGATCAGGGTAAGCTCCTAATGTTCTGAAATCTGTCAGGACCACATACAGCTGGTTTATGTGACAGATAAGGCAACAGCCTGTCTGTGGCTTATCCAGACCATTAAGTAGAATTTGGCCATAATATAGAATTAAGTCCTTTCTCTTTAGGGATGCTAAAGTCTTCAGAGCAGCAGCTGCAAGTTCCTAAATACCCTGAGAGTTACCATCACACATTTTGTGAAACCTAATTATGATTTTTTTAAAAATTAGCAATTGTTAGACTTCAGCTTATTTGCATAACTTGGGATAAAAACACATGTATAAAATAAACTTGTTTTTGACACTTCCCAGGAGTTTCCCAGATAAGGAACTGTGTTTCCACTTGAACTGCTCTTCAATTACTGCAGTGGACATACAGTACTTGAAAGAAAGCTCAGTTAAATTTTAGTTTAATGTTAAGGAACATTTATATAGCTTTTGGTAATAACAAAACCTGTACTTCCTCCAGTTCCACCAAACATATGTATGTCTTCCCTAAAGAAAACATAGCTTTAATGTTGACACCAAAGCTGAGATGTGACACACTACCTCTAGAACTGGAGCAGCCCCAAGAGTGCTCATGCTTTTCATCAATCACCAGAGGTTCTATTAGGGTTCATTTACACATAGAGAGCTTTTTCCCAAGCTCAGAAGTCATTTGTTTAGCTAATGTTTATCTTATAAAACCTTTTACAATAACAAACACATCAATAAACCCTGAAACATTGGCAAAACTGAACTACTTGGGAAGCAGAGGGCACCTAGCTCTATAAGGCAGCAGTAAAAGATAATTAAAGTCTCATGTTTCCCATTTGTTTCAACATCATGTAATGTCTACAAATGTGATTTTGCCTTAAAGCCCTTAAATCTGGGGAATGCTTCTACGTGGCTGACAGGAATCCCAGGTGATTTCAATCTTTTCTCATCTCTTTATACATAAAACTTGCAATCTTAGAGTAAGTCCACATTTCATGTAAATAAAAAATTCTTTCAATCATGTGATGATAGAAAGTAAGATTTGTTACATGATGACTCTAAGTTACCAAATAACTTTGAGCACTTACTTGCAGTGTAAAAAGGGAAATTAAAAACAACAAAATCATACCATTCCTATCTTTCCCTAGCCACCTCAAAGAAAACAAAGGAACCCTTTGCCCTTCATCCCAAGAAAAGCAAGTCACTTTTACTAATTTTGAAGGGTGCATACATGAAAATCAGGAAGCTCATCTCATTGCTGGAAGTACCAGAGTCTATCATAACGCAGAAGCTGCGTGTTCATGAGCTAACTGAGAAAAGGTTAGCAATACAAATCATCGGATATGTAAATGAGCAATCTGACTCTAATGATCTTTCTGTGAGGTCAGCCCAAATCCAATGGTTGATTCCTATCTACATTTTTGAATTCTACTAATGTTAGTCTTCTGGATTGAGATCTCACAGAGGCTAGCAGCAATAAAATCATATTTGAGTTTCTTGAATATTATATTTGAAGGATTAGTATTTATGCTGGTTGAGGAAGACCTCACTGTGTTCAGCTTTATGTTCTGAAAAAGAAAATCAGGTGTAGAGCATTGCAACAACTTATTGACACCTTTTGGGAGGGCAACAACTATTAACAGCTACTCACACTCTCATCCTGTGTGAGTTTGCTCTCTTGAATCTCCATAGGTAACCCCAGCTGGCTACTCTTCCCATTGTTAGCAGTAGCAGGCTGCTGCAACTGTTTAGAGTTCTCTCTTTCTCAAAATAAAAAAGCAAACCCCAAGAAACTAATTTTTAAAACATGGTATGTATGTTTTGGCACAAATATTTATGCTCACAGTCTCATGTGAATTCAGTCACTGTGATATTACATTTGTTGGACCAGGTGGGAAAGGATCAAAAGCAGATCCCCAGGGAGGGTCTTGATCTTGAGCTTTATCCAAGTATAGAAGAATAAATCACTACAAAAGCCACATCTCTTCTATGACCACGAAAACCTTTACTTTCTGCAGAACATCATAGTTGTTTGCTCAGGAAGCTGAAGAGTTGCATAATAGTGATGCTAATCATGAGATGATGGAGAGACGAGGGAGGTACCATGCCAGATAAGAGTCAGTGGAAAAAAGTGCACCTGTCTTTGGAAGGTAGCAGGAGTGATCATAGGAGAGTGAGTGCCAAATTTCAGTAAGTTATCACCAAGTCAACTAGATGTGATAATTACCATGTTTCTTCCTGGTTTACTAAAACATAAAGCAAAATAGATTAACATAAACCACCCTATTTGCTTTCACAAGGAGAAGACAAATGGCAAGGAGTAAAAGCACACAACAAGACAGTAGCTTTGTCTTGGGTAGGAGGAGGAGGAGGTAGAAAGGAGAGGAATAAACACTAAAAATGCTATCTGGATCTCGTTTGCTTATTTGACCATATTCTTGGAATCTCAGTTTGTTCGTGCTCCAACATATATGTGTAGTAAGTGTGACCTTAAAAATCACCAAACACCACTACTGTGACCTTACTAAGTCGGTATTTCTCTAGGTCATCCAAGAGAAAGAGAGCTGAAATGAAATGAGTTCTTTTAAGTCCTCTCTGCATACGTAGTGTGCTAACCTTTAAGCACTTGTCAAGGTTGTAAGTGACAGATAGAGGCAGTAAAACAAAAAGACGTCTTTTGGGTGAAAAAGTAAGAAAACTTGCTTTTCAGTTCATTCAGGTACTTCTGTTTCTTTCAAGATAATTGATTTAAAAAAAAAGTAAGAAAGATATTGCTTATGTGAAAACAACTCCTTTTTTTCCAAAAGACAGAAAAAAGAAATAAAAATATGTAACAAGTAAAAATGAGAAGTTTCTTTGTCACTGGGAAAAGAAACAGGAGATTTATCTCCTAAAAGGGCCTAATGAAATGATGCAAAGTAGGTTTTCTAATCCAAATATAACAATGAAAGTTCTAAAAAATACCTCAAGCCCTTTAAAAACCTCTGCAGAAAATGAAACATTCATCTGCACAGCTGTTTTATGCTAAAATCCTTATAACCAAATCCCCCTTTTTTGGTTGAGAAAAAAAACCCAACTATAACCGTTTCTACTTTAATATCTAAACTGTGATCAAACTGGGTATCAAATTTCCTCTGCTCATATAACCAAAAGCTTGGTTCCTCCGGTACAGTTAATAAACCAGAGAAATACATATTTCATCTACCATATAGTTTCCTCAGCTGGAAGTATTACCACTAAGAGTGCTACTCCAGGTCTGTGATATGACCAATTCCTATTATATTTCTTTAGGGTCTTGCAATACCTTGCTTAACTCAATAATGCCTGCGCTAACATTTCATAGTCACATGGACAGACACCAGCACAGACAACACACATGCTATATGTCTTCCATCTCGGTGCAGCAATCCCATTTTATTCCCAGGTATTATCTGTCAAGTTAGGACCTTTGATGTCATAAAAATCCAGAAACCAATAGAAGTACTCATACATCTGGGAAGTTTCACTCATGCCGCCGACATATTTTAAAAGCCTGGAAGGAAGGAAAGGAGTTTTGCAGTTGGCTGCAGGGGACTCTGGGTTCCATTCACCATCTTAAGGCTCAGCCATAAATGCTGCAGGTTAAAGTTAGGATGAGCTTACTGCATGGTTAAGACGACAGGCTAGTTATTACTTTTCTTAGAGGAAGACCACTGGGGATAGTCATGGTCTGGTATTAGTACAAGAATACTAGTTGCACAATCTTTGTGCCAGTTACAAATATTACAAACACCTCATTTTTCTCATCTTTAAAATGTAAATAACAATGCTTTTTCATTAATTGCGATGTCTGGGGGCTTTCAAGTGCCTTGAAAAAAAATTCTGAAAGTATTCTGATTGCTCTATGATAGGTCTTTCTACGCATTATGTCTAAAAGTGTGGCATATTACAAGATTAACACATAACTAATCAATTAATCTTAACTTTTGAACATATACACACTTTTTTCTTACAATTGCTAAGTTTTTTACTGTAAGTCATCTAGCATGTTATGTATTTCTGTAGTTTGTATTCTGATATCAAAATATTTTCCAGTAAGAAGTTCCATTTGTTTCTAAGATTTTGATTGTTGGAACCAGTGGGTGTTAAAGTAGACACAGGTCCTTACATCATAAAAATAACACTGCATTTTTAATCTTAATTAACAGGTATAATAATTTTCTATTCAAACCATGGCTAACCATAGCTGGTAAAGGATATGCTCAGTCTGAAAAACCTTTATTTTATAAACTCCTTTTATGGGAGACTTAAAAGTTGGAGATATTCAATATTGCCATTCATTGATTTAACGTAAGTTCCAAACATTGTTATTTTCTATAAATGATATATTTCTAATTCATGGAAAAAAAGAAATTGTTGCTGATAACAGAACACAATTCCACTAAAGTCAGTAGGAACTTTGCCAATTACTCCAGTAAGCAAAGGCTCAAGTGGACACTGACTGACTCATAATCTGCCTGTCTATGCTGTGTCCATTTCCTTGTTAAAGACACGGTTCTGTCTGTACATGTATGGATATGCATAAATGATAATAAAATGTACTATTAAAAGCCAGGATTTATATCAAACCTTTTATTAATTGCTACATGTACTATGAAGACAGCCCTTTTAAGATCTTTCCTTTTCTAGAAGTTCTAAAATTAGTCTTCTTTCAGGATCACTTTATTTATTTATTTTGTTCTGAATTTTATTTTTGGTTTCTGCAGGCACTAAGCAAAGAAGTATCTCATCAACGTCTGTGTTCCCATGCTATTCCCATGAAAAGCTCACTCAGGCTTGCAGACAGATGCACTGCAGATCCTGGGAATAGTAAGTGGGTCCAGTTCTGTGAAGTGCTGGGCATTTTCTGTATTTCCTCAGGATCGTGCCCTAATATTACAGTTTCTTAATTGTTCCAACTTTCCCAAACTTTGTGTGGCATGTTACAAAAATGTAGTTCACAGTTTCTAAACTTTCAAAACTTTCCAGAGGGAAACAGCACACAAGAGTCCAAGTACACTCTTGGCTTTCATACCAATACCAGTCCCCTGAGGAGAGTTTGAATTATTCCATATTTTAGTTAAGAGGGACTATTACAAGTATGAAACATTTTCTGCAAAAACACTTTTGACTAAATCTTATGTTCACACTCAGCTCTCCTAGAACCAATATTTCACAAGCATTTAAAAATATTCCTGACCATTAATGATGGTGCAAAGAAGTCTAGAAAGCCACAAATCCCGTTTCACCATATGAAAAAAGTAGGTGTTTTTTGAAAGAGATAGTCTGCAGGCTGGAATAGTAGATTTCTGACAAAATAGCTGTATTTCATATGAAAAAGATTTTGTGAAAAGAGTTACATGAGTAGGATAAATATAAAATTTTAAATCCACCCACGTTAGTCCCTAGTTTTGCACGTAAATTTAAATTACAGAGGTGCCACAGGAAGGGTAGATGGCTTTTTTTTTAAAGAGGATGTTTTTCTTATGTCTTGGCAGCAAAGTGAGCAGAAATATGGCTTAGTGAAAATAAAACACCCAACGAACAAACAAAACAACACTGTACCAATCCTTCTGTCAGGGCCTGTTTTTCATTGGAAAGAATAGAAGAATGAATTACCCTTGACCACCCATGTACTTTAGACCTTCCAAACTCAATGTTTGCATGCTCAATGAGGAAGGAATAGTCTGTGTATGAAGCAAGTTGCAAAAACTTGCCGTCTCTCAAGACAGAAGTATAGAATGAAAGTTTTATTTTATATTTGCCTGTGTTTCAGTTTAAGAATAAATGTGGTGATAGCAGTAGAGGGTACTCATCACCTTGCAGCTGCTGAAAGAAAGAAACCTTTAGTAGTTAGTACCAAAGAGAGTGAGAGAAAGAAATAAGCCAATCTACAGGTAAATTAGACCAAGATTTTTCAGTCTGCCTTTTTTATGCTCATTTCTATATTTTTTTGTACTTCTAGTCCAATCAAAAACTAAACCATTCTGATTCACTTTTCATAGGCAAATCCTACTCCCTGGCATCTGGGCTTAGCATGATTTAGAAACAGAGGAACAGCGAGAAGTGAGGACCCAACAGGCTAGGGACTATTTAGAGAAGCTGGATGTATTCCAACCTGTGAGGCTAAATGAAGTCTACCCAACATGCTGAAAGAGATGACTGATGTGATTGCAGGGCCAACTAACATCTGTGAAAAATCATGACAGCTGTGGGGTGTCCCTAATGGCTGGAGAAAGACTTACACCCATCTTCAAAAGAGGCAAAGAGGCAATGACCTCTAAGCTTGTCAGCTCACCTCAGTCCAGGGAAAGACCACGGAGCACACCTTGGACTCCATTTCCAAAGACATGAGTGACAGGAAGGCAATACGGAGCAATCAACATCAATTTACTAAGAGCAAGTCATCCTTGACCAACCTGGTTTGCCTTCCAAGATGTAATCACTGGCTACATGGACAAGAAGAGAGCAGTGAATATAATATACCTTAACTTTAGTAAGACTTCATACACTGTCTCCCAAACCAGTCTTATTTGGAAGCTGAGAAAGTATGAGCTGGAAGAGCAGACAGTGAGATGGGTTGAAAATTGGCTGGACTGACATTCAAAACTGTCAAACCATTAAAACTGACATCTTCAGCTAGGGTATCTGATTCAAAACCAGCTTATCTCAGAGTTTTTAGAATAAGGACAGAACTCATTTGTTCTGAGTTCCTAATGGCAACTGGATGCATCTTTTAGATGCAGGACAAAATGGTTAAGAAGATAATGCCAAACATTGCTGAAAAAAAAAGAGCAGCTCCGCACTCAGTCTGAGGAGAAGGTGAAATTCTGTGAAAACTAGAATCGGTGAGATTTCAGGGAGTCCCCAAAATAACAAAGGATTGGGATGCTGACACACAGACGGAACTGGTATAATTTTCCTCATGTACTGCCTTTTAATGGAACAACTGCACTATTTGGGAAAATACTTGCTCAGCTGAGTGAGAGTCAGTTCCAGAGTATCCAGAATCTGGCAGTCAGAGCAGATGTGTTTGATGCAGGAGTGGAAACAAAAATGCTTGGTAAACACCAGAGCTCCCACTGCTGAACATTACAGCTGACCTGCACCGATGCTTACAACAATGGGAACTTCGTACATGCACATACACAACCCATGAGACAAAAACATAGTAGCAGCATAATTACTAGTTTGAGGAGCTGAGCTACTAGAACTTCAGTGAAAACAATAAGGAGAGATTTACTAGCTTGTACTGCTTCTGTGGGAACTTCAGATGACCACACAGAACTCAATGGGAATTAGGAAAGAATTTCCCATGCATTTTATGGAACAAGTTGCATACTCCACGTGGATTCACACGGGATGGTGATTTACTGGTTGGAAGAACTGAGTCTGTTTCTCATTTTGGAAGGTGATACTGATGGCTTTTTTTGGGTAGAATTGGCTAATAATACTGTCAGACCACAAGACAGCAGGGAATGCAAAAACATGCCAGGTTTTTTCCAGTAAATCTTAAAGATTATCTGCTAGTAGATGACAATGATGTGTGTTTTTTGAAGAAGATAAAATTACAATTTATTCACACAGATTAACAATAAAAAGCCACTCTTTAACAGCTAGGAGAGAGATAATCTTTAAAAAGAAAAATCAAACTAGACAAAAATACATGCAGGCTTTTTTTTTTTTTTTTTTTAAATTCCTCAGTCCATTTTGTATCAAAATACAAATTACTCATTATATTTGCTGTCTGAAACTGTTTTAATCTTCATCTTCATTTGTAGAGATAGTCAAGACCCACCAATTTCAGATGGAAATTATCAGTCATCATCTTTGTATTTCACCTAACACAGTCCAAATCAGTATCTTCATTGCTATTCTTTCATTCCCTGCTTCTGATCTTTACTCTGACAGAGATTTTGACCCTGCTGATTTGTTTCTTTCTCCCAGTATGCCTTCTTTCCTGCATGACAAACATGCAAATAGATGCTTTGTCCACTGGCTTATTCATGTCTTTCTCTGTTGTTATAGAATGAATTTTCAGTCCCAGTTTATCAAGTACAGTCAACCATTGATTTCTCTGAACTATTATTTCCCCAAAGACTTATAAGCATCTCTTCCCATGTCAAATGCTGTCCCTAGCCTTAGTTATTTGAAGAGAAGATAATGAGAAAATGTTTTACTCATTAATAATTCTGTAATTTTTTTTGTCTGTCTCCTGGCATGAACTGTCTTACCTTGGTCTTTAGACTGAAAACTTCTTGAAGCAGGACTGTTACCGACATTAAACAGAATACTTGCAGCAATTTAAAACATAAGAATAATGGTGATATTGGTAGCCTGCTAGTATTTTTGCTTTCATTCTCATCAAGATCAGACATGCTTGCACTTCACAAACCTATTTTTAAGTGGTGACAACATTATTTATATTACTGAAGCACTCAAAAGCCACGGACTTGGACCACAACCTCATTGTGCAAGATCCTGTACAAACAGGGCAGAAGAATTACCCATACACCAGAAGGAATGTAACCAATATAAAGCAAGAATCCTCATGCAGACTGATGTGGGAGTACAAGGAAAATGATCATTTGTGTCATATAAATAATGTTTTAAGTACTCTGGGAACACTGGAGTCTTGACTGATATCAAACTTTTTCAGAAACCCCAGCTAAAGAGTACACTACAGAAAGCATTAGGAACAGTCAAAGAGATAGCTTTGCTGATGTATGTGGAGAGGGTCCTTACAAGGAAAAACGTGAAGGAATCCAGTCTCCCATATTCCAGCTTTACCTGCAATTGTGAATCGTACCCTATGAGTATTTTTCTGAAGCATCTAGGATCTCATAATCCTAAACATATACAGAATCTAGAATATTTTTTGCTCTAGAATATTTTTCTTTAAAAAGTACAGTAGTGCTTACAGATTCCTTCCAAAGGTACATTTATTTCATTTTGTTGATATCGCTAAAAGTCATAGCAATGACCAGATTATTTTCTTCATGAACTGTTTCGTCTTTTCATTTGTAGTGAAACATGAACTGTCATTATCCTTTCCTTTTCCCCCACTTGCAGTTTCCTCTCAAAGAGGATCATCCAGTTCTGAAGATTCCCAAACACTCAGTCCCTGCGGCACACAGCTGCTCCAGAGGCCAACATGCCCTTACGCCTCCTCTCTCTTTTGCCTCTTTCATATATAAGAGGATTATGAAAAACACTGACAATTCTGGAGCTGTTGAAGACAGTGGAAGAACTTTAAAAACATTTTTATGTATTTTATGTGCTGGATGGACTTATATTCAAATGCCTCTTTAGCTTGTAGGGATGAGATGTTTTCTAAAGTTCTATCATAGCCTATCATATATCTATCATAGTTCTGTCATATCATGTAGATGACTTTTGTCAAAACTTATGAGCTGCCCAGATGTATAATAGAGCCCATAAAAATACAAATTGAAGATTTTATTATACCATGAATAGTATCATTGTTGAATTAGTTAATATTTCTTAGTAGCTGCTACTCTGTACAAGTCACAGATCACAAGACTGAAGCATGTTTTTGTCAGTGCATGCTTACATGCTGAATTTGTTGCAAGATTAGGGTCTGAAAGGTCATTTATTTCCCTACACCAATCTTTCACACTACTGCTTTACAGCAGTGTAGCATACTCCCTGCAATGCAGTCATTAAAGGTAATACTAATAGTCAAAGGAAACTTAACGGGAAAAGGGCATTTCTTGACAATGTTATCATCACTGTGAATTAACAAAAAATGATTTAAAACTTGAAGTGCTTACACTAATATCAATTAATGCCAAAACACAGTACTGAAAGTGTAAAAGGTATGCTAACTGGAAGGGATCTTCTGCCTGTACTGTGATTAACTCCACCTACATCATTTGCAAGAGATTAAGGAAGTTTAGAATTAGAAAACACATGCATTACACAAGGATGGTAGTCCAAAAGAGCATGTTGACAGGCAGACACCCAGGAAATGCTGCCTTGGAATTCGTGTATCCCAGCTTTCACTCTGCCCAGTAGCCCGGACAGCAGCAGCGGGAGATCTGATCGGACTCACGTTCTGCAGGGCCCTGCAGCAGAACCGCTGATGACCCCGAGTGATTAAAGGTCAACAAACTCCAGCCTGAAGCAACCGTTCTATGAACTTTGGCACATTCTGAGTCGGCTCCTGCTGGTTTGTTGCCTTTGGCCCTTATCTTGCAGTTTAGCAAGGATTGTGAAATTCTGAATAAAGTTACAAGACAGATCGGGTCTGTCTCAGTGACTCAAGGTCTCGCTCTTCAGATGTTCTGGGTCTTCAGAATTCCTTTGGCAAATAATCTCATCTATCAGCTAAACATTTTCCAATAGCTGTGTCAAAGGACCCGCAAAAAAAAAAAAAAAAAAGTTCTATAAATATCATGTGGGGCAGGGAAACACCATCAGAAATTCTCTATGGTAGCACTTTGTTTGGAAAAAACTACCTGCATTCTATGTGTGCACAAACTTCAGCCCATAATTGAGAAAACTCTGCTTTTAATCTAGTACTGTGTGTTATTTTCAGATGGATGAAGGGAACAACTACTTCAGAAAAGTGCAAATATCTTTGGAACATGAAAAGAAAAAGAAGAGAGACCGCCCACTTTCAAAAGTACTTATAAGTCTAACCTCATTGACTCCCAAATGTCCAAGTTGCCTACAAAAGAGGACTTTTAATATAAAGTCAATTAGATTTCTGAAGATTTTGCTGAGAATTTTGATTTCAAGGCAAAAATTAGGCCTTTGGCATAAATTATAAGTTCTTCCTCCTTAAAAGTACAAGGAAGAGAACATATAATTCCTTGGGCTTCTGTTTTCTTGGCAGTGTTTTTTCTGCCACTGAGTGCTGTAATGGAATACTTAATGAATTAAAGATTTTCAGTGGTAGGTAATCATAGGTAGATACGTAAATAAAAAAGGGTGCAGAAGTCATAAAATAAAATATTAAGCTTGTCTATATTTCTTGGAAAGAGGCAACTAACTTCAAATGAGAAAAGCTCTCTCTATTCAAATATTTAACACGAGACCTGTGACATCTTTCAGCATACTTTGAGATGTAAACCTAGTCAGATTCAGCTAAATAGTTCTAGTGTTTCTCCCCTGATCTTTGGACCTTTTGGATCTTGTTGGAGTGAGTCCAGAGGAGGGCCGTGAAGATGATCAGTTGGCTGGAGCACCTCTCCTATGACGACAGGCTGAGAGGGTTGGGGTTGTTCAGCCTGGAGAAGAGAAGGCTCCAGGAAGACCTTAGAGCAGCCTTCAAGTACCTAAAGGGGGCCTACAAGAAAGCTGGAGAGGGACTTTTTACAAGGGCATGGAATGATAGGACAAGGAGTAATGGCTTTAAACTGAAAGAGGGTAGATTTAGATTAGATACAAGGAAGAAATTCTTCACTATGAGGGTGGTGAGGCACTGGAAAAGGTTGCCCAGAGAAGCTGTGGATGCCCCATCCCTGGAAGTGTTCAAGGCCAGGTTGGATGGGGCTTTGAGCAACCTGGTCTAGTGGAAGGTGTATCTGCCCATGTCAGGGGGGCTGGAACCAGATGATCTTTAAGGTCCCTTCTAACCCAAACCATTCTATGATTCTATGATTCCATAATCTTCACCTGCAAGAAGGTAGTTCCTACTTGTAGCATGTATTTTAACATCCATTCTCCCTTCCCTCTCTCCCTACCCCTTTTCTGAGCAATCAGGACCAAGTAATAAAATAATCATAGGAGGAATTTAACTTTTCTGCCTTCCTGCTTCCTTAGCTGGGGTAGTTCCTGAAAAATTTCTCATTCTAGCAAGGAGTTTTGGAAGAGCACTCAGGTTAATGTTTTCAGTGTCTACAGTCAGATTACTGAATACATAAGCAAGACATTTTCAAAAGTAATTCAGAAGCATAAAAGTGAAAACTGTTCAGCTACAGAGGTAACACAAGTAGATAAAGCAACAGAGTTTTCCTTCCTGGAAATCATCTTAGTCCTGGAGGTCACATGAGATGCAATTCACAACATTCAGTGGGCAGGTAAGTCACTTGTTTTTGTTCAGCTCAGCAGCTGTCTACTTCTGCCTTTAAAGATCTAAATGTTTTTTAAAAAATCTGCCCTTCTACAAATTTTCAGAAATTATTAATTAGTGACTCAATTAAGAAAAGAGTTTTGGACAATTACACGTCCTTCTGAAGTTCAGGATGGCTTCTAGGTACCCAGAATCTCTGAATTTTAAAAAATAAATCTTAAATCTGTCTTTTCTTAACATAAAGTCTATGTGCTCTGATTTTCCCTTTTTAGAATTTCTGTATTTCCAAGAGATTAGCAACAGGATGTTCTGAACAACATGAGAAACCCGTTAAAGATTTTTTTCTTCTCCTAAGAATACAGAGGTCTCAAAACACGCTGAAATCCCTAAGCATGTTGAAACATCACTCAGTGATGGCAACAGCAAAACTGGATCTTTCTTGAACTGCTTTTGTATTGGCAAAACAGCAAAAAAAGAATTAGAAAAATTGCATGTGACTGTGTAGCAAAGCTCCACAATGAACCAACATAGTTCAGTTTTAGTGGTTTGGAAGCTGGATATAAAATTGGCTGTATTACTCTCTATCACATTTTTGCCTTACGCCTATCACCCCACTAATTCTCCAATGAGATACTGAAATGCTGAACTTTTTGTTCATTCGACATATCAACCATGTGAGTTCATTGTGAAAATAAACTCATTGCTCCTGTTCAGCTGAGAGGTCTATACTTAATTTCACTTTTTCTAGATAAACCTGCCAATTGCAGCAAATGCTGAATTTTAAATATTGTTATCTTAAAGTTCCTTCAGGCTTTAAGGGAGATGTATCTTGGCCAATCACTTGAGGTGCTTTGAAACTCATCACATTTAAAAGAAATGGTATATTTAATCTCACATTTATCTAATCTCACATTTACTCATCAATACTCGTAAGATGTGTCGAGCACTCCTAAGGCTATACTACTGCAATATAAAATAAGCTGGACTGAGACTTACAGCTTTGTAAACAGAGTGGTAGCATTCTGCAGGATTATGGATTACTGAGAGATTTATTCTGTTTAGCTACTCCTCTCCCTTCTCTGAAATGAAATCCTACTTTGTTTTCACATTGCAGTCTTCAGCCTCAATGACCTGTAATTCCTCACTGGCTGCCTCTCGTGTGGGATTTTTGTTCCCCTAACAAACTACTATGGAAGAATAAACTTCCTAGTCTGGTGCCATTCACATACAGACAACGTTGTCTTCTCAGAGTGGGAACACAAAACTTCAGAATGACTTTGGAAGACTGAAGGATCTCCCCACTTTCCATCTTGAGCAGTACCCTGTTTGCCTTTCTGTATTCTGCATGGCAATAGATTAACTGTTAATCTCTATGTAATGTGTGCAGTGTTATTTAATATACAAAAATAATTTTCATTATTTATTGGGCTGTTGAATACAGACAATACCTCAAATAACATTATAGGTTGTTTGGATTTTACTTCTCTTTTAAAGTAGGCATAGTACACAAATACCATAAAGATGGTTTGGTAAGAGAAGGTACATAGATAAAATTTCAGAGCACAAGCTATGTTTTAGGGAATAAAACCAGACAAACTAAAAACTTTGCTAATCTCTATGTTAAAGCACAGAAAGTTTCAAAGTATGGTAGTTAATCTGAAGAAAATGAAAAGTGGCAATGCACTGGAATGTACAGTTTCTATTTATAGAAAGCCCAACGAACTAGAAGCCCATGCCATTCAGTTAACAATTTACAACACCTTCATTGTATAGTGCAGTGCAGAAAGTGGAAGGCTGTTTCATTTCTGTATTTCCAGACGCGTGTCATTTCCAACCCCATATTTAATAGTGTGTAACTGCCTGAAGGGGAGAGATCAGAATGTGTGGCATGTCTCACTGAGAGGAATTTTGCGCATTAAAAAACCCCAAACCAAGCTCTTTCAACTATTAAACAGAGAGCTAACCAGTTCCCTTGCTCCCACCCTGGCTTTGAAGACGAAAAAAAAAAAAAAGGAAAGAAAGGAAAAGGAAGAAAAAAGAGAAAGAAAGCACAAAGTGAGACACAGCAGAGAGCGAGAGACAGAGAGGGCAAGAGACAGGGAGAAAGAGAGCGCAGGAGTAAGAGAATTCCTTACAAGAGAGGCGTAGGTAAAGGACAAGAAGAAATGGTTTTCCATGATGTCACTCACAGCATGTCTGTGTCTGGAAAAGTGCTTGAAAAGGCAGTCATGGATTTCTTCCATTCCAGTAATGCAAACTATTCATGCCACGTTTTCAAACCATGTTCCAGAAGTAAAGAATACTGTATGAGGTATGAAAGAAGATAATCTAGATATTTATTCACTGCCAACAAGCTGATTTGACCAACCTGATAATTTAGGTCTTGTCATTTCCTCTTTACCCTTCACAATCCAGTTTTACCACTTTTCTCCTACTTTGCAATCTGTTGTTCCCCCCTCCCCTTCTTGCTTTTTTCTTCTTTCATCTCTCACCCCCTTCAAGAAGGTGATACAAGGTTTTTTTCTTCCTTCGTTACGTGCATGCTTCTACTTTCCTGTGCTCTCCATCTACTGGTAGAGAGATTAAACTGTTGTCACTACTTTTCTAACTCAAATTCTGTGTCTTCGTCCCCTTATTCTGTGCTCCCTTACTTGTCTTGGACTCAAGCCTGAAATTCTTTCTTAGATAAAACACAGGAAATTCTCACCAAAAGGCATATTACATTGCTTCTTTCCCCTTTAATACAGCTTTTCTTTCTTGAGGTTTTGCATATTCCCTCTTCAGCTAAATGCACATTATTTCAGATGTCACAAACCCCAAAAAACTCACTTAGCCTGATAGCACACTTAACATAACCACAGCTGCAAGTGGAGACATGGATTCAGGGAGGCTGAATTCAGTACTAACAAGACTGACAGCATAAACAACAATTATTAGTGATGTACTTGTCCCCCAAAGGCACTGGTCTTCAGCCCATGGCCTGGAAAACATCTAATACCTATGTTTGCTATAAATGCCGATATTTCTTCTACCTTGTTCAAGTCACAGGTAGACATGTTATCCAGCTGCATATAAGAAGAGAAGTAATTCAAATGCTTATAGGGATAGGCAAAGCTGTGGCTGCAGAACCATGCCAGTGATCTTGCTTGGACTGACCTGGTGAAAGACAGCCATGGACCATGGGGAAGACAAGGTGTACTTTGGAGCAGGGTGGGTGTGATTTGGTATTAATGTGAGATGCAAATCTAGAATAAAAGTCAGGAAGGTGGAAAAGTCAAAGAAAATGGAAGAAAAAAAGGAGAAAGTAGAAAAAAGAGAAAAGGAAAAAGAGAAAAAAGAAAGAAGAAACAAAAAAGGAAAAAGACAAGAAAACAGGAAAAGAGAAAAAAAGAAGAAACAGAAAAAAAGACCACTTTAAAGATTCAGGAGCATAGCTAAGCTAAAGAAAAGCATCATTTTAAAGTCATTCTACTCCTTCCTGTTTTTATATACACAATTCTGCCTGAAGGCATTCAAATTTCATAACACCCCAACATTGGCCAAAGTCCCATCAAGCACCAAGCTTTTGGGTACGAATATCAGGAGATTAGTTGAAAACAGTTTTACAGTAAGTAACACTACTTTATAATAAATAGAACAACTCCAATCTTGTCAGGACAACATTTTTAATATCAGTTTAAATAGCCACTAATAGTTATTAACACTTTGGAGATTAGCACACTGGATGCTCAAAGCAGTAGGTTTCTTAGTAGTTTTTAAGCAGCTCAAATGTGACTGCTATACCTGCAATCATAGTGCATCTCACGTGCTCTGCATGACAATACTAGCATGGGATAGCTGGGTGATCTGAATCCCTTCCTTGTATGAATGTTGTGCAAAAGAGGAGAAAAAAAGCAGTACTGCCTGTGACACAATGCCTAAACCAGCATTACCTTAACAAATGAACTCCTGAGATGACATTATTTTCTCCATCTTCAAACCACTCTGAACTTTCCCTTCTCTTGAATTGCTGAGGGATAAGGTAAGGATCTTATGGCTTTCAGTCCACAAGATGATTTTCAATCTGTGCTATTTAGTTTGACTGCTTCTCTCCCAGTGATCTAATTCCTAGCAAGATGCAATAAGCACTCACAAAGTCTGATAGAGAAACAATGGATTTCTTCATAGAGCTATTCAAAACCAAAGCTGAAGTTGCCCTTGGCAAATTACAAGTTAACCAACAATTCAGCATCTAACAACAGTTTATCCTAGCTGAAAGTCTTGTGCAACACTGTTGGACTGAATAAAGTTGCAACTTTTTGTCACCTATTGGTCTACTGGCAAAAAGTTCAAGTTTTTTTTCACAACTTTATAATCCCTGAGCTGCAGTTCCCAGAAAATCTGCAACCTAGCTTTCTGCAGCATGTCCCCAAACAGCTCTCTCCCTTTTCACTCTTTCATATTGTCCAGCAAGGGGACCTACTGACCTTTTCTGGAACCCTCTTTCCTTTGTTCTGGATATTTGGAGATATCTTGTTGAGTTATTACTGAACAGGATGGAAACAGTTGCAAATCTGTGAATATTTCTGTTTCCATGGTGTTTATTAAAGGCTTTTACAAAGAATATATTCTGCTCATTTCAACAGAGTAAGATGCTCTTCAACACTATTTTAAGGACTTACATCATTAAAAATCCTTATGCTAGTCTTCTGCATGTGGTGACATTTATCTCCCACCATATCTTCCAATTATTTCCTTTCAAAGACACAGAATTCTAAAAGTGGTGAGATGCACAGATGTAATAACTGATGCAATACATCTCAGTACAATTTTAACAGGAGATTTCAGATTCCTCCTTTTCAACAGAGTTTCCCAGTAATGTTTGGCATTTATGACTTGCTCTGAAATGCTCTATCAGGCATGAAACAGAGAAGGCACGTGCCACTAGGACAAGTTATATTGAGATAAAGCTCTATGCAAGAGAAATAGCTTCCATGTAAGAGAAATAGCCCATGTCCAGCTGTCTATGGTTCAGAGCATGTCTGTGGTTGTATTGGATCAATCTAGACTATTTTTCTCTCCCTGAGACCTGCAGTAGATTAGAGGATGTGTATAAAAACATGGCAATCCCAATGGCAGCTATAGGGCATGCATGTACTGCAAACAACAGGCCCAACAGAAGAGGTTCCCAAATGTGGCTCTTGAGTCAAATGCAACTCCTGCATTAGGATTTCATCACATGACTGACATCAAGACTGTAACGATAATGAGCAGAAGCTTCTATCTGCTGTTTTGGTGGGTTATAAACATTTTCCCCAAAAATGTCCAAGCACTTTTTAAGACCAATTTACTTTTACCTTCCAAAATCTCAATAAGTTCTACAGATTTAACCTTTAAAAAAGATTGTCCTTTGTTTTTAAGAAGTAATAAGTGATTACTCCCTATGTATCTCATCTATACCAATCATCATCTCCTTCTGTGAGCTCTTTTTCAAGTGTTGGCTCATACCAAAACTAATGCAACCCTATCCAGATGTATATACCTCTGCATTATAGCAATTTAAACAACAGCAACAAAAATTCCATTAATAAAACTTCTTAGTGCTTAGTGAACTTTGTTTTTCTTCAGGGAAAATAAGTTCTTTTTGCTGTTGACACTAAGAATGAGTTTACATCTTTTTCAGCAATTTTTCACTCACAGGCTTCTAACCGACAGTGATTTAAAAATTTTGCCCACCTTTGCACAGTATGCAACAATAATTCTGAACTGGATTATGGAATTCAATTTCTTCAATGCAGAGATGCACTATATGGATTACATACTGACACAGAAAATTCACAAAGTATTTTTTTTTTAAAAACATAATGGTATAAATGTCATGTAAGCTTTTCTTGGTGCTGAAAAAGAGTTAAAATTTCATACTGACATACAGTTAAACATATTTAAGTAACTTCAAGAAAAAAAGGGGAAACTTGGTAAGGATTCAACAGTCCATATGGAAGAGCACAGAAGAGAGACTTGCACTAAACTTATCAGGCAATAAAATTGGAGAACAAATGGGAACATTTCATGTAGTGTCTGACATTCAGAACATATTGCCATGGAAAGCAAAGCCCAGCAAGCTCTCAAAAATTCAGACTCAACCAGATTCATATCAGAGTGAAGTTAAACAAGACATTGATATCCTGTCATTCTATCAAACCTACCATTTCTGAATGGCTAGAGAAACTGAGCCTTCTCCTACTGATCTCATATGAGACAGATTTATTTATGAAGAACAACATTTTTAGATAAGTTTTAACATTTTTTTTTAAGTGTAAATACACTGAAGTTTACACAAAGTGTAATTTTGCTTGCTTTCCTCACAGGTTTATATCTAATAAAGCAGGCTGAATCCCTGTCCTCAACACTGCTAGTCTGCTAAATCAGCCTATGACTGATAAAAAAGAATATTCAACACAGTGTCAATGTAAGCCCATCTAAAATTTGCTGTTTGCTATGTTTTGAAAGTTCTTTAGGCTCTTTGTCTTATACTAAGGGAATTTCAACCCTTCTGCAGAAGACCTTTCATTTCTGCATTAATTATTCATACTGACAATGTCCACCCACTGTTTCTATCACCATAATATTTAAGCCAAGCCTTTAATCTAATGGTTACAAATAACTTTTAGAAGAAATAAGTAAGTCATTTATTTATAATTTTCACCTGGAAAGTGCTAGCAAACGAAACAATATGTGGATATCCACAAACCACTGGAGGAAGACAAGGCACCTGGCAGTAAGCGTGACATCATGAGAGGTCTCTATTTGATTGAAAAGGGTGCAAATAATTAAACAGATTATTTTACCCATGGATAATAGATAAATCAACTTTTTTTCCTCAGCAATAATCACTTGCAAATTGATGTCTGCATATTTCTTTCTTTTCACAAAATAAACAACAATTTGGGAACAACATGCTAGTCAATATGTGACTTATAAATATTCACTTACACTTCTTTTTTCAGTCAAAACATCTGGTTATCAAAGTCACGATGTGTCATTTCTAAATATTGACTGAAAAATAGACTAACAACTAATTAAATCTGATTTATTTATGCATACTGATCTTTTTGATAGATATTGTATAGAACAGTCATTCTTCCAAAACCTGAGTTGGTAATCTATCACATGAATCTTCATTAATATCAGTTTTCAAATAGCAAGGATTGAACTATGTTATTCAGAATATGGATCTATGGTCACAAATGTTTTTTGCAATACTTAAGCCATGTTATTTATTTAATTTTCCATCAAAAGGTATATACCTCACTAAAAAGAGAGTGGTACATTTACCTAAAAGTAATATGCAAACTTCATAATTTTTCCTAAGATTTGTTTACTTATGTCTACCTGTTCATAGAATGAGCTTCAGCTGTTCCCTAGACAATCCTGGAATGCATAGCAGTAAGTCAGAGGCAGAAACATAAGTTGGTGGTGTGGGGTTTTTTTGGCTATCATCATCATTAGCTTTAAAAAAGTACTAAAATCCAAAATAAATGTTCTGGGTAATTTATTCTTTATTATTTGTATGTTTTTCTAGAACATCTCCATTGATAAGCTAAACAGAAAATATCTGTTTTCCGACCAGTTTCACAGTAATTTAGAGTATCAGCCTGAACTCTTGTACTTCACATGCCAGCTCTTATGATATTCCTGTATTCCAGAAACCTTAGCTGAAATTCAGCTTATCATAATTTTTATGCAGAAGCTTGACACATTTTTTAGACCGTGGTACTTGGCAGGACTGAAGTCACAATGTTATCTTACTGGTACATTGTGGCAGTCAAATAATTGTCACATAGAACTGACTCTCTTGACTTTTATAAGATGGGACACCAGCAATTCTTCTAGGCATCACACATTCATTTGTAACTGGAGAACATATGACTCTCACTTGTATTGTGAGCCTGAATGCAAACTCAGGCTGCCCTGTGGTGTGTCTACATAACCATTACTTAGCAACCAATGGAGCATGAGTCAGCTCTTTGAATATAGTCATAATAGGCACGAGGGAAACTTCCTGATGCTTGGGAAAGGTCACTTATGGTTTTTCTGTATGTATTTTTTAAGATACTAGGCATATGGAATTAGGAAGAAGTATTCTGAGTCCTTGTGGTAATTCATTCTGATCATTAAATCTTTTAGCTCTGACACAAGTCCTTAATTCTGCAAAAAACATATCGACATACCCATGCATGTGACACTTCTGACATGCATAGTCTTGTTGATTTAAATAAATTTACTCATGTAAGAAAATGTGTTTAACTGATTGCAGAATGAGGTTTAAAGAAACAAACTAAACTAAGGCTGAAATTTTAAATTGTATGACCTCATATGATTCATATGACTGATTTTTATGTGATTTGTTCTTAGAGAACCTGGAAAGCTCTCTTTCTCTGCATCTGCTCGTGATCATTTAACAACAACATAAATGATTTCCTGCTATTAAGCTTTGAATATTTAAAATTAAGCTACATAGAAGGATATTCGTCCTGAGAGCAACACAATAAAATTCCTCCTGTCACAGATTTCAGTTTCCATTTGTGAAACATAGATATGGTAGTACTAATAAAAGCAATGCTGATGTGCAAGAACATAACAGATTTGATTCCAAGTATCAGTAAATCTGACTTGCAACGAAGAAATAGTAGTGCAAAGCATGGGTTGCCCCTCCTTTCTGAGGGATTTGGGAATCATCTTGCCTGGGCCCAAATGCAAACAGGATGTCAGAGAGCCCAGACTGCAGTTTTTAGATTCCCTACCACAGTAACATTCCTGTAAGTGACCAGAAATGGTAATTCCATCAGCCCTTTTAGCTCACGCAGAAAAGATGCAAGATGTGTGCACAGATCTGATCTTGAAGAATTTTGGCCTCTTAGCCCATTATAGGCAGCCATAACCATAACACATTAGACTGTAAGACATTTAAGCATGATACCTTTAAGTGTAAATACACCCTTGCTCACACTTTTCTACCGAACTACTTGAATATTGGCAACTTCAGGTATGATTACTAGCTTAATGGGAATTTTTCTTACAGACAAGTTCCCTATTCTCAAACACAAGAGGCTTAAATAAAATCAGAAAAATGAAAACCACTCTGGATTTTGCAAAACAAACAGAGACTATCTTCCAGGGAGACTGTGCAACATTCATTATTTTCCCCTCTCAGTTGGGTCCACTTGAAGCAATAAGCAACATGCCAAGAGGAACCATAGCACTCTAATATAATGGACTTAATGCTCTCAAACACACATGCCTCCTATGGTGGTACGTATGCAATTGTGATGTTGTGGCAGTAATTATGTAGCTGGCTGAGAATGGGATATGATTTTTATGAATACCAGCACTTAATGTACAAATAAATAGTTGCATGTGTGAACATAAAATGAGAAATTCCTAATGTGAAACTTACAGTTCAAGATCTAAAAATCTTCCAAATGTCTTATATCCATTAAGAGCTGAATTTTTCCGCTGTTATTGTAAAATCAATTCTTTTTAGGACTAAGTGGAAATTTTTTTAACATTTCTAACAGTATCCCCCCATCCACTATAATTTCCATTAAAACTTCATTCCCACAGAAAAATGTCAACCTTTAGTCTATCAAATCTTATAAATATATGGAATGCATCTGTACAAGATGAAAAGCTTTTTCTTTCTTTTTTTTTTTTTAGATGAAAAGTCCGTATGTTCGATTATGAAGTATTTTTATCAGCATGACTGCCTGATGCAGTGTAAATGGCTGATGTTCCCCGCCCAGTGCCCTTCATTTACAAGAGCGAGGCAGCAGATGGCAGCATACAGTGAAAAAATGTACTTGACGTTAGAAATAGTACAATTAGAAATGTTACTGCTGAAGATGTCATAAACTTGTGCTTCCCTTTATAAAAAACAGTTATTGTACATAATCAGACTTACGCAGTGTTGAAGACAGTGTCATCAACTCTACAGAAAGGAGGAAGACATGAGAAAAAAAACTGTATACAAGCATAACTGCTATAAATGGGTTGCAAGAAGAGACAGAAATGTAGACGTACAACTTGACACCTCGGAAATACTCAGAAGTCTTCATGCTTAGCACTTCACAAGCTGGGTATTCAGTTAGAGTCCCAATATTGTGTTGGAATCAAACGTGGAAACAAAAGTGGACAGCCTGATACATATGTTTCCTGGGTTGTACTGCAGCCATATGAAATGGCAAATCTTTTGTTGCACTGTGAATTTCCATACACTTTGGTCACTCAGGAATCAATACTGAGGGACAGAAAAAGAGAGAGTCTGTCCCTGACCAGTGCAGCACTGTCAAAGATGTCATAACTGGATTCACTGGTTTAGGTTCAAATTCTAGGAGTAACTTACTCTCATTGCAAAAAAAGTGTTCACCTTTAAGATTTGTGGTATTTAAAAGACTTCATAGAACAAAAAGCACTGCTACCATTTGCAGTTTGCTGTTTATTTCATTTGAGAAAGAATAATATACACTTGGGGTTAACATAGGAAGTTATACTTAAAACAGAATACAGATTTCTTTGGGGAACAAGCCAGAGTCAAAGAAAAATATAGAGAACTTCATGTAAGAAACACAGCATAATTCTGATGTTATCTACTACGTGATTGGTAAAGGTAGCTTCACGGTAATTTATGTGCTGAAAAAAACCTTTTTGTAGGGTGAAACAACAGGGTGTTAGAATTCAAATGAAAATGTGACTGTGTTAAAATTTGCTTTCATAATTAGTTGTCTTATTCTGTCTTCTAAAACATTTTTTTTAAGACATAGATATGAAAGGCAATACTAACTTAATCAGCAAGGCCAGATTCTGAAATCTTTTCTCATCTTCTATTTGTCAAAATTTTTAAGTTTTAAAGAAACAACATTTTAATTAATGTTGCCTAGTAGGAGTCTTTCTCCCTAATGCTTACCAGAATAACTTCCAGTTTTTCCTGAATGAGTAAAATAAGAATTCAAGGAACACCATATCAGCAATAATAATAATACCAGTGTGGTGCTTAGTTGCCAGCTGGGGTTAAACCACAATCGTGATATGAGGACTTCAATAAACAAATAAGTAAATATAAAATAAAAGTATGATTCAGTGATACCAAAACCTATCACCTTTCAAGTGGCATGACCCAGTGCGAAAAGTTTGTCTGCACAAATTCATGGACATACTCTGTGTGTATTTGCACACCTCATAGTTCATTGAATTTACTATAAAACATAATGCAGTGAGAAACGTAAACATTTCAAACAGTTGCTGCCTTGATAATTCTTTATAAACACTTAATTCTGAAATCAAGGCTTCCTTGTATTTACCATAAATTTTAGCTTCATTTCATAAGTTAAAAAACAGTGTAGTAAAGTAGCAAGAAACTTGAACTGTTTCTTAAGCTACAAATCTATAAATTATTCTTCACAGAATGATTTGGCTTTCTCTACACAGCTGAAATTTTAAAATATAATACAAATCAAAAGCATATGTTAAAGGCTAAATTATTTTAGTACATACAAATGAACAGTTTGCAAGGCTGTAATCTAAATAATACAACCTTTTGTCCCAATCCAGTAACAAGATTTGTGAAAGTGGACTCCTGAGCTCATCCAGGGCTTTGCTGAAATCAGTAGCTGCGCCTGAATCCCATTCTAGTGCATAGCCAGACTAGGTCATTTGGTACTTGCAGGCATAATTGGTGCCTAAAATCACTTTGAGAAATGAATGCATTTTAAATGAGTCATTACAACTAATCTGAAAAACAATCTTCTCCTAGATACCAGCTATTCTGGTGATAATAGATTTCTGATTACCTTTGCACAGTGTGATTAAGGCTAAGTTGGACACTGTTGAAGCAAGAGAGAGCGGACTGCCAAGAAAAGCAGTAGAAAATAATCATGGCTGGGTTTTTTTCACCTGAACAGAAAATAGATAGGCTTTGCAGAGCAGATGTTCAAGGACAAAAATTTGGCCACAACATTTAGGCCTTAGTTACTATTGTCCTTTAGCCAATTTTTTATATTTAGGGAAAAAAAAGACAATGGTAATTGATTCAAGCTTTCCTTAACTACTTAGCTTTTAACTGGGTGCTGGAGAAGGCTATTGTAACTTATCTTTTGCTATTAAAATACATTTTAAATTCTGTAGCCCCATATTGCTTTTATAATAATCAAGCCAAATTTAAAAATAATTTCTGATCTTTATTGTTGAACAGTATTATAAGTGTCCAGATGTGTAGCATTAGTTTGTAGAAGGCAATGACATATAGGATATTTACATTCCTTGCTTTCCAAATCCAGACCAGACACTCCCATTTTCCAGTGTTTCTCATGACCATTGGGGCAAAAGCCTGTTGATTTCATGTTTTTTTAAGCTGATTTCAGCTCCCATGTGATTAATGTTTGCCAAGTGTATATATTCGAGTGTTAATATTCAAAAATCATTGTCTATTTTGGAATAAAAACACGGAACATAAAGATATGCTAATTATATGAACATTCTTTACTCTGTAAACATAAGTAATATAAAGATGCCAAAACCATTTCTTACTATCCAACCCTAAATTATGTGGAAAATGTACCTGTTCAATCATGTGAATTTCACAAGAATTGTCCATTTGTGCACCTTGCCAAACATGTACATTTTGAGTTAGTTGTTATACTGTGGACCAAACACTATATTGATCACATTATGCTATTTTACCCTGACCATGAAATATAATGGTGGCAGATTCCTAAATTTAGGATGAAGGTTATTCAACTGTATACTTCTCACAAGCCCAAAATACCATGTACATCTGCATATCAAAGGATTTCATGCTGCACCCTGCAGAATCATAGAAAAACCTTTCTATGGAAATACCTTTCTGTAATGCTCTGGGGAGAATCCTGTTCTTCCCTGTCATGCCTATGTTCAGTAAGGAGTACTCTGTGCGCATAAGCACGCATGTGTATGTTTATATATATATGCACTGTACACAGGCATTCACACTGACAAGAATGGTTTTGACTACCCATAAGTGAATTTTTATGAAATGTTAAATAACTTGTGTATGTAAAAACACCCCCTCTAATTTTCTTTAAAAGAATATCTACTATTAATTTGCAAAGAAAATTATAATTGATACTGAAATTTAAATACAATTCTGAATACCTCTGCTACTAGGAAGCTTGTTTAACATTTCATAAAATTTGACCATGAAAATTTAAAACATCCTGCTTTTCCATAAACCAGTGAGTGAATCATTTCCACTAGGGTTATCAAACCAAATGCTGCTTATGAGTATTCCAGCACATCATGACATCGTTAAAAATTTTATTTTGTTTGAAATCCATATAAATCTGAATTAACATGAATGGACATAGTGTGTCTACACACAAATTTCCTACCTGTAGAATAAGATCTTGTGTAGTTAATATCTTTTCCAAGGTCTTTGTCAGGTACTAGATTTGAATTCATATCTCCCTGCCTTATTATTCCCCCCTACCCCAGTCTGCACATAATGCCTTGTTTTAATTGAACAGTCTGATTTTGATGCAGTCAACAGTTTGCTATAGCTTGTTTAAAAATACTACATACCATTCCATAATGTAACTAATTGCAGTTGTACTCTTGTTTACATATTATTAATAAACACAAAAAAATAAGTTGTCCTTGGAGACTAAGCATCTGGAATCCTTGAAGATCTGCAGCTGCAAACACCAAAATGAAAGTAAAATCTTTGAAACACTCCATTACCATTAAAAAGTAGCTTGCTGAATTTCTAGTGCAGAATAAACCTATTCCTACACCAGCTACTCTGACAAAAAAAAAGGAAACTGTGACAACAGTCTCCCTTACAGATAGAAGAACACTCTTTGAGGATTTTTATGAGTGATGCCTACATGGAAGTCATCTGTACAGAGACATCCCTGATGTCTGTTCTGGGCACAGTTTCAAGGAGATGCCACTCAATATACCCTTTTTAAAAATTCATCCTGAGTAGAGGCCAACGCTAAACATGACAAGAAGAATATGGGAACTTCTTTTTTACTGGTATGGAATGCCAGTCAAGCACCTAGCAGCAGACTACCTCGCCACGCAGACCAGATGAACAACAGGTCTAGAGATACACAAGGGTTATTTCCCCCTAATGTGTTCCAAGAAAACTTATGCTTTCAAATAAAGCTTGACTGCAAGGTAGGGAGGCAGCTGAAGTTTTGAACTGTTGAAGCCACACCACACATTAGCACTGTTTGTGGATCAGAAGGGTACACAGTCAAAGCAACCTGAAACCCCCAAGCCAAAAGGAATACAACATATCTGAGAGGATCCTGTTTTTCCCAGTTTGCAAGAGACCTACACTCAAGCAAAAATGATCCACATTTTTGTACATATCAAGCCTACTATGATAAAAATGAAAATATGGTCTTTGTCTGAACATACTTACTAAAAAGAACCCATCCCCAAATCTCACTGTGGAGTGTGATAAGTTGCAGCATGCAAAAGTTTAAGAAAGAGAGTTGAGTTTGGAGGAAATTTAACTACACTTATCAAAAAGGTTAACAAAAGGGGACTTTGGATTGTAGCTCTAGAACCCACACATCAGCAGAGATTTTTTGAGTATTCACAGTTACTCTACAAAGTAAAAAAAAGAAAGGATCTCTCCAAAATCATATACATTAAAGACTATATAATAAAGCAATATTCGCAGATATGTTCAACATGATATATCCATCACAGCAAAAGTCAAATAAATACTTATTTATTAAGGTGAATTAATACATGATATCTAACTCCAAAGGAAGTGACTCACACTTCTGCAAAGCCAAGTGTTGAGTTCCCCAAATATTAGTAGAGAAACTTAAATTTAAAAGAGATGTTTAATACCTTACAGAGTGTCTGCGCTCTTCTCGGGATCTGGCAAAATAGGATATCACCTTCTAGCATAACATATGTACTTATTTGAGAATTTGTGCTGCACTGTAGGTAATGACAGAGTGCAGAGCTCTCTATTTGCTATAGTTATGAACTGATGATAAATTACAAGTGAATTTATTTTTGTACAAGTGAACAATCCTAAATGTAAATGTTTATTAGAACTTTTGTTACTGCCTCAATCAAAGGCATTAGTTAACTTGCTATTATTGCAGGGTAGTTAATGACAGTTGGACTCTTTTACCTTTTATAAACTTGTTATAAACATATATATTTATGCTAATCACACTTTATATTTTAATATTTTATCCCAGATTTTCTGCTGGTCTGATTAGCAGCAGCGGTTGAATTCATGAACAGATGGAGCAGGAGTTATGCTAAGACTTTTCAGCCTGGGCAAAGTTTAGAAGTTCTCTGCTTCTTGAGGGAGTGGAAACAGAAAGTGCAAGAGGGAACAGAAAGCATGTCAGGAGTTTCTAGGACATCCAAGCTTTTCTGCACATGCTGACGGCTGAAGCATTATGAAGAAGGATTCTTCAGTAGGTGGACAATTGCAAAAGAAAGGACCATGCTCCTGATAGCTGTATGTATCTATGAATAGATACAGAAGGGGGCTCCTTGCCATATCTGAGCTCTCAGACCTGACCTTCCTCACCACCTAGTGTGCATTGGCACCTGTCTGCTCAGAGGCTTCCCTCCGATCCTCAGCATATGAAACTGCTTGCCAAATTTGTCCTTAGAATGACATTCTCCCTTCAGTAGGGTAATACCTCTGTTTGCAGTACACAACAGTTTAGCCTCTCAAAAGGACTAGGGTGACTGGACTTGGGCATCATAAATCACGTTACATGATTCACCCATCTTTTTCTCTGGCTACATCTTCCATGAGATTTAGGAAATGTTCCAAGGGATACCACTTCACAAAACCTTATCTTCCAAAGTAAAATGGAAAGCACCTTTGATTTATTTTCTCACATAAGAACTCAGGTTATTATAAACATCAGCTGATAACAGTGTGTTTCTAAATGTGAAACTTCTAGGATTGTTTGCCACTCAAATGGCACCTTGAGAAAACCTGCATTATTAGTCCTTTTTTTTCAGTGTCACACACATACTGCTGTACAATCCATGTAATGAATAGCATAAAATATCTTTATTTCACTTCCAACCCGATATCATGAGTGAAGTTGAGAAAATATAATCTTTGTACTCACCCCAGCCTTTGGTTTAGCTCCAGAGCTGGCTACTGAACAGGGAGATGCTAGCTCAGGAGCATAGATGTTAGGAGACAAGTTTGTTTGTGAGTGACTTACTGAAGCAACATCCACTCCACTTTCAGAACCAGATTCAACATCCTGTAAAAAAATGTTGCAAGCCTCTTTAGTAAATATGAATATGAAACAAAAATCTAGTTCTAAATTATGGAAATATATAGACAGATTCACTCAAATATATATGCTTAATTCTCTGTGTAAGAGTAATTCCCCTTATTCTTTTCCATTATCTACACATTCATTTGCTGTCCTTTTCAACGTGGTGGTTTGCATTAGCTGCTGTTCTGAAATTATAAATCACCACTAACATCAAAGCTATAATTCCCCTAAATGTTAGAATGCAAGGTAAGAAAAATCAGTTTGGGGTTGCAGAAGTCTGACATTTTTCTCTGATGTTCAGTATTTCCTGTGTGCTCCCACCTTCTGTCTCTGGCAGCGTTGCAAGCTCAGTGAACATCTGTAAACCATTACAAAGCTGAAATGACATCACCATCCAGCAGTTTATACAATTCAGAGGTACAGCTCCCTAGTTTTTTGGAATCAGCAGACACTTATCAGCCAAATGCTATTTCTGGTTAAAATGCCCTTACTTTAATGACACTGATTACATTCCTTTTTCGAGAATAAAAAGAAGAAGAAATATAGTGTGTTTTATTTTTGAGGAAGTAAAAATATAGCACATGCTTGATTTACTGCATAGATTGAGGGCAGGGGATTATATTGCTTGCAGATAAATTGTGACACATATCTGGCAAAGAGCTGGCTATGTGTAGAACTAGTCATATACTGTCAGGATTATTAGCTGAGGTGCAGCCTGCATGAATACAGCTACACAGTACACAGAAAAAAGCCTGAACTATTAACCCCAGCCAGCTCAGTGCAGACATAAGCCTCAGTTTCCTAATACCAAGTTCCTAGAATAGGTGAAATATGGGGCAGAGACATCTCAGGGGTTCTGCTCCTGACTGGAAAGAAATGGCAACCCTTTGATTTGTTAATTCCGGTTAAGTCTCTGGTCTGCCAAACTGAAGCTGCCAATTAGACAGGTGCCTTTACACCAAGTATGCCAGTGTGGTGTTTTCTGAAAAGTGTTAGAAATTAGAGACAAAGCTTCCTTCTAGGTAGGACCATGCATTTGAGTCTGATATTTCCTTCCAGTGAGTCCTCTGCAGCGTGAAGCATTGGGAAAGCAGCAGAGCCACACAAATGCCTCTGTAAAAGTCAGCTTGGGTACCACTGCTCTTAGAAGCTCTGGCTTAGCAGAGCCATGCTGCTACAGTGCAGAACCATGCTCCCTGCCCCATTACCCATGTTTTTGCATCACATCCAAATGCTTCATTACTATAAAATTCACAAGTGTCCTGAAACACAATGCACAAGTGACCTGAAAACCAAATCTTTTGATCTTCTGATTCATAATACTCAAAAGCTCAAACATTCCTAGAAAATCAGTGTATATAAGTAGCATATATACCATGTTTGATGCAAGCTGTCTTTCTGGAGGGCTGCTTTGCAGCATGGAAACAGGTACCACCTCTCCTTATCATGCAGGCTTACTTATACAGACTGCCCCAACTCCCTTTATTGTTGTAAGAAATTAGCTAAAATGCGGGCACTCATTGGCGAGATATGGAGAATAGATGTTAACATTGTATTTCATCTTTCCTCTCCCATCACTGCTCAAGGAGATACTGCGAGAACATTGATATCCAGGGGGAAAACTATTAAAAGTGTAATTGTGTTATGTCCTTTAAAAATGACATATTATATAATCTTCAGCTGACCAAACCCACAGAAACTTAAATACAGCTTTTCTCACCTACAGACCACTCACTTGACTATACAGCAATAATGAAGTCTGGCTTTAATAGGAAAACCCCCTCATTTGAAAGAAAATACCACTAACAAAAACAAACGACCTGAATGTTAGCCTAGAGATCTTGGGGCAGTATTTCTCAAGTTTCTTAAACTGAAAAACAGCTGCAGCACATGTGGGTGAAATTAACAGGAAGCCTGCATGAGAACACCTTGGGTCAGCCATTTCATGTTCTTCACAGTTACATGTGTAAACATTTTTCAGAAAAAAAGAATGCATCAATCATGTTTGTGGGCTGTCTGGTCTCCCTTCAGACTACTATCAGCAAGGAATTATCTCATTTAAATAAATCAAATAATTAAATTTAAATAATTAAAGTTCTGCCCAGAATCTTATTTTGAATGACAGAGGATTTCGTAAGTGTGTCTCTGCCAAAAATTTCATGGATCTTCCCACTAGCAGAAAAACAAGACCTGTAGTTCAGACTTAGTTTCAGTTCTAACTACTTAATGTCAAATGACACGTACACATATGCTCTGAGACTGATGTGATCCTGACTTTGTGCTGACTCTGCATTTACAGTAACTGATAATTAGAGAGACAGACATTTTCTGAATCTTGTTGATCTCCCTTTCTTTCATCTGGGTGCTCTGAACCTCTCATTTATGAAATGGTGCCAAAAGGAAATAATGGATGCCTCTGTTACCGCCTTCAAAACATACATAAATACAAACAAAAATACACGGCAAATTCTTTACAAGCACAACTTTAGTCCTGAAACCAAGGAGATGATAAATGTGAGGACTGAAAAAAAAAAAAAAAAAGTGAAGTAAAACCAGATTCTTCTTAGAGTAATAAGAAAGATTAAGCAAACTGACTTACAGGTATATGCCTCCGTTTGTATGTTGGAGTGCTGGATGGGGAAGAGCCTGCACTGAGAGCATTTTCAATGTCTTGATCAAGCTGGTCCAGTTTCATAATTAACAGCACCATTGAATCCAGTCGTGATCGGTCTCGATCTTCTGTTATTTCCTAAGGAAGAGAACATACAATTGCTAAATCTGAAGCGGAATTACTTGGAAAGAATAAACTCAAATTAAGAAAAATTAAGAAAGCTCTGTTTCTTAATTTGGCATGAAAGTGCATTGAATAATAAGCAGAAAAATCTCTTTTTTGGGAAAAATACTGCTTTGTGTAATCTATTCACTGAGCCTTGACTTACTGCTGGGAAAACAATTTATATTAATATTTAATATACATCCATTATAACACTTAAATTTTGAAAAAAGCACAGTTGTTTGGTACAAATGCATCATTACTATTTCTTTGATACACATACTCTTTAAAGAGTTAGTGATTCTAAACGTTTCCTCCAAATATTCACCCCAAGTTAATTGATTTGATTGTACAAATACAAATGATGAAGGTTAATGTATGACTGAAATGGGAGAGAAGAAAGTTCAAAGAAGCCATTTTCTAGCTGAGGACTTTTCCTTGTGGAACTCGTCAGCATAACTATGTATTGTCAATTCTTGGCAGAGATTTCTGTCTTGGTCGAAAATTCTTGATATACATGAGATATGTTAACATTATAATAAACACAGCATTTTAGATCCTCTGACTGGAAAGAGAGAAGGATGAGGGGTATTTACATCACAGCCTTAAACACCTAGTGTATGCCACTTATTTCCCTATACTCCATTTGTACCACATGGAGACAGAGAAGATCCTTGAAAGAGCAACTCAAAGCAAGATCTTCAGTTAGATGGACTAAATAACACTTTCAAGGAATTTCTCCCTCTCTTTCCCCTTATATAGAGAGTTAATGTAAAAGTTAGCTAACTAGCCTGCCTCAAAATTCAGGAATATGAAACCCCCCACTGGTTCCTATATGGTTTTCCACAATAGGAAGTTAGAAAATAGGAAGTTCCATTAACTCACTTAAAATAATATTTCTATAAATCCTTCTCAAGAAATAGAAACAAAGATGTTATAATTACATCATTGTGTCCAAGAAGTAAGTAATATAAATGCCCAAATCAGCCTTTTTTGGTAGTCATTAAACTGCTTTTCAAGCTACACAATGACTTCTCTAGTTAGTTAGGATTCTATTAGCGGGTTTTTTGTAGACTGCTTCAAAATCGTTACAAAACATGAATTAAGTGATTCATGCTAGAATTAAAGGAACTGTATAGATAAAATAGTCATATAAAACATGGTCTCCATGGTCTTTATGTGAAGACAGAGGTGACTGAAGGTTAGTTAACTAAATCTTAGAAAAGCAGAAATACAAATCTGTCAGTCAATAGCAGAGTTATGAACAACGTTCATAGCAAAGGCCAAATCCAGGAAAACTGTGTATTTCATTTTTTATTACAACATGACATTTTTGATTGGTTTGCTGAAAAAGCTAATGAATTTGCAGGACCTCCTGATGAACCTGAACTGAGTTTAGAATGACCCTGAGAGAATATTACCTCAAAACAACATAGCAGTCAGGGTTAAATTTCACTTTCTTTCAAAATGAAAACACAGTGTCCCAAACGATTCATTGAAACTCCATGCATCTTCATTTTAACTGATATTGAATTGACATCTGAAGTTTGCAAATGTCATAACAGTTATTTAATCTAATCTGCATGGGTGCAGAAAGCCCAATGGAGCAAATAAGGGTCCACTAACAAAGACGACATGACCTCCTTTGTGGCATGGGGCTACATTTGACCACGGTGAGACTGTAGCCAGATTACCCATCCACAGGGGGCCCATGCTGCTGCCCAAACTAGCCTCCCACACAGTCCCCTAACTATGTATTTATTTCTATTAGTTTTGATGGGAAATATAAAACTGGAAAGGCTAATCAACCTAAAATTTACACTTAAAAAACAAAAGTTAATTGCCACACCACAGCAAAAAGAATGGTAGTGACTGGGTGGGAATTTTTTTGGTTTTTTTTTGGTTTTTTTTTCAGACTAGAGAGATAACAGGCATTTTACATGAAGATTAAAAAAAAAAATCTGGAATTTTCCCTAAGCAAATTGTTTGACTTATCCTGCCAAAAAAGTATAAACTTGTTCTGCATGTAGCAGATTGAGAATGCTGGAGAAAAATCTGCTGAAATGAAGAGGTGGCAAAATATTGCTCAAAGTGATACTCGGGCTTGACACAACGGGCTGGCTTTGCAGGCAAACACTGCTTTCAGAAAACAATAATATTATCAGTATGGAGTTTAGCTACTCTGTTCAGAAGTCCTAGCAATGGTTTGTGATTCTGACTGCTGGTGACATCAACCTTGTCATGAGAAGCTTTAACATTTTAAGTATAGTTTCTATTTTCACAATTTACTGAATAACACAATAGTCACCTTCTGTTTGCCTGGGGCACTATTAAATTGTATACATGAAAGCCTAAGCATTATACCAAAAATTTAACACATACAAATAAAAAAGGCTAATCTTGCATTGGAAATTCAATACAACACACTAAATAAATATTATTATAAGATTAATTTATGTTTAGACAGTTTTAGCCTTGATATTATCTAATAAATTTCCAAGAGCTTTACAGCTTGTCTTTTTTGTATCTCCCTTCTGAGATTTTATTACCAAAGTGTGATATGATCTAAAGCCAGCAATATATTAGCAATCCATTTGTTTTCTTTTGAAAACACACTATTTCCTTTGCATCCAGTTTCTCAGATTTTTCCCCACTGATAGCTAGTTACCCTCCAAAATTAGTATACAATAATATAAATTACATTTATAGAATTACACAAAAATCCTACCTTTACCATTATGAAGTCAAACCTCAGGCATTAGAAGGTGTCTGGTCAAAGACTGCCCTTACAGCCTTAATTTCTGCCTTTAGGCATTTGCATTGGGCAATTCAGGAATGTATCACAAGCATATACAGTAGGTCAAACTTGAGATGCTATTTGTCTGGAGATTTTATTTTTAACATGTCTCCACACAAAGAGGAAATACTTTAGGTCATGAACTTGAAAAAAACAGTATTTCTTTTAATTTTTATCCTCACTGGTGTGATAAAGGAGCTAGTTAAATTTGAATATATTCATATGTTTAGAACAGAAAGCATTTTAACTGTTCACAGAATGAAGGATGCTTGAATTACTCCTAAATTAAGTATTAAAACCCCAAAGTTAAGGTCATATTAAAAGAAATCCAAACATTTTTACAAGGAAAACAGTTTACAAGCCCCGTTGCTATCATCAGCAAACAATGCTAAGAAAATGAAAACATTTTTGAGAACATGGTTGCAGATGAGATTCAGCCACTTTTGTAGACAATTTTGTAATTTTGGAGCTTACATTGTTGTGGAAAAGAATAACACTATTTTTTTCCCTATGTACTCCTATGTCTTCAAGTGCTTGTTTGCCTTTTTACCACCAAGCTGCTTTGTGCCTGCATTTACAAACTGAGGTTGTTTATTAACATGATGTCCCTATAGCAATCTGCCTGGATAACACCTGACAATTTCTGAATATAATGTTCTCTGCACATAATGTTGTATTTTTGATTTTGAACGTTTGACGGATAAACAACAAACACTGTACAAAGGCAGCATTAGTCAGAGTATTTCTAAAAAGTACCTCTCCCCACTTTTTTTTTTAAGGTTGCAACTTTTATACTAATATTATCACAATGTAATGATGATTTTAACCTGCTCTGAAATAAAAGAAACCAGTCAAGGAGTACAACACTGGTTAAGTTTGGATTTAATACATCCATTTTGTCTTATCAGGGCAGGGCAAAACAGTTGAAGCGGATACCCTTCTCTTCCTCTCTCTTAAACCTTTTATTTCTCTAAGCATATTTTTCACCTTCTCCTGTAGCCACTGTTTTACATCACACACAGACTTTTCTTTCTATTGTAGCTCATTTTCCCATGTCCCTCTTTCAGCTGAGCAGAGCTGAAGCAAAGGGTACCTTTTGAAAAGAAGTATGTACTTTTAAGAGTAAAACCTATTTTAATTTTCACAGCAAAAATTTTGTACAGAAGTAGTTAGTACACAAAACTAACTTTGTGCTCTCTCTTAATATCCTCAGGGGGACTGAATCACTGCCACCTTCCCTGTAAAGGCTCCCTTTCAAAGGATCTGCTGGTTTCCAGAGCAGAGCAGACACCCCCATTAGTGCCAGTGAGGTCCCCTGTGGTTAAAAAAGGGAGAGGACGTCCAGCTCCAAGGAGTCCTCTGTTAGGGCCATCAGGGCACCACCACCCTCCCTCCTCCCTGACGCTCTTGTATCAAGATGCTCATAATTTCTTTGAAAAGGAGACCTTGGTTTTTAGAGGCAAGCCTATTGCACAACTGGCAAGGTGAGCTTAATTACCCACAAAAGAAAGGGATCTTTTATGGAAAGAATTGGCTGAGTTTTGTCTGGTATTCTTGATCTGCAGCCAGCTGGACTGACTTAAGATCTTGTATTAATCCTATGTATTTCACATGGCATTAAATTACTCATTCTTGTCTTTCCTTGCTAAAAAATACCCTCTCTGAATAATAGAAAGTTATTAAATCACTGATTTTATGCTGTGAAGGTTTTAATCTGAACTGAAAACAAATACAAAAAGTAATGCAATATATAGTATTTTGGAATTATCTGTTGATTTTTACTAGCAGGTGTATAAATCAGATGAGTAATTTTCATCCTTCTACATTGCACTGTACAGTTCATAAATTTTGAAAAATACCTGAGAATTTTATCTTTCTCTAAATTTTACACTCTACAGTACCATATTAGAGTCCTATTCTTCATTATATTAGAGGAATTGCAGGCAGAGGACATTAAAACACAATGAAAAAACTAAAGCATTCCATTCCTTTTTGACACAAGACACAAGGCCTAGACACCAGCAAAGATCACAGTAAAGTTACTACTATAAATCATATTTTAATCATATTTAAAATAGACTGAAAATGGAACAAATAACACAAGCATACACTGGTGTACACATGCACAGGTGAGGAGACATGCTCATGCATGCAGATATCCCTACATATTCATGCATGTTTTTGGGAAAGTAGCTTTTCTTCTAATTTTTCTTACAAGAATTTTAGAGAGCTGACTCAATTTTTCCAAATATAAAGTATTCTATAGCACTGGTTTACATGCACTTTTTAGTTCCTGTTAAACCCACAAATAAGTTAAGTTTGCAAAAGTGAGGACTTCAGAGGCACTTGATTGCTATATAATGTAGTAATTGTGATTGTTATGTAGTAATTGTAATGTAGTAATTGTGTAGAAATGTGCTATTCACAGGTAAGGTCTCCTGAATTAAACCTGATTTCCACTGCAGAAACTTGCCATCTTTCACATTCAAAGCGAATTTAATCTAAACAAAAGCATTCCTCTTTAGTAACTTCCTTTCTACAGCTGTTTTTGCCTAAACACATACTCAACCTGTAGGCTGTACTTTATTTTAGTTCAAGCAGTTTTGATTGTAGTTTTCCATGTTTCATGTCAGCCAAGTAAACTATCTAGCAGAGATGTTATCTTAATAATGAAATTTAGCAATTCACTATTGATGAAATGGAAAATCACTCAAAAACCTTGGGGAAAAAACAATCTGAGGAATCATGGCTGTGTTAACTCAGCAGGGACTGCAGGCAGTAGTTACTCATGAAATCATTGCTCTTGAAACGCAGCAGCACTGTAGTAAGAAACTAAGTCATTGAAGGTGGCTTTCTAGCTAATGTCATATTACCATGGGTAGATAGCAATAGAAAACATAAACTTCTCAAACTGTCAATACTGCGTTAACATTATATCAATTTTCTTGCAATACTAATGAAAATAATAATTGGTGGTGCTAACTCAGGTAACAAAGAGAAGCAAACCCAAACCTAAAATTAACAACTCTAAATGGTATATCTTGTACAACGTAGAAGGTAATTATCTTATACTTAGAATATAATTTCATAAACTACAGATGACGGGTGAAATCCACCTCTCTATCTTTGGAGTTACACTTGTTTACAGTAGCCTGTCTGATGACACCCAACTCCCATAAACTATGAAAATTTGCCAAATCAAATCCCATAGAGGCACAGAGCACAGCATTAACATAATCTGGCTTCATTGGGTGGGAAAAAAAGTTAAAACATAAAATCATTAATCATGCTCTTTCTAGCATAAACAATTTTCAGCTACTTCCTGATTTCCTCCTCCTTCTTCATATTTTGTAAATTAGCACTATACTTATTCTAAAAGTCACCTTTCATAACTAAACTTTTATGTCTATGACTTACAAAGTCAGCAAGAAGCAAATTTTTACATTCACTGGACCCCATTTCTGTTTGCTATGAGGGTAAAGACTTCTGCTTTGTGGAAAATATTATGGCAGTAATCTGAGCACTAATTATCAGACTGGAAAAATACTGTGATTAAATAGAACTGTGATTAAATAGAATGTGAGTGAAAGATGACTGATGCTGCATTTTTTGCAATATTGCAAAACTATCTCAGATCTAGTAATTTTGTGTAAAATCAACAAGAAAATACTTCAGTGAACTTCTTATTGGTTTCCTATTATGCTATAAATCAGAGTCAAACAAGGCAAAATAATGACTCTATTTTTATAATCAGAAATGAAATCAGCATCAGCAACATTATGAAATTTGCTTGGATAAGTGTCTGTTATTGGCCTGTGTTTTACAAATACATGAATAAGTGAATCTATTTGTGTACTTATATTTAATATGCCTACTTTATAGATTGGTGGAAAGGGACCTGTTTTGGTTTGGTTTGTTTTAGTTTTGCAGTTAAATCAGAGGGAGGGTTTGCCCCTCAGGAGATCTGTTCTGGTCTTGGTGATTTTGTTTAAGCCTAATTTTCAGGCTTTTTGATTTATCAAACTAAATATTGAAAGTAAATCAAGAGAGAACAATTGATGCCAGTGATCACTCACAGGGGTCCTCATATCTATTGAAATCAAATAAACTAAGAATCATTTCTGTGAGACTGTGGAAGGTCCAAACTCCAAGTTCTATCATCTGAAAGGAACAGCTTGTGAGAAAATGTAAGTAAATTGATCACAAATCGTTGAGTCTCTTTGAATTTATCTATTAATCCTCTGTATTTCTTAATATTTAAAAATATTATATCACAATTTTACTATCTGTATAGCAGTTAAAAATGCAAAGACTTTCTGAGGACTTAGATTTCCACAATATTAGAAATTAATTTCTCTGGCCAATAAAACTGATCATTTGGAAATCAATATTTGAACTGTGACAAGTTTTTTTTTGAATCCAACTGTTCATATTCATCCAATTTGGAAGTGCTTGAGAATGAGAGTTACAGGTGTCTGGATGCCTGATGCGGCACAAACACTTAGGACACCCCATTATTAAAAGAAAATTCAGACTTAGGGAAATATAACGGAATATATGACAGACACAAAAGATTTGACATATTTGGCCCATTAGTATACTTCATAATATACTTGTGATTTGTTCCTCCTTAAGACACAAGACAGACACTTCTTGAAACACGAAGGTGAGGATAATTATAAGCCAGTAATCCAACCTCATGGCAAAAAAAGACCAACAGTGAGCTGCACTAGGAAGAATGTTGACAGCAGGACAAGGCAGGGATCCTTCCCCTCTATTCAACCCTGTTGAGACATATCTGGGTTCAGTGCTGGGCCCAGTCCTGGACTCCCCAGTACAAGAGAGACATGGACATACTGGAGCAAGTCCAGTGAAGATATTAAGGGTTTGGAGCATCTTTCATATGAGGAGAGACTGAGAAACCTGGAACTGTTCAGCCTGGAGAAGAGAAGGCTCAGGAGGGATCTCTCTGATAAATGAATAAGAAGACAGAGCCAGGCACTTCTTAGTGGTACCCAAAGACAGGACAAGAGGCAATGGGAACAAATCAAGATACAAGAAATTCCATTTAGACCTAAGAAAAAGAACTTCACTGTGGCAGTGACTGAGCAGTGGAATAGGTTGCCCAGAGAGGTCAAGGAGTCTCCATCATGGAGATATTAAAAATCTGACTGGACATGGTCCTGGACAACCTGCTCTGACTCTGCTTGGACAAGATAATCTCAACAGGTGTCCTCAACCATTCTGTGATTCTGTGATAGTTTTTAACACTTGCAATATTCTTTTTAAAGAGGACACACACAATATTATAGTGAGAACGAGTGTGACAAGGACACTTTGCTTAAACCATTCTCTCCACCTGTGATTCCCTCACCTCAATTTCTTCACCCTTTGTCAGTCTGAAGGTTTGAAAAAGACAAAGAATAGGTACACGGACAGAACAAAATAAGGCTTCTCATAGGTTAATTGGTTGGATAGGACTCAGAGGTCTCTAGACCAACCTTCTGCTCAAGTAGGGCCAGCTGTGAGATCAGAGCAAGCTGTTCAGGGCTTGATTCAGCCAGGCTATGGAAACCCCCAAGGACAGAGAATGCACAGCCTCTCTGGGCGACTTGCTCTCATCCTTGACTGTCCTCGTGGGGAAAAAAGTTTTTCTCCAAAGAGGTCATGTAATGCATTTCAAACCTGGAAGTAAGGAATTGTTTACAAATGGAAAGCAAACCCAATAGTTTCAGTTTTACACTGCACTGAAGACAGTGCAAAGAGGATGGGGAAAGAGGAATGAATATAAAATCTAGTTTGTCCTCAAGTTTGCCAATAAAAACATAGAAACCAGGTAATGGCCACTACATATATGAAGTCTATTAGTGACACTCTACCCCACAGTACCTGAAGGTATTCCAATAATAGTACTGAGCAGCCTCCTGAAATTAATGGGACTCTTCACACAATTGCAATGGACTTTGAATCAGGCCTAAGACAAACATGAGAATTAAAACCCACAAACCACTGTGCACTCTAACTTCTCCCAGGTGAGAAATAGAAGTGTTTGTCTTAAATGGTTATCATGATACCTTAGTAAACAAAGAGTTTTAAGAATACAGGTTGCACTGTGAACTCAATCTTTTTAGATAAGGTATCTGTTCATTAATATGATTGCCATGTCAATAAAAGAAAAACCAACCTCTTAAAAAAACAAGAACACAATCCCCTTGCTAATAATACCTTAACCAATTTGCATGTTATCTGTGTGCAGGGCGGGGAGAGTGTCTACTGAGTGTTTCAAGTCCAGTTAACTTAACAGGTTGCAGAAAAATTCCTGTATTTGCTTTTCTTTGCAATCAAAATGTTTGTGCATTATGGAAGAAATATGCTTTTATACAAAAATTATAACAAATCCTCATATGAGGGGAGCAGGTTTAGCTGGTTATTTAACCTTGTGAATCTTGCCATGAGGGCTTAGCTTGAAGACATCCAAGTTATCATTCATCTAGGGATTTTTGGTTAAAAATATAAATATTTAACTGCTTCTGCCTTTTACTTTAGTTTTATATTACTCTGTTGTGTTCTATGGGTTTATTTATATTTCTATGTATTTACAAGTCACAAAAATACACACACATGTATGCATGCACTCTGATTTGTGCAGCGAAGAGCCTTTGTACATTGACGATAGGTTTGAATTTGGCATTTTCTAAATGCAGAAGTAAATATTACAAGTTTACCTGGAGATACTAATTAAAAAAATAGATTGGGTTGGCTCATTACCAAGAATTGATTGAGAACTTTTATATATTGAATGACAAAATGTAGGAACACTTTGTAATAGCCTGCAACTCACTGAAAGCAGCCCAGTGCTTCTGGCTTCTGATAATCTGGTCATTTATTTAGATATCTAGCTAGATACAGAAGAATCTGCATTTATCATTCTGTTTTTGGTAATATTGCTCAAGTTAGCAGTTTATGTGAGGGATTCACCAGGCTTGTCTGCCAAACACAAACAGTTTCCAATACCTCTTATGTCTGGAGGAGGCTGTTAGAAGAGAAAGGGAATAGAGGAAAGCTGAGATAGGGTGCATTCAGCATAGAGTATTTTCTTCCCCTGTACCCTGAAGCATGACTAGATTATGGAGACCTCTGTAAACAGGCAACAAAGAAAATATGGAACTTCAGAGTTGATGGTGGAAATAATGAGGTGGGGGATTTAATGTGGAGAGAAGAGCTCAAGCTCTTCTACAGAAGGCTATATGATATAGACAGTTATACACCAACCATACTGAATCTCAGGGAGTCCAAGCAACCCTGTGTCTGAAAGGACGCCTAGGATCAAGGCACAAAAAGGATGAAACCAGATGCATAAGACCTACTTTAAATGAGTCACCAGTTAATCTGCTCTACTGCAGAATGGACCTACTTCACTTGTGCAGTGAGGAACGTATCACATCACATGAGAATCAAAACTCATAAACCACTCTGCAACTTCTTCCAGGTGAGAAATAAAAATTACTGTCTTAGATGGTTAAAATGCTAATCTATTAAATTAAGAGTTAAATTAAGAATGCAATTTGAAAGAGGTGAGGCAATGTGATGTGATGTGGGGTGCGATGCTCTATGTGTGATATGACAAGACCTGGTTACAGTCCTATTGTCAAGATGGGTAAAAGGAAGACATAATTTGTTTTTTGTTTTTTGTTTTTTTTTTTTCTTTGTTGTGCTATTCAGCAGCACTAAAGCGTAGCACTACAGATCAAATAAGGCATGTAGAAAAATGAAGGAACAAATAAGTACCACTAGGGTGAAAATGGTATTAAAAAGGTAAGGCAATGGCTAGCGGAGTGGGAAATATTAATGCTAATCCAAACAGGACACTTTTGTGGTACAGAAAACAACAAAAAAGCAAAAGTGGACTTATTTTCTGCAAATGTAGAAGAGCAAACTTCACAGAAGTTTGGCAATATCCAAAACCTTCCTGCACTGTTAATATTCTGCCCATGCATAGACCACCCTTCTATGCAAAGCTAATTGGAGATCTCTTTTAAATATTTTGGTTTTACTTCTGGTTCATTTTATCAGAAAAAAATGCACTAACTGAAGATTTTTAGTCATGCAAGTGATCTGAGAGAATTGTTTAAAGATTTTCTTAGGCTTACTGTTGTGGCAGATGTAGCAATGGATGATGAAGGCTGTTGCAAACTTCCAGAAGTTATAGCAGAGTCATGTTTTTCTTGTGCAGACATTTCTTGACAAATAAAGGAGGAAAGCTGAGAATTTAAACTCATCTCTAGTAAGACTGAATTTGTTTAGAAACAGTGAACTTCAAAATAGCACTTTTTCTTTCAGAGGCAGTATGTTCTCTGCAACAAAAACACTGGAACAGATTCTCAGAATGCTACTTATGTATGCATGTGACTTGCATGACATGATTGATTTAGTTGTCAGTATGCAGAGAAAAACATTTGTAAAACTGAATGCCCTTTTTACTGCAGGGCTTAATCAATGTAACACCCCCCCCCCCCCCCCCCCCAAATCATTATAACAGTGATGGTATTTATAGCACATACATCTCCAAGAGCAAGACCTTGAATAGGGAGACCAGTGTCTCTTCCTACAATTAAGGACAATGTTCAGAAAAAGTTTCAAACATTATTTGAAAGTCCAAAAGCTCAAAGATCTATTCCGTTTTGCTCACCACACTGGTGTTTTCCTGTAAGTCTCCGTATTCTTCACTCATAGCTTATCTATATTTACTATCTGAAGACTAATCTTTAGCTATATAAGTGCACTTGATTTTGCCTCTAGCAATGAGCTGAGCTTTTTGGCTATATCTCTCCATGGATTGTGTACACTACTCATTTCTTTTTGCAAAGATTCCTTTCAATACCAAGACAAACTCTAAAGGATGTTCACTACTGTATAGTAAATCCACTACTTAACCTTACAGTAGTTGATGATTTAAAATATATTTTCACCTTACATGATATTAGTAAGTTTAGTATTTCAAGACTCAAGTGTGATCAGAACTCAATTGCTTAGTAACTTTGTACTTTGTTCTGTTTATAGTTGTCCTCTGAACTTAGTTTTAAAAAATAGATATAGCAATCATGATCTGATACAGGTCATGGTTTCATAGTTACTTTAATTTTCCCAAAATTCACAGTTCTACTACAAGTTGCTATTCCTTCATCTAGTCTTCCAGACTGCCCCTCACCTCTCCTTGTGCCAGCTCTAGTCTCCAGTAGTGAGCCAGTGGACATGTGAACGTGATCCCTGGGGAAAGGGTTGTGCTGTGCAGGGTCAGTTCCCTAGTCTGGTTCTCTGTGCAGCCATGCAAATGTCTGCCAAGGAAGGCCAAACAACAGCAGGATAAAAAGATGTACGGATTTTTCTTTTCCAGGCAAGAGCCTGGATTTGTGTTCTTGCAAAGTGACCACATAACTGTAATCTTGTTTTTACAGGTGAGGTTATGCTGATTTTACAGACATTGTAGGGTCTGGGGGCTTCTCAAATGCTTTTCTTCAGGACACCACTACAAAGAACTTAAGGGAGCCTGCACATTTGTAATTTAGTTGGTGAGAGTCTAAAAGAGACATGTATTGTCAAAAAAGAGCAGCCAACTGCTGTCCTGTGCCTCTCCATTCACCCATGTATCCTTCCTTAGCTTTGCCAATCTTTGCACCTGATGAAATGCCAGAGGTATTTTTTTTATGTCACAAGTTTGTAGGAGAACATGATAGCATGAGAAAATCCATTGCTAATTTTTTATATTCAGTGAAAAGAGTTTAAGTAAGTAAGTGCCTTGTTTTCTTAGAAAAGAGCTCGTTCTTTCCCATGTGAAAATTGGATTGTCCCAGTGACAATTGCTTTCTTATTAAATTACTTCTGCACAGTAAGATTTAAACCAAGGGTAGTTTTGTATCACACACCACAGCACATTGATATTTATAAGAACTGTTATCGGTGATTGAGAAGGTGGTGGTAAAAATCTTGATCTTGAATGAGGATAAAATTTGTATTTGTGAATAAGAACAAATCAAATTTAGAATTCAGGTGTGGGTTAAGACCCAACACGCTTGAATTTTAAGAACTTGTCTCAGTAAAACTGTTTCAAAAAAAGGGTTACAAAATTAGATGTTCATATCAGACTTCCTAGCTTAACTATATGGAAGCCTAGTCACAGGCTAATCAAGCCCCCCAAACTGGGATCGAGATCAAATAGTTGAGGAGTGGAAATGTTGATCAAAGGAACTGTTATTCCTTTTCAGCCACATGAAGAAAGATTACAGATAGCTCAAAAGGTCTTCATACAGCACACTCTCTCTTTCACTTTGAATCCTTAGCAAGTAATAATAAACGGCAATCAGAGGTTTTGAGAAATTACAGAATCAAAAGAAGCTGGATGACCCTTTATATAGCACACACCATATTTTACAACTAAGATATTTCCTGGATTAAATAGCCAAGATGCTGCAGTCATGTCAGCCATGTCTCTGAAATTCTGCAGTCATTACAAGATGCCTTCTGCAGAGCTGATATAATGGCCCAAATTGGGTAAAAACTACCCAACAAACCTTTTTTACCTCAGACACCCCTTAATAGCATCTGTCTTCTGTATATTGTTGTCTGAAATTCATCAAAGCTAAGTGTCTGACCATGTGGTAAGTGGTTGACTGGAATTTTGTAAAAGTCTGTGGTTCAGACAAGGAATTCCGCTTTTCTTTATAATATATTCAGCTATTTCATGTATGCCTTTGAAATGTGTTTATGCGCACTGGAATTATTCTAGCTATTAAATGTTGCTTAATGGGATTGATCTGTGCACAGTGCACAGCATTGAGGGCTTGCTCAGACACACACACTGGCCTATAAACTACGGATTGACTATCCATTCACATCAAAGGACATAACCCATGTAACACACAAGCAAAAGACAAAGTTATTCTGAAAGCCTCATTCTTCTGCAGCTACCTTTTTGAATCCTTGAATTCATTCTCCCCTAAAAAAGTTTGCTGCTTAGATTTTTCTGTCATTCACTTTAAATACTCCTTGTCCTTTAGCATTTCTATCCTAAATCCTTAGAAGCACACCCAGAGTTGCACTGCATAACTGCTACTAAAGCAATTTTCCATAAACATTTAAACGAATGCATTTTGTATACTTGTTTTTAAGCATTCACTGCTTTCTCAATAGTAAGTTCAGCTTCCCAAGTCTAGTGACTATTTTCATCTGAAACCATCAACACTAAATGCTTTAGATATTACACAATATTAAATATTACACATTTATATACACTATTAATGAGCTAACAATAGAAAGTCATAGAATCATAAAAAATACAAATGTAAGAGATCTTGAAATATCATCTATCTCCTCAATGACAGGACTGTCATACTTGACAGATGGTTCTCCAGCTCTTCTTACAAACCTCCAAAACTGCCCCGAGCCAAGAAGGTTTTATTCCAGTGCTACCTTCCTTAGCACTAAAAATCTAATTCTAATGTGGAATGACAACCTTTCTCTAGTTTGAACTCATTAATTCTTATTTTTGCCAATTTTTGGTCTCCATGATAGACTTTTTTTGTCTTAGGAGATGGTATTTTGTTCCCTCCCCTAGTCTCTTGTTCAGGCTCATTCCTTCCCCTCCTCTGGGGGGGGCCATCTCTGGCCATTCTCGCATCTCTTCGCCAGACTCCTGGACTCTTCTCCTGAAGAGCAACTTGCAAACCTCTCTGCCTTCACTACAGGTGAAACTGATGTAAAAAGTGCATCACTAGGAATGGAAAGGCACAGTATGCTCAGGACATTTTTCTGTGTGACAGCAAATAAATGTCAGTTAAAGCCATTTCACCTCCCAGCATTTGTGAGGTGAAAACCTCTGGCAGCTGACTGAGACCTGCAGGCAGTAAGCAGCTGTCAATTAGCAAGGTAACAACAGGCAGGTGAGATGAATGGTTGTCAGGAGCAGTTCACGTACAGCCAATCTTTTCTTGCAGGTTGTGGGACTGGCAGCTCCACAGCTGCTGCCACAGCCCTCTCCTGCGCTGCTCCTGCATGCCCTCCATTGGTACAGGCTGGCACAAACCCACACCTATTGCTGCAAGGTCTCAGCACCCAGAACTGATGAGGATGGAGCCAGTGCTTTTCCAAAGGTGCACAGGGGTAAGAAAAGAGGCAAAGGTCTTAAGCTGAAACAAGAAAGGGTCAGGAAATTTTTTTCCCCCAGGACAGTCCAGCAGTGGAGCAGGTCACCCAGAGAAGTTGTACAGGCTCCATCCTTGGAGGTTTTCAGGACCCAACTGAATAAAGTCCTGAGCAACCTTGTCTAACCTCAGAGCTGGCCCTGCTTCAGTAGAGGCCTCCTGGGGTCCCTTCCAACCAATTACTAATGCTGTCCTTAATTTTTCTATTACTAGATGGGAACTAATTAAACTGTTATCTACAAAAATTACTGATAAAGTAAGATTGGGTAGAAAGTATTGTTACTATTACTGAATTCAGCTAAGCATTTTGCTCCATGATTTTCCTCTTTACCGTATTCCACTTGGTGTTTGTACTGCTATTGGGTAGATATTGCTGCTTTTGTACATGGCCTTACACATATAGGGTGTGCTTGCCAGTCATACTCTGCAGTCATGCCCACTGGCAAACTAATTACACTGCATTTTATGATAACTAGTCCTCTTTAGGAAACAAGACAAATAGCTTGAAAACTGAATAGTACTGTATATTCTTTTTAAAAGCACCTATAATTTATTGCAACTAAAATGAAAATTCAGCACCAATAGCATGCCATGGGGATATCACAATATAATTTGCTTTCACATCATTTCATAACTCAGCCATGATGAGTATTGTGTGACCTACACCAGGACTGTCTAAGGATTTTCACTTTCTTTATCAGCAATAGCAAATATATATTATTCTAAATTGTATGCACAAGTATTAGATGGAAAACCAGATTTAGACTTTATTATTCCCCACAGCTTCTTTTTCTACTTCTAGATTTTCTTTCCTGACACTGAAGGAATAAGCTGCTCAAAAACCCCAAGTCTTTCTTACTATAAAGTCTGAAAATTATCTCTCATGTATACATCAAGGTGAGGAAAAAATATTAAAGGAAATAAACCACAATAGAATATTGATGTTACAGATTATTGCATATCATACCTGAATTCTTAACACATGTATCTAAAAAAAATACAGGCTGTGTTTACACTGTCAATCAAGACAGTAATAAGCAGCAAAGGACAGCCTGAGCTAAAATCTGAGCCCTTACTGTCAGGAGAATCTAACTAGCAATGTGCTAGCGGACTTGAGTCCAGCTGAGACTGGACTGTGGCCACAGCATTTTCCTTTCCCTCTTTGTTTCTGAGTTTCAGCTAGGCTGCAGCAGGTAATGACATTAGTGCTCAGCTCCGACAGTCAAGATCGGGAGGAAGGAAAAGCGTTGTGCTCTGCTCTGGTCCCAGCTGGCTGGTGAGCTCCTGCCTCCCTGCCCAGCCTGCAGCACGTCTACGTGCCTGCACGTCCCCTCTTTTTTGGGGAGCTGATGACTGACAGCTTCCCTTCACAGCTGCTGCCTCCCAGGAACAGAAGGGGAGAAGTGCCTGCCTCTCAGAAACAACATGCTGTGCAAATCAAGTTCAGTCACAGTCTGTGTCAGTGTGTCTGTCCACAAAGGACCCAGTAGCCTACAATTAAGAGCTTGGCAATTTGAATGGGAGGGGAGATTGGTTACAAGTCCTAGTTTTGACTAACACCCAGCATATCTACATTGTAAATATGACCACAGTGATGCAGGAGATGATACATATATATACAAACATAATTTGTATATATATAAAAGGGGGGGAAATGGACACAGAAGTTAATATTAGTTCCAAGTGTGGCTTTACCAAATAGGAGGTTTGAGTTTGAGAGTTATCTCAAAGAGGAGATAGAATAAAAAAGACAAACATAACAGGGCCAGGATTAAATCAAATACTTTAACTAATGTTCAGCAAACTTGCATACCATTCCAAACTCTTCCCTAAAACAGTTATTGTGGTGAATATAATTTAATTCTTACAAAACAATTTGAAAATATTTAAATGATTTACTTGTAATATGGTTTTAATTCTTTTCAAATTTTTTACCCCACCTGAATCTGTATTTCTTGCTGGAAGTCAAGATTTCAGTAACTAGAGAATTCCAGTAATTAGGGCTAGAAATATTACAAAATCTCAGAATGTGCTGCAAAAAAAATTGAAAATAAATATAGCATTTGGAAATGTAGTAAGATTTTATTTTTAAAAGACTAATTTTGAATGAAAATGTAAAAATAAACGCTGGCCATAGAATGAGAGTTAAAAAAAAAAAAAAAACAACAGAGGAAAAGAAAACTCATTATAAGTAAGAAAAGAGAAAGATATGAAAGGAAAGAATAAGAAACTCAAAGTTGCTCCAGCATGAACAAAGCAACAGTATTGTCAATCAGCACCTTGCTATGATCTTGGCACTGTACTTCTGGTGGATTTTAACTAGACAAGCAGGCAACTATAAACACTCAAGCAGGATGTTACTAACAATGAACAAGCTGCACTGTAAAAAAGCAGATGGAATAAAATTCATGCATGCCAAGAAGATAGGATGCAAAGGGCCTTGGAGAAAGTAACATTCAGGACAGAAAAAAAAAGAATGTGAAATTCAGTATTTTGGGTTATCTGTTAATCTTCACAAGTAGCCTGAACTTTCATGTGATCAATGAAGTGTAAAAAAGTTCAGATATGAACAGCAAAGTGTGAGGGATATTTTAAAAATATTGAATATTATAATTTTGAGAAGGTATTCAACAAGGTTGTTAGCTTGGATATGTTGCAGGGAAAATTTATTCATCTGGATTTAATTGGATCTGTCTGGGAAAGTCAGCATGATGTGATCGCCATTTCTTGATGGCATGAAAGCCATATCAACAGTTCAGGTTCAAGAGAAATAAATAAAGCAAATTACATAATTTATTCAAACATTTTCAGAAATGCCAGCTTGCCCATTGCCTAATTCATCCTCCTTCAGGCTAGTTGGAAAACCTTAACCAACCTCTACTGAAATGGCCCTACCTGACATAAACCACTACTGCTAATTCTATTGGCCTTGGATCGCTACGTGGATCATTAATGATCCACATGATCTTGCTGAAGGGCCAGTTGGACCGGGAGTAATGTAGATTTCAAGAAGCTCTAGGATTAAGAGGCAATAATCACATATCATGGCTCTCTAATTCAACTTTCCTACCCTCAAGTGAATTCCACGACACTGTTCTCCTTTTTAAGGAAGAGATCATGGATATAAGGACTGAGAATTGCACACTGAAGTTTCATTTCAGTTCCTCAGCTTGAAATATTAAAGTGAGTTTCTGCAAAATAAATGTTTCTCATGAAGCATATCATTGTCTTTCACAATTTGGAGAGCATGATTTTCAAGAGTGTGGGAGGAAAGTCTTGTTTCTAAGACTTTATTGAGTCTGCCTCCCTGACTCATTGAGTTATATGGTGTGTTAGCCTCTATTGTGTCATTGAAAATACAAGTCTGACATTTGTGGTTTGTTAATGGTTAAGCTAAGAAAGAGAAAAAAACAGTAGCAAAATCACAGATGCAATGACCAATGAGAATATATTGATGAAGCAAGGGAATAGGAGAGCAGCTGTGGGGAATGTTAAGTCTGGCTTTGCATCTTTAATCCAAAAAAGAGCATAAACATAGACACAAGAAAATAAACAACACAGACTATTAAAGCTGCAAAAACTTCAGTAACCAACTGTTATCAAGCACCTGGTTATAACCACTGAGCCAGAGTAAGAACTAAGTCAATGTCCGCTATGACACATCTGTGGCTGCAGAGGAAACACAGTTTGTGAAATAAACAGAAATGATTGCTTAACTAGGTAAATACCTCTTTTTCAATGGTGTCACCCTACTTTGAGGTAGGATTTCTGTAAAAAAAAACAAACCAAAATAACCCAAATATCTCAAGATTTCCAGGTCAGAGAGGACAAGGGTTAATTTAGTCTCTGGATCATAGAAAACACTTGAATTGCACTTGAACAGTCTTCAGAGGTTAGCTTATCAAGTTCTGAAAGTAGGATAATGTGTAATCCATGCTCAATACTTCTTATTGGATGAAGGCTAGTAGGAGAGCCTGTAGAGAGTATCTGATTAATGTCTCATGCTAATAAAGAGTGTCTTCCTGTTCACTTGCGTATTAATGCAAGGATGCAGAAGAGGTTTAAAGAAGTTGTAATGAAACAGGAGAAGCAAACTAAAACAATGAGATGTGAATAAGTCACATTCATATCACAATTTAGGCAATGACAGTAGTCAGCTAATAACACTGAGCCTAAGAACAAAGGTGGCCTTGCAGTCTCAAGATCCAAGGAGACAGAAGTGTTTGGGATGATCTGAGAAAAGCCGCCAGCCTGTGAAGGCAATTGCAGGCTCAGGGAAACATGGAGACTCTGAGCAGGACAGGTTGGTCAGCACTGTCCACAGATGAGTCAAATGGACTTTTCAGGGGTATAAACATGGGCATTGTGGACACAGGAGGAAAATTCTTGCCAGGTCCAATATGCAAGATGGACCTACTGAATGAGTCATAGCTCTCATGGTCTGAAAGTTAGTGTCTGATTTAAGCATCAGCTGAGTAAAGACTGAGTGGAAAATCAGTGAGTAAAGCAGTGGGAAGGAGTGTGGTACAGTTAGGCCAGTGACCAGGATATTTAGTGACAGAGTCATAGACTGCTGCAGTATTACTTAAGTTTCAAGTAATGCAAAAGATATTGTAATCTATAACTATAAAAGGATGGGGCAGATTAGAGTAGATGCTAGAACTGATACAATTAAAAGATGTAAAAATATTTTCTCTACTGTTAAAGAGCATCATGGGAAAGCACCTGCCAGGTCTTTGAAATCCAAATATAAGCTCCAAGAATCCATAATGTTATATTTTTGGATCAGTTAGAGCATATTAGTGGGCCTATGTGGTGTTACTATTCAATAACAATGATGGTACTATAGAAATTAAATATATTTGGAGACTGGTGCTAAGTGAAAGTGGTGAAACTATTGTAATTCTTGGGTTTACCAATAATATTAAGGATTGTGCCTCTTGGACCCTTAAATAATTAAGTCAAGAGACTGATACCCTAATTGACCTTATAAGATTAAAGTGTAAGAAATTACAGAACATAAGAATGATCATTTTTTTTTTCCTGTAACTGTGAAGTCAGATTTGAAAGCCCAGCAATTAACCTGACTTGATTTTCACAAATCCTCAGCTTCTGTTTGAGCTGCATTTTCAGAAGTTCAGTCCTTCCAGTTAACAGAGTAAAATAATTTGCTTGTCATTTCTTTATAATTAGTGTTACTGACATCAATGAGACTAGTCTCCGAAAATGATTTAGTGAATTAAATTCAGATTGGTGGAATCTAGCTATTAACAGCATGGACAGCATCAGGATCAGGTATATATAACAAGTATTTGTAGAATTGAAAAAAAAGGGAAGATGTCAAGATTTGGTGAGTGTTGGTAAACTGAATTACCAATGAGTAATGAAGAATTACCATGGGGCAGGAAGCAGACTGTATGCATTAATGTTTCCCATCTACATATCTGCATATTCCAGCTTAGCTGGAATGCAGCAAAGTACACTTTAAATGTTACATCTTTTAAGCAAAATGTTAGGCTCATAAAAATCCATAAATCTCAAATCTTGGATACTCTTTTGCACTTATATTTGTATGGAAATATCTGATCATTCTAAGTTTTTCAGTCTCTTAAGATGTACAAGCACATGCCACTGTAATTATTAAGCTTTTGTTTAAAGCAAAATAAAAATGAAGTTTGCACACTTCTATTTCAGCTGGGCTGGCTCCACAGTTTCCAGCTGGGCTGGCTTCTTTTCTAGGTGACTCATTCCCCTTTGCAACTATGGAATAGGCAGCCTATGGTATGTCACTAAGAAGTGTCTGCTTACATATACAGAAAAGAAGTTTAATGAATCATGAAGCCATGATGCAGTAACAATAGCATGTCCTCAAGCAAAAGGTATAAAACGACCACAGAATGGAGTAGAAACATTTGTTTCAAAATCTGCCCTAAATGGAAGCATTTATATATTTTTTACCTTATTTTCCTTTGTCATAAAATAAGGTTTTGTTGATAACAACCTGAAATGCCACTCTTCATTTTAGGCTCGATCCTTTGCTTTTCAGGATTAAAATCTAACTGGGTTTACTATGACTCACACTTCAGAAATGTGAATCTTAGAAGACTCGCCCAGTGCAACACAGTGAGTTTTGGTAATGGGATATTTCTTGAACAGATCTTTTTTTCAAACGTATTTGTATGTATACCCCACACCCCATATTTAAAAGTGTTGCCTTGCTTTCTTGCAAATACAGTTTGAGCAGTATGACCTGTTAGTTGGAAATGCAACTACAAAATTGGTAAAGCCCAGTTTATTTACCCTTGCAAATGCACATAAAATAAATGCACTAAACAAAAATAGCACTCTACATTTTGGAGTATAAAATCTTTGGGAAAAGAATGTCTATTGGTTGTATCTTTGGATGGTGTATAAGACAGTAGGGCAACACTGTTTCTATACATATTATTTCTAGGTGCATCCCTAAGATAAACAATAGCCATCATCTCCAGTTAATGAGTAAATGTGGTGAGGAATTAAAGGAATGGATACATTCTTGATTGAAACTTTACTAACTTCTTTAAAAAGAATAGTTCATCTTCTGTATAATGAAACAGTAACATTACTCTGTCTGAAAACTTTTACTATAGATCTATAATAACAATACAGCTGTATGGTTATTTACCCTTCATAAAGATAAAAATAACAAGATGTTTTTCTACACTTTTAAAAAACTTTTTAGATGTAGGGTTTTCTGATATTAAAAGAAATAAACACTGTCACCACATCTTGTGACAAAAACGTAAAACATCTTTAAAGGTCGGCATAGCTTTTGCATGAAATATGTCTGCAGAGAAAAAAAATTGCTTGAGAAGGGAGAACGAGACTTTTGGAAGAGTTAACTACAGAGCAGCTGGCACAGATTAGCCTATGTCCTCATACAATCAAAATGTTTCTATTAGAGAACTTGAGATAACTAGCTTGAGAGCGTTTAAGTGTACTCCAGTATTTTTTTCCCAATTTAATCAAGCATTATCTCATGAGATATGACTGCGTTATCCCAGTAGAACTGAAGAATTACCAACCCTACACTATTACATCTATATGTATTTAATACTAGGTTATTAGTCTTGATTTTTATCTGTGGCGTATGCCAACTTTTACTGGCTTAACATAAGACACACTATGACAAAATCAGTTCAGGGGAAGAAAGAAACTTTGCATGAAAACTCTGGCTACTGATTCACAAGTGAGGCCAAAAGAATGAAACTACGGTCTCAGAAATGCATAGCAGAAATACACGTCTGGGGAAAGAACCTGACTCAGTCTAGAGCCAGTGCCAAGGCAAGCTGTAGTGAATTTATAGTCACCACCAGCTGGCCTCCCCAAGGAAGAACAACACCAAGAACACTGCAGGCTTCAAGTGCATTCAAGGCACCTTATAGCGAGTGGTGCTGGACTGGTGATTGCTCACTTTGAAGAATAGGACATTTGGAATGTAAAACTATTTCTTATTGTGTAGAAATTTAATATTAAAATAAATCTTACTATTATCAAATGTCCTTCTACATGTGGGAAAAAGACAAATGCATAATTTGTATAAATTTCCAATAAAATATTTATAAACTACATTTCCATTGTTGTTTGAGTTAAATCCTGCTTCCTCTGACTCATATCATCATGACACATAAATGCCAATATGTCTGTTTCACTAAGTCAGTGTGTTTATTAACATGAGTAAAATACCATTTGGCTCTTCTTCATGCTTACTATCATGCCCAGAGAACTAGATGACCATAGGTGAAACCTGAGCCTTTTGAAGTAGCTGAGAGTTAGCTAGCAAGAAAATTAGGATTTCACCAAAATTATTTGCATCCATCTGCTATGTGTATCATCCAGGGCAACCATGCCCAGAAGAGGTCTTTTCATTCTGACAGTTTCTTTTTCTCTCGTCCAGGACTCAGTTGCCTGTTTTAAAGGAATGGTGCTGACTCCATTTATGCTAGATTCTTCTGCTGCCACAGATATTTATGCTTAGGAAGATAAATACCTCTAAACATGCAATTAAGTTCAGTAGTACATACCCTCAAAAAAGGCTGACCTTTTGTGCAATTTCAGAAGAGAGATGAATGGAGAGCTGAAAGGAACACTTGCTTATGGAGAAGAATGACAGAAAAAGGCATTGGGAAAAGCATCATATAGTTTCCTCAAACTACTGTATGGAGACCTCAGAGAGACAGAAAGCACATGCAAATAAAGAGCACTCCTACAAGTTATTTTGCGTGGGACTGTTTAATTTAATCTAAATCTGATTTTAAAGCATGGATGCTGCAAAAATGGGATACTTGTCCTCACTGGGAACAAACTGAGTTTTAACATGGAATGGAAGGGAGCGTAACAAGCAGGAGCAATGTTGCATCACTGAAAGCTAGTTTTTAAGGCTCCTGAGGAACTTCTACCTATGTATCTCAGACAATTGCATAGATCCTATTAGTACAACATTTCAGTGCATCTTTAATACAGTTAACCTCACAATACAAGTGACAAAGGAAAATGATATTATCTGCATTTTAAGAATGTGAAAATGATAGGCAGGATAAGTGTTTTTCCCCAGGCTAAAGCAGGTCTTGACCTAAACAACAGTGCTGGCCACTGGGCTGAGTTTCCCTCTGTTTTTAACCCTGCTTCTCTGATCCATCCCTAGAGTGGTAACATTTGGAAGTGTAAGACTCTGGTTAGTGGGGTAATGACTCTGTTTGCTATGATTGTGTCTGTTGGGGGATGCTTCCTTGCTGGTTCTCATGTTTCAGGCTCAGTTCTGACAGTTTAATCAAACTGGAAAAAATGCAAATCAGAGTTTTCTTGATATTTATTGAATGCGTGTACTGTCTTGCTACATTTAACAAGAGGATTTTTTTTTCCATGTTCTTCCCCTGCTCCGTTCATCTCTAGAGATTTCCAAAGCAGCTCTGTGTAGCTTTATGTTTATCAGATTTTTTTCTCCTTTTCCTCTCTGAGACAGGAAGCTGAGGGTTTTGACCTCATCTGGATCTTTCCCAGTGTCAGGAGGTGGTCTGTTCAAAAAGATTCCATGACACTGATCTCTTCCTGATTTATCAGATAGCTAGGTCAATAAATAAGGTCTCTACTGTTTTTTCCACAGCTGTAAAATAACCAATGGACTCCTCTGAGAGCTAATTATCAAATCTTTTGAGTTTTTCTTTCAAGGAACAAGTGTTATCTTTCCGGTTAATAAATTCCACTGCAGCGTAATTTAGCAAAGACTGCCTAATTGTAGGAGCCCTGGATCACATGAAGGAGTTTAAGTGAAATGTTAACATTGAAGACATGTTTCTTCTTTATAAATTTTCCTGTGTCCTATCAGTACATTTTCCCATAGTCACCAAACCCTTTTACTGTTTATAAAAAGATTATTGGACAATTGTCACGTCCAATGAATCCACCAAGTGACAAAGAACAGGATTGTTCTGCATAACTCCTGTGGATATGGATAGTGAGGGTTACAGCAGTAAGTGATAAATGGGCACTGTTCCAGATTTGTCTTTTTTCTGTCCGTATCCTCCTTGTCAATACACCCAGCCTTTGTGCTGCTCTTGCCTCCCCATACGACTGGCTGTATCCTGTCCCAGGTGAGGCGGTTCATTTAACATTAGATATAATCCAGTGGAAATATCTCCATCACTAGTTAGAAAGCATCTTTTCTGACACAATGAAACCAAGGAAATGTGGAAGGCTCCAGTGACTGCCAAGACAACTCTCTTTAAACATCTGGCAGAAGTAAAATTAATCAGAACCCTCCTAAAAGATCATATGTCCTAATCTGAACTGATCTACTCCTGTTTCATTCCATAGGAAACCTTTAATTGAAAAGCATAATTAAATGGTTATTTATTAACAGGTTTCACTGATAGTTCAAAATTTCTGGCTACCAAAGGTCAGTCAATAAGCTTAAGCTTGCAAAAATCCCCAGAACACAGCCAAACTCTTTTTCTACTGTCTGTCTTTCTCTTAGTTTATGGACATCACATTATTTCAACTGGGATATTCCTTTTACAAGTTACATATTTAATATGATTCTTCTGGCTATTGAAAAAATGCATAATAATAAAATGCTCATTTTGCCCGAATGCTATAAACTAAAGATTTAATGAAGTATTGGAATTCAAGGAACTCCCAAGACCTAACACCAGCTCTGCCCTTGATTGAGAATAAATAAGATGACTTCTCTGTTTTGATTTATTTATGCTTGCACTGATGTTGTTATCAGTAACCTTTTTCCCAGTCTACTAAGCTTTGGTTAGATTCTCTAAACAACATCTCAAAAAGGTAAGCTGTTTACTGGAGATTGTGATAAATATTATATACTGTTTTCAACAAAAAGCTTCTACGATGATTATTTCTAGAAATTCTCTTACTGCGTTTTAAAACACAAATAATACACAGATGGAGATTGTTTCTACAGGACACTGAACTAGAAAAAATGAATGCTTATCTTATTTCCCTACAGAACATGTGAAGTGATATAATCACAAAGCAACTGTTCCACACACTGCCAAAAATTATCAAAACCACTGCCACATAATACATATGCATACAACATGAGGACTCCCAGAGAAAGGTAGATTTTATGCTTTGGTCATGGTAGAGAAGACAAATCTCACTATTTGTCATGGAGTAATGGGAACCACTCCGGCAGAGAATGACCACAATGTAATGAAGTAGATACCGTAGATTCCTCTTGACACAGAGCCTCCTCCTGCATTACTGGATTAAGTCACAGTCCACATTTGCTGTGCCTGCTGGTATTGTGGCCTGGGTGTAAATCTCAGTAGGTGTTAAATAAGAGAGAGCATCCAAATTAGATAGATGGCTCAAATCCAAAATACCCACTATAAACTATACTTACTATTACACAATCCTATGGACAAAAGAGGTTTTTCTCCTGCCTGTACAGAATTACATTTCAAATTGAATCCAAGCACTGTATACCACTGAATCAAATGTTAGGCTTCACAATAAACAAAGAAAGAGCCTTAAAATAAACCGTAGAGAAACATTTCCTTTGCATTTTTGATTTAAAAGAACCCCACCCAAAACTGCCTTGGGATGACCAGGAGAGTGTAATGATTTCTAGCTGTTGAATTTCTCTTTTGTCTTGAAGAATCTGGGGTAATACCAGGGGTAAAACCATCCCCTATTTTCAGCTCCTTTAACACGTTGTGTTTAATAATCCCACAAGCCATTTTTGGTGAAAAATGTGTTCCAAGAGGGAACAAATCAGCTATTTCTGTTTTAATATGCTCATACACTTTCTATTCCCTCTGTACAGACAAACCTTACCTTTGTAGCTCACAATTCTGTCCTTACCAAAGACTGAAGCTAATACTAAAGGGCCTACAAAAGGTAACCAAAAAGTTCCCTTCTACTATAGGCAGCAATTAAGAAAAGCAAAAGAAAGTTAATTGTGTCAGAAACAAAAAAATCCCTAGTCTACAAGACATAGCCTCTCTCTATTTCTATTTCAAACACACATTAAGAGCAGTTTAGTGCTTATACTGTGTAATATTTGTTATTTTCTCATTCATTGCTTACTCAGACTGAGTTTGATTTTGCTTGCATTGTGTTCCCTGTCTACATCCACACTGGTATATAGTTTTGTTTTCAAAAAAGTTTTATGTTGAAGTGGAATAGGACACTGACTTGTAAAATGCTGGGGAATGCACATCAGGAGGATGCATTCATGGAGAGCTGAACAGCTGGCCAACAGAATGAACACATTACCACAAGACTACTGGGAATTAGTGAGAGAACTAGAAAGCACAAGTACAGGGGGAAAAACATTCTTCACTAGTTTTACATTGGATCTGATATATTTCAGACAGCTGAAATAAAACTAAAAATCTCAAGAGACTGCCTAGTTTGTTTAGGGGCTAAATTTTAACCTCAAGTGGGAAACCCATATTCTTCTACCAGGGAATATTTATCAAATTCACCTAAAAGGAAACTGTAATGTACTGACCTCTTTTAAAAATCCATCTTCAGAAGATTTGTTTGTAGTTAACGTTGTCTAGTTGTAACAATTATGTATCTTGCAGCCAGTTTGGTCGGGGTAGAGGACAGAGTTGGATGTCTTCACATTGCAAGTGATGGGAGTATACAATATGATGACTACATCTGATAACTAGTCTTTCAATTCGTACCTCTTGCACCGTGCAGATATGAACCTGCTACCCTCTGAGATCCTTTTTTTCTTCCCAATATGTGAAAAATTTCCCCTGGCTATTGGCAATCCTACAATACAGTTTTTCTTTGTGAAGCACTGCATTAGCATCTATCAAATCAGTCACGCAGCTATCAAATCAGACAATCCACATTGAATCTCACTCTCTCACATCTTTCACCATGTCACTTATCATGCTTAATACCACAGCAATCAAGCAAACTCACTTCAAAAGCATGCTTCTGGCCCAAACTAAAACACTACAGCATATATGTGCCTTAACCCACTAACACAAACCTAACTAAAAACAATGGGAAAACCTTCTGCTCCATTGGGAACTGCAACTCACATTTTAAAATTTTGGTTGTTGAGTAACACATGCAGTTGCATGCTGAGAATATAAATTCTAATTTCCTCATTTTAGGATTGCAGATGATTTAGCAGCAATGGGAAAGAATATACAACGGCTTAAAATTCACACCTGTTCATTTTCACAATTACATGATTTTCCTCAAATATAAAATAGTTTGCCTTACCATATGCAAATAGAAAACTTATACAAAAGTCCAAAAATAGACAGAATGCAGTTTAAAATACAGATCAAAGTTGCCAGATTAAAGGACTCAGTAGTACTTGTAGTTAAAACAATGTCACATCTCATAAAATATTACTAGTTCAAAGCCTCAGAATTACGAAAGCAAAAGCACCTGTGATAGGCCTACGTAGGATAAGCTCCTTCAACTAAACATAATGAACACTGAAGCAGGTAAAAATAGGTAAGGCAGAAAAAAATGCAATGCTAACAAGAATGGCAGATAGTTTTTTTTATTCGTTAAGCAAATCAGACTGCTGGATTTCAAAGAGGAAGCTTTTGATGCCTGCCTTTTACACCAAGCTTGTTACTCACACAAGTATTATTTTGGTAGATGGGATCAAAAGACATCTAAGCACCAAATACGAATCAGCCCCCACGGTTCTTGAGGATCCTCAGTGTGCATAAAAGCAAAAGTAAAATGTATCCACAGAAGACATGAAAGAAAAAAAACAAAACAGGAACTGCAAACAAAAGTTAAGTTTATGTACCCTGACATCTCTTCCTGAACTCCTTTCTCTTTTCTCACTCCCAGGAATTGCTTGTGTTGGTTTCTAGCCTGTGTATTTATACCAGTAATTCAGGAGCGATATGCAGAGTTACAAACAGACAGGTTGCTTCGCATTTTAAAGGACCAGTTACTTCAAAATTCAGCTTTTTTTTTTTTTTTTAAACCTTTTCTCTCCCCTTGCAGTTTCAGAGCTATGAAATTAAAGAAGTACATCTACACTCAAAGAAAACCAAACTAATTTCTCAAGTGATTATTTTTTGATTAGAAGTCAGTACTGTAACAGTAATTAAAACAACTGTAACAATAATTAAAACAAACATATATTTTCAGCTACTGGGTCTGTGAACTCCTCCTTTCCCTCTCCCAAGTGACATACTTTAGCAACAGTAAGGTGACATCATTAGAGGTCACAACCAGAACTTCAGAGTTTGACAGATGGGCTATAATTGAGCTACCCCCCTTTGAAGAGCACAAAAATTTCATAAGTTTTTACAACAGCACTCTCTTAAAGCAAAGGCTGGTGGAAAGCATAGGGACGGAAAATCTGTTTCTATTTCAGTTGTGTATCTGGTAAGATGGAAAATTTTTCAAGTCTACACAGATGGTAAATAAATTTCTGCTACATGAGGCAGTTCCTGGAATAAAGAAATTTTCTCAAATAACAAGTGCCAAATTTTTTTTTCAGCAAGACTTATTTTTAACTTTCCCAGGGACTTGTTGAGAGAGCTGGAAAAGTGTCCTTTCACCTTCAGAATCCTAGTCTAACTCCAGAAATAGCCTCTAATGTTGTTCTCAGCATAGACGAGTTTTCTTTACACTTTAAAAGACCTTTCAAAGCAAAGATTAAAGCTCCACAATTATACTTCGCTGCTGGTAAACACTCCCTCTGAACATAGCAGCTAGAAAACAAGAATTTTCTATTTAAACCCTAAGACAATCATCAATGACTAACAGTGCTGACATTTAAACTGTCATTATTATGCTTCATGAGGCAATGCTGTTGACACAAGAAAGCTTGTCCTCCATGAACTAAGCGTAATGGAAAGGACTGAGAGAGGAAGCCCAGAATCAGGGACCAATCCACTGCAGACCATACCTGCTAAGGAAGCTGTGAAAAAGATACAGAAAATAATTAGGTTTTTGTCAGATAGTCTTATAAATGGATATAAGTAGAGATTTTGTGCAACTGTAGAAATGAGTGCTGGGCAAGAGGACTAGGAACTATTATCACCACTGCAAAACTAGCTCTTGAGGGTGTTTGGAACAGCTCTCACCCTCATACCAAAGTGGAGTAAGAGTCGTGGAAGCCACTCACCCTTTTCTCCAACAACTTCATATTCCCTTCCTAATCTGTTCATGTGACTGCATGGCTCTGCTTGGCTGCTGCTTGAGCCTGAAATCAAACCCTGTGAAATGGTGATGCTTACAAGTAGAAAAATACACACTATTCTCATGTCAGTGAGTGATCTTTCCCTTACATATGCATAAGCTCCAAAAAGGTAAAAAGTTTAATACTGCCACAATGAGCTTTGTACATGAAATGAGGAAAAAAAAAAAATCAAAGCATTTCTGAGAAGGCAGGAGTAAGGGGGAAGAATTAGTGATCTTAACATGCTGACTAGAAGAGTGTGGGTAAGATGAAGAAGGATTTTTTTTTTTGTCTGACACAGAGTGTGGATGACCTAGAAAAAAATTAATTGGCATTCTAATCTGAGGCTGCTGTACTATTCCCAAGAGAGCAAAATTCAGGAATATATGTATTTTTTCTGAATCTGATTAAAGCTGATTTCCCCACAGTCATAACTATTCATAAGCTTCAGTCTGCAAAAACACAATCGATTGATTTAAAACATATATTGCAAAAGGACCCACAGTAAGAATTACAATATGACTTTTCTAAAGGTTTAATAAAACATTTGCGAAATGTGCTAAATTACAAGTCCTGCAGAATATTTACCCACAAGAATATTAATCAAGGTACAGATGAGGAATTTCTCCCCAAATTATCTTTGACTCTGTTACTAGCAGTATTGAGGAAGGCTTGGAAACAGACAAACTGATCAACTGGGAGTCATTTTTGTGAGCTGAGGAAGCTTTGTGCAATTAAGAGTTGAATGATCACTTTACATGGAAAACTAATTAATTTTCACCTACTTATTTTCCAGTCTTATCCCACCTATAAGACAGTCTCTCAATAACCCTGTCTTTTTTGTCATATTTCTTCTCTTATTCACTCTCTGGTTATTTTGCTTCCCATACAAGTGTAAAGCCTAAACAGGATACTGCTCATCTACCACATCATCTTCTCATCATCTATCAAACAGTAGAGAATATTGGTAAACAGGTGACTTTATCATGCTGGAATAAATTCAGCAGAGGTAGTGAGGTGTGATGTACACATACAGTCACTACTATATTTGTGTGAGATACATACAACTTGGCATTTATTAGAAGTGTAGTGTTTCAGGAAATCTGGATGTAGGAAAGTAGTTTAGTTTTCATTCCCACATTTTTGCTTGTGGCCATGCTTTTTCATTTTCAATGCAGTAAAGATGTCAGCCTTTAAAGTATTTTGAAGCTAAAATTACATGCAGCACAAGCCACAAGCTTTAGCACTGCTGACTTTTTTCATGTATTTCATGCCTTCATATCAAACAGCCATGAATCACATATCAATGATTATTAGCATATGCAAACCATCTTTTTTAAGAAAGTTGAGGATACCATCCAAGAGATCAAAACATGTAGTACAAGAACAGAATCAACTCCTTACAGATTTTTTTTGAATGGGTACATTAGAAGATACATTTTATGTTACAGCAAAACTATCTAAATGAATAAGATGCTCATGATATCCAAATAGAAACCTTTGTTTAATTGAATCTGCTGTGCGCAAAAATGTTTGGGAAGAAGACATCTTACAGGAAAGTATAAATAAACTTCCATTTAATATAAATATTTTACATATTGCATTTTCTATTCTAACCAATTCTATTCAAGGTGAGACTGCAGGAACAATGTGAAACTTAAGATATGAAAGTTATTGCTCTAATATGGCACATTATCGAAGGACATCCTCATGTTACAGTGAGCCAATTTTTCAGTAACGCAGTGTGCATAAGCCAAGTTCCTTATGTTCATTGTTGTAAAAGCATTAGATGTCAGCTGTGACAGAGTTATGAAGGAGAGCAAGGATCTGGTTTACATTTGCATACATTCACCCTAGCGCATGCAGACACTCACACATACATATAGAGAGAAGCTGTATTGCTGCCTGAATTTTTTCATAGAAGGAAGAATTTCCCTCTAAATTTGAATTCATAACCATTTTAGGCCATATCCTCTGGAGCCTGGAATAGTTTTTGGCAGCAGAAAAAGTATTGTTTCATTTTGTAAAGCCATGTTCAATATACCCTATCTGTGGCATAGACTCCCTTGTCTTTATAAACCTCCTATGTTGCCATTAAGAGAGCAGTAAAAGGACACAAGCATGAGCAACACATTTTTAGGTGTTTCACTCATATGTACTACTGTGATGGGACACAAGAAAAAAGCAAAACCAAAACACCACAAACAAAAAAAAAACCATGGGAAACACTTTGCAGATGGCACCCACCCCACTGCAGTCCAGCCCATCGCGGGCTTCAATTTGCTTGTTTGCTTTTAACTGCTGCATGGGAATTGGTCAGATACCTGTGGACTTACCCACCACCATACTACTACAGCCAAATGCTCCTTGATAGCAGTGGCAAAGACCTCACTGCTGTAAAGCCTGAACTCCCAGAGCTGGCCAGGGTGGGCTGCTCTTCTGTGCCTCCCCCCTCAGACACAGCACCACTAACAGGAAAGCTTTTGCTTTTAGCACAGGTCATGTCTGCAGTAGAAAGTTGTGCTGAAAAAGCTGCTCTGCCATAGCTATGGCTTCAAAGGCTCCTTAATATAGGCAGGGGGTGCTCTAATACTGACTTTCCAGGTTACTGCTGTATTTACTGGGTTTTGATGGAAGCTGTATCTCTGTGTGCCTCTCAGATCTCTCTGTTTTCACTTGATTGTTAATTCAAAGTGAACTATATGCTCGTGAAAATGCCAGATGAACAGTTCTAGGAAGTAAAGTCCTCTTTTTGAATTCTTTCTTTAATGAATGGAAAAACGTGTTGTGGATAGTGACATCAAGTAACTCAGAAGGTTTTGCCCAAGTGTTTTAATTCCACTTCCCATTTGCTAAACAGTTACATTTGGGTTTCGTGTACTATGCTCATTCATTTCTTCCACGACAGCTTCCCTCAAAAATGCAGTATTAATTATGAATCTGGTGTCATTTTAGGAAGTGGTCATCGGTCCATTTAACATGACCTACAACTGAGAATTTGTAGACTACAAACAGCAAATAATTGCCCCTTACCAATCAGAACTTTTTAAAGATTCATTTTAAAAGCAAACAAAAAAATGTTTTAAAAGTTTTCTTCCAGCCAATTATTGCAAACCTGGACAATATTAGAAATTTCTGAGTATAAACTGCATGAAACTAGAGCTCCCTACATTGGTTCCTGGAAGCATGTAATATCACTTTGGTGAAGCGATAGTGCGTGACTATGAACTGTGTATAAATACAAATACTTTCATGACCATTTTAGGTAGCTGAACTCCAACTAATGCATAACTTGATGTGCAACAGCCTCTTGGTTTGCAGTCTAGACAACGCTGGCAGCCTTTAAAATTTATTGCTGAACACTGTCACAAAAATGTGTCAAAGTAAAATTTGCATAAAGGTTATACTGTAATGGCCTGGCAATCATCCCATCCTGTTCCAAGCTTGTTTTAAATACTTTTCAGATTGTTTGAAATACATCATACTTCAGTCCAAACACAAAGGAAGTCTGTGGGAAAGCATTCTTTAGCTTCCCAGATGGAGATAATATTTATGATACATATTTTTGTGAGAGCAACAGAGAAAATTCATGGTCATGTAACCACAATAATAGGAGTGCTTTATGACCACCACTTTCTACTAATTACCATAGATAATATGCATAATTTAAAAAACTTAGATCCAACTGTTTTAGTCCACTTATATTTTTGAACCACATCTTCATTATTAAATGGTAAATTTATGCAGCAAGTTTTCAATTCAGAAAAGAGAAACAAATACTTATGACAGCCAAGAAAGTTTCAGGTTTTTTAAAGAAATCATACTATTTGTTTTGCTTTACTTGCAGCTCTTGCCAGATTCTTCCCAATGGCTTCAAAATTATGACCATTTAATAGCAATGTGCAAATGCAGCAAATTCTTTGTGGTGAAGCAACTGTGGATCTCAGTAACAGTTGCCCACTGTACTAATACTACAGACTGTAGCTCTGAGACATGTGGGTAGCAACTAACCTTTGAAAAGCTGTTGTGGCTTAGGATCTCTCATCAATTTTTGATGGTGTTCATATTCACATTATGAGTTTGGAAAAACAGATCCATGTTCTTCCCTAAAACCTTTACAAAGTTTGAAAAACTTTGAAAAACCTTTAGAAAGTCTGAAAATGACAGGAGATGTAGAAATGGAACAAAAGCAAATCCAAATTCCATACATGATAAAATAGATTTCCACTGTTTGAATTACTGTTTTTAAAAAGAGATTATCAGATTTCCAATATTTCGATTTGCCATTGTCCTTCACAAAACTAAGAAAAAACATTCCCTAGATGCCAAGATTATATTTTTAATCCCTGTATATGAAAACAAAGCTATTCTGGCATAAGTGCAGGTCTGAATTGTACAGGAAATATAGTTAGAGAACCATATGATTTGAAAGTAATTTTGCTGTGATAGTGCTTCTATAGTAGCTAGCTTCTGTAGTCTCTAAGATGACAAATTATTATAACACCTCAGTTCAGCAAGGCACTTAAACATACTCTAAGAACACAGTAGTTCCACTGACATCCATTAATACTTTTTAATGTCTAGATTTAAGTAGTGAAGCCTTGGTCTCCCATGACCATGCTGAAGCAATGAAGCCTTGGTCTCCTACACCCATCCCAACAACATTCATTGTTGTCCACATTTTCAGAATTTCTAATGATCGTTATAATCCGAGAACACAGATTTTTTCCTGGTTGTTGGATTGCTCCACTAGAATATTCGCAATTAAATTATCCCCATTCAACAAAGACATAATTGAGGTAAAGGGAGATTAAGACTTCAGAAAGATACTTGTGACAGGTCTGGAAACTAGGTCTGTGGTATTTTAACAGCAATAAAATAAGAAAAAGATCTAAAGTGTTGGATACTGTTGTTCACAACAAGCTCACATCATTACTTTTTAAATAAGAATTTAATGTTAACAAAAGAGTGCTCAGTTGAAAAGGATTATGCACTGTGAATAGTAGAGATGGCAGGGAAAAAATAGTGAGGAAACTATTTCAGTAAAATAGCTAGCTCTTATGATTTTTTTGGAGGACTAAGCCAGCAGGCAAGGCTCCACAGGCTTCCTGTGGAGTCAGTTTACAGGGAGATACAAGTAGAGGCTCTTGGAAGAACCTAAATTTCTAAGTTACCATAAAAAGCATAGTTAGAGCCGTGTAAAACAGAATTTATTACAGATTGTAACGGAAGAGTATCAGCCTTCACATCTCATGGGCAAGCATAACACTCAAGTAGCAAATATGGATGAAAAGGCTCAAATTCCAGTAAGCAATTTTTTTGTTTTCTTACATTAGTATAATTATAATTGATGAAATCATGAAACAAACCTTATTGCAACAGTACAGAAAATGCAAAACTCACAGCTTTCGCGTAGGGGAAAGGTGCTGCTACAAAGACCTGTGTCACTCCAGGCAACCTTCTGCCTGGGTTTCTTTCTACATTTACTGCCATCCTTCTGACAATCTTTTTCTTAAATTAATTTTCATTTTATTGATACTGGCTGATGCTGTCATGCTGACATTAGCTGTGTCCTTAAGTATCCTTTGCAAACTGCACAGCATTTAATCTACAAATCTGGATTAAAATAGTAGCAGTAATAGTGAGCATTAGGTAATAGCCCTGACTACTATGCTCTTTAGTCTTGTAGGAATGACTTTGAGATAACATCAACTGTTTGAAATTGGAAAGCTTCTAAGCAGGCCACCATGAAGAATTGCAAGTAATAAATATTAAAAGCAAAAGTCTCATAAAAGAGAGATGAGGAATTCGTACACTGAAACATTTGTTTACTTCATTCATTTTTCAGTGACACATAAGCAAAATGTTTTAATGAGACTGAAATGCAGTCTGAGATTACCTGTGAAGAGAAACTAATATGAATTCATCACATATACTCCAATTAGTTTGATACCCCAATTAGCCCTTCCTGAAGCAGTATTCTAGACTATACCTTTTCTTGGAAGGAATACATCTGACATAACAAACTTCAAATCACCGTGCACAATACATCAGTTTCATTTCCCAAAACCAGTCATTGTGTATTGATTTCTTATTTCATTGCACTGTGTGCCATAAATTTGCCAGTACCTTATAATCTCTAATCTTATATATTTGTTAATACTTTTAATCAAAAATCTCTGCAGCACACCAGAAGTTTCACATTAGAAGAGAACCCCAAAAGTTTCAGAATTAATACTTAATTTAGATAAGCAACCAGAACTTCAAATGCTGATCCAAAGTTTGTCTGAACTATTTTGATTCTGATTTCTAAGTCTAAGAGAGCTTATCTTCTGAAGATTTACTCCAGAGCTCTTCCTATGGACTTCTCAAAAAATTACTGTGACAATAGCCTTTCTCCAGTGACTGAGAAGTTCTAGAACATGCTTCTTCCACAGGTTAATGAAAATAACATCTTTTCACAGATTTTTTTCACCTCAACCTCCTGGTACTATCTTGCTAAGCTAGTTTGTGGGTTGAATTTTGTTTTTAAATATTAACTACAACTTCCTGAGCCTTATTAAAAAGCCTATTAATAGTAATTCTATCTTTTTGTATGCAGAATGCTTTTCAACACTCCATCTCCTGCTTTCCTTAAATGCAAGGATATTACAATCCTTTATGGATTGAGCCCAACACTACTTGCTGTTATGTATGGTGTTTTTGTAGTTTCTTTATTTCACCACAGTCATGAGTCACTTTGCATTTTATTAAAAATAATAGGTGATATAACATTATCCTACAGTAGAGAGAAATGAATAGTCACATTATTGAGAGCAGCCCTGAGGAGAAGGACTTTGGGGGTGCTGATAGATGAAAAGCTGGACATGAGCTGACTGTGCTCTCGCAGCCCAGAAAGCCAACTGTATCCTGGGCTGCATCAAAAGAAGCATGGCCAGCAGGTCGAGGGAGGTGATTCTGCCCCTCTACTTGCTCTGCTGAGACCCCACCTGGAGCACTGCATCCAGCTCTGGAGTCCTCAGCACAGGAAGGATATGGACCTGTTGGTGAGGGTCCAGAGGAGGGCCACAAAAATGATCAGAGGGATGGAACACTTCTCCTATGAGGAAAGGCTGAAAGAGCCGAGGTTGTTCAGCCTGGAGAAGAGAAGGCTGCGGGGAGACCTTATTGTGGCCTTTCAATACTCAAAGGGGGCCTATAAGAAAGATGGGGACAGACTTTTTAGCAGGGCCTGTAGCGATAAGACAAGGGGTAATGGTTTTAAACTAAACGAGGGTAGATTCAGACTAGATATAAGGAAGAAATTTTTTACAATGAGGGTGGTGAAACACTGGAACAGGATGCCCAGAGAGGTGATAGATGGCCCATCCTTGGAAACATTGAAGGGCAGGCTGGATGGGGCTCTGAGCAACCTGGTCTAGTTGTAGATGTCTCTGCTCATTGCAGGGGGGTTGGACCTTTAAAGGTCCCTTCCATCCCAAAGCATTCTGTGATTTTGTTCTCTAGCTGTTTTCTCCCCATTTATATGGAACAATCTCTAGGCATAATATCTAACATTGGGGAGGGTGAGAACAATGAAATATAGGGAACAAGTCAAAATTTCTTTTGTAAGTGGAGTTTGTTGCTGTTTCATTTTTGTTTTAAATTTCATGGATTTTTACTCAAACTATTGGGAGTCAAACTTCACAATGATGACCTTATACTCCTTTACTGATTCATCATGTAGAAGAGCCATCTTAGTCTTGATTTAAAAATTACTTTTAGAAGATACTGATTAATATAAGTTGCAACACCACAGCAGTTATTGTGTCTGGGAAGTGAGTGGTGGAACTTATTGTGAAGCTATATGCCTCAACCCACCTTTTTATGCTGATGTTGAATGAATTAACTTTTTTGTGTTGAAAAAGAATTTAAATTAATGTGTTAGAGTTCTGGTGCATTTGTGCACCTTCTTAATATCCTCCAGCAGAGATTTTTCTGGCTATCCCTAAGCTTGATGAGATGAGCAGCTTGGAGAAAGCATAAAATGGGGCACATGCAAAAATTTGCAAGATCCTTTACAAGGTAATAGCCATTTTTTCTCATTTTAAAATCAGTGTATAACAATGAAATATTCTCCTTTGGTTGGAATCCTCTTAATAATCAATACTCTTCTGGTTTTGTATGACATTGTTCTCTAAAAGCTCTATTTCATTATACATGTGAACAGACATGCAAGCTGTTGGGATGCCCCAAGCATTACAGCTTGCTCATTAGTTCCAAAGATTACTTCAATTGTTGGAAATTCAGAATGTACAATTCTCAAGTGAAGTGACTATTTTAAAATCTAAAATTTATTTAACCCAGGAAAGCATACAGAAGGGTCTAGTTGGTATAGCCACATATAGTTAATCCATTTATATTTCTGCTGCTCTGAACAATTAATAACAATCATCAGCTTCATGGTTTGGATAAACTGAATTGATTATCAGTCAACACAAAACCAGGAAAGCTTGATTTCTATGGGATCTTTCAATTAGACCTAACATCATTAACTTCTCACAGTTAAATTCAGGCACTTACTACTTCTGAGCCTTAGGAAGTCTTTCTGAGAAAGCTAAGGAAAAGAGGGTGATGTGTTCACCATCTGAACCCTGGTGACTTGAGGGAGCGAAGAATGGTGTAACAGCTGGACCTGTTTGCAAAAAGTATCTTCAGCGTCAGTACATCCATCACGACTAAAGCAGTTTATTGAAATGGAGCTAGTGCTGGTCAAAGATGCTAAACTTTAAGTCCTTAAGCCCTCAAACCTGCATTCATCTGCAGAGCAACCACAACAGATCCACAGCGTCTCACCTCAGCTTCAGTTTGAAGACAGCAGATCTAAAGATAAGAGGGAAGGTCATGCCCTGTCGCCACAATTAAAAGCAGTTTAAAATATGTTAACGAAGAACAGATTTTCAGAAGAATTTAGTAAGAGCAGAATGATGTCTCCTGAAAGGTCCTAAGATCTTAGCTGTCATGGAAGTACCTGAAGTTCAGTACCTTTCTATTATCCCCCAAGGTGCCACCTCAAGGTTTGGGTGCCCAAATATCTTTAGCAATTCATCTCCATGTTCCTTTTCCCATATTCTGTCCTCTATGAGCACATATTTATGTGCAACTATAATTGACACTGAACATTAATCAGACAGTGGTGTGTTTTAGGCCTTAACTGCACTGTTTGAACTGCTGACCTTGAGAGAAACGGTTTTATATACCATTCCCAATCCCTTAAGTCTTCCTGTCACTGCAAAGCAAATACTTGACTTTTATGGATGGATTCAGTTTCAAGTCTGTTGTTTTTCTAATGTTTTGTTAAAATTACCAAAGTGGCTTTCAGGGAAAGTTTGTAAACATAGGCACATTTTTCATTACAGATTATTACTAACACAGACAGGCTTTTGTAAAATAGTATATGATTAGAGATAAGTGATAAAATCCTGCATGCAGGAACATTGTCTGTATAAGAGTCCTGCAAATTTAGAGATAGATAATACCAGAAGCAACAGCAGATCATATCTTTTCCCTTTTGCCAAACATTTTACAGTTGTTGGTAAAGACTTCTTTAACCAAAGTAGTATGAGGTCACCCCTTTAGATCTACAGACTCCATCCCCTTTTGCAGTGCACACAGCTTCGCAGCTGCTGCAGCCACATAACTCTCAACCTTCCTTAAAGGGACTCCTTGTTTTGCTCCTTTCTATGCTCATGTCCTTTATTAGTTTTTCCCACCATTAGTCTCACTAGAATTTTTATATTCTGTCTTTTTAAATATTCAATGGCACAAATCACATATATATTCTCAAATATAATTCTCGTGAGTGTACATTTAAAAGATGAGTACGTGAACTCAGAACAAGATACAAGGAGATACATGGCAACTATCAACATCGAAGCTATTAAAAAATATACCATGGTACACTGAAAGCTAATGTGGGCAGAGTCACAGCACAGTTATTGTATCTGTACATAATAAAAAGAAGTTTTATCTGTATTTTCAAACAATAATTATAGGAATTTGAAATTACATTATAAAAATTAATCTTGTTAACAATATGAAATGTACACATGAATATTGACAACGAGGCTTAGTAAAAAAGAAAATGAGATGCTAAAGTAGAGCAGCTGAGCATACGGTTATAATAGTCAATTAGTTCTGAAATGTGATGTTAATTTGGTTATTTTTTTGATTTTAAACTTGAACTGTTTTCTACAGATGAGTAAGTTTAGCATTTCTGGTACTGCTAGTGAGGTTTCTGTTTCTTAATTGTAACTCAGAGCCATACTTACTGCAAGATCAGTTGAACAGTTACCACGTTAACTGTGATTGCATGAATTGCCAAAGGAAGACTAGCTTTGAGGGCTTCTGAAACGTTTTGCAAAAGTTACATACAGCTTCCAATCATATCAGTTGAGTGTTAATATTAACAAAGGGTTTACACAAGGAAGCAATGGCCAGCAGCTCAGGATGCTGTGTTGGCATACAGTACTTTAGATATGTGAATTTGTGCTTTAGTGAAACAGCTACTGAGGCACTAGAGCTGATTGATAGAAAAAAAACCCCACACAATTAATAGAAACCAGATGTGAAAAAAAACAAGACAAAAGAAGCTGGATGATGTCAAATGAAAAAAGGCAGAGAGAGGAGTAAACAATTACAAATTGGTTATTAGCAAGAATAAGCAACATAGCTGGGAAAGCCAGACTTTAAGATCAATTCTGTAGTGCCACAGCCAGCACATCTCCTCCCATGAAAGCCAATGGGAGTTTTATTGCCAGGGGATCTGTCCATTAAAGTTTTGTAATGATACTCTTCCTTACTCTGTGTAGACTGTGAAACTCTCTGGTTGCTTTAAAATTACAAAACATTGTTTCAAACTCAGCATACTTCTTTTTGCAAGAACATATGCTCATGGGGCTGAGCTGAAAACCAAAGAACTACTGCAAAATGTTTCCATTCCTTTTTTCCCTTTGAAAGTTTTGTTGTACCTTTTCCCTGTTCTCTTTTTTCAATAAGGCTTCCAAACCTCTAGACACAGTCTGTTTCCTAGGAGGGCTAATGATGCCTGATAGCAGCATAAAACCAAAAATAAAACCAAACCTATAGAAGATACTTATCCATTTAGCTTTGAACAACATATATAAAATACATAAAATTTTTTATATATATATATATATGTAAAATAAAGTGAATATAAGGCACCTTCCAAATTCACAGCTCAGCCATTTTCAGACCCTAAAAAGAGCTCATGAAACTTGGTTGTTGTATAGACACATTATTCTCGAAACTGTTTAAAGAAAAATCTGACAAGTTATTGAAACAAGGCTGAAAGCTACATTTTATCTCCAATCAGTTAGTCATGGAATTACCTTCATAAGAAATTGAGGGAAAACCTTAGAAAAATCTCTGCAGTTTATGAGCATCCTACCTTTCTTTTGCGCAGTTTCACTTGACTGTCTGAATATTCTTGTGTGGTCAAATGATCCCTTACATGTAAACACTGAATGTCTTCTGCTGAACTGACATTTGAAAGGCATTTGTTTTCAGGGGCCACTTGAGGTTCTGTGAAACCACTTTCAACCAGACCATTTTCCACTGCCGGGATGAGAGAGCAAGGAGAAGATTGCATAAGGCAGTCGCTGGATTCTACTGCTGAACATAGTTGTCTATCACTGCTGGTGCATGATTCAGAAGAAATCCCACTCTCTACCACATTATACTCAGACTTTCCAAGCCCGTCTTTAAAAGCATCAGATTTCCGGCGCTGTTGTGCAATTACAGCAGTATGAAGCAGCTGCTTCCCAGGCATAATAATTTCTTTCACATTTGGAGAATTAGGAAGATTTTCTTTCTCTGCATCTACTACTTCATTTAAGCCTTTATAATTACAAAGCTCCAGGCTTTGGCCAACACTGCCACAAATGTTGCCTTCTTCCATCTCCTCTTTAGGAACTGTGTCACAGCCAGGTTCCTTACTTATATCTCCAATTATTCCAGATGCTTCAGTTGCATTGTTACTCTCTGATATTGGTACCATCTGTGTTAAGGAGCCTGCTCCATTTAAATTCTTCTCTTCATCTTTTGGTTCCCTTTCTACAGCAGTGATGTGGTAATTAACACTATCCAGGTTGAGTGCTGAATAGTCATGATCATCATCAGACACGTGGACTAGAGTTTCCGTGCTGTCCTCCAGAAAATGCTCCTCATCCTCATGGTTATCGTTTTCATCCACCTCCTTTGAAACATTTCCCAGCTGCTTTGCAGGGAAGCCAATCAGCTCTCCACTATAACAGCACTCTGGAAACGAAGCGCATTTTTCTTTCCGGTCCACACTCAAAACCTCATCTTTTTCCATACTTGTCTGCAAGTTATCAGCTACAAGTCCGTGACGACATGCTGTATTATACTCCACAGACTCCAAAGCCAATCCCATCCACTGGGTCACATGCTCTTCCCAGCTTTTCTTTCTGATTGCTAGAGACATGTCATAACAGTTCAGCAGCAGGCTGCAACGTACCTTCCACGGAGGACCAGAGGAGATGTCATGGCTGCTGTGCACTGCTCCAGAGGGAGAGAGGGTTTCATCATTTTAACATCTGCAAGAAATAAAAATAGACCGGGTTATTGAATCAGCTCCAAATAAAAAAAAAAAGAAAGGGAAGGAACAGTTTAAACAAAAGTGTAAAAGAAAGATAAGACTGCAGGACCAGAAGGACAGGAATTTAGAAGACTGTTTTGTTTAATGTTTTAATACTTTTCATACAAAATTTGACAGCATCTATAATTCAGTATAACTTTTTTTCTGATTGCTCTCCAATGTCAAGTAAACAAAAATGGTATAAACAGGCACATGGGCAGGCAAGTAGTTCTGGAACAAAATTTTGACAGTAAGTCTCTCTTCACTATGTCTGTCATAAGATATTAGTTTCCATGGGTAAAAATGGCATTAATGTCTTATGATTGCTTGCACACAAAGTTATTTTGTATTTCCTCCTCATCCAGAGATACCCGTGGAGTGAAAAATTTTGGCTGTTTCCCAAAGAGGAAGAGCAGAACTTGAAGGTTATTTTGAATTTACCAAAGATATAAACCACTTGTCTTATGAGTAGCTTTGGCGTATTCAGTGGCTCTCATTTTTATTATTATTATTTCACTCTCTTCAGGACAAGTTGTAATTACAAGTGTTACATGGAAACACAAGGGAAATCAGCTGTTGTGTGGTAATAAAAAATACAACCCTCGGTAAACTAATTTAAGTTTTTGCCATATTCCTTACCTTAAATGCACTATAAAACCTGAAAAAAACGCTTGGTGAATATATTCGGGATCTACCATTGTAAGGAAAGGAGGAAACCCTTATTTAGGATGGGGGTCACCAGAAGGCTATCATCTTGCGAGCCAGTGACGTCAGCCCTAACTGTGCCTCTCACCTGGACTGTTGGGCTCTGCCACAGCCCACTGTCCCTGCTTGATTATCTAGGCAAGTATTTTTCACTGACTGCTGTATCAGGCCTTCTGGATGATGGCATTTGAGATACATTAATCTTGCAACATTGCATGTACGAATTAGCACAAAGAAAATACCTCATATTAATTTATAGATTATAAAACAAAATTAACAAGTCTTTTGTCAAATAACAAAACAAAACTTCTGGCCCGTAAAACATTAGAGGTTCAAGGAGCAGACGCTTCTACTTTTCACTCCCTACATAAGAACTGTCAGCACTTAGCGTGGATCTGCTTATTGATTTCAGCAATAAAGAAGATTAAGTACTGAGTTTGTTCTGGGTCATTTCAGTCCACTAAGGCAAATTCTGATTGCCCACCAGGCCACAAAGTTGCCTTGACAAATCACATGCCTGAAGATATAAAAGTATTCATCTTGAAAGAAATGCAGAATTATGCCTGTGCAACTGAACCTCTGTAAATTACGTCTTGACAAACTGACTTTCAGGATAGAGTTGTACATGCTCCTAGATCTTTAACCTTCTTGGAGGATGGCAAGCTTCATTTCACATTCACATTTTCCACCTCTGTGGAGACTGTGCTTAAAAAGAAAATTTATTCATAGGGTAAGAGAATTCCATGCACAAGTCATTAGCGTGTGGGAGGCTGTGGAAAACGGAAAATGACACACAAAGCCAGGCCAAAAAAAATTATCTGCTTTCAGAGACAAAATTTGGTAGTAAAAAGTTAATACAACTTTAAGATTCTCTTTTCTTTCCTGGTTGAATATAAGAGCAAGCCCAAATATTAAAATGTAAAGTCAAATTATTGTATAAATTTGCAGTGCATTTACATTCTTATTCTGACTTAATTTCATATTTTTATTCTCCTACTACTTCTAAGTGTCTGTGGTCCAAAGTTACCACAGGGTGCAAATCAGTAATGATAATACTTTTAACTTCTGCTGCACCTTTTCCTGGTGGACCCTAGAGCTCTTCAGAAGCAATTAAATTAGTTTTACAACACTACTGTGTTTTGTTTTGACCTCTGAATGGGGCAGGTTTACTAAAAGGGACTCTATGATTTCTGCTGCCCTCCATTAGCACTGCTTGGAGTTGCACCTGGGTGCAATTTGTAGCTTCCCTCTCTCTTCCCCTACTAGAATAGTAGCTCCATCTACTTTACGGAAAATTAAACATGGTTGCTACAGCCATATAGGGGAATTTCTGACAAAAATCAAGAAAAAACACCACTAATATTAAGTGTAAAAATCTAAAAAATGCAACTTCCTAATGACAAAAATGCATCCATCTACCGAAGATTTAGGCTGCTTTTAATGTACAGAAGGCAGGCATTCAAAGAGTTAATGGGTGTGTGTTAATCTTGCTGCTGCTAAATGGAGTTACACGTGTGCAGAAAGAGAAGAACAGATCCCTTACTGTTTTTCATTTTTTGGATGTGGAGAGTTATATTTCATGGGGGATGAAAAACAAATAAATTTTACTTTAGGAACCCTTCTGTTTTACTTGCGCTATCACTAGTTTTAGCTGTCTCAAAGACTGCAGAAAAAAATGATTAAACAGGAGAATATCAAATACTTTGCTTGAAATGCAAGAGAAATAAATATATGACAAGGGCACTTTCATTGTTCTCTAAAATATGAGCTTATGTTAGCACTGAGTACGAAAAACTTACCTTACAGATGCCCCCTCTCCAGTCAGCTTCAGCTACCAATTCCTGAAATCCCCTCATTCCCATGGCACATGGAGGAGCCCATAGTTTGGTGGAAGCTTACTTTTCTTCCACTCTCCTTCCACTCCTCAAAGTCTGCATTATCTGCCACACTTCAGCTTAGAAATTCTTTTCCGGCTATAATTGCTTGACAGTTATGGGCCAACAAGGAATTTTTTTTTTTCTCTTCCATCTCTGTATTCAGAATAACCTATTTCCTTTGCACTCACATGCAGGCACATAAGCTGTGCTTTGGAGGATTCACCACTCCAGACCTCTGAATGAAATTCATAACTGTGCTCTGCCAAAGTGCACTGCCACTTTGCAGAAGAAAGGGCTCCTGCCTTGATTGCTGCTTTTCTGCTATTGCTGCTCACTTTTTTTGTGACATGCAGCATCTTTTGTCCTCTGAGAAATACCCCTCTCAAGTCGTTTTGTACCGTTCACCAAGGGAAAGCAGCATCCCTCTTTCTCCCTTTCCATCATTACCATCCCACTACTAGAAACCTTTATATCTGATTTTTCCAGATTTTAAAGACAGGCAGTTGAACTCTTAGCAGTCTATTGAAATGTTTTATAGAGTGAAAAGGCCTTTTCTTCTGGTTAAAGCATCTATCAGTATGATACAGTCCACTCAGCTGCTCCCACAATTCAGACTCATATTTTGCTTTTACTTTTCAATAGCACTAAGTTTGGTAGTGCTTAGTACTATTAACTTTCTGAAGAATAAGGTTTGAAACAAAATATGAATGGTAAAAACTTCTCCTGGACAAAAATTCTTGATCCTGGGTGTGACTTAAGGAATATTGGCAATATTGACTCAGTAGGCAATTCTTGACCAAAGGAAATGGACGTGAGCAACGGGCGATCACACTGCAGCAGAATCCCCTTCAAGCACCCTCTGTGATGCTTCATGGTGTTTACAAAACAAGATGTCATTTTAGATGGATTTTGTAATAATTTACCACCTGTCCCCTTTCACTGTAAAATATAAGGCTTGTTTATTTTTGGAAGTTTTTTATCAAGTCGCATGGAACTGATAGTTACTTTGCAGCAGATAAAGCACAGAGTGATGTACAAGATGAACTGATAAGCTCTCCTATAATTAGATTGTCTAACATTTTCCTTCAAGGAGGATTCCTGTGATCTTTTTCTCAGAAGCTCAAATTAAACTGCTTCCAGCAGGCTTTCAAAATTCAGACAAAAAAGCATCCTTTCTTTATCTCATGAAATTCCATTCAGGTTTCGCTGTGCCATGCATTTTTCAAGATGCATTTTACCTTTTCTCTTGCTCCCCTCCTCAAGGAAATGTGATAGCCTACAAGAAGTATCTTTAAACAAAACAGATCCAATATCTATGACTGACACCCACGAAAGCCATGTAAGCTGCAACAGGAAGACCTAGCACTTGGAGCTAGAGTGAGAATGGAAAGGGGAGGAAGACTACTTACTTGAATGTCTGTATCTGTGCTACCCAGACCTGTCAGAGACCCAGCTCCCCTTTTGGGGCACAGGACGGGACACAAAAACCTCCTAGTTACAAGATTGAGGAGGCAGGGACATACAACCAGGGCCTTCTGGTTCTCCACTTCCTCCCTCAGCCTCCTAGGACACAGGAGCAGAGCCCATCCTGGTTTTCCCAGCGTGGAAGAAAGGGGTAAGTGGAGAAACGTAGAGCCATTCAGCAGCAACATCAACCCCATGAGACAGGGCAGTGCACCCCACATTGCCATTAGGATGGGAGGGCTATGGCAAAAGCAGCCACAAATAAAACACCACCACGCAGGAGGACAAGTTGGTGGCATCCCTGTCTGGCCAAGGCAAGGACAGCCACTGACCCAGGTCTGACATCCCTGCTGACCCCAGCAGATCCACCATACTGACAATTCATTGCACCACACATGACCTCCTTCACGTTGCAACAAATAGAAAGGCTTTGGAAGGGAGAATGTCACAAAGAACACAGGAGAGTTTACTAAGTATAAGTGACAGAAGAGTTTCAGAGAGGGTGGCCCAGGCGGTACAGCCCCTACCATCCTGCCAGTGGAATTAAGGTTTTGCTAATACTTTACATGGGATGCAAGTCTTTTCTGTGAAAAAAATAAGGCAAAGCATTAGCTTGTGAACTTACACAGAGATGAAAGACTGTTTCATTACATTTTTTACATAGCAGGCATACGTAAGCAACAGATCAAGCAGAAATATTTATTTTATTATCATTATTTTATCTTTGTTGTTCTGTGACCCCAGTCAGCAAACTTTGTTTAAGGAAGTCTGAGTGAACAGGATCTGTTTCCTATAAACTCATCTTACATCTTCCTGGCCTGGCTTACATTCAGCTCTCTCAGTAACTCCATACCAAACTTTGACACAGAATGTTGTTTACAAATAATTTGAGATAAACCATAAGCCTCCAGATCTTTGCTCAGCTAGTTATTTTAAAATATCTGCTGTTTTAGAATTTACAGTCCTTCCTTCTCTTATTTCCTGGACATGTACCACCCTTTGGATTTTACTGATGTGGAGGCTCACTCTGTCTGCAGTTTCTATACAAACAGCCTTTGTAGCACATAGGTATAGACCATTCTAAACCCTGATGTCCTAGAATAGAAATATAAGGATTATTTATTGTAGAGTATTAATCTAGTGAATACCAAATGTATTTTCCCTAATTTCTTTTATCTATAAAAGATAATCATGTAGGATCAAATATTAAAAAACTGTTTAAACTAATAACTGTTTTGAAAATACTTACAAGTTTATTCTAAAATTCAGAAAAGACATAGTACTTTTAAGACAAGTATGTCTTCAGAATGAAATAATAAAACAGTTGAAATCTTTCATATAAATTTTAATGGTAAGGTTTGTACATGTATGCATGTGATGCACTTATATGTTATAAATGTGAATGCAGGCCAGTAAGACAGCTGTTGCTGATTTTTGTACAGATAAACACAAACATAGCCCAATAGTGTCTTTTCACATGGCAGCTGTCTTTTCCTTTGAGGATTTCTCTTACTGTTTGTTTTCAGCCATGAATTGGTGGACAGAAATAGAAGTACAGTCTTTGTGTAGCAGTCAAAGGTAGCAAGTAATTAATAGTTGAATGAAATCCATGGCCTAAGTCCCACTGGCTCCAACAGAAGAGCTGAGGCTTCTGTGAAAGTATGCGATATTCCCCCTTTTCAAGAAAAGCTAAGGAAGTCCTGCCTACACTAAGACAAACAGGTATATCAAAACTGACTGACTCAGGTACATTATATATATGGTTCTGCTTTAAAAATTATTTTTAAAGGACTCAAATCAATGCAATCCATATAGCTATAGAGACAGCACAGTTTACTAGACACTGCTCACCTAAAATTTTTCTCTTCTGCCTCATTCTGCAGGCCTTTCAAGACAAAAAGTATTAAAAGTGAATGACAAAAAATAAAAATCCTAACCCCTCTTTTTCCTTACACTTTGTTTGTTGATGGATTTTTATTCTAAGTAATACTAGCAGCAATGTTGGATACATAATGTTTAGGATCATAGCTTATCTTAATAGAAGTTGCTGTCACCTGTGAGATAATTAATACAAATTTTGATAACAGTTTGACTCAGCTATAACTATCCGAATGGAAATCTTTCGGTGACTTAATACCCTGGTCATACAAAGCCAGACAGATAGGGAGAGTTTCTGAATATATTTGTAATACAGTCTTAGGTGGATAAGAACTGAATGATACATTGCATTATTTAGGATTACTAAAATCCATAGACTAAATTTTTGATGATACTTTAATACAACAAGTGCCAATCCCAAAAGTTTTCTAAAAGAAGGAGAATGAATAACAGCTATGGACAAAATATAACCATTTTATTTTACAGAAAATTATGTTGGGTTTTTTTTTAATTGAAATATTTTTATGCAACGTGAGAGCGTGACATTCTACCATATGAACCATAATAAAAAGTGCTTTCTGGAATTATTCCTGGTCCTTATTTTTTGGTAAAATACTTTAAAATGATAAGCAATATTAAAAAAAAAAAAAAAAAACCAAACAAAAAACCAAAAACTTATTAAACACTCTCAAACACTAATATTGGAATGATAGTGCATTGTGCCTTCAATATACACCAGAAAGATGCATTGCATTGGTCAGTGTCGCTTCTGTATCAGTATTAATTACAGAGGTATGGACTAAGCACAATATACAAACATTCCTACCAGCACATACCCTATAATATAGGATTTTAAAAATAGACTGTTGCAATTCACCACTAATTGCTGGCCAGCTGTAGATCAAACAAAAAAAAAAAAATGGAAACAGATAACAACCCTCAGATAAGTCTGAGGAACTGACTCATATTGAAATGTCAATTAGAAGAGGTTTCAGGACAAGAAAATAAAGTGATCAGTAACCAATTGGTAGAACTGAATAACAATACTCAAATGAGAAATTACTGAACTTGTAACTCTGAAAGGTACGCAAAGTTACCCTGTCTCTACATGGGAACAAAAGGGGACAATTATGATGTCTGCAAGGCAGAGGTGGGAAATCTAGGGACCTGCAAAAGGGATGTTCTTCCAAGCTAATGGCAAATGCCTTTGGAGTCAGAGATGGATTTTACTTGAGGAGGGAGATGCACTGAGCCAGAAGAGATCCTGACTAGGGCTTGGAGTAGGTGTGGGAAATACAGCCTTCCTAGCATAAGAAAGAGACTCTTTTTCTCTCTGATCATGAAAAAAGAAGAGGAAGCATAGTGATTTTTTACCCACAAATCCCCACCTCCTTACTAAACCTCATGGGTGGTATGTTCGCACAACAAGAAGCCTGGAGGAAAAGGGGGAATTGCTCTGCACGCTCAGCCTTGGGGTGCTGTAAGCAGTGGCGGGATGCACCAAAAGCTGGTTTTAAAATCAAATCAAATAAAGACCATTCGGTCCTGAACTATATACTTGCAAGTCTGACCTCCATATGCAGTAAATTGGCTGAAAATCTAATTAAGAATGAAAATAATAAAAAAAAAACCAAACCAAACACCAAAAAAAAAAAGTGAGAAAAAAAATATATATTTTTTTTTATAAAGAGGGAGATTATTACTAGATTTGCAAAGGCAGCTATTAGAACCTGTGCTTTTTAAGTTATTCAGAAGGAGAAATGCAGTGAAATTACGAAGTTTATAATGATACAGAGGGACCTAATTGCAGTGGAGAGCTAGGAGATAAATGCATATGAAATTCCCTGTCAATAAATACAATGGTATGCAGTTATAAAAAATAATTCTAACTATAAATGCATAATAAAAGCCTCTATGATATCTGCCACTGATTAGGAAAAAAACCCCAAAACTAAGAATCACTCTGGCTGGTAATCTGGAAATTAATTTCAAGCTCAGTGAAAATTAGAAAGTATGTAGCACAGTAGACAAAAGAGAGTCTGAGCATACAGTGGCATAATAATGTTTTCTAAGTTCTAATATGCCGTGAACTGAAAATGGTATGCAGTTATGGTCATTTTATCTCAGAAAGAGAAATGGAGCAGGAAAATGTATAGCAAAAAACACTAAAGAGAATGAAAAGTATGGTATAGCTTCTGTTTGAGGAGCCATGAAATAGGATAAGATTTTCTGTCTGGGAAAGAGAGGATTTAAAGCCATCTAAAAATCAACAGTATCATGAAGAGGGAGAACATTTATTCATTGCGCCTCATACTACAGGAACTTACAGAGGACCAAAGCAGAAATAGAAAGAAGAAATATTAAAAGAGAAATAAGATGGTTTTTTTTTCTTGCTTATGCATGTAAAGAAATAGAAGTTATAATGTACAGTAAATATAAATTATACACTGCAAAAAGTTTGTGGTTTCTGATAGAAGAAAAACCACACAAGATGTTAAGCCAGCCATGTACCTGAAGTCATTCTTGTGACTTGATAAGGATTTCCTCTTTACTGTGGGGATCAGTTTCATTATCCTTTTAGCAAGCTATTTTCTTTTCTCCTTTATAGATTCTGACACGTCAGATATGCACATTATAGTTTACTGTCAGTGAAAACATGTAGTACTGTTAAGGTTGTTAACATCCTTTCTTTAAAAGATGTTTAACGTGTTACAATAATTGTGATACTGACCAGCAGTACTATAAGGTCTCAATACATTGGATGCCCCAAACTATAAAGGTGGCAAGTTGTTTGTTCAGAGACATTCAAAGTCTTGATTGTTTTGTGAAAATATTATTGGTTCTTAAGATATGAGATGAAACTTTGTCAATATGCCTTAATTTATTGTTAGAAAACATAAAAAAGCAGGGAGTTGCTTTACTTTCTATTCCTCAAAAAATAGCTTCGTTACCAGTGCTCATCATCATACAAAGAAGGGCTTTTACTTGTAGCCAACACGTGATTACAGTGGGTTTTAGCTTGGTTGCATTTGTATTTGGTTCATTTCCAGTGCTGAGCCTCAGATCAGTTGAGCCTCTTCCTCAAGGATGAGAAAGGGGAAATGACAGGATCCAAACTGATCCACAGTTATCCAGGCTTACTTAAGATCTATATTATTTACACCCAATTTAATTACCAAATCAAAACTGATGTAAAGGATAATTTAAAATACCCAACTTTATATTTTTGTACTATTTGGCATTGATGAATAGTCAATAAAACAGAAAAATACTATTTTTTCAAGTATTTATAGTATAATTATATTACTTTACTGTAATTTTGTTAACGACATTTTAATATATTAATGATTGGCATTAAATTCATATTAGCTGTTATGATAATCCATCACTTTTGCCACAGCATCAATCCAGAGTGACAACAGCCATCGAATTTATAACTGCCCACTAGAAAGACAAGAGGTTTTAAGCCAAAAAGCATTTCTAGCATAGTTGGGATTTTATTTGTTTGTTTGTTTGTGTTGGTGTTTTTTTTGTTGTTTGTTTGTTTTGTTTTTTTTCCTCCTTAGAAGAAAATCAGAGCCATGATATCTAGCAATTCTGTTCTGTGAGTCTCCTGGTCTTCAAAATTTAGTAGTCTGAAAGATATTATACCATCTTGATTTCAACATGATATAAATTGCTTATTTCTTTGGAATGAAGAAAAATAATCTAACGTGTAAAGGTTTGGACTCTTCTTTTTGCACAGGTTTTTCTTCCCCTAATGTTTTTTTTCCCCCCCTTTTCCAAAATGGAGGTCTTTTATGTTGAAATTTCATTGTCCTTCCAATCCTCTCCCAAAATCGTTTCTGCTCTCCACCCCCAGAGAATACGAAAATTAACAGAGTTGGCAGTTTCCTTACACCTTTCCGCCTCTCCCTTAACTGGAAGTGTCTTGGAAAGAAGACATGAAATGAGAAAAGGCCATCTCATAGGACATGGCAACCCAGAAAACTGTGGCTATTATTTTTGGTCCTGAATTAGGACAATTTTTTCCCAATTTTTTTTTTTTTTCTTTCTCTCCTCCTTCTTTTTTCCCAGGATGGAAGAAATTCCATTTTCTAGCCAACTCCAGTGAAAAACTAATCTTCTAGCTACAGGAGGTCTGTTTGAAAACAATATAAATTAACCAGACTGTATTCCTAATGCCTTTTAGATTTAAGGTTCTAATATAGTGTTTCCATTTAAAGAAAAGTTGCTGGTGCTTGTTATAGCCATAAGCTATGAAATCTGAGGCACTATGGACAATGACTTTTGGCAACCAGTCTGCTTACTGAATAGTAGGGGGCACATTTTCATTCCTCATGTAGACAGGACTAAAAAGTATTTTTGACATTATTATGCATATACTTTGTACATAAAGACTTGAAAATTATTTTGTCACATCGATAAAGACAAATACTTTATCGTCAAGAGCCTAGAGAAAATGACTGCTGAGATGGCTGTGCTTTTTGGTGGGAATGAACCATTAACAGTGTCATTTGGAATCCCATTTTGATACACTTGTAAAAAAAGTACTGAGAGCAAACCAAGAGAATATTTCTGGAATGTAACTGAAGATGTGAAAAGCAAAAATTAATCAAAATGGCTGCTGTACCAGGTATTTTTTTGAAACTAGAGAGAGAAATAACATCTAATGAGCACTGAGTGTTTTCTAAATGCACTGGAGGGCATAATTAAGTCCATTTCCTTCAAGGAAGGGAATGTAAAAATTTAATTTATTTCCCAGGTTGGTGAAATTGGGGGGGGGGGGGGGGGGGAGTCTACATCAGAACAAAACCTTGCAATTGACTATTTTTCATTATAATATTCTTATTTCAGATTTCAGGAAGCTTATCTTTCAAGGGGCTTGTGTAGAGTGTGTTTATATCTCACCTCTTTATTCCATTTCTCTCTGCCTCTATAATAGTCATAATATGAATATGACTGTTATAGTCATAGTCCTTCTCCACAGTATTTTCCAGAGGTACCTCAATTCCAAACTCATCAGCTGGTCTACCAATTTTACGATGATAACTCTCTTATTCAGCATCTGTAGCCTTCCTGGAAAGACATACCCAACCCTGGAAATTACAGTTTTTGAGTACATGAGTACAGGAAAAATAAAACAGATTACTCTTGAGCTCATACAAATATCTTCCCTTGATTCGAAAACTAATTCAGGTCTATTTCCTCTACCAGCTACCAATACTCACACGACACACAAAAGCTTTTTAAAAATCTTTCGCTATATATCTAATTAAGCTGACAGTGACTCAAGGTTTGGAAATTGCCAGGAAAGGCACTGACATCTCCTACACATAGGTATTTAACTGAACTAAAATGTATATTTGTTTCTGCACACGGAATCCTCCAAGTCCAGCTTCTGCTGTGGAGGGTACAACTTTTTGAGACCATCCTTTCAGCAAAACCTTCTTATTTTAGTGCATAATTATTGAGAGCTGTCACATCCCTCTGATAAAACAGCATTATCCCAAGACAAACAATTCAAGCAAAATGAAAAAGGTTATCTGCCATTTAGATGTGGACAAAAAAGTGTGTAATAAATCTAACAGTACAATTTCCACTGCACTGAGCCTCTCAGGGCTGCTCAGAAGTGGAGGGTTAAATGCTCTGGACTGAACCAGTGAATCCAAAGCAAGTCTTCTTTGCCCATTACGTGTCTGTGTCTTGCAGGAGAAAATTCATGAGAAGAAAACAGCTTCATATTTTGTGACGGTCTTAGCAAAGATGCTAATAATACAAAATTAAGGTTGTTTGATGCTCTTTAGTAAGTTGCAGTTATACAGCTATAATAATGTAACCCCAGCTGCTTTGGCTAGGCAGATTTCTCCCTGGTTCATTTTGCCTCTTCCATTTTCTCTTAGCTCCCTTAACAGAACAACACTTTGCAACAATCCTCCGTACTACTCCAGATTGTCCTCACTTCTCAGTCTAATGAAATTTTCCTTTTGAATCTCACCACTGATTCCTCCTTATCCGAAGCAAAAGTCTGGATCATGAGGCAAACTTTCCACAAGTGATGTTCAAGTTGGAACGTTTATTTATTCTAGCATTAAAGAGTATTTGTCATGGTTGAGATCTAGTGCAACAGAGTGTACAAAACCCTCACTGATAAGACATAGTACCTACCCTGGAATGCCTAGAGCTGATAAAGAGTGAGCTAGAGGGTGGGAGAACCACTAGAGATTCAGAGGTAAAGAGAAGTTGTTTACAAACTTTCCTAAAGTTCAAGGGCATTTAATCTAAACCTACTGGATTTTGACACCAGGTATAATAAAATAGCTAACAGGAAATATCATGAATCAGAGTAAGAAAAAGAAGAGCCTAAAAGGAAGTGAAGGCTAGAAGTAAAGAGTACATTGTATCAGTTAAATTGATTTTAATGTAGATACAGCCTAAGGCAAACCTCTGTATTTGTGTTCAGTGGCTGATCTACAATATGCCAGAGATAAAACTCCAGGCATTTCTAATTTCAACATAAGCGATTTTCCTCATTCAAGAGAAACAAGCAATTATGGTAACAGTGGATTTGAAATTCTCTACCAACAGACTGTTCTTAAAATAAGTAGTTTCTAAAAGCATCAAATATCAATGGTGAAATATGGACTGCAGTCAGGAGCCCAAAAACATATTCAAATTCAATGTCAGTAATTATTTCCATAAAAATAATATTCACAATCTTACTATACATAGGATTTGCATGTGGAAATTCTATATGAATTTGTTTTGAGGTATAATTTATATATATATACACACACACACATATACACACACACCCCTATGTGTACATGTACATATAGATATATATATATAAAACACACACGCGTATAAAAAATACACCTATGTATACAGTCAAGCTTAAAGTCCTTACTAAGCATTCACACTGATCGCCATCTTTGGAGTTATTTAAAAGCCAAGTGGACAAAGCCCTGAGCAAGCTGCTCTAGTTGGCCCTCCTGTGAGTGAGGGGTTGGACCAGAGACTTCCAGAGGCTCTTTCCTATTAGGAAGGAAATCAAGATGTAGCCCTTCTGGATATACTGTTTCAGTTGCTCTTACCCCTATGTTACTCCATTTTGGAGTAACATAAAAAACAACATAAAAAACATCTTTTAATTTTTTCTCTGGACAAACAAAGAACAGAAAATAGAACCAGATGATTAAAAGAAAAAAGGAGAATACTCCAAAATATATCTCCTTTCTGAGAAAAGAGAAAACTCTTCATAAGTTCTCTTCCTCCTTCTGCTACTGCCCTCCTCAGGGAAGCTGAGGATCATCAAAGAAGATATGTTTCAGCAATAAAATTCATGTTAAGAACAACAGAAAAATATAATATAAAGTTCAGCTTAACACTTCTGACAAAAAAATAAAAATGAATTAACTTTTGAGACTTATGAAAAGGCCAAAAATGGGCATCCTTCTATTGCTCCAGCACCTACAGAATAATTTAAAAATTGATTTTAAGCTCAGCAATTTAGAAGAATTACTATAAACCTTGCCTATTCAAAAACTGCCTACCCAAGCTATTATTTTTGCTTCAAATTTTCTTTTGGGAGGGAATACATTTTGCTTTGTGTTACAGAGATCTTCATGAATTAGGCCCAAATATACCAACTTATTTTGTTCAGGTGCTCTGATTATGGAATTAAACATGGAGGTCAACAGGTACAAGGCTCAAAAGCAAATAAGTTTGCAGGCACATAAATTTATGGTGAAGGAAAGTTATTTGAATAATTTCTGTTACATGAATGTAACCACTTGCATTAATTTTTCTCAAGGCTGTAGACATTAATTCATGTGGTTAATTGTTCGAAGTCATCATCTGATATAATGGCTACTTGGGCTATTTTCTTGTTTCAAATTAAGAACATTAACATTTCTGAGAGAACGGAGCAAGGTCAAAAACTTTAGATGTTCGTTTTCCATGTTCATTATTGCTATATATCTATAAAATAATTTTCAGGTTTTTTTTTTTTTTATACAGTAAGCTTTCTGTGAATTCTTTTTCTTGAACAACAATATCTTAAAAAACAAAACCAGGATAGCGTAACACAGAAGTTAGATTAAGTAGAATCAGGAGTTGAACAGTGATTTATCTTCAGGACTTTTAAATAAACCTTCTAAATCAAAAAAGCGGGCAGCTATCTGCATTACATTTTCTTATAGTCCATAAGAAACTTTAGAGTTAAATGAGAAAATACTTTCTGGGTTCTATACTGTTGTCTACCTTGTAGTTCAACTGTGTCAGGTGCTAAGTATTTTCATCTGCGAGTGAGGTCAGATGAGGTCATTATATCCTTCAAAACCCAGAAGACAGTGCTGCAGAAGAAGGCACCCCTTGACATAGAATAAGTATTTTTATTATTTGTTATTTTCTCTTCTGTTTAACTAGAGTACTCACTACTACTAAGTACGTAACGCATAATTGCAGGAGCAAGTATGGGAATACAGTGCAGTAAAAGCCACCAACGCTGAATCCCTTGAGACATCAAAGTTCCAGCACAAATTTCACAGGAGTGACGCAAAGGCTCAGCGGTTCAGATTCCTCTCAACTTCTCAGTCCCTCCACCTACCTACCTACCACAGCTCTCCCAGCTCAAGGCACTGAACTGGAGAAGGCTTGTCCATAGCAAATGAGTGATTGTGACTTTAAAATTCACCCCAGGATATACCCAGGAACAATTTGCTGCCTACCAGCTGTTCCCTGTCCCCTTCAGACCCATACCCTTCACTACCCAGAGCCACTTCTGACCACCATGAACAACTGTCTTCCACCCGAGTGGCAGTAAAGTATACAATTCTCAATCTATTGCAGAGGAGATATTTGACCCCATTCTGGAGTATTTGTTGGTTCTTCACATCCTTTCATGCCACAAAGTCATTTCATTACTCACCAATCATTTTGAAAAAATACTCAGTAAAAACACAGTTAAAAACTTCTTGAAATATGCGAACAGATGACTCCTGTTTAGTCACCAATCTGGCCAAGAACTATATGGAGCCTTAATGATGCACATAAGAAAGTATCTTTCATATTACTTATAAGCAACAACCGTCCTTTTAGATTTTCAGGAAGACAAAGGATACTGTATAGATTGCCATGAAAAATGCTTCTGATGTCCATAACAATTTAATAATTAAATCATGCCTTTACGTAAAATAGCAGCAGCTCCATTCACGCATCAGTTAAAGATATTATCCTGAATTTCCCCCTAAACTCCTTAACAGTAGATTCTTGTTAGTTTTAATAGTTAAACATTTACTAGGTTAAGAAAAAGACTGAGTAAATTCATACATCTTCACTGAAATTTATAGTCAGCTGACATTTACTGAATCTTGCTTTCCCTCTTCTAAATGCTAGCACAGCATACCCCAAACTGCGTATCTAATCATAGGTTACTAAAAATAACCTAATTTAGCTAATGCCAAGAAATAAACCTTGGAATTTCAGATTTAGAGTGTACACATTTAAGTCTGTATTGTCAGTTATACCACAAATTTCATCTAGGACTGAGAAAAGGCTAGAGACCAAGCCCAGCAGAGGTATAACTGATATATCTACCTAAAACACTCCTCATCATCATTACTGCTGGAGGTGAGGGAAGGGAAGGGAAGGTGGGGGGAGAGAAAAAACATAGCCCTAAATGCCCTCCTTGTTGGCAAATGAGGTGAAAAAAAGAAATCATTCACACGACTAGCTTTCCTATTTAATGTCCATTAAAAAATATGCAAGCAAGACTATGCAGCTCTATTTATATATGAATGCAAATAAACAAAGTTCAGCATATCACGTATATTTTTAAAAGATGAAGAAAAATGCACAAGAAGATTTTTTTATAGATCTGGCACATTTTGATAAACAGAATTGGCATAGTCTATAACTAAATGTACATTTTTAATGATTATCATTCTTTTTACCTCCAGTTTTAGCGCTGAGATCCTGAACGCAGAAAGTTCCAGTGCTGGATACTGCTTGTTTCTTTGCTGATTTTTCTTTTCTTTCCTTTCCTTTTTTAAAAATTTTTTGATAGTTTAAAGTACAGAAAGATTCCAAGACAGCCTTACCTAGATGAAGAGAATCTGGAGTTCACACATGACCGCCCTAAAATCTTTGGTCAATAAAAGAAAACAAAACCAAAAACAAAACGAAGGAGCAAACAAACAAAAGAGCCCAGTCCCAGTTAGCTCCTGCTAGCATAAAAGTTCAGATTTCACTACTGAGATCATTGCTCTATTCTAAGCAGTTTTGCTCAATGTGTGGTTCTAACAAAAACACCCTCTGCAGCTGGAGAGAGCCTTAACTAAGCACGAGCCTGTCAAGCTTTTCCCAGTGACTTCTGTCTACTAAATTCAGACTGATGTTTTGTGAAAGGGGCCTCAACAACCAGGCCCAGATTGCCTGAAAAGTATTTCCTGCCTTTGAGAGAGAGGGAGAGGGAGAGAGAGACAGGGAGCGAGCCTGCCTGCCTGCGCCAGGGAGAGGAGAGAGCACAGACAGGGGGGGAAAGAAAAAAGACGACAAGACCGAGCGTTTCAAGACATTCAGCTTAATACACTGCTGGGCTCTTGCTGTCAAATGGCAAGAGCTGTGCTACAGTTATATAATATAAAATTGTTTTCAAACCCCTCCTTCCTGTTTTTTTTTTTCTTTGAAAAAATATTTTATACATCTTTAATGTTCCTGCAAAGACAACAGTTATCCAGAACAACAGGAGAACGTCTCCACAATGCCTGATCTTTGGCACCAGGTAGTGAGAAACAGGCAGAGAACAACATGGTCTAAACTCAATTAACACATCACATTTACAAAGAGTGTAGTGCTATTCTGATGAGCAAATATACACTGTTAGACAGGTACCATTTACACAAGTATTCCTACTTAAGGGAATAAGCTGGATCTAAGAAAATGAACACTACAGTTTAAACACAGTCATATTGCAGGCAGTGGTATATGTTGCTTTACCTCTTCTGAGAATCCTCCAGAGTCACACAAATCCAGCTCTGCAAAAGCAAAAGGACAGACTCCATCTTGATCATATTAGTATTTTGCTGACATAAAACACTTGTAACTACTTCGTTCCAGTTTGACAGGGTGCCTGAATCACGTCTCCAGAGTAACCCACAGCATCTACATCCTTTGCTCTATACAAATTTAGTGAATATCATCTGTTTATCTTTTCTGCTTTCTTCTGCCTCCTCTGAATGACTTCCTTTTAGCTGTTCCAGCCTGAGAACTTGGATTACCATTTGGTTTTGATTAAAACCAGACGGACAGCTCTGTATAAGTTTGAGGGTAAGCTAATGGAAATGACTAGTATGGCTTTAATTAGTGTATCAATTAATAATAAATGTTAGCGGTTCATATAACATTCTACTAATAAACATACACAAAACACATCTTTGGTCATTGGTCTCATATTTAGGTGAAATAATTTACTCAATTTTTATTTCAGTTAATTGAATGTGAATCATAATGGTAATGACCATGTATGATTTCCAAACTATAGGGTGAAGCCAAATCTTTTTTTCCTTTTCTTTAAAGAAAGCAAGCAGCGCTGTTGCTAAGTTTAATTGTCTTCCCAGGTGGGTCAGTCATACATCATTTACCTTCTGACAAGCCCTTCAGCTGGTGTAAACCCTCTTTATTAGTTATTTCTCCAAGTAAATGATTTTACTGTTACTGATCAGGTTATTGATTGGAATCTTTGGCCTTTGGCCGACCTTCAGAGAGACCTATAAAGTTGCAGAAGTAAGACACTGCATATGCTATGCTACACAAAATAATGCCTGGACATTTAGTGACCAGAAAGTCTCCATTCAGCAGGCCTGCCACAAGTGGGACAGGATATTTATTCTGAAAGGAGATAGGAAACCTTCATAATTACTAACTGCTGATACACAAGCAGTATATCAGCCTGCAACAGTTACCAGCCTGCAACAACTGCCTTTTAACTGTTTATATAATGCCTTCATTAGCTCAAGTGAGTCTTCTCGAGGGCATTTCTTTAGTCAAAGAAAAGCCAGAGCTGTAGGGCTGTCTCCAGCTCCCACTAATATGGTCATATCTGGAGCTAATTTGTTAAGCTTTAGTTCCTCAGCACGTGGAACTTTGTGCTAAAGTCTGCTAAATTTGCTGAATGTGGTCTTCATTGTCATACATGTAATTTTATATACGCATTTTTCAGCTTTAAAATTACAGTATTAACTTTAAAAAGTTAGTTGCAAAATTAGGCAGGCCCAAATGGAAGTGGGTTTGAAATTTTTCCCAGTAGCGTTCATGTACATGGGTAGTGGAGGTAGACAACCTTAAGTGGAATGACTTACCAGGCTAACCTCTGCATCTTCAAGGACGGAGGTCTTTGAAGCCCGTAAAAGGAAATGGCATATGTGGTGGTAAACTCTGAACAGCCAGAAATGCAGCCCCAGAGGTAAATAACATTTCAGAATTATTTTTGACTGTATTTGGCTAGCCTGAGATCCAAATGTAAAATTTTTACTCTAAAATGTGATTTATGCTATTGTCCTGAAAGATTTCCGGTTTGGAATTCACTGAATACAGTCTGCGAAAGGACACATTTTATTTGCAATTATGCAATTGCATAAATTGCACAATTTTAAAATTTATTTTCATGGGAATCAAAATAAAGAAAAAAGCCTTTAGTTTCCTTACAGTTAAAATTTATTAAGAATGTTCATTTTTATAATACCAAAAAAGTGATGAAAAATCGAAACACAGAATTTAAAAAAAACCAAACAGATATTTCAAGACAGAATTTTAATGATTTTTTTTTCTAATTACTTTTCAGGTAAACTTCAGTTAATGTTCCATCAGGAAGCTTTGATTTCAATAAAATCATGGGTGTTTTTGCAGAAGATGGTCACAGGAATAAGACAGAACAAAAAATGTGTAAGTGAGGACGTATTTAAAAGTTATGAAATTATTAGGACATGGTCTGCTCTGTGAAACAGTTTCACAACTAGAACTTGCTTTCCAATATTGTAACACTTGATGAATAGCTAAAAAAGAGAAAAGAAGGACATTGTAGACTATGTCTGTCCATTTCCTGTCTAAGAAAAGTGGGGACAGACTGTCTCCTAGATAACTTTTCCTGCTATCGCATCTACAGAAAGGAGGAGAATAACCACCGTTCTAATACTTATTCTAAGCTACTTTAATAAAGCTTTATAACAATAGCAATAAAAAACAGCATATAGCAGTATTTTATGGTGAAAAAAGAAAGGAAAGAACAAGTGAAATCAGAACATCTAATTCTGAAAATCTTAATAATTCTGTTCAGTCTTGCAGAATCAATAAATCTGAAAAACGTAAATAGAGGAATGGAGGAGTAACGAGAAACAAGGTAATTCACTAATGAGACAAATTAATAGCAGTGCTGTACTTTATATGCAGTGATAAAATGCATTTCAGTTGCAGTCAACCTGACTATGCTAAAATGTTAGAATTTAGTTCCTTGCTATTTCTGAGCTTAAATCAAACACAAAGATGGTCTTTTTTGTTGGTACCTCTGTAGGTCAGAAAACCATATGGCTCAAAGTTAGACCATATAAATCAGGTATTCAAACAAATCTAGTTTCTGTTTAGGTAATATTAGATAAAGAATTATAATATTCTATTAGTATTATAACCATATTTTATTGCTAAAATAATTATAAAATTAGAATAATGTAGAAAAAATTATCATCTATATAATATTATTTATCAATAAATAGAGAATATTTTTGTCGTACTAATATAAGCTGAGTACACTCCATGATATATAATGGAAAGAGAAACTAATAATATGCTATTTATACAATCCTATGTAAAATGAACTACCAAAACAATTCAAAAACTAAGAAAAGTTCAAAGTCTTCAAACAATTTCTGTTGTAGTTGTACACAGATATTAGTATAAAGCAGATATGGATATTTTCAGCCACCGTTTATTTGTCTGAAGATGTGACTATTCTTTCTAGACCTAGAACTACAAATGGTGGTAGGGCTCTTCCATAAGTCGGTTCTTGCTCAGTCAACTTCCTACATAAATCAATGAGAATTTGTCCAAATCATGCAGCTGTTTTATAGAAAATCATTAATACACAATACAGCTATGGTTTATTGCATGCAAAATTCAAACTTCTTCAGTGAAAAAGGATCACCAGGGTTTGTGGACTGACCCAATCTGTTTTCTTGCTTAAAAAAACAACCCTGCTGAGAAAGTAACATGTATTTAAAAAAAAAAAAAAAAAAAAAGAAAAAAAAAAAGAGCACCTGAAAGTCTTACGCTCATTTGTCTTAAGCAATAAAAGTTGCCATATACCTCGTAGAAAAACATGAAAGCTTTTGCTGACACCTTCCTTTTTTTTTTCTTTTTCCTAAAGAGTGTAGTTAAGCCTGAGATATTCCCTTTAATGACTGAAGTATAAGAAAAAAAAACCTATTTTGTTTAAGTACACCTGGAAACTGCTGAAAGTACAGGAAGACAGAACCAGACAGCTCTATTTTTTTAACCATTTTCAAAGTTTCAATATTTGCTTTTGCTTCACAGTAGAATTGCCTGATTTCATGAAGTATTTCATACTTTTGCATTTCTTACTGTATCAAATATATTATTTTGTTCATGTCAAGACATTTCATGCAAAAGTTTTGGATTTGATGAAATCATTATGGATAAAACACAAGAGGGAGCAAGGGAAAGAAAGGGAAAGAGGAGCATTCATCAGGCATACACAGACTGGCATAACAGAGGGGCTGGGGGCAGCAGCCAGGTATGAGAGAAACCCTGATTTCATGTACTTGTTCTGTTCAGAGGCATGAGCATGTCTCCTATATCCTTGCTAGGTCCCAGTGCACTGGACTGCAGTATAAATGCATTGCATGAAGAAATCTAAAAAAGGCTCTTTACAATTTCCCAGTTCCAATGAATTTAAAAATGGTTATTTCAGCAAAATGAAATTGAATTTGAATATGTTAAGGCTACATCTATATGCAAAACTCTTCACTGCCAAGACTTTATGAACAGGATATAATTAGAACTACTTGAGAAATGCCCTCATCAACCTTTAGACAGACACTTTTCAGGACTCCAATTCACTAGAAGTGAGAGTATCTGTTTGTATCACTGTGAGAAATAATGTATTTCTTTTTTTTTAAAAATACCAAATAAAACCAATTTTAAATAAATTGTTCATTTGGAATTTGCTAATTACACTTCTGCAGTTTGGAATATTGAATTCTAATTGTCAAAGCAGCTAAACTTCTCAATAATTTAGACAGAAACATTTAGATCATTGCTTACATGCCTTAGTCTTGTACATGATTATACACCTTGCTGTTCTCAGTGACGTGTTAACAAAGATTATCATTAAGTCATCAAAAGAAAAGAAGAAAGTTAAGGCCATTTCAGCTTTTATTCAAAGATATAAATTTTTCCACAGAAGATAAACTCTGAAATCTGAAGCTGCTCCTGAAGCAGACACAAGCACCAAAATAATATGCTAAATGAGGATTAACATTGATTAAAAAATGAAATTACTTCCAAAATGGGTAGACGACAATCCTTATATAGAGTAGCTATTTTTAATACTGTTTGTTTTATTTCCTGTTTAAGACTTTTTGATCATTCAAATTCAGGTTTGAATGATCAAAAGAAGGATTTTGTTTATGATATATTAGACTATTTAAAGTAGATTTGTCAGAGTTGCTTACATCTTCCCTGACATACATTGTGAGCCATTGATCCAAACAAATCTCATTCCTTTACAAGCTTCAAATATTGGTAGGAATTTTTGTGTTAGTATTTTAAAAACTTTTCTTCATTAATTTTCATATGAAATCCTTTCAGGGTACTCTCTTTTAGTATGGGGAAGCATTTTAGAAACTCCAAAGGTGAGTGCAATTAAATGTCCTAAGGGCAATGAAACTTTCCTCAAATTGGCTCTCAAGTGTACCTGTTAGCGGACATGCTGGTTGATGAGCACACCTTTTCTTGTGTTGGCAAACTGATGACAAAACCTGTAACAGTATAATTACTACAGTCCCTATGGAAATAAAAACTGTCACAATCTACAACTTCAGGTTTCTAGATAAGTAACACTAAAGTTCAGCAAGACATTGCAAAGCTATTTGGTCAATACTGTTACACAATGATGTAAACTGAAGTTAAACCACAGTTTCAAGAGCTAATAGAAGAATAAGTAATTCCAGTCTCACTGGAATATGTTATCCAGATTTTGGCCTTGCTTCTACCTTTTAGTAATCAATCAGCGTATCTGTCATAACTTGGCAAGAAATTCAGAAAGCTGTGTATTGCTGAACTATATCTTACACTTCCTGTTATGAAGACTCTGTATCTTCTATTCTGGGGATGTCTTTCAAGCAATTATTAATTTTTAAATGAAACTCCTGTGAGGACAATCTTTGTTTTAAAGACCACAAATTTCAAGCAAAAGTAAAGCATGAAGGTGTAAGTAACTGCCCTTTGTTTTCAAGTACTCTACAAAGGTATTGTGGTTACAAGATGAGTTAAAAATTATCACATGGGTGCAGGTGGTATATTTTATTTCCGTAGAGCTGACAGGCACTGATAAAGCAGGATACATGTTTACATATGGTAAACATTAAGGATAGTGGCATTAAATATTGGGTATGAGTAGACAATAAGCAGTCAGGTTCTTCAATGGTCTTCAGCTCTCAGTGAAGACAATTTTTTCCTTAAATCTTGATTATGTGAATGTTCTTGGAAAGACATTGAAGTACATTTACTTGAAAAGTCACGTTTTGTTGCTGTTATTGTTCTTGTGATAGGATCAAAATAGCTGCACTAAACTCAGGGGAGATACTTCGACTTACAGCATTTGAGGATGTGGTCCATTTGTTCCAGACTTTTGCAAGTTATTTGGATTCATCCTTCCTAATTGCTTTCAGACCTGTGAAACAACACAGTCTCTCAATGGCTGTCTCTGTTCAGCATAACCTACATGACACCTTTTAGACCTAGAATCATAGAATCATTTAGGTTGGCAAAGACCTTTAAGATCATCAAGTCCAACCATAAACCTAACACTGCCAAGTCCACCACTAAGCCATGTCCCTAAGCACCACATCTACACATCTTTTAAATGCCTCCAGGGATGGGGACTCAACCACTTCCCTGGGAAGCCTGTTCCAGTGCTTGATAACCCTCTCAGTGAAGAAATTTTTCCTAATATCCAATCTAAACCTCCCCTGGCACAACTTGAGGCTGTTTCCTCTCACCCTTTACTGATTTGTTGTTATGTTTCTGTATTTATATTTACTGTTAATTATTTTATTTTTCTCCACCTATTCAAAGTGGAATCTAAGAACATAAAAGCTGTTGATCCACTTCCTAAAGCCTCTCTCTGTGGTTGGACGCATAAGAGCATTCAATAATATTCAGGAGCTTATCGTTCTCTCGTTGTAATAATATGTAAGTTTGTAGAGGGTGAATGGAGAAACACAGCATCCTCTGCCCAACTTCTGGGAGTGCTTGCAGTAAGAAACTATGGCAGTGAACTTCTTCCTAGGAATTAATCTAAAAAAACTACCTGAGTACCAAAAGAATTTAACAAATACAGGAAATGCTCAGCAGAAAGTCTTATGAGCCATTAGGTCAAATCCAGTTCAGATAGGTATATTTCAACAGTGCTGTTCAGTTCCAGGAGACAAATATCTACATTAGTAAAACTATTACCATGGCTATGTCTGAAAGGAATGGATAAGAAAACTGAACACTTCATCAACCTGTAGACTATTTGTAAAAGAATGGATTATGAACACAAAAGTAAAAACACATATATTAAATTGTTGTTGCTGCTTTTGTTTTTCTTACTCAGTATAAAGGCATAAAATTCTTATGCTGCCACTGTTTGTAGTATTGTCTTCTGATAGTATTAACCATATCTTATGCAAAGTTTTCTGCATGCATTATAAGGCTATTAAAACCACACAGCTATTTCTAGAAAGAATTAGGAATTTACGGACCATCACCTTTATGCATGATTGTATTCCTTAACCTCATCATTGTCAATGAATAATTGCTGAAAATACTGAAATTTTTCTAGCTGTTCCCAGCTTCACATGTGACTCTGAATGGTATATCAAACACTGAGAAACAAGGTTGTAATTATAATGTATAAGAAAGACCTTTTCTAGATTATTAAGTTACTGCATGCCTATCTATGAAAAAAGTTATTCTTAAACCTCTATAGAACATTTAAATTATAACTAAATACACATTTAACAATGAAACAAATATCTTAGTGATCATTATTAGCAAGAGACTATGACAAACTAGTCATTATAGTCCATTATTAATTTTGTATCAGAGCTTAAAATCAGACAATTAAAAACAAAAAGTGATAAAAATATTGGTTTAAAGTATGCATATCAAGTCTCCTGCTTATAATGATCTATCTGCAACAATCTATTGACTCTATATGCTGCAGCCGCTCCAAACCACTTGACAGACTGAGGGACAGAGAACTGGGAGAATCATGCAAATTAAGCTTAAGATCATTTCTGTCTACATCTTAACTCTAAGGATGTCCAGTCAGGTTAGGTTATGTAGAGGATGGCCAGTGGACTCCATCTTGCAAAATGCAAAATCTTAAAATATTTATTACTTCAGTACTGCTGTTATGGAGAACATTATACAGCCCTATATACAACCCCTACAACCCTGGGGAAATGTACATTTTATTTGAATGTCTAGGGAGTACTTTTCACTCGTTAAAGTTGTGCCAAATATCCAATTAAAAAAAAAGAAAAAAAAGTTGTGCTAACTTATCTGTAGCTTCAATAATGTTAATCTACTTTCCAGATTAGTTATCAGTCCACTGAACCTCATGATTTTAAGATGCACACCTAGCTGAATATGTGGTGCTATTGTCAGTTTTCATCCTATACAGCATAAAATGACAAGCCCCTGTTTGTTTTGCATTTGGATATGTACACACTGCTTAACATTTCCACAGAATCTATAAAGTTTGTGCAAACTCTGCCTTCATTTTCTCTTTTGCAAAATACCCTAAAAATTTGCTTTCAGTATCACATTTCATTCCATTAGTAATCCGTTTCATCTTCAAAGTCAACAAGAAAATACGTATAATGGTACTATGCTTGTTCTTAAAAGAAACCAAGCAAGGCTGTTTGTCTGTTTCCTGAGAAAATACTTGGGAGACATAAATATAATTATCACTGTTTTCTTGTAGAAACCACCGATTACTCAAAATAAATTCAGACTTCCCAAACAATAGGGAATTATTGGATTACTTCAGACAGATTCCTTCCTGGTGTCATTAACCTTATCTGCACTATGCTGACTTAAAACAGTTTGCATAATCATTAGAAGAAATATATTATTTGATAAGTGGTCATTTATGTGACAATATAAATCATCATATATGATGACTGAACAATCAATCTATACAAAACACAGCATTTATTCAGCTCAAAATTATAAGTTTTGAATACAGCAGGAACTGCATGGGTAGATCCACTGAGAGACTCAGGCTTCCCAAAGGACAAACTTACATTCCAGAAATACGTTTAATTTGGGCCAAATACATTTATATCTTTAATATATTTATAGCTTTTAATGCTGTCCTTATGGAATCAAATTTAGGAGGTACTGCCTCAAAAAAAAAGAAGATTTCTGTGTTTTTTAGAGAAAGACCAGGAAAAAAAAAAAAGGAGCTAAATATATTTTTTTGGCAGCGGAAAATCCTTCTATAATTTGTATTTTTACATAGCAGGACTCTTTCAACAAAAGGGGCAAAAGGGGTATTTTAACAAAAAACCCCAAACATCAGAGACATTCTGTTTAGGTAGGAAGTAAGAAAAGGCTTATAACTTCAGAATACAGGTAATAGTGTTACACAAATAACTATAAATTACATTTCTTATAGGATAATCAGTTATTCATAGCAGCTAGATGTATTTAGATATATTTGGATACTGAAGTATGTACCAAACACTGCATTTATGAGTGGCAACTGATAAATCCTAATTAAAGTAAGAATGTCTAAGCTAGCATTTTTCTTTCCAACAGTACAAAGTAGAAGGATCTTCAGAACAATTATGTACCTACAGTACTAAGCTTAGAATTTATAAAGAAAACTGTCTCTCTACATACACAAGTTTTCCTTGACAAAGAGGTAGTCATTCTCACTTCTGTGAACTACAAGCTCATATCAGTACTTTATTTTTCTAGTATCATGTGGACAGTCTAATTCTTTATGCCAACAAAAAAAGCTTTGAAAAAAGCTAAGAGGCCACACTTCCCTAACAGATAGGTATTACAAAAGTATGCTTTCTTAACTTTCTTGGTTTTATGAAACATATTATTCATTAGTCAAAGGCAGCAGATCCTCAACAAAACACCACAATATAAAAATCTCTGTTATATCAACATTAATAAAATTTAAGATGAGCTTGATACAAGAGAACTGGAGTCTGTGAATGACTATACACGTTATCAGGATTTTACACAACAGAAGGAACTGTGGTCTGCTTCTAGTGGTTTTGTCAGTAGTCGTATAGGCTCTGAAAAGTGGTGAGAATGAAAAGGTCCCAAATCCACTCAATCTCAAAAACTTTCAAAGACATATATAGAATGTGCTAGTCCTTAGTCCTGGAGGAGAAAATGCTTATATAAAATGCTTTTTAGATATTTTCGCTAAAATGGACGTTCATCAGAAAAACACAAAATTAGTAATATGACAGCAACTAAAGTAGATGTACAGCTAGCATGCAAGTCACTTCACAGAATAATGCATTTAGACATATGGTTATTAGCTATGTCAATTAAAAAAAAAAAAAAAACAACCTTAAAAATCTCTACTAGTTAAAGAAATAATTACTAAATTACCAGTTGAGAAATATAATGGCTATAAATAATTCATAAACAAATTATATACCCTCTTAATACCAAGAGCATATTGATAATAACTCATGGACCAGAATCTGCCTTTAAACTTGAAATGATGGGGTATGTGGGACATGGATGAAATTTGGCCATGTATATCAGTACAGTTTTTGTGCATGCCAAGCCACGGAGAGGAAAGGCATGTAAGTTAATTCTGGAGCTAAGACCAAGGTTGTCATTGTGTTACTTTGGATGTATGTAGTCTTGAGTGTTGCCTCAGGCTGAGTTTTACTTAAGGAAACAAAAAGGAATTGTTCATCAACTGTTCACATCCCCACACTCTATGGGGGCACAACCCTCTGTCCACGTGCCTAAGTAAAGGCTTGTTGTGTCCCCCTGGCCCCCATGGCCCATGGCTTCCTAGAGAGCTCTGAGAAAAGAGCTTTAAATCCTTCTGCAACTTGGTTTGCTTTTGGAAAATTCAGCCTAGATCAGAATATAAAGGAATCTAGTCAGTGAGCTCAGTCTGCTAACAGCAGCAAACAAAAATAATTTAGACATTTCAGACATCAATCTGGATAGTATTTTATACTCTGCAATGCATAGACTTTCTAATCTTTAAGATAATCTAAATTATGACTCTCTGATGACAGAACATCCCTTCCCTTCTAGCATTGATTTTTTGAAGTTTTTAATGTACAGTTTTTACTTACATAAAGAGAGACAGAAGAATTTGGTTTTAGAATTTGCTTTATCATGAAACTCTGGTAAACATATAAATATAGAAATTCCAGATGCCATGTACAATAGTCTCAGAAATGCCATTTATTTCCCTATTGATAATTTTATATTTGTTTTTATGAATGTTTTTGGAATATTCTAAAAATTACTACTTATGTTTTCCAAAAAAAGAAAACCCAAATCAACAACGATATAAATCAGTACAGGTTTGATTCCAAGAATTGCTTTTATTTATAGACTAGAGGTTCCCAGCTGTGTATGAAATTTCTGTTAGTACCATACTTAGTGTTGAGATCATACCAATTACAAAAGATGGAGAAAGATTGACATGCTACAAGACATTGGCTAGATTTCAGATAGGAAATGGGATTTGGGATGTGTTTGCTGAGAAAGAATTACTGAAAAACTAAGTGTGGTGTAGATGCATGTTTTTAATTTTTATTAGGAATTCTATGAATGCAGATTTTAAAAATACATAGGAAATAGTAATCATAAAGATAAATAAGATCTTGTGGGAGAGAACCACTTTAGTATAACACTTTACTAATATTACAGATGTAAAGAACCTCCAGGGTGTAAAGATAGGCATTTAAGCATAATATAAATGTTCATACAAAAATATGTATGAAATTGCATGTTGCTCTTCTTTAATCTTACTATAATTTTAACCAGAATTCTGATGAATTAAGGAAGGTTCCAATTCGTGATTCACATTATCTAAGGCAACACACTGAGGGCAAGCTTTCCTCCGTTTGTCATTAGATGTATCAAGGGCTATTAAACAAAGATACAAACTCTGGCTTGAGTTTCTGAGCTAAACTGAAGACTTTTGAGGAAACTGGAGGGCTAAAGAGAAGAACTACCAGGGGAATCCTCCTTGTGAGGTGGTCCTGTTATATTCTTTCATGATTTGCCGCTACTAGGAATCTGCTCCTGGCCACTGTGAGAGACAGGATACTGGGCCAGATGCACTTTTGGTCTGATCTAGTCTTGCTATGTAGTACCACCATTCTTATGTCATGTTTTCTTATGACTACCTCCTCCTTGTCCAGAATATCCAATTACAAATTCAAGAAAATCCAACATTTCTGACAGCCCTTTCCCTGTTTTTATTTCCCCCTCGGAGAGAGAGAAGAAAAGGCTAAAAATTACAATATTTGTTAATATTTTGTTGGTTTTGTCCACTTATTAACTTATTGAAAACTGAGACAACTTAACTTTTTTTGTGAATGAGCTTTTTTTCTAACTGATCTTTCTGAAAACTTGAATACAGTAAGGACTGGGTCTGCTGGTACTCAAAGAAGAGATGAGCTTCCTTGATTTACTAGGCACATGCTCACACTGTGTAATGAGCTGTGGATGGGGTTTCAGTGGCCATGTGTTTGGCCACTCCAGCATCTGGGCTGGTGTTGAGAAGTCTGCCTGTTGCTGTGTCCCAAATGAGATGGCTTGACTCACCACAGATGCATGGTGAAGGGAATTCCTCCTGCCTCTTTCTGTAGGGGGAATAAAATTTTTCATCCCCTCCAAGAAATTCATGACGTTTTCCAGGGGAAGACTTCCTCCAGTCTCTTCTCCTGTATGAAGGGCAGCATCTGATCCACAGAACACAGAGCTAGATGATGCTGGGAGAAAAATATCTGGCTTTTTTTTTTCCTCTCCTTCCCCTAATTCCAGCAAGTATTAAAATTGCGACTAACTACAGAAATACCTCCCATTCATTTCAAGTGGCTGCTAACACTGAAACCTCAGAACAGACATCAAAACTTGTTTGTTCTCTAGACCCTGCTACCTCCCTACAGCACAGTTTGAGATAAGCTGTTATAAAGACAGGTAAGAGCAATTTCAAAACACAACTGTGCACATATTGAGCCAAAAGTACAGAAAGCAATGATGCAAATGTGAAAATATTTTTATTCTCATCCTTCTAGTTGCCAGATGGTAATTAGAAGGATGCTGTGACGAAAACAAGGCGGCCATCAATAGCTGCAGCAGATTTTCAAATGTGGCTTCCATCCAGGAATGGGATAAGACTCTGTGGGGACAGTGCAATCACTTAATGCAGATTTTGTTAGAGGATCAGGGGATATGCTCACTTTTTTATAAATCTGAAGCAAAGACATATCTGCAACATGAACACTGAGCGGGTTGGGAGATCACAGCCATACACTACATACCAGTGCAACCACATTGCATACAGCTCAGCTTATGCTGAGCTATATATTTCTTAGAAAAGCTTTTTTTTTTAAAAAAAAAAAAAAAAAAGGAAACAAAACCCAGCAAAACACAAAACCCCTCAACATTTAAATTAAAACCAGTGCATTCAGTGGTTTCCACATTAATCTGCCCCCAGAACCCATAAGGAAAATAAAATATAAGTAATGTCTCCATGAGCTGAAATGAAATATCTGATATATAACTGTTGAAGAAAAAGATGTTGATGATTAAGAGTTAAATTTATCATTTCTGCATAGCATTTAGCTAGTTCACTATTTCACAAAAATGGCAAGTTGCTCCATGAACAGCAGGGGTAATTAAGTCCGATTTCTTATGGTATTGTCTTTTACACTTAGATTCTCAATGCCTAAAAGGATGTGAGGTCTCACAGAATACTCACTCTCAGTAGCTTTCATTCTCCTTCAACTCTCTTTTTCTCTTTTTCTTTTCTTTGCCTACCATTCCTAAACTAGCTGTGACCAGCCAATAGGTTCAAAAGTTAAAGGCAAGACAGACATACTCAGAGTTGCATACATCTCACTTAAGAAACTGACCTTAGAAAGAAAGGAGTTTGAAGAAAGGGCTGGACCTAAACAATTTGTTTTTGAAAAACAGAAGATTAAACAGCCAAAATGCATTGACACTGTTAGGAAAAACAAAACAAAACAAAACCAACAAATCAAAACAAAACCCAAAACAACAACAACAAAAAACCCAGGAAGAAACAGCTGAAAAAAAAAATTTCATCCACATTTTTCCAAAATGGAAATTTTAAGTTCCTTTACTCCAAATATCTTTATTTTTAAAACATCCTTCCTTATTACTTGTCTTTAACAGTTAATACTGTGAAACACTAGAGAGACATGTTTGGATTCTTTTCATACAAAATTTTATGTCCGGACAAGTTCTCTTCCATTGTTTCAAAAATGCCAGTGAGCCAGACTACCAGCTATTCACAGAGCTTTTCACACAGCACTTGCTGTACCAGTGTCTACATGATCTTGTAGTCTATATAGTCTGGACCATGGTGCTTATGTCGACGTTGATAAGTAGCGTTGACCAATAAAAGTAAACCTGTAGAGGAAAATAGCTGAGGAAGTGAAATCTACATTATATGCATTTCAGAGGTTTTGTTTCTTTGAACTAGTGTTAGCTGGGTGCCCTGGGCTGAATGTATTAGGTGTGCTCCACGTGATGCAGTTCAGCTTCATCCCCAAGGGGCGATGCTCCTTGAGCCTGCTCTGTAATGCAATGCAAAACATAGCAAATAAGGATGACTGGGAGATTTGCCCCAAAATACGCTCCTGATTTGCACTAACCTGCTAATGTAGATGTATTAGGAGCCTGTAAAAAAGAAGAAACCTCAGTAAGGGAGTTTCTGAAACAACCTGTCTCAAGGGAAGTTTTGTTGGTTTTCTCGGGGGGAGGAGGAAGCTTAGCCCTTATTGATCTTGATTAGACATTGAGGTGATTTGCTAATCTGTCTCTAAAGATGCAATTTGTTGAATTCATTGTAATTACCATTATGATATTTTTTTCACTAAAAATGCATTGCTGATTTTTGGTAAAAAATAAGATCATGTACAGCTTTCATCTTGAACAGTTTCCGCTTCCCTTTTTGCAGAATAAATATTCTATTCATCTCTTGCTGATGCTTTCTTCCTCTTTCCATTCTTGATATTTTCATTGGCAATATTTGGTTCTTGCATGGTATTTTGAAATAGAGTACATTTCTCCAAATTTAGCTTAGTAAGACATTTTTTTCCTCTTTCTCAGATTTCCTACTTTTTTAGTCTGACTGCCATGATTGTTCAGAGCTTCCCAGCTGCTAGTCTAGAAATGGCAAAACTGACAATGATAAAGACTGTTTTTACAGCTTTTTTTCAAGACTGTATGTTTAACTTGAGCAAAACCAGGATAAGCACAACAGTAGGCTTTGAGTTGATGTAATATTTGAGAAACAATGATTGTTCCTCAGAGAGGTCTCATCTCAAAGTACAAGGGACAAAATAAATAAAACATACCAGAGTAAATAATAGCATTGTATACAATTTGGTTTTCATTATGAGAATGAGACTATTAAAAGATTTGAAGGCAACAAACTTAAGATAAATAGAAACAAACTCTGTTTTATTCCCATTCTCCATCATTTATAAGAGCAACTCCAATTAGTGTTTCTATGTAAACATACATGTTTAAGTTGCAAGGAACCTCCCCGCTGAGCTAATTAGATAACTGTGGAATTTGATCTTTTGAACAGAAGTTTATACTGATAAAACAATCCAGATTCTGAACAAAATGGCACACAGTGGAACTCAGCATTGCTTGTAAAAAACTATTTTATTTTATACAGCTGATCATTACCTGATTTACTAATCAGATTTCTGTAAAGGACAAAGGAACAAGGAGACTCTAGAAAAGGAAAATACATCATGGTTTGAAAGTGGGGGAAAAAAAAAAAAAAAAAAAAAAAAAAAAAAGGATATTTTATCAAGTGACTTGAGAGGAGAAGACAATGAAAAGATACCTGTGAAATGGTGATGAACTATACACAGCAAGTGTTTTGGAGGAAGATCAAAGAGTAGTAACACATAAGAGAAAAACATACCAGTTATGTTTTTTAAACAGAAGCTAGAAATTGGTAAAATGGAAAGGGAGGAAAAAAAGACTATATGCAGTATTAAGATCTGAGGACTCCAGCAGGAGTTGTGCTCACCTAAAACTGGTCTGAATCGGACTTGAAAGATTCAGCTGATGACATATTCAAGGTAAAGGAAGGGAACTGTTTTTGCTCTGCCTCCCATGACAAACTGATATTTAAAGGAAACATAAGAGAAATGACATATGCTTTACCAAGAGGTTGAAGTTAACCAAAAGGAGAATCTTGGATAACAGTTTTTTGTCATCTGAGTAGTTAAAGAAGAATAATGCAAGATTATCAATGTTTAATAGGAGCCCAACTTCCATGCTCTTCACCCCATATTATATTTTTAAGATTAGTTTACAAACTAGAGAAAGGAGAGATTAAAAACAGCTTTTCTGAGAGAGAGAGGCAGACATTTGGAATGTTTTCTGGACATCATACAAATTCTTCAAACAAAACTTCTATTTGCTCAAAGTGATAAATATGGCAAAGGCATGTATTGTATGCTTTTGCATGAAGCTTTTATTGCAAGTTGTTTCCTCTATTCAAATATATATCAAGGTAAGGTATATCAAACGCTTTCACATCCACCGAATTCCACAATTCATTTTTTGTTGTTGCTGTTGTCTTTAATAAATCAAATTTTGCTTCAGAAAAGGCCAGTGTTTGTATACTAGACATGAACTCTTGTCTGTCTAACCAAGGTCAATAGTTGAATTATTTGTCTTGGCTAGACTGATAGGCACCCTGTTTTCAGTGAACTCACCCTTTCTACACTTATCAGCATGGTTTTAAAGAAGATATTATGGTAAATTCTCAGTGATTTGGTTTTCTTTGTGTGTTAAGGAGAGATGCTATTCCTTTTCCTTCCTTACCATTCAAGACAGTAAGTAGTGATTCAGCACTGTCTGCCATAATTACCTAGAAGATGCCTAAAAGCAAAAGTAAGGCACTTAACAGGGGTAGCGCAAAGTTGTTACGCTAACCTAAGGGACGTTCAAAGCAGACAGTGAATGGAAACACTGAAGTATGCTTTTCTGCATATCTAGGTAACCCACAGAGTCCATTAGGTATAATTTCCAAAGATCAAAGGGATTTTCTAAATCCTTTTCCCATCTTGCAGTTAGAAAGAACATACAGTTATTACTAGCCTTCTCACAAAATGTCGCCTTTTGGAGAGAAGGCGTTCTTGATACATAGTGACCCTTGTGATTAAAATAGTTTGAGAAAACTCCTGAAAACAAATTCTTCATCAGTGTGCTAGCTGTGTATTACACCACAAAACCGTCAAACTTGAAGAAAGGAAGAGGAAAAAGGAAAAACAGAGGAAAACAGAAAAATGCTGAATATATTGTTTGTATGATCGGATTAACTGCCGTCAGTGTGATGAGATAAAAATGCTAAATATATGTTTGTATACAACTGATATAATTCTTGATGTAATTTATAATGTAATTGGTCTTGCAAATGACACATGCATTTTATCAACCTGAAAGGGTGATAATAAAGAACCGTTCACTTTAGTCAGCGCTGCCTTCTTGGGTATACTCCCTATATTCCCATGCTTCCTAGCAGAACTTCAAGGAACAAGGGAAGAAAATCCTAATTCCAAAGGAATGAAGGGAAGTTCTGCAAATCATTATAGCCAAGTCTGACACAGAGCTCTGTTACTGAAGCAGGGTTCCTAATTGAGAGCAACTAGAAAAAGTACTTAAGAATGGCATATGAAGGAAAGACAGACAAGTTCCTTCTGAAAAGAAGGTATAGTGATGCAAAATAAGGTCCACTCGAACTAAACTGGAACTATACCATTTGAAATATTGCAGTGTCTCACTAACAGCCTTGTTAAATGCAACCCATATTTAATGTTTTACTTTTCCTTTTGTCACTGACTCCAATTTTGTGATCAAAAGCTCAACTCCTTAAATCTTTGGAATAAATGTATTTTTTCTATTTTTAGGTTGCATAATTCAGATAAAACAGACAAATCTGCAATTCTTTTATTTTTTTGAGAGGTAAACATTCCAAGTAACAGAAATCCTAAGATTTGTGAATCTTAAGCTATGTTCCTCTGTAAAAGAAAAACGCTCTTAAGAGTCAGCTTAACAGCTGTCATCAAGGACCATGATGCCTGGATGATTCTCCTCAGACGGGTGTAATTTCACTGTCTTTTCTGAGGACATGACAGCTATTATCAAAATTTAGAAAGAGTTTTATACTGTAATTGATTTATGTCACAGTTATAAGTTAATGCAGTAAGTGATTTACAGTGACTACAACAAGAAAATAAGTTAAAAACATTTTTTCTCTGTTAAGTAGACCTATTCAGTTAACAACATGCATAACTAAATTTCTCCTTGTACACTTACTTACAGTTCAGAAATTTAACCTCATAAACAGATGGAAACAATCATATATCATATGTGGTCTGAGGTAACTAGAAAAATAAGCTGGTGCGCAGGATGAAAAATCTTGAGAGCAACTGATTTGTTACAAGCTCAGTGTTCAAGTCCAAACAGTTTCTCAGCTCATGAGATTTTACTTGCACTGCAGTAGAATTTTCCCATTCAAGTAGAATTTAAAGTGGAATTCAGAACATATAAAGCCTCTTTATAATATGAAACTTCTGGAAGATTTGGAGATTCATCCTGACAGATATAATGAACTAAATAAACTCTCAATATGGCAATTTTTTGGGAGAGCTTCCACCCTGAAAGATTTCTTTCCCACCTTGATCTCTCTTTCTTTGTAGGTTCCAGGTACTACTATTCACAATTCAGAAGATTAAGTCTCTACTTCTTCAGAGAATTAGTTTATTAATGAAATACTTCACAACTTGCTTCCTTTATCCAGTTCAAAGAACCCCTTAAGCTCTCCTACCTATCAGAAGGATCACAACAGGTTGTTGAAGGACCCTGTGTAGGTTATCTCTTCTTGCTGTCCAACCTGCGTACGCAGGCGATGTGCATCCAGAATAGATGGAGATCTTAATTCTCCATCAGTGACTTGGCTTTTTCAGCCTGACTAAAAGGGAGAAGCTGAGTCAGTGTAAAGATTAAGCAGAACAAAGGAACAGTATGGGAACTGTAAGGAAGCTTCCCAAATCTTCAGGATTAATTAGTAATGAATGGGCAGGGACAGAAGCTTCGCTTTTTGCAGAGTCTCCAAAGGTTAATGAAACATACTATAGAGTATAGGGCATGGGATCAATCACCTATCACATGAGTCTGAGATTATAGTTTCTTCTAGTCGTTATTTTCTACCATTTACTTTGTGCTGCAAACTTAGATGGGGGAAAGAGAGGAGAAGCAAAGTCTAAACATGTCAGATCATAATTAGTGGAAACAGATACCAGACCTACTTCACCTCACTATAACTTTTTACCAATCTAATACAGCCATGCTTTGGAATCACTGATTTATTCCAGGCTCCAAAATGCATATTGGTACATAGTGTGCAATATTCACACGTCCTAAAGCCTGAGTGCTGTAACCACCCAACAAACTTAACAGATGCCCATAGAATATCTTAAGCTATGTTGTATTATCTCCAATAATAAATTCAGGTTCCTAGGGCTTTTTTTTTTTTTTTTTTTAATTAATGATATGAAGTCTAAACTTGGACCTAGGCTTTCAGCTATTATTCAAGGCCTAGTTCGGTACAGTGTAGCTGGATCAGTTTTACTGAAGAAATTACTGTTAAGGCACAAGAAAGTACATAAGCAGGAGCTGTGCAGAGGATCATGAGGTTTCTCATCAGGAGCATGACCACCACATACTAATGCATACCCGCTTAGTACCTACTACCTGCTATTATTGGGAAAAAAAAAAAACAAAAACAAAAAACAAAAACATCATTCATTTACAATCTTAACTCAGAAATATTCTTCTTACAAGATCTCTTGTACATGGCAAAAGCTGCTCCAATTTAGTGATTCAGTGACATCAAGCATACATTGGCAGTGAGTTTTATGAATTTTTCTGGTAATCATTTGCTGGTTTGGCACATATATGCAGCAAAGATGATGTAACTGGGTAACATTCAATATGAATGAAACTACAGATTTTTCAAAAAGTGTTTAGTCAAAAGAATACAATGTAACAATGGAAATGTAATACATATGCACTTTAACACATAGCTTGCACAAATCATATCTTAAAATATACTTTCATAACATTTGCACAAAACCTTCAGTATTGTTCAAAGTACAAGGTGAGGAATGTAAGTTAGTTTAGAGAGTAAGATACTATTACCAGTTTGGGAGATAAACAAAATCTACAGAATTCAGTGATAGCACAATATTCAGTGTCATGTCTAGCTTTATAGTCTGTTGTATTACTGGAGATTTTAGAGAGGTAAGAACAATAAGCCTGTAGCCTCCTATGCTATTACCAATGATTCAGTCCTAATAAAGTCTTTTCAAAGGAAACATTTTCCTATCATAAAGTTTAATGACATTGAAGATGATATACTGCAGAAGTTTCATGCATTTTTCTTATTTAACTGAAATTGTTCCTGTGGCAGTCAGGGATATAAATTAGTTATCAGTGGGAATATAAAAAGGGCATACACAGTCAAATTAACTCCAGATTTATGCGTCTTCACAAACGTACCTCCATGACCTATGTTTTTTATTACGCAAAACCAATATATATAGCAAATGGGCACAATATATGGAATAAGTTTCTGTACCTCTGCAGCCTGTGTTAGAGTTTATTATTTGATGAGTTTCCTGGCAAAGAGAGTAAGTCTTGCTGACTAAGATCTGTGACAGCAGAAGTCTGTGACTGATCCTAAGTGAACACTTGGACAGTGTCAATAGATACTGCTGCATTCAAAGGGGGCATGAGAGTTTGATAAGGAAATTATTTGATGAGAGTGAGAGTGCCAGAAAGCAGCAGAAACAATACAAGTTGTCACAAGAATGAAAGCTGTAAATGATGCAAAAGCAAAACCGAGTGAACTGTTGTTAGTAGTGTTTGTTCTTGAGGTGAACGCAAGAGTTTTTTAGGAAAGACTGCTGGCTAAAAAAGGGTCTGTCTTACTAAGTATAAGCTTGTCTTCTCTCTTGGATTCCCCTGTTAATCAATGACACTTGACTCAAGAAATGAGAGCCAAAGACACAAATTGCAAAGCAACAGCAACATAACAAAGAAATACTTGGTTCCATCCTTGGTTCCTAACTGAGGCAACCTCTGGGGCAACTCCAAATACAGATTACTAAGATTGGTACCAATTAGTACCAATGGAGTACGAGTAATGTAGGCTACTGGTACTGAATCCTGTTGTTTTTTCAGATTGTTCATAAGAATTCAATATGAATAATATTCACATCCAATATTTTTGCTAATAATCACAGACTGGTGTATTTTAATTTTTTTGCATTAAGCTCCTATGTTGAATGAGAAAGTGTTTGCTGCATTGACACCTTGAAAGTCGCCATAACATCAGGATGCCATTTTGTAATTTTGTCCATTGCAATTGAACATCTGAGTTGTGGTGTGTGACCAGGGATAAGATTTTAACGATGAAAAGTAGTTGCTACCAGGCATGCACAGTTGCAAGGAAAAAAACCTCAAAAACATACAAAACAAAAGCCACAGACAGAACCGTCCCCCCATCCCTCCCCAAACTCACGTATTCCAAGAAGAGCATAATGTTAAATATCCACCCTCTAACTATGCCAGTGTGGTTTTGTGGTTTAATATACTATAGTGTGTGAAAGGTGAAATAGAGCTATAGCAAATATTTGTCTGTACGCTCACAAAAAGTTAAACATACCTAAATATAACTGCTTCAGTAAATCTTTCCAAAGCCCATCATGAAAAAATACTGGATGATGAGCTGACTCAAAAGTGAACTTATATGTATATATCCCCCCTCTCCCTGTGCACATTTGGACTATGGAAGTCTAAAAGCTCATGTACAAACAAAATGTGGACAGTGCCCACACTCACCATGAATTAGCACATACATCTGTGACTAATATCCAGATCATTCTATTTGTTGGACCCAAGACAATAGAAATGGTGGATGAAGTTTAAAGAATTTTGAGGATTTGTGGGTGGCCAGTCAGTATGACTAAGATAGACACTTTCTAGCTGCTTCAAATAGACTTCAGTCTGACTAGTCAGAGTCCCATGTGGTCAGTATGGAAAAAGTGGAAACCACCAAACCCCAAAAACTCCACTGGATTTTAAGCATGTTCCTGCATAGCTTACTCTTGATACCCCTTCTTCTCAAAGTCATACAGCCAAAATAGTGAAGAGTGGAACTATTATAGTGCATTGTTGTTAAAAGGTTGCTAGCAAATTGAAGGGAATTCAGAGAAAATAAGGCAAAAATTGCAAAGGAGTCTGAAAAATGTTAAGAGAAAATTAGAGCTAAGCATGTATCTTTGCTACCTGAAAAATACACGAGTAATGTAGAAATCTTAAAATATTAGCTACAAGAAGCTAAGAAAGCATAACATAAAGGAACTATTCCAAACTGAATTAAGTATTGATAAGTCATCATTGATTTATTAAGGAGGCTGAGGAACTCAAGAAAGATGGAATCCCAGAACAGAAGAGGGAGACACCTACAATATATAGTTTAAAAAAAATATTAAAGAACCATTTTGAACCTAGGTAGCCCATCAGTATGACATGTCACACTCAATGGTGTTGTAATGATGCAGTTGGCATTTGAAGCTGAGTTTTCTTGAAATCAGCAGAAAGCTCAAACTGATTCTTCATGTGTACTGCATAACACTTCAGCTGCTCTGCCACTACATCCCACAGGCATATATGAAATCACACAGAAAAACCAATGTAAATATATTTTAATTATTTTAAATTTACATGAAGACATAAGTAGTCAGGTGTGTGCAACCCAGATTACTCTCAGTTCAGATATCACACAGTTCTAATACCCATTAACAAGTCTATTCTGTGTCTGAAAGTGGAGGAAGCTCATAGCATATGAAATTGGTGGGTACTGATGTTTGTGCATCCTGCAGCTGTCACCCAATAGTTATTTACATCCCTGTGGAGTGGATTAATCTATGTACCAGTGTAGTCTCTGCTCTTTGGGAATCATAATAATTGGATGCCACCTGCGTCTTTACATGTTGGTCTGCAGCCAAGACTAGACTATGAGGGGTACCTGCTCTGTAAGCAAACATCAGGCTTCAGATTAGTCTGCAACTGAACTTTGTAACCTTAACTGCAGATAAATTTCCACACAGTCTAAGAACAGTCAGATTCAGTAAGCTCCTGAAATGAAACAGAACAACCAGAATAGATGAGAGAACTGCTAAAAGGATGGGGTCATAACCAGCATATAATTTATTGCCAGATCAAAAACAATGATTTGAATAAGGATGAGAATCTAGCCTTAAAAACGTTCACACAATCCACCCACATTAAGAAGATTTTGCTGCAAGACACACTGCAGGTTGAGGTTTGGGCAGATATGACCGATTTAGGCAAAGGAAGAAATGATGAAGACAGCTTCTGCTGACTCTGAAAAGGAAAAATTGACTAAGGGCCAAGACTTCCCTGCTATGCCATAGGCTGTACCATAAAGCCCAAAGTGGACATGACTGCCCACTTCCTTGGACGTGTCAGCTGGTAGCTATTTATCTTTTGATTTAGTAGACTTTATTATAAGTAAGTGGTCTTCTGCTAAGTGAATGCTTCTCATTTATTTTTCCAGATTATACTCTGAAAAATACCACAGTAGACTGCATGTGGTAAAAATGGTAAAAATAACAACTCAATTGTAGGATTTATATAGAATCACATTCTCCCTGTGCACATTAAGAGGTTCTCTGCCTTAAACCAAGCAACAGCTTCATAAAGTGCTCTTATCTTTCCTTACCTGTTTTCCTGTCATTCCTTCTACAGCAACTCACTGCCGGTCTCCCACTTTCTCAAACTGACCAACTTCACAATAATAATTTACTACCACATTGTATATCCTACCCATCCTTTTCTCTATTATCCAGCACATCACTGTTGGCACTATCTTTTCGTTGCATCTACTCAAACTGACAACCACAAGACCCTCTTTGTGCAGAGTGCGAACCAATTTTATGAAGTGGGATTGGAGATTAATGTCTTATAATACACTAAAGGAAAGTCATAGAATCTCTCTAATTAGTATTTTCTCTGCATCTTTTAACTGCAACATTTCAGTCATTCTCCCTAAGTATATAGAAGTTGCAATACATTACTAATAAAACTCTGTTTAAGAAACCTGCTTACGACAGTAAGGCCTGATTGCACTAAGCTCCAAATGGCCCAAATAATGCAGTTCACCTATTGCTCTCCAATTTCACTGTTCTAACTTCACACATTTCATAAGAGATACAAATTCAGATGTTTAGGTGCATGAAGTATAATGAGCACGTTATGGGATGAAGTTTTCCTTAAATTATTCCAAAATAGAGTATGACACCCCCCCTAAAACCTAGAAAACATCAGTAGGACCTAGAAAACATCAGTAGATTGTGAAACTCCGATCAGCCTTCCATGCGTCTTAACAAATCATCACGTATGCTGTCTTCAGCTCTTGAAGACTTCTGTCTTGAAGTCATGTTGAACTGGTGATATTTCTTTTAACCTGAGTTTGCCTATGTTCAAATTCCAGTCCCTGTTCTCCCTTCCTCAAAATTCTTGCCAAGGAGCTATTAGGAGCTGCAGACAAACTGACCTGCAATATATCGATAACCTACAAGAGACAGTCAGAACTCAGCCTTCTAGGAGTTATGTACATAATTTACTACATCAAAGATCAAAAAGCACATGGAAAGCAATGTATTGCTTTTAATCTCTTGCACCACTGGGAAATGGCTATGTGACATGCTAAGGATTAAAAAAAAACTATTAAACAGAGTAATTAATGGTGATTATTTTCTTGCCTTACATAGAATACAAAACTAAGTAGTTCACTCTCTGGCATGGTTTAGATCTTGGTGTAGTACAGCAGCTTCACACAGGCAAGCAGCGAGTCGGCTGGGGGTTTGCAAGAAGTTGGGAGGAGACAGCTGACTCAAACTGGCCAAAGGGATATTCCATACCATGTGACATCATGCTCAGAAATAAACTCAGGGAAAGGAGGAGGAAGGGGGGACATTCATGGTTATGGCATTTGTCTTCCAAATTAACTGTTATGCATGCTGAAGCCCTGCTTTACAGGAAGTGGCTAAACATCTGGCTGCTGATGGGAAGTAGTGAATAAATTCCCTATTTTTCTTTAGTGTGTTGTCCTGGAAGACTGCCTGCTGTCATCCTAAACAAGGAGCAATCACAGTACTATTCATATTTCAGAAGTTTTAATGTCTTGTTTTTTTCCTCTCTTAAAGTAGCACAGGTTACTAAAACTGGATTGAGGACTGATAAGTCATGTGATGGCAATACGGTCTTAAAAGTAAGTCACATATCTACTGCCTCAGGAGATGTCTCTGCAATTCTGAGGTGAGCTCTGTGCAGGCCTTAAGCAAAGGACATTTTATTATCCTGAATTTTTGCAGCTGCTGCTGGTCACCTCAGCAATGTGGCACAGCAACTTCCTACCCATCTGTTTGTCTCATGAGCTCAGAAGAAAGGACTCTAAAGCATTAAAAAAAAAATCCTCTCAAAGCAAGTGGTCTATATCATTAGTCCCTTCTCCAGTGGTAGATTAATTGCCCACAATACTGCCAAAACTGATGTGGAATTCCCTAGAAGGACTTTAGTTTGCAGAGCTGATGCCAGAGGGTAGTGAGCTGTCAAATACATCTTCTCAAGCAGTGTATTTGCAGTCACCAAATGCATATTATTTCTTTATCCCATTGAAAATAGTGTGCAGGCTTTCACAAGAGAGATGACTAATGGGATGGTGAGAGAGGAACCATGGGAGTTCAAGTGTGACTGCAGAGGCTGCAGTCAGGTCTGGCTACCTTTTGTGATATATCAAAAATGCAGCAACACCAGAGCCCTAGTGCTGCAATAGGACAAAGACGCACAAGATTGCTCAGATGATGCTGAACACTTAATATGCAGGACCTGTCATGGGGACAGAACCATAAGCACATAACTGTGTGAACAATGTCTAACCCACAGTCTTTAGCTCATTGCTAATTAGGTCATCCCCAGTGTCCCCTTGTATATCTATCCAGTCCTGCTCTAATTGATGGCTCTTAGCATATCAGAGGTAGATGGTAGGAATACCTTTCAGCACACCAGGAATAGAAGGTAGAAACCCTCAAATCCAAGGGCAGGGAGAAGCAGGATGTCAACCAGGTAAGTAATTCTTATCAGCTTTGGGAAATAAATTTAAAATACTTTTGGTATAATTGGTTCCATGCTTTTTTGGGGGACCTTAGAAGAAGAGAAATTAATAATAGAAGATGCAAAATATCTTTAAAAAATATTTCCTTGAATTTTCAGTTGGCCTCTAAGATAGAAAAGCACTAACAGGGTAAGAAATGCATTCCTTATTTCAGTATATAACATGTGCTAGTGCTTAAGTGACTTGGATCAGCCACAGCTTCTCTCCCAGGACGGATGCAGGTACATTCAGAACTGCAGCATGTCAGATGTTCCACAGAATAATGCCGCCCACGCATAAAAAGCACAGCAAAAATATGCATGGAACATTGTTTAAAGTGCTTTGCTTTCTCCTGCATTATTTCCTCTGCCTTATTATACCAATCACCTGGAGCATAAATCTGTCTTCACCATCTGTTCTTTCTTCTAAAGCAGCTCCCCATTGCCCTTGACTGTTGTTCTTGTATACAATTCTTTATCAAACCTAATTGGAAACAGCACTGAAACCAACACTTACCATCTTCCCAGGCATGCAGCTTAACCCTTCTACATCCAAAACAGTGTTGAACATTGCACATGAGGGTGCAATTCTTTGAAAAGCAAAGGATTTTCTCTCCAGTGCTGAACCAGACAAGCCCTCCTCACCACTGGGGCTACACGGTTACTTAGATGTCCCATGGAGAAAATAAGCTTAGAATTTCAGAATTTCAAGGCTGCCAGTTATAAACAGAGACAGAAACATCCTGCTGTATGAGGTTTTACAGAGTTGTCAAGAGAAAGCAGAATTTGGTCCCTTATACTCCCTGTATGTATCAGAGTCACCTACTGTGATAGGTTTGGGGGTTATGGGAAGAATTATAGATATACCTCAGAAATAAAATAGGTTCAGCTGGTAGGACTCACTCACAGAGTCCAGCCCAGGCACAGAGTCCCTCCTCTCATTTTAATTCTAGCATTACTTATGGCAGTGTTGCAGGGAAAACAAAGTGTGTTTTTGCTGTTTTAGTTTAAAACAAATAAAAACATAGTAAGAGGATACATTTTAGCAAACAAATCTGAGGTTAGTGCTTGGAAAGTGAATGATTCACAGAGTGCACTGCAGGACACAGCGGAAACAAAGCCTTTCATTTGCAGGCATCACCTGTTTGCTTTCATTTGTGCTCCATGATTATATATCTAAATCTTTAAAAGCTTTGGATTTTGAACAGCTGAAGCATTAAATACTGTATTTAGAGAAGCTTCACATGTCTTTAAAGCAGATGTTTGATGGTAGAAGTAGATTAAGGTGGGTTTCTGCACAAAATATACTTGCATCTTTGTAAACGAAATACCACAAACATTTAATTCCTTGATCAGTTTGAAGGTGTGACTATATATCATCATTATGTCTCACTTTATTTGGAGGGTATTTGACTATCAAATACACAGAAATCCAACATTTCTAATTTTATAATTTCAAAATGAGTTGTTTTGGGACTACATATTATATCATCATCTGTAACAGTAAATAACTTATTTGCTAAAGAAAGCAGAGAAATCAGTCAAAATTCAAATTCACTTTCATATGATTATGAAGTGCCTTAAAAGTGACTCATAGAAACCAACTGTCTTTACAAAGTCAACATTAGATGTATTCCTAAACCACAAGCACGGATAAGTCTATGACAATATCCCCCAGTAATTTATATTTTCCCTCAATTCATGCATTACGTCAGCTCTAAGATATTCCTATATGAGTTTAAAGTTTAACTAATGACCAGAAAACTTTATTCACTTTCTCCAAATTGCATATTTTTCCTCGAATCCCAAATGCCAGATATTCTGAATGACGAAAATATTTTTTCAGTCAAAGCAAATATATTAAAATTAGAGCTACTGTGGGTCCAGCTTCCCATAGTACCTTCAGCTCAGACCCCTTCCTTTTTGATGGAGATTTGAATACTAAGAATATATGGGTTGAGGTTAAACCTTCAATAGTGTCCCTGATCAATAGAATGAACAGCCATGTAACTCATAAAAAATAATATAAATACTGAGGGGTATTAAGAGCTATAAATGTTGTAGATGTTTAATATTCTTCTGCCTGAAATGAGACAGAGAACTGAGCATAACACAAATATCCGATTCCTTACTTTAGTGCTCTAATCATTAGGCTATTCTTTAAGAAGGATAACTTTATACAATCACCAGTTGTACCTTAAACTAATCTTTGACAGCTCCTCCTGAATGAATTCCTCTCCCAAATGTTTAAATATCCCTTTCTCTAGATAGTCAACATAAGATCTTGAATTCTGCCCAGATACCTGCAGGTTACATCTTTTTGTGTGTCTACTTGTATATATGTATTCACATGTATAGACATATCACTCATCTAAATATGAATAAATATTTATTCAGATTATTCTTCTGAAGAACTGCTTTCACACATTCATGCTGCTAGTTTGCTCTTAACTTCATATATAATGGATACTTGATGCAACAAGCCCAGTGGTAATCCTGTTCATTTTCAGTTGAATACTCAAATAAATAGATAAATTGCTGCCTTCATGAATGTGATTTAAAAGTTATCTTAAACTTTCACGTAACTGACTGTGCCCAGGCTTCTACCTTGTTTTCAGAAGGCAGCTGTCTCCCTTCCCACAACAGAGTCACATTATATTCATAAGACTGTAAGTCCCATGCCTGTTTCCTTGTGTTTTCATGATTATTATATTGAGTTCTGAGTTTAAAGAAGCTTCAAAACACACTGAACACAGTTTTCATGGGTTCTCTCCAAAATTAGTGACTGGTCTGATCCAATGCCCTTGTAAAAGCTTGTATTCCCCAAAAGGATTCTGCATACCCCTGTTCCTTTACCCAATCTAAATGCCCTTCATAAAAATAAAAGTTTTTAAAATTTCTTTTTGTTATAGAAAGAATTTCAGGTATGTTATCAAAACTATGAATACTATTTAGCAAATAATAGCATAGACTAACTAATAGATTTGCATTAGTGATTTACATTCATCAGTTAGAGGATCCAATTGTATTCTGCACAACAAACTATAGAAGTATCTATAAGAGCCCCTTCTGTCCAAGAAACTAAGAAGTATCAATAAAAGCCCCTTTAACTGTTAGTTGCTTGATTTCCCTTCTCATAGCAAAGATTCTCTTTGGTACACTTTGAGGTTTTTGTTTTGTTTTGTTGTTTTGTTTTGTTTTTTTTTTTTTTTTTTTTTTTTTTTTTTTTTTTTTCAATTTTCCAAAATCAATTTTATACAAACTTAATTCCATTCTTAACATTTAAAGAAATGATGGCTCTACAGACAGGTAAAAAAAGCAAGAAAACAGCATGACACTAGTATCTGTAAAGTTGCCTTATTTTAATAGCATTTTTCACATTTCTTCTTCAGTGTGTGAGCTGTTCAGGTTAAAGGAACTTTTTGGACAACATTTTTGCTTGTTTCCTAGCTAAAACTTGCTATAACACATTTTAAACTTGATAAATAATGCATAGCAAAGTAAGCTTATGGTGAGTGAATATTAATGGCAGGAATTGGAGCACAGAAACTAATCTACAGTCAGAGAACACTAAAGCACAGAGTACTAAGTGACATAAGTAGGCTAATTGGATGCTTCTTACAGGAACTGCTTTTCTGCAAACATTAGATTCACCTGACAGAGATTTACTTGATGACTCTTAGCATGAGAAAAAAAGAAAATGCTTCTTTTTTGTGTCAAACTAACAGATCTGTGTCTTGACATCAAGGGGAATAATTAAAAAATATATACCCAGTACCTTAATGGTATTTTATTTTTCTTCCTCATTTATTTCAAGAATCAAAATCATTTTTCTTATTGTCCTCACAATTCTTTTCCAATCCTTGACAAAGACAACTCAGATTGTCAGAATAAGATAGCATTTAAGAAAATAACTATAGAAGTTTGCTTTACAGTATCTTGATCAATGCCTGCACATGCTCTAGATGTCCTAGTTCAAGAACAATATAGCCACCCTCCTACTCACAAAGGCTGGAATCAGCTTTTGGCTTGTGGATTTTTTCATTTTTATTAATTTATTTTTTTAAGAAGTTGATAGCTATATGCCTTTCTCAGCCCAAGGCACTATCGAAGTGTAGATCAGTGCCAGTTAGTAGCCAAGTTTACAAACACCTATTGCAATCTCAGTGCCTCTCTGGCCTGTAAGTGGTAACCTGGGTAGACCACTCAAATCCCACCCAGTGAAAGAGAGGGGAAAATAGAAGCAGCAAGAGCTTACAGTCTACCCAGAGTATTTCCTAACTAGGGGTGGAAAACGTCTTCATTACATTTGACAGCAACCTATCCAAAGGATTACCCACTCAGCCTGATCGAAGTCCAAAACCAAGGTGAGTCAGCAGAAAAACTCTGAGGGAAGACTTAAGTAATGAAATGCCAACATAAGGAATTGCCAGGAGTAAGTCCATAGTGTGCTACAGCTCTGTCAAACCTAAAATCCATTAATTTTATGTTTGATAGAACTCATAAATAAAATGACTGACAACTGCATGAAATCCAGTTAATTATAGCATTATATTCAATAGCCCCAAACCACCTACTCTTAGTCTTATATGTAGCTACATCCTCTATAGCATTCAAGGCTGTTCTGTTGTCAACAGCTATTATAGAGCGAATGGAGAGTATAAGCCATGTTTACATTACTGGTACTTGTGGAGGCTTCCCTTTTAAAAGCCCAAATTAAAATAGGAAAGCGAGGTTGAGGCACAGAGCCACCTCAGACTAGATTTATGAACAAACCAGCTGTGCTAGAAAGTGTGTCCCCTTACTGAAAATCTCTAGATAAAGGAGCTTGAGATTCAGTTACTTACAGCTAGGCTTCTACTGCTCTTTTAGATGCCAAAAGGTCTCTGAAACTCTCCAGAAAATTACTTTTTTCCCTTCTGGAGGAGCAGTTCTTCTCGGGCAGGATACCCTTGGTACCTCCCAGTATATGCCTGAGATCAAGCTGTTTCACGGTAAAAAGTCAAGGCACAAACTCAGAGTATCATAGAGCTGGCTGAAAAAATATTACCGTACTTTATACCAGTTTCTAGCAAGATATACATAATTACACTTGTGTGACTTTTGCCGATTTCAATAGAGCTCTCCATTAGGTGAATATAAGGCCAAATGAAGCTGGATAACTTTCAGTAGCATTAGAGGGGAGTCTAAATACAATTAACACTGTAGATAAATTAACGAGACCAGTTCTGTAAAACTGATTGCTAAAACTGTTAGAATAGAAGTCTTTTGACAGGACTTTACTACAGGGAAGCTACATGTAAAGTAAATAAAACCAAGGGAAAAACTTAAACGTTGCAAGCACATTAGATGCATTATAACATAGATAATGAATAGCTCACTCATTGCTCCTGCATGCATCAATACACATTGTAATACATTGTGTAATCATCCTTTCAAAAGCACGTCTTAAGTGGTACATGAGCAGTATTGCATTTCAAAGATATCTTTGCATTTCAAAAGACTAAAGGATGATTCTCTCCTTATATAAACACATGTATCAGAATTGTCATATACATAACAGAAGTTAATTCCAGAATTTTCTATGGAAATATATGTATCGATATCTGAATTCATAGCTACATACTTTGCTATGCTAATGTTTGCATTGTGAAAACAAACTGGAAATCTAAATATGTTTGTATATTTATGTGTACTTTAAATAGCACAAAATTTTTTCTACATCTGACAAAGCACACTGATTTGTAAATCTATATAATACACATCCATACGTAAAGTTCAGGATGCAAGTAGCTCATTAGCTTACGATGATTATTAAGAAAACAAGTTTGAAATCTTATTGTAAACTTGCCTGGTCATTTGATTTTTGGTGAATATACATCCATGTATAATAGAAAATTAAATCCTCCTATCTCAAGCCAAGAATAGATTTTCTTTGGTTGTAATTATTAGACCTCAAGACACGTAAAGTCTCTTCATACATATGTGTCTATTTGTACTATATCAATAGTTTTATCACACAAGAAGGTTTACTTAAAAGGGAAATACTTCATTATTCTGACTTCAAATTAATCAATATGAAATTAGCTTATGCCAGAATAAAGATAGTAAACTGGAAGCAGGTGCCTGCTGTATAGACAGTAGGTATGAAGGAAGAAATTTGGTGAAGCCCCATTTGTTTTTTCCACTGCTGCCTCCTTCCCTGTTATGGCTCTACGTGCAGTAGTTAACTACAGGAACATCTCAATTCTATTTTGTTGCAAATTTCTACTTTCAAAAGAGGAGGATTCCCCAAAATACACTTTAGCTACATGCTATACTAGTATTCCATGCTCTTCTACATAGCTTCTATTCTTTTGGCATTATGGGGTGGTTCCCTATTGAGAACAGCCATTGCATTTCAAAGGTTGCCCAAGTTTCAAATGCTTACGAGACAAACAGGCATGGGGAAAAAATGCCCCCCACCAGAATGACAGTAACAGAGTAAATGCAGCTTCTGCACATCTACGTGGGATTAGCTACTGGATGGCTGGAGATTTCCAGACCAATCACTGCATTAACAAGTAAATTTGACCCTGAAGATAAATCAAGTGATGGACAAAAATAAGATGGAAAACAAGAAGATGGAGCAAGAAGATGTTCTAAAAAGTTGGTGGGGTTTTTTTGGTTTTTTGTTTGTTTGTTTTTGGGGTTTTTTTTGGGTTTGGTTTTTTTTTTTTTTTAATCCCGGAATAACTTTCTATTATACATCTTAATTTCTGTGTGATTGACTCCTGGGAAAGGATCGTATAGTAATTTCAGAAATATAAACTGAACTCAGAATATCAGCACAACAAAGGGATTTTTTTCTGGTGGTCTGCAGTAAGCATTTATAAGGCCAAATGTCAGCATTAGAATTCCCCCATTCATTCAGAGGGGTCTTTATCAAAGTCATCAAGTTAAACAGCCTTATTAGTCATAAGCTACTAAACAGTTTGGTATGAGCCAATAGAGGTGTGTTAAGAAGATACTTTCAGTATACTCTGTGAAGACTGCTTGTGCTCAAGACCATGCACACACGTTACATTAGATTGTCAATAAAATCTGTATTCCTCTAAACATTTTTTTCCATTTTTCATGATACCTCAGTAGACACCGAAATGGAGGAAAAAAAAATATCACTCCATCACTCCTGCGTGGCAATTTTACCACAGCCAGCACGGACTTGTTTGAGAAACACAGCGCGCAGGAATTTTAAGAGCTCAAAGGTCCTTCTCTGATGAAAAAAGTGGATGAGGTGGTTAGGAAGATAATATTAGCAACAGTGTGTCAACATTTCTGCTATTAATTCTCCTCTTACCTTCTAACTGAAGGTTAGCTGAACCTTCAGTTCAGCTGAAGCAGCTTTTTACTGGACTGTGGATTTAAAACAAACAAACAAAAAAACCCCAAACCAACCCTCTCCATTCTCCCCTCCTAATTGTGCTCTGTAGTGCACTTTATGTTGCGTTTGCTTGTTTGTTTTTTTTATTTAGTATTAAAAGAGCAATAGAATGTATTGCTGAAGGTGATTTCATCATGGAGACGTCATTTTTGACAAACATACTCTTTACCCCACTGTAAAACTTGTGTAGCAGGGGCAGGATAACATTTCACTCTGGAGACAACAAAAGTGGTAACACAGGTTCTTTCCTTGCCAGGCACAGGAAGGGTGGAATGATTTCTCCCCCACCCTCTCCCTACACAATACATTTGCGTTTTGCATACCTCCATGAATTTCTGAGGTACAGAACTTATCTTTTCACTATATTGTGAGATTGCTTTTTGGCCATGATGAGGAATAGGGAAAGATGTAGAATTAGGCTCATAGGTGCTCCTTTTCTTCTTTTCTTTGTAGTTTACCAACTACAAAAAAATGAATTATTAGTATGTGGGATAACTACTTGTGGACACAAGTTTTAGACAAAGGAAGTCTCTTCCTTTGGCTTTTTTTTTTTCTCCTTTCTTCCTCCTTTCATTCCTCACTCTGGAAAGCCACCTCTAGTCCAAAGCATGCAAGACACTTGTGTGTTTTCTGCCTTTTTTTTTTTTTTTGGGGGGGGGGGGGGGCAGGAGTCAGGGGGGAGAATAAAGCAAACGATGTGGAAACTTTTCACACATTTTGGGTATGGATGACATTCAAGTGTGAAGAGCAAAGGACAGGTTCATCGTTAAGTTTCCAGAGAAACACACTTTATTTCACTGCACAGTTCTGGGATACTATTCCCAAAGTTTTTTTCCAAGCTACAGGAATGGGATTGGAGGGAACCTGCTCAATTAACAGATGTGTTAAGCACTGGAGTACAGTGAAATGAGCTATAGGATCTGTGGGGGAAATCAGAGGTCCAAAAGCTATAGGAAAAATAAAATTTCAGCAACAGAAAAAGCATGAGTGTGGAATAAAGCCTGCTAAGGCTAGCAGGCAGTCCTATTAGTGTTGAATATGTCCAAACTCCATACAAATCATGAAACAAAAAGACCTACTTGCTTGCATATGCTCAGGGACATCCTTTTTAGTATCAGGCACCAGTGGAGAACACTGTTCATATTGCTGGTTGGCACAGTACCTCCCTGAAACCACGCAGCTGAAATGTAATAAGACCATGCTCAAGAGCCCAGGAGGTGAGAGCCAGATCCAGCAATAGTAGAACCAAGTTGTTTGTCTAAAATTCGTACACCCCCAAAACAAGCTAAAAATTCTTCTGCCACTAGTGATGATCTGAAATGGACTTGGGTGTTGAGAAAGAAACAGTTTCTCGTTCCTTATCAACATTTTATTTCCTATTTAAAGTTTCAGTTGATAAAGCAAATTGTTTGTTTTATCATATAGCTATAGCATACCAAACTTTCAGTAGGTGCAATGATATGGATGAACTACTGTTTCCTGGATTTAGCATAATTGAGCCCCCAAAACCACAGGCAGCAAAGCCAATCTGCCTATCAGGCTATTTGGCACATGTTCGTGTGCCACTGCATACATTGAACCATGACGTGTCTACATCAATCTAGAAGATGTGCTACGTTTGAAGGGTGAAGCTAGGGCTACCAAACTCTCCAGTGGCAGTAATTGTAGCAGTACACGTTTGCCTTGAAGACACCCACTCCCCCACATACACACAATTTGAAGATCCATTTAGATATCTCTATATTAAAATTGTATCCAGGTTTTGAGCACAGCTTCAGACCAGTTGCTGATCATGACACCTTTTTCTTCTTCATCAACCACCCCTGAGGTAAAGCGCAGGATGATGCTGTTATCTCATGCCAAACTCCTATCCAGCTTGTCATAACAGACAGGTGGATGGACTACTGGTAGCAAGTGGTTCCTTGCTAGCTCTATTTTAATTTTGCATTTCACTGGGTCCTGATTGTGACCCCATTTGAACATGAGTTAATGACTCCGTTTATGCTTCTGCAGTTGAACAACATTTTTTCCTGAATCTTTGTTTCCCTGCTTTCCCCAGTCTGAAAAGATATTAAATCCAGACTTTCAGGATGGCTGCTGTTGGAGGAGCAATGAGAAGACATGACATGGGCCAGAACTGGCTGACAGATACAGGCTCTTACTGAGCATAAGGTGGTGTGCAGGGTTAGCAGTTAAAAATGAAATTAATTCTGACCACTGTGTCCCCCAGAGATGGAACAGTTGGAAGAAGTGCAGGAAAATCAGCTGGCTTTCCTAATATTTTTGGAGATATGGATGATCATTTGAAGATTAATAATTGTTGTGACATTTCTGTTGTCTGAATCCTAGTCTAGAGTCTAGATCTTGTTACATAGTCTGCTTGACCTAGCTGTCAATGAAGTATTTTATGCTGTGTATAGCTGGTTGTGCAAATAAATAAAAATCTACTTTTCCAACGAAATTAAATTGTGTTATATTTCCTCATACAGTAATGTGGAGAGCAAACAGTATCTGAAACATGGAATATGTTTCATAAATTGAGATATTTCCCAGCACTTACTCACTCAGCTTTTAGAATCTGAGAGTAGGGGAACATTTTAAGTGCAGGTTAAAATGATTTTTAGTCACTTACAGTTATAAGTAGGTGCTCTATACATCATATCGACAACTTAAATCTCCAAAGTATAAATGTCAAAGACCCTTGCCCTGCCTAAAAGCAACTTGCTGGTTAAAACCAGGGAATTTCAATTAAAGATGATGTGCAATTACTTTAAGAAAGAATAAAACCAAGCTCTCCATTAAGAATATATGAGCAGCTGTTTAAAAAAAAAAAATGCTGTCCGTTCATTCAATTAACTCCTAACCTTGAAGGCCACAGATCATTTCATTTGTCACCACATCGATTAGGCAGCTCTAAATTTTGAGAGTGCTTCTATGCCATTAGGTTATTAGATCCAGCTAATTTGTTTTCCTAGAATTACATGAACACGTTTGACACATTAGCTAATTAAGAAAGTTAGAAGATTTGTATCAAACCCTTTATATAAGTATAACAAATTACTATTATCAAAACACTGATTCAGAGACAGAATATGTATCCTTTTTCAAGATATAGCATACAACGGACAATATTTTGAAACAAAAATTGTAATTTCCATGCTTCTATGAAATTGCAAGATATGAGGAAATAAGTGTTAAGCACCAAACAAATCCTAAATATTATCTCTCAAAATTATAAGTAATTCAATCGATTAAGTACAAAAGCCTTCCCTTCATGATTTTTTAAATGTTTTTGAACGATATTTCTTCTCCAAACAGTAAAGCAATCTTCACATCTACTAGTTGTTTGAATGGGAATACACTAACCCTAACAAGATGTATTTACAGAGCCAGGTTTAAAGTATTTAAAAGATAACTTTTTTTTTTTTTTCATATAAATTGAACTGATACTGCAATATCTAAAGGAATTTTATTTCCAGAAAATAAATTAGAAGTGCTTCCTTATTTTGTCATGCGATGTATAAAAGAGAGCATTCTCCTACCTTAGTCAAAGATGCTTGCTTCTTACTGACTGGAACAATTTTACTTGCATCCTTGTAAACTCTTGAGCAGTAATCCTGTTATGTGTCTACAGCAGTTTCATGGGGGTGGGACTTCTGTGTAATAATGAATTCACCAGGGAATCTTCCCTTTCAAAGAATGCTGCTGCAGACAAGGAAACCACTCTACATTTACTGTCACAAGCTTTTGGATGATTAGGTTAAGACCCGAGGAGTAAGTACGTGTACATGCATACAGTGACACGGATTCAAGTATTTCCTATATGCTAAAGCTTTGATAAATAGGCTGAAAACTGCAGTATGCTTTACAGGGAAAGTGTATGTATATATGTGTACATAAATACACTTATATATTTAAAAAGGAGACTCACAAAAAGTAAATATGAGAGAATTGCTTATTTAGTTTATATGGGTGTAGCAAAATAGTGTGGCTGGGTCTATTAGTGATTCTAACCATTTAATCTGAGAAGCAGAAACTCAGTCAATCATGCCAATCCTTACCTAAAAAAAAAAAAAATCTAAGTGTTTCTTAATCCTAAATGATAAGCTGCATAAAAAGCAGATGCACATCCGCCCCACTGACAATCACTAATTTCCCCTGTACAGTGGCAGCACAGATCTAATGAAGAAGCTCTGTAACATGTTAACCCAATAACGTCAAAAATAGCTTCCTACAAGCTCTCTGACAAAGAGTGGTGATGTTTATAGTGATTATTATTAAGATTTATTTGGAAAAAAAAAAACCTTTGAGAGTATTTGTGGTCACTTAAAATAACAGACAACAAACGTGAGAGCAAATTGATATGTCGGCTGAAAAAGAGACATATCTGGGAAGGTTATGGCAGCGAATGCGACAAAGGGTGAAGAAGTGTCCCAGTATTTAACCAGCCACTTTAGTGGAGCTGTAAGAAGGATGGTCTTATGATCCATTACTGGACTAAGTGAGCATATCAGCCTTAATTAAATCATCTGGCACTTCCCTTATCTCATTTACAGATAAAAAGAAAAATAAAGAAAAATTTATATCTAGATCTAAGACCAATGCAAAACCAGCAAGTTAAAAATAGGACTTCAATACATTTTAGATACCCAAATTAAAAGCACCTCTCCCAAGCCTTAGCTAATGCCTAAATGAGGAAAACTTCTAAAGGAATTAACAAAATAAAAATAAACTTCCCTACATACCTCTAAATTTGCTTCTGTACATATTCATGGGTGTCCAATTGATGGCAAGATTGATAATTTTGCCAGCTAGTACTTTCAAAATGCAAAAGTGGGCCAGAAAATAGAGGTTCCTTTCCCTAAATCCTTCAAGTGACTCCATTTGTCTGGCACTCTTATAGCTTTCTTGTTAGCTACCTCACAACAGGTACAAACAGTCATACCTTTCTTCTGTATAAATTCCAGTATTCATCCAGGGTGTGGAAGACAAATTCAACTCCCTTCCCTTCAAACACAACCTGCATTTCCCAATTCCATGCAAGTGCCCTAACTAGCAAATCATGAAGTGGTCTGTGTGCTTACCACACCTTCTTTTGAAACTGTCCCAACAGGAATACAACACTCAAAAATCTGAGCTACTTAAAAGACAAACCAAAAGAATAAACATCATCCTAGAAAGTTCAAACGTGAGCATAACCTGAAGAGCAGGTAACAACCTTATCTAGAGTAGAATTTTGAGGATTTTATTTCAAGAGAAATGAAAAGAATTTACGGTTGCTTAACTCCAAGGGCAGAAGGTGAAGGAAGAGCAGAGAGGGAAGAGAATGATAATATTTAACTGTGTCAAAAGCAAGAACAGAGATGTTTCCCATCTTTATAGCAGATAGTATAGAAAGCAATTAGTTTAAATTGCAGAAAGAAAGGTTTTCCAACGCCTAACATGGATCTACCAGTAAAGATGGAGATTCTGTAGTATTCTAGCTTGGCTGGGAGGATTTAGGAACAAGTTAAAAAAAAATCATAAATAATCTAGGAAGAGTTGATTTTGTATTGGCTTAGTGAGGTGGTCTGTACATGTCTGAACAAGGTTTTCAGTGCAAGTTCTGCATATCAAGCACATGGAGGTGAAGCATGTGGCTATCAGAAATAATTTTATCCAAAGACAATTTTTTTAAATTAGTAAATAATTTCAAAAGAATTATTTTGATAGGAATTATTTATGTCAATAGAAGTATGAATGTCATCCTGCTAATGAGAAGCTTAAAAGCAATATAACACTAATTAATCATTTCAATTCAATTTTAAATATATGCTTGCTTCGTTCATTCAAAAGCCTTTACCTTCACTTTAGAACAACTAAAAGAATACAGGCTATTTATCTAAATTAACCTTGTTCCTTTCCCAATTTGATATAGAAATTTGGAGCATTTAAGACTGCTTTTCATAGCTATAAGAACAAAACCTATGTGTCAGGTGTACTAGATTTCTCCAAATACTTTGTTTCTGCTCTTTGTATGAAGTAATTACACCCTGGTAGATCTTAGAACTTAATTATTCTGACCTAACAGACTAATTTTGTTTAAGACCTTCTTTTATCGATCTACTATACAGTTGAAATGCTTTCACCTTCTGGCTTGTGCATTGCTTATATTAAATTACTGTCTAAGTAATTTTCATCTACTTTAAAGATTACTTTGTGGAAAAGTGACGCCAGACAGCAAAGGTACTGTCTTTTAAGTAAATAAATTACATGCAGTCCCCCTTCGCTACTGTTAGATATCTAAACATGCAGTTACACTTTTGCTATTTGATAGCTGTTGCTAGTCAGTAATGGATACAAGTCCTCTATACAGCTGTTTTTTAATCACATTAAATTGTAGTGTTTTGTAAGTAGAAACTGTCCTTTGATAAAGGAAATAAAGCACTTCAGTTATTGGAAAGTGCATTTCATCTACAAGCTGTAAACAGAGACTCCCGCTCTCAGAAACAAATCTAAGTAGAATAGTAGTTCAGTGGCATTTAACACAAATAAGAGATAAATCTTCTCACATCAGTGTTATTTATTCTTTTCCCCTTCCAGTCAGAAGAGCTTAATATGCATCTCTAGAAAACGTGCAAGATCTCTGACAATTTTCTTTACTTCCATGTTAAAGTACAGACCATGTGGAAGACTTGCATCCTACATGGAACTCCCATGGATTCTGTATTTCAGTAAAATATTGATGATGTGTTGAGGCTGTCACTTTTTGCTCCAGTGATGTATAGGCTTCTTCAGATTTCCTTGTAACTAGGGCTGTCAAAAGAGGAGTGAGGACAGCCCTCTGCAGAGTCACTTTGGTAAATCTAACTAAACAGATTGCAGAACTGTACTTAAGGGTATTTTTGAGAAAGCCTGTTAGAAAAAAATGCCATCCTGTACCATAACATAAGTACCTTGAAAAAATATTTTCATTGCAGAGGTTTGGCTACACAGGATGCGTAGCCTAACTAATAAAGTCTGGAGAGACTAGATTAACACATTTACCATAAACATACTTCCCATATAAAACAATCATTTCAGAAAGTCATATAATTGTAGGAAAGAAGGTAATGAAGAAAGTACAAGATGGATCTATGGCCTGCAAGTAGACTGGAATACATCAAACAGTATTACACTGGGCAACAGTTAATAAATACCCCTGTGCATATTTTTAAGGGTTTGCAGTCTTTTGGAATTTTTTTTTTTTTAAACTAAGCTCATCTATGCTGCTGTGTTGACCTTAATTTATGAAATAAAAGGCTGGAGTGAGAAAAAAAAAATTTCTAGAGCCGCTAAAGAGAAGGCTAACAAATACTTATGTATTTTCCATTTGACTTACACAACCAACTTCATGTGTGATTTTTAGTTCATGCCAGCCTAAGGTTGTTGGAAACTTCAAGGAAAAGTCATGTTTTGCTTTCTACAGTTTTTCTGGAGATGCATCACTGTACTAGCGTACAACTTAGCACATTGAACAAACTCCTTTCCAAACTTTTACTAAGCACACAATTCTTAAGTCCAAGTGTTACACTGTTTACGTCAACACAATTCTTAATGTATTTCTGTTGCTATGATAAGTTTGTTTACAGCTTGTGGATGAAGTAATTCTCATACATTTTTCTGAGGATCCCCTGTTTTTTCATTGACTACATAGTTACATCTAACCTCCATGCCCTTTATGCGTGGGCAGAGCTTCCTCTCTTTGAATCATGTGCAATACTTCAACGGCAGCATCAGTTCTTGCCAACACCGAGAGCATTGCGCTGGTGTCCTATTTATATTGCAAGCAAAAATAATTACATCTTTTCTGTTCTGAAAACTAGGCACTGAAAAGGAAGCAACCCAATATACTTTAATGAGACATTTCTACAAAGGGGTTTAGCCTCCTGTGTCACTACAGAAAATTCAACACAACTTTCTCTTTGTTTATTTAAAAGGTGCTATATTGTTTAGCAGTCATTAAAATGAAGAGGACAGCTTTTCTTCTTTTAAGCATCAATTGCCTTGGAAGTTTTCCGTTCTTACCAACTCAAAGGAAAGCACGTTAGGTTTCAGACTGGTAGAGAAATAAGGGAACCACTGCTGTATCTTAAATACCACTAAGCAGTAATGAATTAGATAAAATATAAATAATAAATACAATAAAGTGTCTGCACTTATTTATTCAGAACTCTGAATTTGACTGGTTATGTTACCTGTGTTATTTGTACAAAGGCAACGTTTAGTTACACCAGATGTGTTTCCTTTGATTATATCACTTAACATTTCAACACAGAGAACTGCTTCGCTTCTCGTGGCACCAAGGAGGACAACCATCATGCTCAAAATGCTGCTAAAGCAACTTCCACGAAAGCATCCTCACTTCCTCACTACTCTATTCTACACAGTACATGCTGGTGAATAAGGTAGGAAACAGGAAAAAAAAAAGGGGGGGGGGGGGCTAATTTCAAATCTCTCATGTTGACTTATTCCATTTTTTGAAGTTATTCATTAGGACATGAAGCGGAACCCAGCTGAAAACTGCCAGGTTCAGATAAGAAATAATTTCTACATATTAAATTATTATTATGTAATTATTTTATACACCCCCCCCCCCCCCAATGTTATTAGAAAGAACAAACTTTTCCAGAATATTTACAAGTCTGGATATTAAACCATTTAGTAGTGGAGACCCCAGTTCAAAGGATCTAGTCTGGATAGGCATCAGAACCTGTTTCTTGGTTTTCCCTCATCAGTGCCAATCAGCATAGACATTAAGAAGTCTTGCAGGCAAGAGACAACGAATGTAGTAAGAAGGATCTGTCATAGCCAAAACTTGAGGTTCAAGCTGGAATTCAGAAACAACTTTTTCCTCCAAGAGGGTGATGAAACAAGTAAATGGAGCAAATTACCCAAGGACATTGCACAGTCTCCATCCTTGAAGTTTTCAAGACTACTGGAGAAAGAGCTGAATTTCAAGCAGCATGTTCAACATTTTTTTTATTCTTTTGCTGATCTTATACATAGCTTCATTCTTCACTAAGAAGAAGGTGAGAGAAGTTCCTAACTCAAATGGCTTTAAGACATACATTTCAAAGACTATCCCTGCCCAGACAGAGCTATAGAGTTGGTCCAGTTGTATGACTACTTTTGTGAAGAAAAAAAAAAAGTGATTGTCCTCAGGCTATTGCTTTCCCAGTTTACATCTCCCAAGGGATCATCACTGGACAGCTAGGTAGAGTAGCCCAGTTTTAAAGACATACATCTTGTTGCAGAATACAGATTGAAGTCCAGGTCATCTGTTGAGGTGGAACTTCAGACAGAAGCAGGAGAAAAGTGACTTCTGACATTTTATGGAGGGACAGACAGACTGAGATTAAACTCAGGAGAGCTCAACTTCCTTTCTGAAATCAAGCTCCAGTTTTCATATGCCTGTAGGCAGTACAACTAAGGATGGAGATCTCCGTAACTGTTGGATAAAATCATGACCCCATGATATTGATGAGGGCTTTATCACTGATTAGAACAGGTCCAAGTTGTCAGCCATCATGCTGTTTACAAAGTACTTATTCTTAAAGTAAGAATTTTAATTTTTATTCTTAAACCCCCCAAAAAAACAAAACAAAACAAAAAAGCAACTCTGAGACACAGGTAAATTGAATAATTATCTCATGGGTTAAATCTAAACCCATGTCCACTGTGGCAGAAGTAAGAACGGACTACAGTTTTGCTAACTTGCTTAAGAAAGTGTTCCTTATAACTCTTGATACTGCAGAAGTTACTGCATTTCTCATGAATAACAAAACAGATTATAAATACTTTTACTTTGATATTCATAGACTAATATTAAAATACTGTAACATTCCCTCGGTTTCCTGTTTCCCATGACTTCCATCTGAAATCTTTCTTAGTGACCTTTGAAAAGGGGATTTTTTTGCTCTCCTAGTTTCTGTGAAAATGAATGTAGCCAAAACCAGAATTAAGACCAATATTTAGAGACTATTTTGTTGTCCTTCCATCCTTTTTTGTTTGTTTGTTTGGCTTCCCCTCCCCCCCCCCCCCCCCCCCTTCTTATCTTCCCGTGCTTATTATCTTTCTTCTTTTGTTCATATTCTGATGCATTTTTTTGCCTGGCTCACAAGTCCAGGTTTTACCATCTTTTTATGAAGCTCTCCACATATTTTTAAATTATTATGACCTGGTTTACTTGCTTTTAGTTGTCTTCATCCATTATGCTGACACGTTTCGTTTTGAGTGCATATACTTTTTTTAAAAAAACATACAGTATCTTAAAAAAATTCATTTCACATGGTTGTTCTGAGGGCTGGAAGAACGAACTGAAGTAAGCCATAGAAGGTTAACACAGAACAAAAAAATCCTTAAAATTAGTTAAAAGATGCATTAAAAGTAATTTTAATTGGTAAAACAATATAAAACCAATATTTTTCTAGTATGCTATTAGCAATCTTCCAAATAACAGTAAGATATTAGAAGAAAATATAAAAATTGACACAATGTGTAGACAATGCAAAGCCTGACAAAGTTGTAACAGGTGGTGGTGTGTTTTTTTGGGGGGTTGTTTTTTTTTTTTTAGGTTTGGTTGTTGGTGATTTTTTTTTTTTTTAAAAAAAAAAACACACACTGTGGCCCTTATCTAAGAGGCAACATGTAAAGAAGTAGAGTAGAAAAAGAACCAGATATCACAGAGTAACAGAACTGGGTTTTTCAGTATGACGACTGCAGTGAAAGCAGACTTTTCAGAAGTATGACTCGCTGGCATGACACTCTGCAGAAAAAAACCCTCACCTTTAGAGTTTATCTGCCTCTTGAAAACAGCCTGAATGACTTTCATGAGCAGCCAGCAGTTTGGATTAACAGCTGCTTACAAGTGGCACTCCCTGGAGATCGTAGTGGAGTTAGAAGTGTTTGTATCATAAAATTGGACAAGACAGAATGCGCACTCATCAAGTTCAACGTGGGGAGGTTGTTGAAACACTGGAGCAGAGCAGGGTTTCTGTTTAGAGAGACCCAGGTACACTGGAGTACCAGGCCAACAGCAATGTCTGAGATTTAAAGAAAAATGAGAAGCCCTGCACCTTGCAAAGAGCAACTTCGTGCATTGCAAAGTACAGGCCAGGCACAGACTGATCTGCTAGCCAAGGACAACCCAAGGGTCCTGGTAGAAAGCAAGCTGAACAAGAGTCAGTAGTGAGCCCCTTGCTGCAATCATAGCTATGTGCTTATCGGGCTGCAAAGAAAGAGCACTGCCAATGGACCAAGGGAATGGGTTATTTCTCTCCACCTGGCACTGGTGAAGCTGCACCTGAAATACACTCTGCTGGGTTTTGGCCTGCCCATAGGAGAAATAGTTTGTCAGCAGATATACTGGCAAATGGGAGAGTTCAGTGATGGGTCACTAAGATGGGAGCTGGAGCACACGATGTATGAGGAGAGGCTGAGGGAACCGAGCTTGTTTAGGCTAGAAAAGAGATGGCTAAGGAGAAACTGGTTGCAGTCTGACTAAGAAGAGAGAGAGAGAGAAGATTGCAAAACTCTGCCCAGACAAGTGGAGCAAAAGGTCAAGGTGACAGTCATGAGTAGCAGGAAGAAAAATTATGTTAGATATAAAGAAAAGACATTTAAATAATGAAAGCCGTTAAGCACTGAAGAAAGGATCCAAAGAAACTGTGGATTCTCCATCCCTGAAAGTTTGCAAGACCACTGGAGAAACCTGATCTACCTTTAGAATTAGCCTTTCTTTGAGAAGGAGCTTGTAGTTGATAGCTCCAGAAGTCACTTCCAACCTAACTTTTCCTAAGATTGTAAGGCCATACTTCAGAACTGCTTTACCACCACAGCACAGAGGATACTTAGGGTTTCATTGAAGTGGACAAGTTTCCTCCCCCCAAGTTGTTAACATAACCATAGAAGATTCACAAAAAAAAAAGATTTACCACTTGATTTATTAGCAAACATTATCTGTTTGTTGGACACAAAATGCAATTTAAATACTGTGGCTGTACCAATGAACACTGCTCCTAAGTACATAGCCTACATTAAGGAGGCCTGCTTACATTAACTTCCACCATATTTTCAAAACCTGCCTTACAGTTTTTGCAAAATAGATTGATCCTAAGTACTCTCCCATCTACTATGTTAACGGGTAGAATGTAAGCCAAAATAACAGGAGTGAGTAGGTTGACATTTTTCAGAAATGGTTACTATCTTTATTTAAAGTTTAGCATAGATTAGGGAGAGTTATAAATCACTAAACAATTGCTTCTGCAGCACATCCATTATTTCTTAGAAGTATGCCAAGATAGTGTTCTTAATGATACCTGATGCAAGACTGGAAAAAAGCCATCCTGCTGATAGAAACCAGTGAGCCGAGAAAAGTATCCTTAAGATGTAGGATTCACATCTATTTTGAAGTGGGTGTGGTAGAACAAAAAATTCCAGTAATTACTTGAAAATAGAGGTGAGGTTTAGAAAACAGCATGGTATTGGTTGACTGGGCAGATCACTTCTAGCAGCTTCTGTGGTAAAAATGGAATAACACTCCTTTTCCCAGAAGGCAGGGATGATTGAAGAATGATTGAAATAGAGTTTGTACAGAAGGTTTGAAGATCTAAAATACTGTTAAGTTATTTATCACAACTAATTACAAGTTTTCCTTTTAAGGTACTGACATCAAAGCAATATAGGGGTTCAAGGCTAGCATTGGTATAACTATTTTCAAACTCACAAACCTGTGGTAGGTAGAATTTACAATTTACCCTTACGGGAAGAAAATAAAAGACTGGGACCTAATTTATTGCCTACATAGGTTATAAGACTGAAGATCAAGACTTGAAAGTTCTTCACACAACACACACACTCACCAGTCAAGACACGGTGTTAATGGGTTTTCATCACATTTTCTTTTAAAGTTAAAGCAAACAAATATTCCAGAAGGCAGTTACCTCAATAAGTGGTGAGAGACCATATTACTCTGATAAAGACATGTGACAAGCTATCACCTCTCTCCCCGATTTTGGGGGAGGGGAAAACTGCAGAAGTTTATAATATATTTAGGTCCAGTCTCAGCAAGAATTTCTATTTATTTTTGAACTAAAATATCAACTTGGCCTTTCTGAGAAAAGCCCATAGACAAAATGGGGAGAAATGCACCCACAAAGAGAAATGTTACATGATGAAGGCTTGCATCTCAAACAACAAGAATTACATTAAACTGAGCATTCATTTATTGTTCTTATTTTCCCCTGTTCTCCCCTCCACCCCCACTTCCTTGCTGGCATGGGAATTTTTTTTTTTTTTTATTGTTTTTAAAATTATGTCCTAGACTTTTTTCTTTTTTGTAATAGAGTTGATCTGAAATCTATGTTACATTTTTTGATACTAAAATAAACAAACAATGAAGAAACTTTAAGCACTAGGCTTACTTTTGTGAACAGATCTTTTGCTCCTATACTTCTTATCTTTTTTCAGCAAAGCATCAAAACAGCTGCTAGTGTTGAGGTTTTGAGCTTGGGTAGGTGGTTTTTTTTGTTTGTCAGTTTTTAAGTAGAGAAGTCCTGAAGTCTCACAATTCTAGGAGCACAACACTAAGTGGAAATTAACAAACCCTGAAGTCAAACCATTGATGTACATAAATCCACTGCCAGGGAAGCTATGGAGAGAGGCCAAAGCAGCTCTGTGCCTCTACATGAAGAGATATGAAAGATCTAAGTAGATTTGCTCCAGTGCCAGATCTGCAAAGTGCACATAGGGCAGAACATGCAGTAGCACCTTGCAGAAAGGAAACATCACAACATTTCTTCCTTTGATATTCACAGCCCATTTTATCTAAGGGAGGAAACAATCAAGTTATAACATGGTGCCAAAGTATAAGGCCATGATCCCACATTAGTTACAGCTCATCACAAGTAGATACCCATATAAATATAGGACTCAAATGTTATCCATATTAGTCTTACTGTTGTTTAAATAGATGAGTCAGGATTTCAACAACAACAACAAAAAGACGATCAAAACAAAGTTTAGATTTTTTCATATGGTAGGAAACCAGGCTTGGGGCTAGAAATAGCAGGTCTGGTGTTTTCTCCCTCTCTCTCTCCTCCCTAATTATTTCTTGGCTGCAGAATTTAGTCATTTCACAACAGTGCAAAGAAGAATTATCTATTTATGTTTTAAAAAGGTATAATTTCAGGTGCCCTATGGTGAAGTCCATGGTAATGTGATATCGTGTAACTTCAGAGCTTGCAAGACCAAGATAATAGATGAAGCAAGCAAAATAAAGAACATAAGTGGATGTGTAGAAAGAAAACATTTTTATTTAGTGATAAGGACTGTAATAAGTTTTATTCCGCATGTATTTGGCCTGCATATTCTAATTATAATTTACTCAGAGATTTGTGTTGCAAATGCACATCTGGACTTTGTCCATTCGCCTGCATTGTTACTTGCTCTGCTGTTTGTTCCAATTTTATTTTCACATAGCTCTGTACAGTGCTTGCACTTCCCAAGGGAGTTGTTCCTAGCAGATGGTATTTACACGTACACATTATGCCTAGATTTCAGTAGTTTTTCCACAACTCTATTTTCAAGTGTCAGAAACAAAGTTCAAACATATCACCACACAGTTACATTTGTGTTACAGGATTTTGAAGGAGAAGGGGAACTATGAAGTTTCTACGCAGTTTTCAAATAAGAAAAATACACTGTGATTACAAGCTAGAGTGGAGAGAAATTTTCAAGTGTTTCATATGTCCCTTGTAGTGACACTTTCAGGTCTTTTTAACTTCTGTCCCAGGACATAGTATTTTATCTGTTCCCACTAGAAAAGATCTTGCAGTCTAATCAGAATATGTCTTCTGTGATCCCAAGACTTAAGAGGTCATCAAGCATACATTGTTTCTTTTGAGACTAAACACCTTGCCACAGAGCCTGAAAGAATTTGTATTTTTCTAAAACTTTAGAACAGTCACAACACATTAGAAGAATGCTAATTAATGCTGTTAACACATCTTAAAGTTTATATTCCTTGCCAGTAAGTTTTAAGGTAAATATTTTTTAAGATAGCTATTCTGAGTCCTACCATGTATACAACTACAGCAAAAGTGTAAGCCTGGAGAAGAAGAGATGTTGTTCAGAAGAGAAATGCAAAAAGCATTTTCAACAATATTTTTTGAGAAGATTCCATTGTTGGTATTTGTTTGGGTTTTTATTAGTCTTAAATCTTGTTATACACATCCTGCCAAATATCTCTTATATCCTTGAATTGCTACATGAAAATGATGTAAATTTATAGTTACATTGGATATTAAAAACAAACATATTGGAGTGCAATTTAATAGGGCCCAGGTCTTCAGGTCTTAGTAAAACAGAATATTCCGACATAAAATATTTTTATACTTTATCTTGATGTTAGCACTTCTTTCATCCAATCAACTTCCTTCTCAAGTGTCAGTCATACATGATACAAGAAATAGTTTGTTGTTTTACTCATATCTGTCAAATTCCAGTCAGATAGTGCTATTTTTCAGGAGAGTTTTAAATATATATCTGCCAGTATATTATAAGAAGGCAGTCAAAGTGTTAACCACTTTATATTAAAGCTGTTAAACAGCTTGGAAAACCACTCAATGGATGAAAAAAAGCCTTCTATACAAGACATAACAACAAGCATCAAACACACTGGGACAGGCTCCAGCAGCATAAAAAAAAAAAGAAAAAAGTTATGCTGAGACATTAAAATGCCCTCTTATAATGTTAAAACAAAGTTTAAGAATCAAACCAAGATGAGCTTATCCTTATGCCCAGCTCTACTGTGGCTCCTTATCTGCATTTCCATAGAACAGCTTAAATCCTCCTGTCCTGTGTGTAATGGAAAACAAAAATGATACCCAGTGCTTAGCCAGCACTCTGCAATCACTGTTTCTTATGTCAGGACACAAAGAGCATTTCCAAGACACCCACTGACACCTGACAGATACAATATTGGAGTAATGTTAGACAGTACCTGACACTCCAGCTCCCAGAAATAGAACCCAACTGCTGTAACTCTTGTACGAGTAGTACTAGTTTTAGTCACACAGTGGTCATTTTTACAACTTCCCTTTTTAAAGCATCTATACCTATTGAAAACAATCACCATTGCAAAAGCTACGGCAGCTTAGCATCTCTCATACATTAACATTAACAATGCACAACATGCTCTCATCCTGTTAAACTTTTGCTACTGGGTAGGCAGGTTTGTTATTTGAATGCGAGCCTAACCATCCTTTGCCAGCCGACTGCCACCAGTTACATTCAACCAAAATCAGCAATTCTACAAGTGATAAATAACAGGTAAGCAAGCAATTACTACTGTTCTGGCAAATTCATTAGAAAAATACATATTTGATAAATTCTGAAGGAATAGCTAAACCAAGTTCTCCTCAGCATCCACCCTACCCCTGCAAGCTTCCTGTTTGTGGCCACTGTAGAACACCTAGTACAAGTCAAAGCAGAGATGTGATTCTTCCTCTCCAGCACCACACTGAAGTACCATAACTACTAGGCAAGAAAGTCCTCTTTCATACAGTCACTTTATTATTTCATTCCATTAGTAGTGCTTTCATGGAAAGACAGAGGCTGCTAATCATACAGATGTAATCATGCCCCACCTCTCTTCCCTTAAGAATTGTCCTACCTGCAGTTGCCACTAACTGACGATCAAGTTAAAATGGGAATTGTTATAACCGAAGTCAAAATATAAGTTTGTATTTTCCATCTACACCAGAAACAACAGAAGTATCTCTTCTGAAGAACAGTTTCATTGTCTTTTATCATCTCTCTCTAAAGACTAATGAATGACTTAAAAATGGATTTTTTTCCTTCTAACAATGCAATACTTGTTTCTTGCCTTTCAGTTGACATCCCTTCATACTGTTGTGCTCTGCAGAACAATAGAGCCAGTTGTAGAAATGAAATGAGTCACAAACAGCACGTGACTTGGGGCATATAAGGCAGAACTGACTATATCACTTTGTTTCAGCTGCCAAAGGGTGTAACAAAATCATGCTTGTTTACTGCTTGAATTCAAAATTTTGCTGTTGATCTGAACATACTTTTTCTTTTAAAGTAAGACATTATGTAACATGCAAAGTTGTTCATAACTTATCAGTACTAACTTACAGTTTGGCTAGCCCTAATGCTTGCATGATACAAGACACTGTTCATGTATTGATTAATCATCTCATAACATGGAGGTGACAAATGTCCCTGCTAGAGCAGCATGTAAAGATTAGTTCCTCCGTGTAAAACCAGGTTAGCAGCAGTTTTGTGATTCAAGATATATTAATCTTAAATTGGAATTGCATTTTTCCTTCTCTCCTACAGCTCTGATCATTACATACCTACATAGGTGGGCAAGTAGTTGGAAACCCAGTTTTTATGGCATTTCATTCCTTGCTGAGTTTCTTCTTACTCTTTCAGTAAGTCACCCTGGAAATAAATATTGTAACTAAATAACTGGAGTATTTTTTCCTCATCTGTTGTTAAAAGTTTATCATCTTCCAGAACTTTCTAGGCTCACTCCCCTTAAGTGTTAGAGCACATGCCTATTACACACTGGCCATTACACAGCAGCAGCCTGAGGCATTCCCACTCATATTAGGTACTGGATTAGAAAAATAACAAAGCAAAAAACCACAATAAATATTTTGTCTAACTAATAAATTGGAAACCAAGTGCTCTAGATCAGGAGAAAGGAAGAAAGTAGTTTGAGCAGAAATTAAATATCCAAAGGGAAATTTATGTTCCCTGTCAATCCATGCCTATATGAAGCTGCCATTGCTCCCAGAGACAAGATTTCTACTGTGAATACAATAAACTAGGAGCAACAGCACTCATGAGTGTTTCTCCCAGTATTATCTGATTATTAAAATCTCATATTCTTAAAATCCTTCTGAGATTGTCTCTAAAAAGGTGAGGATGAGTGCCGTTAAATGATCTACCAAATGAAGGTATTCTTTTTCCTCAAAGAATTCTAGCACAGCACTTCTCTGTCAAAGTGGCAAGGCATGGATGGTCCCAGCTTTCTCAGAGCAGCTTTGTCAGTCAGGGTTCAGCTGAATTTTAGGTGATGTTTGTACACATATTCCCCCAGCTCTAGTTAAAAAGAGATAATTGCGTTGAAAAGGTATTCTTGTGAAGTAGTACCAGAAGACTTCTGGAAATCATCTGTCATCATTGTCATCTTATCACGCTGACAATATGAGAAATCACCTTTTTTTTTTACCTCTTGTCCTCTAGTTAAACTTCTAACTTCATAATCTTTCCTCAGCCAAAATAAACAAGTTTTTGAAGTTATCAAAAGTCTCAAGGCTCAGATTTAACCATGGAATAATGCAGAAAAGAATTCTCTGTGATTCAGACATGAACACACAACTCAATGCCTTTCAGTTCAAGCTGCACAAATTGCGATAGTGAGGAGGTGACTCTCTAAGCTCCAGTAACCATTTACCTGCACACTCTTTGCCACCTCCTACTGTTAAATACAGGAGTAGGACACCAAGGTAATATGTCACATTTTGCAGGCTGGGTGGTCTAGGAGCATCCAGAGTGAGTTACCACAGCTCAGCTGGCAGGCACTTACTAAGCTGCATTAATGCACTTCTGTAAGACCGTATGACCATATCCAAGCTATCAGAAAGAACATAGTTCTTCATGACAGTGATCATTTCAATTTATATTTTTCATATTATCCACCAGGTATGTAGATCTTTTTACAAATAAGAAATATTTGCATTTATTACTACCAACCTTACCCTCAGGAGATTTCACAAGTAACTAAATGTCTAGAACAAAGCAGTTGGTAAGTTAGCTACATAAATATGTATAATCCAAGAGATCAATAAAAAGGATTATTTCTACCGAAATCTGTTTCAGCATCGGTTTCAGCAGATACAGGTACAAACATGACTTGACTGTATTAAAAGAAAAAAAATACTTCCGAGATGCTCCTGCATATTGGTGTTCATGGAACTTGCAGTTGAGATTCATTGCAGAAGGGCCTTAAAAACCCTTTTCTTACAAAACAGCATTTTGATCACTAGCTTAAAAAGCTTCAGAAACAAAACAACATAACTCCATCCAGTTTGGCAAATCACACCAACTTATATCAGACATTATTCTGATCAAATGATATTTTGTACATTTTGTTCCACTCAGACCCTGAAAAATGGAAAACATCAGAAGATTCAATATTTCTTGAATGATAAGAGTATAGTCATTCATAAAATACAGAGATGGCCAGAAGAAAAAAAAAATTAGTATCAGCTATAAAGAAAATATCAACACAGAAAGTTATGAAGCTCTAGGTTATGATTCCTTAATGAAGGCTCAAGGCTTGTGTTGAATTACTAGATGCAGCAAAGTGTGAAAGCTTAAAAAAAAATCTGCAGGGAGCTATTAGTCCTTTTTTTGCCCGCCAGTTTCTCCGCAGAGCTCTCCCCTCTAGATGAGATTAGGTTAATTAAATAGGCCAAACTCTAAGAGCAAATTTGTTTACATGCACTGTTATTTAAGAAATAGATGTTCAAATTTCTTCTTCAGAAGAAACCCTTTGGTTACTAATTCATGTTTGTTTTAATGCCTAAGCATTTGCTTTAATGGTACTCTGATGACAAGTCACTTAAACTATATTTAAAACCTAAGAAACAGCAGAACATGTGTGCCAGCCTCACTTTCCCTGGCTGGCAGCAGTCAGTCAGATCCAGGCAAAAATAAAAGAGAAATGATGCTTTTTCAGAAGGGAGATGTATACTTCTGCTTTAGCTAGGAGCTGGGACAAAATTGTTTCATACCACAGGGTGAATCACTAACAGCTCCTGACTCTTCACATGGAAGGCAGGGTGGGAGGAACAGAAAGGAACCCCCTTCCCTCCCCTCCCAAACAGATTTACCTGTCCCCACCTTTCTTATGTTTTGCAGACCAAAGTAACTCGTGTGTTGTTACTGGCATGGAAGCATTTCAAGAGCTGAGTTGACTATAGTGTTAAGAGCCTCGAACAAGAAAGTAGAACAAACAGTGACATCGAGTGGCAAGATATCTGCAATACACTTCTGAAAGTCCCTCTTAGAAACTTCATCAGCCCATTTTTAAGGTCTATTAAACTTTTAAATATTTATAGGTTAGAGTTAAGAATTAAAGCAGGATGCATAAAGCGAAAACATTACTTAGTCTTATTTGTGCTTGAACCTTCAATGTTTCATTGGAAAGTATTCTTAAATGAAGACAAAAAAAAAAAAAAAAGAAAAAACCACATAACTACAGTTCACACTAGGAACAGGCTTAACTAGTGACTTTAACAAGACCAAGGTGAGAATCTAACCAGTTTTCAAAGCATTTGTAAAGTCTCCTCTTCTGAACACATCATAACATCTCTGAAGTTGTAGAAAAGCCACGTGCAGTGGTAAAAAAGTACATGCAAGCCACTTGTACTCTCTACCAAATCCTCCTTCCCTCTTAGGAAGCTACCAATGAGTTGAAGCTCAGGAGACTAATTATTCTACTTAAGTGTCTCTCCCTTTCAGTCCTGGAGAAGAGTTATCTTTGAGTGACACTTATATCACTATTATTAGAACTCTAAATTTCGTGAATGACGTTTGGCACTGCTGTAAGCTTGGTCTTAAAATACACACACACTGAACTATTTTACAACGACTGCCCTGTTCTTTAAACAGTTTCATCTATAAAATGATTTAAACTGGTTTCTTTCTAGGAAATATTCCATAGAGTTAACTGCTTCTAGTCTTCTGTCAGATACATAGCCAGTGTGACAAGAGCCATATCTATGGCTTGAAATCTCCTAGGACATCATAATACTCAGATAATACCCAGGTGGGTGGTTAGTGACAGAAGAAAGATGGCTTATGCTTCATAGGACTGTAGCACTGTGCCCAAGGAATGGTAACATATACGGGACTTTTATTATTTGACAGCACAGGAGATGAAAGGGTTTTATTCACTAAGTTCACAGGTCCTGGGCAAGATATTTTCTGGGTAGTTCACAGTATGCACACAGCTGGATTTTGAGTGGTGAGAAAACCATATTTGCTAGTGAGGAATCTTCTTTTCTCTCCCCAGTATCACCACAGTTACTAGCTGAAAACACTAAATTTTAATTTGTGCTTTCCAGAGGGCATGTACACAAGCCATTTTAAGGAAAGCACAAAAAAGTGGGATTAAAAAAATAATATAAGAGTACTTCACTGATGTCTTTCTGAACACCAAATGGGATGAGGTAGAAAAGTAAAAGTTGAAATAGATTAATGAGAATGTGACATTAGCAGGCATGACACATCTTTGGCTTTATGCTGGAAAGCTTATTTCATTTTGCATTATGGGATGCTATGTCTTTGGTATTTGTCAGTATAATCCAAGACAAATGATCACCTTTAGAGAATTCATATACGACATGAAACAAGTAGAATATTTCTGTGTCCCAACCAGCTATTTAAATAGTTATTCTTGTATGTATGTATATATATAAAAAAATAGAGTTATTTCTTCTCTACAGTGTTATTTTCTCCTAAGGATTAGAAAGCCATTTTTGCATAGTTGCCTGTATTTCTCATATCCCTACAGTTTTCCATGGAAGTGCTGGTTAGTACTTCCTTCCCCTAGCTCACTGCTGAGTAACAAGGGCTCCTAAGTCTGAGACAATGACAAGATTCATTTAGTTTCCTAATTATTCTGTCAAACTAATCAGAAGACAGGTGCGCAAAAAAAAAAAAAAAAAAAGAATCTTGCTTCATGCTGCTTCTCCCAGGTTTCTGTAGCCCAAGAAATCCGTAGAAGAAAAACCTAAACCAATCCATGAAAAACAGCCCGTATTTTCTTTCTTTCCCTCTGATGCTCAAACCTCATTGTCATATCAACTTGTCATGCTAGGGAGCTGCCAAGCCAGATACCACAAGCAGAAGGGACAACACGCTTGTTCAGAAATGGAGCTAGTCTCTGAAAATAGTGTGTATTCTAACAACTTGTTGCTCTCAGTAAGAGGAATGTCTACTGCTTCTCAGCACCAGGTTATTTGTCTTTTACACAAATACTATACATTGCACATAGATCCTTTGCATTCAAATTAGTGTCTACTTGAAAACAAACATTAGATGCTTGTGTTAGCAATAATATTTTCAAAACAGTGTTTAAACAGAGATTGGTTTGCACAGTATTTCTGGTAAAGTATTAAAAAGCTAGCAATTCTAAAAAGTTATGATCTAAAATGAGCTAGATGTGCTCTGTATGCAAGAAGTTTGAGCAGTCTTGTGTACCTTAAGCAAATTATATCTTCAAAGAAGAGACAAAGTAACACTGAAGACTTCCTTTGCCTTTTTAATAGAAACCTTTCCACATAACAAGGCTAAAGCTTCCAGGTTAACAGTTCTTCACAAAACTAAACTGGTTTGTTTTTTTTTTTTTTTTTTTTTTTTTTCTATTTCTTCTCATGGGTTTCAATGCCTAAAGGTACAATTCACTCATCTCCAAAGTCCATACCATAAAAACTTTACATATTTTGTTACTAAGAAATCAGCATCACAAGGTCTGTGCACAGGATAGGACAATCATTTTACACTGACCTTTTGGTCCATTAGTTTTTTCAAAGCAGATACCAAATGTTAGTTGTACCATATGGGCCAGCTGTTTCCTATCTGTATTCCAATCTGAAGCATTGCATATACATGGCAAGACTTGTGAGTACTACACATACAGTGTTCTGTCCCAAACTTCATCCTTCTTGGAACTTTTCTCACAGCAGCCTACATAGTGGGAAGCCAGCTGGAAGCAAACAGAATTAAGTTTGACCTCCCAGCCCCTTACAGATTTCCCATGACTTTTCTGCTATACTAAAGTTTTCTTCCTTTACACAAACCAGCATCAGTTTTGGACAACTGTCAATAGTACAGCACCAGAACACGGATCACAGACAGTACTTAACAAAGAGCTGATAGAAACATATTCAATATCTCACCTTCGGGAAGGGATAACCTCTTACAGTCAGATACCTCTAAAACTTCCAATAGCAGTTGAAACACGTAAAAAATACTGATATCTGCTTTTATAATAGGATTTCTTAGGTAAATTCCCTTATTTCTACAACACTCAGAAATAGTATAGAGAGATGGAAAGGTACTAGATGTTGTTCAGGACTGTGGCAATTTTTTAGTACGGCAAAAACCAAAGCTCAAGCAGAATTCAGTCCTAAACTACAGGCGTTAAGATTCAATTTTGATGAACACAACTCCTTTATAGTAAAGTGTTGCATGAGAAGAAGTATATATTTCACACGTGGAATAGCTTAATTTACCTCTGTTATAGAACAGCAATATTATTTTGAATTTAATTCATTTATATTAAGAGCAATATGCTGTTCTCAAAAACTAGGAAGACTGATCTTGCAAATAAAAAACCAAACACAAACATCTCCAATAGGTTGTTAGGTTTTTGTTTAGTTTTATCCTTTTACTAAGTTAAAAATATGAACAGAATACAGAGTACAGGGATTGTATAACATGAGCTTATTTCTAGTCTTTCAGGCAATTGTCACACATTTTTGGTGAATTGCTTCCTTCTTTCTAGGATTAGAGAGCTCCAACAGGAGTTGCTTCTGACTACTCAGATTACTCATATCCCAATATCATGGCAGGAATTTATGTTATCAGCTGCTGCTTCTCTCCTCAAGAGCAGCCCTTCTCTTGTGGTTTCATCTCCTTTATAGCTGCCAAAAATTGAGTGCTGCTTTAGTCAAGTAATTACTGCTTACTACCTAGTTGAGTAGCAGTTTGAGAATGAAAGAGAAGGAAACTTGAATTTGTGTTTCTCCCCCTGACCCCACCAAGTAGGGTATTTACAATCCTGCAAATTTCTTACCTTCTTGATAATTTCACTAGTTTTCAGGAATAAAAATTCACGTTCCCTACTATTTGGCAAGTAGTGGAATCATGTGGATGCTGCCTTATCCATACAGATAACAGTTCATCTGTAGTTTGATCATGCCTTAGCATTGCCCAGAAGATTGATAACTAAGGGGTGCCATGAAAAGAGGCATCCACAGAGCAGAACTCCTAGTCTTATTGCTGATAGTATGGGGAAATGTATTTAAATGAGCACACTTGTCTGAAGGCACAAGATCATAGTTTAGGTTCATTATTTCACCATCTCTGCACGTTTACAGAGTGAGTAAGTGTTTCAGCAGCCTTCAATATAATTCTTACAATATTAAAAAAAACCAAACACATCAGTTTCTGTAATTTTAACAGCTAGTGCATCTAGATTTGTGGAAAGACAACTCACCGTAAGGCGTGCCTCATGATAGCTGGACATCACAAAGCCAAGAATTTTCCTTAGCAGCCACTCTTCAACAACTGTTTTCCTCCCCTTGAAGCCTGTGGAGCCACAGCTGTGGTTTTTCACATGTAAGAAGTCTTAAGTTTGACACCAGGTCTTCCATCTTGGATTCAGAGTGCGATAGTTCATTTCACTCTCCTCAGAAAGACTTTTATGTAATTTCCTTAGTGTTTAATACAGGGAAAAATCCAAGCTTGAATTCAAACTCAGAGGTGCCCTCACAAACAAGATGTGTCCTCCCACTGGCCTTACAGTTTCACTGAACTACACCCAGGAAGTACACTACCTCAGAAATACCTCTCTATACGACGTTGTCTCTATCACAAACATTACTAAGATTCCTTCAAGTTACTATAATAATATTGTTAATATCAACAGTTAAAATAGATAAATAACAAAACCTCTCATCTTTCCTCAACACTCCTATCTTCTAAGGGAACTCAGAGCTTTGTTTACTTGCAAAGCTCTTTATTAATGACCACTCATGGCTGGGCTCTATCTTTAATTGGACCTGGCAGCTCTCCAGGTGCAAGGAGCTCACTAATTGTTTAATTGTTTGTCTCATTAACTCTTCCAAGGTCAGGGATGTTTGCATCCTCCTCTCCCAAGACTTTACAGGAAATTCTCTTGCGCTGCTTTCAGATTGGATAGACGAAAATTTCCGTGCAGAGAATATATTTGCAAAATTTCACAGTATAATTACATTAAAATAGAAAATATTAAGGACCAACTATTTTGCAGAGTATAAAGGGAAAAATCTCCCAATGTTGTAATATTAATTGTGTTGAAAATGAAAGACCAGGCCGTAATCTATTTCAATATCTTCCAGAAATTCAAGCATGTTTTAAAATTCAAACCAAACAAATAATAAAAACTCCTTATGAAACAATATTTAAATAATATATATTGAAAGTATTTCAAATGATGGAAATTATTTCAGAGAATAAGGTGACATTTTTAAAGATAACATAAAATTACTAATTGCAAGTTATTTACATGAAATAGATTGCTGTGTTAATATTTATTTTGCTTTGCTTTGGCTATTGGGCAACAACTTCTTTGTGACCTGTTTTTTACTGCATAGTTTTATAGATTTCAGAAGAGCTATGTTGTGTTGTTTTGCCCTATTCTAAACGTGAGTAGAACCATGCCCTTTTCTTTCACTCAGTTTTACACATGTCTTTTGCTACTTTCTAGTTCTCAGCCCATTAGATCAGACATCTATCTTCACAAAAAAGAAAAACATCTGTTCAGTAGTTGATTTTCTCACTGGCAATTTAATAAGTGCTGTAGCAGCATCTTTCTTGATATAAAAAAGGGAATGGTTGTTCTTTTCTCTTTCTTACTTTTGTGTATTTTCTCTGTTCATTGCTGAATTTTCAGTAATCCGTTAATGCAATACTTATATTAAGTTTTGGTACCAGGCCAAGCTAAATTGTGTGCCCTTATTGTATTATTTCTTTATTTTTTTAGCTTTGGCTAATTATCTCATTAATGGTTAATTGCCTCAGAATCAGCTTTAGTATTATGGTTTATGTAGAACCTAGATCCAGTAGAGCAAGTAAAATGAAAGCTCTAGACACCTGCCCATAGGCACAGTGAAACAACTGAAAACATTTAATCTTTTCTGTCATTCATCATCATCCACCAGCTTGCCTGGAATATAACAAATAAGGCTGCTGCTTCTTGCATTGATTTTTTTTTCCCTAACTGCAGCATCTTTCCTCCTGTTGTGTATGGCAAAACCAAATAAAAGTCCTGCTGCACCTGATCTGACTTACACGAGCCTAGTAGTTCTCAATTATCTTCAAAGGTACATTCAGAGCTCTGTAATGCTTCTCTTCACCTAGGTTAATGTGCTACATCTACATCGTCGCTATTATCCTGATCTCCACCATCAACAGTGTTAGCTCTGCAGCTTCACATGAACATCAATTTGTGCACTAGGGAGACCTTCCTCATTCTTGTCAAGCACATTTATTACCTTCTGGCATACTGTTTCCGCAAATGTAGCCTGCAATGACAGGGATCATTAGGTCTGTACTTAAACTTTGATGACATAAAGGAATGAAAACCTCAACATATTAATCTTTTCACTGTACTGGCAAAGACTACAGGACAAAAAAATAAAAAAAAAGGCTGAGTTATTATCAGTGAAGTCTAGACTTCACGCTCAGGAATCCTGAACTTCTGCATTGTTTTAAGGAAATCTGAAGTAATCTACTCAACCTGGAACTACATCATGTTTGGACCCGGTGATGCGATTCATCTTGGGACTGGTTGTTCTTCAGAAGACTGTGGGAATAATTTCAGCCAGCTGTCTGCACCAGCAGTTCTGCCTCTTGCAGGAAAAAAAAATTATTTCCCTTTTCCTATTTCTCCTCAGGGAATCCTAAGAATTTCCCTGGATATTTGCAGCAGATGTTATAAATATTAACAGCTCTTATATCAACAGAAAGAAAAAGAAGACTTCAAATATACATGAATATCTTACTGTACTGCGAACTAAAATTACTCAAGTATTCTATTTCATAGAAAACTTTAAGAAAATATCCTAGAATTCACTTTGCTGAAATTCTTATTTATGAAAAGAAAGAAACAAACAAAAGTTGTAAGGTCTTATTTATCAGTTCCTAAACATTTTAGATTTAATTTTTGAAAAAACTGAAGAATCCTGGAATGGTCTTCTAGATGAACTTGAATACTATTGTCTCTCTCAAAAATGCACAGTGAAAACATGCTACCTCATACAACTGTAAAAGACAAAAATGGCCACAACACACATGTGACTGACATCTAAGTTATGCTCCCTAATATATTGTCTCTGTATCATTGCATTTCTGATTATGTGAAAAAATTTGATACAGTTATCTATCTGACTAATGTCACACTTGACTAAAAGTGAATGCCAATAAGTTTGGTGGCATCAAGGAGCTAGAGAAAACATAAAACTAGGTAATAAAACACCAATTTTGTATTTTTTAACTAATTTTCATTGTCTTTTTGTTCCCCATAATTCTCTCTTCTTCCTGTAAGGAAAAAGAAAAGATGTAAGCTGCGCAGTAAATCCTGCTGAAACAGAATTCCTTGTGAGGGAGTACCTTTATCACTGAGCTATGTCTTAGACCCTTTTGGTCTCTCTTGGGTTTACTTCATAGGTGGTTCCATTAGGTCCTAGGTGAAACTCAGCTTGACACGTTTGAGTTCAACAACTTGAACATGAGATATCAGAAATGTAGCCCCTTTTTGGGCTGATCCCCATTCACAGGATATTTGTACCTGTCTGCCAGCCGTGTTAAGAAGGCTGTGATCAGGCTCTTTATTAAAATCACTGAAGAGAGACTCTTTTAAATGGGCAGAAATCTGTTTCTACTCAAGACAGTCCTTTCTGTACAGGTTTGTTCCCTCAGTCTCTCCCAAAGAGTCCTTCCAAGATCTCTGCCTGCTCAATACCTCATTTTCTCTCCACATCGCCTTGTAAAAAATAAATCTTCTTGCTGGCAAAGTGCCTTCTCTATGTGACATTTCCAGTTTGGGGTCACCTTGTGATAACCTGATCATTCTTCCTCTTTTCTGAGACTAGTATACTTTAAGTTTGCTTCCCTCCAGCATTTAGGCTGTCATCTTTGGGAAGGGTGAACCATGCAAGCTTGGAGAGAGCAAAGGCTTGTCTACCCTTCCCAACCAACAGCACAGACATTGTAACATTGATTCTTTTGAAGCTGTTTATCTGTCTTCGCCGCTTATCCATCTTTACTGCCTTTCTCTGGATGTTTGTTTTCCATTAGCTGCCGCCTTTGACTCACATTCTGACAGCCATACTCGTTTGTAGCAAACAGAAAAACTGATGGGGAATATGACATTTATAAAAATGGGATCCATAACTACTGCATTCTTCAAACTCTCCTACAAAATTGTTTCTGTAATTACAACTCAAGGCTTCTCAGCTTTTTCATTTCTTTTACATGGCAATGTACACAATGATGTACTTGATTTTTGTGGCTCTATCAGTTGATGTTCCTTCTGCTGCCTTTATTCGTCAAATTCTTCAGAATTTTGCTCTGTACAGAGTTGGAAATATCTTTTTGTTTCCTGCAAGTGCCTGAGGTTTCTGCAGTACTGTTTGTTATTCTACCGACTTCACTTGTTCTTTTTAGGCTGTTATATTTAAGATTGATGAGGCATGCATTCTCAGTCAAGAAGCTTTTTAAAAGTACACTGAGTTGTATAGATAAATTAATTACTACAATTAAATGCTTGTATATGTTTAGGAATGATTGTTGACTTTCCCCCCTAAGCACATTGTCTTTAATCAAAGACTGCAGAGGTGAAAATAATCAATTACTCGCTGCCTACTTCTACTAAAAATATCCTCATTTCTCAGATGGTTTAGCTGACTGACTACAAGATAATTTACTGTGCACACAATAGGTAAGCAGAGAAGAGCTACAAACTCACACTGGAAGAAGAGTAATTTCAGATAATGTTTCCTCAAATATAAAAAGAGCTCATAAAGTAAGAAATTCATAGAATTAAAGTTTGTTTACACTTCTAGATTGCTAGCTGCTTTAATTTGTAGCAAGCAGAGCTTGTCCCTGAATGTGACTACCATCACAACTCACAAGGCATGTCTCTCTGTAGCAGGCTTTTAAATACAATTAGAAAATCAGGCTCTTTCTTTTAATAATAGCCTGAAAAGTAGATTGTCTTAGGAGATACTCTGTGCTGCTGCTGCTAGTCTGAAACTAGTGTGGAAATTTCTGCACTGAACTGCAGTGCGGACATGCCTTTAGTAGGGAAAATACTATCTGCAAAGAATTTCAAGGTAAAAAATTCTTTTAAATATAAATTTAACACATAAATCGCCCACTAAGTGAAGAACATCATAGATAATTAATGGCAGTTCTAATGATACTGCTGGTACATATGAGTATTATTTCCCTGTAACCAATCCTTTTTTAAAAGGTCAGCAGTTTTATAAAGGAGTAAATTTTAAATTTTAATACAGGCTTATTTAACAAAACAAACCTAACAAATCAGGGATGTAATAGGGGACATTTGCTTAAATATTATTACAATTGTAATTTCAATGATAAGGTAAAATGTGATGATATATCCTCTATCTCTGGACTAAAGCTGCGTCTGTACTTTCTGAGTGCAAAAGGCAGTTATAACAACTTCTAACTAAGCTGACAACCCTTAGTGCTACCTTTTTTTTTTTTTTTTTTTGGTAAGAATTACTTGGCAGTATAATACAACCCTGTTATGTGACATTGCGCTAGCGAGATGTAGCTAATGTACGCCACCTTTGCCTAGGAGATAAAAATGTATCTTAGGCTACATGACAAAAGATACAGAGGAAGGCTGCTGAAGGGAGCTGATACGGTGTTATAGTACTCTTGGAAGGGGAGTCCTAGTAACATGCTGCAAAGACTGATGACCGAATATTCACTTTGGTCCCAGAACTACTGTTTCTGAAGTGAACATTAGGAAAGAAGATAGATGGAGGGAGAGGACAAAAGTGAAAAGAAGGACAGAAAGAACTGGAACTACAGAGCAGAAAAAGTGCACTTCTGCATGGCCCACTCCCCTTGGCAAGTCGGAGAAGGAGCTGGCTCTCAGTAAGCTGGCATGTCTGCGCTGAGCAGGGGAGTATGAGTTTGGTTTCTGCAGGACAGCCTTGCTTCAGAGCCCACACCTTCAGAAGACAACTATCCTGCTTTCTGCCCAGACCGTAGCTGTGCGGTGTGAACAAGGAGATTTCTGCCTGGTGGGTCTGCAGTGTTAGCTGCAAGATGTGCCGGTGACGCTCTCAATGTACTTTGTCAGTTACATATAGCAATACACTCTGTCTGCTCATAGGGTAGGACACAGGCTGATGTGCTCATCTGTTCACAAAGTATGTACTAACAGCTTGAGGCTTGTTAGATTTGAACCGAACAGTAGGAGGGGCAATTATTGTGTTCAAATCTAGGTTTTGTTCCAACATGAGCTGTCTAATGTTCACTGTCCTTAATTCTGAACTGAACTGCTATATTCTAACAGTAGCATAAGAAGGAAATTGTTTGTTTGTTTGTTTTTTTAATGTCAGTAAGACTAGACTAACTTATTTCAACAGATTCATAACATTTGTTTTCATACTCAGAAAACATTTTGCAGTAGTGGACTGTACTGGAGACATTAAACTTAAACACACAATCACTAGGTAAAATTATTATCTAAATTTCACTGACACAAATACAAAGAGTATCTGTTCATGATTTTACTAAGTTGTTTCACTGTTCCTGGTAATACAAGTCATCAGAATTTTACTGAACCTTGTCACCCATAAGCCAAAATAATGCTTGATTGATAGCATCAAGTCTCATCTGTCTTTTGAGCCAAACACACTCAGATAACTCTTGCTCCTAAGGAACTGGAAAAATCTCTTCTCGCTTTTTGTGTAAATCTAGTTAAAGCAAGTATGTAACAGTTGCACACTAATTACTAGTTACAGCTTAACAGCATTACTTTAGAAGAACTTCTGTCTTTACTAAATCTAATAAAAAGCAGTTCTAAATTGAAGAGTTCCTCTAGGTACCCAAACGTACCTTCTGGACATGTTCTGATTCCCAGGCAGACTGCATGTATTGGGTTTGTGTGGCAAGGTTTTGGTAGCAGGAGGGCTACAAGTGTGGCTTCTGTGAGAAGCCAGAAGCTTCCCCTGTGCCCGATAGAGCCAATGCCAGCCAGCTCCAAGATGGACCCACCACTGGCCAAGACCAATCCAATCAGCAATGGTGGTAGCACCTCTGGGATAACATATTTAAGATGGGGAAAAAAAAACCTGCTGTGCAAAAGCAGCTGGAGGAGAGGAGTGACAATATGTGAAACAACCCTCCAGACACCAAGGAGGGGGAGGAGGGGCTCCAGGCACCACAGCAGAGATTCCCCTGCAGCCCGTGGTGAAGACCATGGTGAGGCAGGCTGTCCCCCTGCAGCCCAAGGAGGTCCACAATGGAGCAGATATCCACCTGCAGCCCATGGAGGACCCCCGCCGAAGCAGGTGGATGCCCAAAGGAAGCTGTGACCCTGTAGGAAGCCCATGCTGGAACAGGCTCCTGGCAGGACCTGTGGATTCATGGAGAGAGGAGCCCACGCTGGAGCAGGTTTGCTGGCAGGACTTGTGACCCTGTGGGGGACCCAGGCTGGAGCAGTCTGTTCCTGAAGAACTGCACCCTGTGGAAGGGCCCATGCTGGAGCAGTTCATGAAGAACTGCAGCCTGTGGGAAGGACTCACATTGGAGAAGTTCATGAAGGACTGTCTCCTGTGGGAAGGACCCCACGCTGGAGGAGGGGAAGAGTGTGAGGAGTCCTCCCCCTGAGGAAGAAGGAGCAGCAGAGGCAACATGTGATGAACTGCCCGCAACCCCCTTTCCCCGTCACCCTGCGCTGCTCTGGTAGGGAGGAGGTAGAGAAAACCAGGAGTGAAGTTGAGCCCGGGAAGAAGGGAGGGGTGGGCGGAAGGTGTTTTTAAGATTCGGTTTTGTTTCTCATTATCCTATTCTGATTTGATTGGTAATAAATTAAATTCATTTCCCCAAGTAGAGTCTGTTTTGCCTGTGATGGTACTTGCGGAGTGATCTCCTTGTCCTTATCTCAACCCATGAGCCTTTCATCATATTTTTCTCCCCCTGTCCACCTGAGGAGGGGGAGTGATAGAGCAGCTTCATGGGCACCTGGCATCCAGCCAAGGTCAACTCACTACACTGTAGAAAAGGAGGATTAGATGAGGCTCCAACATAGAGAGGTCTTCCCCTACCATGGAGCCAGGCTGCTACTGGTGTGAAGTCCTACACTTGGAAGCTTAGCTCAGGTAATCTAGGCACCTGGAAACCTGATTTTACCTCTTTCTAAGAATTTAAAGAACTTTCAAACTTTGTGATCTGGATGAGTCTTGATTAATCAAGAGAAAAAGTTCTCAAGTTCTGCCTTTCTTTTCATTGAGCAGATCATTAATTACTTTATCTGAGATTTATTTCATTTTTTGAGGGCTGTCTTCACATATTAAGAGCATTCACTGTGGCCTGGGGTTAATCCAGGCCTACAGTTTAAGAGCCTGATTCTCACCTCTCTGTTGAGGCTGGCGTTCTGTCATCCTGTGAAGGGTTACTCAAACAGGCTGACTAAAACAGTTGACTGCAATCAACTTTAACACACAAAGTCTAGCTTTTCTGGCAGTGGCACTGGCAGTGTTTCTATTATATACTGAAGACTGGAAGCAGCCAATGGTGGGATAGGGTTGGTTGGCTGGGATAGCTGGGTTTAGCATTAAAAGCCAATAATAATTACATAGGTTTGGAAATGGTTTAAGATTTCTGCTCCCCCTACTATAGAGCAGACTGCATAAAGGGTCCCCTAGGAGTAGGGCATGTTGGATCTCACACTTGCATTGCAAACTGCAGGGATATTAGGCAACTGGCTTTATACAATTAAACAATAATTTCTTCACAGTAGTTATGGCCATGATTCTGCAAGAGGCCAAGCATGTGACAGTTTCCCTGATGATTTGGGTACCACTGTCCACAAAGCAGTAGCTCTTTATAATACATAGTGTAGCCTATCTTAATTAACTGATGGTAGATGCTCTTGGGTAAAGTTCTTGCAGTGTCGTTGCAATGCCGAGCTTTTGTAGATGTTAAAGTAAATTGTATTGAATAATAGATGATTTTACATATAGTTTCTTCATGCTGGTAAAAGGAAAGGAGGTTTGGGCTGTTTTGCATTGCCTTAGGGGGACATTATTCAGTAGAGTCAACTTTTTTTTTTTTTTTTTTTTCTGATTTAGGGAATAACCCCCATGACAAAGAGCAGAGAAGATGCCTTTTATTTCCCTTTAAATGTATTTCACGAGGCAGGGACATGTACTTTCTGTTTTTCAAGTCAGTTATGCCTAAATTCATAAATTTAGGCACCCACAGTTTATAGTACCATCTTTATAAAGTTAAAACACAAAGCCAGCCTCCCCTAACTCCTCCAAACCGCCTCAAAAAAGAAACAAGGCCAGACCCCCAGCAGGTGGCAGCCAACTCTAAAATATGTGGAAATTAGCCCACTTCAGTGTATGACTAAAAAGCTCTAGAGCACAGATGATGCAGAAATAAGCAAACAGTGCTTTAAGAAGCAATTTCACATGCTTATTGTCCTACCTTTAGGTTCTGAATCTTATTAGCTTTAGAATTTCTTCATAAAACAGATGGCAGCTTCCCTTGGTTTTAGGTGACAAAATTGCATTTCTTTAATCTATGACAGTTTAATATTGCTGTATTACTAGAAAAGCTATCGTCTCTATTCTGAGGAAATAATAACTGGTATTTCTGCTGAAAAATGCTTATGTTATAAGTTCAAAATATTTCCCAATCTTATTGATCATGTAGATCAGATGCGAACAGAAATGCTGCTTACATTTCCAGAAGAGCACTAAAATAATCAACAAACATTACTGTAAATACATATATCTCCGAACGCAATCTATATGTAAGCACTTTTGAAAAAATTGTTCTAAAGCATGAGCAAGCATCCTTATACAGATATAGAATGAGCAATAGTAGCAGGTCCAGTCTAAGTGAAAATGCTTTTTGCAACACATCCTATAGTACAATGACTAATGTCTGTTTTGCTGTTAATTTATTTGTGTTGCTATAAAAAAATTATTGTTCAATGACATTATCATAGGACACAAAAATAAACTGATTATTCAGGTCTGTAGTTAGTACTACAAATTACAAGCATTATATTACATAAAAAGACAATCCATGTCAAAATATATCCATTTGGTGAATCCATTATTGAGAGTTAGCAAAAAGTTCTTATTTGGTGGCAGATACAGCTGTTCTGTCATCAGAAAGGCTAAATTTGCCCTCATGCATGATGCTGATTGCCCAGTTAAGTCTACCAGCTAAAGGGCTGTTGTCATGGGCAAGAGAAGAGATTCCTGGTGGCTGGGGAGGAGCATATTTTCCAGCCTACTCTGGAAAGACTGCTTCTGGGACTGGTCAAAAAGTGGCTTTCAACCTTCACTACTTCTTGTCCTTGTCCATATTCCAACTTCAGCCTGCTAGGCAGGGCACTCAGGGATAGACTGAGTCAAAAGACAGCATATAATAAGAGCCAGTTATGCAAGAGCATGATTTGGGTATACTTAATGAGTGAAAAAACATATGCTTGAGCAGGCTCTGATTGCAAAATTCTAATTGATTTCCTTAGGAGACTCACTGTTTGCCCTCCAGCTAGACTGATGTTGGTATATTAGGGTGTGAATGCCACTGCTTAGCTAGGAAGGTGCATTGTATTTAGTGCCCATTATCAGACTCCCTGAAGTGCTTAACTCCAGAGTTTGAAGATTCCCTGGTGCATATTCATATCCAAATCATTGGGCTTTAGTCCCATCTAGTTATTCAGCAATATTATTACATAAAACAAAATTGAATAGCTTCTGATTTTTCACGGGGGGGGAGTTTCAAGATGGGAGCATGCCAATCTCGGGTTTGCAAGCAGAATTAAATCTAGATGCTTGATTTAATCTAATTAATTTAATTTAACCCAGAATTAAATCTCAAAGTGGACCAAAGGAAGGAGCTGAAAGACTGTTATGGTCATGAGTCTCCAGTTTGGTTAGTGTGAATGACTACCAGCTTTGGGGCATTACAGCCTACACATCCTGTCAAGAAGGGCAACTCAGGCTGTCCACGGGTATTGCACGTGAACAATCAGAATTTCTGTTTTGAAAGAAAATTTGGTTTAATTTTTATCTTTTAGAATGCAATGATTTCACCGAGACTTAAAGACTTTTTGGTCATGGCAGTTTTGCTGAATCTTTGTGCTTGCATCAGTGACTTTGGTATCTTACATATTCTGCACCAGACCTTTTCAGTTTGCTTTATAATGACAACCGAACTGAAAAGCTTTCCATGTTTTCCTGCAGTTCTTAGGACATACAAATCTGACTTCTTCAGAAGATGCTTTTGGAGATGAAGGGGTTTACCTGATCTCAGATAGGAATGTATGCCACAGCAATTACAATATCTATCTCGCTCAATTTGCACTGCTTTTGCTTACTCCTACTTAAAATGTCGCAAGATCTTAAGGCAACACAGTAAGAGCAACACATAAGACTAAAGGACAAGGAATCTGTGAACTCTGTCGTCTCCTGATTGATAAGGCACCTTTAGAACTGAGAAGTACAAAATATTTTGGTGCTTTTCAACTAATTAAAATAATTCAAAGTCCCATGAGCTTTTTTAATGAGCTTGTCTTTCTGTACCTGTGAAGCTTCATAGCGTGCAGCTTTTCTGTAATATGGCTGAATCAGTTTTTTTTTCCCTTTGAATAACAAACTAGTTATTTTTCTGTGATTTAGGCCACTCAAACTTTCCAAGTCAGTTTCCTCCTTTGGAAATGCCATATGAAATGATATGAAAGGGATGGTCACTGATTTAAGTTTTCAAAATCTAAGAAGTGTTTTGACACATAAAGCATCACATTACAATTAGATGTCGATTCTTCAAATGGTATCTTGGGTTTGTTTTTGTTTCCTATAAGAAAAAAGAATCCTCACTGTTGCAGATACTGCTTTTTGGTAACTATTGACTCTTAAAACAATGATCACTGTAAATACATGAACAAATTTTCCAAATTGCTGAGAGGTCACAACCCCCAGGAAGTCAATTGAACTCTATGTGTTTGGCGAGAAACAGGTTCACAGCAACTGGTATGGTTGTATTTGAATATTAATCACATGAGAGATGACAAATAAAGAGTGTGAGGCAAAAGTGTGCATGGAAGATAGAGGGATATGACAAAAGTGTTAGTATGACAGCAAGAACATCTAACTAAAATGTCAGACCTTCAAAGAAATTTAGTAAGGAAAGTCTGTGTGATTGTTGAAACTACAAACTGAGTTGTAAAGTAAATATTTAATTATCTGCTTTTAAAAAATCATTACAGAAGCATAGTAGGTTTTCTCATGTACTTAAAAAAAAAAGATAAAAGCTGCATTCATCTAGGAGAACTGACAAATGAGCAATGCATTTCAGTGGAGTTTCTTTGCCTGTATCTTTTGATTAATTCAATATTGTATCATTCATGTGATTCAAGTTTTTCTTAAAGTTAACAGTTAGGCCACTACATCTGAAGTCAATTAGAGCTTCTGAGGTCTGTGAGTAGGCACTTGCATTGAAGACTATTTTTTTTTTCAAATATAATGACTATATACAAATAGGATTCCTCTAGACAGACCTGAATTAGGAACTACTTTGTCATATTGTTGCAAAGATATTGGGAGAAAAACTTTAACATTTTGAAGAAACTAATTTATCTTTTATTTAGTTTGCTTTTCACATTCCCACACATCCATTGCTATGTGTGATATATCTTTCCTGGAGATGGCTGAACACCTGCCTACCAATGGGAGGTAGTGAATGAATTCCTTGTTTTCCTTTGCTTGTGTGTGCAGCTTTTGCTTTACCTATTAAATTGTCTTTATCTCAACCCATGAGTTTTCTCACTTTCACTCTTCCGATTCTCTCCCCCATCCAGCTGAGAGGGAGTGAACGTGTGACTGTGTGGTGCTTAGTTGCTGGTTGGGGTTAAACCATGACAGATGTTGAGATGAAAAACAATACAAAGTTATGAAATAGAAGGCAAAAGAATATAACTCTAAGGATTAGTGCTTCTGCTTGAATAAAATAGTTAAAAATATATAAATATAATGAATAAATACTTCATTAACATATGTTTCTCTTTCTGTGGGTAAAATACAATATGACACTCTAAAACTAATAGGAAATTTTCTAATTCAATGTTAGGTCACAACATGCATTCATATTTTTTGAAGAATATGTAATTGATATCAATGGACACATTCCTTAAAATACTAGTCATGGTATTGTTATTTCCAAATTAAGAAACATACACCTGGAAAAAGCAATACAGAGGTGGGAATAGGAGGCTGGGTGTGGCAAGAGGCCTGGCTACTTTTTCAGGTGACAGTGAAGACTTAGGTGGATGTGAGGAGTTTTTCTGTAATTCAGACCTTGCATTTTCAGAGTATAGATGTTATAAAATCCATCAAAAGAAAGCTATGCCCCAAGAAACCTACCTGCAGAGTTGCAGTCTCTGGAACTAAACCTGTTTTGCTGGGACAACTTCTCATCTCTACAAGAGCTAGAAAAGTTTTTATAAGATAGATACTGCATTCACTTCAGTGTTTTTTCAGTTTATTAAGAAATTATCCTGAATCAGTTATCTGTACTGAATTTAATCACAAACTGACTCCTACCTGAGATCAGGTAACCCTCATCTTTGAATTTCTCTCTCATTTCTAGCAAGGCTCAAAATAGCTCTTCCAGTTCCCAGTTGTGCTATGCTGATAATCTCTAATTACCTCACATGTTTTATTAGGGACACATCTAAATCATCCACTGCAGTCCAGTACAGAGAATAGTGAACTAGCGCTGATAAAGCTCATATGCGTCCAAAGTCCTGTCTGTGCGTTGTGCAATGAGTAAAACACTAGCCTAGATTTTAAAACCACAATGACTGCGTTAGCACAGGACCATAGTTAACCCTCTCACCTGGCCTTAAACAAAACTTTGGGATCTAGTAGTGAGGTGCTTGGTATAAGCTGTGGGGGACTCTGTTTCATTTTTCAGCGTAGCCATGGGTTTATATTTGGCAAAGGTCCACATTTGTTATGTCAAGTAAGTTGTTAACATTATTTATGTCTGTTTATTGAATTTCAAAAGTGCATTTTCATGCTGGTATTTTTGAAAATTCATGATTTCCATTACAATCTTTTAAAATGTATTTCCTTGTTTTTAAATGGAAAAGGACTTCAGCTGCAGAATGCTTGGAAAATGTTATTGTAATAACCACGATAGCAGTGCTAACTTCCATTTATCATTTATATGCATAAGGAGATAGCTATTTTTATTATGTTTAACCGAAGTGTTAATTATCAAGGAAACATATATATTTGGTTCATAATAAATCCTTTATTTCCCCAAACAAATCCTTGCACTTTTTTCTTTAGAAAATTACAATGCTCATATTAATTTTAATCCTAGCTTTCCTGTTCAGAGAAGTTCCTTGGTTTTACAAAACAATTGGGATGAAATCAGAATGAAGTCTGCTTATTCAAAAATCCCTGAAGGAAATTATTTTCCTTTGCTTTTCTAGATGTGTTCTGTATTCCTATGACTAGAGTGACCACAAGAAAATGTTAAACATGCCTGAATCATTTTGTTCCAAATGTTACCTTAATTTTCCCCATCTTTCCCATTCCTATTCATGACAAAACTGAGGAAGAGTAGAATGGAAACACGCAGACAGCTTAATAATGTGCTGGAAAATCCTCCCCAAATACCTGGATGCATTCCCAGGTACAAATCTTGCAGTCTTACTTTTTCAGTGAAATAATCTCTTCTCTAATACAGTATATTAGGAAGGACATCAGAGAAACTATTTAAATGAGAAGTTGTTGTTACTAGGAAGAAGTAATGCTGACAAAAAGTAAGTAACCCAAAACTGAAATAGAAGGGAAACTCTACAGATTTCAAAACATTCAAAGGCATATTTAGAAAAAAAAAAAAAAAAAAAAAAAAACACAAAAAAAAACCCCACAAACAAACAAACCATGTTTTAAAATTGTTCCTTTCTGCATTCACAGGTTCTGGTCTGAAGGACAAATATGAAAAAAATTGCAAGCAAAGATGCTGTCATGGTATTTCTACCTTACCAAGAACAAAATGTGATAGAGATATTAAAATGTTTTGTTTCCGCTCACGTTCTTTTCAGCAGTTCTCTCGTGGAAAAATACTTAAATTCATATCTTACAGTAGAAATGATAGAACAGGGAGGACTCTCTCAAGAATATCCAGTCTTTGGTGCACAATAAAATGTACCTACATCATCCCCACTGGATATTTATCTACTATGCTTCTTAAAAGCACCACTGAAGGGAATCTCACATCAGAGAAAGAGGATTGTTGCAGTTGAAAAGCTTTCCTTAAAAATCTAAATAATTATTCAGTATATGTTTTTCTTATTTTAAAATAAGCCTTTTTTCCTCCCTTGTAGTTACTACTCAGGACCAAGGAGAACACTCACTCATATCATTTTGCAATATTTGAAGTCATTGCAATCGTTTTACATATTGGAAGTCTTGAAACCCCATGTCCTTTCTTAGGATTCTGTTTTTTATTAAAAACAGAATCAATTGAGAGAATTATTCTTGGTACTGAATCTGATCTTTGACATTTTTACACAATTTGTTCACTTTGTCGAGACCATTTTGATTTCTTATTCTGTCCTCCAAAGAGCCTTCAAATATTCCTAGCTTGGAATCATCATTAAATTTTATAAGTGTACTCTCCATTCTGTGATCCAGGTTGTTAACACTAATCTTATGAGCATGTCATGTGGAACAGTGTCAAAAGCCTTATTGATGTCAAGGTGTAACAATCTCGGAGTCCCTTTTATCCGCTAGGTCAGTTGCCTTGTCAAAGAAAGAAATAGAGTAGTTTGGCATTATTTGTTCTTGATAGATCCACAATACTTTTTTAACATTGTCTCACTATCTGCTAGATACTTACAAATGGGTTGTTTTATGATCTCGTGTAGTGTTCTTCCAAAAACGAAGCTGGGCTGGCAGGAACAGATTTGTCCAGAACATCCTCCTCTCACCCTTGCTGTTTAGAGAGAGCTGCTGTATTGACCTGCCCCCTTCCCCTTCTTCCTGTACTGCTAATGGTAAAAGGCTTAAGCACAGCACAGCTAAACAGTTGTAACTAGTTTCCCTGGTAATATCAGATTAATCCATCAGGCCTTCTGAAGTTAAGCATCCCTGATTCATCTAAATATTCTCCAACCTCCTGTTTCATTTTTTTGATCCACAATTCTGTTTTGAAATGTTCTGGTTTGAAAATCTATCATTTTAATGATTAATAATTTTATGAAAAGAGGAAAAGACATTGACTATTTCACGCTTCTCTATTTCATAAATCCGTCATTTACACTTCTGTCTGCCTAAGTACAGGATTGATGCAGTTCTTTTCTTTCTCTTTCAATGTAGTGATGTATATTTGCATATGGAAACACAGGTAACATTTCTTGTTTCTTTCTATGACCTTTGCTAATGGTAAGTCATCCTGCAGCTTTGCCTTTCTGACTTTTCTCTCTATTTTTTGTGCTGTTCCCGTTGTTGCGTTCCCTACTTGGAGGTCATTAAAGGCCTTATAATATAGATGTGTTTGTCTATTTCTAAACTTTTCCTGCATATTGTGCATTTTGGAATTTCATATGCAATGTCTCCTTTAGAAGCCATCAGGTTCCTGAGTCTGTTGAACTGGTTTTTGAAGTCTGTTCTCATAATGCTTCTCTTTCTGTAAAATTTATTTCTTAATAATTCACACAGACTACTTACTAACTTCAAATTTTCACCTTCCTCTTTAATATTCATTAAAATACAATTTCTGATTCCTTTCCAATGTGCTAGGAATATTTCGAGAAGTTTTGGACTGCTCTGTTCTATCACCCTATATAACTTTCAGAACAAATAACTTATTACAGTGTGAAACCCTCTGGAAGTTTTAGTTGCTTTCAAATACCCTCATCTACATTCTCTTTATAACAGGAGGCCTACAGTAAATCCTTACTTTGTTATATTTTTCTCTTTGATTGTTTCATAGACACAATGGAATTTTCTTCCACTTGTTCCTTCCCTCAAATTCCAGTCTAGACTTTAATTGTACAACGTGAATGGATTTCTATTAAAAAAAATTATTGAATCAGAATGTAGATTCCACTAATGCAGCCACATTGCTCATAGGAAAAACATTTATAAAGGATTATGCCTTGCTTATTCTAGGCTTTGTGAAGAGGCTGGATGATACAACAAAATGATACGGGAAGGAGTTAAAGTCAGACATGGTAAAGCAGAGAAGAGTCAAAAGAAAATGCCATTCTCTACAAGGCAGAGGAAGGAAGGAAAAAAAATTCCAGATAAGAGACTTAACATCAGAGATCATGATTCTTAAACCATGTCATTATGAATATGTAAATCAAGCTACAAATATTATGGTATTCTGGTTTACTACATTTGGTTACAATGGTGGACATAATTACTATATTACAGATTACTCAGTCTCTTTGGAATGCCAAAATTGCTTGCACCAAATAATTATGCCTTTATTTTATTACCAGTTTTAATAAGATTAAATAAGAAATTTAATAGGAAATTTGGAAGTGGAAAAAAAAAACACACAGAAAAGAACAAAAACAAACAAAATACCTATTTTTGGTCAATACTATCCCAGTCTTCAAATTTAGTTCATAAAACATGTACATGTATTTTGCCTGTGATTTCCAGTAGGGATTTTTAAAGTGGTCCCATGGTACTATACCTAATAATAAAAAAAATTGTTTTATATTAGAAAACAGCATAATACTTCTGTGATTTAGTTCTACACTGGAGCAGGGGGATTATTTACCTTTTCTGAGTGACCTTTATCTATCTGCCAAGTTACAGCTGTGTGGTTGTAATAATCCCCACAAGAGTTTTCCTCTCTGAAAGTTGTTAGCCGTGCTGGAATACAGACTTAATAACACCTTCAGAGAATAGCTACTAAAAAGCTCTTCTATGCACCTTGTTAGAGTGGAGTATGAATTTGACATGCAGCGTACACTGAGCAGTCCATAGTTTCTCATTTGTGGAGTCACAGATGGACAATTTATACTTCTTTCCCTTCTATTTCTACGTTTGGTGTTGGCAACTAAGAGGTGTATGGAATGGTCTCCATGGGCTCCTGCTTACTCCATTCATTGTTTTTTTGCCCTATCCCCACGTTCTTCATACTTTTTGTATTGTCTTTTTCATGGTTGCTTCCCTAACAAAGACTGGCCACACTGCATCATGAATGGAGTTGCAATTTTCTGAAAAAGCACCTCCAGAAAAGAACTTCAGTGCACCAGTATGGAACATAAGATGTCCTTTTGTCATAATAGTCTCCACAGCCTAGGGTTAAATATCACAGCTCTGTTATGCAATATCTAAAGAGGTTCAGGTCATCAGAATGGTCTTAATACAGATCAAAGAACTGCTCAAAGCAATTCAAAGACACAATAAAGTTTTAACATCTTACAGCTCTGCTTTTGTGATGACTACAGCCTGGATTTTGTCCTGAGGCTTCCAAACTCAGTTATTGAAACACCAAAAAAGCAGTCACTCATCTCTTTCCAGATATTATGTTGGAGACGCTAATCTTCACTTTATTTAAAGAACTAAAACATTCATTGAAATTTATAAATGACCTATATTTGAAGCTATAGAAAAGCTTTTTACACTACTGTAATAGGAGCATTATTATGTCTTTAAGAAATGTGGAAATCACTCATAACTGCTATGAATTATTTAGGGACCTCCAAGCAGAATACTTTCTTTAATTCCTTTTTCTACAATACTTTCACCCTTCTGCAGGCCAAGACAAAATGAAGAACAACCTAGTATTGTTGAGAGAATATGTCTACATTTATACTGGCATATAATTTAGCATAACTGGAGAAGATCACTAGATTGGAGCAGCTGAGGTTGGAAGCCTTGCAGCCAATCTGTATGTTGTTTGGGGACTTGACTTGCAATTAGCTTTAGTTGGGTCCTCTGAGCCAAATTTCCTCCCCATACACATGGTGTGAAGCTGATCAGTCACTAGTTCAACACTTCATGCAGTTCCTTGGGGATCATATTTAGTGCATGCCTGTTGTGGAGCTAAGATCTAGTTTCCTCAGATAGGAGCTTAAATAGTAGGTACCAAAACCATTCTGTCAATACAGCCAGTGAACAGTAACTGAGGATGCCAAACCTGGACGACTACTCTGAACTGAAACAATTAGGTAGATGCAGCTGATGTTGACTGGAATAACAGTACAAAAATAACCCATTGCTAGATTTTACTGGCATTTGAGAAGGCATGCCAGATCTGATAGTTCTAATAATACCAGATATTTAAAATCCATGCAAAACAAGGCTCCAAAAAAAAAAAAAAGATAGCATCAAAATATACTGACAAGGAACACTACTGCCTTACACAAATCAGAATCCCTGTATGAGGTCTGAAAATATTGTTACAAGCTTTTGCCTTCCTCAGAGGCATGGCAGAAGGAATAGACAGAATCATATTGATCTGACATCATATCATTAACTACCTGCAACAAGCAATGTATGCTTTATATTTTATGATATTGGTTATTTCCTACCAGAGCCCTAACTATATAACACTTTATCAGTTGTTTTTTTTCTGATTTTGAAATCAGGTAGGGATATTTACGTGTTTCAATGATTAAACCAGAAGAACAGATATACAAAGGTAGATTCTAAGAAAAAGTGAGGGAAATGCAAAGAAGGGCTGTGATCTTAATACTCATAGGCAGCCTTGGAGTCTAGCGGTGGATTTTAAAGAACATTAAGCAGCCAGTTTTTGACAGGCTGTCTGAATGTACTGATCTAGTCTCACCAGACATGGGAGCATTTCAGTAAACCACATGATTAATGCTAGGGGAAAATTGTCTTCTCAATCACTGTTACACAGTCACTGCATTTTGTAGAATTATAGGACATTCAAAGGACATAGGTTTCTATCTAATCTGTAGCTGATAAAGACAAAATTCCCTAGGCTTCTGTGGATACACTACTCATCTAAGCTGGCAAAGCCAACTAGCTATGCTTGTGAATGCACTATCAAAATCTCTGACAGAGACTTTCATTTTATTTGGACTTTACTTATGTGGCTTTGAAGAGGAATCTGTAATATATATTCTAACTGTAGCCATTAGAGGGAGCTGATTTATGACACACTTAAGAGTATATGAATGCGTTAATATGAATACAATATTTAGGAGTAGCATAAACTACTTTCTTCTTTACAGTCCTTTGATTATTAACTATCTGATCAAAAGTGCTAATGTTATTGTTAGAATTGCTATTACAATTAATGTTAAAGCTGCTGAGATTTCTTTATCTCAAAAAAAAAAAAAGATTATTTTGGAAAACACATAAAATTGTCTTAAGTGAAAGAACTTGAGAGAGCAAGAGAATAGTTAAAGGCACAACAAATGGGAGTTTTCACATAAAAGGATATGCACAACAAAAGCTGAGACAGACCAAATCATATTTCACACTCATGAAATACGAGCGACTGATACTCAGCAGCAGCCATGTATGCCTTTGAATTCAAAAAATTCTAAGCAAAAGAGGATGGCAAGTTTAGCATGTTTGCCTTGTCTGATCCCCTGCCTATCATGGGAAATTCAAACAATTAAAAGAAGAGATTAAGGACATTGTTGTCTAAGTGTGTGAAACGAATTTTAATAAATAGGTAGGAATTGTTGATTTCTGTATACAACAAGGAATTAAAAAAACATTGGAAATTAAAATGTCAGATTCTGTATACAGTAGCTATTATCCAAAAATGGAAATCACAGACTAGTAAACTTAATGGTGGGATCTCACAAATAGTGTATTAGTGATAAGAAGTTATCACAGATAGTGGTGACTCGCAACTCAATTCTTTTTTTATTAGTTGAATAAAAACTGGATGGAATTATTGTTACGGAGGTCCATTAAGAACCACATTCTATTGCCTAGGTATTGGTTCTTCGTTGAACTCTAACATATTGAATGCAAAAAAAAAAAAAAAAAACAAACCAAAACAGGAAGTCCATTATCCCACTTTTCGTATTTATTTGTTATATCTAGATTTTAATTATTATTATATATATACTTTATATATTTATATATAAATATATATAATATAGATATAAAATATATATATTTATAAATATTTTGTTTATAAATAGTATTTATAGTATATGCTATATATGCACTATATAGAGAAATTTATGCTATTTTTTTAATATATAACAATAATTTTGTATATATAGAAAGAGTGTATATTTAGGGGTATTTGTGTATATATTTTTATATATACGTGTACTATATATATACACTCCTACCAGAAGAAATAGGAAGGAAACAATACTTGTAGGGCTGGTCTGGGCAGCTCTGTTCCTCTCTGTTAGATCTACTTACAAATGATTTGAAGATATGCAGATTTAAAATAAAGAAAACAAAAATAGAGAGAAAAATTTAAAGGAAAACAAAAAGAAAGCTAAAAGAAGGTTTTAAGATTGGAAAACAAAGTGTAACAGAAAGGAAAATATGAAAACATTTACGTAAAAAAAAAAATCAAGGCATTTCAAAAATGTAATTCAAAAGAAACAAACTGATCAAGAAGCAGATTGAGAGAAAAGAGATTGATACTTTTTTATTCCATCGTGATAAGCTTAATGAAGCACCTGGCTGTGGTACTGAAAATAATAAGTTTACACTTATAAAAGGAGAGCAATGTAGCAAATTTTGAGAGACTGAACTTAACAAAGGAACTTTGAAAATGAGAACCCTGCAAACAAGGTGAGAGGGAAAAGCACCCAAGAGAAGGAAATGGAAAACTGTTGGGAACCTTTGCCCATGTGAGACAGTAAAACCGTAGTGGTGAATGACAAATAGGGAGTGAGGGTCAAAAACAGGAGGGAGTAATGCTGGGGAAACAGCTGAATTTTGATATTCTGCTCAAAGATAAAAGTATGTGGAAAATCATTTGACTTGACACTAATGTTCAACAGCAGATTAAGTATGTAAATATAAAAATATATTTTATACAATATAATTTTTATATATAAATATACTGATATGAATTTATATATAAATATATACTAATATAAAACATATTAAAGTGCAAATGTTTTAACTTGAGTTAAATATATAAATTAATACATATAAACATATACAAATCAAATATATAAACATATATTTATATAAGTATGTTGAATTAGGATTTACTGTAGCTTTAACAGCTGATTCCACAGGCCTTTTGCATTGTCAGAAAAGGGAACCCTAGGAAGATTATGATGTTTTTCCAATTTCTATTTATATAATGTTTACAGTACATCTACTCTTGGTGCTAAATTATTCATTTAAGATTCATGAAAATGTTCCTGGCTGTAGAGTAATTTAACACCTTTTAACTGTTTACCAACAGAAACCCGGCAATGTGCACCCAGCTGGATATTACTGTCTCTGAGGGGTTTTCATGTTCATAACATCATTTATGGAGCTCCCGCAGTTTCCACATGTACATACCCCAGAGCATCCAAGCTTTTAGAATCTCTTTCCCCTTCAAGAGTAATAACTGCAGATGTCTCCAGATGCTGCAGCGGCAGATTTGTTCATTATGACGACCAGCTGGAAACAGAAATTTTTGTTTGGGGTTGAGGGAAGAAAGATACTTTGCCATTTGTTCTCCTTCTGCTTGGGTTGAAATGGTGAACTGCTCAGGTTTGTGGGATGAGGGTAAAGGAACCACCAAACAGCCAATAGCTACTTCTCTAAATGGGTGCGAGATCCTCAAGCTGAGATCAGGATCTGGCTCTCTGAACTTTCCTGGCAACCAGCAGTCTCTCTTCCCACACAGAGACATCGCTGAGAGCACCTGGATACTGAAGGATCAGGAAACAGAGGCAAGAAAAGGAGGTTAAAAAGGTGTGTGATGAAGAATAAGAAAGTCTTAAGACATCTGATATGGACAGGAAAATATACTAGAAGGCAAAATAATGAGGTACAAGGAACTATGGTAAGCAGAAAAAGCACGTTCCTTAAAGTATATAAAAGTAACTACAACAACAAAAAATCCCATGTAATTTAATTTACTAATATTGAAACAAAACCTGATTCTCAATTAGTATGTGAAACTAATTGAGATTTTTTTTTTTCTAGTCTTCTGGAGCTCAGTAAGTATTATGTACATTGAAAGAATATGAATGGGTGACTGGAGGGCAAAATTCACCTTTGCTGAACCTGTCGTATCTAGAAGTTGTAAAGATAATTTAGAAGTTTTTCTCTACCTTGAAAAATCACATAACTGCAGAACTTTTCAGAATTTCCCCAAGAATAGTCTAATGTTTTTAAACGTCCCTGTACCATCTCCAGTTTTAGTGAGAAGTTATTTCTGACTTTAAAAAAAAAATAAAAAAAGTTTTGCAAGTTTTAGTCTTCAGGCATTCGTGTTCAGATTTGTAAATTTGAATTGGGATAGTGTGGGAAGAAAGCTTAATATGGCCCAGATAGTGTGTGTTCACCTCACTTAAGAACTTGCTGTTCCTTTCAAATCAATAGAAATAACAACTAACTCGTTTATATGTGTTGTGCAACTTAGCAGGGCAGGCACAGGGAGGTTAAGAGACATGAGGAAGTTTACAAAGCGAGTAGTGGCAGAAAAACACATGACAATAAGGACACAGTCCTATATTACGTGTAGCCCAGGATCATGTCACCAACAGTAGATAGTTGTAAATGCCTAAAAATGAATGAAAGTAGGACTAGCATACAAACAATGTCCTTTCCTTTTATACTATAACTACTTAATTTCTTAGAAGTTATTGTAAAGAGACTATCTCAAAAGCCTATCTTTTTAAGGTAATTAACAGGTAAGGCCTTAAGTTTTGTAGGTTTCCAGGTCTCCCTTGAAACTCTTATATTTGTGCCTTTCATACTGTCTTTCAATTTTTAGTTACCAAAAAGACTTTCAAATGAGATGTTACAAAACCCTTATAGTAACTTTGTTATTTCATCCCTCAGTTCATTTACTGGATGAATTCCATATGTTCCTGGTGATTTTTAATTGTTCATTGTGTTAATAAGTTCCATAGTCTGTTCCACAGTCACTTCAATTTCAGATAAATCTTTCAACAAGTCCCTCAAGAAAGATAGGTTTCAGCATTGGAATTTTCCTAGTTTTTGCTACTATGAGTAAATTACAAATGTAGAGGGTAAGAGAAATTTAAACAGTCATATAGGTTGTTATTAGATAATTTAGTTTCATCCATTTGAAAAGGTCACTATGTAGTTATCACATGAAAATGCAGATCACATGAAGCCATGCTCATCTCAATGTAAAGTAAAATTCATCAGCTTAAGCCAAGGTTCAGTGGTCACTGTCTCCTGAGGACAGTGTAATTGAAACACTTGCAAGGGAAAATATTTTTGGTGCATTTTTTTCTATACTTTGTCATCACCCTGACCTAAATCTTAAATATCTGGGATTTTCTTTCATGGAAAAAATCAGAACGTAGTTTTTTTTATTCTGGAATGTAGAAGTATTTTTGAGAATTTCCATCAGGAAGTAAGTTTCAACTCTTTAGCCAGATATTTTACTATCATCCTTTGTTTTCTGCTTCTTTTTCCAATCTTATTTCAACTTTATATGCATGTTTTACAACAACATGCTGTTACCTTTATCTTACTCTATGTCTCTACTTCAGCAAACAAGCTGGTCATAATACTGAGGCTTGTTGCATAGTGCTTGTCCTCTCTCTCCGTCTCAAAATGTTTTCTTTCAGAAGTGCCATTTGTCTTTGGTTGAACTCCCTTGGATGACACCTTACTGCTGACCCTGTGGATTCATATTTGATGTTGTGATGTATTTCAAACACTCTCAGAACCTAGGTATTATAAATTTACTCTCGTCAGCTCTATTTTCAATTCCTTTAAAGAAAAAAACCTAGCATGTTTCTTAGGACATGGCTTTTCTTTCAAAGTCATACAGGATGTCTTTTAGCTCTGCTCTGTCCATGCTGTCTTCTTTTTGATTCAGTGTCTTATTACTCCCTTCCCACTTTTCCAGTTGGAAAGACAATAACTCCCTCTTTGATGAGGTCAGGCTATGGTCATCCCTTTCTTCATGACTTGTTTCTCTTGATGAAAATCTTTGAAGCTAAAGGTTTTTCTTCAAGGAAATCTCCCATTTTCTGCTAGTCCTCTCTGCTCACAGCCCTCTCCTGCCTCCAAACGGTGACAGCTGGTATCATCTCTGGGGCCTTCTCAGATCTGCCTTTGATTGAGATCCTACCTCAGCTACTGCTTCTGCTCTTAGGCCATCAGATTGTTTTCCACACATGGGAGAACTGTTAGGTGGTAATTCAAGTAAAAGCAGGAGAAGACTGTAAGATATGCTGGGATTGAGGTTTGTATTAATGACTTGGAAATGAAGTGAAAATATCAGCACTTGTTGGAGTACCATCAGACTTAGTATATTATTTTTTTTCCCCATCAGAATTCTTTTTCTCATATCGTAACCATTTTGTAATCAATTTTAATTGTTATCAATTTTTTCTTTTTATCTATTTTTAACCTGACTTAAAACCTAGAACATAATTATCTTTTCTATGGAAGACATGAGAACATTTTTTACCTTTCTGTCTGCAATCAGTCAAGTGAAGTGAAACAACAAGTAGAAATGAAAACTGAAAATTAGCAACATTTTAAGAATGGTTTTACCTGCCCAAACCAAAGTGTCCACACCCAATAAAGGGGGATACTTTGACCTCAAGACCTATCCTACTACAGTAGAGAAAGGTATATATCATTTAGTATTTAGAAAAAGTGAAGGAAACAGTTTTAATAGGCATAAGACATAGAATTCAGGAGTTATGAAGTACAGAGAATTGGCTCTCAAATAAGGTCCATGGCTCAAAGACAAATGTTTAAAGAGAGGAATGCATTTAACTTCTGAAGAGAGGACTGAAAGGAGTTGTACTTACAGTGTTTCACTTCAGAGGAAGAAAGAACAGCCTAAGTACTGTCCGGCTTCTGCTTCTGAGGAACAACAAGAACAAATTGCTGAAATATGAAGCTGGAGAAATTCAGGGACTTTTTTTTTTTTTTTTCAGGAAATGCTGAATTTTCAGGAATGCTTCTACTATTAGAACAAGCTTCCAATAAATTTAGTTTCTTCCTCTCTTCAGCTTGGCTGCTCTTCTGAAAGATCATTTCAGTCAAGGACAAACAAATTCTTGGGTTCTAGAATATCTTGTGAAATTTAAACAGTCTAAGATATACAAATCCAGACTGGTTGATCTAATGAACACTTCCAGTCTTAATCTCTCTGCACCTGTGATATTGGAACTAGAATGTGGCAGGAGAGAGGGAAAATGTAAAACAGCCTGCATTCCTACTTAGCTGGCCTTGAAGATTAACCATAGGGAAAATCCTGCTGGCTCCCTTTAGTTCCTGGACTCGTATAAAAATGTAGTCAGGGCATGGTCATGGGCACACCATGAAACAGAAACCATTTGGCACAGGGGATGTTATGGAAATTCTTGCCCACACTTCCCCTCTCAGGTACACAGCACCTGATCTGCTTCCCACCTCCTGGCATTGGATTACCAGTTTTGGGGCTGACATTCTGTTTTCTAGTATAACTGCTTTGTTTCCCTGATGAATTTTAGAACTGCTTACGCTTCAAGCAAGGTTTCCTTGTCTTAATGATCTTGTACTGCACTGTCCTTCCTTTGCCAAATCAGCCCTGTTTGACGAGTCAAATGAGATAAAACAAGCTTTTCTTCCTCCCCTTCCCAGCAGATCATTTTCTCTCCCTTTTCTTTCCTCCTCTTCCTGCATGTAGGATTAAACCTCTTTTGGTACAGAGTTCTGTGACACATGATACAGAGCATGTGAAAACTGCAACCACCCAGACGCTCATCTGGCGGCAGTAGAAATAAGTACTTTAGTTTAAGTCACCCAGGAATTATGTGGGATCCAGCACTGCTACTTTACATAATAAAACTTACATATGTGAACTTAAAATTGCCTATCAGCACAAAAGTAACTCTCAGGAGCTACTCCATTCGCAGCAGAAAACGAAAAGCATATTAATCCAGCTATATTCTACAAAATCTAAAGTAAGTGCTCTAATACAAACTAGGGTAACAGACTCTCACACTGAGTGCATTTGAAGCAAAAATAGAAATATTGCATTCTGAGTCCACCTCTCTAATATGTGAGATAAGGTTCTCTGACAGCACCAACTCAAAGTTTGAGTCATGACTCCTTCTTTCTATCCTGTTTTATCACACAGAATCACTTTAGCTATTACTAAAAGCCTTCTTAGTTTTGTTATCTCCTGTTTCATACAGAAAGCCCCTTTGTAGTAACATTCAAAAGCCATAGCCAGAAGTTTCACAAGAAATTAAGAAGCATAAAAAGTGTGGCCCCTTTACTGTCATTTTAGACATGAGGTTTGTTTTTCATATGACTAGGTGAATCATAATATTTTTTAGTTTCAAATGTATTTCTTTTTATCATACATTGATTTTATTGAACATTTAGTGTAGCATAGCTTTTGGAATTAGAGTTTTTTTCCAGTCCATCCCCCTTTTCAACTCTCTCTGCATAACAGAATTTCAAAGAAATTCTCTGAACCTGTTTTTTTTATGTACTATTTTTACATACCATAACATCTGTTTCCATATTGGTCATTTAATCTCTCTAGGAAATTGTTTGCTGCCTGCACCTGAGGTTAGATAGTCTGTAACTCCTTGTCATCTATATCTTTTAAAATGCCTATATTTCTCAATGGTTACACTTAATATCAAATATTATTTTACCTTGGACTATGCCTAGTATGCCACAAGTTTACTGAAGAGTTTCTCTTTGAATTAATAATCAGACTGTCTTATACATACATGAAAAGAAAGAATGGTATGGAAATAAAAGAATGAGAGGAACATACCACACAATGAGATTACTCTGACATCAGTCCCTTTGTGTGTTCTGCAAAATTCCATCTCTCAGTACAAATGAGACCTGTCTTAGTGCAGGACAGCAGAAGGATTCAAAGCTTCCATAGAAATCTTTGTAAAACTTCTTCTTGGAAGGCACTTCCAAATGTAACACAGAAGTTGTCACAGATGTTCTGTGGGAATACAAAAGCCTGTTATGATGTGATTAGTCATGTAACCTTGTAAGCATGCACTCTCTGGTATACAGCAATATGTAACTGCATTTTTAATATTCTGTTCTGAATATTGCCATGCAGCATTTACAGTCTTTATAAAGGGGAAACGATTCTACAGACTAAAGTATCTCTACCATACAGAGAATCCACTGTAGAGAATAAATCATTAAATGGACTTCATTGTTCTATATACAAATGTAGTCTGCTTCGAAATTTTTGGTTTGGTTTGCAGATGGGTATGGATACTTTTACTCAAGCCTTGTATGTTTCTATGGCTGTTACAATGTGGGTATCTTGGTCATAAGGTGTTTACCTTATTTGACACGTCTGATTTAATTCTCAGCTGATAGGTCATCTATTTGAATGATTAACATAACTTGAAAGAAAGGCGAACACATTTATCTGTCTTTTTTCGTACCAATCGTCATATAGCACTGCACCTGAGTCTGGCAGTGGGATGAAGTACCATCAGTAATAAACCGTTGGCTGACACAGTTCTTCAAAAAGGCAGCAAGTGCTGATGGATGCTTAAAGACTCTTGTTCCCTCTTATTAGCCTTTTCAGATATATTGTCAAGTTGCCTCTCGGTTTTATTTTAAGATTTAAGGTTTGATTTAACAGCATGTGAATCAAATTGTAATTTGACTTGCTTTCACTTCCATACAATTTCTGGATATGTGTTTCAATTTTGGACTGACTAACAAGAGCCCCACAGAGGATGCAGACAGGCTGAAGCGATTACTTATCTCTTCAGAAGACCGAACTACTAGTTTCTAAAAATCTCAGAATAAGAGGCTTCCAGTATTTGCTTGCCTTTAAACAAGTAGGTACCACCATTGTGAAATACAATTTTAAATCACTGTAATTTTTCTTGTAGCCTCAGCTTGTCAGATCTGCTGATAAATTTCTGTTATATTTCCTTTGGGACTCCAGCACTGTAAGTACAATACTTGCAGAAGTGTTAAATGCTGTTGGTCTGATTCGGGAATATTCAGATCTGCAGATTTTTCTTGATAGAACCATGATTTTAGCCCTTTGAGAAGTTCTGCTGTTTCAAATGTATGTCAGCATTTTTAAGATAGTAAATAAGTCAAAAGCTGTGTGCCATGTCTGTGTGGGACCTCTCAGAGAAGGACTGTTCTCCCCCAAGACATCTCCTTACTCACCCAGGCACGCTTTCTCCCTAGATCACATTTTATATCCTATCACAAGCTCATATCTCCTTATTTGAGCATTGCCTTTACTTTAAGCTATTCTTTCACAGGCTATTTCTCACAACAAATGGGTGTCAAGTGTGATTGTCCCCCACTTTGGCCCCCATTCATGGGGACCACTCTCCAATGTTTAAAATTACATATGAGCTTTAAATGTACTACTTTCTTTTTATTTTATATTATTGCCCAAATACAGAGACATTACTTCTTTAAGGATGTTCCCACAGTAGTAAAATAATTGTCACAATTTTCAAATAAAATGAATCTCTCACAAACTTACACTTTAATTTGGCATTTCTGTATACCCATGGATTTTTTTTTTTTTTAAATCCAAGAATGAAATATAATGGTTATTTCTGCTTTTTTCCAAATCATTAAGGAACAAGTTAAGTAAGATTTAAGCTAACAGTAGCAGTAAAAATGCTCTACAAGATTTACCTCTCATCATAACTATGTACACTGGTATTTGTCTTCAATGCAGTCCAACAATTTGAAATTCCATACCTCTAAAAAATGGGTACAGAATCCCCCTTGCTGCAGAACAAAAGCTAAGCGTTATATTTAAAAATATCAGATCTTTATAACTTTTTATTTGTTGATATAATTACTCCTATAATGTGGAAATCAGAATGTTGCTTTCAGCCCTGTACGTCTTTTTAGGACAACACAGAAAAGCCATCTAAAGCTTTCATTTTGTATAGACATGTGAGAAAAGGAATTAGGAAGTCCTTTCTGTATAAAACATGCAGTTTAGTTTGGTATTGTGTGACTGAAATTGTAGTAACTTGAACATGTTTTTCTGATTTATATGCAAATGACTCAAATTCATGTTCTAGAACCTTAACAGCAGTATGTCATTTAAATGTACCCATGAAGTACACTACTGTCATTATGGAATATCATATTTTATGCAGTAGTCTGAATACTAAAAGGTAAGATGACCTCCATTAAAAATCTATTCTTGATTCTTGATCTAGTTTTGATTGTAAGAAAACAGTTTTCCCATCCTTATTTAAATTTTTGATGTCACATTCCTTGTGTAAAATATTCCTTTCCCCTTAAAGGCAAGATCTTGGCAACAGAGACATTAAAGATGCACCCAAGCTAGAAAAACTTTAGATAAATCAGACTGAAATATTCTAAAACCAGAATTTACCCCTGTCCCCAGAGTTCTTTGAAAGCTTATTGCACTTGCTTTCTGAGTTTTTTTGAAATTATTTTCATCTTTTATGTGGGGAATTTTACTATGCTTTTCCTTCCTTCCATATATACCTCTTGTGTTTGATGCACAGGTTATTCACTTCTACTGAATACTTCTTTCCATTGCAAACCTACACCACTACGCAACACAAAATAATTAGTTACGTTGCTGCAATTGGTCTATAGCATAGCTCTTCACTGTACTGACAGAAAAGTCAGTGTACCGTATTCCCTGTCATTATCTGTCAGTATTCTCCATGCTGTGATTGACTTACTTGGGAGAAAAGTTTTTGAAGAAATACAATTGTGTGAGAGTGTGTGTGCACATGCACATGTAGGAGGCTCTTTTGTCCATAAACCAAGGCTTACATTAAAGGCATAGTAATTTAAGAAAAATTTTTCAGGTAGAATGTTAAAATGTTCTGTACATCTAAAAATATTCAGTATTTTCCTTGGAGCTGCAGCTATTACATTGAATAGATAGTTTGACTGTTCCAAACTCAGATGACGTGCAATGCTACATTTGATCTGCTCTCACTTCCAGACAGTTTTATTAAAATACAGTAACTTGTTTCCAACAAAGGAAAAACAAAAATATAGTACTGTTGATTTTATGTGAATATTCTTAATTTGTAGCAGCCTAATCAAGACTAACTCTTAGAATCTTTAAAATATTTTTTGCACACATTTTTCTCTTGACCATTTAATGCAAATAGGTGTGTTAAATTGTATTCCTAAGCTAGCAAGGGATGGTTCAAGTTATCATACTCAATTAAACAGAATAAAAGGTTATTTAATTTTTTATTCTGTGTTGGGCAACAGTTGTTTATCTGCTTTAAAAAGAGACTGAGTCTCTCAATTTACCCATTCCTAGTCAAGTTCCTAGGTCAAGACAATACTGCAGTTTCCTACCTCCACTGATATCTCGCAATTTTTTTTTTCTTGTTTGTTTAAATAACCTCACTCAAAACAACACATGTGTTAGTAAAATTCAGTTTCCTGGGTAACCTTGATTTGACCTTAAAGGATTCCTTTTATTTTCTTTTTAAAAATCAGATAACAAAATAAAGCATCCTAATTTTACTTTGATGTGCCCCCTATGTAGTCATCAAGCCTACTGCAAAGTGGGTATAATGAACTGCTTCTCATTTTGAACACTGGACAAGCAAGAGTAAAGCTGTTCTCTCTTCTTGTGGATATATATATATATATATAAAATCATACCAACTTAGATTTGAAAATGTAAACTTCCTCAAATAACACTGATTAAATTATCAAGTCTTCTTGCCAAACATCAGTCTGTAAAATTTACATGCTTCTGGCTGATGGCAGGCCTAAAGCTTACACTTAAATATTGCTTAAACAAGGTCTGCAATACTAATTTTGGGCTCCAAATACACTCAGACATTTTTAAATCCTGAGGTGTCTATCTGGACCAACTGATTTTTAGTCTACAGGTTTGCCATCACTATTGTTGGCAGACAGACCTGCCTTTGTTCCATCTTCCCTTCCAGCTGGCTGGGCACCCACCAGCTCCGATCCAAACCCACTGGGTTCCCAACAGAGATTATGGTATTAGCTCAGGCACACTGCCTTCAGATCAGTGCTGGCATTTGTCCATTTACCATAAAGTCCAGGAGGAGCAAGCGCAGGTCAGTCTCCAAAGAACATACAGATACTCTGTAAGCTGCAAGAAGATGTATGCCTCTGCAAAGGGCCATACTCCCAGTCTGGAAGAAGAAGAGAAATTTGAAAGAGAAAAATTCTGAGGATAACAGTGCTCAGTTGAGACTGAGTACCTATTGTCTGCTTTTGCTTATGCATGGATGCATGCACGTATTTTGCAATGGAACATCAACATTGAGTTTTTAAAGCAGCTCATCCTGTCCCTCTGGAATACGAAACAGTTAAATATTGTGCTTGTTTTATTGTCAAGCTGTCAGGCATGATGTTTAGAAGTATGTGCTGCAACCTATATCGTTGCACTTCACTAGTCAAGATGCATCCCTGAAGGGACCACCAAATTGTACTTAAGAAGTGTTATAAATAATAGTGTTTAGTAGATTTCATCAAGGACCTCTTTAAAAGCAACACCACAGCATCTGCTAAAAAGCTTTCTGGGAATATCTAATACTTACAAGACTATTTTGCTGTCTTATTATACTTATATTACACCTATGCAACCCCACTGCTTTTATTTTCAATTAAGTTAAAACTGTATAAAATCCAAGAAAGACAGAAGTGAAATCTAGCCCACAGTATTCATGCAGGACATACCTTAAACTTCACTCAACATATTGACTGGTGTATTCTGTTGTCAGTTACTACTGAATAATTAAAACAAATTAAATAACAAATTAAATAAACAAATAATGCATAGTATTTCCTTGCCAAAATGCTAGAGTATCTTTAATAAAATTGCACAGATAGTTGTGTCTCATCTGTTGAAGACAAATGTGCTTTCTTTGTTTTATAATAGTCATCAAGAAGAAAAAAAAACAACACACAAAAACATAAGAAAGCCACATCCAAATTCTGTTCCACAATAAACTGAAATAAAAGGAAGACTTTATGATCAGTTTAGTGTGGCATATTTGCTAGAGTACAAATGCTCCATGGATGTAATGGTTATCTGTTAAAATGATTTGCTCCCTCCATCAGTTCCAGATACAGATAGATGTATGACTCTTACATGTGCTCATGCTTGAGGTGGAAATTAATCATAATTTTATGAATTATAAACATCTGCAACAGTAAAAAAGCCAATTTAACAACTCTGATTTAAACAAAACTAGAGGGCACGTATGCTCTATCCTCTCTTTTGCCTTTTTGAAGCTCATTAAGTTAAACCCCTATCTTTAAAAAGAGGACTTGTGGTATTACTGATAATAAAGTCAGGGGCTCTGACAGTATGAATAGGCCAGTATAGTGTGTGACATTTATAACAGAGAATTGAAAGTAAAAATAGAAACGGCTCCAGGAACCTACTTTCACAGTTGTTTAGCATAATGACTGCACAGTACAGTCCACTACTGCCAAGCTAGCTATGAACAAGGTAGTCTGCAAAACTTGAAGCAACCTAGATACATTGGCTCCATGCTTTACCTACTAATTAGCTTTGCTTTTCAAAGTTTTTCCAGTAGATCTAATTAGTCCCTATTCTTTTACCTCCAAAGTAAGCCAGTGTGGTTCTCTCTGAGGCCACAGTAGCATGGACCTCCTGGGAAGGAATACCTGTTGGGTGATCTTGTCCCATTTATCTGGAGTTTTAAGAAGGCTTTACAATATCAGAGAGACTTTATGCTCAGCCTCTATTTATGCCTTGCTTACACTAAATTATTTGCTAATTACTCAAAATAAAGAGGAACATTATGCAGCAAAGGCAAGTTAGAAAACATCAGTATTATGATACCCATGTCCATCACAGTTCTTCCTTATTGCATGTCTGTTCTGTGCACCAGAATAAAATGGACCATGTAAATGAAACCATGTTGAAATAATGCTAACTCACAAATAATTTTCTAGCAACCCCTCACAGTCTACCAAACTGTTATGCAACTCCATTGTTAGTGGGTTTTTTTTTTTAAATGTTTTTTTCAGGTTTTTAGTGGGAGAAGAAACGGGAGTTATATCAAGAAAGTTGTTTATTTTTTCCAATCAAAATTTCTCAAGACATCATTATTTTTTAACTTAGGATCACATATTGGTTTGTACAATTTCTTCATTAAAAGTAAGCACATATGGCCTTGAAAGTAGTACAGAATTTAGTGATGTCACTTATAATGGAGCAATTTAGCCACTGAATTAAATCATGGTGCTAACTGATGGATTGGCACATCATTTCATTTTAAACAATTTGTGAAACCCTAGAATCATTTTTATTTTTCATCTTTTCTACCAATTCATATCCTCTTAATATTTATTAGGTATTTAGTAGAGAATGAAATTATAGAGAAAAAAATGATTACTTACAGCATAATTTCTGGTTTGGTAACATCTCCTTTACTGCCACTATCGGATTATTGCATTATTTGGTTTTGAATGCATTCTCTGTCATCTCTTATCTGTTTTAAGATTGTCTCTCATTCAGCCTGACCTTGGATGCAGCCAAGTGGCAAAAAATAAAATAAAGTGGAAAAGCTAGTGGAAGCAAGGGGAATAGACAAGGAGGAAAATAAATAAGCAAAACTGGTTTATATTTTTTCTTTTCCTTTTATAAAAAATGCTGCACTATAATTTACAACATCCATAAATGATCCTCAAGTAATTATTTACATCTCACTACTGATCATTTAAATAATCTATAACCCAGGCCAGTTTTAACATGCAGCAAAACAGTCTAAGGCTTTTAGTCATCAAATGTTTATTTGCCCCTTAAAAAGAAATTGTATATTGCGCCCTGGAAAAACAGTTTATGGTTTTTTGTTTTGTTTTGTTTTGTTTTTTACTTCAAGCTGTTTTATTTAACAAAGTGGACTTTAGAAGGTTGGAAACAGAGAGAAAACTGGAACATTCAACTTACCGATACTTACTTTAACTTTGGTCTTACTCTAATTACACATTTCATGTTATTTTTAGTGGCATAAAAGGGTAATTAAGCTTATTTCTGAGATAGCTGCAATACCACACTGGATAAAGGACTCGGTAAAAAGACAGAAACTGCAGGAGCAAAACCACTTAGAAAATTATATATAAGGTAAAGAGACTTTGATATCTGCCCTCTTTTAGGTGAGTAGCCTCCTCACGTGGCATAAAAGGATGTCAGCCAGGATGTTAGCCTGGGGCAGAAGTGAACAAGTTAAATGGTAACCTACTCACTGAGAAAACACTGAACCTGCCAGGTCCGTGAATTCTTGTTCTCTCCAAGAGCTGAGCACCTGGAGTGGGTGGCATGGAGGCATTTCCCACCCCAAGTACAGGAACCGTCACTCTTACCTCGTGCTAGGACGTAGCAGCAACAGCATATTGTTGATATATCTATTGGGCAACTGGAAACACCAGCCATGCGTCAATCATTAAATCAGAGTGATTTGGTTATCTGTGGGATTTATGGTGGTTTTGTGAAAGGCATAAGGGAGCTTTATATTCAGTATTAGTACATAAAACTTTCAGATATTTTACATATTTGAAACACACGGAACATATAGTTGGTTTTGTGATAAAAGAAAAGAATGCAAGTACCGTTAAAGCAAGTTCTTTCCTGATTGTGGAATTATTTTTTTTTTTTAATAAAGAATTTAAATCTACCTATTTTAAAAATGGACTGCATAATTTTTAGAAAGAGGCAGTAAATTACTGAAATTGAGCTGTTTTCCCATTTCTGTATGCCCTTGTAGATACCACAATGCTTCAGTAACCTCAAAAATAAACATTACTTATCTACTTCACTGCAAAGAAGATCTGGAAAACTCTGACAGGTTATCCAGTGCATAAGCAATGAAGCAACAAGTATAAAACCAGCTGTTCAAGACTATTCTCACATATAGCACTTGTAGTTGCATTAGGTACTGTATGCAAGTGTTTAATTTAACATTACCTACTTTGATAACCAGAACACAGCTTCATTTTCACTATCCTGCTTTTTGGCAGCTTCATATTATTACCCTTCAAATCTCAAGGCAATCTACATGTGACGCATTATATTCTTGACACGTAATTATTGTGCTATAACTAACAAAATAAGTTGGCTCTCTCACTGTTTTAAGAATAAAATGGAACAACACCCATCACTTCCTGCTGATTAAAAAAAAAAAAAAAAAAAAAGATTGCCTTTCCTGCATTCTGTCATTTCCAGAAAGAACAAGTGCTATATTTTAGAAATGGCAGTTACCTGATGCTTTATACACCATGTTATCAGCTTTAGTAGAACTCAGTGTTTAAAGTGACAAAATATTACTATTGTTACCTTAACACAACTCTGAGAAAGTAAGCTTCATTGACAAAAATTTTATAACTGTGGACCTGAATTTACTCTCCTTAAGAAAAAACCAAAACCTACAGTTGATTCAACTATGAGTCTGCCTAAGTGCACTTGCAGCAATTGATACATGAAGTTTAGTTCAGCAGGGACTACCAGTGCATAAAGTACGTTAACACTCAATAAAAAAAATGAATATATATGTGTAATCATGTGCAATACCTGACTTCCACCTGTGAGAAACATGAATTCAGACTAGAGCTATATGGAGAATGGTTAGTTATACAATATTGGAAATTAAATAAAAGTAGGGTCTGTAACAGTGTCTTGTTTAACCTAGTAAAACTCAAGAGGGAAATTAAAGAAGTAAGTCAGAAGAAATATTCATGCTTAGCCAAAAGCTTAAGCACGGAAGCAAATGGAAATAAAATAAAAATAAAAAAAGATGCTGGAAAATGGAAAAGTGAGTTGGTTTCTGATGCAGATATTCAACAGAGGTAATGAGAAAACCAACACAAAATAATGGCATTTTTAAACAAGAGTTTTAAGCTAACCTTGATTGTTTAGTGAGAGGGATGATGAAATATGACTACCTGTATACCTAGGAAACTGGATTCTGTAACCAAGATGTCCTTTCCCGTTCTGTTCCTGTAATCTGAACTTCAATTTTGTATTTGCAAATTTATTTGTGAATTTTACATGTGGTAAAGGACAGTAACATTTAGCCATAATCTGTCTTGATGTAGTAGAGAGATTCACCTTTTTGAGTTATAAAAGTATATGCTGAATCTCCAGATGTTTTCAGATGAAATACCTAGTCCTGGATAAATTCCTTGATGAGTAGTAAGAGCACCCATTGTTTTCAGTCATAGGTTATCTTGTCCACTGTCTGTGATACCAGATTGTTTCTGTGGCAACTGCAGCAATTGCTTACTTGGGGTGGGGTGGGTGGGGAAAGTACCTAGTGCATATTCATACGATTTGAATGCAGTGTGGTGATAAGCAAGCAGCTCTCTGCATATATGAACACAGGAGGACCTCTGCTGCAGAACATAATGGTATGGTTTTTTTGATCATTGATTATTTACCTGCACTGTGACACAATTACATTTTATGCATAATCTACCTGAGATGCAAATTCATATAAAATTCATATAAAATATATATAAAAAATATAAATAAATTCATATAAAATATATGAACAATAGTGTCCTAAATATCAGTTAAAAACTCATGCTTCATATAAATAAATCTTCTTAATATAAATAAATCTCCTTAAAAATACTTTATGCCCTTTGATATTTGGACATAAATATTTGCTGCTCACTTCACTAAGTGTATTGATATGCCAACATATAGAAAATACTAAAAAACTCTTTACAAGCTCACCAAGTGCCATTTTAGCTTTTTTTAAAAAAACAAAACAAAACAAAACAAAAAAAACCAACAATGTACAGACTGTAGATTGGAAGTGGAAGATATATATGAAGGCAGCATTTTGACATTTTTTACCCCATACAAGCCTGCTTTGGCAAAATCCAGATTACCTAGAGTTGCAAAAAGCTGAATTTCAAGAGCTGTTTTTAGTTTATTATATCGAGGTATCCTGAACAGTTGTAGGTTTTGATTGAAATGAGAATTTTGAGTGGCATTCTGAAAAACTAGGCTGCTTATTTAGATGCTCAAGAATAGATTTTCTTTATAAATGTCCATTTACTTATTTAACATCTAACTACTAAATGGCTTTAAATATGTGTAAGAGGTATCTTTTCATTTTCAGGGTAATAAATTGAACTTAAAACCAGGAAATTTATTTTAGGCCTGCGTAGATCACTATGCAAATCCATGGGCTTCCTCTAAAACTTAGGATCTTAATCTCTCCTCAGAAGCAAATATTTTTAAATTGATAAACTATTTTTCCAGGCACACAGAAGATTAAACTAATTTATAGAGCCAATTTTAAGATGTAGAGAAAAGCATATGCCATAGGAATTTTTCAGATGGGAAAGGTGCCTAACCCTTGGACATCAAAGATTGCTCACATGAATCTTGAACATTACTGACAAGACATTTTCTTTCCACTTTCACTTTAGTTTTCAGTGAAATATTCTCAGGCTCTTTCTGCAGTCTTTAAATAGGTGGCTCTTCATGGCTACTATCACTTTGTTCCACCACAGAAAATATAAAATTCAATTATTATTGTTATTGTCTAGCTACTCCAGTTTTGCATAAAACTTAATAGTATCAGCTCAAAGTTACTAAAGTGAGAAATACCAGTAAAAAAACCAAGGCATTAGAGTTGAAAGAGGAAATACAAGACTGGAGCCAGTTTATTAGGGGAGGTACTCAAGGGTCTAAATAGGGAACACACCATAGTTTAATTGATGACTTCTAACAAAAAGGTTTGAACACCAAATCAGTGACATTGTGCTATCAGTGACAGCATAATATTTGGGAGTCATTATGATCTGAGGGAAGGAATAAAATATGCAGAGAACACTGGATTGCTTTGAATAACAGAAATAAAAATAAGATAAAATTCAATAACTTGAAAATAATGTGTTTAAGAAATAATGTGCAAAGGAATTCTGCCAGCAGACACCGTTTCATCAGCTGAAAACAGCAAAGGAGAAAGAGATACGCATATTATTTCTGTGAGTCAGTTTGAGCTGTGACATTTATTTGGGCTTTGGCTTTGGTTTCACTACAAAGCAACTGTGTACAGGCAAAGAACAGACAGTTTCAATGTTGTGACAGTAAAGTACAAAGGAACATTTGTTACCTACAGAAAGGTTTTGATTATTAGTGCTGTTTCAGAGGGGATACAGCTCCAGTAATTTTTCTGTAGTACTAATTGAAGACTGCTGTGTCAGTCTTCTTTACTGTGTCAAGTCTGAGATTATGATTTGCAGCTTTCAAATTTCTTAAGATTGTTCATCAAGAAAAATATATCTGGTTATGCGTTATATTTAATACCACTGAGAGACTTCATACTTGGTTTTCCTCTTAGAAGTTATCTATAGTTCTTCCTTTTTCAGAGACTTTCTCTATCTGTATTTCAACTCTTTTCTTGCAAATTTGACATAAATACATAAAATATATTTTGGGTGGATAGTAGTGTGATTAGAAACATAAGGCTGGAAGGTAATTCCCAGCTCATTAGGAACAGCATTTTTAATATGGTACAAAAAAATGTTCAAGCTAATTTAAAAATTATTCACTTTCTTTGGTGATGTTACTCATATTCAGGGCTGTGTAATCAATTGTTCTGCTGTGATGGTTACAAATGTTCTGTTTCCAACCTATTTCCAACCTTCTTGACCAGACTGATATCATCAAGACAACAACAACAAAAAAAAAAGAGGTGGTAAGAAAAATTGTTTATCCTCACAGCTGGTTTAAGATTTAAGCCTAAAGTGAAGACCAACATTTTCCAGCATTATTCTTGAACGTATATGGGAACACAGCAAAATTGAGAATCCGGGCAAGGATTCAGACAAGTCATGCCACTTCACGAGTTACTTCTCATGATTTCACAGTAATGTATCAATTTATTGTGTAGTGCCTGTTATCTTTGGGCTTGTTTTGCAGTGTCTATAGAGTATTCTCATGACTGCTAGAGTTAAGACATCTTCTGGAATGCAGAGAAGAAAATTAATGCACCAAAGCCCCACATCTTAAGGCAATACTTTGGTGCATGCATGAGACATGTTGTATGATGTCTACAAGGCAGAAGTTTTCAACTACATCATCATAGTGTAGTTGCAATTCATGTTTTCATTAACAGAAGTTTTTTTGAATAACTTTGTTCCTACTGACTACACATTCTTTAGCTTTCTGAATGTTTAGGGAAATATGATTCCATTACAATACTAAAACATCTAAGTGAAAACTGTTAAAGTTTAGGTATCGAAAAAAAAAAAAAACATTAGAGTTATGGTAGGAGTTAACTACCTGAGATAGTAAGGCCAGACTAGACTTTTCCCTTTTCAGTAACAAAACCAACAGAATCTTCACGTAGATGTATTGTTGCCCAGGAAGATGATGTGATGACTGTGTTTAGGACTGAAGAACTTTAACTTTTCAGCTAGCTACCACTTAGGATGCCTGAGATCTCATTCTAGTAGATGCACTCTGAACGTATCTAAAGAACTGAAATAGTGGGACACCTCAGCAGCAGCAGATCCATTAAAAAAGACCCCCCCCCAAAAAAAAACCCCAAACCCCAAACACAAAAGTTTTATTGTTACCAGTATGATGTTCCATTTTTGTTTTGGATTAAGTAATTTTGGGATAAATTTACAAATATTCTGGAACATGCAGATAAAAAACACCTTCTTCTTTTGGGTAAAACCCCAAATCTCTATAGAATTAATCTTTCTCTCCTCTCTCTTATCAGAGGTAGGGAAGCTTGATTTTTTTTTTGGGGGGGGGGGGGGCAGGAAATGGAGAGATGTGGCAATAACTTAATTTTTAAAATATATAATCTTGCTTGTAAGTAAACTTTTATATCCCAAACTCTAGTATTATGCAAATTCTGGAAGAGAGAAAGAAATTTTTCATCTCAGCACCCACAAAACAAGGTATTTTATGCATATAGAACTTCAATGTAGGAGGAGAAGAAGGTGGGTAAAATACAGTTTCTACCTCATATTATAAAAATTCTTGCAGCTATCTTGGAGAATGAAAAATTTCATTGCTGTATATAAAATGATTATAACGAGCTTCTTGTGTGTTGCATAAATCAGTTAACTATGAGTTCTATGATACGCTAAAAATGAATAATCTTGCATTATTTTGCTTGAAACATATATATCTAATGCCATATATATACCCCTGTTACTTTTTTTGTGGCTAGACACATACTTTGTTATGTTGATTTAAGTTAAAGAAAGATCCATTTCAGAATTTGGCAATATAGATGTAGGCTGTTCTTTGCAATACTTACATATTTTCAAATACAAATAAGTCTGAACAATAAATGCCTCCAAGACTATGACAGCTCCTGATTTAAATCAAGGTGCAAGATGAAAGTCATAAACCAAGTGAAATATTGAGTTGTCTGAGCTTTTTACTGCTAGGATGTTAATAACCTTTCATTTTTAGTGCCTTTTTGCTTGAAATATTTATCTTCCTGTTTTCACTTCGTAATGTTTGCAGCCTTAAAAGTTTTCTTTGTTGTTGTGGTGGTGGTTTTTTTTTTTTTTTTTTTTTTATTATATGTTGTCAGTGTGGAGAAGGGATCATTTCTGTGATTATGAAGACACAGAAAGTGAACTATGAACATAGTAAGACTTCACCTTATGGAGCCTACTGACACTGGGAAATAAAATTTAATTTAGTGGTATTTTATCCCTTTGCAAGAGGAAAATATGTTCTAAAACTGACAGCAACATAATTCGCATAATATGGTTTGGTTAATGAAAGGATTTGACCCAAAACAGCTAGAGAAAATTTCATTTTCTAATGAAATTAGGAAGAATTAGCTGCAAAGTTTCTATACTAATTGAAGTCATGGTTTCAAAGTGTGGGAGCTCGATTAGTCTGGTTTCAAGTCAAGGATAGTAGAAAAATTGAAACAGTAATCATAACAAAACTTAGATACTGCAGGTTAGGACTGCTGGCTGTGAGAGCAAGAATTGTGAATTTTCAGTGTGTATTACTTACCTAAGGAAATAAATATATAGCACTCAGGGACAACCAGAATTTCCGCTGTGAATGGAGCTACTCCAATGGAAAGATAAAGAAAGATATGTGTATCTTAGTCAAAGAGCATCTTTGAGACATTTACAGGAGTTAGATGAGAAAGACATAATTGACTAAGGCAAAATAGATGCATACAATAAAGGATACAATTTCAGGTAGCAGAACTACATGATCTAGATTTAGAAAAAGATAAAAACCACATTTTTTGAATAGATGATCTGTCTCAGAATAGAAGGCTAAAGTATACTTATTTTGGTTTTCCCAGTAAAATTAAGATCAAGAGGGAAGATGACAACCTAAAGATATGTATTCTTTAAAGATATAGTATTAAGTACTGGAGTAGGGGAAATGCTATTTAAATTCAGAGATAATCTTAACATAGAAAAAATCATTATGTTTTGGCAAAGAGTACTTATGGAAAGAAGATATTAGCTGTCACAAAGTGGTCAAGAAATTTCTAAGACAGCTTTGATTATTATAAATGTTTTCAAACACCTGAACTGGACAGAGCTGAGAGTCATTATTTTCATTAAGTACTAGCATTATATTGTCTAAGAGGATAGAAAACTAGATCTGACTATTCAAGGGGTCCCTTCTGAGTCCTAAGAAACTCTTGGACCACTAAGCTCACCCCTTCTATTTGAAAACCAAATGATATAACTCAGTTCATGTGTTTATGAAGACCTATGTTGAAATCAGGAATAAAGCCAGCAGAAACACACAGAAACTCCGGTACCATCACTGGTTTTACATTTAGTTCAAGGTTATGCTGACGACATCCACATAGGCAAATCTTCAGGGAAGAGGCAGCTCATACTGATTATATTGCAGACATTGTGGCTTGGGACTTAAAAATGGATATCCTGGGACCTTCTTTTGCTGGTTCATACCCTGTCTTTATCAACAGTTACAAAAGCATATGAGCTGCTGTATAATCAAAAACACAGACTACGTGAATTAGTGATAACTGTCCAATTCCTATAATTACAGAAACTTCCATATTTAAGAATAAAGTAACTCTGTTTCCAGGGTGGAAAGAAAAGTGTTTACCCAGTGACCACTTTTGGAGTTTAAAAGAACTATACCGTCAAGATATTTTTTCAGTTTGCTCCTCCATCAAGTTATTTCAATTTCTGAAAAATTCTAGACACACTTTTTTGAAAAGAAATCATTATATCAGAAAAAATTATATTCCTATGCTTTTATGAAAAAGTATTTTCCTGGAAAGGACTTGTACATTTTTGGGAATTAGCAAAAGAATTAAAGTTATATACTCTGTAATAAATCTTTTCTTAAGCATCTACCTCAAGATGTTGTATAAAAAGTGCTTCATTACCACTATGGAAGCAATGACAAGGATTTACTCTGTTGTTAGAATGCCATTTTTTTTTCTGTATATAGTGTGGTAAGTGTACACCTGATGTTTGGGAAAGAATTGTTTGGTAATATATTGAATAAAATACTGCAAACAGTGTCATGTATTTGCTATCTTGTGGGTGTAAGAAAGACAAACATTTCACTATAAATAAAAGCATATGGAAGCACAGGCTTAATCATTTAAAGTCTAAAAAGTTCTTCTCATGAACTGCTGTGCTTCACTTTGGGATAGCAAATCTACATTCTATGTTTTTGTTTTCTTCAACACAACACGTCCCACACTTGGAGAACTAGAGCATAACAAAACCAACTTCATTATAATCCAGTCACAAAGTACACTTACATGTCAATGTTTTTTTTTTTTGAAACAGCCTTCAGTAGAGACATAACCTTCTTTCCAACAGATAATAGGATTCAAGAAGTCAATAATATGGAAGACCAAGACTTTTTAAGCCCATTTATACATCTGTTGGAAGGAAGGAGAGGTGTAAACACATTGTAGATGAGTTTCGTAGATGTGTCTGAACTTCTCCATATTTAACGCTTAGTCAAGGAAAACTTTGTATTCTGGAACTCAGGAATACAAGCACAAGCTATTATATGGACAGACACTTTAGCTAATCCCTTAGCAATTCTAGTTCCTGTTACTCCTTCCTGCTTCCCTTTGATGTTGATATGTGAGTTTTAATTCTCTTAGGCTGGGATTATGACACAATCCATTTTTTTGCTATCCAAGATGCTTGATTTCAGGTGGCAAAGCACTCAAGTGACAGCTCTAATCAGACCCAAGAATAAGGTGGATTAACTAGTTTCCAGACAGAGTAATTTACACCTATACAGTGAAGACTTTCAGTCTTTCATCTACTCACATACATTATCTGCTAGTGAGGGAGACTTATTCTATAACAATTTTAGTAATAAATCATATGAGTACAAAAATAAGTATCCTATCAGTATGAATAAAAAAATATATGCAGAATATCACAGATAAAGAGAAAGTAAGGAGCAAGTAATTGAAGGAAGGTCAAAGGGGTAGAAATGAGCATAATTTTGTTTATATCATCTGATTCATCTTGCTTACCTTTTGTTACACTCCCCTCGCAACAAGCTTGTACACTCCACCATTTTGCTTGATGTATATATACATATTTTCAAATACAGATTGCATTGTGGTTTCTGTCTAGTTTAAGAGATCCTAGGAAGCTTAACTTTTAAGTATAAAAGGATTTTTTTGTTGGCTTTTTTGTTACTTTTGTTTTTTTATGTTTTTGTTTGTTTGTTTTTTTAACAGATAGTAGTTCCCCAAAGCTTAGGGAAAGTTCAGCATTATCTGACAAGGAATCCCAGCAATGCCTTGCAATAGCCTTCAGGAATAATACACTCCTATCCTCTTCTTTTCTTCCATATTTTTTGTAGCTTCTTTGAAAGTTGTATCTGAATTTTCTACTTTTAATGTATGGCTTATGCGTTAGAGTCTATTAAAACTTTTTTTTGGACCAAGCTCCTCAAGAAATATCTTTGCACCAAAGTTTTCCACAGAACGGCACTGATTTCAATGAAATTCTGTTTTTCAGAGTGAGAATTTTCTGGTCTGTAGAAAGCTTCTTTCCAGCACTGTCAGTAAGACCAGTCATTTATTTAAATACAGTCAAAGTAGAAGCCTCAAAAGAATTATCTGTAGTCCTTCAGCTGCTAACCTAGGAATGCAAATCCTCATCTGGAAAATGGAGACATAAATTACAGACTCTTGTCTAAACCAGACAGAGGAAGAACTTCAATTTCACTCTGCCATATTCCAGATGAATACCATAACTTAGTGGTAGTAATTATATTCAATGGAGCTATTTGTTTTTTGTTTTCTGTTTTCCACAGAATCAATGCAAAAGTCTTGGTCTTTGCTCTCATGTGAAAGGATAAAAATACTTAAGTCTCCTTAGCTTTCCTTCCGAACTCTATGGGCCTTAATGATCTCACACAGCACTGTGGCTTCTTTAGAAGGAACACAAGAGCACAGAAAAGTTATGGCTCCTTTGCCAAAAGCCCTAAGGATGGAGGAACAAGTGCCATACTAGCAGTCCTTGCTCTGACAGCATAGTAGTCTCATTTCCTTTCTAGGAAGCATTTTGGCTGCTGACACAGCACCAGCAGTGTATGCGTCTACCTGACAGCTATAGTTTGGTCCATAAATGAATAGTATTTTCCAGCTACATCTAACTTTTCACAGGATTTTGTATACATATGGGAAAAGAAGTTTATATACCCAAATAATAAATTACATTTGATGATAGATGACATATTCTAATATGTCTATAAAACAATGACAAAACAGGAATATGTCTAGTAGACAAGAGCTAAGGCTTGGTAACAGTGACAACTACTATGACATTCAGAACTGGAATATTCACGCCTCACAATGAAGAGTGTGAGGAATATTTATATCTCACAATAGAGCAAGTAACACTAAAATGGTAGCCCCAGCCCACAAAAGTGACTGTCATCACACCCTGTTGGTTTTGCAGGTAAACACAGCTTCCTATGGCTTTATTTTAGCTTACATTTTAGCAGAAATCTAACCAAAATTCATGAGCTGCTAGTTAGACCACTTGTCAGACCTCTGGCTGTATCATAGTAACTTTATATTCTCTTTTCTACATGGTTATCAATTGTTTTTCTAATATATTATGTTTAATTCTTTGAAATCAATTCAGAAGAATGCAGCGGGAGTTCAAAAAATTATAGGTTTATGTAAATTTTTATTGTAAGCCAAGTGTCTCCTCAAGTAGTTTTCTCCCCAAGGGATTTTCAGTGCCTGCAAATTTCAGAGGGACTTGACCATTTTGCAGCAACTTATAAAACCTCTCTCAGGAAAATATAAACAAGTGATTTAATTATACTTCATAGCAATCCAGTTGGAATTATTTTATTTGACTTTAATTAATTTAGCTGAATTTAATTTTTTTTTTTTTTTTTTTTTTTTGTCTCCCAAGGTAAATTCAACAGCAACAACTACATAAAAGAATTTGACAGGTTCTGGGAAAGATAACGCTGAAGTTCTGCAGCCCCACTCTTCTCTGGGGTTGGTACCCCCAGCCATAGCACAGCTCCATCAGACACTGCAGATCCTTAGAGAACTCAGAGCATTGAATTGTCACAAAGAAAATGTACATGGACTTCTTTTTTAATGTTATAACTTGCTAATCAGCAAAGTATTTGCCATATCAATTAGGAATCTTAAATCAGGGTATTTATTGGTTTTCAAAAAGTTTTCACAGTATTGACCAAACCAGTCATCTCAATGTAAAAGGCTATCATGTTGGTCATGCATGATTTCCCCTTCATAAATTCCCTTCACCTGAGGAGGTTCTGTTGATATGCACAATTTGCCAGGGGAATAGTTTCATCCTCAAGAGAGAAATTAATGACTCCTCCTTTTTCTTTGTTTCTCCCTGTCTGTAAGTATGGCAATGAATGACAATGACTTGATTGACCAACTGCATTAAAATAAATAACATATCAGAACTTGACCAAAAGCTTGGCTGCTAGTGAACCTGAAATGTTGGTAAGGCTAGTACATGGACAGAGATATTCAAATGTTATTCACTGTTATTTTGAAAGTTTTAGTAGACTAATGCATGGATGAGCCAAACTGACTCAAATTCTTATTGTGGAACACCATTGTTCTTGCCTAGCGTGCTTTGAAGATATTTATCTGGGGAAAATCATAGTTCTATGACTTGTACTGTTTTTTTTTATTACTTCCTAATTATAACGTAGCTTAAATTACAATAGAACAATCTGCTGGCAAAAACATTATTTTCTTCACACTGAACCATTAACTTTTTTCTGTTACCATCCCATTTATATCCACCCACTGATCACTGCTCAAGTATTTTTCCGGAGAGCGTGTACTTCAGCAAATACAATAAACACATTGTAATAATCTCAAATTAATATTAGTGATGTCAATCCGTTATATATGTGGATTTCTGCAGTGAAATTAAATTAAAAAGTGTCGTATACAGATAAAAAACATGCAAGTGAGGGTTTTTTCCATTTTTCATCACAAGACTCATAGATGCGCTCTGGAAAATGGGATTTTGACAGTATTTGAATCAAAAATACTGACGGACAAAAATTTTTAATCTTATGCAACTAAATATTAGTGTTTCAAAAACTTATTTACTGAAATAGACATTAAACACTAGTGATATAAAACAAACTTCTAGATAATTCATTTCCTATAAAACCAACATGCAATGAGTAGCCTATGTCACATTAAATGATCTGGCTTCTCTTAAGTGTTCATGTTTCCCATGTAATTATACAAGAGGACTTAAAAGACGTTAGAACTATGAATAGTATGTCTCATAACCATTTTAAGTGTCTATTTTCTCTAAGCCCTTTATAAGCGTGATGAAGGACTGCTGATCTGGACACAGCATTAATTTAAATTGGATGGAGGGAATGACAAAGCAAAATCTGAAAAGTTACTAAGTTTTTACTTGCTTTACTGAGAACAGAACTTGAAGACAAGAGGTACAAACTAAGGGCACACCTCCTCAGAGAGCCTGAGCTGTCAGAAGTAAAAGATAAATTATTCTGCTAGATTAACTTAATCCCCTAATTCACAAATTTGATACTGGTCAGCAATACAATTAATGGTCCCATTTTGAATGAAACTATTTTTTGAGTAGGACTGTACATCTGACACAGGATCAAGGTTAGAACACAGGATAATTAAAGGGAGCTGATCACAAATACAATGGAGAAAAATAATTATATTCTGTAGAGATCCAGTTACGTGAGAGTTTATGGACACAAGTTCTAATAGCATATATGGCCAAGTGATGGAATACACTCAAAAGACCTGTGCACAGTTCAGATGAAGTTTCTTCCAAACATCTGTGCAGCATAGGTCTGGCATATCAGAAGGATATATAACACAACAGATATTGCTCACAATAAATCCACATCACCGCAAATAGAACCCACAAAGAAACCTGTCCCCTTCTTCCTCTTCCACCTGCATGGGCCAGCTTTCATCTACTTTTCAATGATTTAGACAGAATTTCTATAACATGAGAAATCCTACTTTTCTTCTTTTTCTATTTTTTTCTAAATCATATTAACACAAAACATCCTTACAGAGCATGGACACCAAGTTCAGAAGTGCTAGCATACTTTTGATTTATTTTGAGACTTACACTCTTCCCCTTCATTTTTATTTTATATAGATTTTTAGAATTTCCATTTCTTTCAGTCTTTTCTCAGGAAGTCTAAAACCCAAGAACTTTGATTATTCTCAGTTTCTCCTAGACTTTCTCCAGCTGGTTCATGCCTGCACTGGAAGTGCAGTGCCCTGGACAAAGTATGCTAGCAGAATCCTCACAAATGGTAAAAGAACAAAAAGGATTATTTGATATAGCTTGCAACAACTCTGATCTACTTTGTCTATTTTATCCCAGTATGCTTGCTGATTGGAGGGCATTTTTTTTTTCTTCCTCTCTCATATATAATTTCATGTAATCTTCTATTACCTTATCTAGTCTTAATATGGATTTGGGGACAAACTCAAAAAAGTTCATAAAATCCAATCTAATCCAATCTGTCTCCAGCCAAATTACTGAATCAAATTTTACCAAACCAAACTCTACAAAAATGGCATTTTATTGCAGGAAAAAACAAAACAGACCAAAACCAAATAAGTATTGGAAGCTAATTTTCTATTGGTCTTCGTTTATTTATTTATTTATTTATTATTTCTTTAAAAATAAGATTTCCAGAGAAACTGGAATCCCTCAATTGTGGAAGGATCTATTTTATCCCTTCAATTTAATGGTACTAAAACAGAGTCTCTTTTTATTCTGCTATGCCTTAGTCAGAATCAAATCCAATTATATGTTAAAATTAATTAATCACTTATTAAGGATATACACAAAACAATAAAAAATTATGGATAGACATTACGAAGTCTAGCTGATATTATGTAAAGTTCTGCAAAGTTCCTTATTCTTGTAAAGCTGGTGTGTCACACCATGTTGTCTTCAGTAATTTTGATGATATAGATAACATCTGTTAATTTACAGTATTGGCAAGAGCTAAGTTCAAAGTGTTCATGACACTATTGGGAAAGAGGAAAAAGAAAAATATGTCTTTTTTGACAATATGTCTTTCAACATATATTTTCAATATTTTCTATTTGAATATAAATATAGCTTTGGTCTTTTATGAAGGATAGCACACAAAAATTGTTTCAGAAACAGTTTATTGCTTCTGCAAATTATAAGAGGCAGAAGCAAGCCAGCAGCAAAGCCTTGCAAGATATTATGAAAATTAATCATTTGTTGAAGAAAGGTGCCTTGGGAGCTGAAAGAAAAAACAAAAGTGTAAAAAAAAAAACCAGCAGGATATTGTACTGCTATGGAAGTTACTGCATTCCTATGATGCTGGCATTGTTGCTGTGTCAAAGAACAGTTAATGTGGGATCTCAAAGCCATCAAAATGAAGATTTTGTTGTTGTTGTTGTACCTGACCTTTACAGCATTTTGGAATTAAATTCAACTGTGACCAAAACTTGTCTTGAATGTCTGCTTTCAGCATGGAAAAGAAAAGCTTTGCTGGTCACTGAAACTGTCACTGCCTCAGTCTTGCCATCCAAGATATTAAATTAAATGAAGCATGTATATCCTTCCAAACCACTTAGAAATCTGCTAAAAGAAAAAAAGCTTTATGAAAAAGCAGCACTGCTATGCAAATATTATCAACTAAACACACATAGGTATATTTTTTCCTTCCCAAGGACAAGCACCCAGCTCTTTGAAATACCCACATTGCTAGGTGATGTGTATAAAGTTTGAGTGTCTGTATGTACTTCCAGTTTGCGATAACTTTGCTTAGCCCCTACTACACTTTGCTAGGAACTTGAGGCTGTCCAATTGCTCAGTCCTCAAAGGTGACTCCATCCAGGCCTCATATATTTCCTTTTCAAACAGTCTGAATGCCCTCTAAGGCAAATAGTACTCCTAAAAGTCATGATGTGTTACATTACTGGGTTAGGTTATTTTTGGAAGTCAGAAATGGAACAAAAAAAAAAAGGAATTCTAACATTTCTATTTAAACCTCCAGGAGCTCTGAATGTATGCTTTGCTTTTTCAGCTTTCAGAAATTATCACTGAATGGCCCGTTGGTTGGGATAACCAGTACCTGTATGAGTACCAATGTTTACTGCTGTCCTTCGGATGAACCCTTGCCGTGTCTCCAGAATACCAGTGTGTTTGGGGATGTGCCTCATAACCCATAGCTGTTTGTAGCTATGAGGCTCTGCGATCCCTGGGGCTTCTAACACTTCTTGTGGTTTTCCCTGATGGACAAGGCTTCTCCCAAACACTACTATCCAATTCAGAAACAGAGCACACAATGACATAACCAAAACTCCAAAGGGAAGAGTTGTATTAATCCAGCCCATCCTTCAGGTGGAGAAGGTATCACTAAAAGCCAGTTAAAGATTTTGTTTGTCTGTTTTGGGTTTTTTGTTGTGTTTTGTTTGCTTTTTAATAGGAATACATGAGACTGTCTCGGACCAGGTAAAAGCCTGAATTCTAATGCCAGTGAAGACAAATAATTAATCTCTATTGGAGTAATGATCCTGTAGCCGAACAGTTCTTCTGTAAGCAACGTTTCACCCATTCTCAAAATGTGTCTGTGCACACAATTTCATGAATATTTCATATTTGTCTTTTTGATAACATATTAAAAATGCATCTGAACTGTATATAGAAATTTCATGTGAATAAAAACCATTATATTGCGGTTAGCAGAGATCCCAGTTGTACATGTTTAATAACTTGACTATACCTTGTCAGACAAACTCCATTGCAATGTTATTTAATTGTTGATGTATCCCATAACTGAGCTTCAGTGATAGCCTGACATATTTTACAATATTTATGACTCAAAAAAACTTGGTTATGATTCAAGTTATGAAAATTTTTCCAACAAAGCAATTTATCTTTCTTTTAAGAAAATAATTTGTAGCTGTACATTTCTTTTTTTAGTTTTTACACTTTGAAGTTTAAAAGATATCAAGAAAACAATGACATAAGATTATAAACTACACACAAAAGATATTTTTCAATTTTAAACAGATGTTACTAGGATGAGCAAAAACGTAGCAGTGATTGTGCATGTACATAATGCACAAAATTTCTTGTATACATAGTTTACAGGTCTATTTGTGCTATAAGCCCCCTGATAGCAAGAAATGAAGAGATAAACAGTTCTAATTCAAGAAATCAAAATATTTTACTCTCACTGTACTATGATTTGACAATACTAAAACACCCATCACCCACCCTTTGTATTAACATGGAAGTCAGAGATAATTTCATTTGCATGGAATTTATCTCATTTTCATGTTCACTTACTTACTGCTTGTGCTGTGTATTAATAAATGCTAACACAGCCAAAACTACTTTTGTCTTGGAAAGGTAGATGAAAAAATGCAGCGTTTGTGTTTTGAATTTTCACAGTAGTAACATGAAAATTAGCTAACACCAAAGTCTACTTCAAAACTAGAAGTTTTATGGAAAATTTCTGTGTAATTGCCTGGATGTTTTTGGTTTTAATATCCTTAGATAAACCTTTTATATTTTCTCCTGAAGACTGTGCAATATTTCAGACTTTCAAAGATTACTTTTTAATCTCTCTTCAACAAAAATAGTCCTTGTACCAGCATACCCAACACCTCAGTCTTTGTTCCGACTAAGTAACTATTGGACTCTTAATTAATTTGCCAGGTAGAACAGGCAATCAAGAGTAACAAGCTACAGAAGAAACAACTTAGCTGATCTCTGTGAGTAACCTAGGTCTCCCCTGGGGAAGAAGACAGGGGCAGAGAGCAAGGTATGATGAAATTAATACCCCAAAAATAAGAATAATGGAATATGAAGCACTAATGGCACCATCACATTAAGAAGTCATCAAAGCAGCCAGTAGCCTAAATTCACTCACAGCTCAATGTAGTGGAGCTGATTTAGCTGCTTGACAATTCCTTATTACTGTGGGGCTAGAGTAACAGCATCATCTTTCTTTTTACCATCTTATACCAAATTTTAAACATAATGAGAAGAGAAAATCAGATACAAACTGTAACATTGTTTCCTATTCTTTCACCAAAACACAAAAGAAAGCTGCCAATTTCAAACAGCAGAGGCTATGGTCCTGTGAGAGACCAAGCACCTTGCAGGAGCTGCTGAGCACGTTCAACCAACACTGGAAGATGCTCAGTACCTTGTAGACAAGGCTAGCAAATGGTAACCCTATGTAAAGTGTAGGAAGGGTGCTGTATTTCCATTACCTTCCTCCCCTGTCCCATCCTCTCTTAAAAATTACTGCCTATGTATTTAATAACAAATTAAAAAGCAGACATTTTCAATGTTCATGAGGAAAAAGAAAGACTCGTGACATTTGGCTAAGTAAAATAGAAGTACCCAAAGTACTTCAAAACCACTCACTAAGAATAAATAAATGATACACTACATCTCTACACCATAGCATTGTTCTGTTCACCACAGATTTTGAAGTGTGTTACAAGGATGGTAATGTGGCAGATTGCATACTGAGCACCATACAGTATTTGATATTTCAATGAAAATCTTAAAACAAACCCGAACAGCTATCTGTAGAACACATACAGCAGTGATTTTCCCTTTTTGTAAATTTCTAGTGGCTATGTATTATTGTGTTTGGACCCACTTGGGTACCTAAAAGATTTTTTTTTTTTTTTTTCTATGCCTAGTAGTGTCATAGTATGTGCACCTGTAATTACTTCACTTTCTTTCACAAAGATTTAAATACAGAGATGGTATTTAGGAATTATGATTTTTTTTTTAATTTTCAGAAGAAACAAGTTTCGCAACATTTGCTGCAGTATTTGAAACAAATATTGAAGTGTTATTTAAAAAAAAAAAAAAACAAAAAAAAGATTTGGAAAGAATATTACCATGTTTTAGAGCTATTTCTCAGATCCTTGTAAAGCAACATTCCTCAGTCTGAAAGGTCACAACTACAGATAAATCAAGACTGTCAACAGCTAGAGCATCATGCTGATAAAAGAAATAAAACAATTTATGGAGTTATACTTCTCACAACAAGCCTTTGTCAGGCTGTCATCTATCTGACTCCAAACACTTCTTTGTAGAACATCATTTTACTTTGCTTCTTTTGTGAAATTACCTTTAAATGTCCATTATGGACTTTCCAGTTATTGAAAAAAATAAATCACGTTTGGGGCATCTTTGATTGAGATAGTCTATCATGTTCGTTATCTGTGTATTTTACTGCCAGTTCAACACTGAAGCTCCCGGCAAAAAAAAAAAAAAAAAAAAGTATTGCTGCTTTAGTAACTGATATAAGCATACATAGTTGCTAGATGGTATAAAATGTTTATAACTGAAATTTTGTTTCTAGTGTTCCTCAGAGAGAGGCTGTCAGAAAAAAAAAACAACAAAAAACAAAAACAACTGGCTATGAACCATGCTAATAAATCAAGAATTCTTACTATTTTTCCAGCTTATGCATGAACATAACACAAATGTTCTTGGTTTCTTAGCTTCTAATACTTGTCTTGCTCCCATCTGTCTTTACTTCTTAGTATGAATTTAGGTTTTTCTATAAAATGAAATTTTATTACTAAAATTTTCTATTCATTACTAAAATGTTCATTCTATTTTCACAAATAAAAAGTGACAGTAATGCATAAGTTCTGCTTAACAAGATAATTATACACTTACTTCTCTAATGTGGTTATTCCTCATGGTCATTCTGAAAATTGTATTTTTAGTAGTGCTTCCCTTCCTGAAGACAGAATTTATTCTAAAGTTTTTTCACTGACTGTGATGTAGGTTTTTATGATAAATCACAGTACATATTTTGGTATGTTATCATTAAAGCAATTATTCAAGGTAGTTCACAAAGTCAGAATGAATAGATGCTTTCAGGATTTAGATTTAAATTAAATCTAAAACTCCATTCTCTGAAAACCATATGAAACCTTTTCAATTTTCAACACTTTCTCAGTCTCTCATAGTTAAGTTGAGCAGTAACAAAGTCAAGCTTCAGCGTAGGTGATCTAGTTTTAATGTTCTAAGCACAAGTTCAGTCCTGTTGTAAGTAGATACAACTCCTTTAAAGTTAATGAATTTCTACTTGTGTTGACTATAACTACAGTGGCATTTGTTACGCTGAGATCTAATTCTTTTTGTTGGAGTACAATTTTACTACATCTTAAAAGGTGACATTATTGAGTCTTTCAGACAGGATAATTGGAAGTCCTTTAGAAAGCCCTTCACATTATGCTCCACATAAAAGTTCTTGTTTGTGTTTTAATTTTATAGCAATGAGCACTTATGGCGTGACATGTTTTGCAAAATTTTAGATTAGATTTAGATCTCATTTTTAAATTATTATAGCTTAATCACATTTCTAAGTAAAAAAAAAAATATATATATATAGTAAGATGTGGTATACCTGTGTATATTTTGCTTTGTCTTTTTAATCTTTCTTTTTCTGATAGAAACCAGTTAAGTTCACGGAACACATAATGTTAAAAGAGAATTTTACACTCTATAGCCTGGTCAACCAGACATTAGTACGTTCTACAAGAGCTATAAAAAACCTCCTATAAAGTATGGCTGAGTCCTACAATTCAAATTGAATTATATTACTCTGAAAATTACTGGTACTCACAATGTAGATTTTAATGCATATTTTAGAAACAGCAATCATTTTTGCAGTTTTAAAGATATGATCTTGTTACTTTTTTTTTATTTGGTGAAACAACTACAGTGCTTTTAACCTCATACAACAGAGCTTATGTAGCTTTATCATGAATGAAAGTCATTATGATACTGTAGATAAAGATATAATGTACTAATCTGAATTAAATACATAAAGAATTTTATGAGCAATTCCTGGAACTTCTGTTTAGCTGAGGTGCTTAATGGTAAGTGTTTCAGAAATTGAACTCATTTTGACATGGGAATACTCCAAGCTTAAGAAGATATCAACAGTTACTGAAATTCGCAACATAAGAGGGCTCGTATGAGTTACTATATTTGTCCTTCTTTCCCCATTAATCTTTTGTGCATCTGAGTGGGAGAGTATCATATAATCATAGAATCGTTAAGGTTAGAAAAGACCTCTGAGATCATCGAGTCCAACCTGTTAGCCTAACTGCCTGGTCCACCTCTAAACCATGTCCTTAAGCACCACATCAACATGTTTTTTGAATACTTCCAGGGACTGTGATTGCACCACTTCCCTGGGCAGTCTGTTCCAATGCCTAACCACTCTCTCCGTGAAGAAATTTTTCCCAATATCTAACCTAAATCTCCCCTGGCACAACTTGAGGCCATTTCCTCTTGTCCTATCACTTGTTACTTGGGAGAAGAGAGCGACCCCCACCTGGCTACAACCTCCTTTCAAGTAGCTGTAGAGAGCGAAAAGGTCTCCCCTCAGCATCCTCTTCTCCAAACTAAACAACCCCAGCTCCCTCCACTGCTCCTCGTAAGACTTGTGCTCCAGACCCTTCACCAGCTTTGTTGCCCTCCTCTGGACACGCTCCAGCACCTTGACGTCCTTCTTGTAGTGAGGGGCCCAAAACTGAACACCGTATTCGAGGTGCGGCCTCACCAGTGCCAAGTACAGGGGCACTACCACCTGCCAATCCACTACTAGTATACCTGCGAATCCACTACTAGTAAAACTCACTGACACAGAAATATCTGTCTAGATGTTATAAACCTTCCTGACATATTTTATTAAAGTAGGTGGATTCATGTGAAATAGTTGGCATTTAGACAAAACCTGGAAAAACGTTTTGCAGTAATTTGTGCTTCACCAGTTTTAACTGAGGTAGGTATCACAAGGAGTTTTTTATAGAAAACCAATAGATCCAGAAGATACATTTTAGCTTTGAAGATATGCAACAGTTTATTTTTCAGATAAGAGTCTCTAATGAAAAAGTAACCGTCATAATACAGAAACTAACTGGTTTAGCAAGAAAGTAGAAAATCCAAAGTGATGCAGATTTACTTTAAAAAGCAATAGTTTCCTGTAAATTTTAGTAGAGAACAAAACAGAATTCTGGTTTTTGGTAACTGCCTCTGAGATGGTACCAGTTTAAAAGAAAGGTTTCTGCTGCTTCTCACAGCAAGTATATCTCTCTTAATACAATCCCTCTTCAGGGAAGAGCCTATGAAATTTGGTGACAAATGGAAAGCTACAAGGTCTCTTGCTTCAGCTGCTGCATGACAATTTTGAATAGTGTCTTATTCATTTACTATAACTATTAAAATCAGAGTGGGTAAGCATAATCATTTTACTTTCTAGAATTTAAAATTTTTGGAGGATGCTAATATCTTTACTTTTTCTACTGATACCTTTTAAAAAGATTTTCTGCATTTAAATAGCATATTTTCATTCCAATAGAGAAGCTTGAATAGCTCAATAAAGAAATCAGCTTTTTTTTCATCTCTAAGTAGACAGTGTCTTACTTCCTGTGTCACTAACGACTGTACCATTAAAGAATCAAGCTGCAAACAAACCTACAATATTCTGATATTAAGATAAATTCTGTGATATTCAAAATAATATGCAAAATATTTGTATTCCAAATATTTGTATCTAAAGATAAATGTGATGTTAACAAAACCAAAAAAAATTAAATCAATTCTATCAGCAGTGGAGTTGTGGGCTATGGAGCCCAGCGTGAAATTAGGGGTCTAGACTGCTGGAGTTGAGCTCTCCTGTGGTTAGATCGCTCATCCTCATCCACTAGGACCCAACTAGTACATTTGAAAACAACATTTCTTTGCTATTTTTCTATAAATCTATGACTCTATCTGCCAGAACCTGAAAATAATAGAAACACTCAGAGATCAGTTATAGCTAAAACAGCACAATGACTGGCTTTTACCCGAGTGAAAGCCAGTAGTAAACTAATGATATGGAATATTTCAAACCCTCAAGAAAACCAGCACTCTCACAGTTTCTTAGTGCTATCCTGTGTCAGACACCGATTAAAATAATTTAATCTCATATTTGTCTGATCTTAGATAAATGTGAATTGCTCTTCCTACCAGGTGTTTGTTATCTGGCTTCACACTTGCAATTTTGTGCACAAAATCTGGCTAGCAAGATAACCTAGTATCAACAAAACATAATTAAGAGAAAGCTGCAAAAGCTAATCTTTGCTAATGTATTTTAAAGTACACTTTAAATATTCCTTGCAATCTCTGACTAATACATTAACTTACCAGGTACTCAATCACTTGCTTACAGTTTTATCAAATCTATACTAGCATTTACCATATTACCACAACTAAGTTACTATTGCAACATTAACTTTGTATGTGACTTACTAATCAGAAAGACTAATTTAACAGAAGTACTGTACCTTTGCTTTCCAGCCTAGTCAACAAATTAGATTACTAGAGTTTTCCCATACAATAAGCCTTTCAGTTCACTTACTCTAAGCAAGTGATATAGATGTTAAATGAAAAGTTGTGTAGACTAGTAGATACAGCTTTAGATTGGAATTCAAGGTACTTCTGTTAAATTCAGTTTGTTTTTACCAAACCATTTAATCTTTCCTCACAAGCTTTCAAATTTTTGTTCAAACTGACCTTGGAAATCCTACCTGATTTCAGTGGCAGGCTTTAAACCATACCATCATATACGCAAAAGTGTTTGTCTGCTGTATGACCTTTGTAAAGTTCCATTTTTTTAAAGCTTACTTCACAGGAAAAAGAAAATTAACTTTTATGTTTCACTTACCTGTTTCAGGACAGAAGTGGATAGTTGCAGTGAGACTGTAGCTCAGCAAAATTAAGGATAAACACAGCAAGAAAAGGCTAGTATCTCCTAAATACGAGAAAACCACTGCTTAATTTTTCCCCTCCCTTTTTACCAGCTTTGGCTGGTAAGGACCCTCACATCTGATAAAGGAAAAGTACAAGTAATTGTTCCCTTAGCCAGCTTGATTTACAAAAAGAGACTAAATGTGTCAGCTATTTCCTGAAAATTGGAAGCTATTGGGCCCAAAGCATGGCCAGCTGTACCTAATTTAAGGAGTCATGAGTGCACAAAAGCCGGAACTGCTGCTGTAAATGGTGGACATATGGGATTCAAGTCTCAGGCACTGAAGTTGCAGGGCTACAGGATTTTGCTGTATAAGCAGGTGCACCTTCACTGATTTCAGTTTTTCTACTTTCTTCAGTAATGCATTTGTCCTAGACTGCCTCAGTGCATATGAGCTTTGGGAAACCATAAACCATGTTTATTTTTTTGGAAAGTTGGTAAATTGTTGTTTATGCCTCCTACCTCCTTATGTCCTGACTCATCATTTTGAATGCCTACCTCAGTTGGTCAGTGACACATTATGAGCAAGACAATTTCCCAACAGCCTCATTGCATAATAACAGATCAGCTTTCCAAATCAATTGCAACTTATGCTATATGAGCAATTCAACTTTGTGCTGTGCTTCAATATCAAACTTTAGCACTTTAGCAGAATATAACATACTGGCAGGCTTTGTTTTTTTTTTTTTTTTTTTTCAGTGTTTGCAAGTCAAATATACAAAGTTTGTCTTTGAAAATATAAGACTACCTTTTTCTTTTTCACCTTGCATTGATCAGGCTGACCTCACCCCAAATTCTTCAGCTTCTGCATTTTTTAAATAACCTGTGATTCATAAAAAGGGCTTTCTGACAAATATTCTCATTCCTTTGTAAAGTTTGTTCAGACTCATCGTAAATCACATCTAAGCTGTGTGAACCCTTTCTTTCCTTAGAACCCTCAGTATAAAATAGATTTTTTTTTTTTTTTTTTTTTACTTTGTAAGAAGCTTTCAGTCTGAATGACACCTTATTCTAGTCTCTGACCTGCAGCAAGAAAGCCTTTCTTGTAGTTCTCAGAAGTCTGACATTTAATCCTTTCATTGCCTGGTTTCCACTGACAAGCTGCTAAATGCACACAACTATGCCCTGGCCAAATAAAGCTAGTGTGCCTGTAATGACACTAAGTCATAAAGCGGAAGGTCAGATACCATTCTGAATTTTAGTCATCAAATGACAGTGATGAATTATTAGCTACTCAAAAATGCATATCACTGGGATCCACAAAGGAAACCCTGACTTCAAATGACATTATTATCAATGTTCTGCTTTTAGAAGCTTGCCTGAAAAGCATGATACAATAAAAAAATCCTTCGTGTAATTACTAGAGTGCACTGATGGGTGAGCATATGCTAATTTACATTTACATCTTTGATTCATACATTTCTTAAGTCATCTATCTGGAGAAAACACATTCAACTGTTTTCAAGAAAAATTTTGAGCAGTCACATAAAAGAAAACTACATATTTTTGTTGTCTTATAGCTTACTTATAATATTATCCATATTTGAATTTATTTCTGTAACAGACCAGAGTGCAAGCCATTGAATAATACATTGCAGTTAATTCGGTTAATATCTACTTGGTATTACAGGGCTGAAGTAATTGTTATTGTTGTTTATATATGCCCTGAATCTGCATAATGCAACCTGCAAAATCTCATACTGTCCGTAGTCAGAAACTTAGAAGAATCCAGACTTCTGGTAGTCTCTAGATGCATGTGAAGGTTGTTCTAAATAGCTTGATATATATACAAGGTGCAGTGCAATGACATGCAGAGATACTACCAGCATATTTCTTAAAGCACTGGTAATGTACCTGGAGATGCACCCTGACTTGCAGGGACTGCCTGCAGTACCACATTGGTGAAGCTATCTTGCTTTTGGGTCCACAGCTGGCAAACGACCAGCTGTCTTGTATATCTCTCTGACACACTGTTCTGGATAGGGACTAGCATCAGATTCCTATGAAACAATTTTTCCATATTGATCACTGCCTACCCCAAGTCAAAAATTAGGTAATACATGGGTGAGAGGTTGAAATTAATTACAAAATAAGGAAAATTATTATAAAAAATGAAAACCAACCCTTACATTCTATGAGGACAACATCTTATGTTAATCAGATGCACAGAACTAAGCAAGCATTTTTTTCCTAGGCCAGCTACTGCTTTCTCAGACCACGGTTTTTCTGACCGCAATTTAGGAATTAGCATGGACCAGGGTGATCCTTCTCAACAATCATTTTTGGAAGGTGAGAGAGTTGGGTACGATGGATGTGACAAAATAGTGCTAGCTTGTCTCTGGTCTAGTAAAATGTTCCTGGCATATACTAGCTCATATAGATGCGGTTAGTGTGTCCAGCGCAACAGCCATTTTCTTGTCAACCTTTTCCATTTACATTAATGGAAATATATAGCACAAATGCTCTGGAGCATATGGCTCTTCTAGCTGGTTTCTACAGACACATTAAGGTACTGGCTATAAATATAATCCCATGCATAGCTGGTATCATGAGGTGTTCAGAGGTTGCATCAATTCATACAAGTTACAAAAGCTATCTGAGATCAGGTGAGATCTTGTCTGGGGTCTCAGGGTTAATGTATATAATAACCATGTGATTTCATTGAGCCCTATTCCTCAGCTCTGTGGAATATGAAAAATATGGATGTTTCATATGTCAAAGTGGGGCTAAAGGCTGCTTTGTGTTCATCAGTTAGAATTGTTCAATTGATTTGCTAGCTATTTTAAGAAAATGAAAGTTCTTCCATAGGAAACAGCATTCATAACTGTATGATGTAAATTTACCTGCTGCCAGCTTCATCCCAATAAACTCATGTGACTCAACATTCTGCTGAGAGATGTTTTAACACTTTAACAGAAGTTTTCCATGGATGTCTCCCATTTAAATACTGAAAATGGTTGATTATTATTTCATTCCTGTGTGCTCATGAACTCACAGGTCATGGTAATATAGTCGTAGCAATTTAAGGTCTTATAAATCTAAAGGATTTCAATGTGCACATAATCCACATTCTAGGACCAAACATTGCAAAAAAGAGACTTTTAAACTGAGATAATATAATATTATCTCTCATGTTCCTTTGTAGTTAAATCTCAACAAAAAAGACCTACACTTATCTAATCTTCTAATCAATATCAAGGAAGTTATACAGGGTCAGTTTAGCAAGAAAAGCAGGGAGTAAGTACAAAGTTGATTTTATTTTTAGAAAGGAAAAAAAAGAATTCTACAAAATACTCTGATGTAATCAGTTGGAAACGGTAATACCAAAATCCTATAGGAGAGCTTCTGTAGATACCTTTTTATGCCATGTTTATGTAATCAAATATACACATTGTAGTTCTTAATTGTGACAAAAGAGGTATTTTAGTTCTATTTTGTAACTAAAACACAAAATTATAATTCTGTCAACCCTATAAAATATCTTTAAAGAAGCTTAAGTTTGGGAATGTGACAATCAGATGAAGCAGAGATATAGAACACCATTTAAAGTGACACAAATATTTGTATGTGGGATTTACCCAAAAATGGTTTGTTCACTGTGATTGTCACAGTTCAGCAATGATATTCAATGCATCCAAAGGAAAAATGCAGACAGGTATCCACAAACAACAGTGGTATAGTTCAGTAAGCTGAGATCCTACATCAGTACTTTCCAGGGTCTGAGAGATGCTGTAATTGCTTGGTTTGTTCATGGTTTATTATATATTGCTGAAAGTCATATTCTATTTAAAAAGGATGTTTCTGATCAGTGAAGGAGAAAGTTTCCTGCTTGCAGGCTTGACTGCAGCAAGGCAGGAAAAGAGGGAGAGTCCATGCCTGAAGGTTGGAGAAAGCCTCTTTTTAAAAGCTGGTCAGAGTTGGAGGGATGAGTGCAAGGTGAAGGGTGACCGTGAGTGAGAAGGCAGCCTGCCTATAGCAGAAAACAGATCCCTAACCCAGAAAGAGCAGTGAGGAAATTTTCCTGAGGACCCAGAGGGAATAAAACAGGATTTCACATCCAGGAACACACTGAAACCTCCAGGGCACACTGGGCAGAGCAAAAACTTGTTGACAAACCATTTAGAATTGCATTGTCTTTTAGCAGATCTGGGTTTTCTTCTCTGCTTTCAGAGCTACTTTATTTTTGTTTGTTTTCTAGTAAAGCATAGCTTGAAAAACTGAAAAGTCTTTGATGTGCTCACTTTTAGGGAAGATGATGCATTCTCTTCAAAGCTCTGACCGACATAAGGGTTTGTCAGACAGGCAACAAAGATTAAAAATCAATCCAGTGTCTAAAACTGAGTTAGATGCTCTTAGTGACCTCTAGAAAGCATGTTAATTAAAATTTTCATTTGAACAGCATCAGTAAGTTTAATCTGTTTTTTTTTTTTTTTTTTTCTGCCGCAAATTACTTTGAGAGGATATGTTTCTCCTGTTTGATGGATATCAAGAAACCACTAACCTTGTAATGACTTCACAGAGAAAGAAAGAGGTATCCTGAATCTCTGTTCAGTTACTGTAGCTTAAGTTGAGATTAATTCTCAACTTTCAAAAACTGGACAATTGTAGGAAAACTAGTGCTATTTATATTGCTGTGGTTGCCATGCCTGCCCTGGCTTTACAGTATGTGTTTGCTCTACAATGCTACCACAGCTAGTTGTCTTAACGGGTAGCAGATTCATTCTAAAAACTAACAGAAACAGATAAAGCTATCATAGGAAAATGTCAAGGAACAAGTATTTCGATTAGGGCACTAAATGGAAGTTTAATAAAAGTCAGTCTGTGATACAGGTTGTAGCTGTTCTCCAGAATGTCTGTGCTTCATGTCTCAGCCCTCTGAGAGCCCTGTCCCACAGGAGTCTGAGATGCCAAGCAGAGATCACTATGCTTTCCAAACCTGACACTAAATACATAACTCTGTCCATCACAGCTATCTTGTCTCAGTCTGATTAAAGTCTACTCTATGAGGATCAAAGACCTTCTAATATCCTTTAAAAAAAAAAAGAAAATCACCAAACAGAGATTTTTATCACTTAGACTAAATAAAAGCTTTAGAGTAACTGTTTCTGAAATATATGGAACCATATTTTCATTTATCTAAGCAGGATTTTTGAACACTGTCTGCAGACACCAAAAGAAATAATAATTGTTTTACTGGGCTTTGTTGAATAGGCCATGTGCGTAACCTTCCATGGTATGTAAAACCAGCACACCATTTTGATTCACTAGAGAATGTATTTGGAGGCAATATCAGTCACCTGGCATAGGAGAATTAAAAAAAATTTTAAATCCCAAAGCAACCAAGCAACGCAAAGATAAAAAGCCCCAAAATCTAAATACCCCTGTGTGCTTGTTGAGAGACAATCTCCCTACAGAATAAAGCATTCAGTATATTTTGTTTCCTTATCTACCGATTTTAATTAGAGACCAGTAAAGTTTATACAGCTCTGCCTGCCTTCTCCAGAAGCCCAGCCACAGGGCAGACTAAACCTCAGCTCCTCATCTCTCTCTGGTTACTCATGGTGAGAGAAAAGTCTCTTCTTCTAGTCAGTGATGGGAAGATCTTTCAGATCATCATCAATTCTTTCTGCTTTATTCTTTTTTTTTTTTTTTTCCTTTTTCTTTTTTCTTTTTTCCCCTTTTTTTTCTTTTTTCCCTTGTTTCCTTTTTTTTTTTTTTTCCTTTTTTTTTTTTTCTTTTTTTTTTAGCACTGCTAATCTCACAGGTTGAGGAGGGAAGGATACTTTTTCTCATTTCTGTGACAGACACATAGCCTAATCAGGCAGCTTATAGCAGAGATGACTATAATTGAACATATATAAATTAATAAGGTGAATCTGTACTCTTGCATCAACCACTAAAGCTTAAATTTATAGCTACATCGAGGAAGTAATAGAGAAGCAACACACCTCTGAAAAACAGCAGCTGTGAGGAGAGCAGTCATGGCCACGGCCAGTCATGTTCTTATGTTTATGTTCTGGATTTCTTCAGAGTGAATCTTGAAGACCTTCAGACCAAATACAATAATCTTTCTACCCATCTTTATGATATAGTGATGAGTGGCACAGAAAAAAGAACTACATAGTGCTAAAACAGGGCCACACAGCACCTGAAAGAATGAAAAATAAGTAACTAAAGCTCACCAGAGAAATTTTAAGTTAAAATATGACCAAGACAAGTGGGCTCACGCTTCTACTCCAGAAAAAAAAGTGTACATTTATGTCCAATCTTAAAAACAATCACAGCAAAAATTGTATCTTGCCACATTCAAGTTAATGTAATGGAGCTCTCCTGACAGGTTGAACTGTATCTACTAAATCAGCAATGCGACTTCTTTAGGCAATATGGATTCTTTCTTGCAGGGCTGGTGTCTGACCCTGTACCTGCGTGAGATGTAACCATAGCACACCTGAAGTAGCTGAGGCACCAGCTACTTGGTTATCTGTTGGAAAGAGAAATCGGCTGCAGTGGAACAAACCAAAATATCAACGTTTATTTTACTGTGGACCAGAGAACGACCCATGAATGCCAGGAATACGAAAAAAGATCTGGTTTTTAAATGTATACAGCATACATATACTTAAATAATGTTTTTGTGTAACTATCAGTGCATCATATTTTGCTGTATTTTTATGTTGTGGAGGAAAAAGGAAAAAAAGCTTCAGAAGGAATAAAATCACTGCAATACAAAAGTAATATGCAGAATCCATATGAGACTCTGAAAATATTTTATGCAAATTTATAGTCAAAATTCTTGCGCTCCGCAGCAAACAGCTCTGTGGTCGTGCTGCTGTTTGTAGTGCAATATCTCTGAACTACTGAAAACCTTACAGCCTTGAAAATAATATTTCATTCTCCTGACTGATTTTGATCATCACACATTTTTTGAACATTTCTAAGAAGGCTAGGTACTTCCTTTTTATTTCTTACTTAGATTGGTTGTTTCAGATCTTTTTCCTGAAAAGCAATAACATTAGCATGGGCAAGAAATTGTGAAGTCATAAGCTGCGTTCCAGCCTGTGTTCAGAATGAGTACCACTCGTGTCTTTGAAAGGTTGAACATACTATTTGCATCTAGTTGTCCCAGAACAGAAAACTGCATTGCTACTGACTCACTAAAATAAAGGATTCTAGAATTTCTGTGCTTCTGGGGTGCCTCCTGACTTTGTTTATGACTTACCTGGGATGCAATGTACATTATAATTGATGCAGGTCTAGCCCTAGAATACTATGCTTTTAGCCCTTGCTGGTGGACCTCACACAATATAGCCCTTGGTTTGGTCACAGCTGCATCACCTTCTGCCATTTGTCAGATACATTCAAATTTCATTGGCACTAGTCAATGTGAAAAATCCTTTCAAAAACATTATCAGAGCTTTCAACAACTTCTGCAACCCATCCTCCATTTTTCAGAGAAGAAAGAGAGCTGGGAAGCAAAGTGTGAAAGCTTTTTCCCCAAGAAGATGCTGCCTCCTGGCATAGCTTTTTAGAATCTCTGCTCTGTAAAACAGACAGTTTTTAAAATCTCTATTTGAAGCACGTCTTTCTTCTCCACCCCTCTTAGATCTTAGAAATGCCTGCCTCAATTCACTCATCACAAAACGTCTATAAATTTATATAATTTATCCCACAGAGTATGCAGCCTCACACTGGAGAAGTTACTGTACAAAATGCAGTTCCATAGTATAAATAATATTATTTCTGGATAAAAAAACGTCATTGTCACAGGCAGAATTAGTGACAACGTTAGATCACACAACTGCAGAAATTCAAGATTTCCATTTTATTTGGAATCTCGAAGACTTGCCTTTTTTCCTGTATCACGTCTGTGCAACTGCAACATCTCCTGCAGAATCTTAGACCTTTTATCCCGCTTTCATATTTGTACTCATTTTTAACCTGACACCCTGAACTGTTAGCTGTCTTTTGAGATCCAGTGGGTTCCCACAGGGCCATTCACTGATGAGTAAAAATCCGAACTTCGATGTGACCTCTAGGCCTCTTCTTTTTTTTCTTGCTTGTTAGCAGATTGTTCATGTGCAGTTTGATACCAGACAGAAGGTATTGCTGTAGATCTGTTTTGTGCTTTACTTCTCTCCCTATGTGGTATCATTTATCTATTATTTCTTTTCTTTTTGAAGAAAAAGAAATTCAGCTCTAGCAATACATAGGACATGAAGAGCTTGCCTTGAAATCTGTGTAAATTACACGTTTTTTTGGAAATGCTTGCAGAAATGATATTGCCAGATCATACCTGAAAGAGAGAAAAAGAGAGAGGGCAAGATCTCCTGAACAGGTAAACTAGCGCTATTCAGATTTTTATATTGGTTACATGTATAAATATTTTTCTATTCCTAGAAAAATATTGAGACTTTTTTCTTTTTAATAACTATATATTAGTAGAGACAAGCCTGGGATTTTTTTTGGTCTAGGTTTAGATAAAAATGCAAATTAAGCCAAAATGGATTTCGCCTTTGAGGGAAAAGATAATATAGATATGTATTGCAATTATTCCCAGGTGGAACATATACAGTTGAGTAGCAGAGGTTTTTTTCCTCTCCCTGTCTTAAATTGAAAAGTTCCAAGAATCAGCAGCTAAAAATCCCAGCTCCTTATATGACTATGCTGTGCAACTAACTTTGCCCTGAAGAGATCTGTGAGATGGTCACAGCTCATATGCAGGCTATTATTCCTTTTTTAATTTTTTTTTTCCCCTGAGGCAAAAGACGGGAAGGAAGCAGTGGGATTGGGACAAGAGTCACTCATGCTCTAAAATACAAGAGCTGTGGTTTGAAATCCCACTGTAATCCTTTCTATTTTTTTAAGCTTTGCAATTTCTTTGACCTCATAGGCTACAAAGAAATAATTTGTGGAATCAGATTTACTTCTTCTCATCTCAAATTTCAAGTCAAAACATCTGAAAAATACCCATGTCTTGAAATGTGCCCCAAAAGTAGAGCTTGTTTCATCACAGAAACACTATCCTAACCTGATTCCAGCTGCAGGCAGAATCAGATATCGAGTGTTGCGTAAGAATAGGGAGATTTTATGACTTACTGCAAACTTGAAGTTACTTTTCAACTTGGTTCAGCAGGTAGAGAATGCTTCAGGAAATGTTTGGGATTTTTCATTTTAAATCCAGGTCTGGTCTTCTGTATATCCAGTTATTTCCAAAACCCAAAAGCTTCCTTTTGGTTAAATATCTCTACATAGAAGTCGTTATATAGAAAGAATTGTCATCTCATTGGTGGTTTAGAAGGATGAAAAACTGGCAAAATAGACAGTCAGGTAGATTGATAGGCAGGAAAAAAAGGCCCAACTTACACACACATCATTTTTTTTAATGCTAAAAGTTTTTTTCAGATAAAGTTCCTGTATCACTGATCCATTCAAAGTGAACCACAGCCATTAGTTTTCAATAGTTTCTAACACTTTTATTTAAAATATTTTTTCAAACCAAGTATAAAATATCCATAGACAAAGCCTTATAAACACATGTAGACAAATGTAAGGTTTTTAAAACTTTGTATCTCAAAAAAAAATTTGAAGATACCATACATTTGTGAAATTTGTAGCATTTGAACTTGCCATTCTTCCTTTTTTTACACAATCAAAAATAAATATGTCTTAATAGAAGCTAATTTCTTTAACTTTCATATCTAGGCATTTAAAGTCTAACAAAACTGTCCTGGTTTCAGCCGGGATAGAGTTGATTTTTTTCTTCCTAGTAGCTGGTACAGTGCTGTGTTTTGGATTTAGTATGAGAATAATGTTGATAACACACTGATGTTTTAGTTGTTACTAAGTAGTGCTTACACCAGTCAAGGACTTTTCAGCTTCCCATGCTCTGTCCAGTGCACAAGAAGCTGGGAGGGGGCACAGCCAGGACAGCTGACCCAGACTGGCCCAAGGGCTATTCCATACCACATGACGTCATGCTCAGTATATAAACTGGGGGGAGTTGTCCGGGGGTCAGTGGTCGTGGCTTGGGAACGGGCTAGGCATCGGTCGGTGGGTGGTGAGCAATTATATCGTTATCACTTGCTTTGTATATTATTATTGTATTATATTATTATTATTATTATTACTAGTACTACCATTCTATTTCATTTTACTTCAATTATTAAACTGTTCTTATGTCAACTCATGAGTTTTCTGACTTTCACCCTTCCAATTCTCTCCCCCATCCCACTGGGGTGGGGGGAGTGAGCGAGTGGTTGTGTGGTGCTTAGTTGCCAACTGGGGTTAAACCATGACAAAAATACACTGGGAAAACTATTCAGTAACCTATCATCAAGAGGTATTCTTCCCAACTTTCAAGCCAGTACTCATACACATCCTCTAATTGGCAAACAAAAGTAGCTATAATCCCTCCCTTAACAAACTCCTCACAAGAGGTTCAACACCATAGCAAAGGGTTAACCTCTTAGGCCAGGTACGAAGGGAACCTGAGCAGCAGGAAAAGGAATCAAATATTTAATTAATTCCCTGAGCAACATTCCATAAAGATCAAGCTTCCATAAAGCACAGATCATTATTTACAACAACTCCACTGCCCCAAAATCCTGTAGGGAGAATGAAAACTATCCAAACTCCCTCAGGGTGTCTTGCTCCTACAATGTCACTGCTATACACTAGCTGGAGTCTTGATGTGATCCTTTTGCCCTCTTATACATCTCTAGAGGTTGCTGGTTTTTTGGTTTTGTTTTTTGTTTGTTTTGTTTTTCAAATGTTCCAGGTGATTCTATGAAGACTGCATTAGTCCCTTAAATAAAGAGACCAAAAGCTTAGTAGATCCCAGAGGCTTACCCAGCGTCACTGTGCTTTCTTACCTTAAAAGTTTCCAGGATCCTGTCTATAATGTTTGTTTTCCTTCCAAATTTCCATAAAGATGTCATTTCAGACTACATTTCAGATTGCAGGTGCAAAGATGTCGGGAACACTGAGAGCATCAGCTTTAAGTCTTTCAAACATATTCATTAGGAATCCCTGTTTACTCTATAGTTACTGAAGAAAAACTAGCTCCTAAATTAGTTTTTCATAATCACTTTCATTATGGTAGTGAACAAAACCCAGAAAAAGTCATTAAAACTACTCACAATCCAAAATAGTGGGAAAAAACCTCAAGGAAAAATCTGAAGGACTGAAGCAACACAGTCAGTCTACTGAGAGGAAAGCTCAAAAGTATTTACTTTATTTCAGGGAATTTATAGACAATGCAATAGAGATTAGTCAGAATTTTAGCTTAGAACTATGACAAGAGCGAACATTGCAAGCCAAAGCCAAACTACTTTAAAATAAATAAACATTTTTTTAAGAGTAAGTTAATCCTTCAAAGAAAGGTACCTAAGCCTATAGTCACTTTTCTATCATTATAACTCTTTAAATCAAGATTAAATGTAATTTTAAAATGAAAATTATTAGCAGAAATCACAAAGGTAATCATAATGGTCACTTTTACTCTCAAGTTCTATTCAGAGATGCAAGATATCACTCTGAAAACATTCAAAACACCTCTTTTTGGCAGAATTATTTTTTGTCTACATTAAAATTGAAAATGAAAATGAATAATAATAGAGTGAGATATTATAAACTGAAACAAAAGATTTATATTCAATCACATTCAAACCAACCCACTAAGTTTCACACAGCTTTAATAGTCTTAAAGCAAGGGGTTGGTTTTTTGTTTTGTTTTGGTTTTTGTTTTGGTGTTTTTTTTTTGTTTTGTTTTGTTTTTTTTTTTTTTTTTTTTTTTTTTTTTTAATTTGCACATTACTTTTCAGCTAGGCTGCCTTATGTAGTGGCACAAATCTCAGAGGAGATCATTCACCTGCCTTTCCTGTCAAATTACATTGCAGAGTCAACAGTAGCCAACAAAGTGTGATATTTCACGATAGACTTCTAGTTCCCAATAAATCTAGTCAGTGGAGTATCTCCCATAATTCGAAGTGTTTTAGACAATTAAATACTTAAATACTACAAAAAAAACATTAAAAACATGAACTTAATGCGATCATGGTATCAGTCAGATTGTTTATACAATAAGCAAGAATATTTCAAGACTAGATTTTAGGAATGACTTAGTGGAAAGAAGCTCAGAATTCACAAATAAATGTGGAGGATGTTCTTGACCTCATGACTCCTGAAATCAGTGGGGAGGCTCCTCTTGTTGATCCACTATTACTCCAATAAAATCATTCATGTTACCATATGCAAACTAGCCTTGACCACCCCAGACTAGATACAGAACTCTGTTTTAAGTCTCTAACTGGTGCCTGGGCAAGTTTGAAGATCAGGGACAGAAGACAATATCTATCCTGTCCCCAAATACTATTCCTCTCCAGAATTACTGTGTCCCAAGCCTTGTGTAACTTCCTGCCTAGAATATACAGTTTCTTCATCCATCTGTTTAGTATAATATAGACTACATATATAAAATCCATCCTTGATCATTGCAATTGTTTTATGCACTAGCTCTTTCTTTCCCCTTCAGACATTGGTCAGAACTACATGCAATTGTATAAATATAGTAACATGGGTCAAGTTATTGCCTTTTGAACTTACTTTAAAATATGATTAAGGGACTTCATGATTAGTAAAAACTGGCACTGTAGTTCTACATCAGGTGCATTTGTTTAGACTTAACTCTAAGTCTCGCCACTTGTAATTAGATGTATTTCTATGCAAATAAATCAGTCTCCCATACTATTGTATGGCGTATCTGATCAAAGTCAGAACTAGAGCCTGTGGGTATGGTAATTTAATCTAAAATTGAACTAGATGCTCAAGGTCTCCATATTCAAAGAACGCTAATGATATTTATAAAATACATTGCATTTATTTTTTAAAAATTATTACTACTGACAATTTGCTTTATAATGTTGTAAATCTATTTTAGTGATAAGTAGTTTGTGGTATTTACACAGCTGCAAGTAGGCTAATTTTCAAATATGGAATAACAAACTATATAATTTAATTCAGTAGAGAAGCTTTCTTTTTTATGTGATTATGTTATAATTTGTGAACTGACACCTGAGTACTAAGGAGGTTGATCAGTCACCCTAATGGAAGTGTACAGTAGCAGAAAATGAGAAGAAAATAATTTGATAGGTAGGGTATTTGAAAGAGTCTAGCCTTAAGCTAGTCCAATCAAACACATTGCAGCACAAATAAATTCAAGGTTGAATTCACTTACCCATGTGGACTTCAGAGGGTTCTGTGGGTTTCAAAAGTAACAGGTTTGACAGGTTCAGCCACTTCTTTTTAGGACTTAAATCTGAGATTCCAGAGTAGACTTCCCATACTACGTACATGTACCCTAACTTGTCTACTGATCTCTTTATTGTATCTTGGATTTTGAAGTGAGGAGATAGCCTGCAATCAATAAAAGTTGGGCACACTATTACATGAGAATATAGACAATGCATCAAGGTAATTAACTACATCTGATATTAAATCTTATATTTAGAATAAAAGTACATTTTCTAATACCTCTAGTTCCAAGACCTCAACTTCTTGAAGAAAGAGTTGTTTCTTCTGTTCTCTTTGCAAAGTTCCTGGTTTGTGGAGAAGCATACAAGACACAAATAACCAAACAGATGAATGACACATTATCATTTAAAAATGAATAGCAAACTTTACTAACCTGAAAATCTAAAAGATCAAAACATTCTGGGAGTCCTTCCAACTTATTTGCCAATAACAGGGAGAAGAAACAAACAAAGAATGGAAGTCTAGAACAGGTAAACACAGTTAACTCTGATTATCTGAGAATCCAGCTGGGGAAGAACTCATCTGCCTGTGATTGTTCGTTAGAGGGTAGTTGAGTGGACTCAAACTAGAAGAATACTCACTTTTCACAAGAGCTTCAGTAAGAGACTCCAGCTTTTTATACTTTAACTATATAGCAATTAGTAAATAGCTGTTTGTCAGCTGATTTTTCAATCTTTTTTTCCTATGTGGTACAGCATAGCTTAAACTACAGCTCCCTGTGAGTAAAATTTGCAATATACAACATGGATTAGAACCAGATAATAAAGAATAAAAGTGAATTGTAATATGTACCACACCAAACAGGTGTCTGTATGTACTAACTATATTATTAGCCAGAAAGAAAATGAAAGATTATGCTATTATGAGGTGCTAGGTGAGGAAAGGATGTAAAATAACTTTCTAATTATAATAAAGATGTTCCAGGATAGAAAGCTCATGTTAAAAGCAAACAGAAACCCTTAGCAGCTTAGTTAATGTGAAAAGAAATAAAGTCATAAGAATAAATCATAGAATGGTTTGGGTTGGAAGGGACCTTTAAAGATTATCTAACCCAATCCCAAATAAGGAAGCTGCATTTCTAAAACATAAAAACTTGTATAGAAGAATAGAAGCCAGGGTTCACAGCAAAAGCTCTGAGTCACATTCAGAAGAAAAAAAATGTATTTCCATGCTGACAAGAAGAGATGATTACATATATACAAAGGTGGTAAAATATTTAAAAGAATTTTTTTTCCTATTGTGATCTATATACAGAACATGAACAGAAGGTTCATAATCATTTGATATTATTTTGTAAAGCAGGCATTTTAAATTAATTCATATCATCAATCTGGAAATATCCAAGTTATGTCATTTATCATGCGACATAAAAAAAAAAATTAGCTTCTGCATGGCATGTCTTTGCTCAAAGGCAAGAATAAAAACAACGTGGGAAGTGGAAGTTTTTTATGCGAGGCTTTCTCTGTACAGCTGTGTAAGGATGGGCACTTCATTTGAAAGGGTCCTGCTTTCAGTAACATCTGTTAGTTTATTTCTATCTCAGCTGACTCATCCAGTCCCCTGGCAATAAAGCTACTCTTGAGCTAGACTTACGGGACGGTGCCTAACTAAACCCGTGCCAATGCAGATCACACCAAACAGCTGCCACAGGTATACTACACACCCAAGAGAAGGGAAGCTGCGGGGAGAGCAAACAGGAGGTGCTGAAGAGAAAGTCAGCATCCAGTGATGTGCAATTGGAAGTGACAAGCGAACAGAGAGTTGTCATCTCCTGCCATCTCCATCCAAAAATCTGTGGGGAATCCCCGACAGGAAAGAATCCCTACCCCTTGAATGGCAGGAAGATTAATGGGCACCACGAGAGGCTGTTAAGAGAATATAGACTCACATTTAGTGGCAAGAGAGATTAGAAGAGAAACTTATTAAATAAAACTTGGAATAACAAGTACATTGACTGGGTGGTCAAAAGTGAACAATGTACTTGACCTCCTCAGACAGCATGGGAAAATACTGCTACCACCACATAATGCAGGTTATATTTCCTACTAGTGAAAGACAAGTGGGGATAGGTGATTTATGTTAAGTTCATCTGGACAGGAAACCTATACAAACCTGAGGTTTTGAAATTTTAGTGTTAATTTTGGGGAGAAAAAAGTCAGAAGCACAAAAATGTAAATGACTTAAACTGACAATGTTTTTAGGCTCAGCACTGCAGAAAACTTTTTGTGTAAAGGATATCGAAATTTCATATTTTATTAGAAGCTTTGTTTATGAAGGCTACATACCCTGTATTTAAAAGGAAAATAGTTTTGAACACATTTATTTTAGCTTACAAAATGCTGATATGTCTTACTGAAGCATGTTTGAATGTGAAAAACAATTAAGGCAGAGAAATATGACACTTTTCTGGAAAACCGCCTATTATTATAACATGGTGTTATTTTCATGTTTGAATGAAAACTGTCAACTCAATTTTGATGTCAAACAACAGACCTAATGGGAGACAATTCATCTGATCCTGAAATATTTTTTGACTTATAGAGGGAGAAATTAAATGGGGCAAATTAAATTCCACTGCTTTCTGAAGAAATAATAGGACAAAGAAACAAGCATGATTTCCAGGTAGTTTGGGTGTTTCTGCTCTACTGGAACTGGTGAAACTAATCACATCCAAAATTAGAAAAGGGAAATTTTTAGCAAAGACTACCTGTGGTGAATTGACTATCAAAGAAAGCTGGATTAGGTAGGTGTAAAACCTGGCATGTCTGGCAGGTTTATAGGACATCAGAGGCAAAGCAGAGCAAAAAGAAAGAAAAAAGGCTATGAGTAAGGAGATATACCAGGTTTCAGAGCTGAACATATTGTGGAATTTTGGAGGCAAAAGAGATAATTTTGTTATGCGCTTTGGGAAAATAACCTGAATGGGCAAACTATGGTTGCCACAGCAACCATTGGTATGCAAGGGATTCCACGGAAAACATTTATTGAAAGTCTAATGAATTTGGACTTAATTACAAAGGATGGTGCAGGCTTACTTCTCCAGGGGAAGAATTAAATTTGAGGTTTTTTATTGGTGCAAAATAATTTGGACTAAGATAAAGGTATCTTTTATGCCCACTTAACATTTTACCGTTGTACTTTTTGTCAGGCTTTGGCATTTGCACAGCAACAGGGACTTTCACAGTTTTCTACATAAAAAAAATTGTGCAGAAAAAAGAAATATCTAGCTGGTGAAAGATAACAGGGCAAGGAGAAGATCTCTAATACAAATAAAACCACTGAAGGTGGACAGAAATCTCCTGTAATTAAAATGAACTGGATTTTAATACCTGTGAATGAACAGTTCCTGGCTGTAGATTACCATCCCCTGAAGACTCTAAGAGCTCTGTCAGCAGTCAGACCAGTCAAAGAAGCAGGTTGTACAGCCTGGAAAATTCCCTTTTCCTTTTGAGCAGACTTTAAATTATCTTATTTCTATATTTTAAGACAGAAAATCTGACACATACCTGATGTATGATGATGAGCACGTTACCTCTTCTCTAGTAAGGCAACATGCAGTAAGGTCTCCCTCCCCAGGCCCCGAAAAATTAATCCATACTATGTGTAATAGCTAACTGGAAGGATCCTAGTGCCAGAAATGACAGCCTGTGAGGAACAATCATGCAGTACAGTCTCCCAATACACAGGGTACTCTAGGTTTTAATTGATGAAACAAAGAATGTGAGCAAAAATAGTAACATTATGAGGGGCTATGAGAGAAAAATATATATTTTGTTGATTATGGGTTGGAATTTAATTCTTGAAAAAAAGAAAGTTACCATCACATGAGCTGGGATGCGTGGCTGTGTCTAAGGATGAGGGGGGCAGGACTTAGCTCCGCTTGTCAGACCATGCAAACTTTAGGAATCAGAGAGGTGGAGGAAGAGGAGGGAATAAATGCGTTCTTCCTAAGGAGATGTCATTAGCTTCACCAATGACTGGAACAGCACCAGGGCGCTCTTCTGTGTCCCCTGCACTAATATGATGGTAAATATTCTGATTCAAGCTATTACCTACTTGTGTCCTCAGTCAGCATTAGGTGCTTTGACAAGCATGGTTAGTTTAGCAACGCTCAAACACACTCTAGCTCACATGTCTGTGCTGTAATCTAAGGGACTATGTCATTTCTCTGTCATGCCTAGGTTCCACTTCTTGCTCTAACACATTCAATTTTTAAACAAATTCATCCTGCTTACATAGCAATTACAAAATCAGCATGTTTAAATGTTTCATATGGTAAATATCACATGCAGATGATCTACTCCAGAAATAGCAATACTGCAACTCACTGTCAAATGATTTCAGATATTTAGAGTGCATGTTGGAATAAGGATGGGTGTTCATCTTCCTGACTTTACTGCTGAGGCATAGATAAAAGAAGTAAAATGAGGAATTTCAGTGCTAGCAAGAAGTTGCAAACTCTTGGCAACTTTCAGCTGGAGCATGGTAGAGATACGTGCATCATCCCTGAGAGGTAATTGCTTGGTGATGTGGCTGGTAGCACTCCGTCTGCTCAGCTTGCCTATCAGCAGCATGCTACCCTCCAGACACTCGGGAAGGGGAGCAAGTTCACAAGAACTTCCCCAGAGAAAAGTCTGAGGATTAGACTGAAGGGAAGCTTGCCCAAGGTACCAGTTATATAGTGGGAGGCTGTAAACCAACATGGAGCCTTTTTCACTCTTGTATGTGAAAAGCATTAAGTAAACAGAGCCTTTTTATCACCATGAAACCAATGAAGTTGCATCCTCCCAGCTTAGTCCTCCCTTATGTCTGTCATTTACTGCATGCTGTACTTAATCTGTAATGGTTTCTTTTAAAATAAGCAGTTCTAGCAAAAAGAGGCTTCTGATTGTTCTAAATAGCATTGGCACTGACATCAAAACAGCATGGTATGTGTTTCCACTTGTAATTTATATGACTAGCACCTGAGTATTAAATATTAGGGCAGAAACAATCAGTTATTTCATGCAAATCAGGTGCACTTCTTATGCTCCTCATGAGTTAGATGCCAGCCTGACTCCTTCATTAGGTAAGAAGTGTTCAGACTTTGCTCACTGTGTAATCAAGTGCTAGAAGTTAACCACAAATAAAGCTCATCAGATAGAAGAAAAAAGTCCTTTGAAAGAAATGGCAAAGGAAGCTCTGAGAAGCAGTGTGCAGCTGGAAACCTCTAACAGATCAATTATTTTCAAGAACAAAAACTGCTATGATAATAATTTAAAGCAAATCCCCAAGGTAGGATCCTGTGAAACTATGCTGTGAGCATGTGCCCCTTTTGCTGAAATAGAAAAGGGGTTAAGAAGGAAACAAAGCTGAGTAAATAGACATAAGAATGCTACTACTAATGGCAATAACATAAGCAACATTGTTTTCTTCTGCAGTTTTCCCAAATGAGGGGATTTCTTGATTAAAAATATGGAATTTCTCAATACTCAGACAATTCACACTTTCTTTAGCTGCTATATTATAACATTATGAGACGGGAACGTCCAAATGCTTGTGAGATTTCTGGCTTAACTGGAATTTCTGCACTTTAGCGGCATAATCCATAAAGCTATTAGAACTGGCTCAGAAGAAAATATAACAGAATTTAGAAAACTACTGTCAGAGTTCCTACTTTAAGTAACTTGTATTTAAAATCTCTAACCTACAAACAGTGTCTTGTTCTATACAAATAATAATTTTAGATAACGTTTTCAAATTTATAAGTTATTACTTTTGTATGTATTTCTGTATTATAATTTTAATCATAAAAATGCTGGCCTGATGATTGATCCTCACATAAGCAGCAGCAAATCAAAGTGCACACTGAGCATTTTTACGTACAGGACATCATATAGAAAAGGAGAAATATCTTCTGAAAACAAACTGAGGGAAAGCTTACATCCATATGGATTCAAGTGAGGATCTGCAGAAGGAAACAAGATGAGGAAAAAAGTGACATGGATGCCTTCAGCAACGTACACTGAAGTGAAATAAAAAGTTCTTCACCCATTGTCACAGGCAAAACAATCTTTACTTGGAATCTATTTACTTAATTTATTGCCAATTAAAAAGAAAAAAAAATCCAACCCCAAAAGCATTTAATCACTGATTCAGGTATTAGCAAAAAGAGAACATAAATAATTAAACAAACATATAAGTAAGCCTTTTTCCTCCCCATTCCCCAGGCTCAAACCAAGCGCATTCCCAGTGTCATCTCCCCCTCTCATAGTCTCAGCTTGCCCTGTTTTGCCTTGGTGACACTCAGCCTGCCCAAATCCCTCCGGCGAGGTGAGTGGTGGTGCAGGAGGTTGGTGTCACGTGTGCATTGGTTTCTTTCTGCTGCTCCATCGTGCTTCTTGCTGCTTTTCCTCTGCCACTCCATGATTCTCAGTGTCCCTTCCCTGGCTGGGGCCACCTGCAGTCCCCAAGGGTGCCCCTGCCCTGGCACGTCACCCACAGGCTCCATTTCAGAGCTGTCTGTGACCAGGACCAGGCAAGCCACGGCCTCTTCTGACACTGGGCACCTTGCAGCCCCGCTGCCCAGGCCCTACCAGGTACATCTGATAAACTCATTCAAAAGCAATTTCCAGGGAAGCGTGAAGGACAAATATTTTTAGAGTACTGTCTCTCAGCCCTTTCCCTCATGAATAAGTACTGACCACCATAAAATGTTATTACACATCAGTACAGAGAAAAAAATAACCCACCCAAAAACCACAATGATGCAGAAAGCAAAGAGCAAGACCGTCTTGCAGAGGAAAAACTGAGCCCTTTCCACAAAGGCCAAATAAAGAGGCCTGGTCAACACTCCCACAAATAGTTTAAATAATTAATATACTTAGAGGCCCCTTCCCCTCTCAGATCCTAAAAATGGTCCTTTAATTTAGAGGAAGACAGAAGTTACTGGAGTTGAACTGAACCAAAGCAGTAACCTAGACTTTGAGAGGACTGAAAAATCAAAAAAATGCAGATAACTGAATTTTGGAGTCCTACCCTTATGACAACGTACCAAAACAGAATAAATACATATATGTATATATATAGCTTAACCTGAGAATGAGGCTGCAATTTTAGACTTCTTCAATATCTTCTGGCCTTGAACACTGGACTCATTCACAGGCAGGAGACACAAAAAAAAAAATGTTCCTCCTTTTAAATAGGTTCTCTTTCTAACATAAGACAATGTGATCTCTTAACAGAAGGAGATTTTAATATCCTCTTCAAGCAATGTTTTTACAGAATGCAAGCTATTAGTTATTCCCTATTCAAATTTCTGAATCTTCACAATACCTCTTAATTAAAGACATGATGCTATCTGCCTCCCGGAGGCTTTTAACAAGTATGTATCCCAAATTAATCTTGAATCAAACCGAAACACAAAGATTTGTCACACAAGTTTCAGGGACGTCTGTGCTGCACAGCTCAGCTCTCAATACGATTTGTAAAAACTTCTCTCCTGCTATCCACAGAAGTTTCCTCTGACATAGGAAGCAGAGGAAGCTGCTCCCATCAGGAACAGGGTAGAACAAGGATTAGTTGAGATAAAACTCTCTATCCTATAAGGTACACAGCATATTTTGAGATTCACACAACTCATTAATCTGATCAATCTTCAATAGTGTGGATCCAAGGAAGCCAGGATATATATTTGGGTTCTCAAAGCAGATTTCACAAAGCCTAATATGAATACTTAGAGAAAATTTACTTTCTGTTCACAACCATACAGGTGTATGGTAGACTGGCTAATTTTCTAGTCTCCAAAAGCTAGTCCAACATAACTAATGAATTGACTGAGTCAGTCACAGATCACATATGAATTGACTTTAAAAGAAAATGTCAGATAATGTAAAAGTTACCTCTCTACATAATTATGAAGATGAAGACTCCACTGGATCATTAGGTAATGCATGTGTAATAAAATCTGAACAAACAAAGATATACTTTTTGTTATACACTGAATAAAAATGAAGGACTCAGAATTATTTGGGGAAAAAAAAGGGAGGTTACTTATAAGTAATATAGCTAAGCTTTTTAATTTTTTGCACTTGCAGATTAATGTAAAAAAGATGCACATGCCAGTATGCTTGACACTAGAACTATGATGCAGCATGTTATTTCTAAAATTCCCTTTTCCTGAAAGATAAGTAAGGCAAAACTTAAATAAAACTCAATGATTAAGGTTTGTCTTAAAATGTAGTCAACTCCTTCCACTGTTTGTTCAGAAATTATTCATAAACTCTATGAAATTGAAAATCTCTATGGTACCCTCTGTAAAGTCTCAATAATTCTGCTTGAGAAAACAGAAAAGAGATTTCCTATACGTTTTTGAGCATCATGCAGAATCACTTATTCCCTTGGACCATAAAAATCTTTGCTACATGCCAATAAAATGAGATGTTGCATACCAAGAGTAAGGACACTTTAAGGAACCAACACAGACCATTTCCCACTGCTATACTGAAGTGGATTCATGGTGTAATGGCAGTTTGGGGTGGAGCGCAAAGAGAGAGAACGATTTATTGGCCAATTCTTAAAAGGTTGTACGTTAGTTTATTTAATAGTGTGAAGGGCTAATTATTTGGACACAGATACTTCCTGTAGGGAAGTTCCTGTCCCTCTTCTTATAAAGTTGTCAGTAGATAAGGACCAGTTGGACTGATGGTGGGGAGACAGTATCATACATTCTTAAAGAAAGAGCACCATAAAAATTTTTTATTACTGGTTTTGTGCATGTTTTATTCCAGTGAAATTTTCCAGCGAACTTTTCCAGCTATGTTTAAGTTACAAACTATTCATAAATAGCACAACAGTGGTTGACTGTACAGCGCAACGTGTTCTCTAGCTGCAACATTCAAGCTCTTATACCATTTTCCCTGCTACTGTGACTAACATGCTCTTTAAATAGACTAAAGAAATAAAATTTCAGGAGCTTTGCCATTTTTTTTGGAAGTTCAACATTATGTAGAGTAAGAAAGGTGGAAAAGTTGGATATTGCCAGCTGATATTATTGTCCTTGTGCTCTTTATGTTGTGAAATAACAGAAAAGAACTAGGCAAAATTTTTTTCAGGTGGCTTTAATGTCTTATACTGTCAAAGGCTAAGTCCTTTGGGTACTACACAAAACTGATTTTTAGTCTGCTTTACTGACTGTAGTATCGTTTCTTTTCTACTTCCATAGCAGTAAAAAACACACCTTATTTGAACATTGGGTAGCACACCGGAAGGTCAGAGCATCTGTTTTATTTGTATCACAATACTTCAGCATTAACAGCAGGCAAACTCAGACCAACAGCAATAGAAAGGTTCAAACACTCAAAGAAAATTGGTTTCAGCCTGCTCCACAGAGTAAATTTACCCTCCCCACCGTGTGTCTTTTAAAGTAAATCTGTCATATATAAACAATTGCATGCATCTAGATTACTTTGTCATCTACTTTGTTTACCCTACTTCTTTTTAAGCAGTTCCAGTAACTAGGTTGACAATATGCCCACTCAATCTATTTTCAGACTTAGCAACCTTTCTAGCTGGATTTTTATAATGTCTAACCTATCCATGCTGAATTTTCCACAAAGGGCACAGAGAATATTTATCCTTTTCTTTTTAGATGCTTTTCATGGAGACCATTATCTGCTCTCTCCTCATTCTTAGACAAAGACTTCTAGACTGAACAACCTTGTTTCTTTAGGTCTTTTCTTATCTATATATATATATATATATATATGTTTTCTAGAAATCTAATCGCCATAGTCCTATCTGAATTGCACCCCCCATTGTTGAATTACACTCATTTATTCTTCAGTTGTTTCAGTGTTGTTGCAGTGATATATTATTAAGTGGGGCTCCAGATGATACCAGAGGCTATGAAATATTTAGAAATAGTAATAGGGCTTTAGAAAACATGGAAAAGATGATATGGAATAAATTACACCCTTGTCTACTATTTAACATACCAAAAATACATTATTTACTACAAACCCTGATTTCTTCTGTGGCGAGGCACTTAATTATATGGCAAACAAACACTTACTTGGCAATTTATGGGAGCAGGGAGTTACTCAGGTAGGACTCTGGTGTATGGCTCTTTTTTGCCACCCTCCTCCTATTTCCACCACTGCCTGTTCAACTTTTATAAAATTTCTCCCCCCCCCTTTTTTTTTTTTAATAATTAGAACTCCTGAAACCTGTTGCAACAGATATATCAGATTTGTCAAAAAAAAAAAAAAAAAAAAAAAAAAAAAAAAGATTTTCCTCCTGGCTAGACATTTCCCTCATTGAGATCTGCTGCTTTCCCCACACAAGCTGTTCTGTCAGACAGTTTCCTGGTATAAAAGGCTTCATCTGTGACCTGCTGCTTTGTTGTGGAATATACTACAATTCTTTCAACAAAAAACAAAGTCTTCCAGAAACTTCCTAACACAAAGAAGAGCCTGTCTTTTCCCTTACTGTTGTGATGAGGAATGCAAATTGTTTTGTGGTTTGGGTGTGATTTTCCTGATGTAGGTGGACACAAATTTACTTACTTAAAGTGTTGCAGTTACATTTACTACAGCTGCTCAAGTGTATCATCAAAATGCACTAGAAAAGGGTGGATGGCTCCCATGTGCAGGTGTTTCTCATCCAGTTGTAGAAACCATCATTAGGAGGAGCAAGGTAGTTCACAGCCACAGGGGTCTGCCAGCCATAGCACTGACTATCCAGGGAGGAGGAAGTAAAATCTGGAACTAAACCAGAAGCAGCTATTTGAGAATTAGACCACTTAGTATGATTACAATCCCACACAAATTCTGCTGAGGGTTTTGTTGTTGGTGTTGTTTTGTTTTTTTTTTTTTTTATTGAGAGACAATCTGGTACAATGAACTTCAGGCAGATCTTCAATTTAACAGCCTGTACCTTTACCTTTTTCAGTGTTTCTGTTCTTTTACATGCACCTTCTGTAGTCTTAGCAATAGAGCATCCAGGAAATGTAAGAAACTTCTAACCCTTGCTGTACTCCAGAGCTTTGAGTTGAGAAATCCTCTAAATGCTAATCCTTCAGTAGTACTAATTTATATAGGTGCAATATCTGTAAAGATTAAGGTATCTACAAATCAGGATGGGAATAGTCAAAAGTAAAACTGACTGATAGGGCATTTGCTACTAGCTAACAAACATAGTCTGTGCTGAGTGAAGTCTGAAATTCAAGAGCTGGGGAAAAGAAGAAAGTAGAAGAAAAATATATTTACAATTGCAATTTTTCTGACCACATCTTTTTTTCCAAATTACACTGGCTGATTCTAATTGTGTTGTTATAAACAACCTGCCTTAACACAGAAGACAATAAGCTTTGCCTCTGCTTTAATCTCCTACAAAGTATGGTGCTCTAGCAGAGGTTCTCTCTTTTTTTTTTTTTTAATTTTTTTATTTATTTATTATTATAGAGGCTTACAACACATGCTTCAAAAGTAATTTCATGGAAGACTCTCCAAAAATATATGGCTTTGGAAACTCATAAAGTAAAATTAACAAATTAACATCTCTAACTAATCAGCTATCCTCAAGTCCCTGTCTTCAGGCAGAATAAAAGCTGGTTTGTAGTAGCTATAGCAGTTACTAAGAAAATAACACTTTCCCCCCCCCCCCCCCCCCTTTTTTTTTTTTGGTTATATTATGTTATCTTCCTTCAGATTTTGGGGTTAAAGAAACTTTTACTTAACTTGCTTAACCAGTGCATAGTACATCTATTCCACCCCAGTGGCCATAAGCATTTCCAGCATGTATACAAGAGCATGACTATATCTATCTGTTTAAGTGCATATGTAGGTAACATCAGTGAGCTCAGACGGAAACTGGTCCTAAGAAAATTAACTTGCTGAAGACAAACCAAAAATCAAATGAACATTTTGTAAGGACAAGCAGATCAATTTTGAGACAGAATAGCTGGTGCTTACTGATACATTTGTGACTTTTTTTTTAGAAACCAGCAAATTGAAAGTATATTGTTTAGTGTTGTACAAATATAAATTCTCATAGCATGGTAGAAAAAAAACAAGGCTTCCAACTGCGATTGACTTTTTTGAGCAAGTATTTTGAGAGTTCCGAGAAAAGTAATTGATGCAAGCTCCAATTTCAGGTAACAAGATAAGTGCAATCACATTGGTATGTGTCAAGATTTTAAGCAGTACATTTACCATTTGTTTGCATTACACGTATGTAAGACACATATTTATCTCAGTAAGACACCTAACAGTTCTCTTTACTATGATGGCTGCAAATCTAAAATATTTCTACCGATGTTGTCTACTTTACAATGTAAAGAAGCATTGTTTCTTTAATGTACCTGTTCTCCTCCAGTCCTGAGAACGACTAAGGGTTTTATTTGACTTAGTCTGTACTGATTCCTTGATGATATTGCAAAACACAGCCAAAATTTTCTCATAATAATTTTTGCTAAGTATCATCTCTGAAACACAGTAATAAAGATATTCAAAACAGAGGTTGGATTAATGATTAAGCTTTGAGATCAAGAAGTCAGTTTTCTTAGCCTTGTACATCCATCTAGAGGAATAAAGAAAAATGTATAGAACAATTACTCAGTGTCCTTTAAAAGAAGGAAGGTCACAATATCCAGCTCTTCTTTTCACAAGAAATAAATCAGTACTCGATTACTTTTTTTAAGAAATAAAGTGGTTTTTCTTCAGGTTAACATACCTTATGACTGTCCACCACCATGTCTATCGGGACAAATAATATGAGACCAATTTTCCGTTATTCATAGAGTCTAGTTATTGTCATTCTTAAACAGTTGTTTAGCTATTTAGTTTGTTGGCAGAGAGATGAGTTAGTTATGAACATCTTTAATTACTTTTTCTATCACTTGACAAAACCGATTGTTATCAAGGGAAATTAGACTTTCAAAAGTAATAAAAGAAAGGAGGAATCAGCTATGTCAGAGGTCTCTCATACAACAAGAATAAGTGAAAGGACTTATCAATTGGTTTCTAATTGAGTCTGATGGGAATAAAAGATACAATACCTTTTAATAAAAGGTGTGTGCATACTTTAAGCATACCTCCTGTTTTTTTCCATCACATTGTTGAGGCATTCATTTTATCCCATTGCCCCCTAACTATGGGAGATAGGAATACTATTTCACTGAAATCATCTTTACTTTTTAATCCATTATGGTTCTGAAGTGAGCAGAATATCATCATGAAAGATCATCATCTTAAATTTGGTTTCAAAAACATTAGCTAGATCCAAAGTGATTAGGCATCTTGCTCAGACTTCATGAAAAATATATTCATGAAAGTAAAATCACCATTGTTTCTTAGCAACAGCTTCATGACCAGCAGAGAAGGAATGAAGACTATGCTTAGAAAACTGTTTCCTCCCTGTTCATAGCCAAAAAAGTAATTTGTCCATCAGTAATGAAGTAACTTTGCCAGGATCCTAAAATATATACAGCTGACAGCTCAATAAACTCATTACGAATCTACCAAGGAACAAAATATTAGAAAAGATGGAAACTTGTACATGGTCAGTTAACTGGGCCACACTTGTCTGCACAAAAATCTGTTTCAAGCCAGAATTAATTCAACTTTTTTTTTTTTTTAGTTTTCTGTTTGTCTGTTTTTCTTTACTGTAGGCAGCACTGTTTGTTGCACCATTTCTGAGGGGAAGGAGGGAGTGGGCAGGAGAAAAAAGAGAGAGCTAAAGTCCAGAAAAAAAAAATGGATTGCTGGAAAATAAAAAAAAAAATCTTTTCTGAACACATGCCCTTTTATAATACACCTTTTTTTTATTAGCAGTCATTTGTCAGGCCCAGGATGGAATTTATGCATTTTCTACAAGTTCACACTGGTACTTTCTATGGGAAAACAGAATATCAAAGCTGTTCAAAAGCACAGATTCCAGATACAGAGGTGGTGGATAACAATAGCAGGTTGCATGTCTTAATAAAGTGTCAGTATGTAATGTGTTGGCACTCCATTTAGAAAGAAAGGAGAGTTCTCAAAATATTGTGATGAAAGCTCTAAACATTTATGGACAGGACTGTAATACTAGCTTCCTCTTAACTGTTTTAGGTCAAAGGCCTGTAATACAATGATTCTATTCCTACTGAGAGAATAGTACAACAACAAAATGAGCATATATTTAAACAAATTAAAAAGGTCAACAAATTAATAACTAAAAAAGGCACACAGCTTTGAACAACATTACAGCCTGGTAAAACAGCATATACTGTATTACAGAGCATAGAAAAGCATTATGTGCAGTATGAAAGAAGACTCAATGGAGTGACACATAATTGAGAGACAATATATAAGTGGCGGTATATAAAGCAGTCAAGGTTGACTTCTTAGAAAAGCACTCAAAATGGTCTCCTGAAACTAATCAGAACTGACAACAATTTTAAAAACTAAGATTATATAACAAAGTGATATGAAACTGTAGGAATGGAGCAACACAACCAATATTTTGTCATGCCAAATAATGCTTATCAATATTGCCAAATTTAAATGAATTAGAATAATTGCACAGCAAATTGGTTTTGGTTGGCTAAAAAGAAAGACGCTGATTCTTCTATTACAGAAATTATAAATTTCTTCTAAAAATATTAAAGCTAGCAAATGTGAATTGCGTTAGAATAATATTGCCAAAATCGGTATTGCTTCTCTATATTTATTACGACATGGACTAAAACTATATCACTATTCTTGCTCTCTGTCTTTTATTCTTTTGAGGTTTTTGATAGCCTTATATTTATATATAAGAATATTTCTTTTTGAGATTATTACCATTTATTGTTTAAAACTCTGTGGAAATAGGTCATGAATGAGAGAGCTGGAGGAAAGAAAGGAAAGAGGACAGCAAATTTTCTGTACTAGAACACCAAAATACACCATAGCATAAATACAGGGGAAAAAAAAGATCAATTAATTTTCTCATCTAGGACTTCAAAACACTATTTTCCTTTAAAATGCATTTATCTAAGGATTGTGTGAAAAATTGTAATAGCTACTATGCTAAATACTCAGCTCTTGTATTTATACCACATATATACATATGGTGTATATATACACCATACATAATGTATATATTCGTCATTGTCATTTTGAGCACTTATATTTTTCCTCTGGAAACAAGACACTTTATATAAAACAGAGCCTGTTAAAAAAATAAAAAAACACAAGAAAGAAAATAGCATGTATTACAAGTAAACCTTGACAAAGACAAAGCCTAAATTAATAACTGGTGTCACTAGTACCAGTGACCTCTAACACCTAATAACTGCATCTATACTAGTTTCAGTTCAATGTAGAAATAAATATCCTAAACATTTTGAGCTAAGTCTACCATCCCTTCAAAGAAAAATCTGTCAATAATTGTAGGAAAAAGCTACACACTATATAGTCCAAAAAAAACAGGTGTTCTTTCTTGCCCTAATTTTCAAGAAATAGTTCAGATTACACCTGTTTCACAAACTGAATCTCATAGCTCTGGGATGCAGGTGCAAAGCAGAGCAGGAATTTGTCTAACAAACAGCAGAGCTTTACTTCCTGTCGGAGTTCTCAAAGGAACTCATCAAGATGAAGTCCCAGACTCACAGTCAATACTCTTCCTGACTTTGCTTTTAGCTGCCTGCAAGCAGTACAATTTGAGTTAGCTTGGGCTGAATACAGTAAATACAACCCCAGAAACCCGATTTTGTTGTTGACACTGTTTACAGATCAATGTGATCTTTGATGTTGGTTCTGCTCTGAGTGAGGTTGGACCTCCAGAGGTCCTTTCCAACCTAAATGATCACAGAGCAAACCTATGAAGCAGCTTTTTAAAATAAAGAATATCCCCTGTGTTTTTCCATCCTGTCCCCCCCCAACAATGTAGTTTGCTCATGGAAGTGTTGGACTGTTATTTGCAAGACATACTCTTTGAATCCACCATGCTCCATGTCTCACAATGTCCTTGTGGATAAGTTGTGCTATCATTACATGCTTTACTGCTATTAAGACTATTTGAAAGTCATTAGGATTTCATGCATAACAGGAGGAAGAGTATCTCAGATTCTCACCCAATCTAATGTAGCTGCTTAGATGAGATCTTTCTTTGGGTCTTGGCAGAGGCAGCAGCTCAAGAAAGTGCTGGCATCCCTGCTGTGTTTCTCAGTCTTTTGATATCAAAACTCTTGCTCTCCACCTCCTCCTTCCACAATCTTATTCCTCATCCATTGTTCCTCTGGGACCAAAGACTACTAGAGAAAGATCTAGTTTGAGATTTGAGTATCCACATTTGGGTATATCTAAACTCCTGTAATAGTCAAGGAAGCTGTAGTCAACACAGGCAATGACAATGTTGGCAGTGCAATCAGTGGAGTCCAGAATTCAATACCGGTCAGTTTTCCTCAGCAGCAACTAGGCATGTGCTTTAGGGAAACCTTAGCCACAAGCACTCCAACGTCCATTGACTGTAGATTGCTATTGACAGTAGTGGGAGCCACCTAGATCCTGATTCGTAGACACACCAATTCAAGTGCTTTAATTAGGAGCTGAATCCCACTCCTACTGAGTTAATATGTAAGGCAGCTTATTCTGCACTTTACAAACTAAGGGGAGGAAGGCAATTTGTAGGCAGAGAGGAAGGGGTGCTCAGCCTGTCATCAGTCCTGAGCTGAGAGGCCATGCAAGTTACACCACCACAGCTCTCCAAAAGTGAGTACAGGAGGAGGGCAGGGGACTGGAGGAGTACAAATGCAGGGAAGGAACAAAGACACATGAGCCTGGGCAGCAGAGGAGAGCAACACAAAGCCAAACACAAGGCCCCTGGTGACAGTACTGACACCCAGTAAGTTCAGTATCAACCTGCACTTACAACCATAATATTAACATAACATTATTTCTTGCCCTTTGCTAATGGGAACACACTAGGGTTTATGTTAATCTAATATATTGTTGTCACATTTTGGTTTTGGCATCTTGTGCAGCTTTCTTAATATGACCTAGAATAATATTTAATATTCAGCTATGTCATCTTATTGGCACCCTTTACACTGACAAAGTAGATACAGGTCTACTTTTATCTGAGGTGTTCTCTGCTGATGCCTGTAAACTTAATTAGGATATTCTTAATCTCGAGTATTGTCCAGATGGAAAGAGCCACATGCAGTGCTACAACCATATCATTAAATTCTTACTTCACAACACCAAAATTATCTTTAAAATCTAATTGTAACAACAAAGTCTTTCCAACTTGATTCCATATAAAACCACCAAGCCCTTTTATCATGAGATCATTTTAATATGCCAATGGCATTGTCTTTTTTTTTTTTTTTACTATGGTACATCTCCCTCCCTGTCCACTTCTGTAAAAAGGATAACTAGGCTGAAGACATTATTTCTCACTGAAGTATTTATCAGGAGCAGGTGACTTGTCATATTAATTTAAATTCTCTGCTAAGGAAAGTATACTCAGCAGTAGATGTATATACATAGCAATATATTAAAAAAATGTGTTTTCCCTGCCTGAAATTACTGGTGCTTGGGCCTTTTAAGGCTACTTATATAGCAAGTCTTGGCCATAGTGTTGGTAATTGTATTTCTAAGATTATGTAATTGCATATTCAACTACAAAGCAAATTAAAATAAAAATAGTGGGTATGTACAGCCCGACTAAGATAATACAGAGAGTGAGGGTGAGAGGTCCAGGAAACCTAGTGGAGTTCTGCCCCGATCCAATGTCGGGAGAGGTTTCAATACAATCCCAAGGACGAGATTAAGACGCAAACGAGGTCAAATGCCGTACAACCTTTTGACTTTATTTTGGCGAACGAAGGAGTGAGGACCGGGTAGGGAGATGGGGGGAAAAAAAAAAAAAAGAAAAAAGAGAGAGAGAAAAAGAGAGAAAAATAGAAAGAGCGTGCTCAGGCGGGTGAGAAAAGAGCCACGTAGGGGAACTAGCTACCGCCACTCCGAGTCCGGCGTTGTCCCGTCGATCAAAGGTCCAGTCGGTGCAGTTTCTGTGTCCGCAGGAGCAGCTTCCAAGGAGGTGCACGGTGTAGGACAAGAAGAGAAAGAGAGGAGCAGAGGGCGAAGAGAGGGGACCTCAAAAAGCACATGCAGTCCTTTTATGTGGCCATGCACATGCGCAGAACGGGTCTGCGTACATGCAGTTTGCGCTTCTGCTTTTCGCGCCCTGGTCTCTGCGCAGGCGTGCGTGCAGTCCATGGCCCCGCCTTTCGCGTCCTGGTCTCTGCATGGGCATCCATCCTGTGGTGGTTTCGTTGGGGGCTGGGTGTCGAACCCAGAAGATGGCGGTAGAACGGCAATGTCGAGACAATTCTGGTTCCATAACAGTCTTCGACAAGTTCTGACTAAAAGGGGATTGAAAATTTGGACGGGAAAAAAAATTTAAAAAACCATTTAGTACTCCTACATGTTGAACTTGGTTGAATTAATTTTGACTTGACCTTAAGAGTGCTTAAATCTTCTTTTTCTGTTCTCTTTGAGAGGATGGTGACAAGACCTCAAGAACACTGAAACAGTGATGGCAAACAAGGATTTCTAGTTTACAGTCTATTTCTTCTGGACCATTCAGAGGGTACAGTTTTAGCCAAGTTTCTTTTTAAATCCAGGATTAACATTCAGTTTCTTCAGCAGTAGTAGCAGAGTTCTATGCAAAGAAGGCAGCAATTGCCTGCCTTGTGGCTGCTGATGTAAAAATAAAGCAAATTAAGGAAAGTCTTAGAAATGCACCAGCCATCCCTTCCCCTTCCTATCGCATACTCAATGATAAAGTAAAATATAATCTCTTAAACTAGTCTAGGAAAAGAACCCGCTAGAAATACGGTAACTATTGTGTGCTGTCTGGGAGATAGACTAGGTAAATTGGCCTTCCATGATATTATACTCATACATAAGGATTAATTAATGTTGGCACTGCTCTTGGCTGTCTGCATTCACACTCAGGAATGTAGAATTCATTTAACTGGGTGAGTTTCAAGTCATACTGGAAACTTCTGCCAATGACCAAATTGAATGTTCCCAGAATTGGAAAGACACAGACCATTCCTGCAGAGAAGTGTTGAAAGGTTTGACAGCCAGTTGCTGACCTGTGCTAGAATGAATATATGTTTCAGATTGAAAGGCAGAGCTGCTCAACAGCTCAATTATATAAGATCTTTGTGTTTCCATTCTTTAGTATATTTGCCTAATTAAAGAAGTGTTTCTCTTATGATTTGTACTAGCATGACTAGCACCCTAGAAATGTTTCTCTCCCAAAAGAATGTTAAATTTAACCATGACAATGGTTTTCTCTTAAGAGTTACCTACTTTGTAGCTTTTTAGTTTATGTCAGTCATACTTCTTCAGAGTAATCTTATCAGTAGCAAAAAGCGATACTCTGGAGTGATAGATTGCTTATATGCACTGGCTTTTATACTATTTTCACTATACTGCATCGGGACAACTTTTTATAAAATGAGTAATGAATTAGAGTATTTTTTAAAATCACCTGCTGATCACATTAATCTCATCTGAGTCAGATGAATTTGTCATGTATACTATTAATAATAACACTAGAAGTAGTGATATAACCTTCTTTGTCTTAGTTTCTCAGCTGACAACACATTAGTCCAATATTGTTATTGATTATCCTTGACACTTTCTTTCTCTTTTTAGTTCCCTTTTTTGTGTGTCAGACTCTGTCCATTCACATTGTTGAGTGGCAAGGGAGATAAGATAAAATGCAAGCAGCAAGAACAACTTAGTAAATATACTGCTTCAAACACCTCACCTGGCAGATTCTTGTCTATACGCAGAAAGGCAATGCATTATTTATATTAATTTCCATACCATGATCATTGTTATGTAAATAAAACAAAGTAAAACAATATAAAAGAGCAGTACAGAAAGAACACGTTCAGCAGGTGCTTACACCTCTATTGTCATGAAATTAAACTGAGGTCTTATATCTTATATATATATCCTTAATAAGAACAGATCAAGTTTCTGTAGATTAGGTCAAACCATGGAAACTGTTTATGGTGCATACACTTGACATATTAATAAAGATAAGAAGAGATTGCTGTAATAATTCAAGGTCATGTCACATAACACTTGTTTACAATACAATGTTACCAAGAATGATCAACTATTCTTTTATCCCTCTGCCTTCTTCACCACATATCCCCAAATCATTTTGAATTTTATTTGGTTTGCTTATGTCTATCAGTTCTAATGTTGATCAGAGCTCTACTTCACTCTAATTACAGACAAGGAAAATTTAAAAGGACAGGTCCTGTCCCTAAGCATTTTCACAACTATTTAGATACACATTACCTGAACAGCACTGAAGATTGACTTCTACATTTGAAAAAAAAAATAGAGTGTATTTAGACATATTTGGCACAGCATTACACCATACGCAGTCTCTTTGAAATCAACGATATCGAATAGAGAATAAACCTGAGCAGGTTGGCATGCTGTGTGTATTTCATAAGCATCATCAAATTAAGATCATCTCAAGCTATCTACTGTGCATCAACAGCAACAGACTTTGTTATTTCCCATTTGCACACATTTTTGTTGTGGTTGTTTATCTCCCACTGGAGTCCCATCTTCCTGCCATCTATTATCACCCTAACTCCCTAATGTGGCTCTTACTTTTTGTAGCTATTTCCTGTGAAATGAGAGAGTGCAAAACAGCCAGATCAGCATGCCTTATTTTTTCCCCCTATAAACACCAGTACTTACAGAAGAGTCTTTCTTTTCTTATTACAAGAACATCTGTCCCATGGACTTCTCAGGTTCAGAACAATTTTAGAGTTCAGGCCATGTAGGCTTGAGAATTTAGGTCACTTGATGCTCTTATGAATAAGGACAGATGCATGATTTCCTGTAAAGGTTTTTCTGTCTTATGTTGCTAGGTTAACATTTGTCTTCAAGTTTAGATATTGAAGGGAAGTGGAAATCCAATGTCTATTATCACATACAAAAAGCTCTGGTCTATACTAGCTATGTATATATGCATGTGTATTTTAAAACTATATAGGTATGGCCAAACTTTAGCAAGTATTGCTGAGTTATGTGTGCAGAAAAAGACATCTGAGACAAGCTCTAAATGTAGGAAAGCCCATGTTTTACAGTACAGTGCCGCAGAGGAATAAAACTTCTTTTGCAAAACAAAAAATCCACTCTTCTGCAAGAACTTAAAGATACCTTGTTAATGAAAAAACACTTAAAGAACTGCATAATTTCTCATCGAAATGGTCATTATTAATAAAAAACATAGACTTGAGTTCTCTAAAGTAGGCAAAATTGTAGCTGTGCTCTGCTGATCCAGCACATGGCATACAATGGTATGAAAAAAATCTACCAGTGTTCATGTTGAGAGCAATGATCTAGCTTTGTAAAATAATGAATAATTTGCAAAAATCAAAGTTAGATCAACAGCCTTTTGTGGAATCCATGTTCACTTTTGTAGAGGTGAATCAAATTGCTCAGGAAGGGACTGCACTGTGGGCAGTGGGAAGAGGCACAGGATGTTCCCTGTCTTCGTATATTGAACAAAATAAAGAGGGATGGCAAAGGACTTTTCATTAACCAGCAAAATAAGAGGAAGCATATGGGCTAGGGGAAGCCTGAAGAAAATATTTCCAGGGAGATCACTTAATTTGTAATCACAATAATACCTGTCAGATCAGGCCAGATCTAGTATTATTATATATGAGGTAATTTAGCAACAACTCTCTAACAAGCCATACTGACTCTATGCAAGAAGTTATTTTTCAGAAGCATATAACTTGAATACCTGTAGGTATAAGGAAAACATACCTGAATCACAGCAGGGCCACCTTAAACCAGTTTTGAATTTCCATTACAATCCCATGAGATGCTGCAGTGTCAGGGAAGGGTTAGTTCTCTATCAGACAGAGAACTGATGTTTGGATAGGAATTGAAATGAAGGAGACTAGAAAGTGTTAATGCACTTCAGATATTTTCTAGTAGAAGTCTCTAGAATCATAATGCAGCACTCATGATTTCTGCTTTGAGAATTTCACTAGGAAGAAAAAATTACAACTAATACTCCTTTGCTCATGAATTCTATATTTTCCCTACTGTTCAGTGATATTTTCCCTTCAGTATAATTCTACAGGAGAGTGTGAAATGACTAGTGATGCCTTCTGTTCCTGTCTCTCTGTTTACTCTCACAGAGGAAAGAGGTTTGGCTTTCTTCCTTCTTTTGGCAAAAGAACTTGTTAAAGTTTGCTTCCCCCCCCCCCCCTTTTTTTTTTTTAATAAAGTTAGATTAAAGGAGTGCAGCTCTGCCTGAATAAAATAACTGGAGCCACAAATTTCTTTTTGCTTTTTTTCTAAGTACCTTATTCACTCACAAAGATTATAGGTTTCAGAATAAGGTTACTCAACTACTTCATTTGGTATTTTTTTTTAACCAGGCAGCAGTATTTAGCTTCAGTGGTCCTGGCCTACCAGATGTTACATGCTGCCTTCATTTCTATGAGCTGTGTAGACATAAAAAAAAAAAAAATAAAATCACTAAAGGAAAGCATGCGATATCACATTTTATTCAAATAAAATTTACCATTTGACAACAGTCTACTGTAAAAATACCCCTGCTCTAAACAGTACCAAGGCCATATAAGAATACCCCTTAGTCACACGGCAGAGACAAAAAGCTGTCACATACTGGGAACTTGTGTGTTTATATAGAAACACCTCAAAAAATAGGGCACACATAGAGAATTTATTGCTGCCCAAAATCAAAAGCCTTCATGCAGACCTAGTTACTTCTGTGGAGCCAACTGGAAATGGACAGAGGACAGGACAGTGTAACGGGAACCTGATCCTCTTGGCAAATGATACTCACTTGTTTCAAAGGCCAAGGGCTTCTGCTTATTTGTTTCTTGTTTGCATTTGCAATCAATCTGAGCACTGGTTTATCAGGCAGCACTACCCACCCGTGGTTTGACAGCTGAACAGCTGAGGAGGAGGAAAAGTTGGAGAAAGGCCAAGGGGCTGTGCAGCGACAGCTTCGCTGGCTCTACACGGGTAGATTAATGAGTTTACAGAGATAGGTACGGACAATCCCTATTAAAGATATCACCTCAGGTTGAAGGTGGGGGCAAGGAAACCTCAGTCAGCATCTTACAGGTATTGCCTGCTGAATCCTTATCCAGGAAAAAAACCTCACTGGAGCTCTGACAGTTAAGAAAAGTTGCAACATAATATTCTGTTGGTATCTGGCCAATACTGAATAGTTGAGGATATAACCTTTTTTCTTTACTTCTGCTAAGGTGATTAATATCACCAACTTTGTAATCTTACTGGAGGATGGACACTAAGATTGTCTTTGCCATATAGAAAATGATGTAGAGGGTAGGACAGTGTGGGGAAAGTCATGTTGTCATCCAGCTACTCATTTGTCCCTCCTGAGCAACTGAGATATCACAGCACATGAAATACAACATGCTTTCAATCATAAGTGCTCAACACAGTTGACATGTCAAATATCACCCATGCTGGTCACCTATATATGGCCTAGCTTTTGTACTCAAATAAATAAATAAATCTGGAAAAAGCCTCTTAAAAAAAGGAACCTATAAAACTGGCTGTACCATTAAGTAGTGTTAGAATTGGGTTAGTGCTCAAATTATTAATGAGTTAGGATGAGGACATTCCTTTTCCCCCAAAATACTATATTTTATATAAACTATTTTAGTGGCATAGACATACATCTATATGACATGGAAAAGAGTTGCCGTGTTTGCAACACCCAGAAAATCTATTCCCAGGGATCCTGTTCCTTGTGATGAAAATAGAAGATAGATTGAATTAACTCAGAAATATTTTCAGAATATATCCTCATTTTATAGGAAAAATTTCTGACTATGTTCTTTCTGGATGGTGAAAAAGAAGAAAAAAATACCACAGAGATATGAATCAGGTATGACGAGCTGTAATGGAATATAAAATATGCAGTAAATAAGAGCAATTCTATTGTTAAGGAGTCTTTTAACTGCCTATTTGTGTAAGCACGGGTAAAGATATGACATTTCCCTTGGCAATGTTAAAGACAGAGCAATATTAAGCTTTGTACAAAAGTTCAAGTTCTTTTATGTCACTCTTGACTTTCTTCCAGGAGTTTATAAACTGACTGCATTCATCATTACAGGTGCAATGATGAAATGCAGACCCTGAAGATAATAACATGTTTTCATCTGTTGTTTTATCTGTGAGAACATTCAAAGAAAATAATGGAAGAGAAATATTGAAGAATCTCTAAATAAAGCTCAGATTTTGCTGCTTCAGTTTATAATCTCTGGAGATTTGCTGAATTGAAGGACATTTTAGGACATTAGAGGACCTATGGTCTTCCTTCTCACATCACTTTTTTCCCCTTACCCTTTAAGTAAAAGGTTTATAAATAAAAGTCCGTTTAAATACGTTATGCTTTCACAAATTATACTTGTGATTAAAGTCAAATGAAATAAATGTTAATTTTGGTTGGATTTTATCCCAGTCTATTAAAACTAACTTTTAGGGTTAAGATCAAAACCTTGCCAAAGATTTTTCCACAATGCTTTTTGTCTGAAATATGAATTTCCATACTGGTTCTTTTTGCAGAGAAGGTTTGTATCAGCAACACTTTACATTTTCAAAGAAGTAGAGAGCCTGGAGGCAACTGAAGAAAAAAAGATACTCAGAGGTACTAGCTGCATTTCTGCTATACTTACAAGATAGTACCTGTAAAACTAAGAAGTAATGCATATTTAAAATAAGTAGCATCGCAGTATTTTTCTTTTAGAAACAACAATGTAAAAAAAAACCCAACTGTTGTAAGCAGCCAGTAACAAACTGCTCCAGTTGCTTTTAGAACCATTGGGGGTTTTTCTTTTGTTTGGTGGTTTTTTTTTTTCTTTTTTTTTTTCCCCTCCACAGTATAGGCACCTTTTTATGGCTGACAAATGCCCAAAAGATAGCTGCAAGTGACTCAATGACAAAATTTGTTTAAATTAGATACGAAAGACTTGAGCATTTATTTTAATCTGTGTAGCAAAACAGATCTAATGAAGATGTGATTACTATTATATTCTTAATGAAAAATGATTTCAAAATTTAGCAGGAAAGTTCAAGATATATGAACTTATTATTCAATGTAAGAAACTAATGAAGATTTACCTGTTTCTAGCATAGTCTTTTGGACCCTGGAGAAAAAGTAGGAAAACAAGTATCTAAGAACAGCTGAAGCTATTTCTGTGTCACCTTTAATTTTAAAGCAGTTGATGAAACAGTGAATTAATTGGAACTGCTGAACCAACCCTAACCTTTTTTTTTTTTTCCAAAGTTTTAATAACTTTAGTTTGCAAAAGAACAGTGCAAACAAAAAGATAGAGGCCTCTTGTTCTGAATATTTTTTTTCATTAATCCAGAGGGACCAGAAGTATTATGGTAGGCTTCTAAAGGGCTAATGTACCTGAAAAGATGAACTGTCATATATTACTGTGCTAGGTTCACTGCACAGAGCTAAGCTATCTGTCTAATTTGAAAAAGCCTAGTAAAGCAAGACTCAAACACAAAAATCTACTTCCCTGAGGATAGCTAATGTTCCCTGGATGCTTTACAGTTTTGTGGTGTTATTTTGTACGGTTTCCCCTCTCACTTTTAATTTCTCAAGGCTCTGTACAGAATTCTGTTAATAACACCTCTTTATTTTTATTTGTCAGGAATAAAAAAACTGCTCAGCTGTGTTAGGATTAGCCCTCAAGATTCTCTCTGAAGACATTACAATCTGGAAGATCTATAGAAAAAGGACTGGATACAGCATGGGGTGTATTTACATATGCATTAACAAAACAATCAAAGCACTGATCTGAAAGTGCCCATAAAGGAAAGGTTGTAGGGATTTTTGTTAAAGTTACTGATCCCTAATCATTCTGCAAGATACGCAACGAAGCTGGCCCCCTACATATTTTGCATGCATATGCCTCCATGGTATGTTCTTTGCTTAGGAACTTTGGAGCCATTACGCTTGCATATACCAGTGAGGCCAGGATCAAGGCTCTATATTCCAGAGCCTGGGGAGTCCAGGCAGTGAAGCCAAAAGCTTCACTTGTACTTTAACTTCCATTGTACTTTAACTGCCATCACAGATCCTCAGCTATGGCTGAGGAGAATGAGACAACTTGGAAGATGTGTGTAAATGTTACCTTTCTTTTCCTTCATCCTCAGCGTCTTAACACCCAATCTCCTGACAGGTCCACACTGAGCGTGTGAAGTGCACATCTTACATCCTGTCTGTCATAACAATTTGTATGACACTCCTCAGGCTAGCAGCACAAAGGGAAGCCCTTCACAGAGGCTGCTCAGATGGCTTCTTGCCTGTGAGTCTCCCCCATTCCTGCCTCAAAACTGGAACATTCTTCCAAATACTGATTAGATAGTGTTGTGCCATTTTCCTCCAGGAAACAAATTACCAGCACTAGTAATAGCTCTCTAGACAAATACACACAAATTGGATGCCTAATGGCAAAGTATGCTGAACTGTTCTAACTGGGTAAGGGAAAATTCACACTTAAGAGCTTGTTGAGGAGCAATTCCAAAGAATCACTTGTGTCTCTGAGGAATCTTTCAATAATACTATTTATAGGGCTTAAAAATGCCTGGTTTAATGCATATTTTTATTGGTAAGTATGAAAACAATGACATTTTAATTTTCTAACATTTTGTACAGGGTCATTGAGCTGAAGGAGAACAAAAGTAGTTATCTATTCTAACCCCTGGTAATTAAGTTGTTTTGAAACACGCCCAGCTATGGAGACTCCATAACCTGCTCAGGTCACACACTTTAAAAGTTTCCATAATTTCCTCTTAAGTGCTATATTGTAGATCTCTGCTCATTTTTGTTACACTCTTGTTGACTCATTCCAAATGGATACTTTTTTTTTCCTTTAAATGCAGCACCCAAAACTGAATGCAGAATTACAACTGACACTTTGTCAGATATGTATGAAAATGGCCCAACAAACAAATAAGGGGCAAGAAAGTATTGAAAAATGTTTGAGCATAGTTATGTTTTTGCTGTACCTTTTTCATTAATTTCTATCTCAGTCATAGATGCTGAAGAAATATCACACATCACTATCAATGGGACATAAGCAAGTCTTGGAGCCCATGATTTAGAAGCTCTGCAGATGTTGACCCAAATCTCCCATAACAGTTCCCTATTTTGAGAATAAAAGAAGTTCCAGTCTCACACAGGATTCTTAGATAACCCTGCAAGTAATAAATAAAAAGTGAAAAATAAGTCATATTGTGATGTATTGTTCATTTAAGAAATGGAGGAGCATGAGAATCCATAAAAAAAAAAATCTTTTAGTCCTAACTACAGGCAGTCATTGAGCAGCCTCCCACCCTCTTAAATGAATTGTAAAAGCGGGAAAAGGAAGATACAAGGGAACAGTTTAGAAGACAAACAGTTAAAACAAAACTGCTGGTGCTGAAGCACTAAAACACTCCTGTTATCAGTGCTGCAAATCTGCTTTTTAGGGCTTTTGAGCCTCCATGTTCCTGCTGCCTAACTCTGAAGAGAGGTGGTTAAAAAATATTGATGAGATACGCCATCAGCCTTTTTTTTTCCCCCATCCAGAACATATTACAACTGTGATCCTTTAACGTTCATCATGTTTTCTTCTCACAACCATAACGTTGTGAATATTCTCAAATTTCTTAATTTTACATACAGTTAGAAAAGGAGAAAAATAAAAACAATTAAAAGCTAATAATTAGAAACCAAGTGGCATCATCTACTATTTATTGCACCTACAGTCATAGCATAAGAATATTTGGTAGCCATGTGTTGATAGGTTTCTCCTCTAAATTTAAGTTCTTCAAAATATTGTAGATTAAAACATCAGGTGAGAAAATACTGAAGAAAATATCAAAAAGCAGACAAGAAAAACATGACTTTCTGCTCTACTTAGTTGATATAAATATCTGTATACTAGACAGCTCTTCAATTTAAAATATTATATGCTATATGATTTGTAACAGCTGAAAACCTGATTATTTGTGTACCTTTACATTTGTGTACCTCTATATTATCTATATGCAGATATTTAGGAACTCAAAGTTACAGCAACTTCTTAATCTTTATTTTGTTTCTGAATATGACATTAGAGACAAAGTAATGTTATGGCTGAAAATATAAGTAAAGAGAAAATGCATTTTCTTCAAATACTTTCAGATTTATCACTAGTATCTACCAAGTGTGCACATTTCTATAATCACTTTTTTATTTAGTCATCATAAACACAGAGAAATAATAAATAATATCACTCAAAAAACCTGCATCACAAAAGAGCAAAACAAGTAAAATAAACCTTTGTATCATTTTTGCTACTATAAAAACAAAAACAAAAACCAACTCCTTTTATCTGGAGCAGTCTGGTCATCTCACATAGTCTTGCCATAAGCACAATATGAAAAGACCCATTTTCCACCTGCACTGTAGTCCTTTCCTTCATTTGCAACCAGTATTGAAGGTCAAAGCTAAAATACAGATTTCAGCATCACTTCTAATGTTACTTGTATGACTATTGAAATACAAAACGTACAGAACTTAATGAGGTACCTCAGCAAAACAATTACCATTTTATCAGATCAACAGAGAGCAGAAGTAATTTGAATGTTTACTTATGATATGCAAGAGAATAAGCCCAGAAAAGCATCCTTGAAACTGGAAAGTGGCATGCCCAAAGAGCTTGCGGACTAAGCGTACACTGGGTTAGTTATTTAAACCCAAGCTCTTCAGCCAGGTCCTTGGCAACCAGCAGTTTGGGTGTTAAGCCCACTTTCTAGAGCCCCAGGGAAGTTGCCACAGATGGAACCAGCAAATGCAGTGCATTACAGACCCCCTGGTAGGCAGGTCTGGGACCGCAGCAGCTGGGAAACCACCCCAACCTTCTTCTCACAACTGAGAGAGTCAGCCAGTGGCAGAGTCAGCTGCCTGAGGCAATGGGCAACTTGCAATGGGCAACACTAGAGAGAGCTGAGAAGAAAGCAGCCCACCCCATGGCCTGTCAGGTGGACTACACAGGGACCAGGTTATTTCAGTGATCCAAAGAGCCGATTATTCAACCATCCTACCAGCTGAGAAGCCAGCCAGCCCAGAGACACTCATTCAGGCTGATGATACTACCAGTGTCTGCTTTGGAAGGGAGAAGGGTAGGAACTCCCTCACATCAGCGGTCAACAGAGGAAAATTATCTTTTTGCAAATTGTTTGGCAAGATCAAAAAAGGAGGCCCCTGACCTACAAATATTGTTGGAATTCTACACATCTCAAAACATCTACAAAGTGTGGACAAACTAAGGTAAGGGATATGAAACTGTTTGGAAGGCACAAATCTTACATAAATGACAAAGATCTACCAGGAAATACCCTGACAGCAAACTACCCTGAAAGAGTTGTGCCAAGCAGTCTGCATCCACATTGATCTGCCTGTGCCCAAATAGTGCTCCTGACCATTTCAATGCAATCTGAGGCACTGTGGCCTCAGGCTCAGTGAAGGCCCTGTGATCCATCTGCACTGGTCAGCACAGAGTGGTGGTCTCTCTGTAGGTATGACACCTCTTCTTTGACAGCAGAAAAGGGGTGTCATGTTCCTTTTCCTTCACCCCAATCTCTTTTTTTTGTTGTTTTGTTGTTGTTGTTGTTGTTGTTGTTGTTGTTGTTGTTGGGTTTTTTTTGTGTGTCCCGAGCTCACTTTCAAAACCCTGTACTCTGAAGAAAAAAAAAAAAAAAAATTGCTTCAGCGCTCCTCAGCATGCTCAGACAAAATACTTTGCATTTGAAGGCTCACTCTAACAGACAAATAGCCGAGGACAGCAAGGAGCAGGATAACAGTGTGTGAAGATCAAAAGTCCTTTAAATGATTTCCAAAAACCTCGTCACAGTGAACCAGCAGCTTAATGCCTTGCTATGTGCACAGATCTGTGATGTCAATCTGTGACATGCAGCCATCACTTCAGAACCTTAAAAAAAAAAAAAAAAAAAAAAAAAACAAAACACACCACATTTTCCTGGAGTTGTGTGACAAACTCCCTTCAGCTCTTCAGCAGGTACTCCCTGGGATGTAAGCTGGTCCGACAGCAGGGAATTGCTTGGTTGAACAGCGTGTAGCAAACGCTCATGATCTCAGCAGGGGAAATATTTTTGTGGATGCTACTACGTGCAATGGATTGCACAATGAAAGCTCTGCTGAAAGGGACATGCTGTTGCCTGGATAAGATGGATGGGGTGTTTTTGAATATCCTGCGTAAAACTAGTGCAGGCGACACACCACTAATGGAAGTTTTAAAAGTCACTGTTATGCAGCAAGCCACCTCCAGTTAATAACTTCTGTGAACAGGTGTTACTGCTCTGGGGATCTGCACTGCTCTTTTGCCATACGATGCATACGCTTGTCTTTAAGTGCAGATTGCCAAGCATAATTAAGAATAGTAAAGAATTTTTTTTGATGCAAATATATGAGCACATAATACATCCTATTTAGAATTGAATTGACTATTTCCAGGCAAAAGAATAGCTCTTTCTGTGGTGCTCCAATCCATACTTTCTTGGTCTTATTTCAGATAGCAAAAACACATTCTGGTCACTATTCAGTTTTTCTGATTTCCAACAAAGTGCGTAGTCATTTATTCTGTTCTGAGATCTGAAATCATATGCACAAGACTTCATATCAATTAATCTTGGGCTTCTGCATAAGTCTAACATTTTTCTTTATAACACTTAAATAGGCTTCTATAAACGCATAAACATATTACCAATGTCTTTTTCACCTCTACTCTGCGATAGCAGAGCCCAAAAACTGTACTCTTCTTGTGCATGTTACAAAAGATGGTTCAAAGGAAGTATATTAAAAGCTCTTCCCCCTTTTATGCCATCCATTTAATTGCATCGTTCCCTTGTCCACTGGTACGCTGACTGTGTAGGTCTGTTCAGCCTTGGCTTTTTCATGGTTCGCTAGTACCAGTATCTCTATTCTCAGTGATGACCAGTCTTTGTTTTGAAAAAAAGAAGTCCTCTGTGGATTTCCAGATGGTGATGGGAACCTAATTCACCATGCTTAGAGTTAAACCCAGTGAGAGACTTGGGGTTAGACCTTGCTCTATTTCCTCTTCTGGTAAGCCTGCTGCAACCCTTTCTTTGTGCGTCAGACAAGTCCTAGTGGTGCCAACCTCAGAGCTTTCCTGATCTTTGCAAGTGTGTGATGCACATCTTCAGAGACTTCTCCGTTCTCCATACATAAGAGGCTATTTCAAGGAAAACTAGAACTTTCTCCCTGAATAATACCACAGCTTGAGGTCTATCTTTAGCTTACTTGAGCCTTGCTTGTACAGATGAAAATGGAATTTTAAACCAGATTATTTTCCAATTCTAGTGATCCCTGAGCTCCCATATACAGAAACTTGATGAAAGTATTCACAAAGCACTGCAGGGATAGTTGCATGTGGGGTTGGTATTGAAGGTAGACATATCACATGCACACAAGAACTTCAACAGACTATGTTGTTCAAAAAGCTGAAGTGCAGAAGTGTAGAATAAAAATATCCATAAGCACTGCTTGCTGTGAAGTTTTGTTGTGGGTCTAGAATGCCGAGAATCTCAAAGACTTCCATCCACAAAAATGCCTGCATCAAATGCCAAAGGTTGTATTACATTACTGTGCCTTCCCTTAAAAAAAAACAAACAACCAAATTATTCAAATGACCTACTTGGCACATTCTGTCATTGCACATTGTATCTCTCTGACTTCAGCATTCCCACAAGAGCTGAATGCAGCCCTCTTCAAATTTTGATCAATCCGTCCTCATCAAAAATCCTTCTCTGAACTCTCATATGCATTTTGGTTTCCTCCAGAAGTTTAATCAGTATATGCACTCTTCACAAAGGTTACTAGAGTCAGAAGTTTTCCACCTTTGCTGATACTTAACAAGCTGTTCTATCAATTGCTCTGTCCACCAGGCTGCTCTCTCTCATTGTCACTGTGCTGTGAAAGGCAAACATGTGGTAATAGAGACTGATTATTTTCTTCTGAGTGTTTGAATTCACTGAAAAGAGACCTTTTGAATGCCCTAGTGAATTCTCCTGATAATTTTTAAAGAGACATTTTGCTGGTTTTCCCCTCCATATTAGAGGGGATTGGCAGTTTAGCGAAAAAAACTTCCATAAAATGAAGTTTGCCTGCTGCCATAGAAAAGCCTTTAATTTCCTCTATATTTGCCCTTACAGCTTGGCATATCACAAGCAAAGAGGAAAACATCACCCTGTGAACTAATAATTTCAGATAAGTCTTACACCCCTTTATTATTTATACAATATTAGAGGCAAGTATGAAGCTTTAAACATAAATTAAAAGGTAATCTCTTATCTTTGAAAGGATACATTCAAATTGGACATTAATTTTTACAAATATAGTAATCCAAGTATGAAGACTGGGTACAAAGACTGGAGGCTAGCATAAGAAATGGACTAAGAGTAAAAAGTAAATTAATAACGATGGTTCTTCGCAAGCATGCCTGTAGCCTGACCTGCTTATCTCAAAAGGATCTCGTGCTGGTGAGTGCATCTCCCTCAGACAAAAGGTTTATTTATCATGCTGTGACAGATCTGAGCTGCTCTGAATTGAGTTATGAATACTGCATATTGGTGAATACTTTGGAATGTTTACAGTATGAATACATTGAGATACCTCAACTAAGATGTCTGTGAAACAGGTGGGATGCAAAAAAAAAAAAAAAAAAACAAAAAACAAAAAAACCCACAACCAAAAAAAAACCCCAAATCAAAAAAACCCCTTATGAACTATTAAAGCACAAATCCAGAACCATTGGATGAGAGAAGTATATCTCAGCCTCTTCATACCCAGAATAAGTGTAAACCAGAAACCAGAACAATAACAACTCTACAAAACAAGCTGGAAAGAAATCTGGTTCCTATCTCAAGAGAAAGTTCTGTGAGAAACCAAGCATGAGTGTGGAGTATGGTGTGCAGAGGCAATGAAAATACGATAAAAAAGACAATGAGATAAGTATTTTCATACTGTATAGATGATTTTTTTTTTCGTTGCCATAATAAAACTTTAAATCTTTCCTTCTACTGCAAAGTAAATAAAGCAAAGGTATCTGCAGTACAAAAGAAGACGACCCACAAAGGAATGAGGTGGAATTATTTGTCTTCAACAGTTATTCTGTGCAAGTGATTCTAAACTTCTCCCTTGTGGGGACATGGCTAAGAGCAGAACAACAAATTTATCTCTGAACATACGATGGCACAGCTCTGCCATCTGAAGCTTTCTCTCAGACCTCAGGAGTCAATTACAATGCCATCAGAATCATTTGGTAACTTGGAGCCAGGCAAACACTATATATGTTTTATATAGAAAATGCAAATACCTTTAAGGCCAAAAAGGGGGAAAGGAGTAGTGAACCTGAACAGGATATGGACATTATGATTTATAATCCTGAACAGTGAATATCCTTAACTGTAAAAATCAAAGAAGTGTCAAATACAGCCAAAACACTGATGTGCTGTTTTTTCAAGAATCCAGGTACATATCCATCTCCCAAGATCAAACCCAAAGCCACCCCAGACCTTCTAGAAAAGTCTCACCCATCCTGGAGTACAAACCTGAAATCTTACATCACCTTTTTAGTTGGTGATAGAATATCAACTCTACAAAATTAAAAGTATTATAGAGGAATCTTTAGAGAAGACAGACAGGAACGAATACACAACTGATGGGGAAAATTGAAGTCTCAATGAACTTAGGTTGTTTGGACAAAAAAGAGAAGGTGGAACAACAACGACCCACAGTGTGACCATACATTTATTGAAAATGAAAACTGATCAAAAGAATGCTTTTTACTAACAGTCAAGATTCAAACAAAATTTGTGGAACTAAAATTCAGACTAGAATAAGGTACATTTTGAGCAGAAACATTCATTAAGCACTGGTAAAATTTGCTAGGCACCATGATAGAAATGGAGATTTGAAATCAGGATGACTTTTTCCCTGAAAAGATACAGGTTACTGGAACAGGAATCAACTTGGGCAAAACCTAGTCTGACGCTCTTCTATACACAATGGCTATTTCTTCTGCCTATGTAAGTGACAAATGTTAAATTCATCTTTGTCAGCTGAAAAATCTAAAGGTCACATTATCTCTATACACCATTTGGTAATAAACATTTGGCACTAAGCATCAGGGAACATAAAAGTCCAAAATACTTCCTAAAAGGCTCTGAAATACTGAGACATTGCATGAAGACTGACAATTGCCAAAAGAAAAAGATACATACGTATTTATGTTCTCCTTGTTTACATCCTTATTAAGCATTTAACTTTCTCCTTGAAAATTTAATTTCAGATTTAGGAAAGTAGCATTGTGTGATAAAAACAGTGAATATTGAAGAGAAATTTGAGAGTGAAGTTAAGCAGCATATAGTCCTTACATAGCATTTCAGAACTGCATCTGAAATTTCCTTGGGAAAAAGACAGATTTTAAAATATGTGAACTAAGAGAAGTAGAGATTTTTTTTTTTTCCTTTTTGAGACACAGAAGATTTAACAGGAACATAAATACTGGAAGAAAAAACAGACAGCTGTGCTTTTTTTTCTATAATGTACTTTAATGTCTTCACAGGTAGGCTGAAGAATGGTAATGCTGAATAATGGCAGGAAAAGACATGACAAATGTTAAAGTGAACACTCACAATAAGAAGTTTTATTTCCCTGAATCTGAGTTACCAACTGTACATTAGCAAAGAGATGGATAGGTAAACGTTGTAATTCTATAAAGAAGGGAAAGGCCTGATGCAAAGCTGAAGTTTAAGGAGTCACCACTACAGAGGTTATAGCCAAAGCTTTTACAGAAGATGATGTAAACAGTAGGGAAAAAAATGACCCATGAAAAACAAATTATATAGAGAGTTTCAGTGCCATCAAGCAAAGCCCATGATAGATTTATATCATCAAAATGTGTATATTGATGCAGAGCTTAAACCCCACACATTTGGGTGCAGAACTAATTCTTATTTGCACACAGTATTTACACTGTATTGACTGTGGAGGAAAATCAAATAAATAGTCATAAAGGGTGAGATCAAATACTGCTCAGACTCTGTACTATCCACTGTGTGTCTCTACAGTTTTAGATGCACCATTGTGATGCCTTCCTGCCAGTACAAATGGCATTGTATAAGGCAGACAAACTTTGACCATGATAGGCGTTGTATCTAGCATATTTTGACAGTAGTTGAGTCTGATATTAACAAACAACTATTCTATTGAACAGATGATCCCTGTTCAGAGTTACCAGTTCAGACCCCCATGTAAGCCATCTCACAAGTGAAGGGTAGGCATCTTTACAAGGAGACACATTGCCTGATGTACAGAACACAGAAATGAGCATATTTTTTTGTCCCTCCATAATATTACGATGGTGCAATGGTATTTCTATCACATTTCTGCCACAACAGGACATTAAGGCTATTACAAGGTAACAGAGTTTTGTGAGTATACAGTTCCTAGATATGGAAATTGAAGATATCCAGTCATGTCAGGTATCAGACACTCTTATGCCTAACCCCCTGAGTGACAGCTTGATTTGATTGATATTACAGCTGAGAATATCAGGCTGCAACAAACTTTGTACGCAGCTGATAGCTCTCTTTTTTTCAGTACTGTTAAGATAAAACTGAAGTTTTGAGATTTTTCTATCACATAATAATTAGTATGTAGAATCTGAATATTTCATATGCTTGTCATTGTTAAGATAAAACACAATGAGAGCAAAGCAAACTGAGTGACTGAGAACAATGCAGTCCCAACTGAAGACTTTCTGTGCGCTTTGGAAGCTTATATTAAGCATAAAGAACAATCCGCAAAATTTCACCCAAGTTAGAAACAATGGTAAGAACAGATTTAAGACAAGGAACTGACAATTCACCTGTTTGACTAGTTGGAATCTGATATCCCGTTGAAAGGTTCTTTAGATTATACACACACACACAAATACATATATATACACACACACAAATATATTCCATGTGTTGGTGCAGTATCTATGCATTGTAATGTAAGCATATGTGTTTAGCGCTCCTTTTTCACTATTATTAATTAGCTTAGTACTTTGATGCTTATTATAATATGGCAAAATTTTAAAAAGTCAACATAATTTAGTTCATCCTTACAGAGAAAATTTTGGTTTGTGTTGTTCTACCTAAAATGTGGAATTCCCCTTAAATTGCCAGCCAGAGTCATTCCAGGATGAGAAACTCATCTCATCTTCTACACCTAAACTTGTCTTCCATTCAGAATCTAAGCAAAGCTCATACAGAATATGGACTTTCTCAGTGATCCCTTCAAGGCCTTCCTCCTAGCCTTGTTAAAAATTGACATTCCTTGTAAAAAAATGCATTTTGCAGCATTTTGAAAGTTTTTCATACTTCCACAAAGCTGGACTACTGAAGTCTGAAGTACTGCACATACTAAGATTGCACCACTAACCTCAACAAATCAAAAGGTGTCCTTTTTTTATGAGATCTTGCTTTGACTAATCAAACCTATATGTGTAGAAGGTAGTTTTCCCTAACTAATTCTAATAAATCACCATGGTCTAACACACTATTATGTGCTCCAGATGACCACATAATCTTGACACCTTACTATTACATCTGTTCTATGGAGGACTCCCTGCCCTTTATAATGAACAAGATGTAAAGACCTGTGACTTAATAAGACTTCAACTTTATTAACTTAGGTCATCTGAGAATTCACACAGAATTCACATAAGTAATCACTCTCTCCATTTGGAAGACCTTTATCAGTCTTCAGTAGCTTACTTCCAAAAACCCACTGCTTTGTTACCTCTTTAGTAGCTGACATTAAAAGCCCCATCTCTGTCCCACATTTTTTATTTATTTTAAGGGAATGCCTTAATCTGTATCTGGGAATCAGGAAACCAGACTCCACATGGCATGAGATGTATCCTGGACACCTATGAGAAGCAGCTGTAAACAATTACCTTACTCTTATCTGCCATGGGTTCCAAAATCAATTTTCCCCAAATTACTGTTGTATCAAACATGATCATTTAATTATTTCTTAATTCAAACTGGTTTGACCTCATCAGCTCAAAGTGATTTGATCTTTTTCCTTCCAAAATTTCCACTGCAGTATTTTAGAGACAAAAAAAAAAAAATTGTCCTGGATCTCTTTTATTTTTTTTCTTCCACTCATTAAGTCCATAGAACTAAATAAACCCATACAGTTTACACCTGGTGAAGAATAATAATCTCTGACAGCTCCTTCCTGGATGCTGAAAACTGTATTGGATAGTGTGAGAGTGGTTCATCTAACTTCCCAGTCCGCCACTGGGATTTTGTTTTGTAGCAGTTTCCATGAATGGAACTCTTTCCTTACTGGGTTAATAGGGGTTAATATTATAGATCCTCTCTTTTAGATTGCTTTTAAAGATGGAGTTCTGGCATGAAAACAAGAAGAAATCAAGAAAACCCAATTTGAGTAGCTATATGAACTATTTACATTAGCTAATAAAAGTGAAACCTCTGCTTTAAAAGAAAAATAGACAAAGGGGAAGGAAGGGGGGAAAGGGGGCAGAAAGTCAGACTAATGTTATGCAAATCATTTTATGTTTTTTAATCAGTCCTCCAGGAAGTGATGGGTGATTAAATTTTCAGGAAAATCAAGAATATGGACCAAACCATATGAGAAAAAGATACAAACTTCGCAGGAATATTCATTCTTACAAATGTCAAAGCTGTTGGCAATTCATTTTTCCACTGTTCCCAAGCCTCATTCAGACTCATCCTCTGGAAAACTTTGGATTCTAGTGCTCTTTATTCATTAAATCAGTCAATGCTTCAGGTACCTTCTTAGGGTCTTTGTTTCTTTGGGCACAAGATACACCTTTAAAGAAATGACGAAGTTAGAGTTGATACTAAAAATATAGTTTTATTTTTTTTATTGTCTTTTTTTCTTCCTCCCTCCCTCCCTCTCTGAATGCTGCCATACAAAAGACCTGGGAAATGAATGCCTGTCAAACATGGTCATGCTGCAAAGAACTTTGTAGGAATGAGACCGTTATATACAAACCCACACAGGTAGCAGCAGCAGAGTTTCCTAGAACTATCACCTAATTATGTGCCAGCCCAATACTAGTGGAATTACCCATAAATATTAGAAGAGACTCCATTTTCTGTGTAAAGACTTCTTGCCAAGGCTGCTGTTTCCACCCACTGTAGTGTATTTTTGACATGTGGACACTAGTTCATTAAGGTCAATGATTCATTTTACTAGTCCAGTAAACAGCCATCTTAATGAAAATTTTTGGCTGCTAGTCCATTATAGCTGGCATAATAAACAGCTGACTAAAGTATTCCAATGTTCAGTGAACAATGATAAAAGTGTCTATTAAGGGTATGCAGCTATGCCAAATACAATCATATATAATCAGCTGCACCAGAAAAGCCTGTCGACACATCGGAGAATATTGTCAGTCAGATGATGCATCTGCTACAAGTGGCAGCTGTTGTGCTCTGGAGTGTAGACAATTAGACACAAATATATTCCTTGGGCTATTTGCAGCACTCAAGCATGGTATTAGCTGACACCTGTTAAGCTGTAATCCCTATATTTTTGATACCTACCCATCATAATTATTGAAAATACAATTTAAGATATCTAAAGACATGAGATTTCATAAATAATGGTGAGCATAACAGCAATACCACATGTATTTATGAATTTTATTTTAGGAGAAGCTCTTTAAATAGTTCACAAACAGACAGGCTAAATAAAATTCTAAGCCTCTTACCAAATTCATAAATGCCAAGTGCCAAATATATTTACATGTAATGTACTATGTGCTACAGTGTAAATTTTTATATCTAATTACTGAAGTAGGAATCAGTAATATTGCAAATAAGGGCATATACATTTTGTGGAGAAGAAATATCAACTATGTGAACAGGAGAATCATAGAAAGAACCCTGCCTTTAAGGCTATGAAGAAATTGAGCATAAATCTTTGCCTTTGGCATAAATATTTAAGCATGCAGTGAACTTATTATTGGATTTTTCTTTATTTGACTAGCTCTGGGTTTTGCTTCATATCACTAGATCTGGTGATAATTTTGATTGGATTATCACACACACACACCCCCCGATTTTCTCCAAGTGACATTTTTTTCTTGTAGTGAGGAAATAATCCAGAGGCTTATAAAATTACTTTATATATATATATTTATATACATATACACACACACAAGAAAAAAGGACTACTGCAGATGTCCTTTAAAAACACCAATAACAAGAAGTTATTAAAAAAGTCCTCTCTAATAAAGTCTTCCTCAGTCTACAAAAATAACATGCCCAAACAAGTCAGGATAAATTATGAAAGCATATCTGAATGCTAGGGGTCTTGCATATCATACTCAAATTCTTAAACTCTTGAAGTTTTTTTATCATTGAAAACAAGCAATGTTAATGATTCTCATATAAAATGATAAGGCAGACATGGAAAAAGCACATACACTTAAAAGATACATACTTGACTCATAAAAATCCTGACAAAAGTTTCTGACCAGTTCCCCCCCCGCCCTTTCTGATAATTAATCTTGCCAAGCATGAAAGAGAAAGAAGAGCTTTTGCATAAAATTTAGTCACACAGGATATTAAAAACATGGCTCCTAAGGTACTATAAACACGTAATGCCTTACTTAATTTAATAACTGTAAGAGCTGTTAATTTGCTAATTGAAAATTTACTGTCCCATGGTTTTCTATTTTTAAAGCACAATGGGAGGCATCAGGTTGACACCACTAGAAAAACAATGTTTTTCTCTTCAAAGTTTGTGATACTTCAATCTTCTGAAGATTTTTTTATTTTCATCTAATTTTCTTGAATTTTTCTAAAAGATAATTCAAAATAGCTCTTAAGACTGGACCTAAGGCATTAAAAAGAAAGCTGGTCTTAACCACTGCATGTTATTTCAGTTCTCTGAATCAGGGTAAAGCTCATAGTGTAGGCAGTACAAACTCATTTACTGATGCTTATACTGGTCACTTAGCTGTTAACCCTGTGAGTAGTCTCATAAAATTTACTGAAGATTGTTGCCTACCAGCAATTTCATAAGACTAGAACCTTTGTAAAATGCTAAAAGAGAGGGCAAAGTACTTATGATGGTCCCCAATAACAGAAAAACATTTGAAAATGGCTTAGCTTTTTCCATACAGAAAACACTAAACAATTTATTGCAATGATTTATTATGATTAGACTTTCAGCAGAAAATCAACTTAAAAAAAACCAAACCCAAACCCAAAACATTTTTTGATGGAAAATGGGCAGAAGTTTTTTCTCACACTCTAGACTGCTGCACACAGGTTTTGTTCAGCTCTCTGGAGAGGTCTCACCCTGAGAAGGCACCAGCCACAGGGCTCCTGCTGGTAGCCAATTTCCTTCACTCCAATGGTACTTACCACACTGTTCCATGTATAATGCTGATAGCATAAAGTGTGCCTTGATGCAGAGCATGACAACTGCCTTAGAAGTTGGCTTCAGCAATTACACAGTAAAAGCCAGCACAAGAGCTAGGACTGTGGACTTGATCAGGAACTAGAGTCAAATCTAGTTAGGAAGGTAGAAACCTAGCAGGAGGAAGAAACCACCAGCTGCAACAACTCCAAGTGCTGATCACCAAACAAGCACCCGGCAGCACCTCCTGGAGCCTTATATAGCCCTTTAAGTACCTTTCTGACCTCTATAGGATTGGTTGGGCAAGAAGATAGGCTGGACTGATAAGAGTTGGAAACCTTTGCTGGAGAGACACGGGGTTAGTCAGGGAGAGAAACCTTCTCTGAGACTGATGGGGCTGGAAACCACACTGGATCAACCAGAATATGAGTGCTTAGTCAGGCACTTGGAAAGTGAAAAATTCAGCAAGCAGCCCAAAATACAAAATTTCCTCTAATATTCCCCTAATATGTCCCTCAATATTCTCCAAATGTAACATTTTTTTAAAACTCCTTTTTCCCCTAGAGTAAAAAAAAAAATAAAAAATCTCTTGTGTCTTAACTTTCTCAATGTTCAATGTTGAGAGAGCAACATAATTTATATGCCAGCTGAATACATGTAACACCTTTTATGATTGTAATTTTTATTGCAATAAACATTTCAAGAATATGAGGAAAAGCGAACTAAAATTAGAAAAATAATTACTAGGAAAGGAGGAACTATGATCAGAAGTTATTTAAAACCAAATTTTGCTGAGCTATAAAATGGTCAAACAAAACTAAAAATGCTGCTTCAGTAGTGTGTTTTTAATACAGTTTTGGAAAAGGAGAGCAAAAGCTCCAAACAATGGTCTAAGACTATATTTTTCTTGCTTTCTAGCAAAACTTGATTCATGTGGCTTGGGAAGGGTGGTTACATGCATCTGTAGAACCTCTGGGACCTTGGAGTGTGCATGACCCTTGTTGTCAGGAGAGATGAACAATGCCAGAGGAACACGTGTACCCTTTGCAGCAACACTTTGAGAGTAATAGATTTAAAAAACACCCAGTGGTCCTATTAAGACTGCACTTTAATCGAAACGGAGCCAGTCTGCTGGCACTGAAAATTAAAAAAGGTTGTAGAGAAGTATGTATGCTAGGAGCTGGGTGAAAGCCAACAGGCACATAGGAGCACCTGGTTCAGACTGATGTGACCCCTGAGAGGATGTGGTTAATGTTCAGTGTGTCTCTGAAAGGCCAGGAGGGAATAAACATCACAATCACAATAAATAGAGTAGACAAACCAGACTGCTAGCCAGGCCAGCTGACTGGCATGTGCCATGTCAAACAGTGGAACAAGGGCAAAATTTACAAGTGCTTCTGTGCCAGGACTACAAGTGTAACACAGAGGATGGGGAAAGTAAGCGCTTTACTGGTGATGGTACAGGGGAGATTCCCACACTCAATGCATTCTCTGTAGCAGATAGGTCAGAGGGGCTAGATCACTGGAGAATACATGTAGAAGAAGCACTAGACCAAATAAATTAAGTGTTAGTAAGTGACCAGGACTGGAAGGGATTGATCTGAGAGTTCTGGGGCATTATAAGAAGAAACTGAAGAGAAGACTGAGACTCTTCAGTTTGAAGAGCCTTTGGAAAAGGCTCAAGGTGATAAGTTTAACATTTACAGTGGTGGATAAGGTGGTTGCAGAGCTATTATCCTCAAATAACTGCATCAGGTTCAGACTTGACATTAGGAAGCATTTTTTTGAGAGGGTGGTCAAACATTGGAACAGGCTTCCTAGAGAGATGATTGATGCCCCAAGCCTGTCAGTGTTTAAGAGGCATTTGGACAATTCCCTTAATAACATGCTTTAACTTTTGGTCAGCCCTGAGTGGTCAGGCAGTTGGACTAGATGATCATTGTAGGTCCCTTCCAACTGAAATATTCTATTCTGTTCTATTCTAAATCCTACAATATAAGAAGTAGGGGCACTCGGTGAAATTATTTAAAGATCAGTTTAAAACAGATGAGAGAAAGCTCTTATTTGAGAAGCAGGCGATGAACATTTGGAACTTGTTACCACAGAAAAGCAGCTGTGTCAGCAGCTTTGAAAAAGGATTACAGAAACTCATGGACAACAGATCCATAAACCGATACCAAAGGTACAAGGCAGGGAATACAACTGTGGATACTAGGGGAGTCTGTGGGGAAGGGGCCGTGTAAATTGGCCAGACTCCCACGCTGTCCCTGAATACCATCCCCTGCTGCCACTGCCAAGGTTGGTCTGACCTAGACTTGGATATTGGTTGGCCTAAGTGCATTGATTGTGTGTTTTCTCCAGGGTCCACAGAAGTCCAATGGGAATGGTAACAGGAAAACTATGCAGAGTGATATCTAAGGTGTTTTATTCAGAGGGTGATTAGGATCATTTGTTTTGGAATTATGACAAGACCTTTAAACTCGGCTTATAAAATGAAACATTGCTTCTGTGTGTTATTTTATTAAACTTGAGAAGGTAAGTCCATTAACCTGGAGAACTTTCACAATATTAGTATTTATTACAGACTCTTACAGAAAGAGTCCTAAGGAGTTATAAGTCTAATGGTAGAAAAAGAGAAGGCATGAGCAGAGTAATCACCATGATTGAAAACACACAACTAAAATTTTTTTCAGAAAATTATTCTCCCCAGAGTACAGCTGACAGATAGAGTAGTCAATTCTTATAGAGCTGATAGCCAGGTCTTCCCATACAAAATCTTATATTACAGAGCTGGCATTTTCATGGGGGCAAGACTGTGAAACCTGTTATTTACTTCCTCTTCTCCCCTGCACCATACTGTGATTACTGATTATTGCAGGTGTGAAGAAAACTCCATCCTCCATTTGTCTGAACTCTTCTGTGTCCCGTGATAATAAATAGGGCAGTCATGCAGCTCAGTAGCTTGTTACAATTTACAAACCAATTTCTTGTTTGTTTTTTAAATCCCTCTCCAAGACTTCAGTGTTGTGGAACAGCTGGCAATATACAGTGGCCATCTGCACTACCTTCGTCTTTTGAGATTTCAAATTGATTTTCTTCGGCCTACCACGTGAAGTTAAGGGGTGCTCATTGCCTGATGATGTGCATTCATACCATCCAATGTATCTGGGAAGACCATTTTAGTATGAGACCATCAGGACGAGCAAACTGCACTGTGGCAGATGAACTGTAGAATCAAGCTGCTTTTGCCCCTTATGTGCAGCGTAAATGTTTTATCCATGTTTCAAGGCTTCAAATATAGATAATTTCTAGAGCTGTGTAGATGAAACACAGCCAAATGCCACCGATTCGCTTTGCTGATTGATGGCACTTATCCTCAAAGACACAATAGAGTATGTTCATATAAAGTCAGCAGGGCTTTTTAGGACTTGCACAAAACCCTTTCAACATAATAGATGTTGATATAATCCAAATCAAAAGTAAAAATGGGTATGATGAAGACAGACAGTGGTGCATAGAAGTCACACACAGATCTGAAAAGGGAAATATTGATTAATGTATCTTCTCAAGAGTGGCTTTACTCAACTAAGCAAAAGTGAAGCACTGTGGAATATTCAGAAGAGTCTTTCGCCTTCATTATTTTATAGTAAGTAATTTTTAGGCCTGCAGGGTATTGCCTTACTTTGCTTGGTTTACAAAGACTGATCCAGCAAAATACTTTATCATGCTCCTAACTTCAAACTTCAGAAGTTCCATTAAGTTTACGGAAATGACTCACATACTTATAGTTAAATACATATTCAGAGCTTTGAAGGAGCTTCAGCTAAATGTTAAGTGTAGTGACAAAACTGCATTCAGGATAAATAAATCCAAAGGATAAGCTGATAAGTTTTAAATAATAGAGAAAAAAAATGAACTCTGTACAAAAAAAATGTTCCAAACGTCAAAAAGTATATCCCACTCATACAAAGGATATACAAGACAATGGAAAACAACATAACATATGAAAAGGATTAGCATGTAGCTTAATTTATTTTCCAGATTAATTATGTTAATAGAAAAGTTCAATAAATTGAAGGTGCACATTTCACAGAAGTTTATACTAAAGAATTTTATTTACATTTATTTAAAAATTGATATAACTTGTCATACTTCACAACATGATAATACATTATATACTTCTAAAAGGGAATAATACACCATTTAGAAATTTTTCTTTGGAATGTGAATACTCTGTCATGACAATAGTCTAACTGAAGTGATATTTGTTAAGCAAACTGTACAGTGTCAAATTTAATTAAATGTTTTCTTGTTAGGTTTCCTAAAAATAGATAGGAAAATTGCCTAAATCAACTGAAATTATACTGTTCTGTAAAATGTGAGACAATGTAATTTAAATGTATTTTTCCCTTTCAGTTCTCAGAAACATATGGCCATTAATAAAGTTTTGTGGTTTAGATATATAATTTAAATCTCTTAAAAAGTACATAATGTACTATAGTTAAACAAAAAGATAAAACCCACATTGTATTAAAGCCATGCAAGATTTTGGAAACTGGAGGTAAATAAACAAATCATTTTAGGAAGCAGCTCCAGGAATCTGGTTAATCATGTGGTGACTCGCTCACAAACATATGCTAACATGCATGAAAAGAGATGTTTACTATCACAGCACTGTAGAAGGAATGGTACGGTGTCCTAGACTTTCCCAAAGAAAAATGGAAGTACCATTAGTTTAATATCAGAATTTTAGTAGGTCTACTGTAGTCCAGCAGTTTATAGTAGGAAACTGGAAGATGAGGTGGCAATAGTCATCTTAGAGAATAAATACTCCTATGTAAAATTTGCACTGCATATCATATAATTCATAAACAGGGACATTTCTTCACAGGGTGATATAAGAAGAGGACTCATCTGGGCTCTAAAACTATGATATGGGATGCAGGTAGACATAAATGTATTATGTGTTTAAAAAAACTGAACACAAACAAAAGCTTTCACCAGCGCAGTTCTTTAGCTGGTGAATCTACCTTTCATAACACAAGAAAGCTGTTGTTTCTGAAATGCTTGTAAGTAGGCCTGCTTTCTTATATATTTTTATATATGTATATACATTTCTTGAGTGCTATGAAACAAATCACAGTAGAAATCAATGCTTGCTCCCAGATGCTGTTTGGGGAAAAAAAAAAAAAAAAAAAAAAGAGAGAGAGAGAAATAAGAAAATACTGTACAGTCCAGGCTCTTACCTCAAAAAAAAACCCTCAAAACAAAAAAACCCACCAACCTATACACTATTCTCCATTTCCTAACTCTTGCTCCAGCTATTTTCTATTTACACTGCTGCAGGCTAATGTAAGCCTCAGTGACTCCCTTCTTATTCCAGGACTGTCCTTTTGTACATAAAACATTGTCTTCTATATAGCTTCCATAGCTTATAGGTTCCACAGCTGTGCCCCTCATCACAGCCAGAGTAGCAACAGAGGTTTTCCGATATTTTCTGTACCATCTCTTTCTTATGAATAGTACATTTCTGGTCTTGGAAATAATTTCTGAATCAATGGTAACCTGAAGCTTTTCCTGCACTTTGGTCATGATATATTTGATGAGGCCAGACAGGTAAAGAGAAATTTTAGCACAAAATTATTATCTTCCCCTTTAAACTGTAAACTTTGTCTAATACCACTCTCTGTCACTTTTTCCCATGCCTTTATTCTCTTTCCATGCCCTTTCTCTGTTTAATGTTTTGGTTGTATGCTCCCTTTCTCTCCCTGCATTTCACTCCACCATAGCAGTAACGATTAGCTTGAGCAATAACCCACTCCCTGCAGCAATTAATAATGTCAGCTTTAGTAGCTGCCGTCAGACTTTTCTCTTCCCTTTACACTTAAAAAAAGGGATTACAAGAAGTCTAAAGATAGACCATGCGATGGAAATCAGGGTCAAACCCCAATGATAAGGACTCATTTCCCTCATTTAACTTCCCTGTGGCAGAAGGAAGGGAACCAGTGTGGTCTGCAGAGTCTCTTTAGCAGTGACTGGGAAGGTCAGGAATATCAAATCTATTGCTTCCAAAAACAGTGCAACTCTTCCACCACGAGGAAAATACTGGGCCAAAAGATGAAAAGGCAGTGGCAGCAGAATTTTTTTGGCAATTTGTTTTATGACTCATCTTGGACATCTCGTAATTCGTTAATTTGGCTTTGACAAATGAGTGAAGACTCCACAATCATTTAGAGCTCTCCATAAGTGGGAGACAAAGTGGTACCTGTAGTTAGAAGTGGGAACAATTTTCAGAGGAAAAATTATACTAACATTAATGATGCATTTTAGACATTGTAAAAAGTCACAGACCATGATATTTTTTTTTTGCGCAAACTTTTAATGAACATTTAAAGCCTAATCCAAAGACACAGAATTTGTCAGCGTTTCCTATAGTCTTTACCAGTGTCTGAATCCACCCCAGTGTACTGGCCTATTTTCAGCTCTTTCTGTCATAAACACAGATACACATGCAAACAGTTCACTGTCACCTTCTGATTGAGAAGTACAAAATTTATACGTAGGTTACTGCTTTTCTCCTGTCCAATGGTGTTTTTAAAAGGAGTCAGGAAAAGAAAGGAAAAAGAAAGTTCCATGGATATAAAGACATAAAAATGATTCATCTCCACCCGACTTGCTGTCCATTTCTCTGAGTTAATATTAGGCCTAGGGAGAAGTCTAGTGACTGTTTTTCACTTAAAACAAAAAAAAAAATCCAGCTTTCATCTATATTTTTATTGTGTATTGTTGCAACACGGCTTATTTGGATTTGCTGCCTATGCACCACTGTCCTACCCATTCCTATGTAGATCAAAAAACCCACCACCTTTCTGTCTGTCTTTCCAAGGTTATTGTAATTCCATGTCTTATTCACCCTGGGGAGCACGGAGATGGAAATCATGCTGACTGTTGTCTTCACAACACCAAACTGCTGTAGGATACCCTCTCTCCTCACATGAGTACATGCCCCCACATCTTGTTCAGTTCCAGTGTAGCATGGGAGATACTATCACAGCTGCTTCTTTTGCTGCTACATAGGTAATGTATTTCCTTTGTCAGCAGAGGCTCCCGTCTCCCAAAGATTAGACAAAACAACAGAAAGACATGCCATTGTAAAAGAAATCAGATTCTTAATTTACATAGGATGAATGAGAATGTCACCCATGAGCTATAGGAACAATATTCTGTTATTAGTAGGTTTTTTTAATAGTTAGATTTATACTATTTAACACTTTAGACCTTTTTTTGTTCTTTCAAATTTGTAGAAGTAATGTAATGTAAAAATACATTAGTAGAGAGGGACAAATAATGAGCTCAGTGATTACTTTTCTATTTTCAAAAAATGAAAAATGTAACAGGATAGGATAGTTTGCATATTTATTTTATGGTATTTCAAATACATTCATTGAATCATAAAACCTATGAGAAATTAAAAGTTATTAATAAGTTTATGGTCCAAAAATTTCACTGTTCATTCTAGTAAGTCAGACTAAAATTGATATTTACCTGTGTTTGTTTTCCTTCTTATATAACTTCTGTTTTCACAAAGCAAATAATTTTCCTCTTTGGTAGAAACTTCCCTTTTCATACAGTTCCAGTAAGTTACACAGGCTGATAGAGACTCAGCTAAATCCTTTCCGTTGTCTATTCTTTCGTGATTTGGAAAGAAAGGAGGAGGCTAAGGGGGACAACTGAAGCTCAGCTGAAGAGGTAAGAGTAGGTGGGAGTTAGAGGGAAGGATTTTACTTTCACTAACTGCTGTAGCATTTGGGACAAAAAAACTGAGTAAACATCATCTAGAAAGAAAACAATAATGCATTTTTTCAGAAGAGTTCTGAAACATGTACTTAGAAATAGGTTATTGTGCTAGAAACCAGATCTCTCAGTGGTGAAGAATGACTGTATGCAAGCTCCCAAAATACCATAAACACAGAAAACAAAATGTCTTGCCTTCAGGAATGATTCTCTAATGCCTAAGTCCTGTTCTTCGTTGTGCTCTAGATGATGCTAGAAGCTGAACTTCTCCCTCACAAGTCTCACAAACAAGGAGGTATACGTGTGATTAAAAGGCACCTTTACTTCTCAGATCGTCATGCATTAAATGAACTCGATTAAGCCAAAGGCCATTTTTTAAAATAAATTACTCTCAGTGCTTAAACTCATCAGAATTTGAGATGCTGGAAGAGCTGGACACTCCTTAAAAGGGTCAACTGCCCTTAAAGATTTAAGTTTTCCCCAAACTGAGAGAAATTTTCTAATTTCAATCTTTTTCTTTTCTCAGGTAAGCAGGCTAGGCTTATTTGTGGTATATGTAATATTGACTCTAATCAGACCAGATATACAATATATGCTTTTACCATGGCTCTTCTGAAACTCGTCCTGGTCCTGGTCTGTATAAGAAATGTATTGGTTAAAGATCAAATAACACTTTGAAATTCAAACAACATAATCTGAAGGTCAGTTCAAAGTTTCAGAGGAGACCCTATTTTACACAGAGAGCTTGTATTAAATTCTAGTCTCAGCATGAACTGTGTTGAATCAACACAATGTTTATGGTGGATTTCTTTTCACTATACCTTCTATTTATATTTTAGTGTCATTAGGTTTTCCCAGATTGGACTAGTACAAGCCTGAATAAAATGGCTAAGAGTAATTTTTCTTTCTGTATCAGCTGTTGTGTTTTAGTCACTTGAGACTTAGCAGGACCTACATTACTGATAGTTCTATACAACTGTTGCTCGTGTACAGAAATTATGATTTTTTTAGGCATTATGCAGCTAGCTACTGTCTGGCTACTGAGGATATTGCTGAAATAGTAGCATGGCATCAAGCAGCTCAGTGCAAAAAAAGAACCACCCAAATGCTCACCCTGCTTTTTGCCAGAGGTCTGTCCAAGGTTATGCTGTTAGCAGAACTGATGTAACCCAAATTAAATGTAGACAGGATTTGTTCACATTGATAACATCACCACAAGACCTTTTACATAACTGTGTAATTGTCAAGTGGCTTGTAAATTGGTGCAGTTCAAACATATACATACAGTTTATGCTTACTCTGGCAAGATACAAAGGAACTTGACTAGTGTAATATGCTTTTACAGTAGATGAGATGCAGCACTGTAATTTAACTTTACTAATGTTGATGTAGAAATAAAACCTATACTTCTTTAAAACTGGATTTTCTTAACATGAGTACTGCATTTAAATGCAGTGTCTGTTGTTTCCAAAAACATTTTTGAACTAAAATTCTAGTATACTGTTTGTGAAGACCAAAAAATTGAAAAACAAATTAAAGCTATTACCATATGGCTAATGTAGACAGAAGTAAGGAAATGCATACTAACAAAAAAATCTACTAAATAAAAATACACAGAAAACCTAAAAATTTCTCATCAGTTATCCTACATCTTCCTCTCATCCTTAGAAAGCTTCCCACTTGATTATTCTTGAAAAGAGTTCTAATATGTTTCCTATTTTATGTATCACATTTATTTATGGTTATATAGTAGCACCAGATAAAAATGCTAAGACCCAATGAAAGAAGGACAGGAGAGATTTCAAACTGTGTTAATTACATGCTGTAGAAGTTCTAGCTCTCCAAGAAAAAGCAATTTCCAACTTCCAAAACCTTGCTATTATTTTCATAAAACAAAAAATCCAAGGAAAATAAAAAATCTTAACGTTTCAGTGTACTGCTTTCAAATAATGTTCTCTACAATTATAAGACAGACAGTCCATTAAATAGAAAAAAGATTTGTTTTACATAAAGCAAGAGAGTACAAAAGCACAGCTTTTGTAATTTTGGTAATATTGCAGTTTTACAAACATATTGCATAGTATGTGTAAGAAAATAGTTCTCATCTTATTTTATATATTTATATACACAAGAAAATCATTAACATGAAGGTTACAAAACAAAAATGGTTAGCAGACCTTTACTGAGTACTGATTGAAACAATATGGCACTCAAACTTTGATCCAACTCACATATGCATTACAGTGAATCAGCTGATAACAATTCCATAGTCTAAGGTTTGGTTTTTTTATTTTTTATTTAGACAATGATTTAGAATCTAAAAAAAACCCATAAAAATAATACATTATGTTAGGAACTGAATATCTTAAACATCCTTCTTTAAATGCTTCTAGACATTTATGGCTGTATCTTCAACCCAGACTTAATAGCCCTCTGCATCTAAAATGGTTTAAAGTGAATTCCGTTATCCAGTCAAGCAACTGTTTTGCAAGCAAAACAATATAACTTCCATTGAAACAAGCAATGTCTTGGCACATTTTGGAATACATAGTCTTTCATTTTCTTAGGAACACCAAAAGATCCTCATATGTATGAACAGTAATGTAATTGCACCACACTGACAAAAATTTTAAACCCTGGAAAAAAGTGAACAATCTACAGCTCAAAATGCTGCACAAATCTAAACTATGTTACAATTTCATGTTGTAATTACAACTTGTCATCTCTTCATTCCAACAGAATTAGTAGAAGCAGCAGTGTCATAGTGTTAGATATAATAGAAGTGTCAGTCTTTGGTCTTATCATTTGACCAACAAATGAACTGCAATACAAAACCATACAGCTAAAAGTGCTCAGAGAGGTTGGCTGATGCTTTTATTTTTCTTTTTTTAAACAAGAAAGAGACAGTATCCTATAATATCATGACACAGATATTTTTACAGAAGATAGATCTATTGTATATATTAAATACATGTAGCTAATAAGGTTTCATTGTTGTAATAAGGATAGCCCTGAAGAAGTCAAACAGCTGCAATACCATCTTAGTGGTTCCCGTACAAACATTCTAGTACAAAAAGAAACTTTATTTGGTACATGTATTCATATACTACTAAAAAAACTCAGAGGAATATTTTAGCCACTGATTTTTTTTTTTTAATTGCGTTAATATTAATGCTTAAAAATATCCTAAGGTCTTCAATCTTTCCCTGAAATTGTCACAAGAGCGATTTGTTCATGGGAAAGTCTTGCCTTAACCAGAATAAGAAGTGACATCTCTTTTCTAAAATACACAATCAAAATATTCAGTCAGATAAGCACTCTACCTAGAGATATATCAGCTGGGGCTTAATCATAACCTGAATGTTAGATATTATAAATGGCCAACAAAGACTGAAGTAAGATGGAGACAGGGCTAGGGATCTATGAGGAAGATGACAAAAAGAATCCAAAAATTTCCTATGGCTTTGCACACAATGACCTCAGCATTATAAAACCGGCACTGAAATAGCACAGCTATGGCTCCATGTTTTAATATGATATTTGTGCTGAGATCTTCTGGTTTCCTTCCATCTGAAATTACATTGTGGGACTATGCCATTTTTCTGATATTTTTGGGGCGCACTATTAGCAGAAGAGCTCTAGTATTGAGGTTTTCACTATTGCTAGCTCCAAACATTCAAAAACACTGTGTCTGTTTCTCTGTCCACTCAGGAATGATGCTGCTGCTTACAGATTATTGGTGTTCTGATTTTTTAGTTCTCTAAATGCATTGAAATCACTTTTCCAATACTCTCTGAAATCACGTGGGCTAGAAATAAGTTTTAAAATGAAAACTAAGATTTTCCCCTTCTTACAGTTTGCAATGGATTTAAAGTAAAACATCAATATTATGAAACTCACCAGAATATTAAGACATTATGAGAACTCATTATGCTATCTCATGGGTTGCTGAATCTCTCAAATACTCTCTAGTTCAGACCGAAGGGACTCTAAGCAAGAAAATCCCGACAGTGCAGAGCTATGTGGACTTACTGGCTTGATTTTGTTGACTCCAATGTGCCATCTGCACCTCTGCCCTGAGTTTTCTTCATACGAAGTGGTAAATTATTCCAGCCTTGCTGTTAAAATGAATCTAGTAATAAAAGATATTTTTTTTTTCCTACCTGCCCACTCCCACCCAAATTTGTGTAAAATTTATAAAGGTTGGGTCTTTCCATCCAGTGGGCAGAAACCTTTTTCATATGTGTTACAGGTACATAATCACATAAGGTGAAGGGCAAACAAATAAGAAATTCTCAATGGAAAATTCATCACAAAGTATCTGCAAGCCATCCTGTGCATTTATTCTGGGAGAGAAAAAAATCTTAGTCTACTTGTGTGCAATTTCTAAGAAGCCAAAATTTAATTCACCAAATAGATTGGTCACTATAATCTCTTTGTTCATCTTCTAAGTAATCAGTGTACATAATTGTGCACAGATAATGGATACATATAGATGTTTCCTCATACAGATCTGTATACTTTTCCTCCTGAAATATTACTTATCCACATGACTTTCATACTACCATTCTATTACTTGTGTGCATAAGAAAAATACATCAATTTCCCTACAGTGTTAAGAGTATGTTGTATGGCTACACTTTCTAATGTTTTATTATCACCTTTGTTACTTGTATCTCTTTTTGTCTCTCTTACTAAAAATCCTCAGGCTTCTAATATATTTTCTTGTGATATTTTCTAATATATTTTCTCTGCAAGTAAAAGAATAAAATTCTCAAAGAAATTAAAAATCAGGTGTTAACAGCCTTCTTTTGAAGAGATAATAAATTTAAAATCTTCCTTTAACTGGTAGAAACAGCAAATATAGCATTCTTGCTATGGGGTGAAATTCACACCTCTGAAGAGGGCCAATGGAAAGGCAAGCACCAGTCAAGCCGTGGACACGTCTTGTGCTGGTCTTCTGCATAGGAGTGAATTTCACCTGAAGTGAAAACAAAATCAGCCTTATTAGATGGCAATAAAATAGAAAGGTAATCACAGTATTAGTTTGCTCATTTTCATTTTTTTTCCTCTAAGAACAAAAAAATATTGTGTAGAAATACCCACCTTGCTCTGTCTGCCCTGGCTGTAGAGTTACCTTGCAAAAGCCGTCATTGCATTGGTGATCTTATATTCAGAAGCCTCTAAAGCTACATGCTAGGTGATGTAACTTAAAGGATAGAATTAAAAAGCACACTTACCTCATGTAATCAAGCCATCTTCCACAATAGGAAACATTTTTATACTGTTTTACATTCCTGGGTTCTGCAAGTTTCAAGATACTCTTGTTAATCAATGTTGCGATAAATTTACTACCAGCATACCAAAGCATTTTATAAGATTTCAATAACCTACCAAGCCAAACAAGTATGAACATTTATACAAGAAAGAAATCCCACATCAAACATGTCAAAAAAGGAAGTCAGTAGTGAGATCTGAGTGCAAATGGGGCTGCACAATTTAAACACAGACCTGATAAAGTCAATGCAATATCAATGTACTTTTTAATACTGAATGTCATTTAATATGTGTTTTTATATATATTACTATTACTTTGAAAACCTTAGTAGCAGATGGTAAACAAAAGAGAATAATAAATGTGAATGTCATACCAGTTGTTAGTGCATTGCTTCTCAGCATTACACGTTACATTAGTACTAACATTTGTACTGTGTTCAAATGGCAGCAGTTAGACATAGCTAGAAAATGGACAAGATGTACCTTTGAAGATTTTCTTGGTTTTGCATTTGCCAATTATAAATACCTTGTAAAGAGCAATACAGTGATCAACAAACATATCGTCAGTATTTCCCTCTTTACCCTGTTCTTCTTTTCCAGAAACTGTATGTTCTACTTAAAGCAATTTCTTCACATGCAGTAGCCACAAAAATACTATCTAAGGCCATTCAGATCTGACAAACAAGAGCAGATGTCTTTTCAACTCTGCAAGGTAATATTGCTGAGCACTTCCAAAATTTACCTAGTGTACAAAACCCTAGACTTAGTAGACAAAGAGTAAGAACACACTTTTAAAGAAACCAAACTCAGGGAGGGATTCTGTCTCTTTTTGTGTTAAAAACCATTTACTGAATTTAATTGTTTAGTAAAGCAAGCATCACACAATGCTTCAAAATTTTAAAATTCAGGGATAAAAGTTTACATCCAAAAAGATGAATGGAAAATTGTGCTTTCAGACAGTAAAGTTATTTATCATACAGGGGGAACCAATTCATCTCACTGTCAGATTCTGGGCAAATTTGTTTATGTACTGTATATATATATGTGCAGTTCATATCCAGGTCCTGCAAAAATCTAAAACTATGTGCTTCACTTCATGTAGCAAAGGCACCTGTGTTATTCTCCCTTTTGGACAAAAGGTGATATTATGTTCCAGGTTTCCTGATGAAGAATACATTGATTTCTGAATATCTCATTCCCATCTCTACGTTGAGTGGCAACACAAACCACAAGAGAAGGCAGCGCTGTTTTCCTGCTTACACTGGAAGAAGTTGCTCTGCAGGCCATTTGAAGCGTCGAACTTGTCACAAGGGAAACCGAGCAGAACTGTGAAGCAGAGGGATAGTAACAAAAGGCTATTC